>NC_081852.1:48844550-50065621 GCF_963259705.1 Myotis daubentonii | reverse complement strand
GATTAAGTTTCATAAAGAAACACAGATGAGCATCACACACAATAAAGTATATATTCATCACTTAAGGAGGCTTCAAGTTTATTTCTATTTGTCCTTTAATTCTAACACTTCTGTGTCATTTATTGGACCCCTCAGCACCTTGGGACTAGCATCTAACACCTATACTACCAGTTACAATGCAACTAAATCCCACAAGAGCCAACTTATGTAATGGAAGTAATGGAAGTTTTCCCATCCTCCTTGTTTATGTGCTGGGGATCAAGGTGAAAGGCAAATCAGCTAGGGCTAGGGATACTCAGGGGCAGGCCTGAAACAAACTTCTTAGCTCTAAGTCATAAGGAACATGTTAACCATGGAGAGAGCAGGAGATCAGATGAAACATTCCTTCAGAAAAAGGATGATGACTGACCTAAGGTTAAGGCAGTGAAATGGGTTGCCTTAGACTGCTTGGGCTGCTATAATAGAATAACACAGACTGGGCTGCTTATGAAGCCATGGGCATTTACTTCTCACTGTTCTGAAGACTGTTGCAGTCCAAATCAAGGAGCCAGCAGATCTGATGTCTGGTGAGAGCTCACTTCCTAGTACATAGACAGCCTTCCTTTATGCTGTGTCCTCCTATGGAGGAAGGGGTGAGGGAGTTCTCCAGAGTTCTGTTATAAATGAACTAATTTAATCCCTTTCATAAGGGCTCCACCCTTATGATCAAAGCACTTCCCATAGGCCTTAATTCCAAATAACATCACATTGGGGATTAGGTTTCAACATATGAATTTTGGGGGGGCGGACACAAACATTAATAGTCTATAGCATGGGTAAAAACAAAACAAAACAAAAAACCTAGAGCAATCACAACACACTATGAGTTTAAAATTGAGGCAAAGTCTGCATTAGCCAGATATCCTCTCATATTCTCCTTGCAGAAAGAGCAGGTAATTTACTTTTCTAAATCAAGCCAAGCTATGGCTCAAGTCTCATGATTAGCATTTCTCCCTTAGACCTGTAAGACCTGGAACTCTGCTGATAGGAGAATCCTAGAATATTGGCTACAGAGTACACTTAATGATAAGCAGTTTCCAAACCTGCATTAGAGTCTCCTGGGGGGAAATTTTTCAATATGTATTTTCAGACCAGCCTAACCTGAAATATCAGAAGCTCCAAGGGGAGAGATCAGGGAATCTGTATGTTTAAATAAGATCCCCCAACATTGTATTTAAAGACAGTATGTCACACATATGTGGGCTGACTATGGAAATGGCAGGCATGTATCCTCATTTCACAGAAGTAAATCAGGGTCTAAAGGAGTTATGATATTTTCCCCAAAGTCATATTTAATGCATTCCAAGTCCTCAGCCTAAATATCTGCAGTGCAGTCACTGGGCTGTCACAGTTTGGAGTCCAGGAAGGCCAACCACACCTATCTTCTGGCTAATAAAAGTTTTCATGCACAGCCCAGCTGGCATGGATTGGTGGTTGAGTGTTGACCTATGAGCCAGAAGGTCACGGTTCGATTCCTGGTCAGGGAACATGCCCAGGTTGTGGGCTCGATCCCCAGTGTGGGGCTTGCAGAAGGCAGCCGATCAATGATTCTCTCTTATCATTGATGTTTCTATCTCTCTCTCCCTTCCTCTCTGAAATCAATAAAATTATATAAAAAAAGAAAACCTTTTTATGCACAAAGCTTCTCCTTTGCCCCAGACAGTTTTGGGATTGGGATTACAAATAGAAAAACCAAAAATGCCACACTCAAAGAGTTGATGTTACATGCCCGTGTAGATTTCACTTGCTCCAAAGCATGTATGGACAATGGTCTGGCTCCACCATGAGGAATGTAAAATCACCTGACCTCAAAACCCTGGCCTCTGGTTTCCCCTGCCTCTTTTTCCAAGTTGTTCTTTTGTGCCCTAAGGGTATCCAGGTCTTTCTTTGGATATAATAAAGAAATGCAATACATTCTCCAAAATCATTCTGGAGAATGAGGAATTGATTAGTAGGAAATATTTGCAAAGAATATGTTTGATAAGGGATTGATAGTCAAAATGTATAAGGAACTCATATAACTAAATAGAAAAAATACAAATAACCTCATTAAAAAATGGATGAAGGACTTGAACAGACATTTCTCCACAGAAGATATACGAAAAGATGCTTAACATCACCAATCAAAAAAAGAAATGCAAATCAAAGCCACAGTGAGTTATCTTACACTGGTTAGGAGAGGTTTTATTAATAAAACAGAAGATGCAAAGGGTTGGTGAAGATGTGGAGAAAAGGGAACACTGGTATATTGTTCATGAGAAAACAAGTATGTTGGTTCCTCAAAACATTAAAAATAAATCTAACATGATCAGTTTCATGGTTTACATTTAGTATTTTTAATCCACGTTTATTTCTGTATATTCTGTAGAGAATGCACTTTTATTTTTTCTCAAATTAATAAATGTTCTAAAAAACTTTATAAGTACCTTATAAAAACTATAAAAACCTCCCTTCCTGTACATTTAAAAATACCATTTTTAAACTGATAAATTTCTCTCTGGGAAATTTTATTAGTCTTTCATTAACCTGTTTAACACTAGTATTACTATTTTTTAATATTTGAAAGTACAATAAACATTTATAACTTGTATTTCAAAGCAGCCCTGTTTAGCATAAATATTTAGTTTTCCATATGAATTTTGATAAATATGCTGTTTCATAGGCCACATCAATTTATCTTTAAAATTTTTCCTATTTATTTTATAAAGGTGATTAATAAATGATACTTTCCCAATGTGAGTGTATACATTTTCATTTATTTTTTTAATTCTCACCTGATGATACGCTTTTTAAAAATTGATTTTAGAGAGAGAGGAAGGAAGGGGGGGGGAGAAAGAGAGAAACATGGATGTGAAGGAGAAACAATGATTGGCTGCCTCCCATATGTGCTCCTACCTATTGGGATCTACCTCTCAACCTAGGGATGTGCCCAGACCAAGAATTCAACCCACAACCTTTTGGAGTACTGGAGGATGCTCCAAAACCAATTGAATCACCCAGCCAGGACTATTGTTGTTTTTATGTTGCAGAATGATTCATACACTCCCTCATATGTTTCCCACTGATTATTCATTATTGTTTGCATAGAGGTTTATGTGGTCCTTTAATTTGTACAAACTCAAGTTTTAATATTTTCATTGATTTCCCTTAATGTCCAGACTTGTGGTGTTGGAGATAAAAGGAAAGGCAGTATGAGTTTTACCATCTACTCAGTCATCTAGAGGCTCAGGTGGTTAAAGAGGAGAGGGAGCGGTAGTTATGGGCATTCACATCAAGAGATCACACATGGGCTTGGTGAACTCTTTATATCTGGTGCTCGTCCTTTGCCTATTATGTGACTCTGTCTTGTCTCTCTTGCCATAAATTCTAGACAAGATTTCTGCTTGGTAAGGATACATCCGGACACTGATGGCTTTTGCTTGATGTAGCTTCAATACCCCCCACATTTGTGCTGCAGCTGCTTTTAAACAATGTTCCATAAGCAGCCACACTACATGGGCTTCTACATGTGAGCCCCTGTCTCATCCATGATCACCCTTCCTCGTTGCCTCTTCCTTCTAAATTTGTGTGTATTGGTGGGTTTTGTCTGACTTTTCTATGTATTTGACCAGCTCTAGACCACTTTCCAGAAAACCTACGTGTGAATGCACTCTTCATATCTCCCTTTGATCTTGTTCCAAGAGGAAAATTTCAATTTATTCTAAGTTGATGGCATGAAATATGGCTGCCGAAAGGCCTAAGCTAAAGGTTGCATCTAATTTTTACTTTCTTAGAGGACATCTTTTCGATTTCTTTTTCTTTTCTCATATATTAAATAAATAAACATCCTGTGTCTTCAACATTTTATCCTTATACTTTCCGAAGCACACAAGCATTCAGCATACTTCATTTACTTGGAAAATGTGTTTGCTTACTTCTTGCTCTTCATCTAGCTGTGCAGTGGGTGCTGTAACATATTGTCATGACCATCATCACTACCACCAGTTACTACATATGGGAGGTAAGCGAGTGTTTCTCAACATTTTATTCACTATCATTCCCCTCTAAGAGGCATTTTTAGACATTTTCCTACTTAGAAAGTCCCCAGTATGATGTTTTAATATAAGAGATATACCATATATCTGATTATACATTCTGACATTCTGGGGAGCCAAAACCCATTGTGATTTCTACATTTATTTCACCCCTCAAGAACCAATTTTTACACCCTTGGTCACAAGATTGCCCATGTTGAGAAAATGGTATATTTTTTGTTCCAGGAAATTCATTATGTATTTTATATTTAAATATATGTGTTTAATTGATTATTTCTGGATATATGGCTGACCATTTCTCTGCTGATGAATTAACATAAAACTCTTTCTTCTTATACAACTCAGCTTATACATTTTGTGTTCTACACGCCTAGACATCCGGTACTCTTGTCCTTTGGGCTCTTCTCATGCTTGATTTCCCCTGTCAGCTCTTTCACCACACACACTTCTGCAGAGCCCAAACCATGAGAAATGAGTAGTGTCAGAATACTAAAGGACTGACACTGCATTATACCATGTGACAAGAGCAGCATCTGCCATTGTAATGAGATCATCAAATGTTAATCACTTTTCATTTTTCTTATTGCATGACACAGGCTCAAAGAAATATTGAAGCTACCTATCTCTTTTGAGGGAGGGGTGGGGATAGGGCTCCTGTCTGTCCTAATGCATTCTATGATTTTATTTTTTTACAAAGCAGTGTTCCTTATATACATCCTAAATATGTGGTTTGGAAATTGTTTTAAAAATATAATCACAAAGTCATATTGGTAATGCGTGATCCTATTTTCAGTGACCACTATTGATTAGGACATAAATGGCTGGCATTCATTCATAGGTTGGTTAATTAAATTATCTATTAAGAATTTAGGTAATTTAATAAAATAAATTTTATTATTTATAAAATAGATATTAAAGTCAGGCAGTAGTGAAGAAGAAGAAGGCGGGATAGAGGAAGAAGAAGGGGGAAAAGGAGTAGAAAGACTTGCTATCACTATTATTTTGTAGGCAAAAAAATGGTGTGACAAAAATAAGTGGAAAGAACATAATCTCACAATAAAAAATACTTTAAAATCAACATGCTCGATATACTTTAAAAACTCACTACATTGTTTATTATTTGTTAAAATATATTTTTATTGATTTTAGAGAGTAAGGGAGAGGGAGAGGGAAAGATAGAAACATAAAGATGAGAGAGAATCATTGATCGGCTGCCTCCTGCATGCCCCACACTGTGGGATTGAGCCTGCCACCCAGGCATGCACCCTGATCAGGAATCGAACCGTGACCTCCTGGTTCATAATTTGGTACGCAACACCTGAGCCAAGCAGGCCAGGCTACATTGTTTATTCTTTATTTCATAGTGATCTCTTTATAAAATCAGCCCTAACAAGAGTGAACTCTTCCTAACCTTTGGTCCAAGATTAACAAGTGTTGATAGACTCTCACATATTTCAAAACCTGAGATACAGATCATTGTAAGATCAATTCTTTTGCTCTTGCTTTGACTTGACATAGATGAACTTACTCCAGGAACCAGTGATGGTTTTATACAGATGAATCTTATCGATTGGCAATTACATATGCCTTTGTAATAAACAATAGTCATATTAAGGATCCATAGATGCCATTTAGTTGATTGACATGATTTTTCAAAACATGGAGCTCTTGAGGGAAATTACTGCCATTTTAAAATTTAGTTAAAACACCTGCTGGGCAAACTGAACTGGCAGTTCAGTCAGTGCTGATGAGACTAACATGGAAAGTTCAAACTCATTTTCTTTATCTTCTTGATTATCACTGTATTCTATGTGTGACCCAGCAATATCTGAGAAGATGCTTTTGGGTTAAAGGATGGGTTCTAGTTCAAAGAGGATGAATAACGATGTGTGTAGCATTATCCACACACTTATTTGGCCTTCTATCAAATGTATTTTTTGCTACTACGGTTTCAGGCATGCCTCTGCATACACTAAGCGAAACTCATGCCCATTTAAGATGCACACCTCCCAGGAGACTTCAGCTATAGTAACTTGCAAAAAGTCCAATTTATGCAAATGCAAGTTCCTGTTAATGTTAAGTGAATTCTTGCCCAGATTTTCTCTCTTTTTCAGGGTCAAACATGGAGGAAGTTGAGATTTGGTCGAACTGCTTTAAAAATTTAATCAAGTGTTACCTCAGCAGGCAACAGATGGAGGAAAAGCCATTTGATATTAGATCACTAGCAGTGCACCCAGCACATGATATGAGGCACAGATGTTTATCTGCAATGGCCAAAAAGTTGGAAAATGAAAACTTGGAAGAAAGCAATTGAGTTTCCAAACCTCTCCAATGCCATATTGTAAACAGGCAGGGCAGCCTCTAAGGGGTGGCATTTAATACCTGATTCTCTCGCCATCTTCTCATATTAGGGGATGCACAATCGTGCTTGTGCTCAGCACTGAAACCTCAATTCAGAGATGTCTTTATATTTTATGGTATCTCCGAACAATATTTCTAATTAATGTGCTTCTGTGAAAATTCCTTTTCTTTGCTTTTTCCCCAGTGTCTCTTTTGAGTTTTACATTCAACATTTTGTTTTCTCTCTCATGCCTTATAAGATAAAAATTCAAACTGATTTCCACACATCTTTTCACTCCCTTTACAAACTGTATAATTTAAAACATTTAAGTGTCTCAGGTTTCTAAGTCACAATTACCCTGAAGAGTTGTGAGTTGAGTTTTTATCATGTATTTACTTTTATTGATGAGGTAGCATTTTATATTCTAACTTCTCTAGAAACTGTTTCTGGCTAGCAGATGGAAAATGTTGGTGTAGGTTGTCCCTTGATACCATGGGCATGAATAAAATTAACTGCTCAAAGCGGGATTCTTCTTTTCTACACGTAAGCGGGCTCACCTCTCACATTGCAGGGCCTGGGGACAAAGGGCAAATGGAGGATCCTCCCGGAAATGCACACCTGTCTGATTCACTGGCCTGTTTCTGGTGTGTATTGCAGAGATCAGGGCATGGGATGGACACCTTGGATCAGAAGTCCCAGGTCTGCCCTAACTGGTTTGTCTCGGTGGATAGAGCATCGGCCTGCAGACTGAGGGGTCCAAGGTTTGATTCCAGTCAAGGTCATGTACCTTGGTTGTGGGCTCATCCCCAGTAGGGGGTGTGCAGGAGGCAGCTGATCGATGTAGAGGTATGTGGGCTACATTTGGGCTTATTTCTTTGGTCCCACAGTTCTCTCATCCTATATGGAGGGATACAGCTCAAAGACTGCTATAGCAGAGACTTACAGCACAAGGCTCAGGACAACAGTCCAGTTGCCTAACTCTAAGGTTGTTATTGTGCGTAAATATTATCCCTTTGTAAACACAAGGAAAAGGAAAAGGAATTATGATAATTTGTACTTGGACAAAGGCAAGGGCCTAGTTTATACGTATGGATCAATATCAAACTAGCCCTATAATCTTATTTCAATGATTTTCATTTGGGGGCATGCCCTCAGGTGACCCCCAGTGACCTCTTGTGTATAATCCCCTCTTCTTGAGTCTGGATGGGATTACTTCTAACTAATAGAACATTGAAGAGGTGATTGGATGTCTCTGGTTATGCTACATGGTAAAGATGATGGAAGGCTTACGTAAGACTCAGACTTGGAAGGCTGAAAAGAGACTCTACTTTTAGTCTTGAAGAAGCAAGCTGCTATGTTGTGAATTGCCTATGTAGAGGGTTAGGAGGGTCTCAGTCCTAGAACCACAAGAAACTATGTCTTGCCAATAACTGCAAGAGCTTGGAAGATGGCCTACAGCTCCAAAAAATAAAAGATCACAGACTGGCGGCTGTCACCTTGTTTTCAGGCTTGTAAGACCCTGAGCAGAGAAACCCACTTATACTGAAGCCAGACTCCTAAAACTGTGTGAAAATAAATGTATATTGTTTGAAGCTACGAGGTTGGTGATAACTTATTACATGGCATAAGGACATTACTGCATCAGTTCTTTGGAGTTCGGACATTTAGTCTTTCTTGCCATTCTTGTACTTACGATTTCCCACAGCATTTATGGTCTGGTAATCACTCTATTCTTGTACATAGACCCTTGTGTTGCATCCTTTGGGAATGCCAAATTCCCTGTATTGTTTCAGCAATTTTTAATTATTTAATTTACCATGACTGAACAAAGATGATCATGCTCAAAGACACTCAGATTTTTGAAGACCTTGCTGATGACTTGTTCCCCTATCCTTTCCTTCCTAATCTAGTCTTTAAGTACCTAATCTTTTCCCTGACATCTTCCTCGTTTCTTACTTTGACCCTTGACATTGGCAGAAATATTTATCTTCCTCCTTTGATACACTGACCACTTTCTTTGATCTCCTTTTAAGGTTTTCTTTTTTACTTAATCCTTTACTTAGCAATCTCAGTAATTATATATGAGACCTTCCTTTCTTAATTAAATTGTATTCTCCTAGGGTGGTAAGAGGGCAGAAGCAGAGATAAAAATCATTTATGTTTTTATAGTCAGTCCTTAAATTCAGCAGTGCCTTGTTCTATGCCTTTGATAAAGTGGGCTCTCCTTAATTAGTGTGTGTGTGTGTGTGTGTGTGTGTGTGTGTGTGTGTGTGTGTGTAAATGGAAGATATGTTGAACTGCATAGCTTTTAGCCCAGTCATTTCTCAAAAATAAAATTAACTCTTTAAAAAAAAATCTAGCAAAATGGATCAATGATTCATGTCTCACTAAGGCTCAAGTGATCCTTTCTCTCCTAAAACTGACAACAGCTGGGGGGTTTGATTCAGCAAATCCTCATGTGCTTTGGAATTTGGATGCCATTAGAAATAGTAGCTTTAGAGGGCAGCCTAAGTGAACGATTAGCTTTGATCTATAATATGCCTATGACAACTACTTACAGGTGCTATTCAAAGGACAGCTAAAGGCTAAACTCAACAGGGAAAGTCTAATAAGTTGCTTGTATTTCTGCTCCAGTTATTTCCTTGGCTGGCAAGAACCAAATGGAGCCTCCCGTGGGTTCTTGTCATTCTTGGTTGAAGTCCTGAATGTTGGCAGACTGTCCCCACAGGCAAGGTAAAAGACAGAATTGAGGCAGTAATCAGGGTAATTCAGGCAGTATGTGTGCTAATAAAGAAAAAATAAGGTGCTTGGGGCTTGGTTGACTCAGCACGGAATGAATGTTCTGGATAAATGGCCTTCACACTGCTTTTCGTGCATGGCTAGGGGCAGTCTGAAAGCTCTTTCCCATCCATATCCCTGAAAATAAAGCATATGTCTCTTTATGAAAAGTGTCTCTCAACCCACTTACAGAGAGATTGTAAACCTTACCTGTAACTGCAACATATGCCATTAAAATCCGCCATGCACTTTACATAATACTGATAAACTAAAATTTGAACAATTACACAAGGTATGATTTAAGGACCCAAATGCCACAATAGGGAAAAATTAGCAGAGATGCTGTATGTAGAGAAAATAATGTTACAATTGATTTGGCTTGTAGTGTTTTTTTAATTCTTTATTCTTGAAATATTACATATATCCCTCTTTTCTACCCACTGACCCCTTCAATACTCCCCCCTCCTCTGGCAGTCCCCTCCCCAGGCCCCAGGCCTTCAACACCCTATTGTCTGTGTCCATGGGTTATGCTTATATGCATACAAGCTCTTTGGTTGATCTCTTCCCACTCACCCATATTTTAAGACCCTTTTTCCTTTGGGTTAAGTGCTAACCATTAATGCTTTGGGGGAAAAGTGTGTCTTTTGCTCTAGTTCTCTGTAGAGAAGTAGGAGGAGTGGCTGACTCTAGATACCACTTTCTCCTTTTAACCAGCAGATGTGTTTACTCTGTGATATAGACTGCAACTTCCTCCCTGGAGTTAATGGAACTAGTTCAACAATTATTTTTATGAAGTTCCTTAATATGTGATATTAACACATATTTACTTAAGTCTGACCATCAAAACAACATGCAATGGCAGAGCCCATGGTGTTCACTTACAGAGCCAGCAAATGAAAAACTTCCCAGCTGAACTGTAGAATGTAGGAGGGAGGGAGACGTCACCTGAGATGTGGTTATAATCAGCATTTATTAATTCTAACAGCATTCTGGAAGATTAATTCCATGTAGAGACCTGCATGAAGTAACAATGGAGAAATCATGCAGACCCATCTCAGAGTCGCTGTGATTTTTTTTTCCTTCTCTCTGATTTTGAATGTAATTGATGATTTCATTTGAGGCCAGGACAAAGGATATTTAGTTTCCTTTTAGTTTTTCAATTTCTTTTTAATACAGCAATTGATTCCCTTTTGTTATCTAACTTCCATTAGGTTTGATTCCGACATTTACTTTTCAGGACATTTCTCTGATTCCTTAAAAATTATTTTGCTACTTCATTGCAATTCAAAAAATTCAAAAGAATATAAATAACTTAACAATACCCACACTCTGACTCCACCAATTCTATATTTTGCAAGCTACAGAAGAGAGACAAATGAGCCCCACTTGCCGAAGATGAAATTTATACTAAAAACCTTTCTTCCTTCCAGAAGCTTGATGCCATTACTTTCATTGCAAACATAGAGAATGAAAACTCAAAAACTCTCTAAAGTACTTTTACTTATTCTCAAAGTTTCTACTTCTGTCACTTTTCCTCCAAATACAAACACACACATCCAATTTAACGCCAGTGATTATAAATGGGTTATGGTTTAATTCTAAAAGTACAAAGATCACTCAATGAGTTAAAGAGGGCAGAGCATACAGTTTGAATTAGAAGGTGGGAGGTAAAGGTTCTTGTGTTAGAACATTAGTATTAATTGATTGATGGGTCAATTGTTTGACTGATTCTTCTTTGAACATATTTATTGAATATCTATGTCTCAAACATGGTAACAAGCACTAATGATAGATAACTATGGCACATTTTTAGATGTGGCCAGTCCCTGGCTTCACCAACTTCTGGTCTAATTAATCAAATGACATTCATCAAACAATAATATACTTTTAATTGAGTACATAATTAAGACCTGAGATAAATTCTATGAAGGAAAGAAACATCACTCTTCAACATAGTATTTACAAAATAAAATGGGCTTTCCTGAAAAAGGGATAAATAAATAAGGAAGAGAGTGATGAAGAAATATGGCTTGCTTCCAGAGCAGTATCTGCAAAGGGTTGTATGATAAGCTAACAGTGGCTGAGATAAGAATATAGGGAGAGCCCTGACTGGTTTGGCTCAGTGGATAGAGCATTGGCCTGTGGACTCAAGGGTCCCAGGTTCTATTCCGATCGGGGGCATGTGCCTTGGTTGCAGGCACATCCCTGGTGGGGGGTGAGGGGGGTGCAGGAGGCGGCTGATCGATGTTTCTCTCTCATCGATGTTTCTGGCACTCTGTCCTTCTCCCTTCCTCTCTGTGAAAAATCAATAAAAAATATATTTTAAAAAAAAGAATATGGGGAGAGTATTGGGAAGAGGAGAACTAGATTATGTTGCTTTGCAGGCCATGTTAAGGATTTTGACTTCACTTTATGTGCATTGGAAAGCTTTTGGAGGATTTCAAGTCTGCATTGCCATAATTAGATCTAAGCTTTGATAGGAAAACTTTGAGATGAAAAATCCAACAGGTATTACAGAATCTACTTTGGAGCTCTTGGCCACTTATTAACTAGAGGCAACACTTTCTTCCATACCTGGTGATGTAGTATGAAATGTGTGTCAAAATTGAATTGTGCACTCAGTATGAGAAGAGTTCTAAGAGAACTACAATGAATTATAAAAAGTCCCCAATTTTTTTTTAGATACAGTCTTTATCAACATATGTTTAGAATTTTGTATAACATTTTCCTTTCTTCTTTATTTCAAATCATAATAGCATATGACAGAGACTAAATATTTATGTAACAATTTCTAGCTTTGTATTAAATTGATAAACATAATAGTTTTTATCAGTGATATCAGCATAATTTTAACTTTTTCATAAGAAGTACAAAATCAAATGGATTAATCATATTATCATATTAGCAGAAATGATTATAGCAAATGGACTCTTAGAAAGGCCTAATGATCCCTTTTTCCTGGTATCTGTGCTGTAGTGTGGTACCCTACCGCTGAGTTTGGACAACACCTGTGATTTTCTTCCAACTATAGCATATGGCTGAAGTGACTGAATGTACATAATTGTTCATATGATTAAGTTACATGAGCTCATAGTGCTTCTGTTGATGGAGCCTCCCTGTATTGCACTAGCTTTTAAGAAGTTAGTGGTCATGTTGGGGAACCCCACATTGCAAGGAACTGTGGGTGACCTCAACCAGCTGAGTGTGACCTCCAGCTAAGAGTCAATAGGAAACTGAAACTTTCAGTTTTATAATTGCAAGAGGCTGAGTTTTACCCACAATATGAGTGAACTTGGAAAACAGAAACTTCTCCAGTTGAGCTTCAGATGAGACTGCAACCCACACAAATTAACTTTCATTTCATCCTTGTGAGACTCTAAGAAGAGGATCCAGTTTAACCATGCTTAGATTCTTAATCCACATACTGTAGGCTATTGAATGTGTGTTATCTCAAGCTTCTAAATTTGTGATAATGTTGTTATGTAGCAATAGATAATTAGTACACTGATGATGCCAAAACTTTACTGTATATGGCAGCAAGTCTCACCACTCAACAGAAAAATGTTATTGGTCAGTGTATGCATGGAAGACTGAATTCAACCTGGGAAACTTGATTTAGGGGCATCAATGCATTTCTCAAAAAGAGTTTGTTCTCAAAAAGTCAATTGTATGAATATAGAATAATAGTTGCTTGTTAAATTGGGTAAATCACAACTTCTTTGGTGGTTAGTTTTCTCATCTCTAGAAAGATAATATTTGCTCTTTTACGTGAGGGATTATTGTAATACTAGAAGCCCAATGCACAAAATTCGTGCAAAGGTAGACCTTCCTTCCCCTGGCTGCTGGCACAGGCTTCCCCCTGGCACCCGGGACCTGGGTTTCCCTCTGGCTACTGGCAGGCACCTGGGACCCGGGCTTCCCTCACAGCCCCGGTTTCCTCTGGAAGGTCATCTGGGAGGATATCCAGAAGGATGTCCAGTCTAATTAGCATATTGTGTTTTTATTATTATAGCTTAAATTGAGATAATGTTAATTAAATAATTATTAGGTTTGTATTTGTATACTTTCATATACAATACATGGAAGTCAATGATAATTGTAAAACGCTATCTCTTTAAGTGAAGGATTAGCATAGTTTTAATAAGTTATCTTCTACTCTCTGAGACCTACCATTAATTATATATCCAACTTGGACAGATTCTTCACTTAGAGTTCTTGATTTTCTATCCTTGTTTGATTTAATAAGAGCTTGGCTGTTAATATGTTTAGTAGCACTCACGGGGTAGCCCTTCACCTTAGCAGGGGCAGGTGTATTATTCCAGGTCTCAGTGACAAGAGTTCATGTGGTTCACTTACTTGCTTACTCTTAAATGGCATTTTCGGGTGCAGTGCTATTTGAAATTCTCTTTGGTAAAAATCCAGTGCTTTCCATTTGTTCATGCATTGCCATTAATATTTGCCTTCACATTTACAAGCTTGTCACAAAAAAATGCATTTATTTTCAATTTTTTACCATTTGTGTAAATGCTGTTGTCACTGAAGGGTAAAGATATAGACAGAATTCAAATGCGTAATATCACTAATGTTTTTAAACCTCTTTTATTAATGCAGTTCACAGCACAATTAACATAAATAATGTTGTTTTTAGTCCATTGGTTCCCCAAAACATTAAGATGCAAAAGTAGATAATGCAGAGAAATATGGTTAGAAAGCAAATGTCAGCAACTGGGTGCAAAATGTAGTGCAGCTGCTTCTGTAAAGTTAATAATAACCATTTTAAAAAGCAGATCTGAATTATGAGAGACCTTTTTGTTGTGTGTTTTCCATACTGACTGATTTTTCAGTTCATAAAGTATCCTTACTCTCTGGATGAACCATCTGTGATATCTCCATTTTAGCTGATTTGTGTATGTGTGTGTATATCAATGGCAACCCATATGGGGAAGGAATAAGCATCACAGACAAAAGTTCAACTTGATGGGTATCATCATTTCAATTGGAGATCACTTTACTTACATTAAGATGTGTCCCCTAAAACTGTGGTCCTCAGAAAATCAGTTCTTTTAGGTTTCACATTCATTGAATTCACTGTATCATCTATGTAGCTATTCAGAAGCAAAAATGAACATAATCACAAAATCACTGGGTTAAACATCTTAACTACATTGGTAAGACTTAGCTGCCCCAATGTAAGTAGGAATTAATCACAGAGGAAATGTGGATTTATTTAATGAAAATATCTTATTTCCTTAAAGCAGAAAAGGTTTAATAAAACAACACAATTCAGATAGTTACTGAGAAGTCATACAAAGGGAAATGTAACCTTGGGTAACATTTATTGGATACTTACTTTGTGCCAGTCAGGGCACATGCCTGGATTGTGGGATCAATCCCCAGTGTGGGGTGTGCAGGAGGCATTCAATCAATGATTCTCCCCCATCGATGTTTCTATCTATCTCTCCCTCTCCGTACCTTCTGAAATCAATAAAAAGATATTAAAAATATATTTTTTAAAAGATGACCTTAGTGCTTTACCTTATTCTATATTCATACATTTCCATACATTAATCATTCTAACTTACAATATATAATTTGAGGATTAATCTGACTCAAGTTAGGTTTTAAATTTTTGAAACATTTCTGGATATTTTGGAAATTTTAATTGATGACAATAAAAGTACTGAAGATCAATAACGCACAAAGATTACACATGCACAACTTATGGCCTTGAATGAAATGGATTTTATTTGGGATAGCACATGAGCTATATGAAAATTAAGAAAATACACTATATAAAATAGAGTCAAATCCTTTTGATTTGGTCCAAAACTAGCCAAAAAAAATCTTAAAATCATACCTCTGGTTCTGCCTCATGTGCTTTTCAGCTTCAGAGTTTCTCACTGAAAGATGGGCTATACAACATCGTCGCTTTCCTTTTAGTAAGCATCCATTAAGTTCCTCCTTTCAACTTTTAAAACTCCTTGACTCTCAACTCAAAGATTAAGTTTATATCATGAACACAGTCATAATAAGCCAGTGTGGCCTTTTCAACTTTGAATTTACCTGAATTCTCTTGGCATCAACTTATATTTTAATCAGCATCACCTCTTGGAATAATATATTTTATAGACTTATTCTTTGTTCTTTCTAACAAGTCTTGCTTTGAGTAGAGCACACTTTCACTCTTTACGCTTCAATTTTAAGAAGAACTTTCAGCATACTAGCCAGGCAAATAACTAAGAGTAGTCAAACTAGAGCAGAAGTGTAGGAAGTTTAAGGGATTTGTGGACTGATCAAAGAAAACAATATAAACGCTATATGAACACTAGGTGGCAGGAGCACACACAAGGTTGTGTGTGTGTGTGTGTGTGTGTGTGTGTGTGTGTGTGTGTGTGTGTGTGTAGTTGTTTTAGTGACCCTGTTAGAGGTTTGCATGTGGAGAAACCCCTAATAGCATAAGACCATAAAGAAATTACAGGATGGGGGGGGGGTACACCATCCAGATACCAAGTTCCATGGACCCTGACTTTAAATGGCTAAAACTCTGCTGATTTGGGTTACACTATTTAAAACAACTGGATGTGTAAAAAATTGATTTTGGTGCCAGCAGGCTTTTAAGCCATTGGGTCTCAGAGCACTGTGAAGAAATAAACAACCTATGGGCCGTTAAACTTAAAATTAAAGCCCAAAGTGAGAGGCCGCAGAGTTTATTTGAGATCCAAAAGAATAGCTATTTCAGAAACACTGATTCAGGAAGAAACCCAAATAGCATCTTGGTTAGGAGGTGAAGGCAAGGTGTTTATGAAAAAGGAAAGGGGAATACTTACAGGCATACAGGGAAGGAATTCCTATAGGTGTAGATAAGCTAACTTAAAAGTGCTAATTCTAAAGGACCCCTTTAATTTTCAGTCATGCAGACATAATGTCTGCTTTCCTGTCATCTTAACAAACAATTGTTTGGAACACAATGCTTCTGTATGCTGAGGCCAAATGCTATTTTGTCCAACTTTAACATTCCAAAGGTTTGAAGAGTGAGACATGCGAGGTAGTTTATTTTGACCCCATTTTAAAGTGGCTCTATTACATGAGGAATTAGATCTCGGTTCTTGAGTCCGGCTAAGAATGAATTCAGAACCCAGAACTCTTGCCTAAGAAATTTATTTAGAAAGTCACAGAGGTAGAAGAGGTGAGCCAGCTGGGTTGCATGGACTCAGGAAAACAAGTTACAGAGGCAAAAAAGGGCCCTTGGAGCTTAGGAGAAAGAATGCAAAGATAATGTGCCTGAGAGAAGGGTCAGGGGAAGGCATAGGAGAGGGAAGGAGGGAAGGAGGGTGGGAGGGAGGGAGGGAGGGAGAGAGAGAGAGAGAGAGAGAGAGAGAGAGAGAGAGAGAGAGAGAGAGAGAGAGAGAAAGAAAGAAATCCTGCAGAAAGACCGAGCATGTACATGCACAGAGTCCCCTTCAGCTTAAGGGGTTTTATCTGTTTCCTAAAGGTGGGGATTTTAAGGGAGGTCTCAGGGGAGAGTCTCAATAGAATGTTCACCAGCCTTCCAGGTGTGCCCTTTCAGAGTCCTGGTCTTTACAATCTGTATGCACTAGGGTAGGGGGTCATTAGTTGTTGCATCTGGTCCTGATGTTAGTCACGGCCTCACTTTGTCCAGTTTCCAAAGGATGCATCTTGGAAAGAAGGGGTTATTGTTAATAAAAGCATGAACTAGCGTATTGATTTTTCATCTCAGGAGTGCAACATTTTTGTAGATTACATGCTCTGCTGTTCTCCTTGATGATTTTTGAACAGAGCTAATTTTAGATATCTTTGATTGTCTATTTATCTGCAAGAAGATAAGTGATAAAATACATAGTTTTCCCTTTCTATTACATTCTTTTGGTTGCAAGGGACTGAAGCTTTCTTATTTTACTTAAAGAATCCATTATTATTTGGAAAGCTACACATGTACAATAACCCAGGGCACATCTTGAGATAGGCATTGTTAATTCATACAAATTCCCTTGAAAAGTATTCACATTTCTGAGAAGGAAGAGGAATGAAACATGTGAAATGTGTGGTACATTCCTGTGAGTGTTCCATTACTTAAGCATATGCCCAGGAGTGAGCATTAGCTAGAAGATGGAAATTCTGTTTCCTTGGTTATTCTTTTTCATAGCAAAACATCATATAAAACCCTGGAGGATTATAATGTTTTAAGAAGCGTATTTTTTCACACAAAAGCAAGACAGTCAATTCATCTGGTACTCAAGACCTGTGGCTCAATTTAAGGTCTAAAACTTTGTCACCCTCTTTATTTTAAGTCTCATATTCCCATATTATTGTATATATTTTTAAAATTTTTATATATTTTAGAGAAAGCAAGGAAGGGAGGGAGAGAGAGAGGGGAACATCAATTTGTTGTTTTTAATATGTTTTTATTGATTTGTAGAGAGAGAGGGAGGGAGAGGAATAGAGAGATAGAAACACCAATGAGAGAGGAATCAAGCCAACAACCCAGCATGTGCCCTGACCAATTACCTCTTGATTCCTGGGTCCATGCTCAACCACTGGCCATGTGGGCCAGGCTGTTGTTCTTATTTATGCATTAATTGGTTGCTTCCCATGTGTGCCCTGACCAGAAATCAAACCTGTAACCTGACATATCGGGATGATGCTCTTACCAACTGAGCAGCCCGGCCAGGGCCAAAAACTCTCTGACTTACTTCTTGTCAATCAAGTGGTAGGACAATACACCTTCCCTTTGAGTTTGTTGACTCTCAAGGCTCTGTCATAAAAGATGTTGTAGCTGCTGCCTTGGTGTCTGAAGTGCTTGCACTTCTACCCTGAGCCACTGGGTAGAAGTCTGCCCACACTGAGGTCCACATGCTAGGAGGAAGCCCAGCCACACAGTAGTCTTGTTTGCACTGGGGAGCCGGGCATGTGAATGAAAGAGACCTCGTCTTATCCCATCCGTCTTCTAGTTCTCTAGTCATTGCAGCCATCTAGCCTCCCCAGAATTGATCCCAGACATGTGGAGCCAAGATAAGCTATCCCCATAAATAATAACATATAAAATGAATAATAAAGTAGTTACCATTTTAAGCCACTAACCTTGGGGGTAGTTTATTTAGCAGCAGCAATGAAAACTCTTCTATCATCTGCAAACTGAAAGCAATAGTAATAAATGTGATCCAACTGTGTTGGGAAGGCCAAATGAAATAATAAATAAAATTTCTAATCTTTAATAAGCAATACATTATAGATATTAATATTAAGTTCCAAAAAAATGGTTCTTTAATTCTATTTTTTTTTTTTTACTGTGTCTGGATCCTGTATTCTTTTCATCCTTTTTCAACAGCACCAACACCCCTGGCCTCACTGCCAAATAGAAACTATGGATTTAAAAATACCAAGCGCAGACATTTAATAAAGCAGATGGTTAGTAATACTTACGTACCCTCTTCAAGAAAGTAAAATCCAGATGAAAAGTTAATAGTAGTTATTTGTTTAGTTACCCATTTATTCCAATAAGCATTTATCAATTGCCATATACATCAGGGTCTCCAAAAAAGCCCTTATTAACGAGCCCTGGGAAAAATGTCTGCTTTGTCTTTGTCCCAGCAAAATAGTCCAGTTCATGATTAGGCAACACTGCCCTTTCCAGCAAGGAGTTTGCGACCTAACTTGCATCGTCTCAGATCAGACAGACACTCGCATACATGGTGAAGCAATAATGACCAAATCTCAGCAACTTCTCACATTGAGGAGTTAGATTCCAAGATTTTCCTCCCAGTTTGTCCTGCTTTTTTGCCTTGTCAGTAGCTAAACAGCTGTAGAATTCACCCGGCAGAGACTGTGTGAACAGTGAGAGATTTAAATGTGGGGGAATTGAAGTGACATTTTTTTTATCCGAAGCAATTCCATTCAAAGCCACATCACTGGAGAAGGGCATGGGCACTGAGGAGAACAACTGTGCATTGAGACCACTCGGTGCAGACAAATTGTCCTGCACTTAGGCCTGCAAACAAGCACTCTGCTACACAGTGTTTTGCTTCAGGATCATCATTCAACTTGCTATTTGTTCTCTTGGAAGACAGTCATCCCGGCTTTGTTAAATTAGGCAGTAATTCTTCGATTATGTGGTGTGTCATCCTAATGGTGATGATGTTCCGCAGAACTCTTAACAGATTATAGTGGGAAGGCAGTGAGAGCCAAGATGTCCTGAGGCCCCAGGGAAGGTTGAATTCAGGAATCATTTGTTGGCCACGAGGCCCCTATCCTCTTTCTGCAGACATTAGCAGAGATAGAAGAGAATGCTGGATTGGGAGCAGGATGGTGGTTTGTGGTCCATGGCATTCCAAGCATTGATATAGGCACTCCGTACACATTTCCTCATGTAATCCTCATGAAAACCCTTGAAGGGGAGTGTTTCTTTTACATTATGCAGAAAGGGAGAGTGAGGCCTGAGTTAAGTAACCTGCTTAATGTCAAACAATTTGGGACCTTTAACTGTGTGAGGATGGAGCTGTCTCTTAGGGGACACCCACAAATCAAATGGTAGATTTCTCTTTAAACACTTCACACTTATTTTATTTTATATTTCATGCGTTCAGTGTTTTATTGAATATAGTCATTTTGCAGAGGAGGTCTCTCTGTATATTTTAAAAGGAGGCATGCTCAATCAGAAAATTTTGAAAGCCATAGCAAAGAGTAAAATGAACACCTTTAATCCTATTGTTTAGAAACACATATTGTTAAGACTCTGAAGGATTATGATTCCTTACAATCATTTTTTTACCTTTGAAAGATGTTTTTCAATTACAGTTGAGGCACATTATTATATTAGTTTCATGTGTACAACATAGTTATTAGACGTTTATATATCTTACAACCCCGATAAGTCTAGTGCCCACCTGGCACCATAAATAATTATTACAATGTATTGACTACATTCTCAGTGCTGTACTTTACATCCTTGTAAAGGAGAAACAATGCAACAATCATTTCTAAGTCCATTCTTAAAAGGCCAGTCAATTCTTAAGTTTTGCATTCTGAGTTAATTCTTAAGTCTTGAGTTTTGTCTCCCAATATTCCTTAGCAATTCAGACATATTGGAAATGTGGCAGATAGGTGAGGTTATATTAGCTCCCTGAATAGGGTATACTTCTGAGCATTAGAAATTTATAAAGATACATCTATTTGTTTCTGTTCTATCAGTGATTAACATGTTCACTAAACAAGGGTAAGTGACCCAACATAACACTGTTTCCTCTGCCCAAAATAGGAAATGTCTTCCATTACATATGATAAAATATTCAAGGTGCCTGGTTTGTGCCACGCTGGTAGGCCTCGGCTCTTTCAGGTGGTGAGAACAGTGATTGACTAAGGGACAGTGTTAGTTTTGAGGAAAGAAGACCATCAGGATGCTTGGGAAGCTACCTCAGTAACTCACTACAGTGGGGCCTTGACTTAAGAGTTTAATTCATTCCGAGACCGAGCTCGTTAAAGAGCTCGTTAACTCAAATTACTCTGTCAACTCAATGCAAAAAAATCGGCCCAGAGACAGCTGGTATCTCAAAAAACTCGTTAGTGGGGACACTCGCAAGTCAAGCCCCCACTGTAGTGATTTGTTAGGGAGAAAGAGCAATCTCCTAGAGATCCCTGTAGCCCCAAAGCAGTTCTAACAATGTTTCATCCTCAACCCTCAGCTTGTCTTTGCCTCTGTGCTACCTAAACTGCTCCTATAGCCACTGCTAACACCAGTTCATTACCAGTTTCCGTGCCCTGCATGTTGTGTGCAGCTATATAATCTTGCCTTCAGATACCCTAAGACCTTCTGATGGGATTGGGTTAAATGTTCAAAAAGCAATGCTGAATGCCCCTTTAGGCTGAGTTCTTACCCCAGGAGAGCTCACAGCAAATGTCCTGTCTAAGGATGACTTCCTTGGACTCAGGATTTGGATTAGAATTAGTAGGTGACTGCATCATTGTATGACAAAGCACAAAACATTAACCCTTTAGGTCAAGGGATCTCTTCAGCTGCTTCATTGCAATGGAATCATACAACTACAGTGGGGCCTGACTTACAAGTTTAATTCGTTCTGAGACCAAGCTTGTTAAGGAGCTTGTTAACTCAAATTACTCTGTCAACTCAATGCAAAAAATCGGCCGAGAGACAGCTGGTATCTCAAAAAACTCGTTAGTCGGGACACTCGTAAGTCAAGGCCCCACTGTAGTAGGTACATGGAAACTTCTGTTTAGGGTAAAGATGGAAACATTGCAGTTCCTATTACTGGTAGTACTAGTGTTATTACAGCAGGGATTATATCAATCACCTTCCCTTGTATTAAACCCTTTATAGAAATAAAACTTGCTGATGTGCATTTTTGTCACTCTATAAAATAGTGTTCTTTGTTCAACATCCAAGTTGAGATTTACGGCTGGCTTTATACATGTAAATAAAGAAGCTAGGGCTTTATGAACTACCCTGGTGGTTTACTATAAGTAACCTTTCTTATTTTTAGGAGAGCAGAAGGCAGGAATGGCTTAAACTGCATTCAAAGATAAAATATTAATTGGGACAAATAGTCTCGGGGCTTTTATTTTGATGTTTATTCACTCCGGCTTAGCACAAAAAAATCCTTCTTTCTGAAAAGAATATGAGGAATTGGTTTTCATGTTTTGTTTTTAAATCTCTTGAAAGCTTCTATTCCTTTGGATGTCAAATGCACCTAATTAGAATAAGTTGATGTGTGAATCTTATCCTTTCTTAAGACAAAAGGGGAAAAGTCTTATTTATATAAGATTTAGACTTTCAACTTTATAGCACCTTTAAAAATAAATCATCCTATATCTTAATTAAACTAGGAAGTTTGTTTATAGAATGACAGATGGAATTGAGGGTTCTTTTTTCTTTTAATGCAACTATCCATGTTGATATAATGAAAACTATCTTTGAATAAGAGTTATAATAACTTAATACTGGTTCAAAATGTGCCATGATTCCTGTGATATTAGACAAATTCTTTTAAGATTTCCCATTTTAACTTTAAGTTTTCTTATCTGGAAAATAAGGTATTTATAATATGATATCTATTACCTCCCAAGAGTTTTGGGAATACATAGTATTTTACATTTATTATATGTAAAGTATTATATAGCTTCAATTTCCCACTCCTCTTACCATTAAAAACTGCTATCAGAAACCATTAAACCTTATCGAATCCACTTAGATTGCTAATCCAGGATATTTAAGTTATACCAGCCCAGCATGGCTAAGTGGTGGAGCATCAGCCTACAGACCAGCAGGTCATGGTTCGATCCCAGGTCAGGGCACATGCCCAGGTTGTGGGCTCGATCCCCAGTGTGAGGTATGCAGGAGGCAACCAACTGATGATTGTCTTTCATCATTGATGTTTTTGTCTCTCTTTCCCCTTCCCTTTCTCTCTTAAATCAATGAAATATACTTAAAATAATATTTAACTTACGATGATATATATTCAGATATTCACATGGATTTGGGGATACATTCTGTCTCAGATACAGCTTAGTTTCTTTCTAGAACTTTCAAGTTTCTTTCCAGTGGGCCTTCTCTAAATACTGGGCCTCTTAACTTAATTTATAAATGAAGATACTCTTTAGTCTACTAAACCAAGAAATAATACTCTCCCCTACAACTCCTATCCCAGATTTATTTATGACTTCTCTACCCTTACTCCACAGTTGCCCCCATATCAACACAGCTCACCAGCATACAGAAGCATTTGTAGCATCATTAAGTGCTCTCACAGTGCAAAGTTTCAAGCATTTTGCAAATTTTATTCAGAAGGAAAAAATCAGAAACTTTAGCAAGTGCTGTCATCCCTAAGGGTGAACACGACAGCTGTTTTAACATCTGGGAAGTCATGTCTCTCGTCAGCTCAGCAAAAGAACCATAGACTGCTGAACATATCAGAAAGAAAGTGTACATGAGCAAACTGTCTTAGAACTTCTACAAGACAAATTGATCTAACAGCTTTGCTCCTCTGAAGAGTTTATAACCATAAGCTGTCAGCAGGTTGAATCTGAGACCTGGGAATGTTTCCAGCTTTTCATTATTCTGACGTCCCTGCAAGGATCTCCAATTAGTAATGCTTTAAGGAGATGAAAACTCCTACTTGATAATTAGTAGTGGTCTAAAAGAAAGAGTTACCCAATCATTCAGATGTTATAAAAGCTGATTGAAATACTACATGAGCATGGGAGGGACAAAGTTTCTTCGAAGGTTTAATAGAATAATTTGTGGACTAAGAAGCAATACTATAGAGTTTACTATTAACAAGAGCAATGTGAATGGTTTGGCCCCAATTCTATAGCTGGACCACATGTTTTTTCAACAATGTCTAAATATACCTTCTAGGATATCATTCGTTCATTCAAGCATTTATGCCTTACACATATTTATTAAGAACCCATTATATCAGTTATTGGCTATATGTCAACCCTATGTCAGGTATTGAAATATACATTGCCTCTCCTGCCCTCATGGAATCTGTTGGGGAATAAGTATTAATCAATGTATTCCAGCAAAAGATAACAGCATGTGCAAACGTCCTTAAGCAAAAAGAACATGATGACTTGAAAGAAAGAATAGTGGTATTGAACTTGACGGGCAAAATCAAACCAAGATGTCGCAGGCTGCATTAAGTTTAGGTTTTATTCTAAACTTAGATAGAATCTTTGAAAACTTTAAACAGGAGACAGAAAGAGATATGATTAGATTTTTATTTATCACAGATCCTCTGGCAACTGAATAGAGATTTGGACGGGAGGTTGTGGGACAAGATGGGAAATTGACTTCAGGGATGTAATTTAGGAAGTTACTGCCATAGTCAGGAAAGGAGAAGATGATGACAACATGACCAGGTGTGAGGACAGAGGAGTAAACACATTTTAAAGACAGGAGGTAGAATGAATGGAATTTCGCTATTCATTTGGGTTATTGTGCATAAAATTAAATTTCTCAAATCTGGAATAATTTTAAAGCAATACTTTTACTGAGGGTTACTAGAAATGGCTAGAAAGCATTATTATTTTCTTTGATACCTGCTTTCCTATATATGAAATTTCACTTAATTGTATCTGGTGCTTTCTGAATAAAAGCTGATGGTTTTCATAAGATGATAAAATTTTGTCTTTAAAACATTTAATATGAACTATGTCATATTCTTTGCATTGTAGAGGTTGGGAAACTATAGTCATGGGCCAAATTCAGCTCATGATCTGTTTTTGTAAATAATTTTAAAAAAATACATTTTATTGATTTTTTACAGAGAGGAAGGAGAGGGATAGAGAGTTAGAAACACTGATGAGAGAGAAACATTGATCAACTGCCTCCTGTACACCCCCCAATTGGGATGTGCCCACAACCAAGGTACATGTCCCCGACTGGAATCAAACCTGGGACCCCTCAGTCCACAGGCTGACGTTCTATCCACTAAGCCAAACCAGTTAAGGCTGCAAATAAAATTTTATTAGAACATAGATATGCCCCTTTACATCTTGTATATGGCTGCTTTTGAACTTGTATAATAGTAATATTGAGTAGTTATGATGGGGACTGTATGAACCACAAAGTCTAAAATGTTTACTATCTGGCCCTTTACAGAAATTGTTTGTCAATTTCTGCTCTATTAGTACATGAACTGATTTTACAATATTTGTTAACTCAGTTGATTAAAACCCTCTTGACTGGCTATTTAACAACATAGAAAATGAATCACATTCTGAATTGTGAATTTTATTAATGTTCATTAAAATCCTCATTATGTTCAAGAATTTAAAAAGATATGCTTACCACTGAGAAATAGTTATTACAAAGAAAAGAAGAATTACATTGGCCAGATTATTTTTTTAAATGCAATTCCCTTCAAAGATCTCAAGAAATAGAGCATTTGTGTAGAATTTGATGTTACTTTTGGATGTCAAATTTTATAAAGAGGTCCTTCTATCCCACACAACAATTTCAAAGACTGTCTTAAATGTGGCAAATTGAAGTGTTAAAATAGATCAATTAAGTCAAATGAATGTGTAAGGGTGTTCTTGTGGAGTGGTGAGTACCGTTACATAAATGCACTAGCTTCTTTTTCCCAAACCCACCTCACTGAGATTGAACTATATATTTTTCCTGTACATTGATAGTAGCTAAAGTTTTTCTGATTCTATCTAGATATCATATAGAAGAGAGAGAGAGAGAGAGAGAGAGAGAGAGAGAGAGAGGCTTTAAAAGTTTTCCCTAAAGGCCTCTTGTCTTGATTGCTTGTTATAAAACCATTAGCTAATGTCAAATCAATTTCACTGGATTTCTACAAAAATAAAGTTTAGATTTGAATTAACTTTTGATCAAATGGTACTCACAAAGCATGAAATGATCTCAGTGCTGAGAATCACCAATCGAAATTATACCCTTGTCAAAATTTTCCTAATTAGTCATTACTCATGGCAACTGATTCATTATTTTCCTGCACAACTGGAGCTCTCTGCATTTAGAGAGGATGATGCGTCTGCTCACTAATTGTTACTGGTAACTGGCCCTAAGAAGATTCCTCTTTCAGCTCTGAAATTCCTGGTGGAAGATGCTAAGCATACCATTGACCATGACAGCAGTGACAGGCACATTCCCATTGCTAGGAAGTGTCATAACAGCATCATTAGTGATATATCATTAGACACTAACATGTATCCTATTACTATATCCTATATATCAATGGCTCCATTAATAATTTAAAAAAGCATCTTCATAAAGGAGAGAGGGACTGAGTGTTTACTACAATTGTGTCTTCATTTGTGTCCTCCTTCAGTATCCATGGTGACCTAATAAAAAACTTTTTTTCACATTATGAAACTGAAAATATATATACTTGCAAAAGGAATAGGTGAAACAAGACCAAAATATTGATTTAAAATAATGAGTTTCAAAAGGTAAAGAATTAGATTTTGCTAATTCTACAGGTAAAAAATATATACGTTGCATATATTCTTCAAAGGAGGCAGGAAAGATTCCTTCCTCAAACTTGAGTTAATGCCTTCCTGTTGCATCAGATCTTAGTATTATTTGTTTTCATTGAAATTAATAAGAGATTATTTCATAGTGTATCAGAAATCTTATTAAACACAAGGGTAGTCTTCATGTTTCCATTCTTTTCTTTAATAATTGAACACCTAGTATAAGCCAGCCCTGAATATGCAAAAGTTAATTCAGGTCCAGTCTCTGGTATTAATTAATAACAATTAACCACGTGAAGAAAGTAGAGAGAGAGCAGATCAGGCGGAGGGAATGTGCTAAAGGTTGGTGTGAGAAACAGAGCACAGAGCATATTATTTGTGCCTTGAATAATATCCATATTCTTAATAGGGGCCCACACAGTTCTGTGTCATTGAGCCCCTCCCTCATTACTAGCTGATATTGTTCTTTTTCTGTATCCATTAAACCAATTTCTGCCGGGAGCCGGTCCATCCTTGCTGTTTCAAAGGACCTGGCATATATGGCATACTGTTCTTAATATGTTTGCTCACCTTCTTGGCACTATGTGTTTTAACCAAGGTCTCCTCTCTGAGAAAGGTTGTTTCCCCAGGTAGGGATTTTCCCCTGAAGTTAGGGAGGGAATAAAACCCCTCAACTAAGTGCCAGGCGGGTAATTAATCACTTTAACTACAAACAATCATGCTTAAGCTACATAATCTTTACTCCCTGGAATGGAGATAAGAAACGCCCTAACCTTTGTAATAGAGATTGTTAGGATTGAATCAACTGGTATAAATACAGATGTAACAAGACAGAAAGACACAGGACTTAGAAGAGAGAACCTACAGACAGAACCTACAGACAGAAGAACTTCGCTGGAGAGAACATGGCAAAAGATCCTGGACTGAACCTGACTACAGAAATTGGCAAGAGAACCTGACTAGAACCTGGTGACTGAACCTGGCTGGAGAACCTGGACAGAACCTGGCTGGAGATCCTAACCAGAACTTCGCTGGAGATCCTGGCTAGAGATCCTGGCTAGGCTGCTGATCAACTGAACGCTGTCTCCGTGTCATTCCTTCTTCGCCGAATCCGTCCACACCTTTGGGAACCCCTGGACCTGCTGGGGTTGGACCCCGGCAAATTTCCATCTCATGACCTTTGCATTACAGGTTCCTAAGCCTGGAAAGATATTTTTTCAGGCTCTTAGGAAGACAAGCATCTTCTTAAAATTTAGATGGCTGCTTAAATACCGCTTCCTTCCTGAGTCCTAACCCTGCCCCTGGACTAACTCCCACTTCATTATTCTGTTATCATACCATCTTCATTTATTTCATCACTGTCTATATGCCAATTTTATTTGGTTATTAGTTCATTTGCTTATTATATTTCTCCTCTGCTAGACTTTAAATGCCGTGAAGACAGAGTATGTCTCTTTGATTCATAATTGTGCTTGCAGGGCCTACTACAATGCCTTGGTCATGCAAGAAGCATAATAAATACCTGGCAAATGCATATTTTAAAAATCTACTGAATAAAATCCTTTTATAATGCCAGAACATCAAAAGTCAAATCACATGGAAAATGAAGACCTTATTCATAAACACTTCAAATTTATCTTGAGAGCAATAGGGAGTTGTGCATGGCTTTAAGGTGGGGAGTTTAACTATTAAGTTTCATGGGTCTTCCTTCCTTTTCTTCTTCAACTTGCTATTTATTTTTGTAATCCGATAGCAGCTACTTCTTGTTGAAGTCTTCCATGGATTTCTAACCAAGAGCATAATGCCTCTGTTATAACAGTTTTCTATTGCTGTAGGCATTAATTTTCTGTAGATGTGTTATCAGGAGATTCTGAACAACTAGAAAGTAAAGGTCATTTTATTCTTTGTGTTTTACATAGTGTCTGGATAGAGTAGGTGCTCAATAAATATTTACAAAATGATGACTGAACATAATTAGAAGAGTTTGGATAAATTACCATATAGGAGTGAGTAGATAGGAAGACTACAAATTTTGGCTAAGTTGCCTTAAGATTTTGGAAACTTTGGTACTGGAATGATATAGTTTAACCCTTTGTATACCAATTTCTTGGTGAAGGTTACCTCAAGAAACAAGTTTATTGCTGAGGAAGTCAAGACTTTGTAGCAAAGAAAAAAAATATCACCTGATTAGCTGCATACACAAATAGTGTATAAAATAAAAACCAGAGCTCCATTTCTTTATAATTTCTGTGCCAGTCATTCTGTACTAACTCTCATCAACATGTGCTGAAATTTCTAAGATTTTTAGGTGAGACAGGGATGGTTCACACTACTCCACTGCTAGTATTGTAGCCTCTCATTTCTTATATTTGTATTAAAGAGGACAAAGGCCTCTTTATTTCCATAGGCATCTGTGACTTAGTCTACCTGTAAGCTACAATAGCATAACCAGAAACCAGTCCAATTTTGAGTGGATCTGACTTATTGACTCATGAAGATGGTCTTATAAAGCAAAGATTGAGAACTGGTAGGGTATTTGGCTAGCTCATAAGCTTTTATCATATAGTCTGAATGTAGCACAAAGACAAGCTTCATTATTAATGGTTATAGTACATATATACATATGCATAAAACCTTAGCCAAAGAAAACCATTTGAATATAGGGTCAATCTTTTTTTAAAATATATTTTATTGATTTTTTACAGAGAGGAAGGGAGAGGTTTAGAGAGCTAGAAACATTGATGAGAGAGAAACATCAATCGGCTGCCTCCTGCACACTCCCCACTGGGTATGTGCCTGCAACCAAGGTGCATGCCCTTGACCGGAATCGTACCTGGGACCCTTGAGTCCACAGGCCGACGCTCTATCCACTAAGCCAAACCGGTTAGGTCTAGGGTCAATCTTAAATACCACAGGAAACACATTAGAAACTAGATATTTCAGTCCTCATCCTCTGATTAACATTAAAAATCCCACTGAACTTATTTTTTTTCAATTCTTTATGTA
Source organism: Myotis daubentonii (assembly GCF_963259705.1). NCBI lineage: Eukaryota > Metazoa > Chordata > Mammalia > Chiroptera > Vespertilionidae > Myotis > Myotis daubentonii. The sequence goes on along the minus strand of NC_081852.1, from coordinate 50,036,452 downwards.
AATAAGAAGCCATCAGAAGGTTTCCATAAATCTTTTTAGAAGAAGTTCTTCCAATGAGCTATTCTGTTCAGTAATCCAAAGAGGAATGAGATTTTTAAAAATAATGCTCCCTCAGTCATAAGGCATAATCATTTAAGGAGTGAGTCTGATTTTATTTCCGCTTTTGTTTTATAGACTGCATTTACAACATTCAGCCCCAGGGTAATTAGAATCATGCTCATTAAAAACCATTTCAGCATGACTTTTTAGGGCAAATTATACCCACTTTCATTACTGAAACTGAACAATATGTTTCCTCCTTTAAATTGGTTTTAGGGGGAAAAACATGTTTCTATGGTGAGTTTTGTGCCATAATTTGCAAAATGTTGGCATTTTTGGACTGCGAAACTAATATTCCTTGTCCTTGATTATGTTAAAGTCATCTTTGTGTAACTATCCTCACTCAGATCCATGTTGATTAGCATGGCAAAATAACTTACATTTTATCTAAAGATTTTAAGTCATTAAAACCCCTTTTTCCCTTTGATAAACATACAATTTTTGGATTTAGAAATGAACAATAATCAACTAAATTTAAAAGATATATTGAATGCCCCTGGGTACAAAGCATCAGACTTGGGTATGTGGGTGATGCGTAGATAAAAGAAAGGTAATTTCTGCCTTCCAGCAGGTTAGGAGCAGGTGGGAAAATAGCAAAGACATAATTAATTCTAAAAGAGCCCTGCCCTGATCAGTTCTTTACTAGAGGTTCAAAAATGCATCTGCATATTGGAATATGAGTCAGAAAGCATAATGCTACTTATATGAACGTGAGGCACTGGTTGCACAAAGGATTTTTAAAAGTAAAATCGTGTCTCCCCTTTGTCAAAAATTTCTGAAGAAAAGTAGAAACAGTTTTCATGGAAAATAGGATCTCATTTCCTGTGGTTGGGTACCAACTGGGTGAAATGCCTGTCTTTACATCTGGGCATCATGATAAGTTTCTGGCACCAAAATGATAGAATGCATCATATATCCATCGGGTTCAGTGGCCATGGGAGCTTGACAAACTTCCTGACACACTCTCTTTCCCTTAAGAGGGTGGGGAGCATATAAAGGGATGGGCAAAAGTAGGTTTACAGTTGTTCCTATGGAAAAATAATACAATAATAAATAAATAATAATACAAGAATAAACTGTGTTTTGAGTACTCACAGCTGTAAACCTACTTTTGCCCACCGCATACCATAGAACCTCAGATGACACGCTGGGGGATTTGAGGGTCCAGAGAATTTTTTTCTTTACCTTTACAACTTTATTACTCATGTGACTGTGCAATGACAAGAAAAATACATAAAAGATGCCTATTTGTCTGAATTGTTGTTTTTTGATCAGGGGTAAATATGTGGCATATTTTTCTCTCACTCATAATTGACTGATTTTGAAGTTTGAAGATTGCAGCTCTGGTTAGAAAACTCAGCAATGTTACCAAAAGCTAAAATGTACTATGAAATGTTTAAAGGACCATCATCTTAATATAATGATTTGAAGCAATCTTCCTTTTCAGTAACTTGTTTTTCTTTATGGTAATACTCCTGTAAAAGGAAAAATGCCTGTGTTTATCCCAAGTAAAAATCAAGATTTGGTTAAAAAAAAAAACAATTTTGTTAGCCAAGCCCTGAAATAAATGATCCAGCAGAAAGATGAAACATCATCCATAATCTCTATAGCAACCGAGAATTCATCAGTAATGCTCATTGGATAATGAGATATAGAGATTTTGAGCTACTTTGGAGGTCTTAATGGTGATAACCACATCACGTTGTCATCATGAGAATCTAAAAATCTTTTTTCTTGCACTATATCAAGCACAGGGTACTGGTCATCTATACAAAAAAAAAGTTTCTATTTATCCCAACCTGATTCGCTTACCCAGATGTTAAACCAATATTCTTGGGATTGAACAGGCTTTACAGAGCAATAAAAAATATTTTCAAGAGTAGCAAATTCCCTACCGAATATTTGGAACCCTACTGAAGTAGGAGTATGACAAGAATAAAAATAACTAAAATGTAAACATTTACTCCGTGACAGGCAATTTAGTGTATGCTTTATACATATTAACATCTAATATATACAACTGTCTAATGAGGTATTATACATCTATTCTACTGATGAATGAAGAACTGGGGTGGTTTATAAGTTGCTCAAGATCCTACAGCTAATATGTGGCAAATCCAGGATTCAAACAAATCCAGGACTCAGTGCTCATGCTCTTAACCGCCATGATATACTGCTTATAAAGGAATTTTATAAGTCCCTGCTTCTCAATGCAAAACAATTAACTGAGTTCTTTAAATGGTTTCTTCTGTGGTTTACTTAAAATACACATTCTACATTTCTTTTTCCTAGCAAATCTGTTGGTTGAGTTTTCTGCTTAAGGATGGCTTGCCTTTGGTAAAGAAAAAAAAAAACATTTTTGACACTTGTTAAAACAATAAGAAAGATTTGGTTAAAACTACTGCAATAGGGGAGAAAGATCAGGTTCAACTTCAAATATAGCAAAGAAGCTGAGAATTAATAGAGGAGGAGCAGAGCGGGAGGTTGAGTGGGTGAAAACTACAAAGAGGAGACAGCAAAGGTAGGAGGTTCTAATAGGATTCTTACTAAAAGTAGGCCAAGGGCTTAAACTTCAAAGGTTGGGCATGAGGAACTTGATCAGATATTATGGGTGATAAAATATCATGACTGGGTCTCAGTTTCTTCATGTGTAAAATGGCTCTAACATTTATAAAGACTTCACAGGAATTGAAATGTGGTATTTCAAGTGAGAATTGAAATAATGGATACAAATAATTTAGAAGAATACCTCACCTAGTAAGCATTCCATAAACCTTAGCCGTCAGCAACAGCCTCATCATGAGCTGTAAGCGGTAGAGCAGTGCTATGTGGAAAGTGTTCTCAGATGGTTGTCCATCTGCAAACTGTTTCTCGTCCATGATGAGATAAATACTAAAACTGTGAAAAAGATTGAAATATTTTATAGCAATTTTACAGAGTAATGTTATACTGAATCTATAATAAAAAGAGACTATGTCTTGTATGCTTTTAGTTTTTGTTTCATTTTTCTAATCCGTACTTACTGTATTTCATAAAAAAAGATCCATCTTTGGTAGATTTGAAATGGGGGGAAAAAGGAACTTTTTTTTTACTATAAAAGTTTTGAGAAATGCTGGTCTAGACTAGAGACAGAAATTAGGGACTGTTTGCATACTATTTTTCTAAGTGCAGGAGAATGCGGGAGCCTGTTTTTATAAACCATACTATCACAGCTGAAATCTACCTTTCTTCATCCATTACAGGTTCCTCTTCTCTCTTTCTGGCCTTTGATTCATCTTTATGCAGGATGTTTATATCTAGGTAAGGTAGACTGTGAGCAGTGCCCCTTGATTTTTTTTCCCTTAAGTAATTAATTACTTTATTTATTTATTTATTTATTTAGTTAGTTAGTTAGTTAGTTAGTTAGTCCAAAACTTAAGTGGAGTTTGTTGTGCACCTGTGTGATCATAGTTATGGTATTGGTAATCATGGAGAATTTGGTGAGGTGGTCCTGAGTTTCCTTTACTGTTGACCTGGCTCATACTGTGTATTTTGCAAACTTAGACAAACTTGGCCGAGAGCATTTGTGGCAGAGAAACAAGAGCTTTCTGTGTCTTAAGCTGCTGAGTGAACAGAATTGAGAAATGACTTAAAGTCTACCTATAAAATCGTTGAACATGAAATTCTGAGTCAATCCACTGCTATTTCTTCTCTAAAGCAGGAACACTGAATTTGCCCATTTCCTCCCTTTACTTAATCAACAGGTAGTTGTGGCATCCTGAATACACAACCTGAATAACTTGTTCATGGGTATAAGTAATCAGAATTGCATATTGATTAAATATCAATTATAGTACAATGAGATTTTCAGAAATCTAAGGGGAGGATACTCTAAATTATACCAATTAAGTGTTTTATTGAACTTTATTGAATTTAAAAAGTCTGCCCTGCTTCCTTTCTCCTGAGTGATTGATGTTCCTTGTAATTTAAAAGGGAAACAAAGGGAATATGCTTTTTCTATGTGCAATAAACTATAATTTTACTTGTATTAAGTTATCCCCTTTCAAGAAAGGCTTTTTTTTTCCTTTCTACTATGAGCTTGCAGGTTTTCCTATGTCTTTATATTTTGTGTTTTCTTAACAGATTTTTTTTCTGACACAAACTTAAAATTACCTTTTAATCTCAGATTCATAATTACCCTCCTCACAGGACTGCAGTTTCCTAAGGAAAACAGTAGAGGGATATATTTAGCAGAAAACTGCACAATCATTGATCAATTCAGTGTCACCTTAGGCATTCAATAAAGTTTCCATGTTTGACTGTCTTTTTATATCAGAGGGAAATAGGCTGGTCCTACTGATTTCACTGGTGAAGTTCACATGAGAAATAGTCAGTTAGACATGCATTGAAGGTATTCAAAATGCAGAATATTAGTATTACTCATCAAAGAGACTCTGAGGAGTTCCTTCCTTCCTTCCTTCCTTCCTTCCTTCCTTCCTTCCTTCCTTCCTTCCTTCCTTCCTTCCTTCCTTCCTTCCTTCCTTCCTGTAAGAAATATATACATCAATGCTGAGCAAACAATGCAACTTTTGATGACCTTGTGACCTGTAAGCAATACGTTAGCACTGAGTACTGTTCAGTGATCAGGTCTGTGCCTTCATTACACTTTTCCAACCTGGAAACAGTTGCCATCATTTGTTTTCATCTTTGTCCCTAAGGCAGTAATCTAGGATATTTTTTCAAAATTAACCCCCACCCCACCACCACCCCTACTTTCACATATGGGGAAGTCAGGGGAATATATTTTATTTACTATAAAATTCCGCTTACCTATGTAGAAAATTCCATTTAGGGGTCTACATTTAATGAACATTTACTTATATTTGCCTGGGAGTACTTGTGGTTCAACTGGGGGTAAGAATATTACTACAGAGAGCCACTTATTTGAGGGGTGGAATGGAGACATCCAGAGTAGGAAATAGAATCCTGTGGCTGTTTCTTTGAAATGCAAATGATTGTAACACACTTCATTCATTGATGCATCCTTTGTGTGCTGAATCAGGTCCCAGGTCCTAGGGAATATAGCAGTGACAGAACCCCATGCCCTCCCAGAGCTCATGTTCTAGTTCGAAAAATATATATATTGATACAAGATGGTGTTGAATGCAATGTAGAAAAAATAATCAAGCCGAGTAGAGGATACAGAATGTGGGAATAGGGCAGTGGAGGGAGGGTTGCAATCTATAATCAGGTGGTTAGAAAAGGGTCAAGTTTGAACATGAGGAGCTGAAGGATAGGAAGACAGAGTGGAACATCTCTGAAGTATTCCTGGTAAAAGTGACAGTGACAGTGAATGGTCAAAGGTGGGTGTGTGCCTGGTCTCTCCTAGAAATGGCCAGGAGACCAGGTGCTGGTGCAGAGGAAGTGAGAGGGAGAATAAAGGGAGAAAGGAAGTGGGTAGAAGGAAAGCAAGTTGTGCAGGGTATTGTAGGCAAAGGTTTGCAGGAGGTTGATTTGGGAAGGATGGCTTCTCTCAAGTAATAAAACCTGAAAGGAGGTGAGGAAAGTTGGATTTAGCCAAGGGAAAAGTTGAACCATGATGCAATTACAACAGAATCTCAGAAAATCACATGAGGAGCTCTAGAGCTATGTTGACACTCCCAGGAGTTGTTTCACACGAATCAAGGGGGACTAGACCTTTGCCCACCTGCATTCACTAGTCATTGGATGAGAGCTGCCTCTGGGAGGGGATTTCCTCCGTTGGTGCAACTCCTTCCTTTGGCCAAGAGCATTGCTAAAAAGAAACTCAGTTATAGGTTAAGAGCAACTCACACTCCTGGCAGCTGGGATGGAAGAGGGAGTGTCCTTCTGTTGCAGAAGATAGACATCTGAGTGACAACTCATAGCATTTACCTTAGGGAGATATTGGGAATTTTTGAGCAAAGTGTTGAAATTATCTTACTGTCCTGTAATCTTCATTCTGGATCTGTGTTAATATAAAGGGTTTAAAAAATGGAAATAGGAGGGTCCCTTAGAGGTCCTTTCAATAATCAAGGCAAGAGAGATGATCGTTTGATGAACATACTAGTTATAGAAGATATAAGAAATGATAAGAGCCTGGATATATTTTATTATTTAAAAATATCTGTATTTTTTATTAATTTCAGAGAGGGAGGGAGAGGGAGAGAGAGATAGAAACATCAATGACAAGAGAGAATCATTGATAAGCTGCCTCCTGCACAGCCCTTACTGGTGATTGAGCCAGCAACCCCAGACATGTGCCCTTGACCAGAATCGAACCTGGGACCCTCAGTCCACAGGCCGATGCTCTATACACTGAGCGAAACTGGCTAGGGTGAGCCTGGATATATTTTAATGTAGAGCCAGTAAGATTTGAAGATAGACTAAGTGAACGAAGTGTCATGAGTGACTCCAAGGTGTATAAAGCAAAAGATGGAGTTAGCATTTTCTGAAAATGCAAGGACTACAGGAGCAGCATACTCCAGATAAAAAGTCCAGGAACCCTATTTGCTTCATTTAGAGAAAAACATTCAAATGCAGATGTAAAGAAGACAGCCCCAGATGTGAGTTCAAAAACTAGGTCAGGGCTGATCATATTCATGTTTATTTGCAGCAAATGAGGCTTTTTGCTGTTAAGCTGAGAAAGGTAAAGACTTTATTTGGCTCCTCTATGATTTAAAATCCTTCAAAGACTCCCCATTAAATAGCTCAAGTTCAAACAGTATATCTTAGAAAATTTTAATAATTTTGAGCCAACTATTTAAGGAATTTTAGTGAGTAATTTCAAATAGAAGAAAAGGTAATATTACTAACCCTTGTATCTACCACCTAATTTTAAAACATGCTAGGTTTTTCTATTTTAAATTGAACTTTCACTTTTGCTCTTAATCTTGATCTCTCTTTACAGCTACCCTTGGTTCTGCTTTTGTTTGTTTTTTCCAGTATTGCTTTCTTTCTTACTCCAAAGGTAACAATTATTGAGATTTGTTGCTTATCATTCTCATAAATATTTTTATCATTAATCAATAATATATATGCAACTGAAAACAAAATGTATATATGCAAACACTTAAATATACATTATATGATATATAGAGTATAGCAATATATTCTCTATATTGTTACATTTTATATGAGTAGTGTCACAGTGTATTTTCAATCTGTAGCTTTCTTCATGTACCTAACTTTGCTTTTTTGAGATTTATCTAGGCCAATAGGTAGTGATATAGGTATGGATACTCTAGGTCATTTGAATTGTTGCTTATAGTAATTCATTGTATGACTTTATCACAATTCATTTATTCATTCTTTTATGATAGATATTTGTGTTGTTTCTAATTTTTCACTATTATAAATATTATGTGAAAATATGATTTAATATGTCTCCCTAATTATTCCTTGGGGCTTTTCAGAAGTGCATACTTAAGAGACGAACTGCTTGGTAGAAGAAAGATCTATATCTTCCACTCTATACAGTATTGCCAGAATACTTTTTAATAATAATTCTCCCAATCTACACTCCCTCCAATAAGGTATGAGAATTTCATTTCCTCTGTATTTTTGCTGACACTTGGCATTTTCAGCCTTGAAGAGAAATGAAAGACTATGGTCATGGTGTAATATATTATTAGTTATATTTTCTTTTTCAAACTTATAGTGAAATTGAGCACTTATTTGTTTTTCATTGGCTACTTGTTTTTCTTGGAATTATTTATTCATATACCTTGTCTCTTTATTTTCTCTCTTATTGATTTATAAGATATGAGGAAGGACAAGAGATTTGTATATTCTGAACACAAAGCTGTCAATCTTGTGCATTGCCAAGTTGTTTCTTTTAACATTTTTCCATTCTCCTATTTATTTATTATATAACAGTTTTACCTTTACCTAATCATTTTTAATGTATTAATCTTTACTCCTATAATGTATACTTTTTCTGCCTTTCTAATTCAGTCACCATTCTGGTCATTAAATATGTTTCTATATTTTCTTTTCAATTTTTTTACAGTTTTCTTTTACATTTAAATGTTTAACATGTTTGGGAATTATTTTTATGTACTATTTAAATTACAAATTCACTTGCATTTTTTATACCCTTACCCTTTCGCTACACCCCCTTTTCTATGAAATATGTGAAGGATAATAAAAGTTGTTGACTTAAAAAATTAAATAATAAGATAAAGATTTATTTGAACAGTATTCATTTCAGCATTAATTATTAAATAGTGCCACCTCTAAATAACAAATAAATAATTTAATATTACTTATTAAATAATATGAAGTTTTAATATATTCATAAGTAACCTAGTCTGGTTACTAGTTGTTTTGTCTATCTTTGTGCTAACACCATCCTGTTTTAATTACAATGATATTATAAATTTTGATATATAGTGAGATACTATTTCTCCCTTACCCTTATTCATCAGAATTGTCTTTTTATCCTTGTTCTAGAGAGCAAACCAGATAGACAGACAGACAGATAGATAGATAAACTTACCAAATTTCACAAAATACCCTGTTTTGATTTTAATACAATTTACAGTGGTTTAACACAATTATGCAATTAGGACAAGCACCAGTAACTGATCCTTTGCAATTTTCTCTACAAAAGCTTGTGCACTTTTTGTTAGGTTCATTTTTGGATACCTTATTTTTATTGCTTTTGGCATTAATTTTTTTGTGATTTTTTTTAAATTAGAAGCTATAACCATGCCCTTGGCAGCAGTCAATTAAAAAACACACTTCCAAAAATCTTCGTTACATTATAATTAGACTAGGGGCCCAGTGCACAAATTCATGCACCTTGAAAGGAACTGTGTGAGGTGGCATAGGGGTGGGTCTCGGCCCATCCTCCGCACCCCAACCTGGCCCCTCCCACCACAACCCCCAGTCCCCTGTCTTCCAGCAGCCCTGCTCCCACCACCGCTCCCATGCTCTGACGGCTGCACTGGTCCTGCTTGCACCTGCTGAAGGCACAGAACAATTGGGGCCAGCACCATCAGCGGGTGTGAGCAGCAGCTGCTGCCCCAATTGTCCCTCAGGAGCAGGGTGAGGTGGAGAAGTCCTCAGGGACAATTGGGGCTGGCAGGCATCACTTGCACCACTGATGGCACCAAGTGATCAGGACCGGCGCCTGGCGCCGGCAGCGGGTACAAGCAGTGGGTACAGCAGGTGCGAGCAGGGCCAGCGGGGCCAGCACCTGTAGCCGGTGCGAGTGCCTCGCACTGGGTGGGACCATGGCACGCAGGAGCAAAGAATTTTCAGTAACCACCAGAGGGTCGCCCTGATGACAGCGGCTGGCACCCAGCCTTGGTCTGGTGCCCCTGCTCACCTGCTCTTCCATCCCACTGCGGCTGACACCTGCTATGTTCTGCGCGCTCCCCCTGGTGGTCAGTGCACATCATAGCGACTGGTTGTTTGGCTGTTCCGCTGTTTGGTCTATTTGCATATTAGGATTATATATATATATATATAGATGTTTATGAGTCTCTACTTTAGTATATTATAGACTCTATGGGCACCATAGATGTTGAATGTCTTCAATGCATGTCGGCTGATTGGAGGAATTACTGAATGACTGCATTTCAATTACTCTTGCTGTATATTGTTAAGAAGTCCTTTGTGGTCCATTTCTTTTTGCTGTTACCTAATCAATCAAATGAGATTGGTGAAAAATTAAAGCTCTCAGGATCTGTGGTGGGCTATAGATTCCTTTGTCTCTGCAGCGTGGACTTACCTGGCTGAACTAAAGAATAGTATATGGTCCTTCTCCACCACACTTAGGATTTACTGCTTGCACCTGATTGAGGTCTCAAGTTCTGTGGCATTAATAGTAACTGCTGCCTTGATGGATTTCTTATGCTGACTTATACTTTCCTGAGATGAAAATGCTTAAAGGAGGCTCTACTGCCAATCAAGGACAAGTTGTGAAACGGAAATGATCAGAATTTGGACATGCAAACACTAAATCTTTAGCTGTTTCTCCAAATCTTTCCAACAAGTGGATTGCTTCCAGATTTATTCTGCACTGGCTCTGTTGCAAGTAAGCTCTGGGGAGGTCTGTCTACCTGTCAGGTAGAGCATTTTGACTCATGAATTCTCCTCCTAGGGCAAGGATAACATTAACAAATAGAAGAAAAACACAAAAGTGGTGAGAGATTTGAATTTGCAATTTAAATAGAATTGCAGGAACAGGCATTGATTTATTCTGAATGTCCTTTCAAGGTTGGACAAAGACCTTCTCAAATTCGAGGACTTTTGATTTTTCTGACACCTTCGCATTATGAATAAAATATTCTTTGGAGTACTAGTGATAATGCACTAAGTTTCTAAAGAGACTACTTACTAAGATCTTACAGCACTTTTTAGAAAAAAATCCTTTTGTTTTCCTCTTGATGTTCCCTATCTCAGGAAAGTAGTTGCCACCCACGTTTATAGTGATGTTTGTTCTGAGTTGTGTTTTTTTTTTCCACTTATCCTGTCTCTGATTATTTTGATTTGTGTATTTCTCATTTTATTTTTCCATTTCACTGCAAGGGATAATTGAAAGTGCTCCAATGCAGGTAAGGAAAGGCAGCAATAGTATATAAATTTCCTCCCCCAAAGTGAATATTTTATTTTTTCACCAACATGAAAAATGGAAATATTAAAGTACTTGCAGTGTTTTGAGCCTGAAGCAAAGGATGTCTCCATTTTCTTTAAATACACTAATATACTTACTATAGAACGCAAAACTGTGGGTAATGTAAATAATTGTCAGCAACCAATACATAACCTACTATCTGCACCATAATCAAAATTACAGGTAACATTGAACACATCCATTTCAGAAATTACCTGCATTGTCTCACTCAGTAGTCACAACTATTTTTAGATAGATATTATTATTATCATTATCAGCTTATAGATGAGAAAACGAAAACATTAAAAAGCCAAATTTTCTTGTTAAGATTGCATAGCTAGAAATAGGTAATTTGGGCATCAAACAGGTGCTCTTCTGGCTTTCAATGACTACACTACATTTTTTTTTCTCATTAAATTATTGATAAGACTATGTAGCAAAGGAACAAAAAATTACTATATAGAGGACATCATGAGTGACATAAAATATTATACAAATAATGGTGACAACATCCTATCTAATAAAAGAGAAACATGGTAATTAGCATACGACCGCTACCCTTCCCATTGGCGAATCAGGGCAATATGCAAATTCACTGCCAGCCAAGATGGCAGCTGGCAGCCAGGCAGCTTAAAGCGAAAATGAGGCTTGCTTGCTTCAGTGACGGAGGACTCCAACGTTCCCCGCCTGCCGCTGCCGGCCTCTGAGCTGCAACTCTAAGCAACTATGTTACAAATATAGAAGCTAAACAAAACCCCAGAAACCTGCTTTAGTCCACCGGGCTTCAGCCAGCAGTATCGCAACATTGTTTCAAATACAGAAGGTAAACAAAGGCCAGAAACCTGCTTTCAGCAGCAGAGGCCTAAGAGCTGGAGCCAAGCCTCAAAGCTAAAGCTGGCCCAGAATAATAAAAAAAAAAAAAAGAATAAAAGAAGCGGTTGGGAGCTTCAGTCACCCGCCAGCCTGAAAACAGCCCTCAGCCCCTCACCCAGACTGGCCAGGCACCCCAGTGGGGACCCCCACCCTGAAGCGTTTGTGACCAGCTGCAAACAGCCATCATCCCCTCATCCAGGCTGGCCAGGCACCCCAGTGGGGACCCCCACCCTGATCCAGGACACCCTTCAGGGCAAACCAGCCGGCCCCCACCCGTGCACCAGGCCTCTATCTATATAGTAAAAAGGTAATATGCCTCCCAGCACTGGGATCAGTGGAGCCCGAGGCCTCCCGGCACCAGGATCAGTGTGACAGGGGGCAGAGCCCAAACCCCCTGATCGCCCTGTGGTTCTGTGTATGACAGGGGGCGGGGCCACAACCTCCCTATCGGCCCTGCTCTGTTCGTGACAGGGGAAGGCGCCCCAACACCCTGCTCTGTGCCTGATAGGGGGGAGCTCCCCAACCTCCTGATCGCCCTGAGGCTCTGTGTGTGATGGGGTGCAGCGCCCCAACCCCCTGATCGGCCCTGCTCTGTGGGTGATAGAGGGTGGCGCCCCATCCTCCACCCCTCGGCCCTGCTCTGAGCCCAACCAGGGGCTGCACCTAGGGATTGGGCCTTCCCTCTGCCACCCGGGAGCAGGCCTAAGCCAACAGGTCGTTATCTCCCGAGGGGTCCCAGACTGCGAGAGGGCACAGGCCTGGCTGAGGGACCCCCCCTCCCACCCGAGTGCACGAATTTTTGTGCACCGGGCCTCTAGTATTATATAAATAATACTTTTTTTCTATGAAATAATTAGAACAATTTGGACTCGTTGTGTGTGTGTGTGTGTGTGTGTGTTGCAGAACCTGAGATTCAGTTACAAATTGAGCTCAATATAAAATTCATTTTGTGTGATTATGGCCAGATTAGGATATTCCATTGAAAGAGTCCTAAAACCCATTGAAAAATGATCTTTTGTGGGTTCATCATTATGTTTCTTGTCAGATTAAAAAAAAAAAAAAGCAATCCTTCTTTCCATATCCAGGGCTGTTAGAGATATTCCTTACAAATGATGTTTATTCTGGTGACAAAGGAGTATGGTTCTATTCTTGATCCACTAAAGGCAAAATCTTCACGGTGTCTGAAATTCGGAATTTAATGTCTTCCTGTTTGTCTCTTTTATGTTTACTCTTTATAAAGCTTTTAATGGTTGCTATTTACAAAACTTCTATTTGCCAGGCTAGCTGGATTGTGAATTGAGCTAGATGTTAGCATCACTCTTGCTTCTCTGAGGGCTTAAAATAAAGGACGCAGCCAAAAGAAGCCACGTAAGGAAGGATCTGTGTGTCTGCAGTGCAGGAAACATCTGCTCAGATCTCCTTCTGTCTGTCTCTGCCCTCCCTCTCCCTGAGGTAATTGTTTGCTTTAGGCAAGAAAGGTATTTTCGGCAGAGAAACTTGATTTAATGAAAGGGTTTAACACAAATCTTCCCTTTGGTAGGATTAGCTGCACTTGTAACATTGGCCTGAAATACCTGCGCTATTTGTAGAAGGGCCCCGACAATGGGAGGGAAAGTCAATTTTTCAGCTGAGTATCTGAAAAGGACACCTCCAGTTATAATTCATGCTTAGAAGCATTTCTAAGACAACAAGTGATTGTAGCAAGTGTTTTAAGGCAGGAATCAGTTGTTAACTTCAGTGAGAACCTTCCTCACTGGGACATTGAGAACTCAAAGCCGTCTTTCTCTACTTGATTGGCTTCAGTTCCTTTGCTAAGTGCCATTTCTCAGAAATGAACATGATCATCACATCCAGTGTTCAGTACTAAAGAGAAAGAATGAATACTGGAGGTATATGTGTATACTACTTTTTGGTTAGAACATCTATAAGTTACTAGTACCTTAATGTAAGTTCTTAATTTCTGAAGCCAAATTAAAGTTGGGGGACCAGCCTGTCTTTTTACATCAAGCCAAAATTCACAGTGTTGTTTAATATTTCTCAGATTAGACCAAATTCTCCTTTAGTAACTTTGTTTGTCCAAGGACCTATTCTTTTTCTTTTATTAATCCTCACCCAAGGATTGATTTCCAGAAAGTGGAAGGAACAAGGAGAGACAGAGGGTGAGAAACATCGATGTGAGGGAGACACATTGACTAGTTGTCTCCTGCAACCAAGGCTGGGAATTGAGCCTAAAACTGAGGTATCCGGACCGAAATTGACCTGGGGCCCTTCAGTCCCTGGGCCACTGCTCTATCTACTAAGCCAAACTGGCTAAGGTGCAAGGACCTATTCTTGATGTAAATTTTTATATTTATTAGGAACATTTTATAAAGAATCACCATTCAATATTTAGTGCCCTATTTTATTAAGTATATGATTTAAAATAAAGTGTAAAATTTTGTAAAGCCTTAGTAAAGTAAAAAGTAAAATTATTGTCTTTTGAAAAATTGCTTGTCAGATTTTAAAAAATGAGAATGGAAATTGATTTACACATTTCCAGAGATTAAAAAACTACATGCTATAAAGGAATGTGAAGATTTCTCCAATTGTTCCTTTCAATATCTCACTCCAAAAAATTCTTGCTTGATTGGAAATTATTTCTGTAAGTGCTGTTTCTGTAACTATAATTGAATACCCCCTCCCAATTCCTCTGTTTATTTCTTGTGGTTGAGCTATAATGATGTGTCCCAGGACCTTGGGTCTGGGATATCGTGTCCTTCTAGGGCCCTTTGAATTGAGAAGGGAAGGGAGAGAAGATCATAGCTTGCCTCTTTCTCTTTTCCAAGTCTTTGGGTGAGAAGAAGTTTTCACGACTACCAAGGTCTGTTTTTTTTCTTTTCACTTTGAATATCTATATCTATATCTATATCTATATCTATATATCTATATATCTATATATCTATATATCTATATCTATCTATCTATCTATCTATCTATCTATCTATCTATCTATCTATCGTCAGAGAAGAAGGGAGAAGGAGAGAGAGAGAGAAACATCAATGATAAGAGAGGATCATTGATCAGCTGCCTCCAGCACACCCACTACTGGGGATTGAGTCCACAACCAGGCACGTGCCCTTGACTGGAATTGAACCTGGGACCCTTTAGTCTGCAGGCCTATCCACTGAGCCAAACCAGCTAGGCTACTTTGAGTTCTTGACCTTCTTTGCCTAGTCAGTCTTTAATTACTAATTCAATAGAATTTCTGTGAGCATCGATTGGTAACTGGCTTTGCCATCTAATATCCCTTCTTCTGCAAGAGCTTTCTGATATTTACTTTGGCTTTTTCCCTTTGTGTACTCATAAATCTCATTTTATTTTGTATAGAATATTTAACATGCTCAAAACTCATGAATACATTACTCAGTTGGCAAAAACAGTAAGAAAATCTTAGAAATTTAGGTGGCATTTGTTTTATGAAGACTCTTTTTTCACTTTCATTAGATATTTAATCTTTGCAGCATTTGCAGTGTTGATATGTTAAAAAAATACTTTGTCATGTACTGTAAACAATTCTTTAAGAGACCAGTAAAATTGTAAATATACATCTACATATATATTTGCATATATATAATACACACACATACTGCGAGATAAATATATACATTTGTGTTATGACCCATAGTGATTTTTAATGTGCTTATCATGAAAATAATAAATCAAATGATTTTTTACTGTTATTGTCATTGAGCATTAAAGTGTTCTATTATTTAAATTTTGTGGACTGTTTAGGTAATCAGCAAGTATGCATTTGTAATTATTCTACAAAAGGGTTATTAAATTTGAAAGAAGAGGCCAGTTTGACAAGCATCATAAAGTCTAATTCAGCCTCATTACCGAGACTGTTAAATCGCAAGTAGAGAATATTTAAATACCTATTTTTTATCTAATTGCTAAAGAAGTCTGATAAATGTAAGTTACTGCCATACTAAAAAAATAAGATAAATTGAGAAGTAATAGAATGATTGATTTATCTCCTCTAGGGAAAAATAATAAAACATAAATGTGTCAAACCCAGTTATAGAGAATTGATGTTTTATGTAACTCCTTTTGAAGTAGAAATTAAATTTCCTTAAAAGGTTATATTAAGAAGGAGATGGGATGGAACCATGAACCAACACACCACTACTCTAATAAATCTGGGGGAAATTACATTTTGAAAACTTTTCTGAAGTATGGTGTTAAATTGATTTATTCAGTCCTAAGCCGTAATTATGGAGTGTGCTTATCTAGAAACCTTCTGCTTCTATTGATCCTCATGTCTTCTGATGAAAAGCTCATAATTCATTGCATTCTTGAAGTTTAGAATTGTTAGAATTATTTATGATCCATGATCCTAGGTGCTGGTAACTAAGGCAATTGGCATGATAATTTTACACTGCAGCACACTGGCTGTTTCCCTGAGCAAAATGAGTCATTGATGGATCCAGGCAGCATATCACAGAAAATGCTAGTTTCTTTGGGGAATTTATCACTTTTGGAAACAAACAAATCTGTAAGGGTGTTACTTTTGTGATCTACATTTCCTCTGAAGTACTTTATTAGTTAAGGAGATAGCCCTCATCACATTTGTTTACTTAAAAAATTTATAAAATGCCACTGTCGTCAGGAAAGAGAGCTCCAAAGGTTTCTGTCCCTTCATATCTCAAAAAATTATAATGAATATGTCATGGCAATGGTATAGCATTTACCTGGTCAAACTCACTTTTTCAGTGGCCATAACCTGTGTCTTACATCTGGATTACCTGTTGTTCATTTTAGAATTAATATTTTCTTCGCAATTACCTCCACACCTGTTTTTCCTTTACTACTTCTGTTGATGGCACCCAAGGCTATCCAGTTGTCTATCTTTAAACCAGGGCATCTTGTTTGATGTGGTCCGGCCTCTCATTTCTTCCTTTCAGTTAATCACAAGATCTTGTCAAGTCTGACTCCACATCTGTCTTCCATCTGTTCTTTCCTTTCTACTCTCATGGTCACCTTCACTTTCAGGACTTACTCCTTCTCATCTGGACAATAGCAGTCTTTTCCTAAATGACTTCTCTGCTTCCAGTCTTTTCCTTAAACAGTCCTCTTGCTGCAAAGTTGATCTTCCTGAAGCACGACTCTGATGATGTCATTCTCTAGCTCAAACACTATAATGGCTCCCCTTGGACTCATGAATTAAAATTCAAAGTTTTCACCTGACCATCATAATTCTGGGTAATTTGAACATACCAACTTAACTTTTGACCCTTTCCTACTACTATTCCACTAATTGAACTCCATTGTTTTGCCAACCAGACCAGGAGTTTCCAGTTTTGGGGGTTTCATTTATTATTATTATTATTATTATTATTATTATTATTATTATTATTTTAATGTTGTGCTTTGGACATACCCTTAAGTATAATATCACAATATAAAATTTAATATAAACATAAAAATCTATAGAAATACTATCTACTATATTTATGTGATAATTATTTCACACAAAAAAGATTGGTTTAACTTAAAAAATAGAATGATTACAAATCTGAAATAAATAATTGTTTTAAAATGAACCAACTTGTCTTCCTTCATAAAACATTCATAATTATGTACTTATTTTTTTATTTTAAAATTAAAGTTATTGGGGTGACATTGGTTAATAACACTATATAGGTTTCAAGTGTACAATTGGATAACACATCACCTGTATATTCATTGTATATTGACCTCCCAAACAAAGTCAACTCTCCTTCCACACCATATATTTGACCCCCTTTACACTTTGCTACCTTCCCACCCCCCCTCCCTCTGGTAGCCACCTTACCATTGTCTGCATCTATGAGTTTTTCTTTGTCTTTCTTGTTTATTCAGTTGTTGTTTACAGCTTTATATTCCACACATGAGTGAAATCATATAGTTCCTGACTTTTCTGTCTGACTTATTTCACTTGTGATATTTCAAGATCCATCCAAGTTGTCGCAAATGGTAATATTTTATCATTTTTATGGCTGAGTAGTATTCCATTGTATTTATGTACCACATTTCCTTTGTCTAATCAGCTATCAAAGGACACTTAGGTTGTTTTCATGTCTTGATCACTGTGAATAATGCTCCAACTGACATAAGGATACATATATCTTTACAAATAAATGTTTTCATAATTTTCAAGTATATATCAAGATGAGGGACTGCTGGGTAATATAGTGCCTATTCTTAATTTTTGAGGAACCTCCACATTGTTTTTGATAGTGGCTGTTCCAGTTTACATTCCCATCAGCAGTGCATGGGGATTCTTTTTCCTCCACAACTTCTCCAACACTTGTTATTACTTGTCTTGCTGATCATAACCATCCTAACAGATCTACATTTCCTCTGGAGGACTTTATCAGTTAAGGAGACAGCCCTCAGCATATTTGTTTACTTAAAAAATTTATAAAATGCCACAGTCCTCAGGAAAGAGGACTCCATAGGAATCTCATTATAGTTTTTATTTACATTTCCCAAATAGCTAGTAAAATTGAGCATCTTTTATTTTCCTCATTTTTCTACAACTTGTAAAGGACTCTCATAACAGTATAAAAACCACAGAACCAATTTATTCCCAAAATATCATCTCTACCTTGGGTGATATTCTTCTATATCAGCAATTTTCAAGCTTTTTGATCTCATGGCACACATAAACTAATTACTACAATTCTGGGGCACACGAAAAAAATTTCATATTTTCTTGCCGAGCTAACAAAAAAAGTGGGGATAATTTTTATTCATCACATTGGATGGGTATTATTATGTTGGTTATTGTCATTTATTTAATTTGACAATATAAGGGAAAAGAGGTCGGTGTCTCTGACAAAATAATCAGGTATTGCTTGTTTTAAAAATTCTGTGGCACCCCTGTGTGCCTGCTGTGGCACACTGATTGAAATCATTTGCTTTATATGTTAGGAGTTTTCTGAGAGTAAAGACTACATCTTTCTTCTTTGCATTGCCAAAGCCAGGTGCGTGAGAACCTAGATAACTTCCTAGGCTGGCTCATCCTAGGTATAAAGTTACTGAATGAAATGATTACATGTCATACTTAAGGGTGTTTTACTATGACTCTATGGTCATTTAGTGTTAAATAAATATGGGTCAAAATGTGGACTTTTTCCCAGACTATGAATGGGAAACAAAGACTCAGGGAATAAAAAATCCTTCTTCCAAGTGTCTATTACTCGCCATCTACTTGATTATTTTGAGAGTCAAGTCATTTTATACTATTCAGATGGTGATTCATAGTTATCCCATTTTATCAGAGAATTAAAATGCATGTATTGACAATGGAAAATAATATTTGAAAATGGTTTTGCCCCTGAAAATCAGAATTATGGTAGTTAACTTTTACTGTAAAGTCAGATAGTAAATATTTCAGGATTTCTGGATCATATATTCTTTATTATAACTACTTATTTTGGCTGTTGTAGGGCGAAACCAGCCATGGAAAATACATAAATTAGTGAGAATAGCTGTTTTCCAATAAGACTTTATTTAGGGACACTGAAGTTTGAATTTTACATAATTTTTACATATTGGAAACCATTCTTCCTTTGAATGATTTTCAACCATTCAAAAACATAAAAACCATTCTTAGTTTATGGATCATACAAAAGTAGTCAGCAGGCCAGATTCGGCCCATGGGTCATAATTTGTCAGGGCCAGATACCTAAATACATTGATGTAAAGAAAACAGGCTTAAATAACAATTATGTCTCAGTATAATCAATTTAAATGAGAATATGATCCTTATTCTTAGACACAAGGGTTCTAATTGGAGCTTTCTGTATCTGAAGCTATTTCTGAAACAAAGTTATTAGATGTAAGAACTCGATTCTTGAATCAACTATTCACAGGGCATTGTTGGTGAGGAGCAGTTGATTTTCTTCTTGTGAATCAGTCCTTTGCTATCTGGTTTGTTTTGTTGTTTTTTATGGACTGGGGGATAAGTTAGGTTGGAGATTTATGAATATTAACTTTGGGCTGTAGGAGAAGACGTTTTTTAAAATTATTCTTTGGATATGTTTGATCCTGTGTTTTACATTCAAAGACTCTCAAGTAGTTCGATAGTCTGTCTCCAAAAGGAATATACTCTATCTAGATTTTAAATATTCACCTTAGGCAGAAGGAACCTGGACAGAGAAAATTGTGTTATGTTTTCTCAGAAAAAAAGTTGGCAGGATTTTCCTCTCTAGTTGAAGCTTTTCACACTACTTTTAATGATACATTTTCATGCAGCATCTTGTCCTCTGATATGCCCTTCTCTTGACAATGTTTTCCTTGGGGTGCTCTGTTCCGTCTTTGGTGAGCGGATCTAATTCAGCCTGGAAATATTAATTGGAGTCTCTGGTGAAGGGATAAATTCTAATGCCTTAAGGATACCTGTAAAATACATGCACAAAAGGTGAACCT
The DNA here is from genome assembly GCF_963259705.1 of Myotis daubentonii. NCBI lineage: Eukaryota > Metazoa > Chordata > Mammalia > Chiroptera > Vespertilionidae > Myotis > Myotis daubentonii. Next base: position 50,016,405 of record NC_081852.1, on the reverse strand, counting down.
CATTACTTTCCTGCAGGGTTCAGCTCTCACAGCTTCCAGATTCTTAGACGTGAAAGGAATCATTCTCTTTGGTTTTAGATAATGGCTAAGGTTGATTCTCTATTATTAAATGTTTAAATCCTCAAGCTTTTAAAAAATGTTTGTGAGCTACTTTATATTGTAGAGCACACATACAGTATTCAATAAAACAAGCAGTAGGTTGAACAAGTAAATGAAACCACCTTATTGATATTTTCTAAACTACCTTTTTTTTATGATAGTTTTCCTTCCATCATAACCCTTCTTGAAATCTCTTTTTTTGTGTCTCTAATCTCCTGTATTTGGAACAGCCATCTTGGATTTCTATCTCTTTCAGAATAATTCACTTTTTAAAGTACTCCCTTAACATGATACCGAAAGGAAAAGATACAAATATAACAAAATTCAGGAATATCCCTTGGCCCGCGTGTTCTAGTTCCTAATATTAATTTCCTATATTTAAGTAGAATTTTACTCTCTTGAAGGTATACTTTAAAACCTATTTTAGGAGGTAGGTGGTGTGGAAAACAAACATTTGTTGAGAACCTGATATGAGCCAGTCATTTTGCAGGCTCTGAATAATACAAAAATAAATGGGAGGAGGGCTCTGCTTTTAAACAATGTATAATCCAGTGATCAGAGAGAACAAGACAAGAAATGTGCTCTGGACTAAACTGATGGAGTCTGAATGCCAAGTTCAAACAGTTACTAGTTTTGTAATCTTTTTTTTATTCTTATTGAATGTATTGGGGTGACACTGGTTAACAAAATTATATAGGTCTCAGATGCACAATTCCCACAACACATCATCTGTACACTTACCTTCTCAATGCCTCAGCTTCCTCATCTGTAAACTGATGTAAATAACTCAACTATTATAGCATGCTTTGAGGAACAATGAGATGATAGAGGAAATCTACTCATTATACAGCTCAAAGAATAAGTCCTGAAAGATGAATCTTTCCTTTCCATTATAATTTTAATTACCATGGTTGTTAGGAAAGAGCAGGTAACAATAGAAGCGCCAAACCTAGTTTGCAGCTTGGGAGTATAAAATATCTTGGAAAACTTTTTGGAAGAGGGGATGCCTAGGTTGGCTACTAATTTATAGGGCCTCAAACAAATTACTTAATCAAATTCTTCATATGAATGGGTTAGTGAGTCCCACCTGGTCATATACTGTACTGGGCAATACTGATTTTCCTTTTCCTTTCCATTCTCACAACAATTTATAGGCATGGCCCATATTTGTAAAGGTGTGTCCACCGTTCTGGCTAGATGCTAAAATTGCTTTCCTTCAGCTTCCTGTATAGATGTTTAGAATGCAGTCTTGAAATGGAAATGTCAAAATAAATTAGAAATAAAACTTTTTACAAAAACAATAGTCTTCAGAGAAAGATAAATATCACATGATCTCACTCATTTGTGGAATATAATGAACAACATAAACTGATGAACAAAAACAGATCCAGAGACAGAGAAGCACTGATCAGACTGTCAAAACTCAGAGGGAAGGTAGGGGAAGGTGGGGGTAAGGGGGAGAGACCAACCAAAGGACTTGTGTGCATGCATATAAGCCTAACCAATGGACACAGACAACAGGGGGATGAGGGCACGAGTGGAGGGTTGGGGAGGTAATGGGGAGATAAGGACACAGATGTAATACCTTAATCAATAAAGAAATTAAACACACACACACACAAACAAAAATAGTCTTTTCAAGTTTGAATACTCTTCAGAAATTCTGAGATCTCATGAAGATTAATAGTTTAGGGAGGTGAGGTGTCGTTTCTGATAACAGACACAAGGCAAGTTATATCAGGTCTTGATAACTATCAGTGTGCAGGTTAACCAAAAGAACATTCTGGAAATCAATTGTTCACTATGCGTGTTCCCATGAGGACACAGCTCTAGACAAGGCACAAGTTTCCCAGATGTCCTTGGATGGCAGAGGTCCGCTGGGTAATTGAGCATCTTTGATTCCTCTTTCAGAATGGCAAATGTTATTTTTCTAGTGACAATGACAGAAGGATACGTCCCACTGGGACAGGTGAGATGAGTTGAAATGAAACCTATAATTCATATGATTATAGTCACTGCAATGAAAGAATCTGAGTTGTCAGGAAACCTAATAATAGGCAAGACCATGGGGGCAAAATAGCAATCAGATATTAGTCAAACAGTTCCTACATTGGTGGAGAAAAATCTGTGTTTCTTTTATTTCTGCTCAGAGTCATGCAGAGAAGCTAATGTTTCTACTCAAGCTGCAATGATCACTCGCCACCCCACTCAGATATATATTTACATAGATATGCTTCTGACTTCTAAAGGTTGATTGTGGTAATAATCCTGACAGGTTCCTTTTATTCTGTTTTGTTATGACTCAAATATGTTTTTTTGAACTTGATTAGTAATCACTTTGCTATTCTCACCTTTGTCCTGAACACCATAAGATAATTTTCTTTTTGGACATCGGTAACCTATCTGTAAAACAACACAAGTGGCCAAGATCCCTTTTAAATTAATACCCTTGATTTCTTCTGTATTCTCAACCCAGCATTGGAAACTTATTTCAGTTTTATACTTGAAGTCATCTGGTACCAAAAAACAAAACAAAACAAAACAAAAAACAAACATTAATTTTATATCCTAAATTTAAGATTTTTTTCTTCTTTTTTTTTAAAATCCTCATCTGGATTAAAATCAAGTTTTCCATGATTTTTAGAGAGAGTGGAAGAGAGAGGGAAAGACAGGAGAAACATTGATGTGACAGAGAGTAACATTGATTGGTAGCCTCCTGCACACACATGTACAGGGCCTGGGTCAGGGAGGAGCCTGCAACTGGGGTACGTGCCCTTGACCGGAATCAAACCGGGGACCCTTCGGTCTGGTCCACAGGCCGACGCTTTATCCAATGAGCAAAACCAGACAGAGCTAAGAATTTTTTTGTTTCTATAAGAGAACAGTTAATGCAAGGACATATGTAGGCTCTCAAAATAATAACTGTTAGGAACTTATTTATTTGTGAGGCAATGGGACATAATTTTGGAGAACTAATTATAAATGATTCATTTTTAGATTAAAAATAAAAAAAATATATTATTTTCACTACAAACACTTTGTGTAAAAAATAAAAGTGTAATGAGTAAAATTCCACAAATTTAGAATTTTAGATTAGCTTGGAAAAGCTCCCAGAAATTTAGATAAAGTGTTTGTTATTATTTTAGCTCACAGGTCATCTTTTAAAGTTTGATTTAAAAAAAATTACTTATTAGCTATGCCATTTATGTTTATTCTGTTAATTTTTTTCTTCCCTAATTTTTATGAAAAATACATTGTTCACTGTCAATTTCTCTGTTGCTTCTTTCTTCTGATTTCAATTGCAATTTTGGCCCTTCCCCAAATGAATTCTCTTTATCCAAAACTTATCACAAATGAAATTTTTTCAAAATGTATTGTCTTTGTTGTACAACTTTAATAAAGCATTTATGTTGATCTTTCTCCTGGAATTTTAAGAAAAGTCAAACCAGAAATAATAAAAATTGTGATCATCAGTTTTTCTTACATAAAGTTTTCCCCCATATAATCATTCATTACTGTCTCTAGTACAAATAGTTATTCTTAAAACCAATTAAAATATATTCAGGCTCCATGAGCAGTTTAAATTCAATACTAGGTAATAAATTATTGAGCTGCTGGAATGAATTAGATCATTGTCTAGATGGGAAATGTTACATTTGTTATCACATGTTCCATAAAAATATTTGGGGATGGTATCGCTATATTTATTTTATAAAACAAACAAACCAACCAACAAACAAAAAACAATAAGATAATCCAAGTTTGAAAACTGTTCTTGGGGTAAAGTCATTAGTTACTTGGTAATGGTTGAAATAGTAGAAATATATAAGCCAAATGTAGGTGACTCCCAAAATAACTAGCTGTCCATCAACATTATTTATCCTGACAAGCCCAAGTATATCAATGAAGCAAGTAAGGAATCCTTATATTCCAAAGCAACGCATTTACAGTGACTATAAATCACTCTTTAGCAGTCTAAGAATTACCTTTGGTTCTTCTCTCTTATCAGTGGTGATTCATTTATGGGAAAGAATAAAAAAACCTCAACCAATTAACTAAAAAATCACAAAAAGACCGAAGCTTATGTGATGCCCTGAATGTATTTTTAATGTAATGATAAGGCCCAAAGGCTATATCTTCACAAGACAAACATTTGTACTTTCTTGAGATGTGTACACTTATCACCACATTACTAATCTGCAAGGACACATTCTCTTTTCCCGCTCTTTACCTTCTAGTAGGATTATTTCACCCATCTGGTTGATGTGGATGCTAGGAAGAACCCTACTTTCCTCCAGGTTATGATATAATCGTCCACTAGGTCCTCGGAAAATACTACAACTTGCCATTCCCCCCAGCTACACAGATCTTGTTAAGTTTTATTTTCTGGAATTTGTCAACTGAACAGCATTGTTGTCTTTTTCATTCAGACCTAAAATTCTATTTTTAATGTTTGATTGTTTGTTTTCTGAAACTTTCTCCTTTAATTTCTCCAGAAACAAGTGGAATGACTGCTATGCTTGAGACTATATAGATTCAAAGAGCTTTGGAAAATACATTGGATATTTTATTGCTGGGGTTACGATGAAAAGACAGTAGAGGAAGCACTTTGAGACTTCTAAAGAAAGTACTTACAAAGTTGTTTCTAGACAAGCCATGTTTGAGGATATGATTGACGTGATTATGCCTTGGAATGATGGGAGACACCCCCAATGCCTATCCTGTAGATGAGCTACCTCATTTGTCATCTTTACTCAAAAAAAGTAAAATGTGGGTTAAATGGTTATAACAATGTGTATCTGTTTTGGGTCTGGCTTTGCTAAGAGCAGAGATGTGTAGCCATGTGAATTAAGTAAACCTTGAAATAATTCTTCTTGGGCAACTAACATAAAGAGTTGGAATGGGCCCCTTTGCAAAGTTTGCGTAGTGTCTGTAAGTGTTTAATGAAGGTTCTTTAAATTTTCCCTAAACACTCACTCTAAGATTGTAGACATCTATGAAACAAAAAACATCCTAAACATGAGATTGTTTATCTCAGAGAATTCATCTAATTCTTCACTTCTTCTAGGTCTTGCTTTCCAACTGCCTGTTCTTTGCCTCCTAGCATATCATCCGTTAACTTCATTTTCTCAACCTCAATGACTTATCTCTTGGCTTGCTTCCGACATTGATCTTGACTTGGATGATTGTTTACTCAAATCCAGATCATTCCTAACGAGGAGCCTCCACATTGTATAAAAATGGGGAGCAGGCGTTTGTAACCTCATTACATTTACTGACCAAGGAATGTGTTGTCCCTGAATCAGTTAAATTACAAAATTATATAACACACCATGGGAAGATTAGGCAAATGCTCAGAGTCTCAGGTGCATATAGTCAATAAATTATATATATATATATTGTCATGGAAAGTCGCCCCACAAAACTGCAGGCAACTTCAAATTTAGCTAAATAAAAATAGTAGCTCAGCTGCTGATTCAGAATAGAGGACCAGGATCATCAAACCTCTGTGTGAAGTCCTTTTTGTGAGGAGAATAATTTTTAACAAGAGGGAATTACTCCCTCAAATTCTTCTTAAATGAAAGAAAAATATTACCCAAATTGTAAGGGAGACAATTGTATTAGAAGCATGCTATCAAAAAAATGAGATAAAGAGAAAATCAATATTTTACTTTCTATAAACAGAAAGGAGTACTTAGAATTTAGAAAACTTTGATCTTAGAAGCATAAATATGATGTTTTAGATAACTAGGACTCAGAGAATTTATGCAACGTATGTGAATTCTTATATTTAAAATAATATGCCCCTCAGAAGTAGCATATTATTTTAAATACTAGAGGCCTGGGTCACAAAATTTGTGTACTCGGGGGGAAGGGGGGTCCCTCAGCCTGGCCTGTGCCCTCTAGCAGTCTGGGACCCCTCCGGAGATAACGACCTGCTGGCTTAGGCCTGCTCCCAGGTGGCAGAGGGCAGGCCCAATCCCTAGGTGCAGCCCCTGGTCAGGCTCAGAGCAGGGCCAATTGGGGGGTTGGGGCACCACCCCCTGTCACACTCAAGGCAGGGTCGATGGGGAGGTTGCGGTGCTACCCCCTGTCACGCACAGAGCAGGGCCAATCCGGGGTTGGGGCACTGCCCCCTGTCACACACAGAGCAGGGCCCATCAGGGGGGTTGGGGCTCCGTACCCTGTCATGCACAGAGCAGGGCCCATCAGGGGGTTGGGGAGCTCCCTCCTGTCACGCACAGAGCAAGGCCCATCAGGGGGTTGAGGAGCTCCCCCCTGTCACTCACAGAGTAGGTCCGATAGGGGAGTTGGGGCACCATCCCCTGTCACACACAGAGTAGGGTGGATCAGTGGGTTGGGGCACTACCCTCTATCACTCACAGAGCAGGGCGGATCAGGGGGTTGGAGCACCGCCACTCTCACACTCAGGGCAGGGCCGATGGGGAGGTTATGGCTCTACCCCGTCACACACAGAGCAGGGCCTGCGGGGGAGAGGGGGTTGGGGTGCCGCACCCTGTCACACACAGAGCCGCAGGGCGATCAGGGTGTTTGGGCGCTGCCCCCTGTCATGCTGATCCCGGTGCTGGGAGGCATATGACCCTTTTACTATATAGGGTAGAGGCCTGGTGCATGGGGGGCCGGCTGGTTTGCCCTGAAGGGTGTCCTGGATCAGGGTGGGGGTCCCCACTGGAGTGCCTGGCCAGCCTGGGTGAGGGGATGATGGCTGTTTGCAGCTGGTCACACACCCTTCAGGGTGGGGGTCCCCACTGGGGTGCCTGGCCAGTCTGGGTGAGGGGCTGAGGGCTGTTTTCAGGCTGGGGGTGACTGAACTCCCAAACGCTCCTTTTTTCCTTTTTTTTTTTAATTCTGGGCCAGCTTTAGCTTGAGGCTTGGCTCCAGCTCTTAGGCCTCCGGCTCCTGAAAGTAGGTTTCTGGCCTTTGCTTACAATGTTGCGAATCTGCTGGCTGAAGTCCGGCGGTATTTGTTACAATGTTTGAAACTGCAGGCTCAGAGGCCGGCAGCGGCAGGCGGGGAACGTTGGTTTTCTTTCCTCCGTCACTGAAGCAAGCAAGCCTCATGTTAGTTTCAAGCTGCCTGGCTGCCGGCCGCCATCTTGGCTGACAGTTAATTTGCATATCTTGCTGATTAGCCAATGAAAAGGGTAGCGGTCGTATGCCAATTACCATTTTTCTCTTTTATTAGTGTAGATAAGAATTCACGTATGTTGCATAAAAGAATAGACTGATATTTATTTATTTTTTAATAATTCTTTGTTGTTTAAAGTATTACCTATGTCTCCTTTTTCCCCCATTGACCTCTCCCCAGCCACTCCCACCCCCAGAACATGTACTCTCCCCCTACTGTCTGTGTCCATTGGTTATGATTATTTAGTTGTACTCAGATAGAAAGATTATTAATAAATAAATAATTTCAATAACTGATATTTAGAAATTAGCATCAGAATTTGAAATCAGGTCTATAAAACTCTAAAAGCAACTTTGCACTACATCATATATTTCTGAGAGAAAAAATTAATGAAGAGTCTGTCAGAATTTTCCAGATTGCTGATGACATGAAAAAAAACAAAAACGAACATTTCTTGAAAAGGACAGTACAGCAAGTCAATTCCAAAAATAATTTAAAAAATCAATTTTCATTGAGCCCACTAAATGGCTGCCAACAATAACGATGTACTTAATAGAGAAGGAAGGCAGAATGGCAAAGTGGAGAAATATGTTTGGGATCATCTGAACAGGTTGAATAACATTAAATGCGTAAACTATTTTACCAGAATTAAAGTGCAGTGAGATTTGTCTTTCTGTGAAATCAAATGTTCTCAATTAGTATCCTTTCACATTATTTAATTTCATGCTATTAAAATTAATAATAATGATGACAATAAATACTTTGGCCCTCTGTGAACTAAGGTGGAGAGGAAGATATAAGCCAGTCAGGGATGATATGAGATCATTGGATTTGGGGCACCTGAGAAGTCTGCAGTGTACCCTAGGAACAGATGGTAATAATAAAATCAGTCTTCGGAATTGGCTGCATATAATTTGAGATCAGATGTCATTACTGTTCTGAGGGCAATAGTAAAGGTATTTTGGAAGTTTCGCATATTAGACTTAAAAGTTAGGGCTGCAATTTCTACTTCATTGTTCCACTTCACCAACGTTGATGGGTGATCTAAATAAAACTGGTTGGTTTTGCCCTCACCATAGAAATGGCCTGGTCTCGGCAGAGCAATACAAGCAAATGGCCAGGCAACAATTCCAAAAGATTTGAAAATACCATGTACATCTTCACTGAAGATTTTCTTCAGGGGCATCAAAGGGAAATTATATGACATAGGACAGAGTAAAATGTCCTGAAAATCCCCTCTATGCTCTAATGTCCCCAAAGTAATGTCCATTGAGAAACAGCTGCCTTGGAAGATACAACTCTACCTAATGTCCCCCATGTTCACACAGACTCCACTCCTCACACTTGTTAGGGGTGGCAGTTCCCCTAATACTTTCCACATTGCATGAGCATAGCACCAGTTTGTTATGGGTGAGTCTTGGAAAGGTATTTCTCATTGCATTTCTTTTTAAATCTCATGATTGTATACTCACTATAATATTTTGTTGTTGTTGTTGTTGTTATTGTTAATCCTCACCTGAGGATATTTTTCCATTGATTTTTAGAGAGTGGAAGGGATGGAGAGAGACACACAGAGATAAACATAGATGTGAGAGAGACACATCTATTGTTGCCTCCTGCATGCACCTCTACCAAGGTACATGCCCTTGACCAGAATCAAACCCAGGACTTTTCAGTCCATGGGCCAATGCTCAATCCACTGAGCCAAACTGGCCAGGGATACAGTTTCTTTCTAATGGGAATAAACTACCTAACCACACAGTAGTTATCTTATTTTTTATGATTTGATGCCCTCATTCCCCACCTTGCTCAACATCATAACATTTCAGACCATTAACCTAATCCCTTGAGGTAGTTGTATATGACAATAAACTCTAACACTACAGCACATGCAATCTAGGTCTCTTAATAATGTCCTTGCAAGGAGAAATTCACTTAATGACTGTGTGGGAGTCAAACTTTTAATCAGATGGCCATCTTGAGCAATTAAAATTGAAGGTTGTATCTACTAGTAAGAGTATGAAAAAAGATGCAGTTTTAAGTCTCTATGTTGGAACTGAAGCTGTGGTACACTGGAACATGGGGACATTTACACAAAAGCAATACACAGTATGCAGTCCCATTTTCTTAGCAAGATGCCAAATTGCATGTGATGCTCTCCTGTCTTTCCCCTACCCCCAGTTGACCCAATAGTGCCTAGGATTTTAAGGAAAGGTATTAAAAATAATTATGAGGTTATGCCATTACTATTGCTGCATTGATTCTTACAGATGTAGGGCACATAGCAGTACTACAAACTTAGTTCACATTCATCTTCTCTTTCTCTTTTCTCCAAAATTGTTTGCTTTAGCTTTGGCACAGGCATAGTCTTCTGTGAGTTAATGGAAAGAAGAGAAGCTGTAAATCCACAAGATATGGAGCTAAAGAGGATCTTTGAGAGCCTCCTAAGCCCTTCAAATAAAAGATGAGAGAGCTGCCGAAACCGGTTTGGCTCAGTGGATAGAGCGTCGGCCTGTGGACTGAAAGGTCCCGGGTTCGATTCCGGTCAAGGGCATGTACCTGGGTTGCGGGCACATCCCCAGTAGGAGGTGTGCAGGAGGCGGCTGATCGATGTTTCTCTCTCATCGATGTTTCTAACTCTCTATCTCTCTCCCTTCCTCTCTGTAAAAAATCAATAAAATATATTTAAAAAAAAAAAAGATGAGAGAGCTAAATTGGGGTAAGTGAAATGGCTTACCCAATGTCAACGAGGGGGCAGAGGCTTGATCTTTACCTCTCAGGCATATCACGGACATCAAGCATATGCCTGGTATATAATATGCTCTTTGTAAATGTTAACTTGTCAAAGAACATTTCAGATGGGTGAATCTGTTCAGGGCATAGGGGGTACCCATGCTCAGAATTCCTAATTGCTTGTATTTTTCCTAGACCAGATCATTATTATCAAAGTTGCCTTTGACTTGTGATCCTCTTTCAATCCTCCCTGTTAATGAAGGGAATGGTCATGAGAATAAGATAAATCACAGTAGAAGGTCAAACAGTTTACAATGATGGGACTGAATGATCTAATAGGAAGGATGCACAAGGGAAGGAAAACTACCCAAGACAAATGACCAGAAACTATTTGAGATTCAAAGGCTTGCTAGACTAGAAACTAGGCTGAGAGATTAAGAAAATGGAAAAACTGTAGTACAGCAAAAAGAAATGGAGACATTGTCACTTCAGCAGTATATTCCAGTGAGACTTCAGATGTGTTGTAAACATGCCTGTGAGCTGCACTTAAGTTTCAGAGGAAAGTGGCTAAGGCATGGCCTTTGAAATCAGAGCATAAGTGAAATGTAAAGTATCAGATAACTAAATGTCTAATATTCAAAATCAGACTATAAAATGTATGTGCATTCATTGCTTTATTTTTATGACTGTTTTTATTACACAGTCAAAATGTATTCAGTTTTTATGTTAGTACACTGGAAATACAGGAACATATTGAAAAGAACCTCTAGAAATTTTGCCTTCTACATGAAACTACTGCTAACAAATACATTTATTAAATCTAAATTTTTCCTTTGCGTATACTTATATATTTTTACTTTTGAAAAATAAAATGATAAAATACAAAATTATTTTATACCCTCTCTTTTTTTAGGGTCCTTTCTCTTTATTCTTGAATTTCACTAATATGTGAACTTCTTGTTTTGATAATAGTCAATTTGTATGGGAATATTAATATAGCAGTTCACCCAATGAACCAAGACACGACTTCATAAAAAATATGCTTTGAGTGTAAACACGTATGTGTGTGTGTAGCTGCTTTATGTTTTTATTTTCTATTAAGCATTTCTAATGAGGTAGATATTAAATTGGCTTTGCAAGTTCAACATTTAAAATAGAGAGGTTAGGATTCAGGGTGCAATGCGATTTTAAAATTAAGTATTTCCTCTCCCCTATCCCCCAATCATCTATAATGTGAAAAATTTGGAGCTGAATGTAGTAGAATTTTTGTGACAATGTAAGACTCCTTATTCCTAAACTGCTCAGTGACTTGGTAACAAAGCAACTTTCAAGTAAGAAAGTGAATTTACTAATAAGTGATAACAGACTTTCAATCAGGGGATCACTGAAGCAGGGGGAGTGTCTGGGTGAGTCTTTCCACATCTTTGGAGCAAAAGAGAAAAAATGAACACCTACTATATACTAGTATAGGAGACCATGTCAGATGTTTTAGCAATGGGCTGTCCAATATGATAACTACTAGGCACATAAACCTATCTACACTAATAAAAGAGAAACATGCAATTTGGTGTCACTCCGCTATGCCCACCAGTCAATCAGGATGAGTATGCAAATTAATCCAACAAAGATGGTGGTTAATTTGCATATGCAGGCGCTGAGTGAAGTCTGAAGAAGACTGAAGACTGAAGTCAACTGAAGACTGAAGAGGCTTGACTTCTCCACTGCAGTCAGAGTGGAGAAGCCTCCAGGCTTGACTTCTCCACTCTGGCCAGAGCAAAGGCTTGGTTCCCGGGTGCCAGAAGAAAACTGGTTCCATCAGCCAGGGGAAAGAAGGCCTATTGCATGAATCTCTTTGTGCAACGGGCCTCTAGTTTATATATAAATTTTTTAAAAATACTAGTAAATAAAATTAAAGCTAAGTTACACCAGTAATTTTTCAAGTGGCTCTTAAGCCATCTATGTCCAATGGTCACATGTAGGACAGTCCAGATTTAAAACATCTACTCATTACAGAAAATTCTACTGGACAGAAACTTCTCTCTTAGAGAACACTAAACTCCTATCTTTTATCATACAACTGGAGAAAGAAGACATGATTACTTAAGGTTAAATAACAGTTGAAGTGCTATCACAGGTCATGCATATTTGATTGCCAAAGGGATGAGATTGATGCTTTTGCTCTAAGTTTACCTAAAGTGGTATCTGTAATCAGAAGTTCAGATATCATGGACAATCCAGCACTTGAAGTGGGCATCAAAGAAAATTTAGATTTGGAATAGTAGAGAGTAAGGTGAAGTTTTGACACTTCAGACCCAAGGATATAAAGGGGAGGCTCACACTAAATATAAAGGAAGTATACTTGTCATTTTCTTGTTGTCTGCACATGCTTATACTATGAATATCTTTGTTCAATCCACAATGTCTTTCTTTCTTTCTTCTTTATTATTTTATCATTTATTGATTAAAGTATTACATATGTCTTCCCCCCCCCACTGACCTCTCCCTGGCCACTCCTACCCCTCAGCACATGTTTTCACCACCTTAGTGTCTATGTCCCTTGGTTATGCTTATATACATGCATACAAGTCCTTTGATTGATCTTTTAACCCCTCTCACACTCCCTTGCCTTCCCTCTGAGTTTTGACAGTCTGTTTGATGCTTCTCTGTCTCTGAATCTATTTTTGTTAGTTTATGTTGTTCTTCATCATATTCCACAAATGAGTGAGATCATGTGATATTTATCTTTCTTTGACTGGCTTATTTTGCTTAGTACAATGCTCTTCATGGTCCATCTATGCTGTTGTGAAAGGTAAGAGTTCCTTATTTTTTACAGCAGCATAGTATTCCATTGTGTAGATATACAACAGGTTTTTTTAATTTTCTCATTTGCTGATGGGCACTTAGGCTGTTTCCAAATCTTAGCTATTATAAATTGTGCTGCTATGAACACAGGGGTGCATATATCCTTTCTGACTGGTGTTTCTGGTTGCTTGGGATATAGTCCTAGAAGTGGGATTACTGGGTTAAATGGGAGTTCCATTTTTAACTTTTTGAGGAAATTCCATACTGTTTTCCACAGTGGCTGCACCAGTCTGCATTCCCACCAGCAGTGCATGAGGGTTCCTTTTACTCCAAATCGTTGCCAGCACTTGTTGTTTGTTGATGATAGCAATTCTGACAGGTGTGAGATGATTCCTCATTGTCGTTTTGATTTGCATCTCGGATGATTAGTGACTTTGAGCTTATTTTCATATGTCTCTTGACCTCCTGTATGTTCTCCTTCAAAAAGTGTATATTTAGGTCCTTTGCCAATTTTTTTTATTGGATTGTTTATCTTCCTTTTGTTAAGTTGTATGAGTTCCTTGTAAATTTTAGAAATTAAACCCTTATCGGAGATAGCATTGGCAAATATGTTCTCCCATGCAGTGGGCTCTCTTGCTGTTTTGTTGATGGTTTCTTTTGCTGTGCAGAAGCTTTTTATTTTGATGTAGTCCCATTTGTTTATTTTCTCTTTGGTTTCCATTGTCCTAGGAGCTGAATTGGTAAAGATACTGCTACAACATATGTCTGACATTTTGCTGCCTGTGAATTCCTCTAAGATTTTTGTGGTTTCCCATCTTATGTTTAAGTATTTTATCCATTTAGAGGTTATTTTTGTGTTTGGTGTTTTAGTTTCATTTTTTTGCATGTATCTGTCCAATTTTCCCAACACCATTTATTGAAAAGAATGTCTTGACTTCATTGTATGCTCTTGTCTCCTTTGTCAAATATTAATTGAGCATAATGGCTTGGGTCAATGCAATGACTTTCTATAAATTTTTGACCCATGTAGATATTTTGTGAGGATTAGTAAAATTAGTTAATTTTTCTGTAAGTTGTCCTAACTGTACAAACACAAATGCATGGAGTTGTAAAACACTGAAAATATAAATTTTAAGATGCTTTGATTAAATTCAGACTTTTAAAGTCATCTCTTCTATCAGGACTTCCTTTATTGCATACAATAATAACCACAAAAGCAAACGCAGGAGCCTTGCAAATATGAGTAAAGCTCACTTTTTAATTATTCAATAAAAATAAATACAAATAAATTAACTCTAATATTTTTACTCTTCATTCAAGTGAATTATCTTGTGAAAATCAGGTTAAGGATAAAATTAGAGCCATTACCCCAATTCATAGCTCAGGTAAACATTAGCTGCAGTAAAATGGCGCATGGCATCTAAACCATGGTAAAATTTAATTACCTTTTATTGATAGCAAGGAAATGTGATGTTGAATTGGTTTTCCTAACTGATCAGAGAAGCAAATGGAACATAGCATGAAATTATTGCATGGGAAACTTTTCTTTCAAGAGAACTAATCTCTGTAATTGAAACATATCACAATATTTGATTTGCGTTTGCCCTACAACCAAATGTTTCAATTAAACTCATTTGTATTAGTGCAGCTGAGATCATTTCCAACGCTTTGTCTAAATTACTGCACGCTTCAGCATGGAATCTTAAACTCAGACTTCAGAGGACACAGGCTGGGCTCTGGGCAGCCTTGGACCAAATGTAACAGGGATCTCTCATTCCCATACGGGATTACTCATTAGTCACTATAAGCATTTTCGTCTTATACTTGAAACAAACATTCTTCCACAGACAGCTAATCTGCATCCACAGCCAGCAAACAAAATTCCAAAGCAGTTTTTTCTGTTTAAAGTGGCGTTGGGTTTCACACAGGGTAATGGAAGATGAAAATATTCTTTCCACTTGTATTTTGCATCTATTCCAAATAGTATTGAAATGTATATGCGGAAATGAAGTTGAAGTTCAGCTTTCCCTTTGGGAACCCTTATCAGTGCTTGTCCTAAAGTCATAATGAGGACTAAATTCTGATTTAGTTGTGTAATTATTCTGAGATCTGGAATTTTATCTATTAACATTATTTAAAATGTAATCACCTTGTGTATTGTAGAACACAGAGGATCTTAAATTGCATCTAAACTGTGAGGAAATAGTCCACCTCCCACAAAGATTTCTAATTTGGGAAAGTACTTAATCAATGGCATGAAAAGACCTTTAATGGAATGTGGTACCCGGGCTATTGAGCACTACTCATTGTCTTCTGGTGCCATGAATCCACTTTTAGAATTCAGAGAAGGTAAAAATGTAATCTATGTCTCCCTAGGTGACAATTTAGGCTGAGGGAGAAGAAGTGGTTTGGCTCAAGGTCACACAGCATTTTGAGACAGAGCCAATACTAGAATCATGATCTTAGGGACTTCAATATTGTTCTCTATCAATATATCTCAAAGCCAGTTCGCATACCAAAATTTGGAATTAGCATCTATATAGTGACTCTGGTATCTGATTTTTTTCTCACTACCTTCCAATTTAATGCAAATAAATATAAAACATCTTGATCATGAAGTATTTTTGCCTCTAACATACTAACGGTTAAAAATGTCTGAAATATGTATATGCACAATCTCCAAATTATCATAGACTTTCTGAGATCAGAGACTGATAGTGCAAGTCTATCCTCAACTCAGGCACCCAGCCAATACTCTCCATTTCATAAAGACTGAAATATCCACCACCCTTCCCTCCACCCCTCCCTGCCTATAAGAAAATGTGAAAAAATTTCCGTGCTTCACATAGAATATCTGAGAGGTGGAGCTTAAGCAAACTTTTGAAAGGAAGCTTTTGAAATTATTTCTCTCTCTCTTGCTTCTTTTTCTCTCCCCATCCCTGCTGTGAAACATCAGAAAGGATTCTGGCGCTTTTGCACATTTTGGTTCCCTGAGAGGGGGCAGGGTTCCAGGACCTAACCCTCCTGGGTGGTGCCACAACCCTTGCCAAGCAAGGATTGATCTTGTCTTGGAAGTGTATAAGGCAGTGATGGCGAACCTTTTGAGCTCGGCGTGTCAGCATTTTGAAAAATCCTAACTTAACTCTGATGCCGTGTCACATATAGAAATTTTTTGATATTTTCAACCATAGTAAAACAAAGACTTTATTTTTGATATTTATTTTATATATTTAAATGCCATTTAACAAAGAAAAATCAACCAAAAAAATGAGTTTGCGTGTCACCTCTGACACGCGTGTCATAGGTTCGCCATCACTGGTATACGGCTTCCTTGTCTGAGCCAGAACCTTTTGTCTTTAGTAAGTAATGGAGCTGTGGGACAGCAGTCCTTAGATGTTTAGAGTTAGTTACCTAATTGGCAATAATCTGGTGAAAAAGGTAAGAGATTAAGTAGAAAAAAAATAAAATAAAAAACACCCTCATTGTCAGACAACAGTGTGGGGATTATCAGAGGGAAATGGGGTTGGGAGGAGGTAGGATAAGATAAAGGAGGGATAAATGGTGAGGGAAGGTAACTTGACTTAGGGTGGTGAACACACAATATTCTATATAGATGATATATTATAGAATTCTACACCTGAATCCTTTCTAACTTTATTACTCAAGATCACCCCAATAAAGTCAATAAAAATGCCCTTGCCCAATATCCATCTGCCTGGTGAACACTTACTCCTTCTAAGAAACTTTCCTTGTGGCTCACAAGCTGAAATGTTCTTCCTCATCCCACATTGGACAGCCTCTAGATTGGTATTCATCATACCACATTACATGTTTTGTTTACAACGTGGCTGTAAATTTTTCCAGAGTTCACATTCAGGCCTCATCTGTGCCTCATTATACCTGTGCTCATTCAAGAAATTCTTATTGAGCTCAATTTATTAAAACTAAGTTGGGCAGGTAAGGAATGGGATAGGAGATTTCCAAACAATGAGGATATAATTTTCAGAGGCAGATATGTACAAAAATGCCAATATTGGGCAGTGTGTGGGAACTGCAAATTGTTTTGTGTATTTGGGTCACTGGGTAGGGAAGGAAAATATCTCAGTGTAATTTTAATTTAGAAACAAGTATTCTGTGGATTATTTACTCTTCTAGAAAGTATATATTAAAAGGTAAAGACAGGCTAAAGGATTCATTCATGTGTTTCCTTTATGGGTAACAATTGGGTAGCTACCATGCAGCAGGCTTTGTGCAAAGCAGTGCTGTATACTATGGTGTGAGGGTGGCCTTCAACATTGGTCTTCACTCATGCACTTCTGACCATTCCAATTAGAGACTCCAGGAAGAAAGGTCTCAATTAGGACAGGGGAAGGAGACTAACTTTTAATGAGTATCTATGCCTCATTTTACAGAAAGGAAACCAAGGATAAGGCACAGGGGATATCGGTGGCAGAACCAATATGACTCAGAATGCATCCAACATGACCTTGGTCCTAGAGGGCTCAGTTAACTTCATTGGAAAACAATAGCAGAAGAAGCTTTGCTCTGACTAGAAAACACTCAAACACTCGCTGACTACCACCTGGGTATGCAAATGCCCACAGTCTCCAGCATTGTGGGATTTTAGTGAATGCCAGGAAGAAATCAAAGAATCAAAGATTTTTAAAAAAGTGAATTCATCCACACGGACTTCAAACACAGTGAACTTGAAATGATCCCTCGCCTGTCCCCAGTAGAGGGATTCATGCTTTAGGTTCTGTACTTTCCTGGAGCTATTCTAGACCAATAGGTGTAGAATTTGAGAAGTTTGGGGAGGTGGTTTTCTGTAAGGAGGTCAGCATTCTAGGAGATATTTTCTGGCTGACTGCCCTGGGCAATTTTCTGGGACTTTAATGAGGAAGGGGGATTAAGTTAAAACAATTTCAAGGAGCCTCAGAAATTACATAAGAGATTGCTAGATCTCTGCAGGCCGATACTATGTGAAGTACAACAATAGAACAAGCCCAAGGACTTTTCTGAGCACTAGCCCTGTGAGACACCAGTCTGGGCTTTGGAAGAATCTTGCTTACTTCTTGGTAGTTTATTTTAAGTGTTAATTTTTTTTCTTAGAAGGTGCATTGCCAATCACAGTTAATCCTGTATGTTGTGGTTTCCCATTTCACTCTTCTGTAGGGATTTGGAGAGTAGGAAAGGTCATATACACCTGCCTGAGGCAAGACCAGGCAAGGTGGATTTTGATTCTCTCCCATAAGGAGCTTGTAAGAGAATTTTGTAGGGCAAAGAAAAAAGAAGCGTCTAATTTATGTTATATATTGATACATATACTTTATACAATAATATAAGAAAGAAAACTAATAAAAGAATATAGATTTATAAAAATTATACATATGAGAAACAGATTTAGAATATTTGTTATAGAGAGTTTTTTTTTAAATACTTTTTAATTAAAATGCCTAGAATCTGGAGTTATGGAAAATACTAATAGTACAATCTGCTGTGATAGATAATTCTAACACAATGTAGCCCCAGCAAAGGGCTATGATAGGGAGGTAATGCTATAATTTTTTATTTTAAATATTTTTAATTGATTTTTAGAGAGGAAAGGAGAGAGAGAGAGAAATATCAATGTGAGAGCACAATATCAATTGGCTGTCTCCTGCACGCCTCCTCCCAGGAATTGAACCGGCAACCTGGGCATGTCCCCTGACCTAGAATTGAACTGGCAACCTCTTGGTGACTGGACAGTGCCCAACCAACTGAGCCACACTGGCCAGGGCATGGAAAAGTGCTTTTAAATGAAGCAGTTGTATTGCTTAGACAGAGAGGCTGCTTTGCATTAAGAATGCATCGGCCATCATTACCCAGGTGATAAACAACTCTATCCAGTAGCCAGTCTTGTGAACTCATCTCCTCACTACTAAGGGCAGAAGTAACTTGCTGGATAGGAGGGAAAGTACATCTAAGACAGATGGTTTTCTTTCTAGTTGGAGTTCATGCCTCAATAGGCCCATGACACACTGATGCATGGTGGCATGCTCTGACTTGTGTTCAATGGTAATTGTAACATAAAAATTGGAACGTGTTGGGAGTCACGTGGTGCCTAGTGCAGCAAGCAGTTGTTTTGCTGATACGTAGATTTCCTGGGTCATACTTCATGCTTTATTATCAGTCAAAAGGCTGCCCCATGGGGCCATCTTGTGAACTGAAGTAGTCACGTCTGAGAATCTCCATAACTGGTCGGCACAGTGTCCTCTAATCTGTCAAACTAAAAGCACTTAGCACAGCATTATTGTGTATGTGTTTATGTGTATTTTTGTTTTCCTGTCTTTATTTCACTGTCCCTCCAACTGCTCTGCTCTAGCCACCTTGGTTTCTCCTCACTCCTGGAACATACCTGGAGTCTCGGGGTCTTTTACATCTGACATTCTTTCTACCAACAGCATCTATCCTCCAGATTTTTCGCATCAGACTGACTCCTTTTCAATCTCAAATTTCAGCTCCTATATCACCTCTTCAGAAGGATTTTTCAGGATTAACTATATTCAGCCTCCTCTCTGCCCCCAACACCAGCACTCTCAATCACACTTCCCAGGTTCATTATTTGTAATATTTGTCACTATTTAAAATTTCTAATTTTTAATTTTTCTCCATCTTCACCTTCTAGAGTTTAAGCTTTATTAAAATAGAGAGAGACCTTTTAAAATCTTATTTATAGTCATATCCCCAGAAGTCAAACAGTGCCTAGCATATAATAGATGATCAATGTTTGAATGGTTATGTGTCTGATGAAATAAACTATAGCCCTGGCTGGTTTAAATCTCGGTCAAGGGCATTTACCTTGGTTGCATGCTCAAACCCAAGCCCCAGTCAGGTGCATGCAGGAGACAACCAATCAATCAGTCTCTCTTACATCTCTCTCTCTCTCTCTCCCCCCGCCCACCCCCTCATCCACTCTCTCTTTTAAAAAAAAGAAAAAATATCCTCAGATGAGGCTAAAAATAAATAAATAAGTAATTTAAAGAAATAATCTATAACATCATTGCCACAAATAGCCTAAATTCTGCCACCTACTCTGTCTTGGAATATTTAGTGCCATCACATAAGCACTATGCGTTCTCTCTGGGCTCATTCTTTATTCTATATCCCTTTGATACGATAATTGAACACATCCAGGTTTGGGAAAGAGAAACTTAGCAGGGTGTAGTCATGAAAGCAACATTATTCTTTCTCATCTTTTGCCGGCCCAGGTCGGACCCCAGCAATCTTTCCCCGCAAAACTTGCCTTATGGGTCCTTTTCCCCAGTACCTGGATTAATTTCAGGTACTTGGCCTTCCCAGTCATTCTGAGACAATGAAAAGAAGTTCATCCCTGTCCAGTGATTAATGATGTGACATAACTCTAACATCGTTCAAAGTTAAAACGTCTTCCCTCCCCATGGTCCACCCTGTGCATAGTTAGCCTACAGAGTTGAGTTGGACTTTGAGTAGAACGGAAGTTCTCAGTCAAAGCTGAACCTCTCACATTTGCCACCCTATCCATGTGGAGCCTTTATCTTTTTAATATACTTGTAGTAATTAGACATTTTAAAGCCCAAAGTGTAAATTCTAAGACATAATTACAAGAAAACTCCCTTATGTTTTCTTGTAAGTTTATTTTGAATATGGTCTCTCTTTTTATTCTCTCTTCATAGCTTCACTTACAACTTTTAAAAAAGTCTATACATTCGCAGCTCTGCTAGCTTATTACTACCTCTTATTCTCACATTTAAAACTGATGTCAGGAAAGGAGAATATCTAGGAAGATTCTCACGAGTTTTCCCTTCAGCAGGGTCACCTATTTTTCTGCAATGTAACAGCTCTGGAACACAAAGGCATTTGAAATAGGCATCCTTGATACAAATTGCAGATTACTTTCTCACTACTCCTGGCTGTGTACTCCCAAATCAATAGAAATTCATGAGATCTGAAAATTAAATCTTGCAGTGCATTTTTTTTTTCACTCTGACTTTATTGATAAGGTTATAATCCTTCTGCACCATTTTAGCAAGTGCAGGTTGGAAAGTATTAACATTGACATTTGAAAATGAATGTGTTTGGTAGGAAAGGCAGAGGAGATATAAGAACCCCAAGAGCCCAATTCCCTAGGTCCTCTTTAAATTTCATAGACTGCACCAAGCACATCAGAGACATTTTGTTGAAAAGACCTGTTAATGCACAATTTGTTACTGCTGCATGTTCCCCATGCAAGAAAACAGACTCATCAAAAAAAAAAAAAAAAGAGAAAAAGTAAACTCATTGTTTTCCAGTTAAGAAACTGCTGATCTAGATCATCAAAACTCAGAGCTCTTCTACAAAATCCAAGGCAGTTCTGTAGCTACAATGGTCACAGACTCATTTTAGAAGGGCCAACACAGGGTGCTTTATTAAAGAGAAATTAATTCCAAATTTATCGAGAACCTTAAGGGTTCCACATGTTCTTGTTGGCTATAATATACCATAGCTCTTCTTGGTAAACCAATAATCCATGCAATGCCATAGGGATTATGTTTCCTTCCTTCAACCAGCCTCAAGAAGAGTATATCATTGGAATTGTCCTTCTTTCTCTTGTAAATTGTTTGTATATAAGCAATCATTCTTGATATCTTTGTTTAGCTTAGTCACTATAGAGATCTAAAATGTCCTGTTTCTAGCCTTGGATAGATTTTCTCCCCATATCTCCTAATTTGATTCCATTCCACACATTTTCTCAGTTCCTCAAAACCCAGTCTCCTAATCTATCCATAGGCCAGTACCATGCTGTCTTGATTACTGTAGTTTTGTCGTAAGTTTTAAAATTGAGAAGTATGAGTCCTCCAAATTTATTTTTCTTTATAATATTAAAAAATATTTTGGAATCCATTATTTCTACATGAATTTCAGGGTTATCCTGTCCATATCTGAAAAAAAAGTTTTAATTTTATTTTTCAGTTAGTTTATATTCATTAATATTTTGTACTCGAGGTCAAGTGCACCCTCTCCCAATCTGAGACCGCTGGCTCCTTACCGCTCTGCCTGCCTGCCTGATTGCCCCTATCCACTTGCCTGCCTGCCTGATCACCCCTAACCACTCGCCTGCCTTGCCTGATTGCCCTTAACTACCTCTGCCTCAGCCCCACTGCTGTGACTTCTTCTGGAAGGATGTGTGGAATGACAACTGGAAGGTTATTCGGCTGTCAGGTCTAATTAGCATATTACCCTTTTTTTATTAGAGATTAGTTTCAGGTGTACTGCATAGTGGTTAGACAATCATATATTTTCAAAGGGGTCCCCTGATATTTCAAGTACCCTTCTGGCACCATACTTAGTTATTACAATACTGTTGACAATATTCCCTACCTGTATTATACTTGATAACCCCGTGACTATTTTGTAACTACCAATTTGTATTTCTTAATCCCTTCACCTTTTTCACCTAGCCAGGGGTGGGCAAACTTTTTTACTCGAGGGTCACAATGGGTTCTTAAACTGGACCAGAGGGCTGGAACAAAAGCATGGATGGAGTGTTTGTGTGAACTAATATAAATTCAAAGTAAACATCATTACATAAAAGGGTACGGTCTTTTTTTTTTTAGTTGTATTCATTTCAAACGGGCCAGATCCGGCCCGCAGGCCGTAGTTTGCCCACGGCTGATCCTAGCCCCTCAACCCTCACCCTCTGGCAACCATATTTGATTCTTTGTATCTATGAATCTGTTTCTATTTTGTTTGTCTGATTATTTTGTTCTTTAGATTCCACATATAAGTAAAATCGTATGGTATTTGTCTTTTTCTGTGTGAATTATTTCACTTAACATAATACTCTCTAGGTCCATCCATGCTATCACAAATGCTAATATTTCATTCTTTTTTATGGCCAACTAATATTGCATTGCATATATGTACCACACATTTTTATCCACACAACTATTGATGAACACTTGAGTTACTTCCATATCTTGACTATTGTAAATAATGCTGCAATGAACATAGGGATGTATATGTTTTTTTGAAGTGTTTCAGGTTTCTTTGGATATAGTCCCAGAAGTAGAATTGTTAGACCATAAGGCAGTTCAGTTACATTTTAAAAATGTTAAGGAATTTCCATTCCGTTTTTCACAGTGGCTGCACCAATCGGCATTCTTACCCCTACCAATAATGCACAAAGGCTTCTTTTCTCCACATTCTTGCCAACACTTGTTGACTTATTGATGATAGCCATTTTGACAGGTGTGAGGTGATATCTTATTGTGGTTTTAATTTGCATTTCTCTATCAGTGGCTTTGAGCATCTTTTCATATATCTGTTGACCCTCTATGTCTTCTTTGGAGACATCTCTATTCAGATCCTCTGCCCATTTTTTAATTGCACCATTTGTTTTTGGTGCTGAGTTGTCTGAGTTCTCTATAAATTTTGGATATTAACCCCTAATCAGATGTATCATTAGTGAATATCTTCTCCCATTTGGTAGGTTGTCTTTTCAGTTTTGTTAATGGTTTCTTTTGATGTGCAATGAAAAAAATTTTAAGCAATTAAGATTTTGATAGGGATTGCCTTGAATTGTAAATAATTTGGGGGAGTATTAGCATCTTAGCAATATTAAGTCTTCTAATGTGTGAACATGGAATCATTGAATTTATTTAAGACTTGTTTAATTTCCTTCAACAGTATTTGTAGTTAGCAATGTATAAATCCTGTAATTTTAAATTGAATTTATATCTAAGTATTTTATGTTTTGATGCTATCTTAAACAAAATTAAGTATAAAATTTCCTAATTTTATTTATTTTCAGATTTTTCATTGCTAGTGCATGGAAACCATTGGAATATATATATATATATATATATATATATATATATATATATATATATATATGTAATTTATACACATACATATTGGGGTGAGCAAAAGTATGTTTATAGTTGTGATTGCATGAAACATGGTTTATTCTTGTATTATTTAATAATGATTGTATTATTTACCAAACAAAAAACTATAAATCAACTTTTGCCTCACCATCTATATATTATCTCTCTCTTTACACACATACACATACTATATATGTAAATATACACACACCCTAGGATATAGTATATGGATATGTGGTATATGTGTATATATCCTATTATATATATGTATTATATATATATATGTCTTATATATAATATATATATATACATATATATATATATATATATATATATATATATATATATATTGTGTGTGTGTGTGTGTGTGTGTGTGAGAGAGAGAGAGAGAGAGAGAGAGAGAGAGTGTGTTTCTGCTTATGGATATTAATCAAGTCTGCTATACGCATATTGGCTAAAATAAGAGGCTAGATTCAAGAGACTGAAAGGCAAATTCACACTGAAAATTCAGGGATGCAGAAAATAAAAGAATTGGTGGAAGGAGGTAAGAACCCATGAAAGGGAAATGACAATGTGTTGCCTCTCTAACCCCATAGGGTTTTATGCAGCCTTGCAGATATTTCCAGGGTTTTGCTTAGGCAAGGCACAAAGGTAGGACCCATGAATGGCACAAAGCTAACAGAAAGAGCTGGTTAATAGAAAAGGGCTTTGTGGATAGGCAGAAAGGAGGATTGAACAATGAACCATTGAACTAACAGCATGATGAGACCTCATGACTTGGTATTCAGAGTCAATATAAAGGGAAAGCTGTGAAGGGCAGAGAAATTTAAATAGATCAAGTATTCCTATAAGTTGGCAGAGGAAGAGTTTGGGCTAAAAATTTTGCTGCAATACAAAAGATCAAAGAGCATTCTTTTTCTTGGATCTCTTACTTTGTGGTCTAAGATTAGTCCTCATAGTTGAATTTTCCATTGTTGTTCATCTAATTTACAACCAGGATCACACCAGAGTGTTAGGCCAGGAGAAAGGCTCCTTTGATATGGCAAGTATTAAAACACTGGACTTTTTTCTATCCTTTTCCTTATTTGTGGGGGTTCCTTGTCTACAGTCCGCCTTGCAAATGCTCACAGTTTTAGAGCTTTGTTATGACCAGCAGATAAGCCAGTGATTTCACTGAATCCCTGATGAATTACACTTTGGGGAGAACATTATGGGGCCAGTTGGCTGGGGCTGGTTACAGCTTGCTTAACGAACTCTTTAGTATCATATTCTACCTATTTTATCCTTTAACAATTGTATTTTCTGGTTTATTCCCTTGTTCTCTTTCCTTCCTCCTCCAGCCCATTCTAAATTTTAATACTCTCCCTCTCTCCCCTTCCTCCGCCCCTCTCTCCTTCCCCCTGTCTTCCTCTCTTTCTTGGTTTCTCTTACTCTCGCTTTTTAATGGCACAGGTAGATTCGGGAATGAAAGAATGTTATTAGATCTAACATAAAAAAATTAGCCTTCATATTATGTAGTAAAGACATTTGGATATTAATAGCATTCCTTTATTTTCAGTATAAAAAGTTATTTAACAGACATTTAAGTTGCTTCCAAATTTTTACCATTATCAATTGAATAATGCCATAATTTCTTTCTTCCTTCTTTCCTTATATTCTTTCTTTTCCTCTATCTATCTATTATCATCTATCTATCTATCTATCTATCTATCTATCTATCTATCTATCTATCTAATGTATATCACTGATTATTTACTAGGTAAGAAAATAGTTAAAATATTTATTGAATAAATATTGCTAAATTCCTCACCAGTAATGAAAATGTGTTTTCAATGAGTAGAGGCACTCTTTAAGACTGAAACATCTTTTAAGGCTTAAAGGAACAATATTGTAAAAATTCTCCTATTAAGATCTCCTGTGAGGCATGGCCTGGGCACCAAGTAGATTGTCCTGAAACTCACGGGCTCACCTTAGCGATAGAGACACAATTGGAATTTACAGGACGGAAACATGAGGGGGAAAGAATACACCCATATACAAATAAACAGTTTCAAAATACAAAAATTACGAAAACAACACTAGCTGATTTAACAAAAACTGGGAGAAATACACAGGGTGCGAGTAAGCAGTTTCAGATGAGGGACAGTCCTATTGTTTTCCAGTGAAAAGTCTCCCCTGGAATTTCTGGGGCAATGGACCTTAAGCACCCACATGTTAATATTCACCTGGGCCTGGGGGTCTGGGAGGGAGGGTCACTGGTGGCCTGAATTGGGGCCCAAATGATTCTGGTGGAGACATTAATGTAGAGGCATGCATTGCAAATATACCAATATGGATTGAGGAATCCCTGTAGCCCTCAATAAACACTAAAGAGTTTTAAATATATGCCTGCAGGCCTTTTCCGTCACTGATGGTTTGGGCGTGGCCAGGTGAATCAATTACTTAAGTCTTTCCTCCTAAAGAAATTATCCCAGTAGACAGCTGCCTATCCTACCTACTTTTACTTATTTTAAATTTTATTGGTATTGAATTTATTGGGATAACATTGGTTAATAAAATCATAGAGATTTCAAGTGTAAAAGCTAATAAAACATCATTTGCATATTGCATCATGCATTCACCACCCACAGTTAAGTCTCTTTCTGTCCCCATTTATCCCCGCTGTGCCCACTTTCACCTCCCCCGCCCCCTTTCCCTCTGGCTGTCACCATATTGTTGTCCATGTCTGTGCATCCTATGTATATTTTCTTAATCCCTTCACCTTTTTTCACCCAGTCCTTCAACCCCCCTCCCCTCTAACAGCTATCAGATTGCTTCACTTACATGTGGAATTCTCCTCAAAATAAATTATCAAACAGAATGGAAACAGCAGCATAGCTACAAAGAACAGACTGAGAGCTACCTACTTTAAACCTCACCTTAGTCAGGTGCGGTGTGAGTCTGAAAGCTCAGTTTGCATGATTCCCCCCCCCCCCCTTTCTCCTCACTCTCTTCTGTACCCTCGACAAGGGCCCTCCTTTACAGGACACTCTGCAGCCCAGCAGATAAAGCTGGATTTTCTGAGCGGAAAGCTGCCTCCCTTTTATGGGAAACGTTCTGAGACATTGTACACAGACAAGAAGCATTAGCATCTGATCTGCTTTAGCCCGCAGCCGCAGGAGCGGTGCTTTATGGTGGAAAGCCAGTCCCTGGTGGACGCGCGGAGATAGGGAGCTTCGCCCTGCTGGGCTGGTTCCAGGATCAGCTTCGTTTCCTTCCCTGTTGTCTGTGACAAACGCCTCCCCAAAGCCAGGGCGCATCTCTTTACGGATGCCCAGCCCCCGTCCTCGGGATTTCCATGAGCAGGAACCTGTGAGCAGTCTTCTCAAAGAAACACTGTTGCAATAGCTAGAACTAGCCATGGAGTCTTCGGAAGGACCAAATTATCTGTGTAATATGGTGCAGATTTGCCCTTTTCTTGTTTCCTGGTTATGTGGCGGGTTAAAAAGGAAGATAGAAAATGCCTTTCCTGCTTGCCTGCTAGTGGAGAGAGAGGAGTCTGAGGCTAAAGTCCAGGCTGCTAGAGAAACACAGAGCTCCCTGTGGTCACTCAGACTCAGAGAGGGGCTGAGATACAGCCACATCTTTTCCAAACGAAGAGGCTAGATTTATTCTTATCCAAGCTTCGTTCCCCAGCAGGGAATGAAATGTGCTGTGAACAGTACCCCTTTCCTCTTGAAAACTAAAATGCAGAGTCACCTACATTTGTGTCTGCAAAAGCTCTGTTAAGAATGGCCCCACGATTGGCACACTCTGCCTGCCTTTTGCCTGCCCTGTGGTCTTGGGCATCTTCTCTCACCAGCACCACGCCTGCCTCCTTGGCCACAGTCCCAATAGAATCTGATGGCCAGTGTTCTTTAAAAAAGCTGAAACACTGGCACTAGCCAATGATTATTAACAACCGAGAAAAGCATTAAGAGAAAGCACAAACGGGCCAAAACCGGTTTGGCTCAGTGGATAGAGCGTCGGCCTGCGGACTGAAGGGTCCCAGGTTCGATTCTGGTCAAGGGCATGTACCTGGGTTGCGGGCACATCCCCAGTGGGAGATGTGCAGGAGGCAGCTGATCAATGCTTCTCTCTCATCGATGTTTCTGGCTCTCTGTCTCTCTCCCTTCCTCTCTGTAAAAACTCAATAATATATATATATATATATATATATATATATATATATATATATATATATATATATATATATATATAGAGAGAGAGAGAGAGAGAGAGAGAGAGAGAGAGAAAGCACAAACAGAATGGAAGCAATCTTTTAAAGGGCATCTTCTGATCCTGCCATCAGCATCTTTTGTGGTTAAGAGAAAAAGATTCAGACTTCCATTTTCAGAGTCTCCTGATATATTATCAAATGAGAAACATTTTTTTTGGCAAAATTAAGTTTTTAAAAATATTCCATTTACTACATCGACACTTTTCATTGTCCATTTAACAAATTTCCAGCTACACAGTTGACATGTTTACATATTTACAATGTCTGTATGTGCATCTTCTTCTGAAAATAAGACCAGAAGTCTAAATCTGAGCAGGACTGTTGTGACAGCGAGGCTGGGACCAGGTCCCCTTGTCATCCACCACACTGTGTCTGCTACCAAATGGCTGGTACCAAGTCTCAGCTGTCGTCCTGGACCCTGTCTTTCTCGGCTTCTCAGATATTTCCATGAGGGACTTGGCATCCAATTTCACACCAGAGTGGAGGACGTTCCCCACATCAGCACCCAAGCAGAAAGGATATCGGGTTCCAATAGGCCAGGCCCCCAAGGCTCTGTCTTGCAGGCTGCGGGACCCAGGAGTGATGTCTGTCTTCATATGAGACCCACTTTATCCCCCCTGCTCCGCCCCATACACATAGGTCAATCACAGGACTAGGAAGAAATCCCCATGCACTTGGGAGCCCTATCAACTACCTGCATAGCCAGCAGAGGGAGTCAGTGCCTCACCAGTCATATCTACCTGCAGTATTCCCCTGCAATGATGCTGCAGGGCTCCCAACAGGTAGGTTTTATAAACATTACTCCAGGTTATAGGTGGGCTGACAGCCTGTCTTCTAATTTGCTACCTGAAAACGCACCGCATCTCAACACTGGTACAGAAATATCCTCTTCCAGTTTTGTATACTTCCCTGAATTATCAATATAGCAGAATGCCAAACTAGGATTTTTTTTTTTAAAAGAGCTCTCTTTTCCTAAAAATGGCAGTGATTTCAACGCAGTGTCAGACTCAGCCTCCTGAGTTACCCAAAATTCATGAGCAGCCATCAAAAAGGGTTTGTTTCATGTAAAAATATTTAAGCCTTTGTTTTTCAAAACTCTAACAAGGACACAGCAAACACCAAGTGAACACGTGGCCACCAGCTCCCTCCTTGTCACTGACGGGCGCTGTTAGTATGCAGAAGGGTTGGGGGCTTTGCTGTTACATCTTATCTTGTTCATGCTTCCCTGGGTAGCCTGCTGCTGCCAACATGACCAGTTGGGTAATTTTTAGGTGGAATCAAAAGGCAAGATTGCTCAGAATTTCAGGCTGACCCCTCTACCCCCATCATTGTCACAAAGAGAGGGGTCCAAGTTTTAGCTATTGTTATTTAACTTCAAGGTGGATGAGGTAGAAGTAAAATCGATTGCATGACCTAATCCTATAATGATTAGATTTTAGATTAGCTCACAATCAGTAGATCTCAGAAGTCCAAATTCCACTTGGCATGTCTTTTAGCTGAATGGGCACTTGATTTAATTTCTTTCTTCTTTTATTTTTAATTTTTGGGGCTACCCTCCCTATGGGAATCAGGGATGCTTTGAAATAAGCATTACCAACCTTCTTACGGGATGAGGTGAGAAGGGGACCTGCAATCCTATGACTGAAGTGGGCTGTGCCTTTCTGTGCCGGTAGGGGGGCGGTGATACCCTCAGTTGGGTACACTGTGTCATCCTAAACTGGGTTGGGTTGTGCTGACCTGTGCTGGGAGTAAGCCATGCATTGCTGTGCTGGAATGGCCTGTCCCCTTTTACAAGGCAATTGTGAAATACAGGAATGCCATGCTCTTGGGATAAATGACATCTTATAGCTACTGTTGTGTCTAGGTAAGTGATAGAGGTTTGATTCCAAGAAGGAAATGAGTAGGTTGATGATTGAGGATTAAGAATTATTATGTTACCATTTATTGCCCAATGAATCTCCGTTTTGTTTGCAAGAAAATTATTTTTCAGTGACAAGGATGTTTTTTTTTGTGTGTGTGTGTGTTTTTTACCCCCATAGCCTTCTCATAATTCATCATGGGGTTATCAGAGATCAGTTCATAGTCATCATTCTTCCAACAAATACTTGTTGGACATTTATAACATACAACACATTATACTAGGGGAAGTGGAGACACAAATAAAAATACAGCAGGATCTGACTTTTAAAGGAACTTTTTAAGTTCCAGTAGGATTTTATTTGAATCTAATATGAGGTTGCAATTAAACATCCAAAGATCACTCTGAAATCTTGACTTTGCCACCTGTTGTCTGAACAAGTTTCTTAACATATTTAAGCACCCATGATTTTTTTTAATTATAAAAAAGGGATGATAATATTGTCAACTGCATAAAATAGGTTTTGTGGGATAACTATATGGCATAATATTTGTAAAGAACTGAATATATAAAAAGTGTTGCAAAGGGTGGCTATTATTACTAATAATCCCAACATTATAAGCACAAACATATGCATATACAGAGTATTTGTTCTTTTCTCTTTAGTTTTTAAAAATTGCATGTATCTTGAATCATGAATGTAAAACAATAAGAGTTTCTTGAGGATAGAGATGCAGTCTTCATTGCATTTAGATCTTTAAACATTTTACTTTTATAATGTTTAAATGCTTATTGATTTTACTCAGTGATTAATGGATTAAATGTTCCAATAAACTTGAGTAACATTTCCAAAGAAGCTAAAGACTAAGAACTCAAAGATAGTGGGTGAGTAACTTCAGTGCCTTTGGAACCTAAAATAGTATTAGCAGTGTCCACTTATTTGCTACGCAAGCCGAGGCAGGCACCTAAACATCTTTAAACACCAATTTTCTCAACTGTAAAATGAGATTCATATTTTTAAATGTTGTTTTGAAGACTAAATATAACTACATGTATGAAAATGTTAACATTGTGCAGAACATATAGCAAGCACACGACACTTGGTTATTCTAACTATGGAACTGAGCATGAGCCATCAAAGTGCTGAGGAATAAACCTCATACCCACAATCATGACTTGCAGCAAAGGTGTTCTCAGCGTTGGCTCAATGGAGGAGAACTTGAGGTGGAGTTGGGCAAATTGGCCCACAGGAATGGAAGATGATCTATGATAGAAATTCTTTTCCTTTTCTCCTGAAGTTTTTAAGAATAATGTGAATACCATTATATCTGGATCTATGTGTATATGCATCTGTTCATCATTTATTTTGCACTGGGTTCCTTACTAAGCCCTTTGCGAGGTTACATCAATTGAACCTTCTGGCCACCTTGAGTTAGATACTATCATTATCCTCATTTTACAGAGGTTCAGTAGAATTGAGAATCTGCTCAAAGTTTCTCTAATGAAGTGCTCTGATTAGGACTTGAACCCAGGTTTAATCTGACCCTGTCCTTCTAACAATTTCTCTATTCTCTCTGCCCTAGAACATCAGCAGCAATCCTGATTACCCTGATTTTTGTTCTCAGGGTTCAGACCTCTTAAATCTATACTGTGTACATTTTATAAAATTCAGATAAAGTATAGCCAAGTTAAAAAGTAGAAATTTCTGGGTTTCCGTATAGACATGTAAGCATTTTAGTTTAAAAAAGAGACTTAAGAGGTCATAATAACAAATTTGAACCTGCAGTCTCTTAGCTCTATGAATCATGTTTGATGGATGATGCGCTAGTAAGGGAGTATTAAGGCAGTTTGTTATTCAGTATTTTGAAGAACCAACATAGAGCTAACTGTTTCTGCTCCCTCTCAAGGCCTGCTTTTACCAAATACCCTTTGCCTGAATTTGGAAGATTTTTTTTTTATGGACATGAGTAAGGAACATTAAAAAACAAGTAAAAGCAAAACATGCTCATATCACTAAAATAAGTTTTTGTAGAAAACAGTCTCAAATGCCATTGTATGTGTGCATTTCTCAAGAGCAACTAATTATACTGCATACAGATGACTGAAGATTTGTGGAATTATCACAAATATTGCATGCAGACAGCTGAAAAGCACAAAAAAATGAGCCTAGTTTTTAAAATAGCTTTTGTAAAATTTATCTTGTAATACTGCTGCCAAGTGATTTTATATATTAGTATTCACAGCACAGACTTTCAAGAGTAATTATGTTTTATGTTTTTTGCCCTCCTTCACAAGGTAAAGTATGAATGGGAAAGCAGAAAGGGAGTCTGCGTTTGTCCTGTGAGAAAGAGGCTCACAGTTGTTCTTAAGCGTGTTAGAATATCAGCTTATATTGTGTTATTTAATAAATAAGCATATTAATATTTATCAGAAATTGTGTGCAAATGTTTGGCCATGTTTAATCAGAGGGTCTTAGTATCATCAATATATGAAGAGATCTGAACTTAAGGATAAGTTTAAAGCAATTTTACTTTCAGCATTTGGCTTAACCATGTTCTGTGGAATCTTTCTTTGAATATTTTGAACATGTCCCATGGGTTTCCTGTCATGTTTGGTTATGGAAAATTCCAGTTGCATTTAATCCAAGTAAAAATGTAATGGCTTTTCAAATTAAAGCCCTTCTCTTTTCTTGGCTCAGGGACTTATTTTGAGGACAAGACTGGTTAGTCTTTTACTCATCCTCCACCTTAAATTTTGAGTTTTCATTCTACTACTAAATGGTTTTCATTTGGTTCCGTGTTACATGTATTTATGGAAAACTTTTGGGGGGTTGGTTAAAGAGACACAAGCATTAATCAGACCAGTTTTTTACCCTCAATGGAGTACCTGTACGATGCAAAAGAAATACATGAAAACAATTCCATTATAATACCATGTGATATGAGCATCAATGAATGGATCAATAAACATAAAGCAATAATGGACATAGAAGTCAGTTATCCCTAGAGTGGATTTCAGGGAACAAGTTCATCGGAAAGAGGTTGAGCTGTGTTTTGAAAGTGACTCTGAAAGTAAGGTAGAGAAAAGGCACTCTGGGAAGTAGTGATAATGTACATGCAGGCCAAAGGATAGAAATAGTCTGATTTTTTCAGAGAATTACAAGTAGATATCATGTACAATAAATGATGGTCAAATATATTAGGGTATAAACTGAAAATAGTTATTGGTATTTGGGGCCCAGGCTTTAACATGAATATTTCCTTGCCAGGGTTCCTCTTTGCAATAGAGTGCATGTCTTATAGTATCTAGTATGAGAACTTTAGGAAATTAAGAAAGAAAGACTGTTAGCATAGGAATTCTTAAAGGAGACTTGAAAATTTATTGAGGTGACTATATTATTCATTCATTCATGTTTGCATTATTTATTGTTGTTAACTATTTGTACAATTCATGTTGGGGACTTAAAAGTTAATGGCAGAGTCACTCCTGTCAAAAAAAAATTCAGACATGTTGAGGATTTAAAAATGTGGGAAGTTCCTTAAAGACAGGGTAGAATGTGTGGATATCAGAATATGGGATTATTACCAACTAAGAAGTCAAGTTTGTAGCTTCCTTTATGCTTTAGTAAATGGCATGCAACTGAAACCTTGAAAAGTAGATTCAATATAATGTTGATAGGTTAGGTGTCAACATGAGAAACATCCAAACCTGTGGAGGATCTTTATAAGTGTTTATTTGAGCCAAACTGATGACATATGCTAGGGAGCAAGATCCCAAATGCTCCCAGGAATAACAGTTTTTCAGCTTCTTTTATGCATTTAAAATTAAGAGGGGACATAAGGAAGATGGGAGAAAATATATATGGGTTTGGATCACAGGATAGTTAATAAGATTATATTCTTTCTTGAGGGTTAATACCCCCTTCTAGGGGTATTACTTCTTGTATTTCAAACGTGTATTAACCTAGATGCACAAGAACAATGGACAGGACTGACTTACTAGTAAAGCTTTCACTGAATAAGTTGTATGCTTGGAGTGTGACTTCCCACCATAACCTGCCCAGTTAGGAATTTGTGATCATACCATCCTGTGAAGTTACTTTCCATTGAACCCTCCTTTTTTTTCATCCACATAGGGCAGGGGAGGAGCTTAAGCAAAAGTATAGAGGTCAGAAAATTCAGGCATACAGTGAGAAAGCTGGCCTATGCAGTTGAGTAGGGGAAATAAAATTGGAAGTATGTTGTGAGTGAAGAATAGATGGCCTTGAATGCCAGGCAGCACATTTTCATTGGTAATCAGTGGAGAATCATTGCTTTTTTTAAATTTAAAAATTATGTGAACAGAACATATGTCAGGAAACTTACTGTGGCAACAATGCGCTGGGCAAATTGAAGAGGGAGGAGCACAGAGAGCAGTTAGAAGGTGACTGCAAGAGCTCTGGAAAGAAATTAGGAGGGTAACAGAGAACTGCGTAGGCAGAATAGAAAGAATTGAAAAGTATTACGTGGTTGGAGGTGGTGGTGGTAAAAATGAGATTGAGAGAAATCAGAGGAAGGACTGGCTGTGAATTAAGGAGAAGGTGAGAGCTGCCTACATTTAAGTTGTATCCTGTACCCACCTTTAAGAGTTGGTAGAGCTGCGGCACTAGATACACCATAGATAGATTAGGTATATGTGTTGGCAATTAGAAGAATAAACTCCATGCAATAACATGGTGACTGGTTGGTCCCATGGAGGGTGCATTATTTGGAAAAATCAAGAATTCTAAAAGGTAAGACCTCAAGTAACCCACGTCTGCACAGGTGTGCTCCAGGTTTGAACAGTGCAAGCAGAATTAGACACTAAGTTTCTGGCATTTACACATTGCATGTGGTACGTTTTGTGAGAAGTTTGGCAATAAGGAGTTTTGCTTTTCCAAAAAAATGTTAACTCTTCAAACAAAAAAAAAACATTGATCCTCAATTAGTTATTCCTCATTTTAATGACAGAGAATGCTCTCTCTTTAGAGGGAGGAATGAGCTACTGTCCTTCCCACTCATTAGGGTGAACCATAATAAAATTACTGTCATGGAGATAAAAAATGGTCAGCTATCACAATGGTTCAATATCTGCATACACTGTAAGGGTGGTATAATGGAAGCAACATTGAGTAAACCACAGAGAGAACCTGCATTTCTAATTCTCCCATCACTATCAGTCAGTTCAATTTCAGCACTTGGAACAAGCAGGGAAGCATAGAATGATAGAGCCAGGAGATACTTATAAAAGAGGCTTATTTTAGCAGAACAGGCAGTCATTATTAATATTAGTATTGCCACTCATTCAATAGTAACAATAGGGGGCTGTGGGTTGTAGCGGTAAAATATAATAGATTCTGAGTTCAAATTGCCTTGGTTTGGATCCTGGCCCCATCACTCACTATGCCAGTGAATTGGGCAGTTAACCTCTCTGCCTCACAGTTCCCTCCCTGGAAAATGAGCATAATAACAGTACCACCTTATTGGATTGTTGTGACAATAAAAATAGTTAATATATATAAAGCTTATAGAATAACATATACTGCCTAATAAGCACTATACACATAATTGCTATTTTTATCACAAATATAAGGTCGTTCTTTGCTAGAAGATTCTTCCTGCCTTCACTTTTCTTTCAGCCCTAATGGACTAGTGCTGAGCTGTCAGTGGTCAACTTTGAAACCATGTACAGATCCCTGGGGTTGGGAATCAATAGTGACAGTAGCTAATTGTGGTGCTTGAACATGGGGAATCTTAGCTGAAATGAATCAATGGGATCAAGGAATGGGATAAAGGCCCATGTGGAGAGGTTTAAAATGGAAAATAACAAGGACTAAATTATGCTTTAAAACTTTCAATGGAGTCATCAGCCGGTAGAACGAAGTGTTTTATTACAGAAAAGTAACCAAGCAACTACTGTGCAGAAAGGCAGCCATGTTTCAGGAATCACTGGTGTTGTTGAAAGCACTTAGGTAGCATTAAACCCAATTAGGGATGGGGAAGGGGATATATACTCCAGACACTTTAGCCAAGGGGAAGTGAAAAGAAGCTATTGAAATCTGAGGCTACGTGAGTAAGGGGAGAAATGAGCTTCAAGGTCAACTGCTAGTAATGAAGAAATTAAATTTTGCTTCTCAATCCCTTGACTTTTAGTTGTTGCTTGCCTTTTCTCTCTGCCCTCAGCTCACAGAGTAACTTCCAGCTCTCCCAGCCACAAATGCTCTCCAGATTTCTGCAGAATAGAAATTGCTCATGATTCTTGGTGCACAGCAGACAATAGAGACAAGGCTAAATATAGGTTTTCTCTCCACACAAAAAAAGTTTGTGCACAAAGCTTTGGGTAAGGATGTCACAAATATGAACAACTAATTTTAGTGTAAATTTGAAATCAGCATTTACTTACTCAAATAACTTTTCTTTTGGGTTTCAGCCTCTGGTTGTAGCATCAAGGTCAACAATCAATAAACTCATTAGGACTTACAGGCATCTTTGATTAATATTCCTTGTCTAATTCCCTGAGAAATGTACTATATCTTCTAGCTTAATGAAGACAAGGCTGAGTTATTTAGGTGTTTGTTAGTGAGGCTTATTTGCATATAATTAACTAGATTCTCAAGCAGTAAAAACTTTGTACCAATGGATGTACTTCCCATCAAGTTCTATATGATTAACCAAATGCTTTTGTTCCACTAGAAACTTTGTGATTGAAAGGGCTTATTCTTCTATCAATTAAAGTAGGACATGCCCTTTAAAAATTGATTGGACTCTTTATTGAGAGCAATTTTCATATTTCTTCTTTTTAAATTAATAAGCTTTTTAAAGAGTAGTTTTAGATTCACAGCAAAATTGAAGGGAAAGTATGGAATTGCAACATACTGTCTTTTCCCACATGAGCACAACCTCTCTGCTATCAACATCCCACATCAGAGTGGTACATTTGTTATAAATGAGGAAGCTATATCAATAAGTTACTATCACCCAAAGGCCATAGTTTTCGTTAGAGTTCACTTTGGGGGTTTGTTGTATATTCTATAGGTTTGCACAAATGTAAAATGACATGCATCCACCATGGTGGTATCAAACAGATTAGTTTCACTGCCTTAACATCCTCTTTCCTCTGCCTGTTTATGCCTCTCTCACTTTCCTAATTCCTCACTACTCCCGAGCTGTTTATTGTGTCCATAATTTTACCTTTTCCAGAATATAACATAGTTGGAATCATACAGTATGTACCTACCCTCTTTAGATTGGCTTCTTCCACTTAGTAATATGCATTTAAAATCCCCCATGATTTTGTATGGTTTGATAACTCACTTATTTTTATTACAAAATAATATTTCATTGTCTGGATACGCCACTGTTTATTTATCCATTCACCTACTAAAGGAAAATTTGGTGGTTTCCAAGTTTGGACAGAAATGACTAAAACTGTTACCAACATCCATGTGCAGGTTTTTGTATAAACATAAGTTTTCAGTTCATTTGGGTAAAGGCCAAGGAGTAATTGCTGGATCATACCATAAGAACATGTTTAGTTTTGGAAGAAATGACCAAACTGTCTTCCAAAGGGCTGTATCCTGTTGCATTTCCAGCCTCAGTGAGAGCTTCTGTTGCTCTACATCCTTATCGGCATTTGAGATTGTCAGTGTTTCAGACTTTGGCCATTCTCATAGGTGTATCATTGTTACAGATTAATATCACAGCACTCTGGGATTAAATGAAAGACCATAGAATTCACTAAAAGAGGGATGAATATTTATTTCACTGACAAACATGTCACATAGCGATTTTTATCTAATACCACATGTAATTGAAAGAATTGACTAAGTTTTATAAAAATTAACAACAGCCTTTCATAAAGTCTTAATAAATTGAAAAGTGTTTCTTAACATTTGTCAGCTCTTAGATTCTTTTGAGAATATGCATGATAAAAGCTGTAATGCCTCTCCTGAGGAAAAAATGAATATAAGCAGATGCACTAAAATTTTTCATTCACTTTTCACGAGTACTTTGTAGGCCTGGGCTCCAGGTTGAGAACTCCTACAATCCTATGTAATAAAAGCCTTATATGCAAATCAACTGAATGGTGGAACGACCAGTCACTATGACGCACACTGACCACCAGGGGGCAGACACTTAATGCAGGTGCTGCCCCCTGGCGGTCAGTGTGCTCCCACAGTAGGAGCACCGCTCATCCGGGTCAGCCGAGCGGTGCTCCCACAGCAGGTCGATCCCTGCAGGCCCTACCCCCACCAGTGCATGAATCTCGTGCACAGGGCCTCTAGTGTAGATATAAAACAGATGGTGGCACACATTGCACCAGGGGTAGGGAACATCTGGCCCACGGGCCAAATAAGGCCCACAAAATCATTTGGTCTGGCCCTGCCAAGGCATTAGGAGTGAGTTAATTAAATATTTGATTAAATATAGCTGGTGAGTTTTTAAGTTGATATAAATATCCAAATGGCCCTTGGCAGAAAAACAGGTTCCCACCCATGCGTTACACATTGTAAAATGAAATTATTACATCTGATTTCTACCTCCTTTCTCCTCTTCCTCTTTGTTGTAAGAGAGATGTTGGTGTCTAAATAGGGTGTGTTATTTTCCTTAATACAAACAGGTGATAAAAATTACTAACCAAAAGGTTATACAGTGAAATATTTTTTCTTTCTCAGAGTTTACAACTATTACCAGTTTCTTTAGTATCTGCCAAGAGATATACTATACATACATATACATGTCTCATATATACTACACACATATCATATACACAATATACATGCACACATACATATTTGCTAAAAATAAAAAAAAATGCTTGCAGATATTGCAAACAGTTGTTCTATGCCCTCCTTTTCTCTCCCTATAGCAGCATATCACTGGCATATTCAATGATTGTTAATATTACAGAGTATTTTATTTATGTACCATGATTTATTTGCCCCATCTCTTGTTGATATTCTTTTAGGTGGTTTGTGATCTTTTGCTACTAAAAACCAATGAAGCAATAAACATCCTTGCACATATGTCTTTGTGCCCATGGGGGAGACTCTATTTTAAGCATAATGAAAGAGCTGGGGCTGCCATCAATGACTGGCATTTGTTCGCAGACTAGCCACATTCAGCACAGCATGTTCAGCCGTCAGAATGCTATGGGGAAATTAATTCATTATATTCATGCCACCTCAGGGTAGCAATCATCCTTTCTATTCTTGCTTCTCTGTCCCTCATTGTGGCTTGATTCGGTAAGGGAACAGAAATGAGGCTGAACCTTAATTATATTTCATCATCTGGTTTGCCTGAATTATAGAACAGAAAGGCTTTCCAGGCTCTGTTCCACTGTGACCGCAGTCCTGCCCAGAGCGCTTGTCCAGTGTGCTCCTGTGCACTGACTATTGTCTGCGGTGGTAGTTGGCAATGCCTCACACCGGGAGTCTGGCATAGTGGGGGTGGAGTCTTGCCTCTCTGGATTTCTGGTACATGGATTTTTTTATTGTGAAAAAAGAAAATGGAGAAATTACAAGAGCACAAAGGCATAACTGTGGAGTTTCTCTGTTTGATTGAGTTAAGGTGCTGTAGTAATAGCCCAACGAATGACTGCATGCTAAGAGAGTTTTCCTGTTCATGAAGAAGGCACGCATTCCTGATGCTTTCACACTTAAACAACAAGTTATCTCGATATTAGTGCCCCTTTGTTTTCAGGTAGGTTCTCCTGACAATTTTGCACATGGCAGGTAAAAGGTGGTTTTGTTTGAATTGAAATCAATTACTTTCTTCTGGATCTGCTGACTTACTGGTCTCAGTAGTACCCTATGTCTAGCTTCCTAAACCCACATATTGGCCCTGGTTTTCTTCTGGAGCTTGATCAGCTGCTTAATGTGCCCCCACTGGGGCCTCCACACTGCAGACTATTCAGAAAACTTCTGATTCGAAGTACTCCTAGAAGTGTCTCCAAATCCACCCGGCCTGTCTTCTTCAGATTCTTGTACCGACTTCCGCATTGTTATGTGTATTCACAGCTGATTGGCGGTATCTGCACAGAAGACAGAGCTGGGACACGAGAAGCAGAATGCAGAGCTCACACAGGTTGCTGCTGTCAGGGTAGAACATGAGTCAGTAAGGCAGACACAGAATGGAGTTATGACAAGCAGGGAGCCAGCACGCAGTTAGATGACTTACAGCAAAGAAGACCCCAAATCAAACTCAGGCAAAGTGGGAGAGCTAAGAGCCAGGCAAATTGACACAAACCCAGAGAGCCATAGATGTATGTGGAAGGGGGATGAGTTATGCCTGATATGAAAGGAAAGAGGGAATGTCTCTATTTCTAGGGAGGCATACATGTTGTTGAAAATAATGAAGAAGCTTTTATTGAGAGCTCATACTGGCAGATTCCATAGCTACATGATACTGGTACCTTTCTTAATCTAGTAAGTTTGTATAGAACATAGTTAACTTCATTGTTTAATAGATTGAAAGTAAAATAAGATGTTGATTAGCATTGGTATCTGTGTAGTTCATCTGA
The DNA here is from genome assembly GCF_963259705.1 of Myotis daubentonii. Classification (NCBI taxonomy): domain Eukaryota; kingdom Metazoa; phylum Chordata; class Mammalia; order Chiroptera; family Vespertilionidae; genus Myotis; species Myotis daubentonii. The sequence continues at coordinate 49,976,083 of NC_081852.1, read as the reverse complement.
GTATTTTGACAATCTGTATCCAGTCTGGCACTAATTAATGTATGGTTCACAGTGATTGGGAGTTCAGTGGCTAAATGTTCTCATTGTCACAAACAGTTTCTACTTAGGATGACAAGAAGCAGGTACATGGGTGAATCACTTGTCTGTGGTGATAAACATCATGATGAAATAAAGGATAAAGATGAAAATAAAGGGAGTTAGCTAGAATAGACAGCACTGCTTCACTGCCGTTTCTTCTTCTTCGAGATGGCTGGGAAAAGGCCCAGGGTGGGACATAAACAGATGATGATAAGTGACATACTTTTTGGAATGCCAGCATCACCTGATGGAGAAAGTCTGACCCTCAACCTCAGGTTGGCCTCACGCAAAGCCCCAAATTGTCTTCTACACACATGACAGGCCACTCCAACACTTCCCTTTTTATGCAGAGTCTTAGGGTTAAAGCAACAAGTGCATTTATCAAATACTAGAGGCCTGATGCACGAAGATTCATGCAGGAATAGGCCTTCCTTCCCCTGGCTGCTGGCACCACCTTTCTGCCTTCGCTCTGACCAGGAGTCGCCTTTCAGCCTTTTCTCTGGCCCAGAGCCGCCTTTCCGTCTTCCCACTCTGCCCAGAGGCCTGGAGTGGCTGGGGCAGTGCAAACGCCTGTGTCCTTGCCATGGCGAGGACACAAGCGTCCCGCCCTGCCCCCGGCCACTAGGCACCTGCATATACAAATTAATCCACCATCTTTGTTGGGTTAATTTGCATACTCACTCCGATTGGCTGGTGGGCATCGCGAAGGTACAGTCAATTTGCATCTTTCTCTTTTATTAGTGTAGATGTCTTTGTTATGTCAAGGGCTCTCTTCTGTCAGAAATCAAGATACACTAATATTCTAAAAAATCAAGATACACAAATATTGATATACAAATATTGCATTTAAAACAATTATTTTTGATTTGCTTGAAAAGAATGTATAAGCCAAAGGAAATCCAGGTTAGGAATTTTAATATACAACCAAACAATATGAGTAGATGAAATAAATAATTCATCAGAAAGATAAAAATAATAATTAATATATATGTGTTGACTAATATTCTTTTACATTTATCATTACTAGTGGGCAGAACTATATGAGAAAAAATAAATGAACAATTATAGTTCAATAATTTAAAAATACCCTTTTCTGAAAATAACAGTTTAGGCAAACGTGAATAAATATGTGGGAGATTTGATAGACACATACTAGACAAAACTTTATAGTGAACCAATGTGGATCATTTTCTCCTTTTTTTCTATTTGTTTATTTCCAATTTTCTTCTGTTCTTAAATAATCTATAATAATAAAAGCGTAATATGCTAATTAGACTGGACAGCTGAATGACCTTCCAGAAGTCCTTCCAGATGACCTTCTGGACGACCTTCCAGATGAAGCTGGGCTGTGAGGGCTGAGCCCCTTGCATGAATTTCGTGCATCAGGCCTCTAGTTATATATATATATATATATATATTAGACTTTAAAAGTAAAAGAATCCTTTTTAAATCTTTAGATATCAATAATCATGAAAATATAGATAAACTTGATATATTTCTGGAAATATAAAATGCCCAAATTGGCATATTATGAGATTAAAATATCAATAACATAATAACAACAGAAATTTTAATTAGTAGTGAAATCTTAGTCCATTTACACCAAAAAGCCCAGGTCTGGTTTAAAGGTGAGTTCTGCTAATTTTTTAAGAAACAAATAATCCCAATCTTTTTTGAGAAGTTATCAAAAGTAGGATAAAATCAAATAAAAAAGAAAGTTCCTAAATTATTTTAATGAAGTTAATTATCATCTTGATTCCTGAACAAATTAAAGGTAGTATAAGAAGATAAATTACAGGCCATGTAATTAAAATATACCTGTAAAAATTCTAAAGTAAATAAATGTAACAGAAGTAAATTGTGTGTTAAAAATAATACATTATCGCCGAAACCAGTTTGGCTCAGTGGATAGAGCGTCGGCCTGTGGACTGAAAGGTCCCAGGTTCGATTCCGGCCAAAGGCATGTACCTGGGTTGTGGGCACATCCCCAGTAGGAGATGTGCAGGAGGCAGCTGATCGATGTTTCTCTCTCATCGATGTTTCTAACTCTCTATCTCTCTCCCTTCTTCTCTGTAAAAAATCAATAAAATATATTTTTAAAAAAATAATAATAATACATTATGAACCATGAATTTACTTTAGAAATATAATCATGGTTTAACATTAGAAAAATACAACTCTAGTTAATAATTAATTATAGGAGATGCACATAAATATCTTAAATATGCAGACATATCATAATTCTCTATATGAGTTTATGATAAAAAAGAGATCATTGTGAATAAAACATCATTTCCTTAACTTTTAAAATGGCAAAATACCAAAGTTGGCAGGTATTGATGTACTGCTGAGACTATTATAAACCCTCCTGCATGACTGGTGGGTGATTAAATTGTCCATTCATTGTGGAGAAGAGACACCTAGTGCCTAGGATAGATGTTTTTAACATTTCATTAAAACCAGAATTTTTTAGAGCAACTTTTTTTTTTCATGGTAGCAGTCAATAGTTGGGTAACCTAAATGCCCCCTCTCAGAGAAATGATTAAATACAATATGGTATGTGCGTTCATAAAATATGATGCAGAGTCAGAAGCAAGGGGCCAGATTTATTGCAATTAGACTACATCTCACAAACATGTTAATAGGAAAAGGGAGCAAGAATAAGATTTACAGCACCATTTATGCAAATTAAAAACACACATTGAACAAGTCTATATATTTTTCAAAGGTACACATATATCTAAGTAGGTACACAGAAGGGAAATTGGAAAGATATATATTAAAAACACTAGTGTGAGTACCATTCAGGAGAAGAATAGAAAAATAATGCCGAGAAATAAAAGACAGGCCCTTCATGGGCGAGTGGGGAGAGTGGGCATGAATAATCTAACTTAATTCTGTGCATCTAAGGTACAGATAAAATTAAAGGAGAAAAGGACAGGGACTATAGGATACATGATTACAAAGTTTGTCATTTTATGGGTTCTTTGCAAGGTTTTCTTACACCATAAGTTCTCCAGGACATTTTAAATAAAATTCAAATTATATGCATGTATTCCCCATGAATATATCTGTGATTTTGACCTACCCTGCTCTAAATAGTGGTTACTTGGTAGGGAATCCTAACTTTTCTGTGTTTCCTTAGTTGTAGAAGACAGGATTGAAAAGTTGCCGGTGTCCTTTGTTCAGACAGTAATGGCAGAAGGAATTCTGTGTTTTTGAGACAATCTTTGAGTTGACAGGCTGCCACCTTGAATTTGAATCAAATTCTCCAAGGATCACCCTGGCCAGTGTGCCAAGTGGTTAGAGCATCAGCCTGCAGATTGAAGGGTCTGGGGGTTTGATTCCTGGTCAAGGGCACATGTACTTTGGTTGCAGGTTTGATCCACAGCCCAGGGGAGCATGCAGGAGGCAACCAATCCATGTGTCTCTGTGTCTCTCTCAGATAGAAGTCTCTCTCTCTCTCTCTCCCCCCTCCTCTCTCTCTCTCTCCCCCCTTGCCCCCCCTTCTACTCTCTCTAAAAAGTTAATGAAAAAAATATACTTCGGTGAGGATTAATAACAATAATAAAAGATCTCCAAGGGTCAGGCTAACAAAGTGAGCTACGTGGTGAATACTCTTTCCTTATGTTGGATTTCTTTGAAGGAGATTGAATGCAGACCCAAACACCTATTGCTAAACGTACAAACAAGCAAATGAAAATAGAACAAATAATCAACAAGCTCAGCAGCTTTTTCAAGGGCGAGTATTATTTCATTGTGCTGGTGAAGGAAACTGAGGCGGGGAAATTTTAGTGACATATTATTCCAAATCACACTATGAATCAGATAAAACTCAAAACAGAACTGGAATCCCGTTTTCTGATTCCTAGCCACAAATGCTTCCACTGTGAAGTATACAAGTACATATGGTTCACAGCACAATAACATAACACATCGATATTTAAAATTCTTCAGATGAGTGATGCCATGGTGTTTGGAGGCTTATGGGAAGATGCAAAATAGCAATTTGTGTTTGACATAGAAACGTTGAAATGACTGAAGTTTTAATTAACCACTAATTTTTTCTTCCCTCCGTGTGTGCAGTACACTTTATCTGTTTGCTGTCTGAAGCTCTGTGTTTGCAAATTAGGAGCTCCCGCTTCATTCCATTTTAATTAAAAATTGTGAGCTTGACATAATCAACTTCCTTCCTTTTTCTGGTTGTTTAATGAACATTAATGAAACAAAATTAAAGTGCTATTTAACATTCAGTTAATTTATTAAAGGATGAGGTAGGATAACTTTATTTTTAGGGACTGGAGTTGAACTTAAATAATTCAGGAAAATCAACTTTCCCAGTAGCATTGACTAAAACCACAGTAGGGCGTGGGCCCTTCAAACTCAGGTCAGGGCACTGTTGATGTTATTGTTGACACCGAGAAGGCATCTTGAAGACAGAGAACACATCAGAAGTGTAATCAACAATCACCTCCACTTGATTAACATCCTGGCATTTCTGATGAGGACACTACCACTTTCTCACTCTAGTGCTGCTGTCCACTTCACTTATGTATTCTCTTTATTTGTGCATGTATTCCCCCATTCTGTTGTGTGTGTGTGTGTGTGTGTGTGCATTTGCTACTTGCGTACCTTGTTCCTACCTTGTATTTTCTATTCTTCTGAGCATATTTTATTACACTGAGAAGTTAATTTAGGAAAGTCTTTGAGAGGCAAGACAACAGAAGGTTTGGTGGTAAGCATGTCCTGACTTGCTCTTTGTCTGACCTTCCTTAGCTGTGTATGCTTTCACTCCAGCCTCACCACCCTGGGACTCTGAGCAGTTGCTTGCTGAGGCTGCTGCCTACCCTTTTCTTTGTGCCTGGCTCCTTTAGTGCCATGGTCACCCTGCTCACTACAGTGGTTTTGTTGTTCCTAATCGTAGCCTGATTTTAACAATTAGATGTATGATGTCTCAAATAAACAAGAGACAATGAAACACAAAGCAGACACCATTGGCAAAGTTGCTATGCAATGAAACAAGACTGAAAATGTGAACATTTCTAATGTGTGAACTATCTAAATACTATATCTTTTTAAATTTATGACTAGAGATTTGTGAATATTTAAGGGAAACACTCTAAAATGGATGCACCACATATTTTGAAGTGAGGTGAGAATAGTAATTCTGTTAAATGGTTTGATATTTTGGCTATATAATGCTAATGACCTAAACAAGTGAAATACATATAAAAATACAAAGTACCTGGTTGTCTTACATGCTGCATTCTTTGATTTAAAGTAGACAAGGAAACACATATAAAATTTAAAAAAGAATGAGCGCCATAATATTCCTTCTTCATTTAAAAAAATTTAGTTATAAAAATCAGGCTTATTCTTACCCTCTTCTATCTCTAGAGTAAAAAGTGAAGGCCACATGGCTTAGAAAAATGACTTCTCTTTCATAGCACAGTTGCTTTGTTTTTCTATTTTAAAATGAAGAATCCAAGCATAGATGGTTCTATCATAAATATTAAGACCTACTTTAATCATATAGTCAAATGGAAGAAGTTGGAAGGAAGAAAGAGACAAAGATTAGAAAGAAGGGGGAGGGGGAATGAAAGATAATAAATATATTTTTAAAGCCATCTAGATTATTGATGACAAAGGCTACCTACCTATCTCTCAATATTTCCTCCCCAAACAATACTGAACAAGGAGGGGAAGTATATATGTATTATATATTATATATAATTTATAATGATGTCAATGCTATACTTCAACATATGAAACATATATCTCATATAAGTAATACCCTCTGCATAATTTCAAAATGAAAATGTTCAACAGTAAGTTAAGTTAAAAGAAGAAATACCAGATCCCAGCTGCCATCACCCAGCCTCTGCTGCTGCCCTGCACAGAACTTGTGGCAAGCGAAGACAGTGACTGCGAAGGAGATGACAAAGTTAACTTTGAGGCCAAGCTTAATATAGAACCACCACCATTTAGTATAAAAATACTAAAAACTTTCCTGGTGATCAAAACATGAACTACAAAAAGAAATTTTAAAATATGCCTGGTTTTATAAGGGCAGTTTGACATGCACAGTTTCTGAAGGAGGAAAAGTGGAAAGAAAAATTAGCTTTTGGCAATTGGGCAAGAAGAAAGAACCAACAGAGAAAATATAGGGCCAGCAAAATAAAAATTTATAACCTGCAAGCCACAGAATCTAAGGATTTACAACTCCTTCCCCACCACCAAAAACAGACAATAAAATCCACTAAATTATTTAGACAAACAGAATTGAGTGCCTTTAATCCCGAATAAACACTCTAAACGGAATTAAAAATACTCAAAAAAAAAATAGTTGAGGATATGAAGACCTCCTGGAATCAGAAATTCAAAAAGTAATAAAAGAAATGGTCAAAAATTAGAGAAAAAATGAAAATAGATTTGATTGGACTTAAGAAAGACAGGGAAGAAAAATCACAAAGTCACCTCATAACTAAAAAATAACAAGGTATCCAAGGGAGAAGAGGATGAAATGAAAATTTAATAAGTGGCTTTAAAGAAAGGCAGAGAATCGACCAAGAGAAAGCAAATGAGATACAGAAACCACCAAACATTACCAAAGAAAAAGTAGTTGAAATTGGACACAGGCTAATAATAAATAAAAATATTAGCATGAATCTCTGAAGAAGAAAAAACAATACAATTTAATAGAAGTCACCATGAGGCAAGACTACAGCAGTAAGTGTTACAGGAAGAATGGTTGATGAATGCTGAAGTTGGTGGGGGTCCGCACAATGAGAAGCCATTGTAGATAGTCTCAAAGTGTCTACCCACAAATATTTGTTAATTAAAAGGAGAAAATTAGCAATTTTACAGTGGAGAAACCTGTCAGATTAGCCAAGTAATGAAGGTTAATATTACTGATAATAAAACATATGAGTGTCATGAATATACTATCAAGATGCACTAAGAAGAGCAAAACATCATTCCTGGGTTTCTTGTATTAAAACTGTACAACCTCATTCTCATCATGAGAAGACATCAAACACAAAGGAAGGATATTATTTAGAGAGTGGTCACTGGTAAATGTATCAAGATCATGAATGACAGACTGAGAATTTTCACAGATTGAAAAAGCCCAAAGAGGTCTGATGACTAAATGCTTTGAAGGATCCTGATGAGATCCTAGACCAGAAAAAAATGACATTATGGAAAAAAACAAGATTTAATAAAGGTCTGAAGATTATTAGTGAATACTTTTATGAAAATATTAATTTTCTGGTTTCTATAATTTTTATTATTATTTGATGTTACTATTAGGAGAACCATGTGAAGAGTATAAAGGAATTCTGTACTACTATGTACAATACAAAATTTTTCTTGTCTAAAGTTATTTCAAACAGAAAAAGCTAATAAAGTGTAAGAATTTCAACAATGATACCCGTTATTTAACTCTATGATGTTGTTATGTTCTATAATGACGATTTTCAACCAATGTGCCATGGTTGAAAGATGCAATACCTGATTCTTTAGTCAGGGGCACTGATCTTTTCCCTTATATTGTCAAATTAAAAAATGACATCAGCCAATACAATAGTAGTCCAGTGTGAATAAATCAAAATTATAGCTATTTTTTGTCAGAGCAGCCAAAAAAAAAAATATTTCGTGGTGCACCATATAATTTTAGTAATAGTTTATAAGTGTCATTAGATTAAAAAGGTTGAAAATTTCTATGATATTTTTGTACATAAGTAAAAGAAATATAATATACATACATGCATTATACATGCATGTATGTGCATATATGTATGTATATGTAAAATCATATCAAATGAAAGGTTTTTCCTAATGGAACATATTCTTTCAATGTTTTCCCTTTTGTTTTCAAGCTCTAATATTTAAAGTCTTATAGTTATAAATGAAACAGATGTCTACTTATTAATTCAGTCATCAATGCATGTTTAAAATTACATGTTATAATGACATTTGTCATGCATTCTATAAAACAGATTATTTGAATTTTTAAAATCATCTTTGCCATTCCTTTTCTATTATTATTATTACAGTCCCTTTTTGAGACATTTTACATGTTTTTTTTTAGAGTATACCATCTCTGTTTCTCTCTAAATTATTTGAGATCTGGTGCTTTTGATTCTGTCTGTGATGCTGGCACTGAAATTTTTATTCTGAGACATGGTACTAAATTGCGAGAAGTCAGGACAATTTTTTTTTTTCTAATCCATCTGAATTTAAACAGAAAAGGTTAGCTGAGAGATGGATCTACTTATTATATTGTTTTTAAAGTGTCCTCAATAGCTTTGCTCATTAAAAAATATTCAACACTCATAATTAAAAATAATGATTAATCATCTCTTTTCAATGCACTTGTCTCCTTTCAACTTGATTCTATCACAGGAACTTTCACTTATCAAAACTAATATTGTTTGAGATCTCTTCAATCTAATATGCATGCCCAGACAGTCCTTGAGTGTAGAAAATGAGAAACCACCTCTTAATCTGGGTCCATAGAGTGGCATTCTTTTTTCTTTTTTTCTTTTTTTTCACTGAGGGTTTAGTAAGGGCATATACCAGTGATGGTGAACCTATGACACATTTTTTTTTGGTTGATTTTTCTTTGTTAAATGGCATTTAAATATATAAAATAAATATCAAAAATATAAGTCTTTGTTTTACTATGGTTGCAAATATCCAAAAATTTCTATATGTGACACGGCACCAGAGTTAAGTTAGGGTTTTTCAAAGTGCTGACACGCCGAGCTCAAAAGGTTCGCCGTCACTGGCATATACTATGTTTGTGGCATTCTTTACTTTAGAGGGAAACGCCAGAACTCCAACAGACTTTTAAACTTTTTGTGTCCAGGATTCACAACTGTGCACACATTTCCAAAGTGGGGTTGTTACTTGACATCACACCTCTGTGTGCGGGGCTGGCTAGACGACATAGATCACAATCACCTCCGCCCCTTCTCCCTCTTCTGTGGTTCTGATGAAAGCAGAATGGCTTCTGGGGAACTTTACAGCAGCAGATAAAAGTCTACCTGTTTTTGTGGAAATGAAATGATGTCTGACAACTCGTCAGAGATAAAAGGAGAAGGCTCCTGCTTCCTGAAGTGGCCAGGTCCCGGAGACTCTCCTGCTCTGCAGCAGCTCCAAATAAATCTGTCAGCAGGATTTTATTTTCCTGGTCTCTAGGTCCATACAGCTCTCTTTGCTATTTTTTTTTTTCACAGAGCTGCAAATCAATATTTACTTTTGTTGGGGAAATGCATGTGATGGATGTGATTTAATTCCTAGACTCAAGTATGCAAGAAAACATGGGTGGGGAAGGGAATTCTCTTTCACCCATCATGGCAGGCTTATGAGCCTGGGGGAACATATAGCCAGTACTAGTCTCCTATTGGTCATGGATGTTGCTGCCAGCCTTTTGCAAGTCCACATGAGCCGTGGAAGGATTTTGGCTCTTGGATTTGATGTCCTGTGCTGGCATTTCATTCTTTACCACGCCAGGTAGAACTAGGGGCCAGAGCCAGGGAATGGTCTCCCTCAATTTGCCAAACTTCATCCCCCTGCATGTTGTCCAGAATTGGAAACATGCAATAGTGCCTGTGAAACTCAGAGACCTCTCACCTGTCTGTCCAAGGAAAATCTCTCCATTTCTCCTCTCACAACCTGCAAAGGTAGAAACTCCCCTCCTCCGCCATAGTACACCAAGAATGTTCTCTGTCCCCCGTATAAGCTTTTAGTAAAGACGAAAGGAAGCATTTCACATTGAAACATTTGCTGTACATTTACAAAATCCCAGAAACAAGGAAATACTAAGATCTTCATAGACTAGACGAGGGGAATAGGGTAGGGAAGAAAGGGAAACACCCTAAATCACACCAACTATAATTTTCAAGGAGGGAGAAAGGGCGGAGCAGATTCCTCCCACTGACCATAGCCCACAGGACAGAGTGTGAGCACAGTGAAAGCATCCCGCTGTGGACCCTCAATTATGGATAGCAAATGCTTTGTGGGATTACCTGCCTTGTTTGGGAGAACAGGTGCTATCAAGACAACAAACAGTTGCATTATAAGTTTAAAACACTGAACAGATACTTTGGTATGTAATTTCCAATATAGTTGGTATGCCATCCGTACACAGCTATTGCATTTTGCCTTTATAAGATAAAGATTTTGCCTCTTCCCCATGGGGGATATTTTTTGCACAACCAGTTCCTTCAGTGAGCAGAGCTTTAGCAATGGCTAGATTAAGAGGCGCTATCATCCTGAAATGATTAAAGACTTAAAGGAAGTCATTTGCATCACTCACTGGAAGACAAAGTTAGGGGCTATATATATTGTCAAAGATCCAGACACAGACATTGATTTTGCGGTGGACCACCGGAGTCCACACTCTGTCCCGGGGAAGCAAAATATAGTGCCATTTTTAAAAAGTTAATTAAACCCACTGATGTATGACCAGTAAAAAAGTGAGCATGTCAGAATGCTGGTGTTGCAAGAAGGCACTCCGAGAGAGCAGACTTCAAGACTGAGAGGGTGTCTTAAGAGCGGTGCCAACCCCTGCCCTCAACTCTTCAGAAAAGCCTAGAAAACAGAATATGACCAGGGAAGAACTACTGAGAAATCTAATGTAATCATGTAATAGAAACAACACCAGATAATGAGCCTGGAGATGTGGATCCTCCCTCCCTCCATGTATGTGTTTTAAAACAGTGACAGAGCACCTGAATTGTAGTAGGCACCATGCCAGCTCTGAGAGACACAGCCCTCAACAAGAAAAATGAGGTCCTTGATTTCAGTGACTGGATATTCAATACGTTCTGACTCTACTCACTGCATGCCCTTCATAGCTTATTTTTCTTCTCTGGGCCTCAATTTCCTTATCTGTCAGTGGACTGATAATCTGTGGATCTGTGAGGCTATTTTCGTCACAACCCTGATAAATAGGCATTGCAAGATGATGTATAGACTTGGACAAAAACAATGCCAAGGTGCTATGATATTTGGACATTATAAGTGTAAGGTCCACCAGACATTGGCGAATCCTGACTTAGAGCTAGCAATGGAGACGGAGGTTTAATGTGGAGTGGGGTGAATCCTCAAGAGAATAGCTTCATTGGCTCTTTTCAGAAGGAGGGTTTGCCTGGGAAGGGGAAGAGGTTTGAAATGCAGGCGAGCACTAGGCTAGTATGCTGACCCTGTTACTGCACTCAGTCCTCCCAAAAACTCTGAGGTTGGAGGTTCCTCTGGTTTCCATCGTAGAGATGAGGCTACCAAAATGAATCTAGATGAACATGTGGAAGATTACACACTTAGTGCTTTATGAAGTCCCTTTCTTCATCACGTAGCCTCTCCTAGTGTATGAAGAGCAGAGAAGCAGCAGAGGGGAAAGAGTGGCCCCTGATGGGGGAACTCTTGTGGAACTTTATGGAAGAAGTAGTAGCATTTAGGTTGAGTCCGATTAGAATAAATGGCAAGGAAAGGCAGATGGAATATGGTAGGCAAACATTCAATATAAATAAAGAAAAAGTGAAAAAATCAAAGACCAGAGAAAGAATAGTAAGGCTGAAGCTTATGGCGCAGTAAAGAAAAGAAAACTAAGAGTAGAAATGTAGCTTGGAACAGTTTGATCGAGGCCTTGAGTGCAGGGCAAGCATTTTAGACTAAGAGCAGACAGTACAGCGTTGAAGGCTTCTGAACAAAGCCATGCGGTGCTCAGAGTTGTACTTTGGAATTCCCTAGAGATTTCTCATTGTCTGAAGCCCTGGGTTGATATCAGCAGAGGTTCTTGAAATTTGGAGGAAGGACATTTTAATTGTGGTTCCTGGCTTATGTTCAAGGTTGGCTTTTCTAGGCTAATTCTATTGGTTTATATTTGGCTCCTCCCAGTTGCCCTAACATCAAGATGCGTTAGATCCAGTGTCTTAAGATGCCCTACCTAGTTTCAGGCTTCTCCATTCCCTGTAGGGAAGCCAGGGCACCAGCTCTGGGTATAAGTAAGCTCTGATAGTCACTGCTTCCCATGTTACTGAATTGTTCTCTGTGTTTCGCTTTGTATGTGTGTGCCCCTGGAACAGAGTAGCTCAGATGCAGCCTATTAGATGTAAGAAAATACTCTTTAAATATGTTGCATTTTGCCTTTCTCTCTACCCTCAAGGCCATTGCAGACAAGTACAGATTCTCTCTTGACACAGAAAATTCTCTGAGCAAATGGCTCCAAGAATAGATGGGGATGCTGTTTTACCCATTCATTTTCACTTTCATCTGAAGGTCTCAGGAAAAACAAAACATGGAAAAATAATAACAGCTTCTCATGTTTGTGTCTTTCTGAAATTATTATATCACAGTGATAGACACATGCCAATGGGTGTTGGGTAGCTTTTAAAAGGGGAACAATGTCTTTTATCCCCAAGAGCATGTTCATCAACCCAGAGGAAGCGATACTGCTCTACAATGAGCATGTATTTCTGCAAATAGTGGAATAGTAACATTCACAACAGGTCACAGAATTGGTTCCTCCCCAAATAACTGGGTAATCTTATCCCTAAAATCAGATCCATGGCATCTTCCTCCTGAACCTGAAGCCTGCATTGCCTTTTTTTTTTTTGCAAGTATTAAAAAATCAATTTATATCTTCTACAAAGTTACTAAATACAGCTCTGTGGATTCACTCAAAACCAAGGAAAAAACATGAAAATGCATAATAGTGTTTAATCTTCCTCAATTATGTGTCAAATATGAAGGTGCTTCATCATTGTCTTGTGATAGCTAGACACTAGATTTGGTGACTAATTAGCTACTAGTATATTTTATTGGAAGCCCAAATAAGAGCCAATAATGGTTACCTTTCTATTGCACCTTAAAAATAATCATAAGGTAGGATATACTTGAGTATTTCCTTAAGGACTATTCATTAGTAAATTTGGAAATATATATATTTAATCCTGAGGATATGCTTTTCATTGATTCTTGAGAGAGAGGTAGAGAGAGACATCGACATGAGAGAGAAACATCAATCAACATCGATCAGCTGCTTCCTGCACCCACCTTGACCAGGGATCCAACTTGCAACCTGGGTATGTGTCCTGACAGGAAATTGAACCCATGCTCCTTCGGTGCCTGGGACCAATGGAGCCACATTGGTCAGGGCTGGAGATATTCTTAATCTTATACACATTTGTAACAAAATATATCCCAAGAACATGGGCTATATAAAATGCTAATTTAATGTTAAATATTATGTCTCAATATTTAAATAAATAATCTATTATAGTATTGGCCTTGCTTTTACTAGAACATTCTATCTAAAAATGCTGTGTAGGTAAAGACTTTCTGATATTCAAATTGTTTGAATTAATTTTTGTTAGAATATATATTCTAGATTTAATCTAATCATGAACAATTAGTATTTTTAAAATATATTTAAAGAAGGGAGGGGGAGAAAGAGATAGAAACATCAATGATGAGAGAGAATCATTGATCGTCTGCCTCCTGCATGCCCCACACTGGGGATCTAGCCTGCAACTAGGTCATGTGCCCTGACCAGGAATTAAAGCATAGCCTCCTGGTTCATGAGACTCAACCTTCTGGGCTAGAACAATTATTTTTGATCAAAAGTATACTAATGCCTATTATGGGCTCATTATTAGCCTGTAAACCATGCATAGTATGTCACTTTGAGGTCAGGGACTATAGATGTAAATTAGGTTGGTATACATCATAAAGTGAAAATAGCTCCTTAATAACCAAGCCCCTTTGACTCTTCTATAGTTTAAACTCAACCTGGTGTTTATCATTTCCCTTAAATGAAACTTAAAATATTTCTTCACTAGTGAAATTTGAAATCTCATTCATTTGGAGAAATTCAGAATACCGAAAACGAGAGGGTTCCATTCTGAATAGACTACATACGTACAAAGAGAGAATGGTCCTGAGAGAGACTGAACATGGGCAAAGTCCAGTGAAAGTCACTTACTACAAGAATTGCATTAATTGCTTATCTGTAAACCCAAATGGCAACTACTCCCAAGGATTTAATATCAAGTCACTTTTATGATGCCCGTAATATGACCCTCCTGGGTTTGCTGGCAGCTAATCTTCATTTTATTCCCTTTGATTATTTAATCATTCATGAAAGTGCTTCTTCCCACTGGCACTCTCCAATTCTGTGGAACCTAATAGAAAGATGTATTTTCACAGCATCCAGTGAGAGACTTCATAAATCCCGTCCACTCACAAGGCAGCACCTACTTTAAGTTGATCAGGGTGTGTTGCCAGCATTTGCACAACTCCTGATACATGCTTTTTAGAAGGTCATTTAACTGGAAGTGATTCCATGTGCCTTTTGTTTGCCTTAATCCTAATATTCCCAGACTAGTTTTAAAGTCGGATCTCAGCCAGTGTTCAGATTCTGCAATCAGCCAGCAAATAACCCCTTTGTTGGCAGGAAGCATGAAAATCCAGGCACTATCATTGCATTAGAGTGTGGGTTTCACATTTCAGTTTCATTATGGTCTTGACCATAATTCCCCCAGATTTATTTCAGGCCTCATTCTGTTCCCTGTAAAAGCAAAACTGATTTCCAAATGCTCTGTTATTGATAAGCACCCACTCCTATCTCTCAGTTCCTCTCTTTCCTCTCCTTTTCATCTTGCTTTTTCCTCCCGTTCTCTCACCCTTGTCTTTGCAATGACCATAGTTGCCAAAGGTTAAGTATGACACGTCAAAAACTTCAGCATGCAGTTGTGATGGAGAATGAAAGTTAAACTTCATGGCTGCTGAAATTACTTACTGCTATTCATTATTGATATTTTATAAAAACATGTGGGAAAATTAATAAAATCCATGGTAATAAATAACTTAACCATGTCCTTAACTATCTGCATATTTTCTTTAATACACAGGGAGGTTGTTTACAGTACCTTTCCTAAAACGTAACACCCTAATCTGGTCACTGTCCCACTTCAAGAATACCAGCAGCAATGGAGAAATCTTTCCTTGGCTGATTTCTCCAGAGGTCATGCTGACCTCTAAACCTGTGTCCGTTTCCTGAGATGCAATCCTAGAATTGTCGAACTTCTTGAAAATTAGATGATGTTGGGTCATGACCTCTTTGGGAGCTTCCCAGGTGAAATCTGAAACAGTGCCCTACCAGCTCCCCCTCCCACCACTCCCTATATGGAGGGCAGGGGGAAACTGGAAAACAATGAAAAAAGGCAGGCCACTCCAGGTTAGTAGGGCTCAGTCAGGTGCACAGGAGGAGCTAACGGGGTTCAGTCATGTACACAAGAGCCTTGACTGGGTTTAGTCTTATACGCAGTCCAGATAGTCTATCACCATGTTACTAAATCAAGGCTGTGTCCTTGAGCAGCTTCTGGAAGTGGGAAAGGCAAGCAGAGTGTACATCCTAAAGACAGCAGGGAATACAGGGGGTTCAGAGCCTCCAATTGTCTAAATCTAGCTGCTCTGGTTCAAACATGTGCTAATGTCTTCTTGATGAACTCCCCTAAAAGATGGAAATGTTGCCTATAGCTGGAAGGAAGAATCCACTGGGGGCCGTTAGTCAGAATTACAGAGGGAGGGATGAGAACAGCAGGGGAAATTCCTCTGCAAGGTGCATGTGCAGTAGAAGCCAAAAATGGCACAGGGGGAAGTAAGCCCATGCACAGTAGAAACCAGATGACTCAGCAAAACTTTGGGGCATGTGTAGTAGGAGTCAAAATGATGACAGAAAGAGGTGGAGTCTAATCTAGGGAAAGAATCAGATTGGATAAGAGTGCAGAACCCTGAAAGGTCCAGGAAAGGTATTGATTGGTTAGGGCAGTGGTTGGCAAACTGCGGCTCTCGAGCCACATGCGGCTCTTTGGCCCCTTGAGTGTGGCTCTTCCTAAGCCTTAGGAGTACCCTAATTAAGTTGATAACAATGTACCTACCTAAATAGTTTAAGTTTAAAAAATTTGGCTCTCAAAAGAAATTTCAATCATTGTACTGTTGATATTTGGCTCTGTTGACTAATGAGTTTGCTGACCACTGGTAGGGGGAGGGCCTAGTACAAGCATGGGAAAACTTAGAAAGGAGGTTGAATAGTTTGAAAGGCTTTCTTCCAAAAACCAAGAAAATTTTGGAGCATTATCAGGGATGTCCGTGTAGTTGCTACTAGAGCTTGCATTCCCTCTACTACATCCCTGGGGGCATATTATTTTCCTTCACCTCAATAAGTCTTGCCCCTACACGTGTGCCCTTTGAAATTCCTTTGTTGCGACAGCACAATAACCCATAATGAAGGGCAAAAATAGGGAACTTGACCTACAACTTGAATCCCTCAGGTTAGGAATAGTGTTTATTGGGAGACACATTCAGAGGCAGACACAGGTATGCAGTTGCCCACTGTTCACTGTGCTCTGGGCAGTACATAGAGATCTAGGTAGGACTGGATGTCAGATTCAGAGAGGAGCTGTGGCCCTGTTGGTGGAGCTTTTCATCCTCATGATGAGAATGAGGCTGGTTTGTTATAATGTGGCGAATCCATAGCCTCTGAGCTCTGTTCCTGCACCTCAGTATTCAGGTTTGATGGATCACTGACCCTCCCCATGGCATAAGTAGGAGCAGGAGTCCATGCATTGGTTGTAGCCATGTGGTCACAATGGTCCTGCCCCTTATTCTTGGTGTTAAGCTTAAGCCCCTTCCCTGTATTACATGGTGTAATGGTGCCAGGGAAATCCACTCCCTCAGAGCGATAATTATGACTGATTAAAGCTCTCAATGGTGGCCTATTTCCACAGAGAAAATTCCAGTTCTCAAAGGGCTCTGCTTTGTAGGAGATTAACTCCCTCTCTGGGCCTCTCTGGGAGGCCACATTGGAGAATCTATCGTTCCTGGAGTTAACCTTTATTTCTAATTGAAAGTGTATTTGTCCAAGACTGAATGTCCAATCAATTTGGCAAGTGGGTATTTAAGCCCGTCAGATTCCAGAACTCAAGCATTTCGTTACTACATAATAGTGACATTATGCATGTATGCCTGCATTCATTCAGACCCTGTTTACTGAAGATTTAATTTGTACCAGATCATTTTCTAAGTTCTGGGGAATACAATACTCAAGAAGATAGTTGCCATCTTTATTCACAGGGCTTAGAGTTAAAGGATAAGAAACATAAATCTTTATGATTTGAAAGCAATGAAATTATTTTTAGAAGGTCACTCCCACACTCTCTAGGTTTCTATAGTATGACATGCTATGATGGACTACCAAATAAAATCATAATTCTGTTTAGAATGAAATCCAAACCAGACCACAGCATGCAAGGCTGTCTTTCTGTCATCATTTGGTATTTCATATCATAGTCACCCTTGCTCTTTATACTTCTTCCACTCTGGTCTTGCTTTAGTTCCTCCAACAAAGTTCCTTCCTCCCTAGAGAAATGCTCTTCTTTTCTACAGTAATGATTCTCCAGACTTTTCTTGCCAAGATTCCTCATCTTTTGGGTGTTAGTTTAAATCTGTGTGCCCTGGAAGGCCTTCCATGACCATTCTAGATAAAGCACCCTTACTGTTTTAATCTCTTGGACCCTCATTGTTGCTTATTTTTCATAGCACTAATTACAAGTTGTAGTAATTGTATTTATTCATTGGTTTGACTTTACTTAGTCTCCCTTAGCAGAAGGAAGCACATTTGTCTTATTTACTATTATATCCCCAGAAATTTGCTCAGTGCCTTGTGTAGAAGAAGTGCTCAATAAATATTTGCTGAATGCATAAATTATAATGCTAATAAGTATGGTAATAACAGCTACCATTTAACCAAGATTTAGTCTGTGCCTTGTGCAGGAGGCAGGACCTCCCTGATCTATGAGGCTTTTACAATGCTGATATTGCTGCTAATGACCCAACAGTGCCTTGCTTGACATTTATAGGGGGAAAAAATGTGACTTTGCAATCTTTAAAACAGAAGAAAAATAAAGTGGCATAGGAGTTTTGTGTTTTTTGTCTTAGTACATCCAAGATTCTTTTATTTGGATTGAACCTGATCTTCATGTCAAACGTGAACAGTTAATAACTATTTTTTCTGCTTGTTTACTTGCTTCTAACAATGTTATAGTTTGTGGTGGGGATTGGTGGGGGAGACCTTAGCATAAAGTACAGAAAAGAAAAATTGCAGGTTAGAATTTCAACATAGGAGCTGCTCAGGAGCTGTGTATGTTGAATGTTGAATGAATGAATGTTTTCCTTCTTTCTGTTTCCTATTTCCCATTCCACTTTCCATCAGCTCTCCACCCATGGCCTGTCCCCTAGGTCCTACTCTAGGCTTTATGCTTTGAGATATCTTCTTCAATTAATTAAAGGGTTTTTTTTTAATTGGAGAGAGAGAGAGAGAGAGAGAGAGATTTGTTATTCCACTTATTTATGGATTCATTGGTTGATTTTTATATTTCCCTGGCCAGGAATTGAATGTGTAAACTTGGTGTATTGGGACAATACTTTAACCAACTGAGCTGCCTGGCCAGGCAATTAAAGGGTCTTAAAAAAAATAAGATTATTCTCTTCATATGGGACAGATGTATTTCTTTTAGAATTAGACTTCCTATGTTGGAATTTTAGTCAAAAGGACAAATATTGAGGGATACCAGGACCAGTCCAATGTCCCTCAAGTTGAAATCACCAACAATAATCTTTACAGTCAATCTAAGGACTTTACAGGCCTCAGACTATTTTCAAGCTTACAAGGAAGGATTGGTGTTTACAAAACAAAAATGATAATTTTTAAGAAACTGATCTTATAAGAGAGAAAACATTGACTAATTTTAAAGGACTTTTATTGCACGGAGGCTTCAACGAAAGAAAATTCCCCCTTCCCGGAAGGCACGAGAGGGAGATAATGTGGGATTGTGGTAGTCACACCTCTAGGAAAGATTCCAGAGCCCAATGACATTGACATTCAGTCTTGAATGGTGCAAACCACTAAGCCAACATTGGTGTAATTCACCTGCTGACAGAGCAGGAAGTAATGTGCCAAATACAATTTCTAACCACTAATTTCCCTGCTTTGGGATGCCCCTAATCTAGTATCAAACCCTTCTCTCCCTCCCTCCCTCTGCAGTGCTGCAAAATAAACATGCTATTCTAATGCCAATGTGATGTTACTGGTTATTTTTCATCACAAGTGTTTACATAGAAAACACTCTCCAGCTCTCATGAAGGAAAACTTATCTCTTTTCTTTTTAACTTCATTATCCTGAGCCTAAGCTCAGTTTCAATATCAAACACAGAAAAGAATGATCTGAATCTAATAGAGTAGCGATTGGTCCCGGAGAAGAATTAGCCAGGCGTCCAGGAGCAAACATTGGTTCTCAACCAATATCCTGCCAACAGCTTCTTCCTCCTGTTTTATTAAAAGAGCATGATAACTTGGAATAGTTTTAGAATTTTTTTTTCCATCAGCACCCAATACATAATGTTAGTACTACTTTGCGAGGAAGATTCTATTAGGTTGTTTTATGCACTTACCCTAGAATATATAGTTATTTTTCCTGACTTGTGCATAATAGAAAAAGACTACTTTAGTTCACAGGATGCTTAGCACACAAATAGCTTACCAGTTCATTGACTAGCCTAATAAAAACCACTCTCTGTAAGTGTAAATGCTACCTTCAGTCCATCTCATTCTGTTCATCCCCATTGCCTATGCATGTAGAAACTTGTTCCTCTGTTACCTTAAATTTGATTTAAGAGAAGCTGCTTGTATTTTTTTATACCTAAACATAAAGAGAAAAAGCAGATATCCTAGAGACATCCCTCACCTTTAACAGGAAAGAGTAATAGCAATGACATCTGATCAGTGCAGAAGAGACAATGGACAGCTGGAGAAAGAAGTGTGAATACAAATAAAAAATAAAACCTTTAAAATTTTAGTAAGCTGGGAGATGAAATATATTACCATCTCACCCTGGCAATGATTTCTGCTGAGAGGAACAAGGTCTCCATCTCCCCCTCATCCTCCCTTGCCCCTCCCTGTCCCTCTCTGTCTTCTTCTTTTACCCTGAGGAAATAATTCTGTAAGAATGAGGTTGTTTTTTCCTATTAAATGAAAATTCATTGCAGTTTCACAGTCATACTTTTAAGAAGCCTAATAATCCTATATAATAAAAGCCTAATATGAAAATCAACCAAATGAATGACTGGTTTCTATGATGCACACTGACCACCAGGGGGCAGATGCTCAATGCAGGAGCTGCCCCCAGCCCACAGGCCTCAGGCCAACCAAGGCGGGTGCCAGCAAGGGCCCCCTGATTGCTCTGTTGGTCGCCCCACAGATGGGCCCTGATCACTGGCCAGGCCTAGGGACCCTAACCATGCCCAAATTTTATGCACCAGGCCTCTAGTCTACACTAATAAAAGAGAAAAATGGTAATTGGCGTACGGCACTACCCTTTTCGTTGGCTAATCAGGGCTATATGCAAATTAACTGCCAACTAAGATGGCAGTTAACTGCCAACAAAGATGGCGGCTAATTTGCATATGTAGGCACAATGCAGGGAGGCGAAAGGGAAAGCAGGAAGAAGCCCCCTGCCACTGACAGTGATTGGAAACCCAGGGGCGAGCTAAGAGGTGGGGGGCAGGGCAAAGGTGGCCCTGGGGCCACCTTTGTCCTGCCCCCCAGCCATGATCAGAGAATCAGGCGCCTTTGCCGCCCTGGCCAGTGATAGCAGGAAGTAGGGGTGGAGCCAGCGATGGGAGCTGGGCACGGTCGAAGCTGGCAGTCCCGGGAGCTAGGGGTCCCTTTCCTGGGCCTAAAGCGGAGCCCACGATCGCGGGGCCGCTGCAGCTGCGGGTCCCCGCTACCCGAGCCGGACGCCTCAACCAGAGGCGTCCTGCAGGGGCAGGGGCGGAGCCCGCGCGATCGCGGTGCCCCCCGCTGCCACTGCGGGTCCCCGCTGCCCGGGGCCGGACACCTAGGCCAGAGGCGTTAGGCCTGGGCAGGGGCGGAGCCTGCAACCGCGGGGAGCTGGGGGTCCCCTGCCCAGGCCTAATGCTTCAGCCAGAGGCGTTAGGCCTGGGCAGGGGCCTAGCGGGAGATCGCGGGGAGCTGGGGATCCCCTGCCCAGGCATGACACCTCTGCCGGAGGCCTCAGGCCTGGTCAAGGGGCCGATCTGGTGATTGGTGATCGGAGGGTGATGAGGGTCAACTCCTCTGGCTGAGGCATCAGGACTGGGCGGGGGGCTGGGGGTCCCCTGCCCAGGCCTGATGCCTGGGCCAGAGGCTTCAGGCCTGGGTGGGTGGTGGAGCTGGGGATTGGAGGGATACGATGGTCCCCTTGCCCAGGCCTGAAGCCTGGGTCAGAGGTGTCAGGCTTGGGCGGGGGGTGGAGCAAGCGATCAGAGGGAGATGGGGGTCCCTTGCTCAGGCATGATTCCTGGGCCAGAGGCCTCAGGCCTGGGCGGGGGCCAGAGCCAGTGATCAGGGGGAGATGGGGGTCCCCTGTCCAAGCCTGACACCTCTGGCGGAGGCGTCAGGCCTGGGCAAGGGGCCGATCAGGTGATCAGAGGGTGATGGGGGTCTACGCTTCTGGCCGAGACATCAGGCCTGGGCAAGGGGCAGAGCCAGCAATCGGAGGGGTCTGGGGGTCCCTTGCCCAGGCCTGACACCTGGGCCAGAGGCATCAGGCCTGGGCTGGGGGCAGAACCAGTGATGGGGGAAATGAGGGTCCCCTGTCAGAGGCATCAGGCCTGGGCAAGGGGCCGATCCTGCGATTGGAGGGTGATGGGGGTCAATGCCTGAGGGCTCCCAGTATGTGAGAGGGGGCAGGCTGGGCTGAGGGACACTCCCCCCTCCGACACACCAAGTACACGAATTTCGTGCACCGGGCCCCTAGTCTATATATATAAAAGCCCAGCGACTGGAATGGCAGAACAACCAGAACGATCAGAATGACCGGTGGCTATTATGTGCATTGCAGCAGCCAACCAGCCTGATCTGGGCCCCGATTGCCACCCCCCCATTGGTTCCCAACACCCCAATCGGGGGAAGGGCCAGCCGACAACCCCCTCAGCCCCTCCCCCTGGCCAGCCTGGCCCCTGATCAACCCCCAACACCCTGATCAAGGGCAGAGTCGGCCAGCCAACTGCCCAAAGCCCCTTCCCCCCACTGGCTCAGCCCGATGGGCCCCCATCAGGGAGGGCTTGTGCGACCTCATCCATGCATGAATTCATGCACCAGGCCTCTAGTAGAATATATTCTAATTGTAGATAGGTAATCCTGGCAGACTTACAGGAACACACCCACAGTGATGTCTTATTTGGCATTTATTTCTCCTGTAGGAACTCTCCCTAAAGTAAGTTGTTGATAACATTTACTCCAACTTTTTAAAATAGCAGTGGTGGAACTACTGTGATCCATGCCATTTACCTTGGGATATGCATTACCAGTTAAGGGGCTACATTTTCTGAATCAGTAACTATTTTAAGAAAGTTTTTTCTTATTTATGCTTAGCCTTTTGAACCATCATTCCAAACACCTAAATATAAGTATATAGCCTTCTGTACTCTCTTGATTAGAGAAAGGGTGGGAGAAAAAACAACAATGCTGCAACAGTATAGTGGTATAAAGGCGAGATGTGCACCAAAGTTTAGACATTTATCAAAGATTTTCTTAAAAGATTCTAATTTCTTTTATACTGGAAATCCCATTTAGGTCAGGTTTCTGCAAGTCCAGAGAGGAGCAAAATTCTTAGATGTCAGAAAGCTTCCTTGAAAGCATTTTAAAACTATATTCTGTAGCAGTCAAGATGTCTTTTCTGGTGCAAGTAGCAGGCACCCAATTCATACTGGCTTAAAAAGAAGAGGTTTTGAGGGATAATATGAGAAATAGGAGAAATAGACTTGGGAAAGGAGAGTGACACACCCTTGCAGCAAGTGTCCATTGAAGAAATCCTAGAAGAACAAAGGGTAGAACAGCAGACCACACTGGAAGCCCAGAAGCTGAAAGTTCAGGCTCTTAAAGATCGAGGTCTCTCCAGTCCTGCAGCAGACACTCTTGATGACCATTAACTCTTGCTCAGAGGTGATTGCTCTTGGGGAGCAGGAGCTCTCACTGAGTGAAAGTGAGGTTCTGGTCACCTCACACATTTGACTAGAGACTCTCGAGTTTTGAAATGATTTTCTTTTGAATTCTTTCACATATGCAACATGAAGAAATCATGTGGCTTTTGTTTCTTTTTATTAATGAAATCATTGTTTAAAGAAATAGGTGGGTGAACTCCTTTCACACATCACATCACTATGGAGCCAGCAACTACTTTTCTATGTTGCTCTTCTCATCCCAAATTAGACTTTACAGGGGACAGTCTTCATTTGCTTATAAATATAATATGAATCTCAAAAGGAGAAGAAGAAGAAGAAGAAGAAGAAGAAGAAGAAGAAGAAGAAGAAGAAGAAGAAGAAGAAGAAGAAGAAGAAGAAGAAGAAGAAGAGGGAGAAGAAGAAGAAGAAGAAGGAGAAGAAGAAGAAGAAGAAGAAGAAGAAGAAGAAGAAGAAGAAGAAGAAGAAGAAGAAGAAGAAGAAGAAGAAGAAGAAGAAGAAGAAGAAGAAGAAGAAGAAGGAGGAGAGCTTTATTGTCTCATGAGGTTGGGAAAGATCCTGGGGAATGAGCAGAATGATGAAGGTTCTATAGGAATCAGGGTCTAAAGAACTGCCATCCAAGATACCACTCCAGGAAGGACCTCTGTCTCTCTGATCCCATCCATGTTCTATCTCTGCCTTTTCCAACTTCCTCTGTGAGTGTCATTTTCTTTTACTTAGAGGAACATTTTCTTTACATGATGGTATGGATGACCACTGGCAGCTCCAATTTAGCAAGTCCAACAAAAGGAGTTTCTTTGCTGTAGGGTTGATAAGTCAAATCAGGGAATGAACTGGAACTCGGATTGAACTAGATTTGAATGACTATTCCATATTCAACTCACTGTTACCAGGAAGATGGGCTGCTCTGATTCCCCAGACCTGGCTCACCTGCCAATCCAAAGCATCTAGGGTACTTAGAAGTTACCAGAAAAAGAGTGATAGGAAAATGTGTTGGACAAGGGAGAAAGGAAAAAAAAGATATGTTACCAGTAGAACCAGATAATTACCCAGTGATTTGATCATTGTTTTGCTTGCCTCCTTCCTTCATATTCTTATTCTTTAGTCATCGAAGAAATAAAAGTTTTTAATGTGCTACTTTGTTTTGAAATGCTATAAATTTCATGTGTAAAACCATTTTGAGATTTTTCCTGATTAAACTTCTCATTTAATAATACTTTTGTATATCTTACATCTGCTGTGAAAAACGTTTAGTCACCGATGCTCCATAAGGCTTTCAAAATGGGCCTTTGCTAAAGGATTCATATTATTTTTCTTCTCAAACAAAAAGTAGGAGGTCAGTGGTAATATATTTCTTAATCAAGTGTTCACAATTCACTAGATTATCTATCTGTAATATTGACATTTTGTTCTATTCTCAGTCAATACAATAAAGCCCATTTCCATTATCACCACAATCAAGCTTTAAAAATTGATTGCAATTTTTCAATTTCCACATTAATATCATGTTGGTTTATCCCTATCATCCATTTTCCCCAGACCTCGAAGAAATAGTAGGAGGTCCACATGCGTTCTTGTTGTCAAGTTTGTTTGTTTTTCAGGGCTCTGGAATTTTTAAGGTGAGCAAGTGGACAAAACTCATAATAGAATATTTATTATCTCCACCTGTAATTTTATTAGGCCTTCATAAACTTCCTTGTGATAGTAATTAAATATTTTCTTCGACTAAATTGCAAATATAATAATGGCAAGAAACAACTTCCACCTTTTTAGTTACCCATGGGTCTTAGGAGAGTGACATGCACATCACTGGCCACTTATTATGGATTGGAATAAAAGTATTGATATTGTACAAGTCCAAGAAGAGATTTAAATTCTACGCTTCTCCAAAAAGCTTGACATTTTGAATACACCTTTCTTTTAGATTTTAGCAGGGTTATGTTTTCAGAGAATATTTGATTGAACATCTTTTTTTCTATTTTTCTTTTTCTATTTAATCTCATAACTTTATGGTATCCCAGGACCTTCTGGAAGAATTATCTCAATGTTAGGGTAGAAGTGAGACACTGAAAAGGGTGATAAAAGTATATGGAAAAAGAAACTAAGTATTGAGCACTAGGTGTTATATTATCTGGGGATGCTAGGTAATGTTTATTGAGCATTTACTATATATAAGACCCTAACCCAGTGGTTCTCAACCTTCCTAATGCCGCGACCCTTTAATACAGTTCCTCATGTTGTGTTGACCCCCAACCATAAAATTATTTTCATTGCTACTTCATAACTATAATTTTGCTACTGTTATGAATCATAATGTAAATATCTGATATGCAGGATGTATTTTCAGGGGTTGTGACCCACAGGTTGAGAACCGCTGTGCCTAGACCAAGAACTTTTGTGCATGATGTGATTTAATCTTTATAGTATGACCATATCATATGTGATAAGTTGAGTCTTGGTGTGGCTAAGCTAGTCATTTTTGGGCACAAACTCACTAAAGTAACAGCTTTAAATCAAACACAGGGTTCCTTGATGCCAAAAGTCCCAGTCGTAATCAGTATATATCCGCACCTTCAGGCTTTGTCACAGATCATGATTTAAGAATTGTTAGCACTACATAGGCGTGTTAAGTAGTTAAGGAAATGATAAGACTCAGCCAGTTTCCCACAATTAATGAAGTATAAAACCGGAATTGGAAAGCACATAATGGAACTCCAGCAACATTTATAATAAGAAACACACAAAAGCTGCAGTTGTGTAATTGCATCTTCTGATACAATGAAGTCCCCTAGAAACAATCAGCAGTAATTGTCAATGTACTCAGCTTAAGGGGCCATAAAGGCTAAAGTCTTATCTCCTGGACACTTCCACTTCTGACAAATCAGACACCATTGGAGAAATTGAGTGAGTGAACACTTACCTGAACAGTTTGTTTCTTTTGTATCCTTCATCACTGCTGTTATTTACAAACCGTCTAACCAGGCCTGGTGACTTATTTTCAAATTAGTTATTGATCCACACTCTAGGAAGAACAAGTTTTGTTCTTCTTGTTTGTTTTAATCTCTCACTTGTTCAGGGGTGTCCGCAGGCGGAAAGCTTCAGGGACAAGGTGAACAAATATCTTCTTTAAAACCTTTGTCTTGGCTCCAAATCTCCACCTTAAAAGATGACTTCTGAAATTAACCATAAGAGGTGACTCAAGAAAATAGAATAAGTCACTCTTCTCACCCTAATACTCTTTATCATGTCTTTGTAATGACCCAGGTCACTGTCATAGTTTAATATTATGGTTTGAATGGTTGGTCTCAAGCTTGCATCCTCAGCTGGAGGCTAGACTGGAAAAGGAACTATCTCCAAGTTTGCTGGGCTTCATAGAATCCATTTCCTTGGCCTGGGCCTGCTTTCAGCTCCTAGCGGCCCACTGCTCTTCTTTGTCAAATGGCCCTCACCACAGGCCCTCTTGCAACATGCCAACTTGCTTTTCAAGGTCAACGAGGAAGTGCTAGATACTTGAGCAAGGCTGGTACTAATGCTTATACATTCACCTTAACATCTGCCACAGTCTGTGGGTTGGGAGCAAGTTCTAGATCTCACCCCCATGCTAGGGGAAGGGGGGTTTCACAAAGGCCCAAATACCAGAAGGCAGGGGTCATGGAGATCAACTTAAAGTCTATTTCAGACTTTGCAAAATGGTAGCAAGCTGACTCTGAAAAGGTACAGAAAATAGTTTTAAACATCCAACTCTTTCAGCTCTCCTCATTCACCAGGGTCCTTAGAGGGCCAAGGTATGGAGTTTCCTGGGAGGCAAACTGTAGCTCTGAGGAGTGAATAACCACTTAGCACTTTTTTCCTCCTTGTATCAAAGTATTATTAAAACTAGCTTAACAATAAAAAATAACACCTTGGCAGGAAACTGGCTATCTCCTAGTTTCTGGACCTCAGGTCCAGTTTGGAATCAGGGATCAGATAGTTTAAGGAAGCAGCATCTCTCTGTCCCCATCTTTTGTCTTTGTTTAATTCTGAGCTTCCTCTCTATTCTTTCTTACTAAAGACCAACTTTTCTTTTTGTATTAAAACACATGTAGAAAAGCGGTTGGAGTGGAAGAGAAGTTTTGAAAAATGGCAGATTGATGCACTAGGAGTCAAGAATGCAACTATGAGTTACACAACCATGGTTTTAATATAAAAACCTGACTGTGCCTGCCTTACACTGTTGTAGATGGACATGGGGAAAAAAGAAAGACTTTCCTAGAAAGGTGGTCATTTCTACATTACGTAATGCCGATAAAATCTAGCTAGCTATCATCTATCTCTATCTATCTAGCTAGTGAGCTAGCCCTCAGAATATGTAGTTTTCATGTCCATGAGGCTTTAAGGCCCTGGAGGACTGGAATCTGAGCATCACACTTTGTACATTAAATTATCCAGTTAATGCTGAACTTAATCTCTTCTGCCGTTCAGTGACCTCAAGTTGGAATTTTATACCTCTACTTAAAGCCTTCCAAAGGCTTCCGATTTGTTCAGCATGAAAACCAGTGCCCACATGATGAGCCCAGTTGTGGTTTACAGAACAAATAGGATTCCTGTTTCTTCCCTGACCTCATCTCCACCTACTTCTCCTCTCACTCACTCTGCTTTCCTGCTGGACTTGGAACACATCAGGCCAACTTTGACCTCAAGCCTTTGCTTTTTGCTTCGTCCACTCTTGGGAATGGTCTCCCATTGGATAGCTAAATAGCTCTCCCTTCTCCCCATTTCCAGTCTCCTACCCCAAACAAATAAATAAATATTTGCCTTATTGAGGTATAATTGATAAATAAAAATTATATATACTTAAGATGTATAACATGATGTTTTGATAAACATATACGTTGTGAAGTAAGAACATAATCAAGATAATGAACATATTGTTCACCTCACATGATTACAATTTTATTTTTTAATTTTCTATTTATTTATTTATTGGTGAGTATACTTAAGATTTACTCTTTTAGCAAATTTCAAGTATGCAATACAGTATTGTAAAATATAGTCACATTGCTGTACAGATCTCTAGAGTTTATTCATCCTACTCAGCTGGAACTTTATACCCATTGAATAGCAATTCTCCATTTTACACCCTCTAGCCCCTGGTAACATCATTCTACTCTCTGTTTTGTTATTATTTTCCATTTTGGATATCTCATGTAAGTGGAATTATCCGTCTGTGCCTATGTTTTCACACTCAGCATAATATTCTCCAGATTCATCTATGTTGTCACAAATGGCAGGATTTCCTTCTTTTTTAAGGCTGAATTATATTCTATGCCATGTGTATATCACAATTTCTTTATACATTTACTCATTGATAGACAATACAATTGTTTCCATGTCTTAGCTATTGTGAATAATGCAGTGGAGATGTGAGTGCAGATCTCTCTTGGAGATCCTGATTTCGATACTTTGGCTATATTCCCAAAAGTGGGATTATAGATTTAAAAAAATCACTTTTTGATTTTTTGAGGAATCTCCATACTGTTTTCCATAGTGGTTGTACACATTTACATTCCCATCAACAACGGACACATGTTCCAATTTATCTACAACCTCACCAATATGTACCTATTATTTGTTTGGATAACAGCCATCCTAACAGGTGGGAGGTGATATCTTATGGTGGTTTTGATTTGCATTTCCCTGATGATTAATGATGCTGAACACCTTTTCATATCTGCTGACCATTTCTATCTTTTCTTTGGAAAATGTCTATTTAATTCTTTGCCCACTTTAAAATCAGTTTCTTGGTTATTTTGCTATTGAGTTGTAGGAGTTTTTTATATATTTTATATTAACCTCTTATTAGATACTAGAGGCCTGGTGCACAAAAATTTGTGCACTCGGGGGGGAGGGGGGTTAACAGCCCGGCCTGTGCCCTCTCGCAGCCTGGGACCCCTCGGGGGATGACCACCTGCTGGCTTAGGCCTGCTCCCTAGGGGATTGGGCCTAGCTGGCAATCAGACATCCCTCTGGCAGCCCGGCACCCCTCAGGGGATGTCTACTTGCCAGCGGGGAGCAGACCTAAGCTGCAGTCGGACATCCTTAGTGCTGCTGAGGAGGCAGAAGAGGCTTCCACCACCACCGCTGTACTGGCAGCCATCAGCCTGGCTTGTGGCTGGGCAGAGCTCCCCCTGTGGAAGCGCACTGACCACCAGAGGGCAGCTCCTGCATTGAGCGTCTGTCCCCTGGTGGTCAGTGTGTGTCATAGTGACCAGTCATCCCCAGTCTTTCTGCTGTTAGTGTCAGTTTGCATATTACCCTTTTACTATATAGGATAGAGGCCTGGTGCATGTGTGGGGGCTGGCTGGTTTGCCCTGAAGGGTATCCCGGATCAGGCTGGAGGTCCCACTTGGGTGCCTGGCCAGCCGGGGTGAGGGACTGATGGCTGTTTGCAACTGGTCACACCCCCTTGAGGGTGGGGTTCCCCACTGGGGTGCCTGGCCAGTCTGGGTGAGGGGCTGAGGGCTGTTTTCAGGCTGGCCACACCCCCTTGAGGGTGGGGGTCCCCACTGGGGTGCCTGGCCAGTCTGGGTGAGGGGCTGAGGGCTGTTTTCAGGCTGGCCAGCGACTGAAGCTCCCAGCCTCTCCTTTTTTTCTTTTTTTTTTTTAATTCTGGGATTTATTTACCTTCTATAATTGAAACTTTGTTACCATCACTAGAACTGAGAGCCGGCTCCTGCTCACTCCAGCTCTGAGGACACAGCCTGCTGAAAGCAGGTATCTGGGGTTTGTTTAGCTTCTATAGTTGAAACTTTGTTGCTTTCGGAGCTCAGAGCCAGGCTGTGGCAGGCGGGGAACCTTGGCTTCCTCCGTCACTGGAGCAAGCAAGTCTCCTGCTCGCTTCAGCTGCGTGGCTGCCAGCCACCATCTTGGTTGGGTTAATTTGCATATCATGCTGATTAGCCAATGGGACGTGTAGCGAAGGTACGGTCAATTACCATGTTTGTCTATTATTAGATAGGATATGGGTTGCAAATATTTTCTTCCATTCTGTAGGCTTTTCACTTTGTTGATTTTTTTTCTACACAGATGTTTCTAAGATTGATGTAGTCTCACTTGTCAATTTTTGTTTTCATTGCCTATGATTTTGGTGTGTTTTTTAATATTGTTTTCTTATTGGAAACTTGACCGCCATTTTTAAAATTGCAACAGACCCCCTCCCTTCATTTCTGTGGGCATTTTCTACTTTATTTTATTCAAAGCATTCATCATCAACGAGCATACTGTATATACTCTATTTTATGTTTTCACATGTTTTGTTTATATTTCCACATTTAAAATGTATTCCCCATGTGGGAAGGCATTTTTATCTGTTTATATGTTATATTTTCAACTACTACAGTTTGACACATAGGAGCCATTCAATATTTGTGTGTGTGTATCTGCATGTGTGTGTACACACAATTAAAAAAAATAATTGATGGGAGAACCAAGATGGCGGCATAAGTTAACGCCAGAGTTTGCTGCTTTGAACAACTACTTCAAAAGTGAAACTAAAACACGGAACGGACATCACCCAGAACCACAGGAACGCTGGCTGAGTGGAAGTCCTACAACTAGGAGGAAAGAGAAACGCACACAGACACTCAGAGGAGGCGCAGTGGTGAAGTCAAATTCTGAGGTGCGGAGTGCGCGGAGCGGGCTGGCGGCGGAGGGCGCGGTTGTTGTTTTCAATCGGGAGGGAGTCGCAGACTCTGAGCACCAGATCCGGGCAAGTCTTTAGGGACCCAGACTCAAACGGGAGAAGCGGGACTGTCTGGCTTCGGTCAGAGCGAGTGCAGCTTTCTCTCCGAGCTTTGCAGCGGGTGCTGGGACTCAGAGAGGCAGAGCCCCTGGGGACAGGACTGAGAGCCGCCATAACTGCTCTCTCCGGCCCACCCTATTGATCCTGTGTGACCCGCCCCGCCCAAGCCCTGCACAGAGGCATTTGCCGGATAGCCTCAGGCAAAGGCTAGATTAGCACCTCCCTAGAGGACAGAAGTTCTCTCACTGCTGACACAGCTGATTCTCATAGCCACTTGGCCTGGAGGTCAAACCCTCCCTGGAATTAGCTACAACAATCAAGATTTAACTATAAGACTTCGAACAAAGACCACTAGGGGGTACACCAAGGAAGCATAACAAAATGCGGAGACAAAGAAACAGGACAAAATTGTCAATGGAAGATATAGAGTTCATAACCACACTTTTAAGGTCCCTCAAGAACTGTTTAGAAGCTGTCGATAAACTTAATGAGATCTACACGAAAACTAATAAGACCCTCGATCTTATATTGGGGAACCAACGAGAAATTAAGCATACACGGACTGAAATAACGAATATTATACAGACGCCCGACAGCAGACCAGAGGAGCGCAAGAATCAAGTCAATGATTTGAAATGCGAGGAAGCAAAAAACATCCAACCGGAAAAGCAAAATGAAAAAAGAATCCAAAAATGCGAGGATAGTGTAAGGAGCCTCTGGGACAGCTTCAAGCGTACCAACATCAGAATTATAGGGGTGCCAGAAGATGAGAGAGAGCAAGATATTGAAAACCTATTTGAAGAAATAATGACAGAAAACTTCCCCCACCTGGTGAAAGAAATGGACTTACAGGTCCAAGAAGCGCGGAGAACCCCAAACAAAAGGAATCCAAAGAGGACCACACCAAGACACATCATAATTAAAATGCCAAGAGCAAAAGATAAAGAGAGAATCTTAAAAACAGCAAGAGAAAGAAACTCAGTTACCTACAAGGGAATACCCATACGACTGTCAGCTGATTTCTCAACAGAAACTTTGCAGGCCAGAAGGGAGTGGCAAGAAATATTCAAAGTGATGAATACCAAGAACCTACAACCAAGATTACTTTATCCAGCAAAGCTATCATTCAGAATTGAAGGTCAGATAAAGAGCTTCACAGATAAGGAAAAGCTAAAGGAGTTCATCACCACCAAACCAGGATTATATGAAATGCTGAAAGGTATCCTTTAAGAAGAGGAAGAGGAAGAAAAAGGTAAAGATACACATTATGAACAACAAATATGCATCTATCAACAAGTGAATCTAAGAATCAAGTGAATTAATAATCTGATGAACAGAATGAACTGTTGATTATAATAGAATCAGGGACATAGAAAGGGAATGGACTGACTATTCTTGGGGGGGAAAGGGGTGTGGGAGATGTGGGAAGAGACTGGACAAAAATCGTGCACCTATGGATGAGGACAGTGGGTGGGGAGTGAGGGCGGAGGGTGGGGCGGGAACTGGGAGGAGGGGAGTTATGGGGGGGAAAAAAAAGAGGAACAAATGTAATAATCTGAACAATAAAGATTTAATTAAAAAAAAATAAAAAAATAAAAAAATAATTGATTATTTGAGGCCACATACATTTTTCAAAGTATTTTATTTGGATGGAGTGAGGCTTTCAGAAAACTCTTTTGAGCCTTTCTCTTTCAGCAGCGTGTGGCAAGTATATTCCTGGGGGTGTAAATGATGCCAGATGGAAGTGGAAGCCCTGGGTAAATAAGAAGAGAAGGTGTTTGGGTGGCAGTATTAGGTAATTCTATGGCCTCTGAAATTCCTTGTTTTATACACCATTTTTAATATATACTTTATAACCTAGTTTAGTGAACCTTAGTTTGCTAGTCATTAGGAGTTGTGATTTTTGCATTGTTTCTACAGGTTTTTAAGTTTAAACATTAAATAGAATGTTCATATAAGCAGCACATTAAAAAGAATGTTGTCAATGTCAAAATTGTCTGCAGTAAAATAAATGCCAATGAAACAGCAGTCTTTTGGTTGTTCAGTTAATGTTATACCTTGTTTTATTAACCCTGGCAGAGTTTTGTAAATTGGATTTATATTTCCTCATTTCTATTGGTTTGCTTTTTCATTACTCTCAGTTTGGACCATCAAAAGAAGATGTTTGTTATGTTCCTCTGCTTTGCACTTCTATTCAGGCAGTAGATGGGGGGGGGGAGGAGGGGCAGCATGCCTGTATATACAAATCAGATTAGAGAAGAAACCCCACCCAAGCTTTAATAGCTTTCTACTAACCTAATGTATGACCTTTCTCATTCACCAGGAAGTTTGAGTAAACATGGGTCCTTTGAGTGAGGATGGTGTTATAAAATCAGGTGGCTGACTATCAAGATGCATAGTTTCAGGGAAACCAGTGAGGCCATCATCTGTCATAAATGCATTCACCTCTTCTCAACCTGATTCACTGCATCAGGCTCTGTTCATATGCAACTTCAGAACTTCTTGATCTTACCCAAGACTCATTCCCGTAGAGGCTGCAGTGAAGCATTTATCCACAATCAGGATGGATTCCAATAACTTCACCTCGGCTCAGCCTGACGGTGCTCTGGCTCATGTGTGTGCCATGTACTTCTGCCTTCCAGCCCAGGGTTTTCTGTATGGATCCATGGACTATACTTTGTGGTCACATTTGTGAATCCCAGAAATTGTGGGAATTCATGACTGAGGTGCAAATGTTTGATCAATGGGAGATGAAACCCACATGGATAAATTCTTCCTACTATATCCTCCTGGGTGTTCTATCAATGTACAGAGTCGATATGGATTTTCGGGGACAAATGAATGTGATCCATCCACTTCCTGGGGCTCCAGCTTTATAACATTTCCTCACATTGCATCTTGCTTCCTATCTCAATTTTCTTTTTCTTGATTCTGTTCCTTGGTATAGTACTCTGATAAAACAATATCATACCTTTTTACATTACACTCTGTATTGTGCAGGAAGGAGAGGAGGACAGTGGAATTGTGGTGACTCTAGAAAGGCAATGAGAATTTAGAGCTAGATGAATGACTCTTTAATCTGATGACAATAAGGATCTCATTGCTAGTGATCATGGGGTGGTCATTATCATTGAGGCTTTCACTTGTCAAAAATAAGAATGAAGTGCAAGTGGAAAGTGAGGCATTGGCTGTACAGTACCTGAGGGTTGAATTATACAGGTGAAATGACAATTACAAGAAATATGAATTAACTTGGTTCTTGATTGGAAAACGTGAAGCAAAAATGAGAAGAAATTTAGGGCAGCCAACTGCTAACTCCAGCACGCTGAAGCCAGAGAGCTGCTGAGGAAACTGTTAAGTGGATGAGCACTTGCAAAACCTTAACTTTAAAAAAGAAAACAATAAATATCACATGATCTCATTCATATGTGGCATATAATGAACAACATAAACTAATGAACAAAAATAGATCCCAAAACTAAGAAACACTGAACAGACAGTCTTACCTCAGAGAGAAGGTGGGGATGGGGGGTTGAGGGAAGGGTAAGAGCTCAACCAAAGGACTTGTATGCATGCATATAACCAATGGTCAGGGACACTGGGGCAGTGGGGGCTTGACCTGGGGGGTGGGAGTGGCGGGGGAGGGGTCAATCGGGGGAAGAGAAGACATATGTAATAATTTTAACAATGAGAAAGAAAGGAACGCCCTAACCGGTTTGGCTCAGTGGATAGAGCGTTGGCCTGTGGACTGAATGGTCCCAGGTTTGATTCCGGTCAAGGGCATGTACCTTGGCTGCAGGCAACCCCAGTGGGGGCTGTGCAGGAGGCAGCTGATTGATGTTTCTCTCTCATCGATGTTTCTAACTCTCTATTCCTCTCCCTTCCTCTCTGTAAAAAAAAAAAATCAATAAAATATTTAAAAAAAAGGAAGGAAGGAAGGAAGGAAGGAAGGAAGGAAGGAAGGAAGGAAGGAAGGAAGGAAGGAAGGAAGGAAGGAAACAAACAATTAAGGGCCCAGATAATCAGGGATAAGTCCTTGTGCCATTTCACCACTTAAGCCATTAGGACCAGTTGCAGAGCTGACCAAAAGTGGGGGAAACCTAGAATGGACAGTGGAGACTGGAAATTGGCATTTTTCAGGCATAAATAGAGTGACCAAGTGACTGGGGTGTTATATGTGGGTGACGTTTAGAGTCTTTTTTGCTTTTATCCTAAGACTCAATGACTCAAGTGGTCTAAATATTCATTTATTTTCTTAATCTGTTTAGAATCTGCCTGCTTTGTATCCATCCTTTAAGTCCATTTGGATAATATTAATGATCTCCACAAAGGTATGACAACGGCATACTTAAATCCCTTACAGAAGTCTGTTCTTTTTGATATATCAGGTGCATAAAAACACAAGAAAAACAAAGTTCTCAAGTGATGCATAAGATGATAATTGGGTGATGATTAACTCTCCAGTTCAAAAATACATGCACTTCACAAGCTGGTGTTTAAGTAAAAGCTTTTCACAAGAAGTTCAAATAAGAAGTTGTTTATTATTTCTGTAGGTTAAAAGGAAACACACACACACACACAGACACACACACACACACACACACACACACACTGTAATCAGTAATCAGTGAAGGTGAGCAACCAACTTGATAGAGTAATGTAATGAAATGCTGGGCCTGAATAAAGGAGGATTCGGGAAGGAATTTGCCAATATCAGGTTTTGCTGCATTGCCATGTTAGACAGTCACTGAGCAAAGAGTAGAGGAAGAAGAGTGAGTTGCTCTTCAGGTGCCAGGCCTGAAGTATAGGAGGTCTGACTTGGAGCCTCAGCTCCATGCATATTTTTTTGTTGTTGTTTTTTGTTTTTAAGAGGAATGAGCTTTAAGGTTTGCCGTGGGGCCTTGGACACATAATTTATCTTTTTAGAATCAAGCTACTTCAACTATAAAATAAAGGACAATGATTTGTTCCTTTATAACATTATTCAGCGAACACATTTTGAACATCAGGAATAGGCTACATTTGGGGGATGCATTTAAGAACAAGATTATAAACATCCTAGAAGCAGTGGGTGTGACTTTCCAGCTTACTAAAGCAACAGTTCTCCAGCTACACTCTTCTTTGAGCCTATTTCTCTGCCTGAAGGCTGAGAATTAGGATCTGAAGTGAACACTATCTTAGATTAAAATTTGAAGAGACCATTTGATATAAGCCCTTCCTTCAGGCTTACTATCTAATGACTTTTTTGGTCTCTTTTATTCATGATGATTTTCAGCCTTCACCTGTCACTGGTTTTTATGTTTTTATCCTAGGTAAATAATGCAAGTTATTTCTAATGTCTCACCAAAATCTACCTCAATTTTAAGTAACTTCATTTCCTCTGATATAATATTCAAAACAATTGCCCTTATAATTCTTATAAGAGACTAGAGGCCCAGTGCATAAAATTCATGCATGGAGGAGGGGGTCCCTCAACCCTGCCTGCACTCTCTCCAATCCAGGACCCCTTGGGGGATGTCTGACTGCTGGTTTAGTCCCCATTCCACAGGGACTCATCACCATCCGGGACCGCTGGCTCCTAACCACTCTCCTGCCTGCCTGCCTGATCACCCCTAACCGCTTCTGCCTGCCAGTTTGATCGCCCCCTAACTGCTTCCCTGCTGGCCTGATTGATGCCTAACTGCTCCTCTGCCAGCCTGATTGCCCCCAACTGCTCTCCCCTGCTGGCCTGATCACCCCCAACAGCCCTCCCCTGCTGGTCTGATTGCCCCCAACTGCCCTCCCCTGATGGCCTGATTGCCCACAACTGGCCATCTTTGTGGAAGCCATCTTGTAGTGGCCATCTTGTGACGACGTCGTGCAAGGACCACCTAGGCGTTTATTAGTATAGATACTGAAGATAGTCATTAAGGCTCTAGGAAAATGTCTCATTAAAATGTTACTGCTACCTTAGGGCTGTGATACACTGGTTCAAACATACATAAGCATTGATGAAGATGTTCTATAAGCTCTGGCTGGTGTGGCTCACTTGGTTGGGCCTAGTCCTGTGCATCAAAAGTTGCCAATTCAATTCCCAGTCAGGGCATATGGCTGGTTTCAGGCTTAATCTCTGGTAGGGGGCATGCATGAGTCAATATATGTTTTGCCCTCACATCAATGATGTTTCTCTCTCTCTCCCTCTCCCTTCCAATCTCTCCCTTAAAAAATGGCAACCAAAAATATGTGTCCAGGAGTAAGATTGGGGAAGTAAGATCTGACTTTGTTTGACAGATGCCGACTTTCCCAGGGACCTGTCAGTGGCTTATGTCAGTAGCTGACTTACTTTGGTATTATCTCAGGGTCTCAACACCAGTAACAAAAGAGAGATTTTTTTTATGGTAGGATATGGGGGCATTAGGCCTATGAGGTGAGTGATGGAAAGTGTGAAAAGCATACAAAATTATCTGAGCACCATGATGAAATACTAGCCTTGAGCATTTGCTAGTTCTTTGATTAGTTTCAAGTTGCAATTGTTTTGATAATAACACTTTTAAAACAGCTTCCAAGAAAAATGATGAACAATTCATTCCCATTTAAAAACTCTTCCTTGAGATAGCAAAAAGCATTAGAGAAATAACTGCTTCTTTTGCAACTAATCCTGAAAGAAAGGATGGCTCAGTATTTAGACATACTCATCAAAGTAATTACAGCTCTCTTTAAAGATATTCTGAGATATTCTCTTAGATATTCTGAGCCAGTTATAGGAGGTCCTCTATTTTCTTGGCAATACTAAAAAAACAGAGACAAAATTAGTACTGAAGAAATGCAGATCAATTTTATATCTGACAATAATAATAATGATAATAATAATAATAATAATAATAAATCTACCTCTCATTGGGTGAATGGTAGAAACTCAAATTATATTGCATATAAAAACATTTTCTTAACCATTAAATAATGTTGGATTTTATTATTATTTGTATCCATTCACTTGTTTCTTCAATGAGAAAAATGGTTGGTAAAAATTATAATTTTGTTTCTTTATCTGAATTTCGCCACCAGTCACTCCTCTGTGTAAAAACCTTAAGTTTTGTTAAGCCATATTTAGGATCATAAGTTTATAATTTATCTTCACCTGTTTCATTTGGTGGAAGTCATGTCTCTTAATGGTTCCACATTGTTGAATGAGAAATAGAATGTATAGGATCCCCCACATGTCATCCATAAACCAGAAATGCTTATTCTTTTATTAACCCGTAGAGCACTGGGAAGCGCGATCACACTCCTGTCTTTCGTCAAAAGTTCCAGGAGCGCTATCGCGCTCCTCCGGCAGTGTCACTATTAGATGCTAGTAGTGTTTTTGTTTTTGTTTTCTACTAGTATTTTATAATTCAATCAGCAAACAATATATATCAAAGATGAAAACAAATGTAGTAAAGGTTTCCTTAAGTTTTTGAATATGTAACTTCATTTACTTGCGATTCATAATTTTTTTCATAAACTGCTGTAAAATCAGCAAAAATGCCTTGGCAATTTTAGCATAATCCCTAGGATATTGGTTGGCACTTTTTACTCACCAAGAGTCTCAGATGCATTTTCAAATATAGCTACCAATTATCTTGAAGATGCTTTTAGACATTTTTAAAAATCCCCACCTGAGCATATGTTTTTATTGGTATTTAGAGGGAGAAGAAGGGAAAGAGAGAGAGAGAGAAACATTGATCTGTTGCCACCCATAGGAGCCTTGACTGGGAATCAAACCTTCAACCTTTGGGGTACGGGACAACCCTCCAACCAGCTGTGCCTCCTGGCCAGGACCCTTTTGGATATTTTTATGTTGTGTCAAGAAGAATGTGTAATCATGTACGTATTTTTTGAAATTTAAATGAACAAATGCACTTAAAAAGTGTCATAGTAAAAAAATTAGAAATTGAAAACCAGGAGATGTTTATTTTACCTAGTTTTATCCTTTTGCATGTAACGACTATAAATTACATGGTCTTTAATATTCTTTCTACCTTAATATCTAAGGTTTTAGTTGTCTATCAGATCATCTGGTCCATCCATTTCACCATTATTATTATTACTAGAGGCCTGCTGCATGAATTCGTGCACAGGTGGGGTCCCTCTGGGTGGCCTGCAGGGATTGGGCCAAAACCTGCAGTCCAATGCTGCCTGCAGCTCCTACCTACTGCTCCCACTCATCCTGGCTCCACTGTGCCTGCTGCAGGTTTGTGCCCAATCAGTCTTGATTGGGAGAGGCTTGCGTTGAGGAGCAGTGCTCACCAGCCATGAGCCCTGCATCTGGCGCCCTCCCAAGGGGCGTGGCCTGCAGGATGGGGCTGAAACCGGCTCTCCGACATCCCCCAGTGGTTCTGGGTTGCGAGAGTGTGCAGGCCAGGCTGAGGGACCCCACTGGTGCATGATAGGGGAGGGGAGGGACCGCGGGAGAGCTCCAGGGCATGTCTAGTCCATCTCGCTCAGTCCCAATCCTCTGGACCCCAGCAGCAAGCTAACCTACAGATCAGAGCACCTGACCCCTAGTGGTCAGTGCATGTCATAGCGACTGGTTGACCAGTTGACTGTCTTCCCCCTGGTGGTCAGTGCACATCATAGGGAGCAGTTGAGCAGCCTTAGCATATCATTAGCATATTACACTTTGATTTGTTGTTTGGTTGTTCTGCCCTTTGGTCTATTTGCATATTACCCTTTTATTATATAGGATTATTTTAATCAAGACCATAAAGGATGAAGTTCTCTACTCAAAGATATAGAATTTTTGGTGGCAGGTCCAGAAATAGTATCTAAATTTAGTTTTGTGGTAAACACATTAGGAAATTTTCCTTGTTTCATTCTGACCCATCTCAAAAAGTTAGAGATGACAATATTTATCTCCTAGTTCACCAGGAAGAAACTGGTAAAAATAGATAGTTGGTTCCTAAAAATGGGCTGAGAGTTGATCACAGAACCAAGTAAAATAGGATGAAATGTTAAAGTCAGCTTCAGGCACAGAGCAGTCAGTATATGATGGAGTTATGAGTTCCTAGTGCCATCTCCTTATAACCCTTCCTCCTTTTGGTTATCCCCTTTTCAGCGAAATGTCTATTTAAGTGTTTTATTATTTATCAAGAGCAACTTAATGTGATTTGCATAGCTCTCTTAGCCTAGAGGCCAGAAGCCCCCAAATTAGATCCCTGTAATGATGCCACAAAGCTGAGCCCATTTAATTCTGTCTGGTTCTATTCATTTGCATAATGAACATTGAGCTCATTTGTAGCTCTAAGAGAACACTCTACTGTATATTAGCTAGTGGAAAAATGCAACTCTTTTTTTTTTTTATAAACAGGATTTTTTAAGCAGCATTCTCCCAAATAACTTGGGAAAATATTGAAATTGTAAATTGAATTAAAGATACCTTTGTCTGTGTAATTTTAAACATAAACAAAAATTTAGAAATAAAAGGTATACTTTGTTATTTGGTAGAATTTAGCGATGAAATAAAATGAATGGACATGAAGGAAGATGGCCAATGAAATAGTGTTTCTCATCTGCACTTGTCACTTGCTTGGATTTGCACTCTGCTTAAGGTATTAAAACAAACAAGCAAGTCATCTGCTCAGTGGTATTGTCACCTTGGAGGCCTGTCTGGGGAAGAATATGCTTTCCAATCTATTACATTGTTGGCGAAAATTATTTCTTTGTGGCGGTAAGGATGTGATGCAGCTCTCAGGTCCTAGCAGCTTCCTGCAGTTCCTAGAGGCTGCCCCCAATTTCTGGCCACAGAGATTTTCCAACGTAGTCACGAACTTCGCCAAGTCAAGAATAAGAGTCTCTAGGGGCACTTCACTGGCAAGATGAAGTCATATGTAGCATATTTTAAGCACAGTGACATCCATGACCTT
Organism: Myotis daubentonii; assembly: GCF_963259705.1. Lineage (NCBI taxonomy): Eukaryota > Metazoa > Chordata > Mammalia > Chiroptera > Vespertilionidae > Myotis > Myotis daubentonii. The sequence goes on along the minus strand of NC_081852.1, from coordinate 49,935,253 downwards.
TACTGTATTCTTTTGGTTAGAAGCAAGGTCTCACTAACACACAATAGGATTATACAAAGGCTGGAACACAGGAAGGCAGTGTTATTAGGCAGGGGTAGAGGAGTGGGGAGGGGGGGAGGGGTACTTTCAAGTCTGTCTGCTGATGCATATGCAAAGGTCTATAAGGGAAATTACTGGAACCAGAAACAAAGGAAGTGTCTTTGATGCTGGAATACTGTATTTCTTAATATCATTGGTGGTTATAATTAATAAATAATAATACAAGAATATACTCAGTTTTACACGAAACAGTTTATTCTTGTATATTATTTCTTAGTTATTGCATTCAAAAGTGAGCACAACTGTAAACCAGCATTTGCCTGACCCTGTACATAAATGGAGGTATTTATGTCGTTTCCAGAATTGGATAAATCCAGTAGGTAAAAATTAAATACAAATTTGAATAATATAATCAAGTATTTCCAAAGAGATTGCATATATGTATATTCTTTCCTTAAGTTGATGGGATATTTACAGAAAAAGTCAATAATATAATTAGCAGCAAATAAAAATCTAAATTTTCAAATACTAAATAGTTTATAGGATAATTATTTGATCATGTACAATAGACTCTATAACAAATAAAACAAAGACTGTAACAAAGAACTCATGTGCATTTGTGCATAACCCATGGATGCAGACGAAGGGTGATGAGGGCAATGAGAGAAAAAAGGGACATATGTAATACTTTCAACAATAAAGATTTATTACAAAAATACACAAATTCAAAATAAAAATAAAAGGAACAAAATTTCACTCTTTAAAAACTAATAAATAAATATTTTCCAATCAAATTAATGTTAAACCCAGCATGAAAAATTATCTAGAAGTCAATGAATGTAACAAATCATAATAAAACATAAGCTTAAGCTAAAGTTAAACTGAGGGGAATATTTGTAAGCTTAAAATTTTGTTAATTAAAAAAATTAAATTTGTATTATAATTGTTACTTGTAAGAAGCTAGTAATATGAAACTAAAAATAAACCAAAAAATGAAAGAAACATTTTAATAAAGACATGAATAGAAATGAATAAAGTGAAAAATTAGAAATATTACATCCAATGAATAGCTTTTCTTCTAAATGCTGGTTGGTTTGATGAAGGAAATAGAAAAATGAAGCAAATGCGTACAACAGTAAGCATAAAATATTTTAACCAAATTTATGTGAAATTAGAAAAGAGAAAGTTACAGGATAATTTTGCGAATAACTGACAATATTTTTTAATCTATAGGAAAATGGATGATTTTGTAACAAAAGATAAGTATCTCTTTGACTGAGGAACAGTTATGAAATAATAACAGACAAATAATTATATGGAAATTATAAAGTTGTTTAAGTAATTACAAATTAAAGGGGCCAAACAGTGATGGGTTTAAGAATTATAGGTTCCTTGAGATTACATAAGAATTGAACTTAAAGCTGATTTATAATTTTAATAATTCCATGCCAAAGAAAAGCCTCAACATTTCTCCACAAATTTGAGTAACACAAATTGTCTTACTCAAACCTGAGAAACACAGTACAGAACTATAGACAAAATGTATATATGAATACAGGTGTGAAAATTCTAAATTAAAAAATCATTAAATTAGATGTTAAAAGAATGGGATACCATGAGAAAGTTGGGATTATTCTAGGAATGCCAGCATTGTTCAATGTTAGGTAATCAACCAAAATATGAACATTATATTTAAATTAATATAAAAATAACATCTGCAACTCATTAAATAAGGAATATATCAGTAAGTGAAAGGAGAACAAAAATTCATTGTAAATAAAATTCAATGTGAGTGAAATAAAAAGAGTAGGGAACTACCTATACCTGATCCTATTTATTTACCCAAGACTAATGGCAAACATTATCTTAATAAGTGAAATAGTAAAACTGTTCTCATTAATATCTGGATTAGAACAGGGTGACTGCTGTGATCACTACTAATAAACATTGTGGTAGATGTTTTTTTCTAGTTAATATAACTGAAAATAGGTCATCATATGAGTAAATGAAAGTTAACTTAAAATGCAAACATACCTGTGCTTTTAAAATGCTTAAATGAACCTAATATATAGGAGTTAGTAAGTCATTTGATGTTTGATTACAAAATAAATCTGTAAGCCCCAAAAGTTTTCTTTATTCAAACAATATGTCAAGAATAGAAGTAGAAAATAGTAATTTATAATGATGACCAAAAAAGTATAAAATACCTAGAAATGAATTTAATAAGAAATATTTAACAGCTACCATAAAGAAATCTATAAAATCTTATAGAAGAACATTAAACAAGATCTTGATTAATGGAGTCATGGACCATTTCAATAGATGGTATGAATTAACAACATAAAAAGTAACATTTCCTTCCAAATATACATATATACTTTGCTACAGACTTTTAGAAATATATATATATATATATATATATATATATATATATATATATATACACATATGTAATTTGATTCAGATAACCAATCGACATTTTTAAGAGAAGGAAATAATAGACCAATTTTCAACTTCACATAAATGGAAAAATTTAAGGAAAAGAACAAATGAAATCCAACAGTGATAAAGCTTTTGTGTCTCCTTCACTTTGGAACATTCTAGAAAGTTTCTTTAATCTTAGTGGTATATTATAATAGGGGTAAGAATAATACAACAGAGAGTTTAGGAACAAATTTTATTTTGTAGAAAAATGTAATAAATATACAAAGGACGACACCTGAATTAGGTAGAACAGAGATTATTTAATAGATCTGTCCAAGTTTAATTTTTTAGGAAAGAAAATTATCTTAATTGTGAATTGTGTTTTCTCTGGGTTCTAGCTCAAGGAATTGTTTCTAAATTAGGAGTACATAAATGTATTTGGTCTTATATATCTCAATCTAAAATGGTTATATAGCAGCAGTGGAAGTTAAGTAAATTGTCACAAGTTATTAAAATCCTTAATATTTAATAACTCCTTTTCTTGCTTTTCTATTCTTGAGTGAATATTTCACTATTGTATCATAACGAGTAATATTTTTAAAATTCATTTTGTAGATGTTTATACACTTATCTAATCTTATAGCATAAGTGTTTTTTACTGAGTCAAGGAAAAAAAATCTACAAATTTCTGTTATTCAAACATAAATTTTATTTAAGTGATAAATAATGCTCTACCAAACAAAACTTACCCTCTAAATGCAAATCCAGAGTATAACTGGTCTCTTAGCAGTTTCGGCTGAATGATATTTGAGGGCCTACCTGAATTTATTTTGCTAGAAATTCTTTAAAAAAATGTTTTTAACAGGATATCACTTTATTCCTGCCATTTTTACTACCTGGCACTTATTTATTTTGCTAGAAATTCATAAAATTTTTTCATAGTTAACAAGATATCATTTTATTCCTGCCATTTTTACAACCTGGCAAGTGTTCCCCAACTTAAATCATACTGACTACATTTTCTACCCAGTCCTTGTTCACATTTTACCTCTTCCTTCATGATTTCCTTAATGCCAGTAATTGGAAATTAAACTTCTTATATCTCATCCAATTCTGACAAGTATATTTGATAATGGTGTACTTGTTTTGGTACTACTCTTAATGCATAAAAGATTTCCAGTGGCAATTCATAAAGGTTTGTACAAATTAGCTACCCAATATAATTTTTAATACGGAAAATGTTGGCTATGAAAAGATTGTCTATCATGTTTATACCACATTTTGTTAGGGGGAATTGCAGATACTCTCCAAGTTTCATAACAGAAAGGAGTCACTCTGAGTCAGAAAGTTAGAAAAGAGAAGACAGCCTGTGGGTTATACGTCTATTTTATAATACTTTGGAGACAAGAGAATGTTGCAATCAAGAGATTTATAAAACACTAGGGGCCCGGTGCACAAAATTTGTGCACTGGGTGGGGGGGGGGGAGTGTCTCTCAGCCCAGCCTGCCCCCTCTCACATACTGGGAGCCCTCAGGCGTTGACCCCCATCACCCTCTAATCGCAGGATCGGCCCCTTGCCCAGGCCTGACGCCTCTGACAGAGGTGTCAAGCCTGGGCAGGGGACCCTCATTTCCCCCCATCACTGGTTCTGCTCCCAGCCCAGGCCTGATGCCTCTGGCCCAGGCGTCAGGCCCGGGCAGGGGACCCCCAGACCCCTCCGATTACTGGCTCTGCCCCTTGCCCAGGCCTGATGCCTCGGCCAGAGGCGTAGACCACCATCACCCTCTGATCACCTGATCGGCCCCTTGCCCAGGCCTGACGCCTCTGCCAGAGGTGTCAGGCTTGGACAGGGGACCCCCATCTCCCCCCGATCACTGGCTCTGGCCCCCGCCCAAGCCTGAGGCCTCTGGCCCAGGAATCATGCCTGGGCAGGGGACCCCCATCTCCCTCTGATCGCTTGCTCCACCCCCCGCCCAAGCCTGACGCCTCTGACCCAGGCTTCAGGCCTGGGCAAGGGGACCATCATATCCCCCCAATCCCCAGCTCAGCCCCCCGCCCAGGCCTGATGCCTCGGCCAGAGGAGTTGACCCTCATCACCCTCCGATCACCAATCACCGGATCGGCCCCTTGACCAGGCCTGAGGCCTCTGGCAGAGGTGTCAGGCCTGAGCAGGGGTCCCCCAGCTCCCCGCGGTTGCAGGCTCCGCCCCTGCCCAGGCCTAACGCCTCTGGCTGAGGCATCCGGCTCGGGCAGCGGGGACCCACAGCTGCAGCGGCCCCGCGATCGTGGGCTCCGTTTTAGGCCCAGGCAAGGGACCCCTAGCTCCCGGGACTGCCAGCTTCGACTGTGCCCAGCTCCCATCGCTAGCTCCACCCCTACTTCCTGCTATCACTGGCCAGGGCGGCAAAGGCGCCTGATTCTCCGATCATGGCTGGGGGGCAGGGCAAAGGCGGCCCCAGGTCCGCCTTTGCCCTGCCCCCCAGCTCTTAGCTCCCCCCTGGGTTTCCGATCACTGTCAGTGGCAGGGGGCTTCTTCCTGCTTTCCCTTTCGCCTCCCTGCATTGTGCCTACATATGCAAATTAACCGCCATCTTGTTGGCAGTTAACTGCCAATCATAGTTGGCCGTTAATTTGCATATAGCCCTGATTAGCCAATGAAAAGGGTATCGTTGTACGCCAATTACCATTTTTCTCTTTTATTAGTGTAGATTAGCCCAGCAGCTTTCCTGTGTTAGGTTTTCCAGATGGCACATTGCATATTGTGGGTATCCATACAATACAAAGAAGATTAATCAAATCAGCAAAACATGGAAATGTCTTTTTTAATCATAATTTTAATTCTCTTCTTTCTCCACCTCCAAATATTTGGATAAAATATTTCCCCACAATGACCCTATTTTTCACTGGAGTATAACTTCTTAGTGTGGACCAGTCACATATTATTTTAGGTTAGACATCTCTAAAATCGTCAACATATGTTAAAAGTTCACCTATGAATTTGTGGTATATATTCAAAATCCCTAATAATTTAAGGCAAACTCAGGTAGAGAATCCAAATGGAAGCATTTACTTACCTAATGAATATAAAGCTCGAAAGACTTATATCAACTTATATTGCATAACATAGAAGTTGCTCATCCATGCCTCCCACAATCTCCCACCCTTCTCTCCTGTTCATTAGTCCTTATTGAGCGGTTACTTTAAGTTCTATCTCAAACCTAGTCTTCTCCAAAATTTCAAGAATTTTCTACTCTGATAATTTTTTATTCCAGATTTCCATTTAGTACACATCTAATTACTATAATACATTTACTCTATTATATATGTTCTAACTTGTTAGTGTGTTATTTTGGTATAATTCTCAGTTTAGATTGTGTCTTTCTTAGCATATAAGCTTCTATATCTCAGAAACTTTATTCTTTCAGGATTATATTTACATAGGGTTTAAAGAACATGGAAGAAAAGATGTAATTAATATATGACAGAGTTTGGATAAAATCATTAAGACTGAAATCCTGAATCTTATCTGAGGAGGTGAAATTGAATTTTGATGATTGTAAGGTACTATAATTTTTAGTCCACAGAAAGCATCATGATAATTGGGCTATGCTGTAGAATAGAAATATATGTGAACATATGTGAAAAACAACTTGAGTATTATATTTGAGAGTACACTGAGGCATTAAAGAGAAAATATGCATGTTATGACAATTACACATCATTGAGAATGGTTTGAATTCAATATAAAAGAGCTAAAATCAGCTCATAAAAGTATTACATGGCATTATTTTTAAAGTCAAGACTTATTGAGCACTGAATACACACCAGCATTGAAACTAATCTGTTTACATATAATACCTATGTCTCATTAATCTTTGCACTATCCTAAGCAATGGGGATTGCCGTCCATCTATAATAGTAAAAGGGCAATATGCAAATTGACTGAATGACCCAACAGCAGAATGACCATCCGGATGACCTTCCAGATGACCATGCTATGAATACACTGGCACCAGGCCAACCAAGGTGGGTGTGATGCAATTCGTCGGGGGTCCCGCCATCATTCCATGATTGCCCCGCAGAGGGAGGCCCAGGCCACCCTCTGCAGGGTGATTGATGCTGGGGGCTCCATGATCGATCAACCCAAAGAGGGAGGCCCAGGCCGCTGGCCAGTGACGCTGTGGTGGGTGTGTGGGGCTGGCCAGCAATAGCCCAGCAGAGGGAGGCCCAGGCCAGCTAAGTGATCGCAACCCTGCCTGTCGCCTGCATAGGGAGGTGACGGGGGGGAGGGGGGGCGGGCAGCACCACACAGATGGCAAGCAGTGGCAGTGGCAGGGGTGGGGCCAGCTGCTGGCAGCCGGGGGAAGGAATGCCCTGATAGGCCCTGATTGCTGGCCAGGCCTAGGCTGAGGGATACCCTCCCCCCTCCCATGCAGGCATTTTGTGCACCAGGCCTCTAGTGTACTGTAAATGCACAAACTAAGCCTTAGGAAAGTAGAATAGCTAAAAATAACTAGAGAATAGAAGTTTGTATTAACATGCTAAGATGTTGTAAATAACCACAAAGGGAGTGAAGTAGTGAAGTGATTAGATCAAAGGATGATAGTGTCAGACCTAGGTTGTAAGACTGAAATTTTCTGGTTTTCAATCAAAGAGTAGAAATTGTGAGGGGCAAAGAGTTATATAAAATTTGGGGGGGAAATCCTTTTTCCAGGGGATCTTGGTGACCTCTCTCCTACCCAAATGGGTGTCACTGCCTCACAAATATGGTTGTCAGCAACATGAAAAGTAGAATTCTATTATGCATAGTTCAACTCATTATTATAAAAAAGAGAATATCTGGTGTGTTCTCTGCTCAGGTCAGATCTTACTGGTAATAGAGGACCCATTTGTGAGGTAACTTGCTTATTTTCTCTTTAATCCTTAGTATACACTTAAATACAATACTAAAGTCATTTCTTCACATGCATTTATATTCTACAACATAACCCTCTTATGCACTGTGATGTATTTTCTGTGGATTAAATGCTAATACTTTATAATGATCAAAATTTATGAAATTGATATGCAGGGTCAAACAATTGGGATAGTGAGAGCATTCAAAATCATTTTATGATGGAAAATAAATTTGGGTACTTATTTAAAGAAGAGAAGATTTCTGGGGAGCATTAGATGTACCTTCAAATGATTAAGGGGTTGTTACCTGAAAGAGGAAATCAGGTGTTTGGGGATTAATGTAAAATATAACTTTAAGAGTTCAGCTCAATGTAAGAAGGGCTTTTCTAATAATCATCTTTTACGTTGGAATGAATTGTCATTCCTATTGGTGAACTTCTGATCACTAGAGCTATGTACAACCTCTCATCAGAGGTATGTGTTGGCCTCTTCTAATTTTTCCACTGGATGTGCACAATGCCTTCACATCAGGATTTTCTGTGTTGCAAAGAAGAAGTAAACCAACTCAAATCAGTTCAACTTATAAGGGAACGCATTAGCTTATATAAGTGAGAGTCAGGAGGTAGGAATGCTTCCGGAATGTTCAAGACCCAGAAATCCATGTAAGTCTGTCACCAGGGACACAGTTGCATTTTTCAATCTGGCTTCACTCAAGTTGGTTTCAAGTTAGCATGGATCTTGAGTAACAGGCATCTTGATTTGCATTTAGATGAGAGAAACCTTAGCTTCAATTAAGTGCACATGTTTGGTCCCATACATATCCTTGATTGTTCTAATTGTGTAGGTCTGGGTTATAAATCCTTGCTTGAACCATAATCTGTGGAAAACAGACTACGAGTCTACTCATAAACTTGTCACAGGCCCCTCAGCAAGGGTTTTCTTTCTTTAGTGTGCACTACAATTGTTGTATTACTTGTTAAAACGCTAATTACTGGGCCCCATTCCCAAGTTTCTGATCCAGAATGTCTGGAGCCCAATAATAACACCGCCCCAGGTGAAGATCGTAGTGCTTGTCCAGGGACCACAGTTTGTGAACCTCTGCTGAGGCAACAACAACAACAACAACAATTAAATAAGAATCTCTGATGACAGGAACCCCAGAATCTATATAGTTTATGTTCATACAAATCATTGGGATTCTTGTTAAGTTGCAGATTCTGATTTGATAGGTCTGGGTGGAGCTTGAGATTCGCTGTTCTCATTCTCTCTCAGCTGATGCTGAGCCCGTGGTGCGTGGACCTCACTTTGAACAACAAGCATCTAGACCAGTGGTTCTCAACCTTGGCTGCACATTAGAATCACCTGGGAATCTTTTCAAAATCCTGATTTCTGGGCCTCATCCTCCGGAAATTCTGTTTCTTTGTTACTAATGTTGTGGCCCCACCCCATAACAAAGAAACAGAATTTCCGGAGGATGAAGCCCAGAAATCAGGATTTTGTAAAGATTCCCAGGTGATTCTAATGTGCAGCCAAGGTTGAGAACCACTGATAGACTCATGCCGGATTGCATTTATCTCAGGTGTTTCTAATCCGTACTTAGTTGCGAATCATTGTCTTAAACAAGAGCCAGACATTAAAAGCCAACACAAGAGAAAGAGGAGTGTCTTCTGCGGAGAAAACCTTTGCCGGAAGGTAGGAGATTGAACTGGCTGGCCTTGGAGGTATCTCGTAACTTTGGGTTTTTACAAATTCTCCTGAGCTTCTTTGTGTTCCCCTACACAAAAGAGAACTCAGCTTCAGAGACTTTATAGTTGAGAAATCCACTCAGTTAGAAATATCTGGTCTGTTTTGTCAATTCTGGAAAATAATCTGAAATCAGGAAAATCTTCTATTATCAGGCTCCAGGCTCCAAGTGATGGTGTATTTGTAAAGGAAGTCTCCAGCATTTTAATCCCCCGTGACAACCATAGACGCCTACATAGCTGGTTATCAGAAGAAAAGGTAAGAAAAACTCCCCCCCCCCCGCCCCCCCACTGAAAGAACCGAATTTGGGTTAGCCCATTCGTTACTTTTTTTCCCTAACTTTTCTGCGGTATTTAACGTTGCCAATGTGTTTTGCTTACTAAAAACTGCTGATGTGTCCTGAATGAGTACGTTTAGTTTATTGGGCTGTTATCATGATAGAGAATCAATAGGGCAGTTAAGTCCTTGGATGGTGTGGAAAGAGGAAATAGGACAAATTAATATTGTGACTGTTGACAAACTGGGAGCAGACCAGGGAAGAAAGCTACTTTGGGGAAGAGGAGAAGTTCTGTGAAAATACCTGGGAAATTCAACTAAGGGCTGAATGTCTCAGGACTTGGCTTTAGTCCACCCTCATATAAACTGATATGAGCTGCTAATGGAATCTGATATTATCTACAGGAGGAAGTGACTTTGACAATTAACTCTTTAGTTATGCATTCTGCTTTTCCAATATGGAGTGATATTCCTCAGTAGTATTTGTGTGGGACTATTTTTGGGAGAGTCTGAAACCATCAATAAGGGAGAGAAGAGAGTAAGGGAAAAGGAGAAATTTTTCTGTGGATGATTTGGTTGTTGTAGATACCAATTCTTTTTTATTTCAAGCATGATTGGTGGGATTGAGCTAGGTTTGTGAGAGTCATATTTTAAATTTCAGGTAGCATTTCCCCCTGGCTATCTACTATCTTTCCACAGCATATTTTATAGTTAGGTTCTGGAGGGTAAGCCTCATAAAATTCACAAATTTTATCACCCCACATTAAAGTGACTGGTATGACGATCTGCATGATTTAAGAGCGTGGCTAATTATCCATCTCTTAACCATTTGCAAGGTCAGTGTATCGGCTGCTCAGAAGGACGGTGCTGGATGAGGGCTGACAAGAATTTGAGAGGTTTTGTGAAAAGATCAGTGACCATTTGTCATAGGAGGCAAAGCAGGCTCTAATGTAAGTAGGGGCCAGAAATATCTACATAAGCATGCCCTTCTGTCAGAGTTCAGCAGCAGATGGGAATAACAACCAAAGTAGCAGCAGTAACAACAATTACTAATTGAGTTATTAGTCAGGCATTACATACATATTTTTTTCATTTAATTTTCAAAACAAGCACATACGATTTTTATTCTCTTTTTTTGTCTGTTTAACAAAGAGGCAGGCTGTGAGAATTTAAGTAGTATACCAGAAGGAGTTGTGTACAACAGAAGTGAGACTTTTGAACCCAGGACTAGCAGGCAGGTCAGTACCCTGGAACCTGTCAGGACCACAACTATCATCCTACAGTGCTCTGATGATGTTCTAATGTGACTTTCTAATTGTCTTTCCATAACGCTAATATTTCTCTGAGATGTTACTAGGTGTTCTGGAATTGAGGTGTGGTTCTGCCTGAAGAAGGGTGGGATGGGATTTATAAGAAACCTGGTTTACATAACTTTAAGTGAGTTTACTTTTTGTAAAATTTCTCCAAGAAGAAAATGTAATAGGAAACATAATCAATATAATATGAAATATTATCTCTAGTGGAACACAGCTTGGGAAGAGCTGAACTAGGGAAAGAAAACAGACCAAGGGCTTCAAACCTAGCCTGAAGTCTTGCTTAGATGAAAAAATAGATCCACTGCCCCCCACATTGGACAGGCTAATATCATTCTTCTTCAATCTTAGCATGAATAATGGGACAATCATAATGTTCTTTTAGGTCACAAGTGGATGAAAATTTCCTTAGTATTTTAAATATGATGTATATAAGATGGTTAATTAAACACATTGGTATTTTATCCGGGAAATTGGTACACATCTTGACTGTCTCTGTAACTTTTCCCAGTTGACTCTTTTTAAGAACATTACTTGAAGCTATAGCTCACCTAGGGAAGTGATTCACAGCACATTTTAAACTTGTTTTTTATAGCCAGGTAGATATTTGCATCTACATAAGAAGACCAGAATAGTCAGACTCATTGGTGAGTGTAATGAAATTCTAGGCAAAAGAGAAAGGAATGATGTGGATTGTTAGTCTGTAAGAATTGAGCCTCAACTTGGTTCTAACTTCCTGGTTCTAACAAAGCTCAAGTTTAAACGTCCCAGCTCAGCAATCTTGCCTTATCATGTTGTATTGAAATTTGTTGTTGTCAGAGTAGGAACATGGAAGCAAAGAATGGGAGCAATTACTAATATTAGGGGGAGGAAGAGAAGAAACTGCAGAAGTTCAGAGAAAGTTTGGGGGAAAAACCTGAGTATCCTATATGCTTGATCTAAAATATTTTTTTAAAATATATTTTATTGATTTTTTACAGAGAGGAAGGGAGAGAGATAGAGAGTCAGAAACATCAATGAGAGAGAAACATTCATCAGCTGCCTCCTGCACATCTCCTACTGGGGATGTGCCTGCATCCCAGGTACATGCCCTTGACCGGAATCGAACCTGGGACCTTTCAGTCCACAGGCCGATGCTCTATCCACTGAGCCAAACCGGTTTCGGCAATCTAAAATATTTTTAACTTGTGTATCTGAAGTTCTCATTTGCAATTTACACCCTACCACTCCTCCAAGACTATATCTATGCAGTTGACACACTTGGATAGGAATTGTAAACATCAAAGATTATTTGTGATTTGTGTTCTTACCCTATGAATCCAAGATGAATCACCCAACAAATACATGTAGAATATAAAAAGAAAAGTTTAACATGCATGTGCTTGAAATGACTGTGTTATGTCATCAGACCATAAAAAGCCCATAGCTTACAGGGGAGTCTCTTTATTTTGGAGGCTGACCAAACACCCAATTACAGAAACCCTTACGTCTTTAGGAACTGAAAGACTCCATATCTGGCATAAGAAATCTGAAATAAGAAATTCCTTTTGTTAACTAAGGTGCTGGCTCAATTACATTTGTGCAGTCTACAGAATTTATTTGAACCACAAGTGTCTGAACTCATAGAATAATAGGACTTAGGTTCAAGCAAGTTATTTAGTCAAATCAGAAGAAGGCTTGAGGGAGTTCCACATTTTCCAAATACGGAAACTGAGGTCTATTTGAGAGCCATTCATTCTCAGAGGGTTGATGACGCAGCCAGGGCTTGAGGTCCCCACTTACTCTATAGGCAGCCCTTAGTGAGCCTGTACTCATGTCAATATACATATATATATATATATATATATATATATATATATATATATATATCCTCAAGCTACATTGTATTTCCTAACTCAGCTTCAGAGATAATTTGAAGTCAAAACAAGCAAGCATCCAATGAATATACAGAATAAAACAGATTTCAAGTGGGCATGGAAGGAAAAGAATGGCCCATATTTCTGCTTTAGAAAGTCTTTTGGGAATGAGGCTAAGCAGTTAGAGTGAGTTAATATTTACACAGTGTGTAATTAGAGGAATGTGAACTCATATACTTGGGTAAAAATGGTCACCATCTTTTCAGAAAGCAGTTTCTGCTCAGCCATGGGGAGGGAACAAACATGACCACTGAGAAAAATGACTGAATTATTAAAAGCCTGGTCTGCTTATAAGGATTAATTGTGAGTTCTGAATCAATGTTTGTCATGTTAGCTAGTAAATATGTATGAAATATCCCCCCTCTTTTGCAACTTTCCCAGTATAATTTAAAAATATATAACCTTCCTTCTGCTTATACCTATTTACATTGATTAATTATCTGGGTGCCAACCAAGCTAGAAACAGTCCCTTAGACCCTCAGTGCACTGCATCATTGCATCCTTGCATATACCACAGCTTAATTTATTATTTTATTCACTCATTGAGATAACGTTTATTGAGTACTCAAATGTGACTTACTAGTATACGTGTTGTGGGGTATATAGTAATGTGAAAAATATAGTCTAGGCTAGGCCAACCAACAAAATACAGATCCTCCTTGACGTATGAACCCATCATAAGTAGAAAATAAACCCATTATAAGTAGAAAATATTGTAAGTTGAAAATACATTTAATGAACCTGACCTACTGAACGTCATAGTCCTTAGGCTTAGCCTACCTTAAACATACTCAGAACCCTTACCTTGGCTTATAGTAGCGCAAAATCATCTAACAAAAAGCCTATTTTATAATAAAATGTTGAATATTTCTTGTAATTTATTATGGGTATTCCTTGTAAACCATCTTAAAATTGAAAAATTGTAAGTCGAACCACTGCAAGTCAAGGATTATCTGTACAAATGTCACTATCATTAAATAGCTACATGGAATACAGCTTTCCTTCAACCATGTCATTGTGTGCATAAGTGTGAGGTGTGTGTGCGTGCGGGTACACGCTGGCTGTATCTATTGATTCAATAGCAAAACAAAAAGCCTAAGTCGCTGTCCTCTCCTTAGCATTTTCACACATGTCCTCTACTGAAAGCTTCTCCCAGCTGCCAGTGAAGAAGTGACTCACAGGAAAGCAGTGTAAACAAATGGATGTGAGCAGGAATTTGGAGTTTGAATCCTGTCCACCACTTAATAGTTTGGTAGCCTTGGGCAAGTTCCTTAACCTTACTTACATCCTCTTATTAATTAATTAATGGAAATGAACAAAGTACCTATCCTTTCCCCCTGGATTTGTTATAAGGATTAATTAATGGAAAAGTAGTTGGGTAGTGCCTGACATAAGTAAATCTTCAACGGTTATTTCTTACATGTGTAATTATATATATTATGTTTCAATGTCTCTTAGATGCATTTTTTTCCTATTTTAGCATCTCCAAAATTGGGATGTGAATTCAAATCTATAGTGTCTTAAAGGCAATGAAAGATAGTTTCATAAAATGCAGACTTATGTAACACACATAACTGCACATATAGCATATTATGTATTATCATGGACTCTTGAGTAGCCCTTTCAGCTGTCATAATTTCTCTATCTTTTTCTTCCTTCTTGATCCAGTTCAATGTAGCGATCTGATATTCAGGTTCTAGTTATGTAATGATGTGGGCATTGCAGCTGGAAGCTAATTACACTGCTTGTGCTGCTGCTGCTGCTGCTGCTGTTACCTGTATTGAGGTGTCTAGCAGTCAAGTTCTGGGGCATGCATGTAACTATGGAGAGCAGTAGTTTCTATTGCTACAGGAGTGATTAGTCCTTAACTATGCCAGAAATCACTGTAATTTATACTAACATGAGAATAATCTTTTGGATAAACCTTTGCTCATAATTTATGGCAGTGCTGCTTGGGATTCCTTATACTTTACAGATTTTAATTAATCAGCTTTTCAGGTTTGGTTTGCAGAATGCCCTTTCTAAGGTTCAGGCTTATATCCTAGGGCTATGCTCAGGTTGGAAGGAGAAGCTGAGTGATGAGCAGTGTGCAGTCCTCACAAATTTCTCTGTCCTCAGGCAGGTATGGATATCTGATTTGTGTTTGAGGGTGAGTTAATTCTTAGGTATCTGTTTAAGTCCCAAGGTGCCTGTAAGGGCTGCGTAAGTGTCACAGCTGAATACTCTGGTTGCGGACGTGCAGTATATAGCGTGGCAGCCCTGGAGTCTGTTTGCACGTGGTTCACTTGGCTTGTCTGTGCTCAGGTATATTTCCTGCCCACCCACTGGTCCACCCTATGTCACAAGGGACTGGCCTCTGCAAACTGTATTTCACAGGCTCCCTTTCCATCTGGCCTCCAGCTGGGTTTGGCCAATGGGAATCACTAATAAGAGCTTGGCAGGAGAGAGAAAAGGAGAATTTGAATTAATTTTCACTCTCTCTCTCTGTGATTTTGGCACTGTTTCCAGCAACAACTGCCTCCTGCCCTTACGGGGTCTCTCCTCTCCTTTTGCCCATTTGCTACTATTTATGTCCCTTCAAGGTGGCCAATCTGTTGGATTGTAAAAATTTCAGCTTCCTCCATTTAGCCCCACAACCAAAGGATGAGGGCGATTTGCTGTGTTTCCTAATTTCTGAGCTGCCTACTGTTTGGTATTTCATCTCCTCCAACGTCTTTGTAACTAGTTTTCCATGTTAAAATCCTACTCATTATTTGAAATGAGAGTTACTTTCTTGGCATAATCCCTTGCAAGAGACCTCTCAACCGTGGAGTCATTGGACCTTTCAAACTTTGAGATCTACTCTGATGTGTCTAACACTGGAGAAGAATATGAGCTGAGATCTGTAATATATAGCTCATTAATTGACATGGTCAAATGTGAGTAATTCAAGAGATATCAAGAATGATGAAACTGGTAGGAAAACTGGTAGGGTGGTGGTGAGGAGTGCTTTATTTATGGCATGCAGGGTGAGGAATAGCATTTCAGAAAATTAGTACATTTAGAGACTAGAGGATTTTGGAGTGTAGGCTACTGTGGAAGACAAGGGATGATATTGCAGATTAATCACAATGTCAGAGACAATATCACTTATTTTGATCATTTTATCTGTCAAGTACTAAGGGGTCAATATACATTCTGTAAGTTAACTTTACAAAACATTGTAAGAGGGAGCATTATTAACCACATGGAATAAAGCAGAAGCTGACAGTGAGAGGTGTAAAGTTATTCTGCTGAGTTCACACCGCTCTCAAGCATGGTGTGAGCTCCATCTGCTCAGCCCACTTTACTCGTCAGCCTTGAACTTGCCAAGCCGGCTCCCGTTTTAGGACATTTTTACATTCTCTTTGACCTCCCTGGCATGTGCTTTTTAACATTTAGAAAGAGTGTGTCTATGTATTACTATTATTATTCCTCCGAGGAAGTCAGCTTCATAAGAGCAAGGACTTTGACTGTCTCTCTACTGTCACATTCCTGGTGCCTAGAACAGTGCTTGACCCATAGCAGCTACATGATAACTATTCACTGAATGGAATAAAGGCCTGTAATAGATATTCATTCTCGCCTCCTTTCCCCATCACCTGCGTGTCCGAGACCAGCCTCTCTGCCATGTTCAAGGACATATTCCATATGCACATAAAACTCAATGGGTCGGTTCCCAGAAAAAAAATTATTTTTAGGGCAATTAAGTAGCAGGATTTGGAGCCATCTCACCCAGCCACCGTTGCTGTGTAGGCTGAGGAACGAGCTTCCTACGCTGCCAAACTATTTATAATTTTCCTAGGTAATTAAAGCCATGAAGTTGTCTGGGAACACAACGCATTGTGTGCTATCCCCCCAGGCCCAATTCATCCGCTTTAGTTTCTGATTCCAGTTAACAGTTTTATGGAACAAATCACATAGAATAGTGGGAACTCGTGCAGAGCCTCGTGGAAGAACAAGCTCTACTTGCTATTTCCAAGGGAGAGATGAGGGAGGAAGAGCAAGGAGGCATGAGCTGCCCTCTCTGTTTTAGGCAAGAACAGCGTACGCATTTTCAACAAACATCCTAATGAGGTTTGGGAAGCTTCAACCTGCGCCACACCCTCCATGTGGACAAGGGAAGCACCTTGTATTGTTTGAAATCTATGCACCCAAAAGACACACCCATGGGGGCATAGTCTATTTCAGCAGGGATCAGGGTAGCACAAAAGGGTATGTGTCTCCCTCTGGATATAAAATTCAAACAGGAAGCAAAGTGTTGTGTTTGCTCAAGACCCAGCCTTGCGGGGGAACTCACCTCTGGGAGGGAGAGCTTGAGCATCAGCGCACCCCTAACAGCCTCTTCCTTGCTGCAAGTTCAGCCCAAGAGGCAGATGCCTGAAGGGAGGCTCTGGGTCCTTCCTGGCTGGAGGCAATAGGCTTTCCAACCCCAAGCTCTCCGATTTCAGAGCCCTTGGTGACAGGCAGGAAGGGAGGGGCACGGACATGTCAGTGGGCAGTGCAGCGATGCTTCTAGCGATGCTTTCATTGCCAGAGTCCAGGGCTTTTTCTTTCTTTTGTCCAGATTTTTTCCCTTTGGTGTCAGTCCAGAGATGGCCTTCCATGCTGAATTATTTCATGCTATCGAAATCTAGATGCAGAGGGGAAGATCATGAGACTCAGAACCCAGGGGAGACCTACTGGGTTGCCCTTTATCTGGTCCCTGCTGGCACAGAACGCAATGGAGGAAAATCCTCTATCCACTTGTGACCTTAGAAGTTACACTGGAAGCAGATGTGGCTGTTTTTCCTTCCTGGCTTGTTTCATTAGGATTTCCTTTACAGCTGTAACTTCAAAGGTCACCTTCCATCCAGGCCTGATTCTCAGCCCTTGTGTGTTGGAATGGCCACATTTGCGTGTGTGGTTTTTTGTTTTTAAAGAAATATTTTTATACTATTCGGTAAATAGCCAGGTTCTGAGCTCCTTAGTTTCCTCAGCTGCCCTGGCCACATTGGCTGCTTCCTGGTACCCGCAGACCTCCCAAGCGCCAAGTGGCATCTGGCCCTGCAGGTGGCCTGCAGACCTCTGTGCCAGCACATGCGGGATGATAGTTGTGACTGCCCAGTGTCTCTGCTGGAAAATGTTAGATTATTAATGTTATTCCTGCTTCTAATCAAAAGAGGGTACCTCCTTTAGTGCCCTACAGGTTCCCATAACTTCTGGAATGCCTTCAATTCCTTAAATGCCCTCTAGTACAGGACCGAAGACCCTGTTAGGTGGCAAAGGTGCACAGCAGAGTGCAGGCTCGGGGGTCAGCTCGAGCTGTGTTTAAATGCTACTTATTAGTGGGTGGGCTTCTGTGGTTGTCCTTTCCACATCTTGCTATCAGGGTTTTTCATCTGGGAATTAGAGGGTAGTAATTTGAATACAAGGAACGGGAATCAAAGTGACCAATTTATGTTTGAAAAAGAATTATTTGAAAGAATGCAAAGCAAATATTTACTGTAGTTCACTGAATCCAAGTAAGAATGAGTGACTATTGGGAAAAGCAAGATCTGGAGCAGAGATGGGTATTTCTGAACAGGTATCTTGGCTCCAACTATTTTCCCTCTCCCTGGTATATTATTCTGATTTCTGGGAGAGAGAATCTGGTTGGCTAGTCTGGGTCCCACGCCTGTCTCTGTGGCAAAGGCAGCAAGTTCCTTTTGATAAGAAGCCTCAGAAGAACCTCATGAACAGGGAAGGGCAATTTCCCAAAGAAAAGAAAAAAAAAACAATCAAACAAGAGGTGTCTACTAGACTCGATTCTTAGGGGTATCACGGTGTTTAAAATATATATATATATATATATATATATATATATATATATATATATATATATATATATATTGCTTAGATTAATGTGTAATGCAAACTATCAATGAATAGATGTAAGATGTGAAATAAATGATGATGATACCATAAATAGGTAAACATAGCATCAGTACTATTACTTGTAGTAGCAGCAACAGCAAGAACGGTTCTATATAGACCATGGTCTTTAACTTTAGATAGGCTGGGTGTCAGGTCAGTGGCAAATCTCAGGTTCACTTTCTTCACTGGAGAAAGAGGGGTATGATCATTTCCTGGGGTTTCTAGTTTAATGACATAATGCACATGAAGTCCTCAATTTGGTGTGTGCATATGGCTGTATGTATACATCTATTGATGGTATTTCTCAGCATCTAGAAGGGTTAGGGTTCAGGAATCTGGAGAAGGGCTGCAAGTAAATTATATAAACTAGACATAAAATATAAATTTGGAATACATGGGGGAGCCAGGGAAGGCTTAGCTTTAGTAACTAAGTTCTCCCTGAATCTCTGTATCCAGGGCTTTTTATTCACACATTTTGGCCTATAGCAAAGCAGATATACATATCAAAGGTAAAGTTTGGTAAACAGTAAGATTATTAGGTTGGGGGAACTGCCTTTAGCTGTTCAGCTGTTTGGCCAACAGCAGGAAATAACAATAGATTTTCAGGTTTGGGGAAATGTCCTCAGCTGTCTGGCAGCAGGCAATAATATGTGTCTTCAGCCCTGCTGAAGCCTCAAGGTTCACCAACCTTTGGATGAACTTCTTGCATTTATGATCTGCTGGAATTAGCCCCCAGCAATCTACATCTATATTTATATATCTATATTTATATACTAGTAACTTTAAAAAATCATAAAATCCATTATTAAATTAGTTTGAGGTTGTCTCTATCTTTAGCTTTTTCTCCCCCACTCCATTTATAAATACACGGTAACATCCACATGCACATAGAGCTGTCAATTCATTCCACACCAAAAATCTGCTGGCAGTCTTTAGGCAAGTATATTACTATGTTTCCTTCATCATTTTTAAGGGTAGCATTGTTATTATTATTATTAATTTACAGCCCCCCTGCTGATTATTCAAAGTGGATAGTCACAGCTGTACTTTACAAATGAAATCTCGATGGAGAGAAAGGAACCAGCTCATGAAATAGACCACTGGGTTGGGTGGCTCATGTCTCTTGGGTGTGCTGTTTTCTGGGGAAGAAAAGCACTTATTGATGTCAATGAGAACACGTTTTTTATATTCCCAGTGATTTCCTTTGTAATTATGTCTTTGTCTTCCTCACTGTGGCTCATGTTGGAAAAGCAGCTGGTGCTTCATACAATAGTGAGGTGCTCTCTCTGCTCAGATCTGTTTGCCTTTGAAGGTCATTAAATTAACAGTGGTTTCACTTCAGAAGACACTCATTGTATGTTCCCATTGGTGATGTTTCCAGAATAAAATAGGGAATATTTTCCTTTAACATTAGATCATCTTGAAGTAAATCTGTGATCAAACTTACCTATCAGAATTGTGACAGCTTTTTGCTAACAACCACTTTCCATTTAATACAGATTTGAAAATACAGGTGATTGTTTACCCCTCCTGGCAAACACGGAAGTATTTAAAAGGGTCCCACTTGATAGGTTAAATAAATGTTGGTTCATAGATATAGAGCTATGCAGCCATTATTTAAAGACTATTTAATAACATTGGGAAATATTTTCAATATATAGCTAGGTGTAAAAAATGGAATTCAAACAGTGTATGCAATATACTATCAAATAACATAATCATAAAGATGTTTAAAATTCTCTATTGATATGGTTCTTTATATTCGACAAGAAGCCTGTGCTGCTTTACAAACATAAGGAAAAGCAACAGCTGCTGTGTTCTTAGAGAGTTTCCCCTGGCCTTTTCATCCAGCCTGTGGACCCCGATAAGGAGTGTCACGGGTCCTAACCATTCCTGAAAGTCTAGAATGGCCCTCATCCCCTTTTATCAAATACACTCCACTGCATGTGATGCCCTAGCACATCACTGTCATCTCCTAACCCAGTGGTTCTCAACCTTCTGGCCCTTTAAATACAGTTCCTCAGGTTGTGACCCAACCATAAAATTATTTTCGTTGCTACTTCATAACTGTAATGTTGCTACTGTTATGAATCATCATGTAAATATCTGATATGCAGGATGGTCTTAGGCAACCCCTGTGAAAGGGCCGTTCGACTGCCAAAGGGGTCGCGACCCACAGGTTGAGAATCGCTGCAACCAGACCTCAGCGATAAGGCTCATTTGAATGGTTAAAACTTGCTACTTCCATAATGAACTCATACTTAGCAATTGTAGCAGCCTCCCCAATTTTTCACCTTATTATATTATGTGCCAAGCTGATAAGTGCGCGCTCTCTCTCTCTCTCTCTCTCTCTCTCTCTCTCTCTCTCTCTGGCTCGGTGGAAGATCTAGTGTCTGATCCCACACAATGTCCTTGATGTTAGCCTAGTGCACATCATACTGTCACCAAGAGCAAAAACAAACACAAAAACTACAGTGCTGAAAACGGGCATCAGCCAGGTACTCTGACTACAGCATCTGCAGAGATGACTACCACCCACATGCTTTCCTTCAAGGAGAGATAGATCATGTGATAACAAGAATGCAAATAACTATATATAGGACAGAAGATGTATGTCAAGTTGTCATAAACAGAGGCATGGGAGGTTTAAAGGAGGTAGAAATCACATGGTTAAGTGGGTTTCTGGCGGTGATTGATACGGGATTTACCACTCGAGGTGGGACCTGAAGGAGGCCAGATTTGGTAAGTGGATAGGAGGGCACTTCAAGCAAATGAAAAGTAAGAGTGATTGGAAAGAATGCATAATTTCTCAAAATGGAAATATCTTTGGGAGTCAGGGGAAATTGCCTGCGACTGTCTCATGAGGAGCAGTGTGGATGGTGCAGGATATTTAGGTCATAGTCCCATTGCAGAGAGCACTTACTGCCTGAGAGGTTGTTCTCAATTTAATAGAAACTAGAAAACCACAAGTGACTTGATATTATTCAACATGTGGCAGTTTGGTGTATGCAGAAGAACATGGGGATGAGGAGACCAATTAGGTAGCTATTGCAATATTACATTCAAGACAGAAGGAGAGACTTCGAGTAGTGACGCCGGAGAGAGAAAGGAGAGGAAGACTGAGATGGAATCCATGGGCTGAATTCTAGGCATTTGGCAAGATAAATAAGGTTCTTCACAACCTGTTTTTAATGTACATGCTCTGCAGTAGCCTATTTCATGATCCTCCAAATAATTATGGATAATTCCCTATTATATTACATATGCCGCCTATCCTCAGAATGTTCTACTCGTCCAGCTCCAATGTCCTCCCTCGCATTTGCTGACCCCCACAGCAGTTTCTCCATCCTAAAGTTCCCCACAATATTCATTTCTCTCTACTATTTGACTCTGCATGCTAATTGAAGTGAGTGCACATATGTCTCCCCGCTACTGGACAATGAGTTCTCACTCCCAACTTAACAATATCTACAAGCTTGAAAGGCATCTCTTCTAGGTTTTCTGAGTCATTTCCCCACATAGTAGAGAGCCCAAATTCATTCTATTTAAACATATTTATAGAGCAGTGGCTATGCTCAGTCCTGTGATGAATGCTGTGCAGTATTTAGAAAAAATAAAATATATAACCCATATAGTGAGGCATCAAGATTAACACTTGTAAAATGATGAGAGGATGAAAGAGGACCTTATATAATTAGGGTTTAATTGTGTGTTGGAGATTTATAGGAGATTTAAAGGGAGAGAGATTGATGAATGCTGAAGAAGTCAAGGGTGACTTTAGGGAAGAGACGGAAAGAAACAGAGCCGAAATGCAGCCATTGGAAAGGGGTTTCTAACAAAATCCCCTTCACTGACTCTTTGCTTTGTGACTTGCACCTATGGGACCTGGACAGGACAGGCGGAGACATGGATGTACAATGGACCAGGATTAGGGTATCTGGTAGGGTATAAGGGTAGACTTTTCAAAGACAATAACATGTGCAGCAGTTTTTTAAATAAGACAGATTAGCCCAATACATCTACAGATATTTTTATCTGAAATTATAATAGTGTTCAGCTGACTTATTACTATCCATTGCATCAGAATCTATAAAAGAGTAAACCAGGAAGATATTAATTTCTTTATAATCATTACTAAAGTGTCCTTGTATCTAAAACCCCTTTCTTCTAAAGAGGTGAAACTGAGATATTCAAATAAGACAAGTGTAAATAGCTATAGATATAAATAATAACACTTTTATTTGGAAATACTTGGTTTTATATTATTTCTTTGCAATTTATCATTTGAAATTATCATTTGAATTCAAAGGCAGTCCATTGTTTATAGATTATAAAAAGCCAAATTAAACCAGGTATCTGCAGAATTGAGCTGTGTTTCTTTTTGGCATTAAAGGTGCATGCTATTAACATGATGTATTGAATGAGAGGTTGCCACCAACAAAAACTGATTGCAGTACTCTTATTTTTTTCAAATTACCACATTTTGCTTCAATGAAAAACATGTAATGCTTATTCTGAGTTCTGAAATCCATGTACCTGAGACTTAATAATTATGTGGGATTGAAGGTGGGGCTGAATAACCAAAATGTAGTGGTTGAAGGTAAACTTATTATTGACATATTGAGGTGTATTGATTTTTTTATCTTAGTGTATTTTATGGACACCACCAAAGTGACATCATACACAGACACACACACACACATATTTCCTCTTTTATATAATGCACTATATATATATATATATATATATATATATATATATATATATATATATATATATATATATATTGCTTAATGATATTTTAACAGGAACAAATGGTTTTCCTGTAACCTGTAAGTCAATCTGAACTACTTTCTCTCAGATGGTGATCTATGTATATGATCAAAGAAATATTTGGATTGTCAAGGTTAGTATAACAAAAGCAATCAAGAATAGTAAAGATTCACATGTCCTATGTATGAGCTTTGCTTCCCCTACCTCTACTGCCTTTTGTCCACAAGGTGGCACTCTCTAGATATGTCTAAATTCAAGTTTTCCTAATGAAGATGCATCAAAATAGAGATCGCCACCCCGCCCTTTCGAAAGCCTCCATTGTTAAGGCCTTCCCCCAAAGCCAAGTGAATTCCCTAATGCAATTTAGAAAAATAGTGTGGTTAAGTGTGTCACATAAGTCACTGACAGGGTGGCATTGTTTATATTGTAAATTTGTGAAGCCTAGTTCTGGATCAATCCATTTAGGTCTGATTTTGTTCCCAGCTATGAACATAAAAGCAGATGGTCCTCACCGAATCTGGTTGGTCCTGAAGTTCATATATTCAGGACAGATTCTCAGGATGTTCACAGGCACATCTCAGAGAATGGCATTTGTGAAAAGAGAAGGTGACCACACATCCCAAATTATCTGGGACAAAAAATAAATTTGTCTATTCTGATAACCCCATATAGATATTCATATATCTAGAGTTCACATTCTAAGTTTTGGATTTGAGAGCAGCTTCTTTGAAAGACAGTCTTGATTTTTTTCCAACCAAAGATGCATGGCCTCTGCCAATAGCATGAAAACACATGCTCAGTCTCTTTCTCTTTTTAAGTTCAGTATTTGCCCTGGAGATGCCCTACTCATGGGCCAGAGTGTGATTCAAAGACATGGCTCTTAAGAGCAAATACTCGCTATCAGATTTCACTGCCTCTTTTATAGTTGTCTCTGGAAAGAGATCTGCCCCCTAACCCTTAGATCAAGATGTTTCCTTTGAAATTGAACTCTCAAAAAGCAGAAAGAGCATCCACCAAAAATAGTCCCCTAACTCTGTGGTCTGGTTTCTCCAGTCAGAATTATATAGTCTCTTCTCTTACCACAAAATTACTTTGAAAGAAGCAGATTTTTAGTAGAGAACACTATAGATTTTCTGCATCCAGCAGCGACAAGGGGGACACTGTTTGGGTAGTGCCTACCAATAAGGATGTTCAAGATCCTCCAATCCCTCCCCTACTCCCTAGATGTGCAAAAGGAAGCCAACCAGTGCTTTGCTGAAAGTACCACTGTAATTGGTTATCACTGTGACAGGTTAGTGGAATCTCACAGGCAAAGCAATGTAGCAGGCTAGTCATTATCAACCTCTGTAATCTTTACCCTTTTCTTAGGTACAGATAAATCAGCAACAAATCCTGCATTCTATTTATGTGGATGATGTGGCCTGCTTGTGTCTCAAAACATTTTCTTGGCACATGGAGCAGCTGATTAAAATGTCTATAAGGAGAAGCTCCTGTCTGAAATGAACCAAACTTAAAGGAGAGGGAGCCTCTAGGAATTCTCAAAATACACAAGAGTTTGGAATAGGTCATGATTACAAGGGACAAGCAGGAAACCACACACACACACAACTGATTATAAAAACAAAAAAATGAACCAGACAGAAAGGAATCCTGTGAAATTTTCATACAATCAGTGTCCTCCCTGGCATTATTGTGGAAATGACAACTGGGAGGAAGTAGGGGCTGGCAAAATAGAGTAGATGCAATAAAACAGGGAAGAGTTTTGCTCTGGAAAGCATCTTTGATGCATATGGAATGTTGAAATGCATCAATAATCTAGGTAAAAGTACACCTGCTATTTGCAGGCAGTAATGTAAGAGGCGAGTAAACAGAAGGACTTGATTTGATTTCAAATGAGGAGGGAATTTGATAAAACAGACTAATGGAGAGGTCAGATTGGAGAACAGGGGTTAACAGAGTAGAAACAAATCAGCATAAAGATTTGGCGATGAGTGTAGAGATGAGTGGAATAATCAGCCAGACACTAAACATATTGGACACTGGGCTCCTGCTGTGGGTAAAGAGCATGTGCTACGAGCCTCAGGAGGAACAGCAGCAGACATGGTCCTTTTTACCAAGAATCTTATTATCCTATTGGGGAGAAGAGATGTAAGCTATAAAAATGTTAGGTTTGAATACAAATATTAATAAGAAAAGACAACATAACCAAAATGTCACACATAATTCAAGAAGAATTACAGAGATAAATCACAGGATGGTATCTGAAGATCTTCACCAACATTAAAGGGGAAAATTAGATAGTTCAAATCCATTTCTGGCCAAATGTTTATCCTATATAACTATTTGAATTCTGATAATGAGAATTGATTTAACACAGTCTAAAATAAAATAGTATATACATAGGATGACTTTGTTTCAATACCAGTGACTTTTCCAAAATTAAGGCTTCAGTCATTGGTATCAGGGATTTAAAAGCATAACAGCTATATTTGATAGCTCAGAAGAATAAGCTTTATAAGTCCTTTACTTCAAACATGTATTTGATTTTTTTAAAAAAGAGAGAAGGCTGCTAAAATATAAAGTCAGTCGCTACATTTAATTGAATTTAGTTTGAGTACCAGTATTTCAAAATTAACTTTTGATCCCAGGGAAAATCTCTCATTAGATTATTTGTTTTTAAATCTTGTAAGTTGTCATTAATTATGTACAATCATTTGTGACATTTAAATATTTAAAGACTATAATTCATGTGATATAGGCTGAAGAAATTTTGTTTTCAGAGAAACAATTTTTCAAAACCCATATTTTAAGGAATTTGTAAATTGCTCAATGAATAATAGTGGTTGTTATTATATTCTCATTCCCATTATTATTACTCCTCTATTTGAGTACCTATATCAGGCACTATATAAACACATAACCTGGACATGACAAATTTGCAGTGACAATAAATAGCTCAAAAGATAGAAAAACTCGAATTCAGAGAGGTACAGAAACTTGTCATCCAGCTAGAAAATGGCTAGGTGACATTCTCCCCCCAAATTTGCCTGATTCCCAAATCACCCTTCTTCCCACCAGGTTATACTTACTCTCTGGAGAGAATCATGTGAGGAAGTTGTCACGTTCCAGATATGTGTGCGTGCACATGAAGGCTTATGTAAAATGTTTTATTTCTTAAATGTGTGTCGAACCAGCTTTAATATTTGGCAAAAAACTGAGATGCAATTTAGAACTGGGATATTTATTTTTCTTTTCTGACCTCAACCTTTACTATCAGTATCCTACTTTAAAAAAAAATAGCCAAAAGAACAACAGTAACTAAAAATCGCACTTTTTTTGTGGCATGCAATTTGTTGCTATGAACTCTTGGACATCTTTTCCCCCCTTTGTTTTTGGTTACTGATATTTTAGTGGCTACATAGTGTCTGACCCAAAGCAGTTCTTCACTCAATATCCTTGAGAAACTACAGGCTATGAATCTGTATTTATATCTGATGGTTTATACATAACACCAGTGTACCCTCCGATCCCAGAAAGCCCCAATGCACATTGAAACCTTATTTGAAGAAGCACTAATTAAAGTATTAACATTTTAAAGCATTCTGTTATGGACAGTACTTTAAAACTCACTGATAATGAAATTTTTAATATCGCGTTAGACAATTATATAATCCCAGATTTATTAGAGCCCTTGGAGATAATATGGTCCAACTCTTTCATCTTATCAAAGAATAAAATAAAACCTTTGAGAAGTTAGGACATCCTTATTTTAAAATTTACTAATATTTGAAACTTACCAAGAAATTCAGAGGATTTACCGTAACATTTATTTCAAGAATAAGAGTGCCTTTATGATGATGTCTGCTCCTTCCCTACTAGTGAAAGTTCAATAGTAATCAATTTTCAGTACTGTTCTGTCATAACTACTGCTTATTTGTTCTTGAACTTGGTAGATTCCTGGTCAAGGGCACGCACTTGAGTTGCAGATTCATTACTGAGTCCAGGTCAGGACCCATGCAGAAGGCAGCCAATTGACGTCTCTCTCTCCCATCGATGTTTATCTCTCTCCGCCCTCTTCCTTCCACACTCTCAAAATATCAAAAGTGGAAATTTCAGAGGATGAGGGTTAAAAAAAGTCCTAAGGCTTCTTCTGATTCCCCTTGGTGTCAGTGAGAGTTTTAAAAGTTTTTGACTCTGTGAGCCATGAGACCTGCCAGATATGCATGGGTAGAGAAGCCGAGAGAAATTCATATATACATATGGCGATGCATGTGCTCCTTTGGGCAAGATATGATGGCCACTGAAACAGCTGTTATCTCTCAGCAGCTGCACATAGGTTAAAGTGAATAGGATTTGTTAGCATAGAATAAAGCAGCTTTATTAGCAGTAGAACCATACCACACATGGACCATTCTTCCATCCATGGGACTGTTCAATTTTGCTCCTCACCGGAGGAAAGAAAGAAACTGATTCCGCAGGAAATACTGTAGTCTACCCTAATACAAGATGCACCCTGTTCTCAGCATCGAAAGCCCTAAAGTAATTTGGAAGGAACTTTGAACTTTGGCCATCCACCATAATTGGTTTGAGAACATACCATTTTGAAACCTGAGTTCCAGCACTAAATAAGTTAATAAATAAGTTTTTTTTAAAAATAGGTGATGGTGCTTAGACCAAGGAGATCCCAAATGGAGTAGGAAATGTCTTACTAAATAATATGATGGCTCTTTCAGATATAAGCAGCGTTGGTCAGAGCCTAGATAGAATTTTTGGAATAAATGTCATTGCACAAAAAGCAGTGAAGTTGGCCAAGAGAAATATTTTTCTTTTTTCCTTAATAAAAGAACATATGGTCCCCATGCCAAGGCATTAATAGGAGAAGAAAATGCACAAATCCAGGAAAAAGAAATAGGTCAGCATTAATTCTAGCCTTGCTTTATAGCGATAAATGTGTTCTTTAAAGTGACTAATTGAATACATAACAAGAAACGATATTCCTGGAAAATAACAAGCAATTGAGAACATATCACTACCTTGCAGAAATCCTACTCCTAGTAACTCATATTGAAACACGGACACAAACAAAGGAGGATTAGCAAACCACCACAATAGTTTAAGGTTTTGTAAAATGGCCGAGCAAACAGTCTTTACTCTGCAAACTTTGGGCACACAGCTACCCCTCTGATCCCACCTGCTTTTGCAGGAAAACACACGTGATGGCTCTGTAACAAGTCGTGAATATCTCAGGGTATGGCAGTCGATTAAGTACACCAAATGGGTAATAGCTTGAATTGGCTGCTGGCAATGTCTTCACTTGATGGTACAAATACGAACATTCTCAAGGCACCACTGGGTTTCTCGCGTTGCATGTTGTCTCCTGATACCCCAAATGTGACTTAGCAGCATGACCACATCTGGGTCAATGAGAAGGGAGAACATTGCAGGGAGAGGCCCCAAGTGCCACAACATAACAGACATGTCATGTGAAAGATTGGGATAAAGAACACGTACAAAGGATGTATCGGTTTATTCTCCACTAGAGGCCCAATGCACGAAATTCATGCAAGGGGTTCGGCCCTCACAGCCCCGGCTTCATCTGGAAGGTCGTTCGGCTGTCCAGTCTAATTAGCATATTACACTTTTATTATAGAATGCTCCAGAGAGCACCTTCAGAAACATGTGGAGAAGTGACAAGGCAGTTGACGTCAGCACAACACAATGAAAAACTTCCCACCAGTGAGAACAATCCAAGAGTGGAAGGTGTGATCAGGTCCTTGTTAATTCATGTGGTTAAATCAAAACCCTATCCCCCAGGACGTTATTGAGGATAAAGTTCAGAGTTGAACTAAATAACTAGATAAGGATTTAAAAGCACAGGACCCTGGGAGGAGGGTGTAATTTTATTTCCCAGCTATTGTGCATATTTTTATTTTCTTTGAAATTTTGGAAGTGAGGAAGAATTTTCCGGAGCATCTGGGACACACTTGATATGGGAGACCTGAAAGCAAAAAAAAATTTCCCTGAGATTATCAGAATTTCTGAGCTGACAGATTTATTGGCTTTGATTAATTTGAAAGTACATTTGCTCTAATGTGAGAAGTGTATGTGTTTCTTAGCAGTAAGATGGAGGGAGGAGCAAAGGGTCTAAGATGTCAAGGAGAGAAAGGTAACAACTTAGATGACATAGAAATGTTGTGGGATTAAATGAGAATGCACATAGTAAAGGTATGGCATAAAAACACTGGTTTTCATCTTTTCGTGAAAAAGAAGATATTCTCTTATAAAGTAGGTGGTGGGAGAGTACAAATTCTCAAGTCCTCTAACTTGATAGTAATAAACTAGAGGACCAAAACTCGTTCATCTTAATGTTATAATCCCCTCCTATATGTTCAGGATCTCATAGTGTCTATGAGTATCTGGTTGGTTTTGCCCTATATTAGTAATTAAATTGTAGCTGAGTTTAAAAGAACCTTGGCATGTTCTGTCCAAAGTACAGAAGATGAACCAGGTTCTGCTTATGTCCCAGCCAGATACTAGTAGTTAAGGCTCCCAGGAATAAAGGCTAGACTTCTTTCTTCCCTTTTCTTCCCTTTTCTTCCCTTTTCTTTCCTTTTCCTTCCTTCCTTCCTTCCTTCCTTCCTTCCTTCCTTCCTTCCTTCCTTCCTTCCTTCCTTCCTTCCTTCGTCCTTTCTTCCCATCTTCCCCCTCCCCTCCCCTTCTCTTTCTTTTCTTTTCTTTTCTTTTCTTTTCTTTTCTTTTCTTTTCTTTTCTT
The DNA here is from genome assembly GCF_963259705.1 of Myotis daubentonii. Taxonomy (NCBI): domain Eukaryota; kingdom Metazoa; phylum Chordata; class Mammalia; order Chiroptera; family Vespertilionidae; genus Myotis; species Myotis daubentonii. The sequence goes on along the minus strand of NC_081852.1, from coordinate 49,905,188 downwards.
TTCTTTTCTTTTCTTTTCTTTTCTTTCCTTTTCTTTCCTTTTCTTTCCTTTTCTTTAACTTTATTGTTAATTACCATTGACATTCACTATTATATTAGCTTTAGGTGAAGGCTAGGTTCCTTTAAATGAAAGTACAGTGAGTTTATTAACTCATGGTGAAAGACCTTTTCAGACAAAATCTTACAGTCTCTGTTACCTCATGGGAATAAGATGGTAGACATCTGGCTATGATGCTCTGGTTCTGCTGGGTATTAAGCTATAGGCCCGCTGGGTATGAAACAGTTTAAAAATGTAGTGCATTTGGGACTCCCTGGAAGAGAACAAGAACTTCTCAAACACAAGGTACAGAGGAGTCTTACCCTTAGAAGACTTGCGCCCAAAGGGGACCTTGCTTGGGGAAGCTATCTCAAGATCTGGGCCTGTAATGAAGTGGCAGATTGTGGGTTCTTATTGTGCCAGCTACCTTCGGTGCTGCTGAGAGAGTGCTCCTTTAGGGGGAAACATACATGCCTCAGTATCTTGCTTGATCACTTGGCTCAAAGTGTTAGAGGTCCTAACATGACTCAGCCATTACACAGTTACTTAGGTGCAAACCAGCCTTGGGATTGCTGTGACCATGCTGGATTTGGCACCAAGCCCGGCATAAGCCAAGAAGCACTCCTTACCCAGCCTGTACTTGTTAATCCCCAAGCAAAGGTATTTTCCCATTCACCATTTCCATTTTTTTTGTTTGTTTTGTTTTAATTTTTCTCTGGCTAATCGGGGCTATACTTTGCAACAACCAAGAAAGATAACTGTGAATTCAAGGTATCTTTTAGTCTTAACCTGTTCTATAAATTGATTGGCTCTGATCACTTAAGAGAAAAGGAATCAACTTAAACTCCAGTGACAGGTCTTTCTTGTAGGGTACAATGTTGCAAAAGCCTTTAGTATTGTAAATATCTGATAAGACAAATATCCTCTCAATCTTTCTTTAAAATAAAACAAAAAAATCTTCAAATGTTCAGGCTTGCTTTTCTCCTTTCCTTTCCCTTTCCCTTTCCCTTTCCCTTTCCCTTTCCCTTTCCCTTTCCCTTTCCCTTTCCCTTTCCCTTTCCCTTTCCCTTTCCTTTCCTCAGAAAATAATTTTTGATCAATGCATACATGATTTGGGGAAAAATCGAAATAGAAATATTTATTTTTCCCATGAGATATACAGTATATTTTTCCCTTTTTGAGCTTGTTTACTATTTACTGGTGAGGTTTATTGATTTTGGTTCTACACTTTTTTAAGTACTAGACGAAAACCATTATCAATTCATAAAGCTAATAGTAACTTTATATGTATTTTATCTTCTCACTCTTTGTGATCTCCTAATAGTATGAATCTTAAAGTTAGTTATTTAACTATAAAAAGTTAATAGTTATAAAGAGTTTACTTGCATTTCCGGAGTCAATCACATTGTTTTGAAGTCACGCCTATGTCTTTGTTTCCATAGTTTGCACTTTGTTATTTTCTTGTTCTATTCCTGATCTTAGGGGAAAGCATTCAGGCTTTCATCATTAAATATGATGTTCACTACAGGTTTTCATAGATGTGCTTTATGAGATTGAAAATGTTCCCTTCTATTTCTATCTTGCTGAATGTTTTTAAATCATAAAATGGTGTTAGATTTTTTTCAAATACCTTTTATGCATCTGTTGAGATGATCATTTGTTCTTTGTCCTTTATTCTATTAACATGATGTTTTGCATTAATTGAGTTTTTGCATAATAAATCAACCAAACTATCCTGGGATAAATCACACTTGATTATGCTGTAAATTCGATTTCACATATTATTGCTGGATTTGGTTTGTTAATATTTTCTTGAGCATTTTTGTGTTTATATTCATCAGAGGTATTGGTTTGAAATTTGTTCTTTTTTTATCGTTCTGATGTTAATGTCTGGGTTTGGATCAAGATAATACTGGCCTCATAATGCATGTTGGAAACTATGCTTTTTTATTTTTTTCAATTTTATTTTATTTTATTGTAGTACTGTTTGGTAAAAATTACAAATAAGACCATCTGTTCTTAGGCTTTTCTTCATAAAAGTTTTTAAATCTTGAATTAAATCTTTCTATGTTAAAAACCTACTTATATTTTCTATGTCTTCTTGAGTCAGTAGTTTGTATTTTTAGGAATTTGCCCATTTAATCCAATTTATTTAATTGATTAGTATAAAGTTGTTATATTCTTTCTTATTAATTCTTTTTATTTCTGTGAGGTTGATTACAATGTTCCCTTATTCATTCCTGGCTTTTAGAAATTTGAATATTTTATCATTTTTTTCTTGGACAATTAAAAAATGATAAATGTGTGATTAAAAAATACAAATGTTTGTTTTCTTGATTCTATTTAATATTTCACTTATTGACTCACTTTAAACATTTATTTCCTTATCCTTTGAGTTTAGTTTTCTCTTTTTTTCAGTTTCTTAATGTAGTAGGTTTAATACTATCGTAGTTAAAGAATATACTTTATATAATTTAATCTGTTTTAATTTTTTGAGACCTGTTGTGTGATCCAGCATATGGTTTATCTTGGAAAATGAAAATAATTTGCATTCTTTTTCTGTTGGGTGGAGTGTTGTGTGGATATCTGCCAGGTCTAGTTGATTTCTTAGTTCAAATCCTCTATATCTTTATTCTTCTATTTGGTGGTATTATTGAAACGGATGCATTGAAGTGTCTAACTATGTTGTTGAATTGCCTGTTTCTTCCTTCAATTCTGTCATATTTTGCTTTATGACTTTTGAGCTCTGTTTTTTTGGTGCATATTCCTTTATAATTGTTATATATTCAGGCTTGATGAATGATTTTACCATTTTAAAATAGCTTTCTAATGATGTATTTATTTTAGAGCTCTTTTCAGATTGCTCTATGATTAAGTTCTCTGATACTCATTCTTCTGTGTTGTGCTCACAGACTATTCATTAGCTAGGATCATCTCCTCATGTATTTGGTAATTTTTGATGTGATATTATCCTTGGCAAGAATTGTTTGCTCATGAGACTTTTGTTCACGCTGGGTTATAGTGGTTTCTGAGGAATTGGTGGAACGTGGAGTTTTATTTTTGCCAGGAGCTTGAAAAGCTTGATAAGCTTTGACCCACTTCAACAATTTTTCTCCCTTCCTTGTACATTTGCTACAGCAGTCATGGTTGAAGTGGGAAATGACCAATTTCAAACTTTTCGTATTTTCTGAAGGCCAAATAGGAGGTAAATTCACTATTATTTTTGAGGAGCAATAGAGCTGACAAGCCATGGGACTGACACGTGAGTGCTCTGATACCATGATGGACAGTTTCCCAGTCCCACAGAAATGATTTCAGTGTGCAAACAGTCCTGGCTATCTCATTTGCTGGTGTCTTCTAACACATCCTGCCTGGAGTAGAGTGAATGTCAATAAACAATTGTTGATTGGCTGCATGAAGCTGTTAATCTTACCTAAACCAAGGAATTGTTTGTGGTCTCTTTAATGAAAAGCTAAAATTCTATATATTGATTCTCAATCAGAGCCCTAGCCTCTGAGTTCCCTTTCCTAAGGGACACTGGAGATTAACTTTAAATCTTCAGGAATGTTCAGCGATGGCAAAGATAGCAGTGCTCTGTTAGACCATGACTATCTGTGAAACCCACCATAGCACAAACTCTATCTTTGCTGAGTTTTACGATCTTTATAAGAAAACAAGTGCCCTTTACATTAAAAATAATACATATCCCTGCATTTAACTGTTAAGTAGTTAGATTATTATATTTACAAACCCATAAAGAGGAAAGGTGAGCTCACATACAGAGGTTGGTTACTTTGCTAATGACCTGAGCAGAAGATAGGAAGACTAGAACCACTAAGATCCACTGCGGGCCACAAACATACCCAGTGTTCCTGCCTGTAGAGATCTTGGAACTGGGTAGGAGCAGGCCATTGATGGAAGGCACAATCAGCCTTCTTTTAATGTTCTCTCCTTATTTGGCCATAAGGCCGCATCTGGGCTTTGATTAATAATTTTCCAAAGAATCATAAAGATTTTAACGAATATCCCTAATATGTAATTATTTGTGTGGTTTCAATAAGCTGTCCAATGGAAAGTGATGTGAGGCTGGATCAGATTTTTCAGCTGTTAAGTTAAAATCAAAGTTTCTAGACCCCTGTTATTTTTTAATTCAAAGACCTTCTCCTTCCTAATCTATTTGTTTATCAATAGTTAGCCCTGTCCTGGCTGGGTGGCTCAGTTCATCAGAACATTGTCTTTACACCTAAAAGGTTGTGGGTTTGATCCCTGGTCAGGGAGTGTGTGGGAGACAGCCAATAGATATTTCTTTCTCCTCCTCCTCCTCCTCCTCCTCCTCCTCCTCCTCCTCCTCCTCCTCCTCCTCCTCCTCCTCCTCCTTCTTCTCCTCCTCTCTCTCTCTCTCTCTCTCTCTCTCTCTCTCTCTCTCTCTCTCTCCCTCCCTCCCTCCCTCCCTCCCTCCCTCCCTCCCTCCCTCTCTCCCTCCCTCCCTCCCTCCCCCTCCCTCCACCTCCCTCTGTGCGTGTGTGAGTGTGTGTGTGTCTCCCTTCTCCCTCTCCCTCTAAAATCAATAAGCATAGCCTTGAGTGAAAATGATATAAAAATAAAGAGTCAGCCTTCAGGGTTATTTATTTACTTATTTATTTGTTTTTAGTTCCAGTGTGATTTAGGGGCTACTTCTAAGACTAATTCACTACACAGGCATACCTGTAGCATTATATTTACTGTCACTTATTCTGGTAATTAACATGTTAGGTTCTCCTACTAAACTATGTAATTCTTGAGAACAAACTCCAAGTCTTATTTTCATATTCCTGGCAGCTGTTATGTACCTGGAACATGTCCTACTCAAACCACATGTGTTAAAAGAACACATGATACCCACTCTGACATCACCTGAAGATTATCAGCAAGTGTCTCTGAGGATCCCAAGGCATGAAAACCCCTTTCCTCCTGAGATCATTCCTTTCCTATACATACTATGGAAAGCTCTTGCAAGTCTCTGTCTATGCCCTGGATGGATTCAAATTAATACAGCTAGAATGGTGTTTTAGCATAGCTAATCGAGTTAAATAACAAAGAAAAACCAGCTTCTCACCTTAAAACACTCATACTATTTTTTTAATGCTAAAATAATCTGTTAAAGATAGATATTGGAATGTAAACATTTAATTGACAACAGTTTTGTTTTTTTCTTCAAATTTTCCTCCGTGGGGTGGGAGAGAAAAGAGGAATCCTTTATTTGTGGTGTATGAGGATTTTCACATGCTTTCTTTATAATTTGATGTCCTTATTAAATTTAATTTTATTATACATTGATTTGTTATGTATTTGTTTATTCACTTATTTAACAAATATTATTGAATGCTTTCTGTGTGTCGGGCAGGTTGGATTAAAGTGATCATATAGGTAAACATGTAGCATTTTACCTGACATGATGAATATGTTTATTAAATGAAAACCATTATGTTGATTAGGTATCCACCAGTTCTCCATTTAGGAGTTAAGTTCAAACTAGCCAGTAGTGTGATTTCATCAGATATAGGGTAAAATTGGAATGGACTATATATGAAAGGCTTTTCCAACTGTGGGGTCTGATGACACACTTAATAGGGCAGTAACTAGCTACAGGGACATGTGCAGGTTGGCCAGCGGCTGTTTCACTCTAGTCCCTGCATCCATTGTCACATGACCTTCTTCCTTCTTTGTCTGTATATCTCGGCGTCTTCATATGACCTCCAATAAGGACTTAGGGTTCACTCTAATTCAGTACAACATCATGTTAACTAACTAACATACTAAGACTCTTTGCCCAAATATAATCACATTTACAGAAACTAGGGGTTAGGAATTTAACTTTTCTTTTGAGGGAACATAATTTAACTGACAACGTTACTACATTACCATCCTATTTCCTTTTTAGCCATGGTTCTCTAAGAAGTTAATGTTTGGTTTCACTCTCTCTTGACAAAGTTATACTTTGTGTAGGATGCAAAAGAGGCCAAAGCATATTAAATAAATTACTGGGCAGGACAAAAATCTTCCTTTGAGAAAATGTAAGCTTTGTTCATACAAAGAGTTGGACAGCTGCACTACTGGAGAAATAAAGGAAATAAAGAAATTATATATAGTTTTGAGATGGTGAGATTATGTTCCCTAATGTAGTATATAGTGCTAATCCTATATAGTAAAAGCCTAATATGCTAAGTGTCCTGGTTCACCATTCAACCAATCAAAGTGTAATATGCTAATGATATGCTAAGGCTGCTCAACCACTTGCTATGCTGTACATTGACCACCAGGGGGCAGACAGTTGACTGGCTGAGCAGTTGCTATGACGTGCACTGACCATCAGAGGGCAGACATTCCCATGGGTAGGTTAACTTGCTGCTGGGGACAGGACAGAGCAAGACGGGCTGAACATGCCTTGGAGCCCTCCCATGTTCCCTTGCAGGCTAGCCAACCTCCCACATCCCTCCCCGGCCCTGATAGCGCACCAATGGGGTTCCTCGGCCTGGCCTGTGCCCTCTTGCAATCTGGGACCCCTTGGGGGATGTCAGAGAGCTGGTTTTTGCCTGATCCCGCCGGTCAGGTCGAGGGACTTCATTGGTGCATGAATTTGTGCACCGGGCCTCTAGTATTTAATAATTGTTAAATGAACTGTACTATCCTGTCTACAGAAAGTATCAGCATGATTTGAGGAGCTCTGAGAGTTATTATGCCACCTCATTATTTCATTCATACTTTTTCATTTATTAATAATCTGCCTTGTTCCAACAGAGATTTAATATGATATAAAAATGCAGGCAGGAAGAATAATAAATGTAAACTAAGGGAGACAATGAGAGGATTTTAACAATTACATTTTGGGTATGGCTCCTCCAAAAGAAACATTGTTCTCTTCAGTGAATAAATGTGGTATCTTATAAATTAGTTGAAATTTGTATATTTTAAAAATATATTGGACTGATATAACTGGAAAATGATGTAGCTATATGAATTCGGGTGAAAGAAGTGCTTTAAAGAGAAGTGATGTATTTTTAAAGGATTTAGTGATTTACATTTGCCTAGGCCCTTAATGACTGGCTGCTTGCAAAGGGGGCTGATTTTCAAAATGTGAGGTCAACCTAAGGTAACAGGGTGGTCACCTACCTGGTATGTACAATGGCCATCCACCTGCTGAATCCTACTCTTGCTCCTGTGATTCACAAGTCAAGATCTCAGCTTCTTTGTTGACCAAGAAGCAGAAAGACCAATAGTCTTTTCTCTTCAATGTCAACGTTTGACAAACCTGTTCTAGAATAGTGAAATTCTGCTGATTCAGGATTTTTCTCTCTATTACCTACTTGGTTCAGGAAAAAATAGGAGAGAGCATTAAAGTTTTTGCCAGGAGCTGGTCCATGCTTGCTGTTTCAAGGGACCTGGCATATATGGCATACTGTTCTTAATATGTTTGCTCACCTTCTTGGCACTATGTGTTTTAACCAAGGTCACCTCTGAGAAAGGTTGAATCCCCAGGTAGAGATTTTCCCCTGAAGTTAGGGAGGGAATAAAACCCCTCAATTAAGTGCCAGGCGGGTAATTAATCCCTTTAACTACGAACAATCAATCTTAAACTACATAATCTTTTCTCCCTGGAATGGAGATAAGAAACACCCTAACCTTTGTAATAGAGATTGATAGGATTGAGTCAACTGGTATAAATACAGATGTAACAAGACAGAGACAGACAGAACTTAAGAAGAGAGCCAAGAAGACAGAACTTAGGAGACAGAACTGAGAACACAGGGGCTTGGAAGACAGGACCAAGAGAGACAGAGCCTAGGCACAGAACCGACACAGAACGTTCTCTAGAGACAGAAGAACTTCGCTGGCGAGAGCATGCCGGAGGATCCTGGACAGGGACTGGCCTAGGAGCCTGGAGGCGGAGCCTGGCGAGAGAGCATGGCAGGGGATCCTGGACTGAACCTGACTACAGAGATTGGCAGGAGAGCCTGATTAGAACCTGGTGACTGAACCTGACTGGAGAACCTGGACAGAACCTGACTGGAGAACCTGAGCAGAACCTCTCTGGAGATCGAGACCAGAACTTGGCTGGAGATCCTGGCTAGGCTGCTGATCAACTGAACCCTGTCTCCATGTCATTCCTTCTTCGCCGACTCTGTCTACGCCTTTGGGTACCCCTGGACCTGCTGGGGCCGGACCCCGGCAAGTTTTTATTTTTCCCCCAGGTGATTTTTGAAAAAAACATTGTTTAAATCTTCTTTATTTAAGCCTTTTGCAAAATGGTGCCTGGAGGGCATTACCCTGGTCATTGTGCCAGGGCCAGGATTGTCCCAGGCAAAGCAGGGCACATAGACATACCGTGTGTAAGAGTCACTGATTTATGTTTATAGCACCACAACAAAGTATAATGGGGTGGTAGGGTGGACCTGAGAAGTTTATTTCTCTGTTGGCCTGACTTAATTAAGGAAAGGTAGATTTTTAAAAAAATGATGTCTAAGCACTGGCAATATATCTTTCAGGCAGTCCTCCATCCATATGTTCTCTCTACTGAGGTTCCAGAAGTTTGAGATTATATTTCTTGAAAACTACTTGGATTGGGGCTATTATATATTCACAGTTAAATGCAGCATCTTACTTTTCATTAATTAAATATAATAAAGTACCAATTGACTTTTTAAAGAAAGAAATGTAAGTATACTAATACAACCATATAAAAAATTGTACTCTGTATCCTCTGAAGTGACCCCATTTGCTTCTACTTTGTAAGCAATTATATATTTTAGCTTATTGGCAGCACATTTTTTGGAGGGTGCTAAACAGACTGTAATGTATGACATTCACGCTTTAAAGCATTACATCATCTTGCTGTAATTGTCATTAAAATGTCCCTGGCAACTCAGTCTTCAACTCTGACAGCAGAGCTGCCTGATGGAACACTCGTCCTTAGTTGTCACTGGCTCTCCCTGAAGTGATTCCCTACTATTGGTGACATCATCAAATAATCCATTTCATGTATAATGCTAGGACCTTTTCTAATTCAAAATAATTTCAAAGTTCAATGACTTCACACATTTTCCTTTCTTTTTTAAGAGTTAGGAAAATTAGAGTGTAGAGGTCATATGAACTCTTAGAAGCAAAGCCTTTCTGGGTGGTTCCCCCAGTAAATATTGAAAGCACATAATTCCTGCATCCCTCTTATTAAACATCATTTTATGAGTTAATTTATGTCCTTAAAATATCCCTTCCCATGTTTCCCTAAATGTGTCAACTTCAGGTGAAGTTTATATTGGGTATTTGATAGTTTCACATAAATTGGACTTATTCACCAGGCTAGATATTGCCTGAAATACTATGGCTTTCAAGATTTAAAATGGACTTGGCTATGATCATTCAAATATGAGTACCCCCCTAAGCTTTTATTTTTATTTTTGTTTTTTTATATATATTTTATTGATTTTTTACAGAGAGGAAGGGAGAGAGATAGAGAGTTAGAAACATCGATGAGAGAGAATCATCGATCAGCTGCCTCCTGCACATCTCCTACTGGGGATATGCCCGCAACCCAGGTACATGCCCTTGACCGGAATCGAACCTGGGACCTCTCAGTCCGCAGGCCGACGCTCTATCCACTGAGCCAAACCGGTTTCGGCCCCCTAAGCTTTTATAATCTGAATATCCTCTAGAACAGAATCTGAAGATTCAAGGTCCATAGATAAATCTGGTCTGCTGCCTGCTTTAAATAAAGTTTAATCAACCATACTTGTTTGTTTGCATTGGCTATTTTTCACACTATGAAGGCAGAGTTGAATAGTTCTGGCAGAGAATGTTCTGGAGCACAGCCTAAAATAGTTAGTTGGAACCTTTACAGAAAAAGTTTGACAATTACTGCTCTAGGAACTATAAAACATCACTTCTTATAATCAATATTCTGTTGGTTAAATTCTATTTTTTTAATGGTCTATGAGAAAAGCTTTAGGTTATTTTAGATTCATACTAAGGTTTGTAAAAAGACAGCTTATTCAAGGCCTTCCAGGGCAATCAATGATGTTTTTGTTGTATGGCTGATTCTTCCTATGCCCTTGAATATTCATTTTTCCTGAAAGCTGACAGGTAATTATAAATCGAGATGACATTTTCTACTTACACATGAATGCGTTTCTCCTTTAAATGTAAGAACCTGAAGATACAAATGTGTCTTTGATTTGTGAATTGACACTTTCGAGCCTTTAATAAATTATCTATGAGAAGAATGTGGGAGAAATCAACATCTGCTTTGAAATTACTCTGGATTTTTTTTGTGCCTACTCTTGTTCTTAGTGAATATGCTAAGGCCATAGATTTGCTAGATTTGCTTTCTATCAGAATAGTCATAGAATTCATTTTGTAGTAAATTGGCAAAGTCTCAGGTTATTTTTTGAGAAACCTCTAAACAAATACAATAAAAACCTTGGCACCATTTATAAAGTTGACTTAATTCTGTTAGATGCATTTCAGCACTTGGCCTACTCATGTTCCAAACAAGTAATATCTGAAAATTGTTCTCTTAGTCCATTCCTCCCAATTTTCTCTAAGAACACTGATCAGTATTTTAATGACTTCTGCTATTGTTATTTTATCGGATAGTAGCAATCAAGTTATAAATTTCTGCAAATGTCACTTACCATCACTATGATACAATCCTTCATCATACTATAACTACATAATATAATCATATGTTTAAAAATCCCTCTTCATCGACTATACTAGTAAGTTCCATAAATGTAGGCACCAAAAATATGCTCTTTACTATTGTAACCTCAAGTTAATTATTTATTCAGCATGTATTAATGAGTGGTTGCTTATCACATAAAGTATGGTAATCCTAGGAAAGAACAATATGAAACAATCATGTCAATCATGTCCCAATCCTCCCAGAGTTTAAGTTTAGTTCCCAGGACAGAACTGAGAACACAGAAATTGCTTAGGGATGTTCATCAAAAATGAATGAATGAAGAATATTAATATTTCATACTAAATTAATAAGAATTGTAGTTAATTTTCCATTATTTCACAGCTATGGGGCTCTAATCCCCAAAAGAAAGACTAGAGGCAATAAATAGGATAATAAGAGAAGTAGTAAATGGTTTAACACTCACCCGCTACCAGAAAAACAACTAACTAGTTAACTGCAGTGAGTGCTGAAGAAAGGATGAGCATTGATTTTATCTGGATTTTTTTAAAGAGTGAGTATGCATTTAGTCTAAAGGCCGAGGTCTTTACAGTGGTGTGTAAGGGTCCTTGCAATCAGGATCCTCGGGAAGTAAGACTCAGAAAGGAGGTGAGATCTGGATAACTAGCTCATGTGGGTACATTAATTGTTAATTTGTCTTTGAATGTGGGATTTCAAAGACTCGTCTTCTGTCTTTTACTATAATCTTGTGACACTTGACTCTGTACCTCATTCTTGTGTTTATCACCACCCTAATAGAAAGAAAAGGATAAAAATCAGTTCATTCTACATGGTTTGATACACACCTAAAATTAGAGATAGGAAGAATGAAACATGTAAATACTAAGGCAGAGGTTTGAAGGTTGCAAAAGATATTCTCTAGTTTCATATTGTAATACAAATACTCCTTAGATATAATACAAGGCAAGTATTTTCATAGATGAATGTTAATTAGCATCCTTGGGAGAATACAGAACTACAGAACAAAAAGAAAAGATCTCCCAATAAAAATATTGCTTACAAAAGCTAATATGTAAGGTTTTCTTTCGCCTTTCTCCCAAGGTCAATGGTCACCATATTTAATCTCAATAGTAATCAGAACTTCTTGAAATTTACAAAAGACCACAAAGTGGTGAACCAATGAACAAGTGGGATTTAGTTTTTACTGTAAAAAGCCAGATCAAGACAAGTAACTAGATTTAAAGGAAATTAAAGCATTAAGAAATCAATAGTTATAAGAGCTTTTCAGTGAGTCTACCATTCAAAGAATGAAGCATTTTCTACAACCACTATATCAATATGTGGCAAACAGTATCTTCAGATATAGGTATAGGTTGCTCTCACTTGAAGCTATAGCTGTTCTTTGAAATCATGCTTTAAAGAGATAAATTGCCGGGGTCCAGCCCCAGCGGGTCCAGGGGTCCCCAAAGGTGTGGACAGAGTCGGCGAAGAAGGAATGACACGGAGACAGTGTTCAGTTGATCAGCAGCCTAGCCAAGATCTCTAGCCCGGATCTCCAGCCAAGTTCTGGTCTGGATCTCCAGAGAGGTTCTGCTTAGGATCTCCAGCCAGGTTCTGTACAGGTTCTCCAGCCAGGTCCAGTCACCAGGTTCTAGTCAGGTTCTCTTGCCATGTTCTATAGTCAGGTTCAGTCCAGGATCTTTTGCCATGTTCTCTCCAGCGAAGTTCTTCTGTCTCCAGGCTCCGTGTAGGTTCTGTCTTCTGAATTCTGTCTCATGAGTTCTGTGTTCTGAGTTCTGTCTTCTTGATTCTGTTCTAAATTCTGAGTGTTTCTGTCTTGTTACAACTGTATTTATACCAGTTGATTCAATCCTATCAATCTCTATTACAAAGGTTAGGGCGTTTCTTATCTCCATTCCAGGGAGAAAAGATTATGTAGTTTAAGCATGATTGTTCGTAGTTAAAGGGATTAATTACCCGCCTGGCACTTAGTTGAGGGGTTTTATTCCCTCCCTATCTTCAGGGGAAAATCCCTACCTGGGGATTCAACCTTTCTCAGAGAGGTGACCTTGGTTAAAACACAGCGCCAAGAAGGTGAGCAAACATATTAAGAACTGTATGCCATATATGCCAGGTCCCTTGAAACAGCAAGCATGGACCGGCTCCCGGCAATAAATTTTAGTTGTAATATTAACTGTAATTCTCTTGGGTGTTTTTCTTGTATATTTTTCAAACTGTTAAAAGTCATTGATAAATATGTGGGTAAAGATGAAAAGAATGAATGTTAGCTGAGTGTAGAAGACACATATATACTTTGGGTTTTAATTAACTTTATTTATGTCAGTGACTTACAAATAGCTGTTCTGTGGAACACTAAGCCTGAGAAGTGACTTAAAATAAAAATGAAATGTTCCATGAGCCAATGGGCTTCAGAAACACTGCATTTCTGCAATGAGAACTATTAAAGACATATGGATTTAGAGATAGAATTGGGTCTCATGGGTTGAAAGTCATGTGGATGGGGAGCAAAGTTACTTCAATCACTTCACATGGTTAAGGTTTTTAAATTTTATTTTTATGGACCAGGGTATGGTCATCTAGATTAACTTGAAAACTATGTATTTTGCTGTTTGGGAGTGGAGTATTCTATAAGCATCAATTAGGACCCATTGGTGGATGGTACTGTTCAGTTCTTTTCTATCTTTTCTGATTTTCTGTCTACTAGTCTATACTAATAAAAGAGAAAAATGGTAATTGGCGTACGACGCTACCCTTTTCATTGGCTAATCAGGGCTATATGCAAATTAACTGCCAACTAAGATTGGCAGTTAACTGCCAACAAGATGGCGGTTAATTTGCATATGTAGGCACAATGCAAGGAGGCGAAAGGGAAAGCAGGAAGTAGCCCCCTGCCACTGACAGTGATCGGAAACCCAGGGGGGAGCTAAGAGCTGGGGGGCAGGCGCTTTTTCCACCCTGGCCAGTGATAGCAGGAAGTAGGGGTGGAGCCAGCGATGGGAGCTGGGCAGGGTCGAAGCTGGCAGTCCCAAGAGCTAGGGATCCCTTGCCTGGGCCTAAAGCAAAGCCCATGATCGCGGGGCCGCTGCAGCTGCGGGTCCCCGCTGCCCGGGCCGGATGCCTCAGCCAGAGGCATCCTGCAGGGGCAGGGGCAGAGCCCACGCGATCGCGGCGCCCCCTGCTGCCACTGCAGGTCCCCGCTGCCCGGGCCGGACGCCTAGGCCAGAGGCGTTAGGCCTGGGCAGGGGCGGAGCCTGCAACCGCAGGGAGCTGGGGGTCCCCTGCCCAGGCCTGACACCTCTGCCGGAGGCCTCAGGCCTGGTCAAGGGGCCGATTCGGTGATTGGTGATCGGAGGGGGATGAGGGTCAACTCCTCTGGCCGAGGCATCAGGCCTGGGCGGGGGGCTGGGGGTCCCCTGCCCAGGCCTGATGCCTGGGCCGGAGGCATCAGGCCTGGGTGGGGGGCGGAGCCAGGTTTTGGGGGGATATGATGGTCCCCTTGCCCAAGCCTGAAGCCTGGGTCAGAGGCATCAGGTTTGGGCAGGGGGTGGAGCAAGTGATCAGAGGGAGATGGGAGCCCCCTGCCCAGGCATGATTCCTGGGCCAGAGGCCTCAGGCCTGGGCGGGGGCCAGAGCCAGTGATCGGGGGGAGATGGGGGTCCCCTGTCCAAGCCTGACACCTCTGGCGGAGGCGTCAGGCCTGGGCAAGGGGCCGATCCTGTGATTGGAGGGTGATGGGGGTTAACGCCTGAGGGCTCCCAGTATGTGAGAGAGGGCAGGCTGGGCTGAGGGACACTCCCCACACACACACACACACACACACACACACCCAGTGCACGAATTTCGTGCACCGGGCCCCTAGTTCTATATATAACTGATAAAAAATCCACAGCTATACTTAGGGATTTCCTTTTTTTAATTTTTACTTTCAGTTCTTTCAGATTTTGCTTCATGTTCTGAAGTTCTCTTTTTATGTTCATATACATTGAGGGTTGTTATGGCCTCTTGGTAGGTTTACGCTTTTGTCATGAAATGCCCCCAAAATACATTTCTGGTTTTTCTTTGCTCTGAAGTCCACTTCAGTATAACCACCCCAGCTTTCTTCCGGTTAGTGTTTGTCTGGTAAATATTTTTTTCTTCCATTTAATTTTAGCCTAACTATATCATTGCATTTGAGGTGAGTTTCTTATAGCTAGCATGCCACTGAATCAACGTTTGTAAAACCATTTTGTCAATCTTTCTCTCTCTCCTTGTGTTAGTGTATTTAGATTACTTAGAGGCCATCAGTTCACAAAAAACTCTATGGTTTTGCATTTCTGAGTTCCCCACTCTCAAAAATTTTCCTGGTACTTTCTAGTTCCCTGGGATTCCCCTTTTCTGTTCTTTGGCCAGAAAAGTTTGAGATTTAGGTACTCTACTTGCCATGCAGTTTCCATGACTGTGTCAACATCCGGGACATGACAGAACAGATAACTAAAGCCCCAGCTTTCTGGCCAGTGGGAGGAGAGAGAAAAACACACAACTAGAATATTCTTGACTCCCTTGGGACCACAGATACGCCAACTCCCACCTTTAAGTTTGTGTGTTCCTGGGTGGATGTACATTTGTACATTCATTTTGGAGGGTGATGTGCAAGACAGTATCCAGCAAACTTGACGAACACCCCTTTAATCTTTTTTTTATTATATAACCTAAAGACACTCTTTAATGTGCACAAAAGGAGACACAAACAAATGATTTTTAAATTATTTTACATTAGAAAAAATTAAAATTAACCTGCATTTCCATCAACAGGGAAGTGCATGATTTCCTTTCTCACTTCCCTCATGTCTCTAAAGTAGCCTCTTCAAGAAGGTCTTTCTTGTCCATCATATTAAAAAGATTCATCTCCCTCTATTTCTTAATCCTATTTTATTTCTTTAATTGTTCTTATTATTCCCACTATATTGCACTCTTTTGTTGTTTTCATGTTGGTCTTTTGCATTAGAATTCCATGGGATGTGGATTATTTATTATTTATGTTGCTACCTCAGATTACATATTTGTTTGTTAAAATACTTGTTTATTCTTTCTCTCTTGCATTATGATATAAGTTCCATGAATATTATTAAATCCATCTGAGTCACTGCTATCCTGCCAATATCTGGGAAAGTGTGTGTTACTTAATAAGTGCTCAAAATATTTGTAAAATATATGAATTATGTGAATCAGCAAAATATATTATAATTGTCTATTCTCTACTTTTTATATTTTACACATGACTTCAGTTAAATGAAGTGGGGTTTTTTTTCTTGATCTGTTTTATTTTTCAAAACTTACTTGGACACATTTTTATTTTTATAAGTAGAATAATAGCTTGACCATTGATATTGTATTTTAAAGCTTAGCAACAACTAACTGCTTAGCAGTAAAGGCCTATATCAGTTATTTCCACTTCTCTGACAACCTGCTTTCGTAAGCCCAACCACTTATTACTTATGAATGAATATTCTGTGTGCACAATTGAAAATTGGTAGTTTCCATATTATGCTTTATGCTTACTCCTCTAGCTTCTAATGGTATAGTTGCTATTCTTTTCATCTGTTAAAGGCACCTCATGGTAAGGTTTGATGGTAACTAAATTTGGGGATGACTGTTTAGAAAAAGTTACATAGATTCATGTAATTGCAGATCTATTGAAAGCATTTTATTTGCTAACTAGGGGGCCAGTGCATGAATTTGTGCACCTGGAAAGGTCCCCTTTCTGCCGGCAGCCTCGCTCCCACTACTGCTGCTCCCACACGCTGATGTCACTGGCCCCCCGCTAGCACCTGCTGATGGTGTGAAGCGATTGGAGCTGGAGCTGTCATCAGGTGCCAGTGGCAGCTGCTGCTTCAATGGCCCCTCAGGGGCAGGGGGAGGTGGAGAAGCCCTGATGGGCAATCGGGGACAGCAGCTGCCGCTCACACCTGCCGGTGGCGCTGAGCAGTCCGGGCTGGCGCTGGGCACCAGCAATGGGTGTGAGCGGCAGCTGTGGCGCCAGCAGTGGGTGTGAGTGGGGCTGGCACCAGAAACAGGTGTGAATGCCAGGTGGGACTGTGGCACACAGGAGCAAAGAATTTTCAATAAACACCAGAGGCTCGCCCAATGACAGCGACCAGCACCCCACTTTGGTCTGGTGCCCCTCACTCACCTCTACCATCCCACCACACCCAATGCCTGCCATGTTCCAAGCTCTGTCGCCTGCTGCGAACGTCTTCCATGCTCCGCGTGTGCCCTCTGGTGGTCAGTGCACATCATAGAGACTGGTTGTTTGGTTGTTCAGTTATTCTGGTCTATTTGCATATTAGCCATAGATAGATAGATAGATAGATAGATAGATAGATAGATAGATAGATATGCATTATGAATCTCTAAGTGGGATCTATAATATACAGTGATTCAACTCATTTGCCCATAGAGCTCATTTTAAAATTTTAATGGTTTCCCTCTAAGCATTTCTTCAAGTGAGTATTTCACAATGTGGGCTATTATACCTTGTTGTATTTCATATTTTGTTTGGACAATCTATTTTCACCTTTAAAATCCCCTCACTGCAATTGATTCATATATTAGATAATATACGATCACTAGATAAATGCATAGGCCATTTCTCTCTGTTAGAAACTTCTATAGAGAGTTCAGTTGTTTGTGAAGTGTGGCCCTTTAAGGATAACCGCCTTTCATGTTTTCAAAACCTCCTGACAATGAAATCCAGTCTGTTGAATTGATACCCACCCCAATTCTCCTCTACTCTTCCAAGTGAGCAGTGAGTTGATAAGGCATCTGTGAAGCATTTGTCATCTCTTGTTACTGCTGAATAGCTCACTGTGTGAACTTGTCCTGTGCATGAGTCAAAATCTCTTTGACGGGGAAAAGTTGCCTTCAAGCTCCTGATGAGAATTTAAGAAGAGAAGGCAACCTGAATTTTTTTCTCCACTCTTTCAATGATCGTTGAAGATGACTTTTTAAGAATTATAAAGCCAAAGCTGGTGGTTTTAGAGAAGGACTGGGTTGGAATTCTATTTGGTTTCATGATCACACACATTGACCAATTTGGATTAAGGTTGCATTCTGAATGCAGGCTTCGTTTTCTCTCATAGAATTCCAATGTTCTGTCTACTTCAAAATGTATGCAGAGAATGAACCATTGTCACTCCATGTGTTTTACTTTTGACAAGTGTAATCTTTTTAGAAAGGTTTCGGCTGAAATCACTTATGAGCTAGGCAAGCCAATGACATAGTGACAACACTGGATTTAGAAAACTGCTATGTCCCTTTAAAATGATTAATTCAGCTGGATAGTGGGCAGGTCTGAAAAAGTTCTAATTTGAGCTTCGTCATTCACATCACTGATTAATTCCCCAATTTTAAAATGTCTTTTTTGTTGTTCCCTCTGCCAATTGACTTCCATTTTTGAATGACTGAGGAACGTTTTCAAATTATACAGCAATGTTATTGTGTTCTTCCTGTGGCTAAAGCATATTATATACTAAGCATTTACTAAATGCCAGGAATAATTCTAAATACTTTGCATACCTTGTTTCATTTAATTATCACTGCAGTTCTATACAGTTAATAAAAACAATGACTCCTTTATTATTTTTTACCAATCAAACGTCTTTCATGCCAAGAAAATAAGTTACTTTATCCAAGGAAACAGAAGTAATAAGGGGCAAACCTGAAATTCAAACCCACACAGTAGCTGTTGTTCAGAAGCTGAATGTTGTGGCTATGCAGTGCATGGGTGAATTAAAAGGATAGGCACGGAAGTAAAAAGTATCCCAATTCCAGGCTCTATTCTACACTAGTGTTTGACCTTGGGTAAATCGCCCAAGCCTTTTAAACCTCAGTGTCCTCATCTGTAAGCTCAGGATGAAAAAGGTACACATTGTATAGGATATTTGCAAAGATTAAAGATGTCTGTGCATGTGCACCGTGTAGCAAAGTAAACAATCGGTAATCATTACTTGTCACTCTGACATCTACCAGGATTATTTTGATTATGTCAGGAAAGTTTTTTTTTTTCAAATATACTTGTTGGTTTTCCTCTGGAAAGTTCTATCAAAGCCTTTCCTATGGAAATTTCTATCAAAGGCTTATCTGGTGGGGAGGGCGGTGAAAGCAGCAATATGGTTAAAATTTAGTGTGTCTAAAGCCACAAATACAATTTCCTGGAAGAACACATTATTTTAAATCACTCTGGAATTAATCTTTCCTTTTTCAAAAGGGTAACAATTCAATACCAGCACTATAAACTACTTCATCAACACCGACTATCATATTCAGGATCAATAAAGGCATAAAATAGCATTAAAAAATGTGTGCTCCAATCAGCAGAAGCAACACCCCTGCCTTAATATTCCTAAATTTTAAAATTGTTACAGTGTATCTATTACAGGAAAAATGGTTTCCACTATAAACCAATTCATTTCCCACATAATTTTTGGCGATCCAGGTACCTTTTTAAGTAAATGAACTGATTCTTCTCATCAATATTCAGATGTAGTGTAATCTAATTAAAAGTTCAACCCAAATTTCTGCCTTCTGCACATCATTTGTTGGTTTCACATGTAAATCTCCCTTGGCAGAATCCAGTAGAGTAAAAGACATTACTGTACATTAAGTTCGTTACCCATAATTCCTTTACCCTGCAGTACTTTTGTACAGTACCTGAATCTGTCAGTTTGTATCCTCTTTTTTTTCTTTATTGATTAAGGTATTACATATATGTCCTTATCCCCCCCATTGTATCATCTTTTTGAATTGCCTTCCCATGACCCTCACACTCCAAAGGTCTGTGGCCCTGGTCTAAGTGCATCATTAGGGACCAGGAAAAGGGATTTTGCTTTATAAAGGTAAGCAGTCTTGCCTCCACACATTTGAAAGTCTCACTTTAGAGGCTTTCTCAAGTCAAGCTCTACTCTTTTGCTCCAACAAAATAATGTAGGAAAAGAATGAAAAGATAATTTTGAAATTCACCACCTTATCTTATGCACACTATGATGTTCATTTGGACAAAGATTTTTAAAAATATTCCTCTAATAAATTAATTTTGCCCTCCACAATTTTTCTGTTGTGTGCAACATGCTAGGATCTTACCATGTATACACAATTGACCATACAGTTATAAGTAGCTTTCCGTGAATGCCAAGCCAATGCCAATGTCTTCTTTAGATGAATTATCAATGGGATACTTCATCATTACAAGATGGAAAATTTCACATATTATTATATTACTAAAGGTCCTGTGCATGAAATTCATGCATGGGGATGGGGGGGTCCTCTCAGCCCAGCCTGCACCCTCTCCAATTTGGGACCCCTCTGGGGATGTCTGACGGCCGGTTTAGGCCCGATCGGGCCTAAACCGGCCGTCAGACATCCCTCTCACAACCTGGGACTTCTGGCTTCTAACTGCTCACCTGCCTGCTGGCCTGGTCACTCCCAACTATCCCCCTGCCATCCTGGTGACCCCCAACTGCCTCCCCTGATGGCCTGGTCACCCCATGCAGCCTACTGTTCAGTCATTTGTCATCCCTCACTAACCCCCCTGCCAGCCTGGTTGCCCCACACAGCCTGCCATTCAATCGTTTGGTTGTCCCTCACTAACCCCCCTGCTGGCCTTGTCGCCCCATGCAGCCTGCTGTTTGGTCCTTACTGTTACTGTGACAGCGTCCAGGACAATTTTGCATATTCCTTTATTATTAGTATAGATATTTTATGTACTGTTTTACTCTAACACACTGTTCTCCCTTTAGCCACAATATCAATGGTGTGTATTTTAATTTGCTTCCTGATATTTTTAGTAGGAGGAAGGGGATCTAAACTCCTCTTGCTGACAATGTGAAATGGTTTGAAAAGAGTAGATATCATCGAACTAGTCTCTTCTCTTTCTGTGCTGTCTTCTTTATGTTCCATCCACTATTTAGTTTGTTTCCACCCCCAACAAAACTACTCTTTTCATTGGTTAAATCTAATGGTCATTTCTCTGGATTTTCTTCCTTTACCTCTCTGCAATTAGCACAGTTCTCTGTGGTCTTTGACAAGTTTTCTTTCTCTCTCATCACAAATCTCTTCTGGATTATGGGGGATCACACTCAATTAGTTTTCAGGTATCTATTCCTTCTTAGTCTACTTTCACAGCTGCTCCTTCTGTACCTGCCTTTTGGATACTAGAAAGTGGAGACGTTTCATATAGGCACACTGTATGTATCTCTAAGTACCTCTTTCATTTCCCAATGTTTGTTCTGATGACTCTCAGATTTGAATCAAGTCATGCACTTTACCTTGAGCTCTGGATTTACACATCAAAGTGGAGAAGAAATACTAAGATATACACCTACGCATCTTAAATTTAGTATGCCTCCCAACTTTCCACAGATATGTTTCTTTACCCTTCTCCACCTCAGTAATGGCTCACATTCCATACCATTTTCACTTTAAAATTCAGGTATTTATTCTTAATTCCTTTCCACATCTTAGAGAATACATGGAGAGTTAATTTTTACCAGAGTATAAGGTTTCTATAGAATAATATTAGTAGGGCATTGAATGTAATGTTTTTTTAATCTGGCTCATTTTTTTTTTATCTCCTTAGCTTTTGTCTTGCTTTCTTTATTATCCAACCAAAGAGACTTCTGAATTGTTAATTTTACTACATTTTTATATTGCATGTTTAAGGATGGAACCATGCATATAATATACTGATATTACAAGAAGTTTTGTAAAATATAATTGCTAAAAAATAAAGGCAAATTTTCAGACTTAAATGTTTTGACTTTAGAACATCCTTCGGTGGGCTCTTTTCATTTTAAGGCCACTACCTCAATGGCTATTTTATTTATGAACAACTGACAACTGACTTCCATAGCATCAGTTCCACTGACAACCCTCACAGGAGAGTAAGGTCAAAGGTAACATGACCGATTCAGTCTGCACATAGAATCAGAGGAAAAACATCTTTGTCACAATAGTATTAGTCTTTTATATATTTTTTCAAACTTAGAAACTGATTTACTCGTATGTAAGAAAATAAACAGTGATGCATAGAATGCCAAAATCCTTGTAAATGAAGATATTTTGAGTCAACAAAATTTCTGACTGAAACTAAATTAGCTAGTATCTAAGTCATTTTTTTTACTCTACACATAATTTTTAAACTTGGAAAGAAAGTAGAAAGGTTTGAAATGCAGAAACTTCATATAATTGAATCTCTGGGAAGAAAAATTTGGGGCATATCTGGTTTTATATTACTGCATCAAGATATAATTCTGGTAAAGACAACTTCTTTCTGCTTAGAGGTTAACAAGTTTAAAGTGGAAAGCAAGGGGAGGGCTTTTTGATGAATATCACATGACTCAGGAAGAGAACCTATTCTTAAAACTTCTGAGGACAGGGGTAAATTGTAAGTGCCATTGTAAAACAATTCCCATAAAAGTTCATTGAAATAATTACAGAGAAAAACTATATTTTCTGCAGTAAGTGTATGAGCCTTCTGGAAATGTACATATTTACAGCACCATATTAGCAAAAAAGAAGAGAAAAATATCTGATTTTAAGAAAGTCAAGGGGGGGAAATGTGCTTCCTCTCATCCTCCTCCACCTTGTCTAACTCAGTCAGAGATCCCTTGCTCTTCCTTTGTTCTCCGTACTGAGAAGTAGGGAACATGATAGGGGGAGGAGGAAGGGCTCCATTCTCTAGAACTCCATCCTCTAGAAGTACTCTGAATACTTTAGAGGAATGTATAGGTATTTGAAAGAAAATGGCACTATTGGAAACAGTTGTACCTATTTTGAATGAAATCAGTTAAACCAGGGATTGATAACTTTTTTTTTGGAAAGAGCCAGATAGAAACTATGTTAGGCTGTGCGGGCCATATGGTTTCTGTTCCAACTATGCAACTCTACAATTACAGGGTGAAAGCATCATAGACTTCTCGTGAGCAAATGGGCATGGCCATGCTTCAATAGGGGCCCTACGCAATGAAAGAGATGGGACAAAAAATAATAATTTAGAAATATTTGGGGGCCAGGCAGGCAAGCCCAATGCAAGAGAAAGGACTTTCACTGGTGCTCAGGCCTTGCCAAACTTTTATTCAATTTTGGGTACACATCTAGCTCTTAGGCAGGTAATTGCGGTAACAGACAGACTATCTTAAAGGTCAGTAAATATTAGAAAGATTTACTCTGAGACTATTTGATCAGGAAATAGCTTGAGCCCCCAATGTCTGGACTAGACAATTGGTGCATAATTCTGTCTCTTGTGATGGGTTCAAGGTTCACGAGCATTCTGGGATCCTTGTTTACACTTCTCTGATAGTGAAGACAATAGGTGGCTTCCTGCAAACTTGATCAACAAAAATAGGTGGAGGGCCAGATGTGGCCTGATACTGCTCTCTGCCTTCAGCTATTAAAGAATGCTTACTAAGGGAATCTTTGTTAGAAAAAAGGAAAACATATTCAGCACAGAGTTTCCTAGGGTCATGGATTAAGGAGCTGCACTAAGGGCATTCAGGTCATTAAAACAATAGCACATGGAAAATAATATTTTAAATATAATTATAGTTTTCAGTTTTAAAGTATAAGCATTCTTATTAAAATACATAATACTGTGTTATTTACACTAATTGGGGGAATAGTAAGCAGACTTCAAGATGTGAACCCTAATGTTTAGAGCTGCATTTGAAAGGATATGAGATGTGTTCTTCATTGGCTGTTTGCTATTATCTTTTAGGAACAAATTAAGCCATAAAACTGGCATTTTTCCAGTCCATCTTCTGTAAGAATAGTATAAGCTTGTCTCCAAACTTGTTTAGAGCTCTTAGATCATGCCTGAAATCTTAAATCTTGACACATTTATTTATTTAGGTAAGTGCTCAAAGAATAAGCTAGTTGAAATATGGCAAACAATTTCAATTTTTAATAGTTTAATCACATTGTGCATATAATTGTCACATAGTCAAAAATATCTTTCACTACAAAAATAGCATTATAGCTACTGTAGATTGGGAAGGGAGAGATTTGTAAAGAAATATACAAAGTTAGGATGCAAGTATTAAGCATATAGTAACAAGCATGATATTTTAGAGAATAATGACCAAGGCTCTGTTTCAGTGGAATTGAAATAAAAACTTTGTACATGCCATGCACTTGAGTCCTTTTTCAGGAGCTTTGTAGATATTGATTTTTTTTAAAAAAAAAATAGTGATTTATGAGACAACTAAGGAAGAACTGGCATAATTACTACCAGGGGAGAAGGTGCAAATGTAGATTGTAAGCAAGAGAGTGAAGATCAAACCTTTGTACGACTGTTATATGTTGGATGAAGGACTTATGGAAAGAGTATGGTATTTTTTGGAATCTGAACATTGGGGGATTTGAAAAGTATTTTCCTTACAAATGGACAAAAAAGGCTCTTTGGCTTAAGAATGCACAGGCATTTTTCACCTCTGCTGGGCTGTAAATAAAAGCATCCAGAAAGCCATAAATCCACTATTAAGAAAAAGCCCCAATGATTTACAAAGATACTTGCAAGATATTCTGTGTTTGGTTTTCTTTAAAAGTTCTCTTTTTCCACTGTGGAAGCTGGAATATGGGTGGTTCCCTAAGAAAAACATGATCCTAAGTCTGTTAAAACTAATTACTTCTTATTAGGATCTGGAGAAAGTAAAAGAAAGCAATTTGTTTAAAAAATCTTTATTGTTGAAAGTATTACATATGTCCCTTTTCCCCACCACTGACCTCTTTTAAGTCCCCTTTCTCTCCCGCCCCCCTCATCTCTCCAGACCTTCACCACACTGTGTTCATGGGTTATACTTATATGCATACAAGCTCTCTGGTTGATCTCTCCTTTTTTTGTAAGTTAGGGTAGGGCAGCTTTTTATGTGTCCCTGGAGTCTATAGAATTACTTCAATTAGCAAAGCCTAGCTCCAGTCCTCTTGCCAACTGTGTAAAATATACATACACAACTTCTGAATTATTCACTGTGGCTTTACAGTACTTAGTTCTAACTTTCTTGCTTTCTACAGCAACCTTAGTGAGGATTTAAAAAAGAACATTTTTATAACACATATCATGATGTGCATAAGGTTTTCTCTCCAGTCCCTGAATTGTAGGGGGTGCATTTTCAGTGACATAGAGCATACCATGTAAATGAGCTGTGGAGTAACAAATTAAAAAGCTTTTATAGAAACCTCTAATTCCTATTTAGGGCTCCCCTGGTATTAACTAAACTGGCTACAGCTCAGATAATTACAAGTTCCCCCAATGAATGTGGAGGTGTGCATTGTTGACTAACAACAGATACAGCGAGCCGTGTGATTGATTATTAAGGCAAAGCCATAAAGGGTGTTTGTGATCAATGATGCTCTTGCTGTGCACTGCCCAGCAGAATATAAGAAAGGGCATTTAAAAAATGGTGCCATTTTTCTTCCTGAAACTGTTCTTCTTGGGTGAGAACTCCTTGACGCTGTCACTTTTCTTTAGTACATACTAACAATATCATAAATAAAACCCAAGCCGATATGCACACCTAGTCCTACAGTAATTTGAGGGTCATGACAAATTATATTGCATCTGTAGTTTTATAATTAATACATGTATTGACTCCTGCCTATGGACTATGCTATTGTCTTGTTAAAACCATAACAAATGGCCCTTGGCATCAAGGGGATCATGATCTAGTATATGATTCTTTCTTTGGTATATGGCACTATTTTCTAAAATGACAAAATGGTATAAATTTGACCTAACCCATATTGAGTATCTACTATGTGTCAGCTACTGGTTAGACTCTGGGACTCAAGAATTAATGTCCTGGTCCCTAGATGCTCATGATCTGGTAAAGGACAGAGAAAACTACATGAATTGCACTGCTAGATGACAGACAGGGGTACGTTATCTGATCTCCAACCAAAATATTACATAAGTAGGAGGAAAGAGGTAAATATTCTGAGTAGAGCTGATGGGAAGACAACTGAGATATGGTGGGATATGAGCAAAGGTAAGACTTAGGTCTGCTATAAAGGGCTTTCCAGGTAAAATAACATTGTTTTATATATATTCAAAAGGATAAAACTGGCAAAAAATAGCTTATGAAAGGCTAGAAATCAACCACAATTATTGTTTTGATGCCTGTTTGAAAGAATGATATAGAGCTAAAATTACAAGATAAAAAGGATAATTATTATTTCCAGGATGCTTACAGTCCAGCTGGAGAGTGAGAGCATCTATTTTGCAGCATCAGATTTGTTAAATGCAGTTTGTTGTAATGACAAGAACTTGGATTTTGAAGCACATCAATTGTACCTAATCTAACTTTTTTAAAGATTTTGTGAATATAAAGAACATATTTACAATTGCTTTACAAATTCTAAATCTTTAAAGAAAGAAATGTCAATGATCTGACATAAGAGATGCATAAGTACTAGGTAGTGCATAAAGCCATTTACCACACAGCTGACTTCCTAGCAACCCAAAGGGCTGCATCGGACAGAGAATTTAAGACTGGCCTTTTGGACTTGACTAGCAGTGACAAAATGCTATCAGTAATGACACTGCCTCTTTGCAAGGCAAGATGATGCCATTTTTCATCTACTAGTGCACCTTGTTTTGGCAGCTGACAATCAAGAATTCCAGAGAGCGTGTTCCTATCACTGATTGAGGTTGTGTGTCAATGCAGGAGTCTTTGCCTCTCAGATTGGAAGCCCCAGCCACCTCTGTCTCCATCACAAGGTGGGAGAAGTTAGGCTGGGCCTGCAAACACATCAGCAGTGGAAACCATAGCAGCAGTCACAGCACTAATGGCCAAGCATCCCATGCTTTTGTAGATGGCTGGGTAGAAACTCATGTCCTTCTTGACATGAACCACAGACTTTTGGTGGTGGTTGTACTGTCCTCTGTGATATGTCCCCATTTAGTGACACCAGTCTGAGCAAGGGTGACCAATAAACCCTCTGAAATGTTGGATTATAAAAGGAAGGGTGACTCCATCTTGAAGTCAACCTTATTTATGTAAAAGACAAGATTTTTTTTGTGCAGTCCAGGGTTGTATTCCAAATACTAGTTAATCCCTCACCATATATATATATATATATATATATATATATATATATATATATATATATATATATTTACATTTTGATTTTACTTTTTTATATGAATCACATTATATAATTTTTGTGCCCTTCAACCCTCATAAAACTCTGAGAAGTCTGTGAGCATGGTATTTGATCTCTTGGACTCTTCACATCATTTTCCATGACTCCTTATGTTTCTGATTCTTTCAGTATTTGGATACTTAATGTTACAAAAATAGCCTTTCTCAGCTCCCTAGATTTTCATACCTCTGCCTTTGGACAGATAGACCCCAGGTCATAACTCACCTTTAAAATCACTAATTATGATGCCCATTGACATTTACTTTAACTGACCTCTTACTGACAAATCATAGCCTTGGAAAGAGTTGGGGCGTGAGAAGTGGACTGTTCTCTATACTTATAGCTCAGTCAAATTTATAGTAGGTTTTAACTTCTTGAAAAATTGTTAAGTGACTTCTGCTCATTGTCATCTATTTGTAAACATGAGACCAAATTTATCCAAATTGATCCACTAGTTTCCAAAGAGGATGAATAAAATGCCAATGAGATGGGCACATACAATTCATCTATCCAATCTGTAATAGAAGCCAGGTGACTATTATTCCACACTTCATCCAGATGCCTTTTCTGCGAGTGTAAAACGACTCAGATACTTCTGTAATTGGGAAGTCCAATAAATTCCAGTTAGATGTGTGCACAGCAGAAGGTCTTTAAGACCTAACAAAAGTCTATGTGTGCCTATTACAAGATTCTGCATTTCCTCATTTTCTGTGATTGTGTATGCATTTTAATGCTAAAGGATTAAGAAGCTTTAAAAATGATTGTCCAGGGCTGACCTGCAAAGATAAACAAAAAGTGTTAATCTGAGAAAAGGAAGTTTGAATTAGAAATGAGGTAATTAGAAGTGAAGATACGGTGGGACAAATAAGGAGATAAGAAAGGAAGATTTAGTTCCACCAGCAGGCAGAGTCTTAATAAGTTTGCCATACTATCTCATTGATCAACTTGGTGCCCACAGATCCTGTGTTCTCAGCAGAAACAATAGAAAGTCTATCAGTACTCTGGTATAAAATAGAAAAGCAAACCAGCACTTTCCTGGATCCAATAAAAAGGGGCCAGTGAGCAATGAACCATGACAGTGGAAACCACTTTTTAAAATTAATTAATTAACGGCATGCCTTTTAAATGACCCCAGTGTCTTTCTTATTACTTTCATGGCTCTTTACATCCAAGCTCTTGATAGTTTTTCACAGTTTTCATAATGAGTGTGTCTGCATTGCTTAATTTGCACACAGAGGACTCAGTACTTGCAGCAAAGTGCTAGGGAAGCAATAGCTATTCTGTGATGTGGCTCCTTTTGCATGAGGTCCTAGGTCCTAGGATCATGCTGGGGACTTTAATTTCTTTAGACTGGACATAATATTTTAGCATCTATTCCTTTCAAGTGCTGGATGTGATTATCTTCTCTGGTAGGAACTGGATAGTCTTGGCTTTATCAAGTTAATATAGTGCATGTTGAAAAGTATATCAAATAAATACCACCACTATTCCATAAACATCTCATTCTCTCTCACCGAAATACTTTTTCTTTTGACTACTTTCTGTGTCACTATTTTGTTCCAAGCTACTCAGAGAACCTAATAGCAAGCCTTTTTCTCGGTCACAATGGTATAAATTTCATTTTTTATTAATATTTTATTTTCACATACCTTGATAAACAAGTGTTTTTCCAAAAAAATACTTACATGCCTCTCAAGGGTTTTGTGTGCGTGCTGGAAGTACCAGGGTTCTTTCTTTGTGACTCCCATACATATAAAATTCCATGTCAATTTGGATGGATGCTTTATTATTCTGTTTTCAGTGACTAGAAATGAGTTACTGAAATGTTGATCCCAAAATAACCATTCAAAAAGCTCTACCCCTCCTGCTTGATTCAATAGTGGTGAAAAGGCCATCCCTGCCAGGGTCTGCCTATTGTGGCCTCCCCCAGGTGACTCGCCTTATAGAGACGGAGAACCGGTGGCGCGCTCTGCCTGGTTCCTCACACGTGACAGTAAGACAACAAGAAGGAGACAATACCTGTGAAGTGTCTTTTGAGATTTCCAGCTCAAAAGAAGTCTGTAAGTGAAAACCATCCTTATTATTATAAATGAAAATATCCAGGAAACTGGGGAGGTATTCTAGGATTCAGATCATTTTCCAAAACATGGCCGTGCCCTTTCCTGCCCACCCCCCACAATCAAGGAGAAAAGTCTCCTTTGAACCAGCGAAGTCAGTGTAGGGAGAACTCCTTAAATGTCTGTGCTTTGGATATTAAATGATTGCAGACGTCAATAGATTTCCCCAAGTGGCTGTATATAAATGAACATTTGCTTTGACAGGTGGTTCAATATGCTCCATGCTGCCCAGCTAACATGCAGTGTGGAATGAAATCAGAGAGCAGGCGATTTCTGTGGGCAGGAATGTATAATTGCAATGTATTTACCGAGTGTGTACCTGGGAGCTCCATTAAATTACTATGTAATTAAAAGGCAATTCGTTCTTTACTCGAGCAACTCCTTTTCTCAGAGTCTGTGGTAAATTCTTTTAACAGTGAAAGGAATTCCAGTAGTTCCTAGAGTAGTTCAGACCACTAATGGATAACCTCAAAGTAAGGAGGTGCAGGTTACTTTTGTTAACCATTCATCAGGTTTCAATTAATTTCCATTTTATTTCACTTTCATTATTTCAGACAAATAAAACTTTGCTCTTTCTGGTGGCCAAACACTTAGAATTGAATAGCACAGTGACTAGCTGAGCATATGGATATAATTGATACAGGCCCGCCTCCATTTGTTCATTGTGATGAACTTGTTTGTGAAAATGCCAGGCTTATAGGATACGCTTCAGAGAGTCCAGCTCACTGGAAAAGCAGAATGGCAAATTGTCAGCTTTGTTCTGTGTTTAAATAAGCAAATGTTACAGAAAGAAATGGTAGATAGTGACAAAAGGGCATTCAGTAGAGGAATCCAGCCATCATTTCCTACTGTTCTGCTCACATTTGGTTACTTTAACTATAAGGCAGGGATGATGATCTTGTTAACTGTGTTTCAAGGTGCTTGTGACAAAAGGGCAATGCGTTTCAACTGGAAACGCTTAAATAGTCCAAATTTCAAGTCACCCTAGAAAATATTAGTGGAAACAAATGGCTGCAGCAGAAATTTGCAATTCAAATAACTCCATTTTCTCTTCTGTGCTGCAAACTGTTTGCTTCTATTCAGAATAAAAGAACCCCCAGACAAGAAAAAAGCAACCTCATGCTGGGAACACCCATTGCCTAAGATTGAAATATATTTTAATTGTCATATTAAATCACTACTGTTTTTCATGTAATTTTATCAGTGCTTCTCAGGCTGCAGTTAATGTTTTAAAACATTTTGCATTTAATCATAATTACCTGGACCTTTCTCCATACTCTTTTGCAATTCTGGCTGTTAAGTTCCTAAAACTAATGAAATGTTTACATATGAGCATTTATTGGGTATTATTTCGTTTTGTTTTTTCTTCCCTCTTCCTGGGGCCTTCAGTAAATTGAGTACAGGAGTATAGCAAGGTGAGATTTCCTCCTGGGGACTTCTTTTCTTCAGATAACTTCTAAGATTTGCATTGTTTATTTTCTCACCAAAACATACTGAAAATGTCAGGTACAGAGATTGCTGCAATGCACTAAGTCAGCTGAATGGGTGGTGAGTTCAGCCTCCTGAAAGACACACAGAGATGAATGCAAAGATGGAAAAAATGATTGAGGATAATTTTGCAATCCCCCAAAAGAGAACCACAGAGAATTCTGCATGTGAGGTGGGATTATTTCCCAGGCATCTTCCAGGATTCATCCTGTGATGAAAATGGATTTGTCAGGTGCAAAGAAACTTTGGAAGGGAGGAAAATAAGTGCTATGTAGAAGATGGAAATAGAGGAGACAAGTTTTTTGTCTATATCTTTGTAAAGGAAATTGGAAAAGTAAAAATAAAGATAACCGGGTGTTAGAAAACATAGATTAGGCTGAACACAAAATTACTTGATTACTTTTCTTTTTAAATATATTTTTTATTGATTTCAGAGAGAGAGGTAGGGAGAGGGAGAGATAGAAACACAAATGATGAGAGAGAATCATTCATAGGCTGACGCCTGCACCGTCCCTACTGGAGATGTAGTCTGCAACCTGACCAGGAATCAAACCGCAACCTCATGGTTCATGCTCAACCACTGAGCCACACCAGACGAGCTGATTGCTATTCTAAATGAACAGGTTGTTTGGGAATTATGTGGACCTAGCCTGAGTAAATTATAAAGGAAAGGCATCCTCACGTCCTCCCCAACATAGACACACAGTTGTTGCACATACATGCCCAGGCACACAGCTCTGTTGTAACCAGAATATCATTTGTATTCAGAAGAGTGACTTAAAGAGTTTGAGGAATTAACAAATAGTTACATTTTTATTTTCTCTAGGATTAGGCTCCAATGAGGACGTAAAAAATAGAATCCCTAATGAGTGCCTCATAGGGATTATTTTAGATTTAATCGATGCCTGTATGTATTTTTTTCTCTCCTAGAATTTCCCATTTCTCTCCCCCACCCCTCCTTTCTACTATTCTCCATTTATTGCCTGAGAAAAGGGATGAAAGTTAGAAAATCTGTAGAGCTCTCCTGGCTTTGTTTCTGTAAACCAAACGCTTGTGGAGACGCAGAGCTTGCAGAACCTCAGGAAAAGGATGGGGAGAAACAGAGAGTGAATTAATCTTGTCATCTTAGAGGAGAAATAGGTTTCCTTCGCCTTCCAAGCAGATAGAGGGAAGGAAAGAAGAAAATACCTTGGTGAACTGAAGAAAAAGGTGCTCTTTCCCTTTCTCACATAAAGGCCTTACAAAGTTTATCCAGCGATATAAGGTAGATGGGACCACAGCAAGCCTACCAGGGATTCCGAGGTCACTGGGGAGACAGCAGCACTAGAGATAATCCTATTGTGTAGAGCAGCAGCATAAAACTTGGAGCTTGCACTGATATAGCTGGACAAGGCATCTGAACAGCAGACCAGACTTCGCATTTCTCATTCACCTGGTGGTGGGAAAGCCATAGAAGACAACAGCCATGACCATTGGGGCAGCATATGTGAGGAGCACTGTACATGGTCTGTGTGTTCCTGAAAATGAGTGGTACTCTGTGCACCTGCTTGAGAGTGATCTTGGGTATATCCTTTCCATCATAGCGTAGATTGCTGCTAATTAGCATGATGTCATTCATAAAGGATTTAACACAGTGTTCTGTAGAACATGAAGATGATTTAACATCTTGGGGGCTATATTATGACAGCAATCAGGAGAGTTAACTTAGCCCTTGGTTCTGACAGTGAATGTATACTGCTATATTTTCCATATAAAAGTAAACTGAATTACATCTTCATTATCAGTGGGGTTGGAAGAGAACATCTTTGTTGGATAAATAGGGGCATACCAAGTTAGAGAGGCTGTGTTGAACTAGTCCAAGCAATAGTGTTTATCTATAAGAACAGTTATGATCATAAATATCAGTAAAGTTTATAGTAATCATTAGTTATTTAAAAACAATACTTTGATATTTGTAGGAGTTGTATGTATTTTTAAAAAATTAGAAGGGTGGCATCCATCTCTGCAGAAGATTTTGGGCTGCTCTAAATATTCATATTTCTCTTTCTGTCAAGATGGGGATAGTTTTAGGGGCTTATACTTAGTCTTATGTACCATAATAATTATTAATCTATAGATCATGGAACCGATGTGAGGACCCTAGCAGCTACTAAGAAAATCAGAAATTATACCTCCACCAATATTGACAATGTATTAAAAATTGGTTGAAGGCACTAGAGACAAAGCAGGAAGAATTTTGAGGAATATGATTCTTACAGAAACAAGTGCGCTAGGCAAATGCCACATTCACTTGGTTTTTCCTCTGAGGGCATCCTTGAGGTCCTCTTCCGTTCACACAGCATGGAGAACACAATTCAAGGAGAAAGACACGGTCTCAGTGGACAGAGATGTGGAGCTATGGTAGAAAGTGGAAACGGGGGTCGGGGTGTCTTCAAGGAGAGGAAATCCAAAAGGAAGGGGAGATTTTCAACCTGCATGAAAGTTCCTCTTTAATCCTTGGCTGAGTAGTAAATGGCACCTATGCAGGTCATGATATCAAGAAACCAATAGAAGCAGCAACTGGTAGGGTCCGAAGCTAAGTACAGATTTAAATAGGTTCCTGGAGCTGCGGGCATATGGTTCAGTTACAGTCCTGCCAGGTTAGGGTGTGTGTAAATGTTGCAGGTTTTTAGTCAAAGCTCCCAAAGGGATACATACTCTCTAGGAATAAGGGCAAAACTAAATAGACCAGTTCTTACAACGTATAAAAAAATCACCCTATTTAAGATTAAGTTACTCTGTGGGAAGTCGGATTGCTGAAGTGAATGAAAACATGTAACACTCCAATTAATAATTATAAAATGTGAAAAGAGCTATTTTATAACAAAATACAATACACATTATTTTTTTAAACTTTATTATTAAAAGCATTACAGATGTCTCCTTTTTCCCCATTGACTCCTTCTAGCCTGCCCCAGCCCTTACTCCCTGGCCTTCACTCCCCTCCCCCTGCCCCAGGCCTTCACCACACTATTATCTGTATCTGTGGGTTATGCATATATGCATATTAGCTCTGGTTAATCTCTTCCCACCCACACACCCTCCCCTGCCTTCCCTTTGAGATTCATCAGTCTTTTTCATACATTATTAAAACCCCATTGAATGAATATAGAGCCTGGGCATAG
This sequence comes from Myotis daubentonii, assembly GCF_963259705.1. NCBI lineage: Eukaryota > Metazoa > Chordata > Mammalia > Chiroptera > Vespertilionidae > Myotis > Myotis daubentonii. Next base: position 49,871,517 of record NC_081852.1, on the reverse strand, counting down.
TAGAAAACAGGATTGATTAGTGAATTAATGACCCATCAGTAGGCAAACATTTAAATTGAAGCAGAGAGAGGAATAAAATGGAAGAATAGATTAGTGTAAAGATATGTGTGACATGGTCAAATCAAATATATATCATTGGAGACCCATAGAAAGAGGAGAGAGAATGAGGAAAAAGAAACATCTGAAGAGATAATGACTGAGAATTGTCCCAAGTTGATAAAAGAATTTAACCAACACACTCCAGAAGATCGGTGAAAACTAAATCGGAGAAATGCAAAGAAAACCACACTTAGACACCTTTATAATCAGATTGCTAAAAATCAAAGTTAAAGGAAAAAATACTTTAAACCAGCTGGAAAAAATAGATACAATAAAACTGATGTCTGACTGTTCACCAGAAACTATAGAACCCAGAAAACAATAAAATGGCAATGATTAAAGCACTGAAAGTAAGGGGTGAGTGTGTATGGGGGTAGAAGCACTCCTGTCTTGAACTCTAAACCTAGTGAAAATAGTTTTCAAAAGTGAAAGCAAAATAAAGACTTTTTCAGACAAACAAAAGCTGAGAGAATTTATTACCAGAAGATTACACTACAGGCAAACCCTAAAGGAAGTCTTTTAGGCTGACTAAAAATTATTTCAGGTAGAAGCTTTGAAATACATGAAAGAATGAAGGATTAAAGGAAGGATAAAATGGGGTAAATATGAAAGATACTCATTGCATAAACAATAACCATATCCTGTGTGATACGTAAAGGAAATTACATGATGGCAAAACACAGGAAGGGTTAAATGGAGTTAAACATTTAAAAGTTTCTGGCATTATTCCAGATGTGGTAAATATGCTCAATTTAGGTAGATGCGATAATAAGGCAAGCATGCCCATCAGGTCTACCAGAGAACAATCCAAAGCTGCACTAAAAATCTAATAAAAATACTACTCTACTCTAATTTTTTTCTGGATACTAGGAATACATCAGTGAACAAGACCCTGCTCTATTGAGGAGAGAAAATAAACAATTTTAAAAAATGAATATATAACATTATATGAGGAGTGTTACAAATAAAAATCAGTTTTAAAAATTGCTACTATTACTTGACCATCTTGTAAATTTAGGCACTTAAGCTAAAAGCACAACAGGCCCCATTGATTCTTTTTTCTTATACCAATCCAATGAAAGAGCCATAACACTTTCATTTTTACATATGAATGAAATATGATTTTTAGAAATGGCTTTACTCACAACTAAAAAGAACCAACTGACATATGCAAGTTTTTAACATGTTTTTTTAAACATCATAGCAAAGTATTTTCTATTTTATTACCAGTTTTTTTTTAATATTATTTAAAAAAATTTTTTTTTCTGGCTGTCTGGGTGAGTCTTCTCTGATCAACATTTGTCACAGATTTTTCTTCCCTATTTTTCTTTAAAAAATTAAGATCTTTTCTAACAGTTTTATTAAGATACTAGAGGCCTGGTGCGTGAAATCTGTGCATGGATAGGATCCCTAGGCCTGGCTGGTGATCAGGGCCAATCGGGGCCTTCTGCCTGCTGGCTGGGGCCTTCTTTCATTCCATGCCTCCCCCTGGTGGTCAGCGCGTGTCATAGCGAGCGATAGAACTACTGGTCTCCCAGTCGAACTCCCACAGGGACACTTTACTTTGTATGTTAGCCTCCCGTACCATACGATTCACACATTTAAGATGTTCAATTCAAAAGTTTTGTGTATATTACATTATTGATGTTTAAAAATTGTGGCCAAATAAATTTAACATCAAATTTACCATTTTTACCTTTTGAAAGCACATAATTCTGTGGCATTAATTACATTCACAATGTTGGGTGATCATCACCACTATGGTACATCATGTTAGTGGAATCAGACAGTATTTTTCCTTTTGTGCCTGCTTTATTTCACTTACCAAATTTTTCAAAGTTAACCCATGTTATAATAGGTATCAGTGTTCTATTCCTCTTTAAGGCTGAATAACACCCCATTGCATGGATATATCCTATTTGTTTATTTGGTCATTCACCTATAGACACTTGGGTTGTTTCTAACTTTCAGCTATCATGAATAATGCTGCAGTGAACATTGGTATACTTGTATCTTATTCCCTCCTTTCAATTCCTTTGAGTTCATCTTCCTTTTTGAAAGATACAGAATTTCAGGTTGATCATTTATATTTGTTTTCTTAATGTGATTTAATATCTCATCCCAATTTCCTGCTGGTTTCCATTGTTTCTGATGAGATAACAGCCTTCATATTTATCGATCCTCAAGATGTGATATTTGTCTGGCTACTTTTAATATCTGTCTTTTCTTTCATGAGCTTTATTGAGATATAATTGAAATAAATTAAGTTTAAGGTATGCAATGCAATTATTTTTTTACTAGCATATATAGTGAAATGATCACCACATAAGGTTAGTTAAAAGGTTAGTTAAAATCCATCTCCTCACATAACTACCACTTGTTATTTTTGCAGTGAGAACATTTGAGATTTACTCTTTTAGCAACTTTCAAGTATACAGTGCAGTATTGTTAACTAGAGTCCCCACAGGCTTAAATTTTCTGCATTTCAAGGTGTGTCACCAGGACTCTGTGGATAACGTACTTGATGGCACTGTGCTTTCTTCATCTATGATCGGGCAGAACAGTAGCCTCTATGGCTTGATCCATTCAGGATTTATTACTAAAGCCGCTTTAACTCACACAGTAGTGGACATAATGAAAACCATGCCAGAAGTGGGCTCTCGGCTCAAGGGACCAAACCAGCTGTGGGTATGAGGTGATGGGACAGTGGTTTAATGTCTAAGTAGGGCTTGGGAAGCAGGTCATATTAGGTAAATGGAGGGACAGATGTAGATTGCTCAACTGTAGTCTATTGTATTGATACAGTCAATATACACAATGGGTATATGCCACTCACAGGCCAGGAGTTATTTAATTATAATCTTATATCAACTCTATTTTCCCTTAAAGGAGCAAATGCAAAAGAGTTGGAACAAAGTAAAACTGGTACTGTTTTCATTATTATGTGTGGAGCTTTTTTCTGAGTCTTTATGGCTATTGACATAAGAAAATACATGAAATGATACCTTTGATAAGTGGATCTATCTATGGCAAAGATGCTTTAAGACATCCGTGGTCACCTAAGCTATGCTGTATTCAAACAGAACTTTTGTGAAGAGTTCTTTTAAAGACACACAATCCATCTTCTTCAGGCACTATCTTAGTCAATGTGACAGCCTTATGCTATAACTTACTGAACCAGAGAAGCTTTTTCAATGTGGCAATTTGTAGGATTTTTATTGTTCCCTGTTCCTTTTTTTCTTTTTAAGACTTTTTTGAGCATTTTTTTTTTTGGTGTACAACAAAATTGAGAGGGAGATACAGTGATTATCCATATACTCTCTACCCCTCCCCACATGACTAGACTCCCCATTATTGACATCACTCACCAGAAAGAATGGTGTATATATTATTTTTACCAAGAATAAACCCATATTGATAAATCATAGTCCAGAGTTTACCTTATGATTCTTTATGGGTTTGGACAAATCTATAATTAATAACATATATATTACTATAATATCATACAGAGTATATTTACTGCCTTAAAAATCCTATTCACTCTGCCTCTTTATCTCTTTCACCCCCTGTTCCCCAAGCCACTGATCTTTTCCTTTTTTTTTGGTTTAGCTTTATTGAGGTAATTTATACATGAAATTATCAACTGTTTAAAGTGTACAATGTGATGATTTGATAAAGGTTTCACCAACCCCATCAAGATAATTAACGAATCTATCACCTCACATGTTTACCTATTTTATTTTTTAATTTATTGTTGAGAACATTTATTCTCTTAGCAAATTTCAATTATACAATATAGTGTTATCAAGTATACTCACTATTTTATACATTAGATCCTCAGACCTTATTTATCTAATAACTGAACGTTTGTACGATTTTACCAACTATTCCTGTTTCCCATACCTCCCAAAACTATTTTTCTACTGTTTTTTTATGAGCTGGGCTTCTAAAAAAAATTCCACATATGTTATACTATGCAGTAATGGTCTGACCTTTTTCACTAAGTGCAATGCCCTCCAGGTTTATCCAAGTTGTTGCAAACAGCAGGATTCCTTTCATTTTTAATGCTGAATAATATTCCTTTGCATATATGTACCACATTTTCTTCATGTCTTTGTCTGCCAATAGACTCTGTTTTTCTCTTTTCTTAAAAAATATATTTTATTGATGTTTTACAGAGAGGAAAGGAGAGGGATAGAGAGTTAGAAACATCGATGTGAGAGAAACATTGATCAGCTGCCTCCTGCACACCTCCAACTGGGTATGTGCCCGCAACCAAGGTACATGCCCTTGACCAGAATCGAACCTGGGACCCTCCAGTCTGCAGGCCAACGCTTTATCCACTGAGCCAAACAGGTTAGGGCTGCCAATAGACTCATAGGTTGTCTCCATACCTTTGCTATTGTAAGGAATGCTGCAATAATAATGGAAGTGCAGATATCTCTTTGAGATAATAATTTTGCTCCTTTGGATATATACCTGTATGTGGGATTGCTAGGTCATATGATAGTTTTATTTTAATTTCTTATGGGAACCTGCATACTCTTTTCCATAGTGGCTGTAGCACTTTATATTCCCAAAAGCAATGAACATGAGTTCCCCTTACTTTCCATTCTCCCCATTATTTTCTTGTCTTTTTTTTTATCATAGATATCTTAACAGGTATAAAGTAATATCTCATTGTGGTTTTGATTTGCCTTTCCCTGATGATTTAGTGACCATTGACCAACTTTACATGTACCTACTGGCCAATTGTATGTCTTCTTTGGCAAAATATATATTCAGGTTCTTTGTCTATTTTTAAATAGGTTATTGTTCTTTTGCTGTTGCGTCGTATGAGTTCTTAGTATATCTTACATATTAACCCATTATTATGTATGTGGTTTGCAAATGTTTCTCCCCTTCTGTAGGTTGTCTTTTTGTTTTTTAGATGTTTTCCTTTGCTGTGCAGAAGCATCTAAGTTTGATGCAGTCCTACTTCTTTAATTTTGCTTTTGTTGGCTTTGTTTTTGGTATCAAACACAAAAAAGTCACTGTCAAGATCAATATCAAGGGGTTTACTCCCTATATTTTCTTGAAGGAGTTATCTAGTTTCAGATTTTATATTCAAGTAGTTAATCCATTTTGAGTTGATTTTTGTGTATGGTATGTACTATGGGTCATTTTATTTTTCTGCATGTGGCTGTCAAGTTTTCCCAACATCGTTTATTGAAGGTACTATCCTTTTACCAGTATATATGCTTGGCTCTTTTTCATAAATTAATTGAATACACTTCCATAAGGCTTCTCTCTGGGCTCTCTGCTCTGTTTCATTGACCTATGATCTATGTGTCTATTATTATACCAATGCCATACTGTTTTGATTACTACTGTATTGTAATATAGTTTGATCAAGAAGTGTGATGCCTCTAGATTTGTTCATTATCAATATTGCTTTGGCTATTCAGGGTATGTTGTGGTTTCATGCAAAATTTCAGTATTTTTTCCCCCTGAGTTCTGTGAAAAATGCCATTGAAACTTTGATAGGAATTGTATTGAATCTACAGATCTCTTTAGTATGTATATTTTAACAATATTAATTTATCTAATTAACACATATTTTTCTACTTATTTTCACCCTCTCCAATTTTTCTCATCAATGCCTTATAGTTTTTAGTGTATAAATCTTACATCTCTTTGGTTAAATGTATTCTAACTATATTATTTTTGATACTAATGTAAACAAAATTTTCAACTTTCTTCTTATAGTTATTGATGTTGAATAGAAGTACAAGTGATGTTTGCATATTATTATGCATTTTGCAACTTTATCAAATTTGTGTAGTCCTACACTTTTATAATGGAGTCTTTAATGTTTTTTACATATAATGTCATATCGAAATAGATATCATTTTATTTCTTCTTTTCCAATTTTATGTCTATTTCATTTTTTTTTTAAAAAGAGCAAGAGTGTATATCCTTCTGTTCCTGATCTTAGGATTAAAACTTTCACCTTTCCGTCAAAATGTATATGATGTTAGCTCAGCGCTTGTCATAGATGGCCTTTGTATGTGGAAGTGTGTCACCTCTATTATTCTCAACTAATTGGCAGTTCTTATCATAAAAGGAGTTTAATTTTATAAAATGCTTTTTCTATAAGTATTGAGATCACTGTATCATTTTTATCCCTCACTTTGTTAAAGTGACATATCACAGTTATTAGTTTTGTGAAAGTTGAACCACCTTTAAAGCTTTAAAATAAATCCCACTTGAGCATGGTGTTTCATCATGGTAATGCACTGTTGAATTCAATTTATTAGTTTTATTTATATATATTCTTCAGTAATTGGCACGTCATTTTCTTTTCATGTAGTGTCCTCACTTGTATCACAGTAATGCTGGTCGTATAAAATGAGTTTTGAAGTTTCCATCCTCTTCAATTTTTTTTAGAAGAGTTTGAAAGAAATTGCTATTAGTACTTTAAATATGTGGCAGAATTTACCAGTGAAGCTATTTGGCCCTGGACTTTTTGTTGGAAGCCTTTTGATTACCATTTCAACCCCCTTACTTGTAACTAGTCTATTCAGATTTTCTATTACTTCATTATTCCATGTTGGCAAGTTTGTAGATATTTATTCTTTCTTCTGGGTTTACATTTTCTTGGCATAAAATGGTTCCTGGTAGTCTCCTATGATCCTTATATTTGTGTGGTATCAGTTGAAATGGTCTCCTCTTTCTTTGTTTCATGGCAAGTATCTAGCTTCATTTTTATTTTTTGCATCTGGATGTCTAGATGTTTTAGTATCATTGGCCGAAGAGACTATCTTTTCTTCTATTATTTGCCTATGCCTTTAACCAATATCACACTATGCTATTATAGCTTTATAGTAAATCAAATTCAGGTAGAGTCAGCCCTCCAAATTTGTTGTTTTCCTTTTTATTAATAGGTGGTAAGATGTATTGCATCTGGGCTAGGAACTTAAGAAAACTATATTTTGATGATAAAAACAATGATGTGTTTCTTCAAGTACAGTTTACTCAACCTGAAGCCCTAGAAAGCCATCTTTAAATGTTTGCCAAGAGCCATGCTAAGTAAAGGTGGTACCTGGCAGTGTACTTACCTGAAACAAAACCACACTTTGTGGGAATTTCTATGCATCCAATCCTGTTGGGACTTGACATTAAGTCTGTTTGTTCCAAAGAGACAAACCTGAGTTCTGCCTGAGATGAAGACTTCTATTTTATGATGCAGTGAATATTTAGACCGTAAGCTTGCCTTATAATAATCTTTCCTTATTCTAACATTTGCAAGTCAAATTCACCCTGGCATTTAATCAGATTGTTTAATTAATTTCAGGAATATGCATGTGATATCTCTGATATTTCTTTCTTCACCATCTTCCATGCTTTTGAAAAAAATCATTACAACCGAGATTAAATATTTTCTTCTCAATGAAAACAACTTGAGGTTAGAAATGAGGAGAGACATTTAAACCAGGTGATTGTAGATAATGTTACTGATCTCAAGTTTTCCTATTAACCTCTAAGTTTATTAACAATAGATGGATTGAAGCATGAATAGGTGAGCAGAATCATCCAAGAAACTAGCATTGCTGTCATGTCGACATTTTTAATTTATATACAGGATTCCACACAGTGACTGGCACATGGAAATTATTAAACATTAGTTCTTTGCCTGATTTTTTTCTCATTGACTCCTCACCATAAAACTAATACATATTATCATGATCTTAATTTTTAATATAAATAAACTGAGGCATAGAGTGTGGAAACTTGGCCAGTCACGTATCTGATGACTTGGAGCTGAGACTCAAACTCAGTTTATCTAAAGAACTCATACTGTCTTCATCACTGTGCTCTATTTCCTCATAAGTATTACTCCAAAGTCACATGCTGATTTTATAATAACCAGGTGGGCAGTAATTATAGCTCTTGGATGCAAGCAATATTCAGTATTTTCTCTGTCAATAGTAGCATTCTTCTGCTAGTCAAATATGATGTGCATTACAATATTTATTTTATAGTATTATTTTTCATTTTAAGGCACAGATACTTGTACAATTTAAAATTGTTTTTGCTGTAGTAAGAAATCTGTGTATTCATAGAAGGTATAAAAATAGTATGAAAGTAATATCAAGGCTACATGTGTACTCACCCCCAGTTTGCACAGTATTTACAGCATTATGTCTTTCCCCACAGGGGTAACCACTATTTTGAGCAGTTTTTATCATTCCCTTACTTGAAAGCATAGCTATAAAATAGAGGCAAGTACCCCCATATGAAATAACTTTTAGTTTTATTTTTAAACTTTATATAAATGGTAGTAGACACTATGTCCTATTGTGACTTCATTTTATGAAGCAAAACACTTGTTCCAATTTCTTTGTCTTGATACATGTACTCAGAGTTTGTTCTATCCCAGCGCTGTATCAGGATATACCTCAATTTATTACATTTTCTCCGTTTGGTGGACATTTGGTTGGTGTTTAGATATCGCTCTTTTAAACAATGCGGCTGCAGACATTTTTCATGTCTTCTGGTGCAATGATGCAAGAGTTTCTCCAGAGTGTAAATCCCTAAGAGTAGAGACAGTGATTGGTAAAATATATGAATTCTCAACTTTACAAAATAATAAATAAGAATTTGTATTTTCCCCATAGTATTTCTCAGACATCTATATTTGTACCATCTCTCTGTTGGAGGTTATTAGTAATTGACTCAACACCTATGGTATATATCTTGGTATGTGAAGAGAGATTCACTCTGGGAGGAAAGGTATTTGAGGGTTTATGCAAAGTAAAGAAAAAAACCTGAAAAAAGCAGAAAATTCTTTAGTGTCAGAGAAAAGAGATCATAAGTCTCCAAGAGCATGAAAAGTCTCTTGGGACCTGGGTGATCATTTGGAACTGGGACCGGGTCTGGAGCTCTCACTGGCTTTGTTCTAAATAAAATAATAAGATTCAAACCAAAAAGATATGTATGTATGTATATATAGTTCAACCACTAGTGACATATTTATCCAGTTAGTTTTTATTTTAGTTGGTCAAAGGTCTTCTCCTGACAGCCTGCTTTATAAACTAGCTTATAGCTCTTACTATATTTCCATTAAAAGACCAAACTATCAGGTATTCTGCTACAACATGGTTTTGCTGCCTAAAAAATTCCATATTATACTTATTCAATTTTGGTCCCACTTCTTACTTTACATTCTTTCTTGGCACCTTTCTCCACACACCCTTAGCCTCATCATCAGGGCTCTTGTATTGTTTGTTCTGCAACATGGAGTATTATTGCCTGTGGCTGCCCTCCACCCTGTGAAAGTCAGTGCTTCCATTATTACGTCTCCTGGTATTCTGTCAATTAGTGTTTACCTGTGTTATCTTTCCTATCTGCATTTGTACCCCTGGAACTTCGGAGAAAATCTCACCTGTAAGTACTGGTAGAATTTCATGGCACTGGGACCAGTTGGAGGTAAAGCCACTTCACCTTCTTTATGTACGTGCAAAATAAGCCTTAGCATCTTTTCCTTACTCTGGGGCCGATGTATCTTTAACTTACTGTTTTATTTTTGAACACTAAGTTAAAGATACATCGGATAAAACGTGCGTCAAAAAAGACTGATCACTAAGGCAAAGTTTTTTTCTTTTTTTCCAACTCCCTTTACTTGCATCTGCATAACGTTGCCAGAAAGTGGATGCTGGGCTTTTACCTTTCTGAGGTCAACTACAGGTGAAATCTCTCTGTATACTTTAACTTCTCTATCGAGGGGAAATGAACAACCTAGGTTTGCTCCCCCTTTGAAGGAAAACCACGTTACATTTTATTAATGTAGTTTTGATAAAATAGTCACTCGATATGGGGCTGCTCGGTCTTTGTTTAGCTGTGAATAGACAGTACCAACATCCGAAGGTCCCTTTCAGATACATTTGTTCCTCGCTCCATTTTCTTTTTCATTTATTAAAGTGGAGCCTTAGGCAAAAAAAGAGAATAATATAAACTGCATAGATTAAAAGTTTCAGGTGAGCTAATGATTATAATAAAGGCTGAACTCAAATTTTAAGTAGAATAGAAAACTTGCAACTTTTCAACGAGTTGTTATACTTAGTTTAAATCCGAAGACAAAGGTCTCTGAATAACTGCACAGGTTTTTAAACTTATTTCTGCTTCATCTAGTTTTGCTTTATTGATCCTATGAAGCTCATACACATTGTTCAGACCAATCCTACCCACTGATGTCTTCAAATGCCTTGTGTTTTATTGTTTAATACTAAAGTCAATTGCATGCACCAGCTGCTGCTTCCCACCACTATCACACATATGTACATACATTCACACAGATTATCTGTATTAAAGCACTTTGCCTTTTCATAAGTCATTATTTAGTTCTACTCTTTATCCTCCTACCTAAGGGACCTCCACCCTTAGCAAGGAAGCATACAAGGATGGCTCTTGGGGTTGGAGGCGCGGGGATATGTGTATGGAGTGGGAAAGATATTTGAAATGTCACTATTTTCTCTTTGGAGGTGCCACTAGGGTGATAAACATTTCTTAATAAACCCAATAAAATCTGTAACTCTAGCACGTAAGGAAAAATGTTCTAAATGACACTGATGCTGTCTGTTATGCTGGCTATAATGAGCATCAGTTAGCAGCATATTTACGATCTGGAGTTATAAGAAACTGGTTATTAAATCCCCAAGTCTCTTTTAAATATGACTTTTTAATTCAACAGTTGCAGATTTAACATGAAGTATAGTGACAAACAAGTGTGCCTGTCTGATTTTTTTGACACTGGCTATAGTTCCTTTTAGCTGACCAGTAGAAAAATATCAAGTTTTATCCTTTCAGTTCTCTGGAGCAACATTTCTCAAAGTATAGCTATTGATCCCTGGTATTGTAGCATCTAGTGCAGCGGTTCTCAACCTGTGGGTCACGACCCCTTTGGCAGTCTTATGACCCTTTCACAGGGGTCGCCTAACACCAGCCTGCATATCAGATATTTACGTTACGATTCATAACAGTAGCAACGAAAATAATTTTATGGTTTGGTCACAACATGAGGAACTGTATTTAAAGGGCCAGAAGGTTGAGAACCACTGATTCTTGTAATTGCTAAAAACCCGCATTTAATCTGTGTTCCTCACTCAGGATTATTTTATGGATTGGCATTGGTAAAGCAGTTATCCAGAGCTAATAAAAAGTCGTACTTGTTTTATTCTGAATGTCAGATGACACTATTAAATAATCTTTAGGATTTGGCAGTGCTCTCAATTCTGCCTTGATTTGCTTGTATAATGTTGACCAGGCACCCTAAGAGGAACTTGGGGATTGAAACTAGTCCTCAAGGCCTCACTCTATCCCTTGAGCAAGCCAGATACTACAACTACCCCAGTCTCAGCTGCATAATCTGAAAATGGGGTAAATAGTTGGTCCATCTCTGAGGCCTCTTATCCGCTATAGTAAAGAAAACATGTAGGTAAAAACAAATGTTTAATTCAACTTATTTTTCCTTAAAATCTGTAGTTTTCTCTAAAGTGAAAGGCAAGGCACAAGAAATTTTAAACTATGAGTCCTTTGCAAAATTGTTTAATGAAGACTAATTTACACAGCCAATTCTATCAAATAGCCCTGAATGTCTCTATAGTGCCTCCTGTTGCTGAAGATATAGTATGCAATAGTTATACTACTTGTCCCAGTTAAACGATGATAAAATTTAAATTTGTGGGGAAAATATCTATGCAAATCTGCATGGCTACATATGATTGAACAATATAAGCACAATTCCATTTATAAATACAAGGTGGAGCAAAAGTAGGTTCACAATTGTTCATATGAAAAGCAGATCAAGAATGAACTGTAAACCTACTTTTGCCCCACCCTGTATGTTGTGATTTCAAGAAAAGTAAAAAATATATAACTTAGTAAAATTCAGAAATATTTCATAACAAATACAATTTGATTTTTTCTTAACTGAGAACCAGAAATCATATTTAAAGAATTGGGACCATTTCCTGGATTATTGCTGATTTAGCAGTGAAACTGGCATAGTAGATGCTCAATGCACACTGAGCAGGTAAAGGATGCTATATAGTTCTCAATGTGTAAAGAAAGAAATGTAGGAGTGACTGGTCAAGAAAACATACCTGCTTTCTCAAATATCTAAAAATATTCATGGTTTCTAAAGTTTAGCTTCATTCCAGGTATCAACTTAGTTCAAAAAGTTTTGAAAAAAAATCTGTATTTGCATCAATGTTAATTCATGTGTCTTTGACTTGTTGTTAAAGGGCTGGACTACTATGTGCAATAGAAGATAATGTATTACTCACCTCCTGATAGACGCTCCTAAAAGGGAAGCATCTTTTCATCTGAGTCTCAGGAAGAGCAGGTCTTGGCTGCGACATGGGTGGTCCACAAGAGATCTATGGTATGTTGCAAAATGTGTTATTACTAATAAAGTTTACAAATGCATTTCATTAAAAATAAGATTGCACAGTTTAAAGGTGATCTATTACAACCTTATTCTCACACATTTTATGATAGGCCTTACGTATGAAGGAAATTCTTAAGTGATGCAAGCATTAGACTTATCTTGTGTATAGTTCTGCAGTGAACATGTGAATATTAGGTGGCATAACAAAAATAGTTGCAAATCACTAACCAGTAAATTACATTTGTTTTTGTCTTCTACAAAGGCGGAAGAGCAGTAGTTTAGTGACAAAACCTGGGTAATGTTCTTTTCCTGAGAAATTATACACTGTCCCTAAGAAATATACCAAAATCAAGTAGCTTTTGATATTACTATTTCCTTTTGGGACCCTAACTGACTCTAAATGATTAGAAGGAAACTATTAAAATAATTTTCACAGAATTGGGGGTATGACTACTTAGACCACAACAAATGGTTTAGCACCAAGTGAGTAATAACAGATGTAAGCCAAAACCATCCCTTGGCCTGTTGTAGGGAGAGAAGGGAGCTACATATTTACCAGGAGTCTTTAGAAAATGTTGAGCCAGGAAAAAGATGCAATCCACATAGGATCAGTAAATAGTGCAAACACACACAAAAGACTACAATTAGGAGGAAAGGAAATAAATATCCCAATCTTCATTTCCTCCTATCTTCCTGTTCCTGACAGTGCTTCCAGTGGCAAATTCAACCGAAAGCCTGAGTGACCCAGTAGACAGAGGCACATAGCGGCAAAGGTCTGAGAAGAAAAGGGATAAGAAACAACAAACACGTTACTCTCTTATATGTGAAGCGAAAATAACATGAGCAAATTCTGATTCTTCCAGGTGACTTTGCCAACTACCAGCTTCTATGTACTCAGTAGAGAGACCTGAGCAGAAACATCATGCTGAGAAAATCTGGAGCTAACATAGTACCTACTTCAAACAGATCTGTGACGTGCTTTTTATAGTGATGACTCTTGGTAAGGGAAACTTGGATATTCTAACTTTAATCAAGGGAGTCCAGGCTAAGCCAGCTTTGTTATTTCTGCTTTAAAATCTGGATGGGCGTGGTGCTTGCCTTTGATGGTGCTAGGAAAGAGAGTGAAAGCATCAAATGATATATTACTTTGACAAGTGTGATCCTCTATTTCAATGTGTGTTATGATTTCTGTTCCTAAAAACAAAGGAAGAAAAATTACTAAGCCATTAAAAATCCTTTTGAATATTCATAACAATATGCCCGCGCATGAGTAGTTAGAACATGAAGTTACTACCAGATAAAAGTTACAAATGAATCATTTTTCTTCTTTTAGCCTTCTTTTTTAGTTAGTTTCGAGGGAACTGTTAATCTTCATAATTCCTAAATTATTTTTGCTTTGGAGCCTCTACAGTGCATAGACATGAGAAGCTGTCCACACCAAAATTAGTACTTGAACAAATAAAGTGATTTACTTGTTATATATTAATCATGGATTAATGAAGGATAAAAGTACAGTCGGCTCAGTAAGTGCTTGAGAATTTTTAATCAGAAACGTGCTTGAGAAACACTTTTTAAGAGATGACAGATTTCCTGAATGCGATGAAAGAAGGATATGTTTAAAAACTTAGAATTCTATGGTTTTATGATATAAAGACTTGGCCAAGGGAAGGTACATTTTCCTGACCCTCATTGATGATATCTGCAAGAGATATTTTAAATAAAATATATGGAAATTTTAAATTATATATTTAATGTAGATGCAAGTAGGAATATCCAGGTATGGGCAAAGACAATGAAGTGGAAAATATTTGGTAGTACTAATCTAACAGTTAAAACACTGGTATACTAATCATTTTACATACCTATATTTAGCATCTAAGGTTTAAAAGGTATTTTTTTGAAAAATTATCAGTGAAATTTTCTCCAAATATATGTTATTATTCCTCAATGGACTGTACCCCCTTGACTACAGTAATACCCAGAATATGTGACAGATCATAAACAGAACTATAAAATATTAGATTGAACATTATATATATACCAGCAGCCCAGAGCACAAAAATTTGGGAAACTCGGGGGGGTCCCTCAGTCCAGCCTATGACCTCTTGCAGTCTGGGACCCCTCGGAGGATGTCCACCTGCTGGCTTAGGCCCACTCCCTGGGGGGTTGGGCCCAAGCTGGCAGTCAGACATCCCTCTGGCAGCCCTCATGGGATGTCCACTTGCCAGCGGGGAGCAGGCCTAAGCTGCAGTTGGACATCCTTAGTGCTGCTGAGGAGGCGGGAGAGGCTCCCACCACCACCGCTGTGCTGGCAGCTGTCAGCCTGGCTTGTGGCTGAGCAGAGCTCCCCCTGTGGGAGCGCACTGACCACCAGGGGGCAGCTCCTGCATTGAGCGTCTGTCCCCTGGAGGTTAGTGTGTGTCATAGTGACCAGTCAGTCTGCTGTTAGGGTCAGTTTGCATATTACCCTTTTATTATATAGGATAGAGGCCTGGTGCATGGGTTGGGGTCCCGCTGGGGTGCCTGGCCAGCCTGGGTGAGGGGCTGATGGGTGTTTGCAGGCTGGTCAAGCCCCCCACCCCCACAGTGGGGACCCTCACCCCATGGAGACTATTAAGTGTGTACCCAAAAGCCATCCCTATCTTCTACTTTTTTCTTCCTAACAGAATCCTGGATTGGTTCAAAAGGCCACAAGAAGTTTCTAGAGATGACACAGGCAATGACTCAGTGTGGTATGATAAAGCCAAGATACCTGGATTCTGGTTCCAACTATTTCAGTAACATACTAAAATCAGCCCTCACTCAGCCTATTAATCCATCTGAAATGAGAATGATTAGAAAAGATTAGTAGATTTCAAAGTATATTCTTCAGTTGTGGAGTTCTGCAGAAATATCTAGTGTTCTCTATGGGAATATAATTAAGGGAAAAACTGGAAAAAAGTAATCCACCCTTATAACAGTTGAAAGTGTAATTGCTTTAGATTATTGAGCTTCCATGAATGCTTCATTTGCTATAAAAAGTGTTTTTAAAAACTCTGGGAAAAAATGCTTTTAGATCTTTTCCATCTATAATATGCTTAATAAGCTGTGTGTAAATATAAATTAGAAGATAATTGAAACTATATTGCTCTCATCAAATATAAAGCCTATCCTATTCTAATTTTATTTGACATGAAAACACCCTAGAAAATAACAGAACTGTATCATACACCATTTGGATATGAGTTCCCACTTGGTTTTAGAAACTTACTGTTATGAATGGATTCTGAGGTTAGACAACTAAGTCCCTTGCAGCTGCAATATAAGTTTAATTTCCATATGTAGAGGAGAGTTGATAGATAGCCAAAGGAATTGAGTAAATACCACACAGGACAGATTAAAATGGTTAGGATGCCAAAGGAAATATATATATATGTATGTGTGTGTGTGTGTGTGTGTGTGTATATATATATATATATATATATATATATATATTCAGTTGAAGTGTAGAAATTATGCCTTTAACCTTGGAAAATATTACAGAGGTGATGTAAGTCTGAACTGTTCATAAGCGTATGATATACCTATAATAGACAACAAAGGGAAACTGGTATATTTGACATTACTCTAAAAATACATTAATTCAAAGTCCTTGGTATTACTGTCCGCCAAGAAAACCCAAGGATATCTAAAAATTCTTATGAATTAAAATATTTTTAAAGCTCTCATCCTGTGCAATTCTCCAAGCCTAGTACAACAAAGCATACAAAGAAATATAAGGTACAGTATTTACTTTTATGGATGTTTAAAATCAGGTAAAGAAATTAAAATCTATTTCCATTTCAGTTGTTATATTTTAAGATATTGGCACCACTCAAGAAATGTTAGCTCTTACTTGATTCTCATGTCTACCCTATAACAGTGTTAATAGTATTAATAATCTCTTTCACAGAAGAGATTGCTTGGGTTTTTGGAGTAAGTTGCCCAATATTACAAAACAAATAAACAGAATCAGAATAAGGAGATTATCTTTTTTCCCCTTATTGAGATATTCATGCTCTGAACATATTTCATTGCAATACATGGTAGATGACAAAGTTATTCCAAATCTTTGTTTCCTAAAGCCTCATCCCACCACCACCAGCCAGCAGACAACCTTGCTTGTTTCTAAGAAAGAAATTGAGAGCTTAGATTAAAACTGTTATCTGAATTATTATTATTTTTCTTTCTCTGGATAAGGAGCAAGGGAATATAAGTACAGATGAAATAAGTCCCACCAGATAATCCTATTGGCCCTGTCATTGAGGTCAGTGATTTGACATTCTGGAAATCTTTCTCTTTCTCTTCCTTATGCCTTCATATCATCCTCTCATGACTAATTTACACCAGCATTAAAATGTGAACACTGGCTCTATTCTCCCTAAATAAATATAACACAACAGAATCTCTCTAACCCTAAGGAAACATTATTTTCCAATCTGGCCACCATTTCCCCTCAATGATCACATTCAATAAATTATCTTTTTATAACTTTTTTACTCCTAAACCTCAGATCATGGGTCTGATCCAGCAGTCCATTAAAAATGGTCTTCTAAGAATACCAACGCCATTGAACTTCCAATTAATCAAAAAAATCTAGAATCCTCACTTACCTAGACATTCCCAACCTGTTGATAATAACTAAAGTTTTCTTTATTATCTTACTTTCTGGAGTAACACAGTGCATTCACCTCATCTCTCCATATTCTTCTTTGTCATGTTCTCAAATGTCAGGGCTCTCCTGGAATCTATCCTTCTCTTCCTTGTCTTCTATGTTATTTCATGCATACCTTTTTTTATTTTACCACAGTTTCTATTATAATGATTTTATATCTTTGGCCCCTACCTCTCTCTTAAGTTATAATTTCTTCATTTCTCATACTTTTTTTTTTCCCTGCTTACAACCTACTCTCTGCCTGAATCTGCAGTATTTCTAGACCTGACTTCTCCTTCCTTCTTGTTCCAACTTTTCAGGAGAGATCTCTATAGAAATACTCCTTGATCATCGCATCTCAAACTTTTCATTACACTAATCACTGCTATTGCTATTGTATTCTATTTTTTATAAATGCTCCATCAGCTATGAGTGACATGACCAAGATGGCAACATAGGTTGGCCTTGGCTTCACTCCACATCACAAGAAGAATAACCAACAGCACTTCATGGTCAACACATCACAGAGAATCCTAGGAAAGGGGCATGACAGTGAACCACAGAGAGAGACAAAGACAGACTACATCAGAAAGGTAAGCGGGGTCATTATAAGAGAACCACCACATTGCCCTTCCCCCAGGGTTTGTGGGGGCATTTGTAATAGTGTCGACAGTAAATAATATATAAAAGCTCATTGTAAAAAAGATTGAATTTGTAATTACCAGGTGTGTGGAGGAGGATTGGATGAAGGTGGTCAAAAGGTACAAGCTTTCAGTTATAGAATAAATAAGTGCTAGGGATGTAATGTACAACATGATAATGGCAGATACAAAAATTATTAAGAGTATATCCTGAGAGTTCTCATCAGAAGGAAAAGAATTGTTTTCTTTTATATATGATGGATGTTAACTGTTTGTATTGTGGTAATCATTTCATAATATATGTCAAATCATTATTCTGTATACTTTAAACTTATAAATGCTCCACCATACTCATTCTCCCTTTAGCTTAACATACCTATTTGGTGCACAGCAAGTGATCATTTAAAACAAAAATGTATTTTTACTCCTCTCTTGTTCTTGCACCATCACTTCTGCATTCAATTAATTTCCAATTGCTTCCAAGACCCTTTACAGCTTTTGCACCTTCTTTCTATTTTCAATGCCAGATGCTCACTGTCTTTACTGTAATAGCTTTCTACCTGATTTCATGGTCTTCGGTCTCTTTACTTTTTATACACCACTGGTAGCTTAACACAACTGCAGCACACCTCTGGCCATGTTTTTCTCTAGGCTCAAAGTTTTTCCTTGATCACTGTGCCATAGACCCCACACCCATATCCATGTTTCTACTTTTATTATTCAATCTAAGATAGATAAAATGAATTATTCCTTTTTTCTATTGGCTTTATATCCAATTTTCACAATTTTGTTATTTCATCATAAATCCAAACGATCTCTACGTTTTAAAGTCCAGTTACAGTGCTTGATGAGCATTCCCTGATCTAGAGTCAGAGGCTCCTTTCCCCTCTCTAGTTCAATGGCACAACAGATTCATGACAACACGACCTGTGTTATTGCTTATTCTTCCAATCATAATTTTATCTGTCTTATTTCAGATTCTTTAGTGAGCACCTGCTCTGTGTCAGACAAGACTATGGTTATAATTGGTGAAACAAACCTTCTCCAAATATGGCCATGTAAAGTTCACAAGCCAGTGAGAGAGAGACATTGCAAATGTCAAGTTCTGTGATGAATAATAACATGCAAGAACTAGTGAGAAAACTAAAATACATTTGAATTGAGACAGGAAGGATGAATAAATACAAGTATTTCTCTAATGGACTTTGAATTTGTGCAGGCAAATAATTTATACGCTTTGTCTTTTTGTTTCCTATAATTAACAGTTCTATTTTTTTACATGATCAATAAGAAGTATTGTTAACAAACAAACTAGAAACAGACTCAGATACAGAGAACAGAGGGAAGAAACATTGGGGGACTGGGTTGAAAAGGTGAAGGGATAAAGAACTACAAGTTGGTAGTTACAAAATAGTCAATGGAGATGTAAAGTACAGCATAGAGAATATTGTCACTAATATTGTAATAACTATATATGTTGCCAGGTAGGGGTGCCTTTGAAAGTACCTGGTTGTTTAACCACTATGCTACAAACCTGAAACTAATACAAAATAGTATGGAATGCAAACTATAACTGAAAAATAAAATTTGAAAAATTAACATTTTTAAAAAGAAGTATTTGTTGAACAAAGGCAGCTAGATCTTGCCCCAGAACATATCCTGTCACTCTAAAGACTGTCATTTTGGATGAGCACTATGAGGGGTGGCCCAGAATGAGAGAATGCCTGGAAGCCCCTACAAATGAGTGGTTCAGCCTACTATGGGAACAGCACATGTTTCTAATTAACCTTGGCACATTCTTGTAGTTGGTGGGGTTGATGGTGACCCATGCTGTGTTCTAGCAAATTATGTCATTTTAGTGGATACAACTGAGATAGGATACAATAACGTAGGTGTCACCTTAAATTATCAGCTTCAATGATATTTCTTTTTCAGAATTCTAGAGGTTGGTGTTGCAGTGCCTAAGACAAACAACCAAGAGCATGTTCTTGTTAGTGAAATGAAATGTGGTCGCAAAGTAGTACATTCCTGCTGTTCCCTGCATGCCACAATCTTGATTTTCACTGATTTCATAGTGGTATTGTTTTCTCTAATGCAAGGCAGTTGATGCAGATATAATCAGTCAAGTTCTTAAATGCCACTAGTTGACATCTGTTGCTTAACAATGATTCATTCAAGTTATTGTCATCAAAGGCAGAAGACATAGTCACAAAAGTGTCTAGATCCAAACATAAAAACCCAATCATTTTTTATCTCAAATGTACACTTGTATCAACTGGTAGAGGCTGCCTGGAGTACAGTTTGGAGAAAGAGGTTGAGTTTGTGCCAGATTTAGCAAAAATGAGGTTCTCCTAGCCTTCAACTCTTTATTCCCTCATTTTACTTTAACCTAGACCCGTGGTCAGCAAACTGCGGCTCGCAAGCCACATGCGGCTCTTTGGCCCCTTGAGTGTGGCTCTTCCTAAGCCTTAGGAGTACCCTAATTAAGTTAATAACAATGTACCTACCTATATAGTTTAAGTTTAAAAAATTTGGTTCTCAAAAGAAATTTCAATCGTACTGTTGATATTTGGCTCTGTTGACTAATGAGTTTGCCGACCACTGACCTAGACCATCCTCCTCTTTTTCCCCATGTAACTTTACCTCTCAGATCTAGCTTCACGTAATTCCATACTCAACATAGACCTTGAATAATTCATCACTTCACCTTTTTTTTTCTTTCAATTCCCTTTCCACTTTATCCTCCAATCATTCCTGCTCTTCCTCTTTAACAAAAGGGTACATACTGCCATGCATTTGGCTAACCTCTAACTGCAGTCACCTGTGTATTGCTTATCTAGGGTAAGAGTAGAATTCCAAGGATTTTCACAACAGTTAAATATAAAGTTTACACCAATTATGACAAGAAACATGTATGTTTCTATAATGTGTAAAGCACCATTCTGGACTTTTCCTGAAAGGCATATATAAAGTCATGTAAGTATTTAATAATAATGACTTCTTGGTGTTCAAAGCAGTTGTCTTATAGTGTTTAACTATTGTGGTACTGATGAGTCAATATGATGTGAACTCAAGAGAATGTTCCTGGAGTTGGTATACTATTATGTTAACTTTCAAAGAGCCATGGCTGAAGTAGGATTTCCTGAGTTGGAAATTTTCTAGACTATTTGGATTTATATTCTTAAACTATTCTGATTCAGGTTACTCAAAACAAAGTAGTATGTATTTATAATGAGTTATTCCTTGGATTTAAAGTGTGTAGTGATTTTGTCAGATCTATCCATTTGGTGCTATCAGAGAGAGATATGCTAAGAGGAATTTATTTAATCATATGCTATTTGTTGTGTTTGTTTTTTATTTTCTTTCAATAATAGAACTCCTATAATTTTCCAGTAGTTTTCCTCTAGGCATTGGATAATCTAATATGATTCAACTTACTAGAATTTTATGTGATTCTGTACAAATACCCTAGAACTTAAATGACTCCATTTTCAAACATCACCATACTTTGTTCTTAAACAAGTCTTCTTGTTTTTATCACTTTTCATTTTATCCATTAATATTATTTTCTATTTTTATAACTTAAAGGTAAATATACATTTTAACTGGCTGTTTGGTGTTTTAAAGTTATATTTTTAAAAGACATATTCATAGGCAGAATTACTCTAACCTGAGACACTGGAATTAAAGACTTTAGCTTATTTTGGAAAAGATGATGAGTATTCAGAAGGAGTATAATCTTGATAAGGACCCATGATCAGTTCATATAGTAAATCTATATATTAAATCATATAGATATTTAAAATATCTAAAATAATGAAATGGGGTGTTACTTAAGAACCCACAGGAATTGGCCCAAGACTGCTCAGGCAACTTGAAAATAACTATTTTGTAAAAAACAAAATAAAAGACAGACATTTGATCAGTTCTGTAGTACGAACAGCTCTGTCCATTATCTCCTAATGACATTTTGGTCATAATAATCTTCTCATTTAGTCAGTTGAGTTGAATTGCAAGTTCATTGTCAGAACTTTCAAGGTCCTGTATTCAGGGTATGGGACTGCTTTACTAGTCATTCCTCAATCTGAATTTCTCCAGGTTTCAGGTAGTATAGTATTAAAGCATCTACATTTTAAGTAATACATTTTACCCAATTTCATGAAAGAGTTAGGAAGAATGGCTCCATATAAATACAAAATGTAGATTTTCAGTATAAATATTCAACAGAAGTACAAACAAATATGTGCTAAAAATGGCTTAGATGTTTATCAATAGTTCCTGCTCAAAGTTAGTCTACTGCCATCATTTTAAAATTAGATTTTATATTCATACAGCACCACTTATCTACAATACTGAAAATTTCCATCACCTCCATTTTTTTCAGCCTTCTAGTGATTTATTTTTTTATTTCATAAATGAGGAAACTGGGGGAGGTTAATTGGCTTTTCACTGCAATAAAGGGTGAGTCGGTGACAGAGCCAGAAATAGACACCAAGACTTCATCTCGTCCCACCTTGATTCACATCATGAGAAAGAGCTTTCTGCTTCTAAATACATTTAATGACATAGTTCCTGGAAGTGTTAATTAGTATAATTTTTAAAACCCACCTGGTTTCTGAGCTAGGTAGAAATTTCCCAAGTTGGGCATGTTTTGATAAAACGTTGGGAACTTTGTGTCAATTTTGTGAGACTTAGGAACTTCCTGGTGGACTTAGGGCAACTTAAAGCAATAAAATTTGCACATAGTTCCCTCCACATATTCTTATTAAGTATGATCAACACATCTATACAAGGCAAGACCGCATTTATTTCACTGAGAACAAGCGCACATAGAAGAGATAGGTCAAATGGATTGAAAATTGAACAAAAGGCTCAGAATCACGATTGGCCTCATCTGCCTTAATGGCGTATTTGACCCATATTTAAGAGATTCTACTAACAATGACTTTATAGGAATGGTGAACTGACAGATGTCATCAGAGAAGAGTGGCTGCCAAGAATAACAATAATAATACCATAGCCTTTATTAAATGCAAGTATGAGGAAAGAAATAATTTTTTTTCAACTCTACTAAAACATACAGAACTGTTTTAGTTTGGTGTCATTGTTTTAAAAGAGAGAAATCAATTGGTCATATTTTAAGCTATACCCAGAGTACAGAAGACCTTTAAATGTTATTAAAAATGAAAAATATTGAACTTGGAGAAGAAAATATTCATGATAATGTTAATATTTTATGGGATATTATATGGAAAATGCATTAGGTTCACCCCGTGTGGTAACAAGGGAGAGAACCAAAAAGAGTGGGTAGAAGCTATGATGACACAACATTTAACTCAAAATAAGGAAGTTATTTGGAATAGAGATGTGCAAAAAAATAGAATGGCTCCAGACAGCTCTAGGGGTGGAAAAGCCTATGATCCATTGTTGAGGGGATTTAAGCACCAGATTAATTGTTGACTTAGTTGGAACTTAAGGTCCTTACAAACACAGAGAGTCCATTATTCTTATTGACAAGATGTGTAGTGAAGTAGTAATTTCTACAGGGAATTCAGGACAAAGAAACGGAGAAACCACCGCTGAGATTGGGAGGACT
Organism: Myotis daubentonii; assembly: GCF_963259705.1. Taxonomy (NCBI): domain Eukaryota; kingdom Metazoa; phylum Chordata; class Mammalia; order Chiroptera; family Vespertilionidae; genus Myotis; species Myotis daubentonii. The sequence continues at coordinate 49,848,079 of NC_081852.1, read as the reverse complement.
GAAATGTAAATGGAAGTTAGAGTTTTCATAGATAAAAAGAAACAGGGCAGGCATCCTAAGGACCACCAAGAGAAAAATAGAAAAATACAGCCTGCGCCTATAAGAAATTATCAAAAAAAGAAAACAGCCCTGAGAAAGTTAAATATAGGTGCATATTCAGATTGGTAAGGAAGCAATAAGACTTAAATGCCAAGAATAGTGTTTTAACTTAGACAGTGGTTCCCAAACTTTTTATCGCCATGCTCCACCTAAGCATCTTTAAAATACCAATGTTCCCCTGTGACATATAATTCTTATTATTCAAAAAGTGAACTCCTATTCACATGGAGGAAGCCTAAAAGGTCATTAACTTGGTCTAAACAAGCTTCCAAAGAACATGGCATCCATGAAAAACATAAAGAACAAAAGGACAGTTGAAGTGCTAAAGAAGAAATCACTAAGATTGTTTTTAAAAAGAATATGAAGTGGTGCAAATAAAGTTTCAAATAAATCTGTCACAATATATATTTATATACTGTAATGAGGCCCCTAGAACCATAAGAAATTCACTATTAACTCATTCTTGAATTGCCCCCCCCTTAAAAATCAAATTGCCCTCCTATGGGGCATGTGCCCCACGTTAAGAACCACTGACTTAGACAAATATGTTGTGAAGGAAAATGTATTCAGATTCATAACCTGGTTAAATCTCTATTTTGCAAGTAGTCAAATTCATAAAAGTTGAATGGTTACAAGGGGAAGAGTGGAGGTATGATAAAGGAGTTTTGTTTAATGGGTGTAGAGTTTCAGGTTTATAATATCAAAGATTCTGTTTCACAATAATGTATAACTATTCCTTAAAATACCTTCCACACTGTGAATATATTTAACATTATTGAACTGTATTTAAAATTGTTAAGATGGCAAATTTTGTATTATGTGACCTTCAGCACAATAAATAAGAAAATATTTACATCCTGTATTTAAGTTCTCTGTAAATTCAGTGTTCCCTTCTGTAAAAACATTTTACACTTGTTGGGAGAAATAAGTGAGTTCTACTAAGTGAAATCATGACTCTATTGAATATCCCATGAATAAAAATGCCAAAAATCTTTGCATTGGTTTCCATTTTCTCCATCTTCCTAACCTGTTAAGAATTTTTAAAAATTAGCATAGGGAGTAGGTACATGAAATTACCTTTTGTGTGCATGATGGTGGTAATCTCCATCATGTGTTTTGAAGGCAAAAAATTGCAGATAATAAGGAGTTCCCTTGGAAATCATTTTAAGTTTGCATAGAGTACTGAATACCATATTTTCTCAGGAAGTATTTACAGTTGTTTTCTTCTCCAATGTTTAACACATTGCTCTTACGTTGTTTAAATACTATTCACAAGAGCTGGCTTGTGTGGAAGAGCCATGATGCACGATAAATATAAACCTGACCTTCAAATGCAGAATATAGAGAACAAGGCAACTGAGACTGAGGCAATGGTGGCTTTCTATCCTTAATGCCATATGTACTCCTAGTTGGTGGTTTTCAAATTCTGGGGAGTGTTTTATAACCTGTTTCTAATTCAGTGGGTGCAAGTGGGGGGGGGGCGGTCCTGAGAATTGCATTTCTAACATATCCTAGGTGAATGCTGATGCAGGTCAGCACTCCACAGTTAGCACTCAATACTCCAACTCATACACTCACTGGGTGAAACAGTAGAAAATATCTCACACTATTAAAAATCCTTCTCTCCTATAAAGGAAATTGCATGCATGTTAAATAGCTTTATAAGACCTGATTATAGACCTAACTCCTAAGCACAAGCATTTTGAAAATTTAAAGGAATACAGTATCCATACAATGAATACGTTTGATGGAAGCAGTTTCTTGGTCACTTGAGAAGAAATCTATGAATCCCACATTTCAATCCCAGTCAAGGTCAAAAATCACCCTCTTGTTGACTTAACTCACCATTAAAAGACAAGCTCTGGTCACTGTTTATTGGGAAGAGCCTGATGGAAGAGCCCTCAAGAGAATCTCTAGTGGGGCTAAAGTTTTAAGGTCGTATCATATGCTGACGATTCTTTTCCAAGATTTTAAATCCCTTCTAATGTCATAATGCAGATGGATTTAAAAGAAACCCACTTCCTTTAATGCCCACGCTATTTAGGCAAATAAAATTAAGACACTGGCCTTGTACTCCTGCAGTAAGCTAGGGGATGAAAGAAAAAGTTGCAGTTCATCTATTTAAGTAAGAGATCAAAAATTAAAACCACATGTGACAAGCCTAATTTATCGGAGCCAATGTACATTTTTTCCCTGAATGCCATATCCATTTTTCAAACTACTTTATTCAATTTGCTTCTGTAAAATTTAGTTAAAGTTCTTGTTTTAAATTGCTTTTAGTATACATCGCCCCAAATTGTTTACTCAGTTCTCTTTGATTCAAAGCTTTGCTCTTTTATTTCAGGCCTCTTCATTCCTCTACCCATTCTGAATCTTTTCTCTGAAAGAATCCTCCTTGGGCGGGTTATTATCCTGTCTCTCACAACGGGGTGCTTAAGGTTGTGCCAAAAGGGTACTTGCATGGTAGGATTAACTACTCTTTTGTAGGATTTGCTGAAATCAAAGTAATGGTTTACAGTTATAGTTGCATCGTAGTAAATCTAGTCTTAGGAGAAAGAATATTTAAAGTCACTGGTGAAGTAAACTCAATCTTACCTTAAATTTAAGAGTAAAGGAATGGGAGACGATTACTGTCTAGATTTGTGGAAAGGTAAATTGTCTTGCATTTCATGTCTGTGCGGTAAAACTACAATAAATTGCAATAAATAACTTACTTTCATAAATCTGTGATAGCAAATTATGGAGGGGGAAAGAGAGGGAGAGAGGTCATATCTTCAGGTTTCAGGACAGGTTGTGAACCCCAAATTTATGTATCTTCAAAATTTAAGGACATTAGTGGCTTGAGCAAAACATAGTAAAAGGGAGTATATCTTCACTAAGTTTTACCACTATTATTGTTTTATGAATTACAGTATATGACATAATTCCCTGTGAGGAGGAGAAGAGCAATACTAAGAGCCTTATACCAAAATAATATAGATCAATCTTGTCAACATCAAAAAGCTGTGAGAGGAATTGACTCATGTGATGCATGTTTAATATCACACACACACACACACACACACACACACACACACACACACACACACACCCCTCAAGCCCTGATTCTACTGAGATGAATGAGATGGAATACAGAATGACTATATCTTGGATTCTTGTAGATGTCCGCAATAATAAAAAGTAATTTTTGGTCTATCGGAAAATTAAACTCAAGTTTGGGTAGCCCTTTGTCTAACCGTTTCCATACAGAAACACTGTCACCTGGGACTGACGGAGGCAGAGTCACTTGTGCGGAGTGCCATGAGGGTGGCAACCGGTGAAGCCAAAGGGCAGATCTGCCTGCCAGGCCTTATGGTTGACATTCCCACCCGGGAGGCTTATAGGGCAGAGCATTGGGCCAAAGAGGATTATTCTTGAGCCTTAAGATCTAACAGAATTTGCCAAGTTTTAGATTTGGGATCTGTCACCCCTACTTTCTTACTTCTCCATGTTGGAGTGGGAATGTCTATCCTATGCCTGTCGCATGTTATATTTCTACTGTTTAAGCCATCCCAGCTAGTCTATGTAATGACAGCCTGAGCAGACTAAGACAGGTAGGCTCCACTACAGTTTCTGCATTCAAGTAGAGTGCTGTGCATTTTTTTGCAAGATTATGTATTTTTCTGTAGTTTGATGATGCTATTTCACTCTAATCAGAAATCAGAGACATATTTCTTAACATTATTAATGCAAAACATTGTTTCAAAAGCGTGTTCAGTATATAATGACTTAAATTGCTGAAAAAATATATCTGTATATACACAAAAAATAAAAATCTGGAAATACGGAGTAGTTGTGTTACACTGGTGAACTTGTATTTTGTTTTTCTTCTATATGTTCATTACATTTTCTGTGTTTTCTTACATTGATCATGTAATGTTGTGTCATTTGAAAAGTAAATAAAGAATGAGCTGGGGAAAATAAAGAAGTGTTAATAAAAACAATGCTGTCATGTTAGTTCACATTTGTAATATTTTCTCCTTAACTTAAGAGTAACTAAAAGAAAATTAAGAATTTTGTTTTTATTGCTAATTTGTATTCATCCAGTGATCTCATTCACAATGAAAAGTTAATAATTGAATCTAAAGTGTGCAAATCTGACAGTACCCATTGGATATTAGAAAGTGTTAAAATTGGCCTGAAATATTTATTTTATAATCATGAAAATGTGTTTACATAGTAAATAATTGTCCTTTTCAAAGCAGTTTATTACAGCAATGTTTTAGTATTTTTTATTTTCTTCTTAAAAATAACTCCTATATCCTTGGCACAACTAAAACTGTGGTAACCCTAACAGGTTTGGCTCAGTGGATAGAGCGTCAGCTTATAGACCAAAGGGCCCTGGGTTTGATTCCAGTCAAGGGCAAGTACCTTGGTTGCAGGCTCCTCCCTGGGCCTTGGTTAGAGCTCCTGCAGGAGGCAACCAATCAATGTATTTCTCTCAATTTTTCCCTTTCTTCCACTCTCCCTAAAAAAATCAATGGAAAAATATCTCGGATGGGGATTAACAACAACAAAATGTGGTAAATTAGAATTCTATTTTCTAGATAAATTGTCAATTTTTTCTATCCCTCTATCTCTTTCCATCCCCCATTGTTCCTCCCCTTTTCTTCCTTTCTTTCTTCAATAGCTACCAATTCTACGCCAAATACTACCATGGGCTCTGAAGATCTAGAGTTGAATAAACTCTCATCTCCAAGGATGACATCCAAGTTCTTGAGCTAGTACAATGTGTCCTGTGGAGAGCAAAAGCTCATTGCTTCTTACTGGCTTTGAAAAGAAAAGATATTAAAAACACACTAGAGACAGAGAAGCATCACTCAGACTGTCAAACCTCAGAGGGAAGGCAGGGGAGGGTGGGCGTAACGGGGAGAGATCAACCAAAGGACTTGTATGCACGCATATAAGCCTAACCAATGGACACAGACACCAGGGGGGTGGGGTAAGGACACATATGTAATATCTTAATAAAAAAAAACATTCAAGTAGTTTATCTCCATTCTCTTACAGATTCATATTTAAATTATGATTTTTTTCATTTTAAGTTCTCTTTTGGTAGGGAGAGATAAAGAAAAGCTGTTTTATTTCAAGCAATGGTTATTACACATTCATAACTTATGTTTCAGAGCTTTGTCTGTTTACTTTTCAAAGGATGAAAGAACCATTATAGAAACTGAAAGGCTTAATTCAGTCACGATTAGGACAATAGTGGCAGAATCACATTTCTTTTACAGTCCAGATTACCTACATGAAACTCGAGAAAATCAGTAGCTTTTAGCTGCTAAGAAATCTGTAAGTATCAAAATGACTTTGAGTATTAGCATTCGAATCAAGCTCCATTAAAAGAGACATAAAAATAAAGTTTTCTACAGTACTTTTAAACGACTTATGATGAAGCTGATTGATCTCCTACATTAGGCAGAGAAAACTAAAATCCCCCAAGGAAACACTTAACATGAATAAAAAACCAGGGAATATTAATACACCATGTCTGTGGGTCCTGCATATTTTATTTCTTTCATAGTTCACATAATGATTATTGAAAACATAGTGCCTTCACACACATTGAAGTAAAACTCCCCTCTGACTTTATTGGGTGAAGTGTGCGAGATGACAAATGCATTTAGCCTTTAAATGAACTCAACTCATCAGAAGTGATGGGTACTTTACAGCTACTGATAGGCAGAAGTTGGGAATTTGGGGAGGTTGGAACAAGTTTGAATATTTTATCAGAAGCTAATGTGATCTATTTGATTCAGCGTTATGGGGGGGAAAGTCTCACAGGAACAGAAATTAGCACATTCAGCAACAGTGTAATAATATAGAAGTTAACATTTGTTGGGCAGATGAATTTTTGGTGTCAAACATAAAAATAGGTTTTCTTCCTGTAACCTACTATAGAGACCCATGAGGAACCATAAATCTGAAATATTGTGAATTTTGAAAATTGAACGTCGAAGATTAATTACTTCTAAGAGAACAGCAAAGAGCTTTTGCATGATTCACACTGACAGGGAGGAGATTATCCCCTGTAATTTGAAAGGGGGTGGGGGGAAGGATATTTCTTTGTACATAGGAGAAAAATCCTAAAACAAAGTTATCGCATTTGATATACACATTTTAAAAGATAAATATATTTTGAAAGAAATATAGCTATAAATATAGATAGATAGGTAGATAGATAGATAGATATGGATAGATACATAGATGAGCCTTTCTGAGATATAGAAAATTCAACCAATACAGGCTTTATTCATAAAATGTGTCCATCCAATAGTTTCTCTTTAATACTACCTTCCACACTGCCAACTATCTCAATATGTAAACCAGATGAAGTCCCACTCAGGCAAATTCCTGGAACATGCATTCATCTCAGCATCTCAGTGCCCCATATATCCCCAGGGACTATGAGTTAGCCGAAACCGGGAAGTGAATAGGCTATGAAATATGAAGTTGAGCTCAATTCCCATCAGGAAAATTTATTCTCCACAGTAACTCCATCCACGATATTGATCATGCTCCAGGTATGAGGGAAAGTTTGACATAATGCCATCAAGCTCCATTTCTTAGTTCATCCCCAAATGTTTATTGTGACATCCTGATCTGAGCTTTCAGGGATTTCTGAGGATCCTGGAACCAAGTCTGTATTAGCTCATAAGGAATACCGTGTGAGCCACCAGAGAAAGGCGATAGATTCCTGCACCCACAGATAGTGTTAAACAAGCATTTCATTCAGCAAACGCACTGTGTTCTGAAAATTCACTTAACCCAAGTAGAAAGCTAAGTGGGAGAGGGAATTGAGGTAGGAAGGGAAACCAGTCTTGGCTTTGCTACTGCTCAGGAATGAATTTCTAGGGTTTAGGTGGGGAAATGCATGGAAGAAAAATTAGAGCTGAGAAGAAGAAAACTGGTGGCGTGATTAAGAGCTTAGTTTTGGAGGAATGAATTCTGAGTGTTATTGCCTGCTACTATTCATTTCGTTTGGGCACATCCCATAACCCTTTTAAATTTCAGGATTTTATTTTCTATCTCTATACTTGGCATATTTATAGTATCTTTTTTATGATTCTTGTGAGGTTTAAAATGAAATAACAATAGTAGTAATACAATTATACTACAGTACTTAATAATTATACATTTACCAGTCCCTGGCAAATACTACGATCTTTAACATTATTTTTCGTTGGATGCTGCTCTAATTTTTATATCAGCTCTACTTTTCTCTTTGCAATACTGGTTAGATGAGTCTCCCTAAATCTCCAGATCTCTGTTCCTCATCTCAGAAGTGGCAGGGATTGGCCAATTAGTCTCCAAGGCCTCATCTAACTCTAACAATCTATGACTTGGTCTACTTTTACTGACTACATTTCTGAGAGTAGCCAACTAGGAACATATATTCACATGAAATTCCAAAATGTGACACTTTATGTGGGGCTTAGAAATGGAAAAAAAAATACCAAGAAAATAATTACAGAGAGAACATTAAGATAGAAAGGGCCCATAAAAATGTCTGCCTATTTTCAAAGTCGGTTTTTATACTTATACATTTCCCAAGGACTGCCCCAAATGCAATTTAGACAGACACTGAATTGGAATCAGAAAGTTGAATGTTTTATGAATTTTTGTCTCTAAGTGACATATGCTTTTCTGCAAAATCAGAAAATAAATTTGTTCAGTGCATGGAGTGGAGTAATACTGATGTAATTGGGTATGGCTGGCAAAATATGTTCGGTTTTAGTTGATGACACTGAATAAATCTCCCGTCAGGAATAAATTGAGTATTCATGGAAGTTTCAGTGTACCTATGAACAGAGACTAGCACAGAAATCTGAGAGCTTGATTATATTTTCTTATAAGGATTCAAAAGCATTGTGAAAATTGACTCCAATATAGAGGGAACCCAGTATTTACAAGACAACTTCTCTTTTAAGATGAGAAAGGAGCCCATTGGAACTGTGGACATGCATTACCAAATCTATACTAATAAAAGGGTGATATGCTAATTAGAACAGACATCTTCCGGACATCCATCCACCACAGCAGCTTCAAGGGCCTAGGGCAGGGGTGGGCAAACTTTTTGACTCGAGGGCCACAATGGGTTCTTAAACTGGACCAGAGGGCCGGAACAAAAGCATGGATGGAGTGTTTGTGTGAACTAATATAAATTCAAAGTAAACATCATTACATAAAAGGGTATGGTCTTTTTTTTTTTTAGTTTTATTCATTTCAAACGGGCCGGATCCAGCCTGCGGGCCGTAGTTTGCCCACGGCTGGCCTAGGGCCAGCAATGGCACAGGAGAGGTGCCACCACCATGGGAGAGGAGGCAGCACCACCACAGGAGCTGCGGAAGCGGAAGATGAAGCTCGGTGGGAGGGGAGGTGGAGGCACCTCTGCCTCCACTCCCAGTCCCAACACCATGCTTGTGCCTTAACCTCCCACCAGTGGTTGGGGGGGGGGGGCAGGGCGGGGCCAGTGCTAAGAAGTGAGGGCCTGCTGGCTGGCAGTGGCAGCAGCAGCAGGGTGATAGGGGCAGCACCTTCCCATGATTGGCCCAGTAACCTCCCACAGAGGGAGGCCAGACTGCAGCTTAGGCCTGCTAGCCACAGAGAGCAGGCCTAAGCTGTCAGTAGGACATCCCTTGAGGGCTCCCAGACTGTGAAAGGGGGCAGGCCGGGCTGAGGGACCCCCCCCCCCCGGCACGATTTTTCATGCACCTGGCCTCTAGTCCTATATAATATAGAGCAAATATGCTAATTAGACCGGGCAGCAGAACAACCTTCCGGAATGACCTTCTAGAACAACCAGTGGGCAGGGCCACGAGGCAGCCGGGGCCGCAAGGGCCGAGCCCTTTGCACGGATTTTGTGTATCAGGTCTCATTATGTACTATTATGCCACAGAAGTTTACCATTGAGCCTAATTCCCTTTGTTTCTCATATTAAACCTAGTTTGAGAAATTTGTGATTAGAATGAAAGATACTGCTGCCCAAGAGATGGGAGGAGCTTTAAGGTTTGTAAATCTATCGGCTGCAACTAATAGCACTAACTGGCTAACTGGATCAAGTAGTTGGCATTCTACTTGAAACAAATATCACATTTTTGAATTTTACAAAATGGGCTACAGCTTAGAAAAGAGGTCTAAATACAATCTAAAATGTGAAGGAGATGTCTAGCCTTTCTTCCCCAAATTGACAGAAATCCTAGTATATTTGATTAGGTTACATTTATGTATAATAATAAAAGTGTAATATGCTAATTAGAACAGACAGCCAAACGACCTTCCGGACATCATTCCGGATGTTCTTCTGGACAAAGCTGCCATGGCGGGGGCCAAGGCAGAGGCAGTTAGGGGCAATTAGGCAGGCAGGTGAGTGGTTAGGAGTGATCAGGCAGGCAGGCAGACAGAGGCAGTTAGGGGCGATCAGGCAGGCGAGCTGTTAGGGGTGATAAGGCAGGCAAGCAGAAGAGCAGTTAGGAGCCAGTGGTCCCAGATTGTGAGAGGGTGCAGGCCGGGCTGAGGGACCCCCGCCTCTCATGCATGAATTTTGTGCACTGGGCCTCTAGTTTTATATATTTCAGCTTTAATCTTTACTGCTATGTCTTAATGAGTTCACGCTTTTATGGTTATATAATGATCTTTCTGTCTCTTGTCACCATTTTTGGCTTAAAGTCTATTTATCTGATATGAGCATAGCCATCCAGATATCTTTTGGTTTTCACTTATACAGAATATCTTTACTCATCCCTTCACTTTGAGTGTATTGTAATAGTTTTCAAAGCAGTTCTGCTTTTTAATCTAGCCTGCTACTCTGTGCCTTTTGATTGGAAAATTTAATCCATCTTTATTTAGTATAATTTTTGACTTGTAAGGATTTGCTAATACCACCTTACTAATGGTTTTCTGGCTGTTTTATGCTTCCCTCCTTCCCCTGTTCTTCTCTTGCAGCTTTCCTTTGTGAATTAGTGATTTACCGTGGTCATATTCTCTGATTCCATTGTCTTTTTCTTTTGTGAATCTACTATGAGTTTTTGCTTTGTGGCTATCATGAAAGCTACTTTTATATAATAGATGTAACATTCTATGTTATGCTGATAAGTTAACTTTGAATGCATACAAAAACTCTACCATTTTACATCCCCCTTTTTGGTTTTAGTGTCATAATCCACCTCTTTTTATCTTGTGAATTTGTTTAAAAATTATAGTAGCTATAATTATTTTTGTTACTCCTATCATTTAAGTAACCTTTGTACTATAGTTAATTGTTTAATACACCATCATATTATAGTATTAGAGTTTTCATAATTTGACTCTTTACCTTTAACAGTGTGTTGTATATTTCTTGTTTTCATGTTGCTAATTACATCTTTTCATTTTAGTTTGAACTACTTTCAGCATATCTTGTAATGGCAGGTCTAGTGGTAATTTTTCTCATCTATTGTTATTCTGAAAGTCGTATTTCCCTTTAGTTTCTGAATGAAAACTTTGCTAGATATAATGTTCTTGGTTAGCATTTTTTGTTTTTCTTTTGGCACTTTAATTATCTCACTCTCTCCTGGCCTGAAAAGATTCTACTGAGAAATCTGCTCATAGTGTAAGGGGGTTTTCCTTTGAAAGATACAATTTTATTTTCTTTTGTTCCGGGTATTTTTATCTTTGTGTTTGATTTGTTAAAGTTTTATTATAATGTCTTGGAGAAGATCATTTTGAATAAAAATAATGGTGTTATCTATTAATTTCATTAACTTGGATAATCAAATCTCTTTCTTAGGTTTGGAAAGTTATCAGTGATTATTTCTTTTAATAAGCCTTCTACACTTCTTTCTCTCTTCTCCTGTAACTCTCATGATTCATAGTGTTTTATCTTTTTATTTTTAGTAGTGTCCCAAATATCACAAAGTCAATGACAGATTTCATATGTGACTGTAATACCATAAGATTATGATGGAACTGAAAAAATTTAACTCCTAGTGTGTCATAACTGTCATAATGTCATAGTGTACACAATACTCTTTGTAATGACACTGTGTAAATAAGCCCACTGTATTTCCAGTTGTATCAAATTATAGCACATACAGTTATAGTAGTAAACTATACAATCTAGGTTTAAGAACATTTTGTGATGTTTGGACAATGACAAAATTGCCTAATGACACATTTCTCAGAAGGAATCCCCATCATTTAGTAGCCCATGACTATATTAACCTATTTTAAGGATCATCCAATAGAAAACACTTTCTGGTGCCTAACTAGGAAGACCTTGCTGAGGTTAACAATTTCCAATTTAAATCATAATTTCCTATAACTGATCCCACAACAGAATCTAATCGCAGTACAAGAGTACCTCAGCACGCTATGGCAACCTGAATAGGGTCCAATTTGGTGAAAGAAAGGTCAGTCATGTTATCTCAGTGTCCAACAAAATCACGAAGAAGTGTATAACTATGTAAGACCTTTGTTGCATTTCTTACTTAAGAAAGAAAGGAAGGAAGAAAGGGGGGAAGAAAGAATGGAATAGAAAGAAAGAAAACCTATTTGAATAGGTTCAAGTGAAGCATCTGGCAAGATGTAAAATAGAAGTTTAAAAGAAGAAATGGATGTATTTTTAATATCAGCTGTTGCATAGATGTTGTCTTGACTTGAGTTCTTCTAAAGTGAAGCCTGAGGCAAAGTTATGCATGCAAGTATTTTCTTTTTCTCCTTAGTGGTGGGAGGGGGACAGGAGAAGGGTTGATAACCATGGACCAGAAGCAAGGGACAGAAGATGTTAACATTGGGAAGATGGAAAGTTATGGAGATTCGCTATAAATGAATTTCCCTCACTATATCTCTTTGAGATAACAAAAAAATCACATAGTAATTTTACCTCATAGAAAATGTGGGAATTTTGGTATACTGAGTGTCCCATAGGGAAAACTTGAGTTTTATTTCTTTGGTGAACAGCACAATTTTTACTCTCTGTCCAACCTAAATTGTAGCACCTCTTCACTCTTCTAAAAATTTGAACAACTTTAAAAGTATATTTATGTTAGTTTTAGAATTTTTCAACCGACAAAAGTTTCCCAATAGCATCTGCATTAATAATATTTCATAGTAAGCATCCTACATATTATTCCATTTGATGCTTTGTGAGTGCATCTTTTGTTGTCAGGAAATTTGGGCTTCAGTTTTTATGAAACACAATAAATTATACATACAACGTATTTCATATCCTTACAGCCAGAGAGTAAACCTGTCACTATCTAAATGAAAATAGGCCCTTGATTCATATAATACTTTGCCAAGTAGCCTCCATGAAGTGACTGACCCTCTTGTGACTTAAAAATCCACCTCAACAGTGATTGTTCATCTGTCCATGCATCCTTTTATATGACATTTTGCTTTTGTGTTTGATTTAATTCAAACACAAACCTATGTAGAATGCATTCTGTGCATCAGAAACTATGCTTTGCACTGGGGATAAGAGATTAAGAAAACAGTTCCTGAAACTCTCATGGCCTATGAAAAGCTCATAATCTAATGAAAGAATCAGAGGTGCTCAAATTCCTGTCATAGAAGCAAATTTATGATAGAACTAAATAATAAATTCCAGAAAATCTAACTAACATAAAAATCAAGTTTGCGCAAAGATGAGAAAGAATGGGGTATGTCATACAAGAATAAAAATAGGAGATAACATGAACTGGGCATGAAGACTATGCTAACGTTGGCCAGATGGACTTGACAGACCAAAGAGGGGATTCAGATTTTTCTGAGATAAAATAGCACAGGCATACACTGGGAGGTCAAATGAGTATGGGGAATGGCTAGAGTATCCACTAAGAATGAATGGGACAAAATGAGTAAGGATGAAAAGGAAGGAATAAACCTAATTATAACAGGAACTGAATTCCACATCAAGAAATTTGGCATTTATGAGATGCCAGAAAATGTTAAAAATAAACCTTACCTGTTAACTGTGCTGCTAACATTAGATTCTTTCCTCATACAACCGAGCCTTTTTTTTTTTTTTATCACAGCCCTCACACTCCCCAAAACTCAGGAATAAACCATACAATCTCTGGATTTTACTTTTGGTTCCAAGAGAAAATTGTCACTGGGAGAGAAATAGACTTAAATACTAAACTTCCCCATTGGCCAATACCATCTTTGGCATTAGGGAAACAACTAATTGGCCCTGTCCTGTGGGGTAAAATAGCTGCCTTACAGCAGCAAACACTGCCATCAATCATTTTTTAGACTTATGTCAATAAAAATAGATGGAAGTAAAAATATTCCAGCACTTCCATGTTTATGCCCTGGACCTAACTCCAGTTCTTGTAAGCAGATTTGCCCCAGAAAGAGTAGGCTCGAGACAAAATGAAGATGGAATTGGTAAGCAAATACATGAGCTCTGCCAAATGATTCTGTTTCCCCTTGAATGTTGTATCTGCATTAAGTGCACATTGATGAAAAATGAAAAACCTCCATTTAGTGGCAGGTTACCCAGCCATCTACAGTTTCTGATGTACAGCTCCAATTTCCTCACTCTGAGAAAACGTTGCTTTCCTTACAAAGCTCTTTAGAACTCTCCCTTGGGGCTTTGTTGCCTACAATGATGAAAAGACAGGCAAAGAAAGGAAACATCAAATGGAACCAGAATGATGAGAATAAACATAAAGGGAGTTTGCAAAGGCTATTTGTGGCTAAATGAGTACATCATGTGCCATTGTGCATATGTCATGAGATTCTGGTTCAGCCTCGTCCCGGAGATCAATATGCGTTACTAATCAAAATGGCAAGAGAATCACAGTGCTACAATGACCTAAGTGATAGCAAGTGGTTTTTATTGTAGTCTTAACATTGACAGCCACATATGTTCTATCAAAATGCTTCAAAGGTAAGGGCTGGTAGCATGAATAATTCTCAACTGATGTTGGGTGGGTGTTCTTATTCTTATGTTTTCATGTGCAGGAACTTCCCAAGGGCAACCCAGATGGCCTAGCACTACACTTCTATCTCATTCCCCCACATATAACTACCCATTGTGAGTGAATATGGGGATACTTTTCTCAACTGGGAAGAGCTAATTTCTTACAAAGCAGTGAACACTAAAGATTAGTCTTTTTTCCTCCCCTCTTCCCTGAACCACTGGAGGAGAATGATTTGATTTAGAACCCGCTCTATAGAACTGACATCTTCCCTCAGGTGGGCTGTCCTAGAGCTAGACTCTGGAATGACTGAGGCTAATGATCTGAGTTAGGGAATGAGAAGGCTATAAAATGGGTTTGTCTCTCAGACGTAATCCACATTTCCCAAGCACCATTATCTGTCATAGAGATGATATTTCAACTTTAATTTTCCAGACTCTTCCATATAAGTTCCCATTTAATCTAAACTAATGCAGAATCCAGTGGTTACTCATAGAAAACATAGAATTCTAATAAATACCATTATAATTCAAAAGTAATTGTCTGTACTTCCTAATATTGTGTGCATATGTGTGTGCATGCACATGTTGCAAAACTAAATAAAAAGTCTAAGTTCATAAAAGCCATGGAAATGTAATAAAGGGGAAATGATAATAAATTGGATATGGTAATAACTAGCTGGGGAAATTGAATAACTTAAACTCTGTTCTTGCTTCCTCCTCTCTAGTATTCATTGAGTATAATCTCTTAATTTTAAAATATTTAGCATTTTGTAATTCCAAAATATTAGTTCTCTTGTTTACAATTTAAATGACTCCCTTTGTTTTCAGGGTCACTAATAACTGACACGTTGATGGTCACATAAATACTGATACTTAGCAAAGGAAAGAATAAGGAAATCATTTATGCTACCAATGGATTAAAACTGTATTGAATGCATTTACCCATTTATTTGACAAGAGCAGCAAAGCAAGAACATTCTGTTTTATCAAAATTTGAGTGGTGGCAAGCTGACAGAGCAGTTCTGAAACTAGTCATTTAGAGGCTGTGAAAGAATAGGTTATTAATGAACAAAAATTCACTCTTCCCTTCAGCCATGAAAGGAAGAGTGTGCTTCCCCATCTCAAACTGTTAAAATAGACCATATGACTGGTTTGGGGCAATCAAATGTACATTAAAATGATAGCTTACAGATTTTAGCTGGGGCCTTAAAATATATCATGTTTCTTTAACCCCTCTCTCTTGCCCTTGCCTTCCCACAATAATAAAAACATGACTTGAATATTTGCCCATTCAAAGATGATGAAGACATATGCATGAGACCTGGACCCAACCCAGAATCTGAGGCCAACCTAAGCTGAGCCTAGCCTAGATCAGTTGAAACTCCGCCGAGTCACACATACTATATTAAGAAACAAATGCCTATCATTTTGTTACTAATATATAGTGGTTGTTTTTCATGCATCATTAAATAGCTAATGACAAATGTTCATGAGAAAAGGAAACCATTACACACTGTTGGTGGGAATGTAAATTGGTAGAGACATTATGAAACGTGGTATGGAGGTTCATAAAAAAATAGAACTAACTACCATATGAACCAGCAATTCCTCTACTGGATATATATCCAAAGGAAATGAAATCATATATGTTCCTATGTTCACTGGAGCAGTATTCACAGTGGCCAAGATATGAAAACAACCTATGTGTCCTTTGACAAATGAATGGGTAACGAAAATATGGTAGTTTATACACAATGGAATGTTAATTAGCCATAACAAGAAGGGAATCCTGCCATTTGTGACAGCATGTATTAACCTAGAGGACTTCATGCTAAGTAAGTCAGACAAAGGCAAATGCTGTATGGTGTCACATATGTAAAACCTAAAAAAACTCAAACTCATAGAAATGGATAATAGAATGGTGGTTCTCAGGGCCTGGGGGTGGAATGGGGACATGCAGGTCAAAGGGTACAAACATTCAATTGTAAGAACAACAAGTTCTAAGGATCTCAGGTACAGCGTAGTAATTGATAATGATAAGGTGTAAAATACTTGAAAGTTTCTTATGTTTTCTCTCTGCTCACTCCAAAAAATAACTATGTGATGCAATGGATGTTTTTTTTTATCTTGATCTTGGCATGTCTCAATTATTAGAAATCAGATTAAATAATATATGATCCTGTCTGCTTCTGTGTAATGTATAACCTAATCATTTTGGTCTTTCTACAATTCTGCTAAGATTGTATTCACTTAAGTAGAGAGGAATGTCCTGTGTTGAGATCCTGCTAAGTATGAAACCAAGTGCTAGGCTTGTACATAAAATGGTTCGACTCTCACAGCAAATCTCAGACTTGAAAAATGACTGGATTGGGATTGAATCTCAGCTCTGCTTTTAAAGCATATTATCATCATAAAATGCTCCCTCTGCACAAAGTTTTCCTCATCCTTTTATTTCTTCTCTATTCCATTCATACTTAAATGCTGAACTTAACTCTTGTCTATTCTCAAGATCACATTTACAGGATTCCTTATTTTTCCATTTTGTGGAGTAGGAATTGAGTCTTAAGAAGCATAAAATATGATAGGAATTAGAGACACCTTCATAACCGAGTAATAAATTACAAGCTTGTTTGAAAGCTTGATCAGAAATGGAGGGAGTTAGCACTGGAAAGCCGCCACCCCTCCTCCCCACAGGGGTGAGATATTAGGTTTGTCTGAACCTACAACTAATAGGAGCTTCTGATACCCTAAGTGCTAACTGGAAACTTACATCCTTGTATCTTATGTCCACAGCAGGTTTTATTGTGTTTACAAGATATGTTCATTCTAAAGATCAGTATTTCCACTGTCAACTCCATTATGTCAAGTGCTGAGACTTCAGGGACTCTATTGGTTCCATGATAATGGCATTAATCATCACCTGTATGCTGTAATCTTATCTGGTGACAGGTGATAGGTAAGGTTCTTTCTTAACCATGTAAGAGTTTAGAGTTTCCCAGTGATGTAAGACACATTATGAAGACTGCCTCCCTACTCCATAGTGCTTAGTAAGTTTTGCCTATAATATATTGTCTAAAAATGCAAGGAAAACATGTTATTGATTATAATGGTCAGGATTCCATCACAACGTTAATGACAATTTCATATGGCGGTAATTTGAGAAGAGTTTAATAGACTAATTATAAAGTCATGAAGAGAGTTTGAGGATGCTAATAAGGGCTAGTGCAGTGTCCTAGTGCTGGTATCAACAGAGAAAGATTAGCATTCCTACACCAGACAGGGCAGGTAAAAGGAGAAAAACCATCCCTGTCTGTTTAGCTGTATGTAAAATTTGTTTAACAGTAGATTGCCCAAGGAAGTCATTTTGACTGCTTTTTAATTTCAATTAGAAAAACAATTATGTATATAAGGACACAATGTCTTAGAATTTTGTGACTTTTTGTACAACATATAAATGCGTTTATTAATAATTGTAGTTACCTACCCCCTCCTTCATTTCCGGTATATATATGTGTGTTATACCTATATTGCCCAAAAGCAGTCATTTTGACTGCTTGGGAAATTTTAAATAATCAAATGACTCTTATTATTGAATTGAGTAAATTTCTCATATGACCAGTTCGGCTTTGAATTGAAATAACAGTTTTCATTTTTTTTTTCGATTACCATAACATGATAACATACAAGTACATGATAAATTGTCAATACTTGATAAGTTGCAGTTGCTCAATAAGCTAAACTAGTACTTGTTATTCGAATCTTTATGCAGTGATACTTGTTCTAATAAGGTGTTTATTTTATTTCTTTTGCGCCCTAAATTCATGAAAGAAATGTCGAATAGAAGTGAGTTATTGGAAAAGCTAAGGAACATAAGTGAAGAGTGCTCCGATATTATTCTTTCACAATGCAGTCATTTTGACTGCTTTTGGGCAATATAGGTATATACTAAGTTTCAGTCTTTCTAGTGTTAACAACCACTGGGCAGAGAAAGAGCTGGGGAATAGATACCCCAAATTTAATTTCCTCTAGCCCTACTCTTTAATTGCCCTCTTTTTTATTCCTCTTTATTAATTAAAGTTTGAGGTCAAAGAAGGACATTGAAGAAGTCCATATAGGCAAACTATTGGGGCACAGAGCAATATGAAGAAGATGGAAGAATAAATCTGGAGGGACAAATGGAAGAAATCCTTCACATTGATTGGGGGAACTTCTCAGAGGAAAAAAAAAAGATTAAGGAAAATTCAGGTGGTAAGTACTTTTCTTTTTATAGGAATGCTAGGTAGAACTGCATTAGACAATAAATCTCTTATGCTGAAAAAGGTAAGATATAAGGTATAGTTATTTAAAATAGGGCAATTTTGCCCTAACCAGTTTGGCTCAGTGGATAGAGTGTTGGCCTGCAGACTCAAGGGTCCCAGGTTCAATTCTGGTCAAGGGCATGTACCTTGGTTGCGGGCACATCCCCAGTAGGGAGTGTGCAGGAGGCAGCTGATCAGTGTTTATGTTTCATTGATGTTTCTAACTCTCTGTCCCTCTGCCTTCCTCTCTGTAAAAAATCAATAAAATATATTTAAAAAAATAAAATGAAATAGGGAAATTTTGGCCACTGATTTCAGGATAGATTTATAGCTGTGCACTGCTTAATGACAGGGACACTTTTTAAGAAATATGTCACTAGGTGATTGTGTCCTTATAGAAACATCATAGGGTGCACTTACACAAATCTAGTGTAGCCTACTACACACCTGGGCTATATGGTATAGCTATAGCCTCTTGTTCCTAGGCTACAAGCCTATAAGTGTATTACTGTACAAAACAACATGAGATTAAATCAAGCTCAAAAGGAAATAATGCAATCAAGGGAGGAGATAATCAGGAGATGTATGTGGCTGTGCAGGGTAACATGGCATACTGCTCTACAACAAACTTTTTTTCTAAGTAGAATGAACTCTGAAATAATGATAAAGGGACAGTTATTTGTTATCATTAAGTATTGTTTAGTGTAAATCATTGTATGTGCCATACTTTTATGTGGCTGGAACAAAGGATTGTTGACACTAGTATCACCACAAACGCGTGAGTAATGCCTTGTGCTATGGCATTATGATGGCTACACTGTCACTAGGTCATATGAATCTTTCAGCTCCATTATAATCTTAAGGGACCACAATTTTACATGTGTTCTGTCATTGACAGAAGCATGGTTATGTGATGCATGACTGTATATAGCCACGGATCAGATAAGAGTAGGTAAAATGTGAAGGATTCACACTATGTGAATCCTTTTCTTTTGCAAAAGAAAAGAGTTGAGCATAAATAGAATTATAACAAGTGGAGTAGAAGGTTCAGCTGAGACCCAGATATAATTTCCCAGGTCTTGGCTATGGGAACCCCCTCCTCATGTTAATTATATTTTAAGGAGATACACAACAAGTACATGAAATAAACTAAAATTGGGGAGAAATAACTTGCTACTCAAAACACTGTATAAACCAGCAATATAGGCATCACTTGGAAGTTAGAAATTCAGAATCTTGGGTTCTAACCTAGGAATTATTGAGTCTGAATTTGTATTTGAAGAAATTGTCATAAGATTCACATGCATACAGTTTTGAGAAATACTGAAGTAGTTATATCTTCTTGGTGAGCTGGGGGAGGTCACTGTAAAATGGGATCAGACTGCAGTTGCAAGGTCTTGCATCATAAGTCAAAGTGATTTTATTGAGCTTCTGAGCTCAGGAGATTTGAGGGACTAAAGACCTATAATATCACCCACTGACTAGATGAAGTCAATGTAATTACATCAGGAGTTTATGAATACGCTTTGTTCAATTGGTCGTCAACAAATCAAGGGAGGAATCTCCAAGACAAGGATATGCTTATGATCATCTCCCTGCTCCCTTGATCTATTATCCTGCATTGTGCTCCACTTACGAGGGATGAGGCCTCTCCAAAGGAAATAGGGTGGAATGAAAGAATGGCAGCAGAATAGGTGTCGTGCATTTATAAATCTATCAACTATGCCAAATTCCACTTGTCATCAGGACCCACTTTTCAGAAATTGTGACCAGTTGGGAGGTAAGGTAAGAGATAGTTCTTTGATATCATGATGCCTGCAGAACCATAAGCAACCAGAATGAGAAGGGTTTCTCTCCAGTCCAAAAAGGTATTTTATATATATATATATATATATATATATATATATATGTATATATATATATATATATATATATATATATATATATATTAGAGGCCCGGTGCATGAAATTCATGCATGAAGGGGGGGGTGTCCCTCAGCCCAGTCTGCACCCTCTCCAATTGGGGGCCCCTTGCAGGATGAAGGACTTCTGGGTTGGTCAGTCTTCAGTTGTGATCAGTTATTACAACCCTGGGCTTTTATATACTAGGATTTGACCAAAGCTTTAAAACTATAAAAGTTTTATGATAGCACAGAACTATCCTTTCTTGTTTGTTTGTTTACTGGTGTATCTCCAGAACCTGGAACAAAGCCTGGCACATTCTAGGAGCTTAATAATATCAGTTGAATTTGTTGAAGGGTTTAAAATATTTCCAAACAGTTACTGAAAGCTTCAGACCAAATTTTACCACCCCACCACTGGGGTAATTAAAGGTCTTACCAAATTAGAATATATAGACACTCAGCTATTGAGAACTTGGTCCACTATTCAGGCCTCTCTTGAATTTGTTGAAAATTCTTGAAATACTGTGACATTCACCATTTTCCTAAAACTTAGGATTTGAGCTTTAGTTAATATCTTGATTACAAGGATATTACTAATGTCCTCTTCCAAAAAGAGAATAAATAAAAAAGAAAAATATCAAAGTCAGACAGATATTTCACATGAAGTAGAGAGAAAGATAAAATCTCAAATAAAAAGGGCTGAAGATTATTACACTAACAATCCAGGTAAGAAAAAACAATCTGCTGGTTTTACTCCAGGACATCTTAAATACTTAAGTGGGGGTGTTCAGCATATGCTTCATATTGGGACAGAAGCCACTTGAACAGGAAAACACTAATTTTCACAGAGTGAGATCTTAAAAGTATATGCTGAATAATTATAAAGAATTAAGAGAAAGCTGGATTGGAGGTAAGGTATATATTTTCTCTAAGGTAAGTATAAAAGAGCTAGTGCCAAAGCACTGAGACAAGAAGTCATACCCAGTGATTATCAGAAAAATTATACTGTGAGATAGTTATAGAGGCATGGTCCACAGATCAGCAGCCGCATCACTTGTTAGAAATGTAAATTATTGGCTCCACCCGTAATTTCTGCTGAATCAGAAAGTCTATCAGTAGGTCGCATGAATCTGTGTTTTAACCAACCCTCCAGGTGATTCTGATGCCTGCTAAAGTTTGGGAACCACTAGTACAGAGCACAAAGGTTTGGGAGATCAGGCCAAATGGGGAGATGGGGACAAATAGAGAGATCTAGGCCATGTTGTTCAGGGACGTGTCTACAGCCCAAGAAATCTGGACTTCACTGTAGGTGATGGTGTAGGGTGGTGATCTGAATGTCATTATCTGATGTTGGGCAAACTGTGGTACAGTGTAGACTTAGGTGAATCTTCTAATTAATTTTTTTATGTTTGAATATTTCTATAATTTGGTATTCTTTCTCTAATGAACTGTTCCTTTGTGCATTAACTTTGTTAAGTTTCTGTAAGACTGCAGCTTTGATATAGATCTTGGCTCTTTTAATTTGAAGTTGATAAAATTCTGCAATACTACTGATAATAATATTCACCTTAGTGAGTTAGAATTTTGGAGAAGTCATTTTTCATTTCTGTCCTTGAAATCACAAAAGAGCATTTGCATTGAGGTATAATCTTACTTGCCCACATTTCTCTATGAGCTACTTCCTTTGTAGTCTGGGTTGACTGATCCTGTATTTTTCTCCAGAAATGTGCAGTTCAATTCACATTTTAGTATACACTAGTCAAAGTCTATACTTTTCAATGATGAATAAAGTGCAATACTGAGGTTCTCTTTACACAGTTCCTGAGGTAGAACAATGATGAAAAAAAATCAATTATCTTTAGAGATCCCTACTAAAGAGGAAACACCTGCTTTTCCAAGTCGAGAGTGTTTGAAATAAGTGTGTATTTATTTTCCTATATTTTGGCTGCCATTTTGGGAAGCATTAGATGACATTTACAACAACTCTGTGAATCAATCTCCCCATCCCCTATCCCCTGAAAGGAATAAAAATATGAGAAAGTTCTTAAAGAAAGAATACTTCAAAGAGAACTATTTTGTTGACTGCTCTATGAGGGCTATTTTCTTTTCTCTTATATGTACATATGTATTCATCTGTCTACTTGTTTGGTTATTTGTGCTTTTATGTATTTATTTATTTAGTAAAGATAACTGAGGTATATTTTCTGATCTCCTCTTTTCCTCTCTCCTCTTTTCTACTTTGGCATTCAGTCTGACCTCCCAAGGGGGAATATCCACCGGTATGGCTTCATTGACAAACAAGAGAACTGTAATCAGCACTATAAAAATATAATTTAAAAATAACAAAATAACATCTCCTTCCGATCCAGAAAGCCTCTCCACAAAGAGGTTTCCAAAAGCAAGAAAACAACTCTATTATTAAATAAGAATTAGGCCAGATGCTCATTATAGGCAATCCACCAAGGGGATTGCAAAGATAGGGAAAATCTCACTCTTTTATATAGATGAGCAGATACAACCCATTTCATACACATCCTCAAGATAAACAAGAACTAATCCCAGTACGGAGAACTTTACAGTATCATTTGTCATACATAGTTTAATGTAGATCATCCTCTTGGTAATTGGGGTAGCCATCTGTGCTAGCTAAATGGCTTACTTCTCAGGTGTTTATGACAGGAAGTAGTTTTGCAGCAATTGCCAGCCCCAATATGGGTTGGTTACTGCCCTCCCCTGGAAACCAGGAGGCAGGGGTGCTCTCTTCCTTGATGATTACATTTAAAGTGTATGGTTCCCAGGTTCTGGATAAAGACATTCCTGGGACCTAAAACTGGTGAGAGACTTATTTAGCTTTTAAAAGATTTACATATATTTCAAAGAGAGAAAACATTAGCAATTACATGTTTTTCTAAAATAAATGCTCTAAGGAGGGGGTGAAGTCTCTTCCCTTATCTTCAACAGAGAGAACTGAACCTCTTATTTTTAATTTATATTTATTCTTTTATCAACCAAATACATCACATTAGGAGTCAGAAACTTAAAACTTCATTCCTTGCTTTCTCACTCAGTGGTTGTTACTTAACACTCTATGAACCCCAGTTTCTATCTGTGGGTGATACACAATGTCTAAGATCTTAGGTACAACATGTGGTCCTTAGACCAACAGCAGAAGAGATTGTTGGACACACAGAATTTCAAGGTCCCACCCAATTCTCAAACAAAAAACATAGTTTAACACCACCTTTGGTGATTCAATGCACATTTAAATCTAAGAAGCAGTAGTCTAAGACCATGGTTCTCAAAGTGTAGCCCCAAACCAAGAGCATCAGTATCATCAAGGAACTTACTATAAATAGAAAATTGGGACTCTATCTAAGATTTACTAAATCAGAAATCCCAGGTACCGTGTCCAATGATTGTGGAGATAAAAATTACAGAGTAAAATTAATGTTTTTAAATTTATAATTCTATTAATTTTAACAAATGCATAGCCTTACAATCATGACCATCATTAAGACATAAAGCATGCCCATTACCCCTGAAAGTTCCTGCATTTTACTATATACTTAGTACTATATACTTAGTCTGCCACTTCCAGCTTTAACATTAGCAATGATTAGTCTGTTTTATGTGCTTATAGTCTTGCTTTTCCATATGTCAGATACATGGAACCATAGAGTATATATACCTTTAATTATAACTTCTTTCAGTTAGTCTAATGCATTAGTCCATGTGTATTGTTTAATTACCACATAGTTTTCCAATTACCCTGCTATTGAATTCTAGTTTCATACCATTGTGGTCAGAAAAGATACTTGAAATGATTTCAGTTTCAAATTTGTTATGATTTTTTGTTGCCTAATATATGATCTATTCTGAAAAATGGTCCATGTGCACTAGTGAAGACTGTGTATTCTGCTGCTGCAGGATGGAATATCCTGTATATATTTGTTAGGTCCATTTTCCCTATAGTGTTGTTCAGGATTGGTGTTTTCTTATTGATTTTCTGTCGGGATGATCTATCCAATAATGAAAGTGGAGTGTTGAAGTCTCCTACTGTTATTGTATTGCTGTCTATTTTCCCTTTAGTTAAAGAGGAGAAAACCCTTACAAACTCATTTTATGAGGTCAGCATTACCCTGATGCAAAGACAGAAAATAATAGTACAAGAAAATAAAATTACAAGTTAATATCTCTAATGAACACAGATGTAAAATCCTCAACAATATACTATCCAACTGAATTCAACAGCACATTAAAAGGATCATACACCATGATCAAGTGGGATTTATCCCTGGGATGGAAGGATGTTTTAATATAGGCAAATTAATAAGTGTGACATGCCACGGTAACAAAATGAAGGATAAGAATATGATTATCTCAAATATGCAGAAACATTTTGAAAATTCAACATCATTTCATGATAAAAATCTCTCAACAAATTAGGTATAAAAGAATGTACCTCAACATAATAAAGGTCATATATGAAAAGCTGACTGCTAATATCACACACATACACACACACACACACACACACACACACACACACAAAGCTGAAAGTTTTTCCTCTAAGATAAGCAACAAGTCAACCACTTTCACCACCTCTCTCCAATGAATTACTGGAAGTTCTATCCAGAGCAATTAGGAAATAAAACATTATAATCAGAAAGGAAAAAGTTAATTGTCTGTGTTTGAAGATGACAATCTTACCTATAGAAAACCTCAGACTCCACTTAAAACCGATAAATAAGTTCAGTTAATTTAAGTTGCAGGGTATAAAATTAATATACAAAAATCAGTTGTGTTTCTATACACAAACAATGAACTATTCAAAAAACAGATATTAAGAAAACAATCCTGTTGAAAATAGCACCAAAAATAAAATACTTAGAAATAAATATAACTAAGAATGTGAAAGATCAGTACAATGATGACTTTAATACACTGATGAAAGAAATTGATGACACAAATAAATGTACAGGGCCCTTGCTCACAGACTGGAAAAATTAATATGGTTAAAATGTTCAAACTACTGAAAGCAATATACATATTTAAGCAATCATGATCAAAATTCCAATGGCATTTTTACAGAAATAGAAAAGAACCCTAAAATTAACTTGAGTTCACAAAAGACTCCAAATAGTCAAAACAATCTTGAGCAAGACAAAGAAAGCTGTAGGCATCACACTTCCTGATTTAAAATTATGTTGAAAAACTATAGTTGTCAAATAGTATGATTCTGGCATAAAACTAGATACATAGATGAATGGAACAGAATAGAGAGCCCAGAAATAAACCAACATATATATGGTCAACTATTCTTCAAAAAGGGCATTGACAGTATACATGGGGATTGTCACTTCAATAAAAAATATTGTAAAACTTATTGTAAAACAATAAAATATATTGATATCCAGATGCAAACAAAGTAATATTGAGAAAAAATAAATTAAACACTTAAATATAAGGCTATGAATTGTAAAATTCTTCAAAGTAACCTAAGTAAAAATTTCTTGGCAATGGTCTTGGCAACAATTTATTGGCTATGACACCAGAAAAAAAATAAGTGGGATTATGTCAAACTAAAAAGTTTCTGTGCACCAAAAGGAGCAACAAAATTAAAAGGCAACCTATAAAATGGTACAAAATATTTGTAAGCCATATAGCTGACAAAAGATTAATAACCAAAATATATGAGGAACTCATGCAACTTAAAGAAGTAAGAAGTTACTACCCTGGCTGGTGTGGCTCAGGTAGTTGGGCATTGTCCACTCAAGAAAAGGTTGCTGGTTTGATTCCCTGTCAAGGCACATGCCTGGGTTGCTGGCTTGATCCTTGGTAGAGGTTGTGCAGGAGGCAGCAACCGATCCATGTTATGCTTCTCTCTCTGTCTCTCTCTCTCTCTCTCTCTCTCTCTCTCTCTCTCTCTCTCTCTGTCTCTCTCTCTCTCTCTCTCTCTCTCTCTCTGATCAAAAAAACATTTTTTTGTTAAAGAAGTAAGAATTTACTAATGGCAATGTCATAGCACACATTTTTATTTTACTCAGAAAACTCTTTATTCCATTCTTTTTATTTTTAAGTCCTTTGGAAAGTACACTGAGTGAAACTTTAGAAATATTAAAATCCAAACCATTCTGACCAAACAGATATTTCTCTTTTTATATTGATGGTTGATAGTAAACACCTTCTTTGCAATTTTCTCCTATTTTTACTTTTATAATTCTCCTGAAACAACTGCTCACGAGTATTGGGTATCATTCTCAAATTTCAGTTGGAGGACTGCTGTGCTTCATTGCACTCAGGTCTGCCTGCGAGTGGTTAAGTACAAGAACAGCCACTGCCACAGGCTATTCTCTAGATAGGTCTGAGGTTTTCCAAGTCACACAGGTGAATGCCTTGTTCTTTGTTTGGCAAAAGAAGTCAACCAGGCAGAACAATGCATGTGGACAAATTAAAAATTACATATGAGAAAAAAGGATCTATACACAACCACAATTCAAGGTCTTCCTGTCAAGGCTGCTGATCTAATCAATCATGGCTCCTCAATTCATAGAGTCTATCTCTTGTGTGGAAGGGTTGAAAGCCAAGATTAATGATGGCAACACAGACTACAACTTCTGCAGAAGATGGTGACAAGATATCCTTGGAAAATCTTCCCTGTGTTATCCAAAGTTTTCAAATAGACGGGTATAAAAGCAGAAATATTTTGGCACTTAACTTTCTAATTAGGGCATAAATGTTAATATTACATAAATTATCTAGACAGATCATGTCGAGTGTTATTTTCCCATCAGTTCAATGGTTCATTAATTTATATCTAATATGGTTTTATTCTGACAGCACTGCATTGACTATAACAAATGCAATTGACTTTTCCTGGCTACTTTCATAATATTTCACTGCAATTTGCTCCATCTTGTTTGGAGTAAAAATTTAGCTGACATTAAATGGTAAGATAGTCAGAAATAATGACCATGTTAACATACTTATTGCCCCAATTTTGGCTAGCATGGTTTGTTCAAAGAATTGTGATAGTAAGGTTAAACTTATTAATATTATTTCCTTTTAGGTAATATAAAGAGAAATATAACCAAAACAAAGTATCTGTTTCCTGTCTGGTATATGCCTCTGCATAGCTTGCTATAATATTTAGGCTGTACCCCCAAAATGTATACACACTTTAATAGCTAATTTCTATCACATTTTGAAAATAAAATATATTTTAATAAACACCGCCTTAATAATTATTCCAAGTTTGTATATATTATGGGACATACTTTTATACTATCCTGTATACTATCTTTTACACTATTTCTTGTTATCCTGTATAAACATAATAGGAAACAAAGTATTATAGAGAGTTTTAAATAATTTTTTCTGGTATAATTTGCTAATTTTCTGTGGATAAAGGTTCAACTTAACATGCACAGCATAGAAAAAGCCCATGCAAATCTTACCCTGACCTATCTCATTACCCTCGACTAATGTTTTTGGATGAAAATGCTGAATTTATGATTCATCTCAAACATCTGGTGCCCTTACAGAACTCTGTGCCCAGTGTTTGCCACTTCCTCTGCCCCTTCCTTTCTCTAGAATATCCATTCTACTCCTGCCCACCAGTCAGCCTGAATACTCAAATGCTACTTTGAGTATTTCAAATGCTACTTTGTGTTCCTGCCTTTTCTT
Source organism: Myotis daubentonii (assembly GCF_963259705.1). Lineage (NCBI taxonomy): Eukaryota > Metazoa > Chordata > Mammalia > Chiroptera > Vespertilionidae > Myotis > Myotis daubentonii. The sequence continues at coordinate 49,820,144 of NC_081852.1, read as the reverse complement.
ATAATAGGAAATGTATTCCTCTATTACAGAATCTATCCTGCTATATTGTAATTTTCTGTTCATATTTATATTTAATGAAAATATTATTCTATATTTCTGTCCTACTATGTTGACTCTTGTAGGAATGGAATTAAATTATTTTTATGGTCTCAGTGTCCTACGATAGTACTTCTAATCCAATATGGATTCATTGTGTGACAAATGATTAATTTACATATTTGATTCTGGATTGACTGAACTCATAAATAAAAGAATGAATTTGGGTTATTAGTGATTAGTTGATTCTAAGAGGAAGTATGACAGGGTTATCACAGTTACATTTCCACTTGTGAAAGAAAAGCTTAAAATATATTATCTTTTGGCAGGGATCCTAAATATTGCTTATCTGTAGAGAAATTTTTCTTTTTAATTTAAGGAAATAGGAAAGATAGATATCAAAAACTGCCTACCTTCATCTTCCTTATACAATGCAGAGTGCTTCTATTTTGTAAAGGTCAAGTTTTTATCACAGCATGCATTTAGTGCCAAGGATTTTACTATGTGCTTTAAAACACTTAATTTTTACAACACCTGTGATCAGAATTCTATTAATCTGACAAAGATTCAATAGTTAACAGGTGTCAGATCCCAGGTGGCCCTTGCCGCTAGTCCTTAAACCCAGCTGTCTCCATTGATAGCCTCATCAGAGTCCCAGAGTTGCTGGCTCATGCTAACAAGACAAAAATACATCAATGTGTAAAACCAGAAATGACAGTCTGCTAATTTTCCATGAGACATGTAAAATGCTGGATCAATCAACAGTACTTTGAGTACAATCAGGACTGTTTCACTGAAGTGTAACTACATAGAAGTCAAAGTCTCAGAAGTGCACTTGGTGATCAGAATCAGATAAAAGGAAAATAGAAGTTACAACGTAGGCTGTATAATTAATAATATTATAATATTGGGTTCTGATGAGCCTGCGCGGCAGCCTAAATATTAACTTCAGTCTGATAGGACATCTACTTTTAGCCAGTTCGAACATGCATTTAGCATTCAAATACCTCATCACTCACATTTTCTATATATATATTCCTTCATTGATGATCTATTCTCCTTCTGATTGACAGTTTTTGTCTTGGTAGGTTCATATCTTCAGTCATATCACCCTCACAGTTTTCTGGCAAGAAGTCTCCTTAAGACAGTCAATTTTGACTATCTCTATTGTAAATAATTACAGTAAAAGTGAATTGATATTTACTTTAGTTATAAACTATACCAAATATTTTTAAATGTAATTTTTACAACAACCTTGAAATAGATACTTTTTTTCGCTTTGTTTTACAAATTTCGGAAACTGAGTCCTAAAGAATTTAAATAACCTCATCAAACACACAAAGCATGATGTCGAGATGGAAAAAACAAACACGCACACACAAAACAAAGAACAATCTCTGTGTGTCCTCAGGGCTTGAGTACTTAACATTTAGATGCTCATGAGTTGATTTTGTTATTCAGCTCTCAGAGGGAAAGTTTATTTTAATTTCTATATTCTTGAGGACATTGCCATCACTGCCACCATGTGCTTCCTACAAATACCTACTATCCGCCCCTTTTTAGAAATGAGGAGAGTGGTCCCTAGAGAGACAGATGAACTGTTCAAAGTCACACAGCAAGGAAGTGGCTTAACACACTTTGGAATCTAAGCTTTCCTGGCTTCAGCATCTTTCATCCTTTTACTCAGTGATGCTGGTATGAAGTTTGCCTGCCTACTCACATTGACTGGGAAAATGGAAATGTTTTCAGTTCTCAGTTTCGAGGAGTTTCCTTTCCGCTGCTGAGTTGTATGGGGTTTCACTACTTAGACTCTTAGAAACAGGAAATACGTATTTGACACTGTGTGACCTGGCTTTCTCATTCACCTGAGATACAGACATTTAAAAACTTAAAATCCTTCAGGGGAAAATGATGAGCTGGTGCTTTAAGGCAGTAACCATAGCAGACTGGGAAAAATTCATTTCAAAAAATGTTATAATATATAATATAATACTATTTTGTAGAAATATAACCAGAATTGAAATAGACTGAAAAGAAATTTTATGCCTTCTCACAAAATTCCACATTCCTCCACAAGGTAATAGATTTATATTAGGTTTTTCTATGTATAGTATAGGCATGAATTCAATTGTTTCTGGTGTTCTAAATTATCTACAAACAATATTCCAAAATACTTAAGGTTCATAGATGACCTGATTGGTAAAAACAAACAAACAAACAAACAAAAACAACAAAAAACCTAACGTGTCTGCTTGCATCATTTTCACTGAGCTTTCAAAGGATAAAATGATTGGAAAAATAGTTTTTATTCTTTGAATCCAACTATGATGTATCAGAGGGTTGGGGGAGACATCACTTAGAGACTTAGTTTGCATTGTAGTAATAACAACAGAATGTTTAACTAACAAAAACTACACCATCAAACCAGCCATCTAACAGGTATGAATTATTAAGTTCCAATTATATATCAGAGAAAGTTATCTGTCATCTTCAGGTATCTCCATAGGAAACTATTATTACTTCCTTTTATAAAAGTGAGGAAATAAATACTGAGCCATAGCAATTAGTGTATCAGGCACAGTTCGACTAGGAAAACAGACATTGAAATAATGTAACACAAAGAATGGAGCACACAGGTGCAAAGGGACAACAAGGGGACAGCGAGGCAGCCTAGAGATGGGCAGTTATCAGGAAGCTGTTGTGGCTCCCTGGCTGAAGGGACAGATGAAGGAGGCAGTGTTACACCCAAGTTACTGACTGGAAGACGGAACTACAGAAGCCTTGTCAGAAGCCAAAGCCACTGCTCAAGATGATGTCCAAGGCAGCAAGAGTGGGCAGGCTTTGCTTCTGTTCTGAAGGCGCACAGACCCAACAAAACATGGGCTGACACTTGTCGTTAGTTTTAATGGTGCTCTTTCCATGTTAATCCTTAGTATTGCCAAAATACTTACTATCTGACTTTAGGGAAAGGGTTAATTCTCTGGATCTTTAGTTCCTTTTGTGAAGAACTTTTATGAGGTAGAATTGGCTTTTAATTCACATCTCCTGAAATTGTCAGTGTAGGGTTTTTCCTCTGCATCAATCTACCTTGATGGCCTTAAGAGGACTAATGTTTTATATTTTAATTGAAACCACTTTCCCCATTGCATCAGTTTCTTGCTCATACAGTACCTTATAATATGGAAAGTAGATTGGCACAAAGTTAAGAAAAAAATGACAATTACATTTAGAGGTTGAAGGGTTTAAAATGGATCGTTAATCTTAAGAGACTGGTCTATCAATTCAGACAGAGCTACATCCCCAAGAAAAATACCTTGTGTCATTGGGATTATATTCACCAAGAAAAAAACCTGTGACATTCTAGCTCATCAAACTGCTTAAAGACCATGAAAACTTAGATAGCTGGACAAACAATTGAAACAGAGTTGCATTCCAGAACAAGCAAGACTTGGACGATGTGCTACCAATTATTTTTAAGAATTCTACCGGACTGTAGCTAACCAACAATTTTGGGAGTATCATACATAGACTGGTAGAATCTAGAGAGGAGAAACAAATCATAGGTGGCTTTCTGCCAGCAGTAGTTCAAGTAAAACCTTGAATACTAAGTTGATTTGAATACCATGGAATAAGAAGATTGAGAGAATGGAGAGCCATTCTGATCCCATCTTTATTCTGAGTCTAAGTTTCTTTACTCAGAGGAGATGGCCAACAACAGCTTCTTGACATCAGAAAAAAAAAATAACCATGACCAGCAGAGGTGTGCAAACTAGACAAGAAATTGATGTTCAATGTGAGAAGCTAACACATGCTTGGCTGTCATTCTGATCTGAATCCACAAATCCCTTCCTCTGGCAAGCGAACGAGGAAAACCTAACTGTCCCAAAGAGAAAACCACACTGAGCCCCAGGATTTTTTCTCCTGGAATTAAGGGACTACCAAATCCTGCCTGCTATCACCCTCTGTCTAGTATCTGGGATGATGCCTATTTGGCTCCATCTCTCAGCTATGACTCTAAAAACCTCCTAAGTTTCTGACCACTGACTCTTTCCAGAGCCATATTCCAGTAATACTGAACCCAGATCCCTTCAGTTGGTCAAGTTCAAAGAGTTGAAACAAAATTATTGAACTCATCCCTAGGATTAATAGTAAGTTAAAGTTTACTAGATAATTGTCTTCCCAGCCTTCTCAAAACCTTCTTATTTACATATGGCCTCTGAAGAACTCTACAATATACTTAGCTCCTCTGTGAAACTTGAAAAAAGCATTTGTTTGGAGACCACAGAACTGGCATTTCAGTATCCAGAATAATGTTCAATGCTGATCCCTTCAAATCCTAATTAGGCATGCAGTCAGATGAACTGCATAGCTCCACTCATTATCCAGCCCTTTGAGCCTCAGAAATCTCAGATTGATCACTGGCCAACAAATAAAGCTTTATTCTAATAACAGTCAACTGTTATGTTTATACTTCCAAATGAAAATGATACTTTAGCTATCCATCACTTGAAAGCCAAACATGAAGTTCACCCAAAAGCAAAACAGGCAGTTAGGTAGGCAATTGCTTCATTTTCAAAAGTTCTGCATTAAATTCAAATGTTATTCAAGGTTCACTGCCATTCAGGTTAAATTAACATTTAGCCAGAAAATATGCATTCTTTCCTAACCTTTAGAAATAACATAAGATTTAGACTTTACAATCTTGTTCCTTTCTCTCGTACTTGTGTTCCTTATCACTTTATTTAGTGACCAAAAAATTACTTCTCAACCTTGGATAGGAAGTGATGAGCTTGTCTAAGAACAGCAACAGGTAGAGACAAGTCAGTATTGCAGTAGAGCTGCTGAGAGCGTTTTACCTCATTTTCTCTATAATTTTATTTATCCCGACTTTTAAAAATTAATTAAAAGGGAAAAAACACACCACATTTTTTGTTTGTTTATTTCTCAAAGTGGGGTTCAAATTTTTCTTAGAGCAAGCAGAAATATCTTGTTTTAGTAGACAAAAAAAAAACAAAAACAAAACAAAAACCCAGACGTTTTTACTACTCCTATTATCAAATTACTCTTCCCAGTCTTTAACCAAGAATAAAATCAGAGCCTACTTCTTCTACTTGAAAAGTTAAAATTGGCCAGAATATTTTCTATGCAAAAAGGTGAGGCCATAAAATTAATAGTGGAGAACATTGGCCAAGCATTTCTTTCAGAATGAGCATGGAATATAGAGAGGGTCAGGAGTCAGGCCTCATGTGAAGTTCATTCATGGATTATTCATGCACAAGAAGGGGAACACTGTAATTTGATGGCCAAGGAAATTTAAAGGAGAAAGAAGTGTTTGCTCTTTAAGAGTTAGTGATAGGGTAATCATGTAACTATAAACCTGAGAAAAGGCAGATGTAATGACCAAAAATCAATTTAGTCATTACATATAATTTTAAAGCATGAAGGCATTTGATTTAAGGCATAATTTAGAAGTGGTAGAATAGACTGATTTGAAATTCTCCAGAGGGGATAAATCCATGTATCTATAAACCAGTTTCTCTGACCACGTGGATGAACAGAAGGTGGCCGTATTGACACAATACAAGAGAGTGGAGGTTAAAGAGATCTGACTTATGATCCCTATTCTGGCATTGACTGTTAGCTCTTGATCAAATCATTTATTTAAAAAGTGGCTACACCTAGTGTCCAGGTCTCAATTGGTTTCTCTTACTATTTTCCAGTAAAAGGAACCAGGGCTGATTCTTGGGGTAGGGAATATACAAGATGAGCTTGAAGGCTCTTGAAGTACCAGAGAGTAAGGAAGTGTTCAAACAAACAAACAAAAACTCAAAATGATGGGGCTATGGCAAAGGGACACAGGCACCAACTGAAAGAGCTCTAAATTGCTGAAGTTGGAACAATCTGAACAAGTAAATAGAAAAAGTTGTAATGTGTTATAAGCACACTCACTATAAAGTACATATCTATGTGTCTATGCTGATGTAAAAAAAACCGAATTGAATACATTTAAAAATGGGAGACAAGAGAAAAATAACACAGAAGAATTTCAAATAATTTATGTAGATATTTTCCCCACAAGGAGCACAAGTATTCATCTTTTTAGTGTGGGCTATGTCCAGTAATTTGCTTCCAAACAGTACAATATGGAAGGAGGGAAAGGTGGAAAAGATGTTACAGTGAAAAAACCTGCCAAACACCACCATAGCCAAGGATCATCAGGGATGTGTCATGTTAAGGGCATGCACTTCTGATATGATGAGATTAGAACAGCACTTAACTTCATGGCTTTTTTCTCCTGAAAGCTAACTGGTAACTCTAGTCTGCCCATAAGAAAATTATCAGACAAACCCAAGTGGAGGGGCGTTCTATAAAATACTTCACCATTGCTCTCAAAACTATCAAGATCATCAAAACTATGGGTAGTTCTAAGAGGCTATCACAGCCAGAGACAAATAGAACATCCTAAAAGGGATCTGAAACAGAAAGTGGTATTATTGGAAAACCAATTAAATTTGAATAAAGTATAGTTTATTTAAATAACAGTTTATCAATATTGGTTTCTTGATTGTAACTAATGTGTCATATTAATGTAAGATGTTAATGGAGGAAAGTGGATGCTGGGTAGTCAGGAACTCTTTGTACTATCCTGGCAACTTTTCTGAATTTTATTCTAAAATTAGAAAATATTTACATATTTTAAAAATGGGTACATTAAATGTATTTTAATAAATATGTAACATGTATGAGTTTTAAATAACACAAATTCAGTTTTAAAACTATTTTTATTTTTGTATGTAAATGTGTTTTTATTCTAGCAATATTATGTGTCCTCCTGCTTCAAGAATCTGCCATACTCTAATTTTAATGTTGATGAATCTCAGTATATTGAAACTTAGATTAATTAGAAAGTATTTTATAGGTGCTACCTCAATAAATGCTATAGTAAATATGTATTAGTTCCATTAGATTGTTTTCATAGATGGAAAAATGCTGGATCAATGTGTATGTGCATCCTAATGGCTTTTTGCTAGGTATTGATACATTCTTTTTCTAAACAATTTGTATTAATTCTCAAGATCATGGATACTGAAAATGTGTAGAAATTTCACAAAAAAATTCCAGTGTTGAGTTTTAACTTGTTAAAGAAATATTAGTAAATATAAAGTTTTAATTATGGCTTGAATATTGATATGGCTCTGGGCAAGTAACTTTTCTGCCCCTCAGTTCTTTCATGTGTAGTATGAAGACAGTTTCAATAATTACTTAAAAGGGTTGTTGTGAGGATTAAATGAGATAGTATGGACAAGTACTTAGAATTGGGCCTAGTATGTAATATATAGTAGCTATAATGACTGTAATGATATTAGTTAAGATAAATGTGAAATTTCCTCTTTTTGTTTCCCAGTTTAATTCTCACCTTCATCCCCAGATGTAACCATAACTTTGGTGCAGATCTTTGTAGACTATGTTTTAGCATCTACACTACATAGGTGAACATGACACAGGGTAGTAATACCTCATTCTAGGTGTGCATTTACTATCTATATTTCCCCTCATCTAATTTGACTATATCAATGAACCATTAATTCATTTCTATCTTGATATCCTCCTATTCAATTTGGACATGTCTTTGTAGGTTGTACATTTTTTTTCCATGTTTAGTGACTATTCTTAAATTGTCATTATCCTTATTTTCCTGTAGTTTGATGATTTTCAATTAAGGAGGTTTTGTAATGTTATATGTTAGAATTGGTCAATCTTCATCTTTGGGTTTTTTTTCCCCCAAATATTTTTATTTCTCTATTGACTTTGATAAATATACCATCCTCTGTTTTATTAGATTTTATTATTTGATACTTAAAATTAATTTAATCTTTCTGGATATTTTATGGATTTTAGCAACAACTGAAATGTCATATGTTGTGATTTATTTACCATATTTCTATCTGATTACTAATTTTGTTAGTTTGTATTTAAGTAGTTTACCAAATTTCAATGATCTTTACTGATTTCCCAGAACCTAGGTTCCATTTTTACTCAACTACTATGAAATGAAATGAAAGCTTTTGTGATGGTTTTTATTCTGAAATAAAATGTGATTTGCATATGTGCTTTATGATTTGTTTATGCTTGTAGATCTTAAGGATGAAGATGGCATTTGTAACTTTCTGCCAGTTTTTTTTCCCTATAGGAAAGAAATTCATGATCTTAGAGAACTTTTTTTCCAAGTATAGATATGTAAGAATGCATGATACTCATTGAAAGTCTAATTGTTTTCTCATCAAAGGTTGGTTTAGGAAGACAAATACTGGATAAGTAACTTGTAGAATTCTCCTAACCTTTGAAATGGTAATAGAAACAGAAAAAACTATCCCAAATAGTTTTATATCTTGGAAGCCAATCACAACTGTCATGGATAGATTTAGTTAGTAGCTTTACTCAGGATTTTATCTAGAATCCAAATAAGAAACCCAATCCTATATAATAAAAGTGTAGTATGCAAATTGTCTCCTCGACCAGGAGTTTGTCTGAGAGTTCGACCAGGGGGCAGGGCCAGCTGGGAGAAGGAAGGGAAGCCCCAGAAGTGGCAGGCAACTGAGGGAAGGGAGGGAGTACCCGGCCTGCAGCCACTAGGGACCCTACCAGTGCATGAATTTTGTGCACTGGGCCACTGGTGTAAATATAAAATTAATCCACACTCACTTTCTCCTTTCAGTCTTTAAATGAAGAGAGATATCAAAATTTAGAAATTAGAGAAAAGATTTTTAAAAATCGTATACTATCTACAAATTCCCTAGTGTCTCCTTACTTTAAATTAGATGCTGCTCACAAAACTTCTTTTATATATATTGAGTATAAGGAAAAGAACATGAAAAGAACAACCCCACAGAATATATTTGATACTGTCTCAGAGAGAAATGATCAAGGCAATGTTATAAAAATATACATAAAGCTACTAGGTAAATTATTTAATAGGCATTAGGATATGTTCTCATTTTCTTTATAGCTCACATCATGCCTACTGCTCATAGCAGAAATAGCTTAATTACCAGGGTTAATCTATGGCTTGAATTCTCTGAACACAAGAAAGACTTAAGAAAAAGGTTTGGGTCACTTACTAAAACCATTTCACCTTTAACTCTCTGCTTCACAGCCATGCTTAGCTCTCTCTGACAAGGTGTTTGTATAATATACCATTGTGGGCAATGCAATCTCTGCCATATGCCAGGAAATCCACTTTATGATAGATTGGTTTTTGTATTATAGATAATGTGGTAGCATAGAAAAGCCATAGATACAGTTATTAATTCCCATGTTCTGGGGAAAATGTAACCTGCTATGGTTATATGGATGAATGAAATATGCCCTGTTATTAAAAAAAAGTAGAGTGCAGAAAAAGAGACAAAGTAAAGAAATAGGCATAAGGGAGTGTGATTTGTGGTTGAATACACAGATGTACAAACTAATATGAGCATATATGGAGTCATAACAACTCCTCATGGAAAAAGGCAGTATCTCATTACGAAAGGATTGCCGATATTAAAAGAGAAGTAGAAGTTTCACTGAGAAAAAAAAAAGGACAATAGAGCTTGTAAACCAACTTTTAAAAAGTCTGGAGGTTTGAACATTTCACAGAACTTGAGGGTCTCCATTGGTAATTCATATGACTGATGAAGCTGGGATGTCAGTTTGGGAATGTGTTAGGAAGAGCTGTGCATCTAAGTAATGATTAGAAGTATGGTAGCAAGTTATGGAAAGTTTCTGTCTAGAAAGAAGACTTTTTAAAAAATGGTTTTAGAGACATAATATTGAATATAATGTGCAGAGTAGATTACGGAAGTAAAAAATGCCAGGGTAAAAGGGTACATTGTTTCAGTCATCCAGGCTAGCAAAGATGAAGGAGGACGAGGAGGAGGAGGAGGAAGGAAGGAAGGAAGGAAGGAAGGAAGGAAGGAAGGAAGGAAGGAAGGAAGGAAGGAAGGAAGGAAGGGGAAGAGGAAGAGGAAGAAGAAGAAGGAAGAAGAAGGAAGAAGGGAGAAGGGAGAAGAAGGAAGAAGAAGCTGCCACCGATTTTAAAGAGAATATCCAGGAAATTAACCTGCTGGGCTTAAATTCTGACTTCTTGTGAGAAAGGTTGAAAGAGAGGGACCTACTTAAGGCTAGGAATAAAGACATAGAGAAACCAGAGGAGAAGTGGATGAAAGATGGTGCACTTGCAGAAATATTTTATTTGAAATTCTATAGGACTATCTACAGAAATAAATCTATTCCAGGCAAATAGAAATTAGGAGGTGGAACTTGGAGAAGGTTGGGATCTAGAGTCACCAAATTTAGAGTCATTGGTTTACAGGGGCCTAGAGAATAGGGTTCCCCAGGGATAAAGGGAGAGAAAATAACTGCATCAGGATGACCCAGATCAGAAAGCACAGGCTTGAGTGCTAGGCTCTGCTATTAACTAGTTCTGTGGACTTGGCCTCATGTTTATGTATATACTAGAGGCCTGGAGCATGACATTTGTGCACTGGGGTGGGGGGAGAGGAATTCCATCAGCTCGGCCTACAGGACCACGGGGAGCAGGCCTAAGCTGGCAGTCAGACATCCCCCTAGGGGTCCTTAGTGCTGCTGCAGAGGCAGGAGAGGCTCCAGCCACCACTGCTGTGCTTTCCAGCCAAGAGCCCGGCTTCTGGCTGAGCGGCGCTCCCCCTGTGGGAGCTCACTGACCACCAGGGGGTAGCTCCTGCATTAAGTGTCTGCCCCCCTGCTGGTCAGGGCATGTCATAGTGACTGGTCATTCTGCCATTCGATTTGCATATTAGGGTTTTATTATATAGGATATTTGCCTCACATTTTTCACAGACAGAGTCAACAATAGTCACCTCTTGACAACTCACTTACTTAAAACATCCAATGAAATGCAAATGTGCTTTGGAAATCCTGAGGGCAGTTTCTATACTTTTGATTATGATATACTTTCAGCAGCACCTATATATTAAGATGCTTACTATAGCATTTCAATGAAAAATTGGAAATGGCCTAAATAACTGTAGCTAGGAATCACTTATATATAAAAAAAAACAGTACATTAATTTACATGAAATTATTATTATGCTGCCAGGAACTTGTATTGCTACAGAGATTGTAAAATCACAGTAATTGTTTACTGTTCCAAGTAAAAAAAGGTAAAAACTTGTATATGCAGCATATTCATCACTATCAAAAATATGTGCATAAAAGAAAAAAAAGCTAGAAAGAGGATTTCTAAAACCTTAGCAATTTCTTTTGGGAGATGATACTATGGGTGATGTCTTTCCATTTAGTGCTATTATAATTATTATGTGGGTATGTGGGGGGGGGGGGGGCTAGAACTTAACTATTTCTTTAAAGAATTACTTCACTTGTGAAGCAAAGTAAGCAAGGTTACTTTTAATATGTAGAATCTTATCCAGGAAGATATTTAAAATGATCATAGTGGCCCAAAGGTCCCATATATATCAATTACAGACAGATAATGTAAAGCCCCAAGCAAAGCAGTTCTGGTTAGAAACTTCCAAGTAAGGATCCCTGTGCTGCAGCTGATTACTGGGTAGATAGGACCAAAAAAACTGCAAGATGTGCCACGAGGTATGAATGGGGACTTGCTTTCCACTTAAAAGTTGAGAAGCGGGGGAGCAGATCAGACGGAAGAAGCAAGACACACATGAAGAAGCTTTTTTTCCAAGGTGGCTCCTTCTGTCTGGGTCACCTGACAGAGAGCTACCGGGGCTTCTGTAGTCTTTCTGGTTCTGAAAGGCTCACTCCAACCGGAAGCTCTTCAAAAGATTTGTTGTAAGTAGGCCTGGCGCTGTTATTTAAATTTCTTGTTTTTGTAATGATATTTCTATTGATTTTAGAGAGTGAGGAAGGAAGAGGGAGAGATGGAAACATCGATGACAGGGAAACATGGATTGCCTGCCTCCTGCTGGCCGGGAATTGAACTATTGACCTCTTGGTTCCTGGGGCAACACTCAGCCACTGAGCGATGCCAGCTGGGCTCTGGTATTTAATTTTCTGTGGGGACTTCGGCAAGTTACTGAAACTGTTTCTGGTGCAGTTTCATTATTTTAAGTTTAAAATGGTACTAACCTTAACGACCTTGCTCAGATTTCAAAGAGCATGCCTTTAAAGACCTGAACACAACTGAGTATCATGACTGGGTTGGTGGTTCTGATAATAAAGAAGAGCAAGAGGAGGAGGAATAAAAGAAAAACAACAACGACAATGACGATAAAGATAACAATACAGGGACGGGGAAGATGAGGAGGATGAGTATAAGAATTACAACAATGGTGAGAATGAGCAGGATAAAGAGCCTTCTCTCTTAAAAGTTTAAAGCGTTCCCAGAGATAATGCTGTGTTGTGTGTGTGTCAATGGCTCTCCTGTTCCACTTGACTGTGAACTTTGAGTAAGGGTCTTCTCTTCTTAGAGACTCATGCTGTGCTTACTGACAAATGAATGGACTGCAGTAGCTCACTACTGTTGTACGTATTACAGCAGATAAGAAACCAATCTGTTTTCTGCAAGAGGCCATTTCATGTTTTCTTACAGGGGGCAGGTGGGGAAAACACTGCATTTAATTTCACTGGCTGCTTCGGATTTCTTTTTCATGGATTTTTTTTTTTAATTCTTAAGTGGAAAATGGTTTTCTTTTACATTTCTTTGATGGATTTATTCTGGTGCTCTTTTTAAGTTTTTTTAAACATGGTTTTTGCTACAGTAGAATTGCCCTCCAGGCATTGTAAGGAGGTTGTCTGATAAGGTCTGGGAATAGCTATCCAAAAACGGACTTTTAGGAAATGTGGTGGCCAGTAGTCAGAGGATTAATCTTGAACATAGCTGAGGTGCTCTTGACAATAGACATGATGTATGTTACCTGAGCCTTGGTGTCAGGAGGGTGATTTTAGAACTTAATTTATGTGGAGGTATAGAATGTCTGACCTCACATGCACAGCTCTGTAAGAAAACAGAAACCATAAAACTGCATCTATAATGATTGCGTAATTTATTAGTATGGCTGTCGCTTCAGAGATATTGGTATTCAATAAAGTGAAATGTACTGGAAGAATTACAATTGTCCTAATGCTGTTATAACATGGATGTGTGAAAAGCAAAAAAGCACCTGGGTTGCAGAATGTCTGCATTATTACCTGTGAGAGACGAGGGTTTACATTGGTATAGCAAGTCCATGCCTGAATAACATCTCTCACCTTATCTCTAATTCCTGTAAATCATCTTTATTAAAATGTTCATATAATTGTCTTTATCTAGTGATAGCATATGGTACATAATATTTTACATCTTGCTTTTCTTCTCTTAATAATAATTAATTTATTTACATATCAGTAAATATAGATGGAATTCTCATTAGTATTTCTTCCTCTGAGAATAAATACATATACTTTCCAACTTCCTTACTGACAGACTGTTCTTTTTCTTTTTCATGTTTTAATGCCTCTATAAGGAGTTCCCCACATTTAACCCCTAGTTCAGGCTAGCCTTACTTCAAGAACAAATTATCTCAAATGTGGATAAATGGCAAATTTCCCACTGATCTCCTGATCTCTGAAATCTTATCTTTCATCCTACCTGTACATGGCTATCAAGCTGATCATATTAGAGTGCCAGGCCAATCAATGACTTCTCCTTTGCCACTAAGTGAAGTGGACACCTTTGGTATAAACTTACTTCTAGTATGAACTCACACAATTAAATAGGGAATAAAGCTAATTAAAAATTGGGAAGAGGAATTAAATAAATTCTTTTTTCAAGAGAAGACATACAAATGGCAAACTAGTGCATGAAAAGGTATTCAACATGAATTGCCATCAATAAATTGAAAATCAAAACTATATTGAGAATGCCTTAAACCTATTAGATTGATTTATGTCAAAAAGATGAGAGATAACAAATATTGGTGACGATGTGGGAAAAGGGGACTTTTGTGCACTGATGGTGGAAATATAAACTGATGCAGCCACTATGGAAAACAGTATGGAGGTTCCTCAAATTTTAAAATAAAACCACCATGTGATCTAACAATCCAATTTCTAGATCTATATCTGAAGAAAACAAAACAAAACAAAACAAAAAACACTAACTCAAAAAGATATCAGCATTCCCACTTGAATTTCATCATTTACAACTAGAGGCCTGGTGCACGAATTCGTGGGGTACCTCTGGGTGGCCTGCAGGGATTGGGCCTAAACCCACAGTCCAACACCGCCAGCAGCTCCTACCTGCTGCTCCCTCTCATCCCTGCCCCTGTGCCTGCCGCAGGCTCACGCCCAATCAGTCCTGATTGGGAGAGGCTCGCGCTGCCACATCAGCGTTCACCAGCCATGAGCCCAGCATCTGGCTTCCTCCCAAGGGGAGTGGCCTGCAGGATTGGGCTAAAACCATCTCTCTGACATCCCCCAAGGGGTCCCAGATTGCAAGAAGGTACAGGCCAGACTGAGGGACCCCACCGGTGCACGATTGGGCCAGGAAGGGACCACAGGAGGGCTCCAGGGCATGTCTGGCCCATCTCACTCAGTCCCAATCGGCCAGACCCCAGCAGCAAGCTATCCTACTGGTCGAAGCATCTACCCGCCAGTGGTCAGTGCACATCATAGCAAGCAGTTGAGCAACATTAGAATACATTAGCATATTACACTTTGATTGGTTGTTTGGTTGCTCTGCCGTTCGGTCTATTTACATATTACCCTTTTATTATATAGGATTATTATATAGGATAGCCAACACATGAAAACAACCTAAGTGTCCATTGATGGATGAATGGATAAAGGTGCTATATATACACAATGGAGTAACTTTCAGCCATAATAAAAAAGAAAAAAATCATGCCTTTCTACAACATGGAGGAACTTTGAGGGTATTATGCTATAACGAGTAAGTCAGACAGAGAAAGACATATAATTTATAATCTCACTATGGAATTAATATTAAAAAGTATTCATAGATACAGAGAAAAAATCGTGATTGCCAGAGGTGGGGGCTGAAGGTATAGCAAAATGGGTGAAGGTAATCAAAAGTTACACACTTCCAGTTAAAAGACAAATAAGTCCTAAAATTTTGAAAAGTATTTAGTGCCATCTGAAATGTAGCAATTTGATATCCCATCACTTCCCCTCATAAAAACTTTCTACATTTTAATCATACTAAACTCTATCCTTATATTTAACAATACTATAATTCTGCCCCCAAATTCTTCCCTTTATCTCAAAGACTCTTCAGTCTCTGAAATCTTTACTGTCTTTTAAACTACATTTCAAACCCTTTTAGAACTCTTTCTTTTGCTACTTCACATTTGTACCAATATACCAAGAAATTCTAACTTTCTGGACTATCTAGCAAGATGTGTGGTACCACAGAATCTCTGTTACTAAGAAACATGAAATTTACAAGGGGAGGACAGCCATACCACATATTAACTATAAAACAACACTCTGAGTGTCATAGGTGTTACTCACATCTCCCATCCACTTTGTAGTCCGCTACCTTGTACTGTGCGTGTACTAAACATTATGGTGATAATACATAAATTTTGCTGAATGCTTATTGCATGTACTAGTCATCATACCCAATACTTAAAACCAACATCTCATTTAATCCTCACAACAAGTACACAAAATTGGTGTTATCATTATTCTTAATCTACAGATAAGAAAATAGCCTGGTAGGATTCAGCTACTCACCCAAGGCCAGACAACTCCTGCTTAATAAAGCCAGGACTTGAGTTCAGGTTGTAAGAGTTCTTAAACTGTAGTATATTTATTTTCTTAAAATTTATAAATTGAATCAATAGAAGTCTTTGGAAGAACTAAATTGGTGACCCCTGACCCAAGGTTCATGACACAAGACAAGATATGGAAACTCTATTAAAGTCAAGACAGGGGAAAGTAATATCCTTTAGGGACTATTAACTAATAATAACATGGCATTACTTAATTGCTAATTAAGATTTTATATATATATATATATATATATATATATATATATATATATGTATATATATATATATATTCTTAAAAGCTCAAGTAAATTGACCACTAATTTAATTGAAATGCATTTCCTTCTATTATCAAAGGTCTAGACAAGTTGTCATTTTTTCCCTTGCTGTCCCATTCATTCTAGATCTAAAGATGTATTACTTTTCATTGAAGGATATTGACCACAAATGGATAATTCATCTTTGCTCAAAATAAATTATGTTTCATGCCCTTTTGGAAAAATTAATCATTAGGCCAAATTCTTCCTGTATTCACCCTTTCTAGGGAAACCTTACATTTGTCAAAATGAATGACCACTCTTCATAAAATATTTTCTTTGATATAAATTATAGCAGCTTCCTCACTTATCCCTCTGCCAGTATCACCATCTGTATTAGATGTTTATGGCTGCTATAACAAATTACCTCAAACAAAGTGCTTCAAACAATACATTTATTTTATTACAGTTTGTTTGTTTAGATTAAAAGTTCATCAAGGCTCTCAAGTTCACTGGGCTAAAATCAAGCTTTCAGCAGGGCTGCTGCTTTTCTGGAAGTCTCTATAGAGGAAAACTAATTTCCTTCCTTTAGAGCCATATGCATTCTGTGGCTCATGACTCTCTGGCAGTGGGTCATGAGCAGCAGTGGGTTGAATTCTTCTCACTGTATCACTCTGATATCCTCTTCTGCCAACCTGAGTAATCCAAGATAATTTCCCCATTTCAAGCTCCATAACATCTGCAAAGTCCCTTTTGTCTTGTATGGTAACACATTCACAGGTTCAGGATATTAGGATGTAGTCATTTGGGGGGAGGGGGAGGACAATGATTCTGCCTATCACACTATCACTCATTCTCATTTATTATACAAACTGTGATGAGAGTAGACTATCTCAAATGCATACAAAACATTCATGCCCATGTGCAAAAATCTGCAGTAGCTCACTCTGACATGCATGACATATAAGGTACTTCAAAATTTGGCTTTTGTCTACTTGGTCATTTTCATATTCTTACTAAATCACTATTCTTACTAAACCACTTTTGCTTCCACTTTTACTCCCTTCTACCACTAAACTTCTCATAGGCTGCTTTCTTTACCAAGAATTCCCTCCTCTCTGACCACCTCAAAAATGCCTCCTCTTTTTTGAATTCTTAGCCCATTGTTTACTTTTTCCATAAAATTTTCTGTGATTCTTCCTAGGGAGTATTAGCTGCCATGTCTCCAGGAGTCACCATGAGGGCTCAGTACACATGGAATCTAGGAGCACCAATGAATGAGTGGTTTGTCCTGATAGACAGGTTTTAGGGAATGGTGTTGACTGAGTCGCAGTTGGCTTGGGCAAGATATTTCCAAAGACCTATACAGAAGACATAATTGCATGTAATGCCTAATGACTAGCTGTGACTAGAAGAGGAATTCTTACTGACAAATATAACAGTTGATCCAAGCCACATAGAGGAAGGCCATGGTGGGTCATCTACTCCTACTCCTATGCTGCTACACTGGTTCAGTACCTAATTAAAGCAGTTCATCTTCCCTTCATAAGACAACTATTGCAGCACTGGGAACAGAATTCAGAATTGAGGTCTGAGTATGTCTATGTGGCATTAGAACCCAAACCACCTGCCCTTTGCTTCACTTTTCCTAGGGTCCTGGAATCTTTTCTCTTTGGACTTTTATATACTAAGGGTAGTTGCTTTATATCTTCAATCTCAAAGTTTCCCTTTCTTAAATATCCAAGTGAAAGAGATGGTTAGACTTTATTTTCTGGAAAATAGTCATCTGCCTACATGCCTGTGAACAAATATTATCATTGCTTTCCAATTCTTATAACATCGAAACCACCACTAATGCTTGTTTCTCGTTAAAAACCACTGATAAAGCTTGAGATTATATTGTGTTTCTCAAATAATCAAGGCAAATTTGCAGTAACAGTCTTGCTACAGTAATAAATAAGTAAAAACAAATCAACATCAAGCTCCATATCTTTTAGGGGCTCTCACTATGACATCATATTAGCTCATCAACACTTAGAGAACTGTGAGCTTTTTTAGGTAATACAAAATGATTTCTTTGTTAGGAATCTTTAGACCCTAGCATAATATCTGAAAGAAAAATGGCTCAAGAAAAAAAAGAGGTAAAATATAAATGAATCATTTTAAAGAAGGTAATTATGTAACCGACAGAGACCATAATTCTTTAACACTTCTATTGGTAAGGATCTATCCTATGACAGCCATTAAGTTATAATACATAGACACCTTGAGTGAGAACTATCCTGATTTGTTTAGTTCCATTACTTGTAGCATATTTGTAGTCTAGCAGACTATAAATTAAAATAGTATTTCATCCAAGTAGAACAATAGAGGAATGTGGGTGAATTATAATCAAAATTTGTATTAGAAAATAAAATGACCAAAAATAATGAAGATAATCCTGATAAAGAAAAATAACATAGAACAGTTTGTCTATTAAATAACAACATGTACAAATTTATAGTTTCAAGACTCTGTGTCATTATAGCAATAACTAGATAGAGCACACATATGTAAAACCTGGACCGATTTTAGAATGTCAACACAGATAAGTGAGGAAGGAATTATCTACTTGATAGAAGATATTAGAACAATGGTTTATCCAAATACAAAAAAAAAATGAGTTCCTACCTTACAGCATGCATTAAATTTTTTTAGAAAATAAACAAAAAACTTAAATATAAAAGGAAAACCATAAAACTTTTAGAACAAAAGGAAAGATAATGTATCCATATACCTGGAGTAGGGAATGGTTCTTTATTTAAGGTATACATAAGCACACACATGTGTGCGACAAACCAAAAAAAAAAAAGGAAAGATCAATACATTATAACATTAATTTCTGAGAGAGTCCAGCAACCACAGAGTCCATCCTACAGTCTCACTTATGCAGGAAACAAAGCCAGAAATCCTGCTCAGCTATTCTCACCCATTTGATTTCCCCACCTCAAACTCAGAGCTCAGGCAGTGGCCTGCACCAAAATATACCCTGATAGCAAGACCTACCTTCCCAAGATGTTTCCAGCAGACACGTCCAGAAAGCCAAACTTACCTGACTGATGAAGAATTATCTCTGCCGTAGGAAACCTGGAAAGTATGGAAGAGGAGACTGCTTAATCAAGTGTGCAGATCACCATGTAAGAATTCAGTGTCACTAAATTAGGGTAAACATAAGCTAAGGAAACTTATAAAGCTCTATTAACTGACCATAAAGAAATGGAGATTTGTGAACTGACAGATAAAGAATTCAGAGTAAATCTCCTCTTAAAGAATGGTACTGAATTACAGGAACAGACAGACATCTAAATGAAATTAGGAAAACAATAAGTGAGCAAAATAAAAAGTTTGACAAATGAATAAAAGCCATAAAAAAACAACACACCAGTAATCCTAGCATAGAAAAAAATGATACAATGAATGAACTGAAGAACTCATTAGAAAACTTCAAAAGCAGACTCCACCATGCAGGAGAAAGCACCAGTGACCTAGAGATTAAGATGCTTGAAATGATTCAGTCAGAGGAGTAGAATAACAACAACAAAAGAGTAAAATAAAATGAAGAAAGCCTATAGGACTCAGGACACAATAATAAGAAATAATATTTATGTTATGAGAATATCAGAAAGAGAAAGAAAGGCACAGGAAGTGTATTGAAAACAATAATGGCAAAAATATCCCGAAACTGAGTATAGAAACAGACATCTAGATGCATGAGGCCAAAATGATCCCAACTTGCTTGAATTCAAATATGGCCACACCAAGACACATTATAATTAAATCATCAAAATTGAAACACAGATCATTTTTAAAGCAGCAAGAGAAAAGGGAAATATCATATACAAAGAACCCCATAATGCAGTTGGTAAGCTTTTCTACAGAAGCATTTCAGGCCAGGAGAAAAGAGAATAACATGTTTAATTATGGGGAAAAATACTATCAATCAAGAATTCTATACCTGTAATGCTATCCTTCAAAAATGAAGGAGAGATAAACACTTTCCTGAATACACAATAATTGAGGGACTTTGTCACCATTAAACCTATCTCACAAGAAATACTAAAAGGAGTTCTTTAAGTGAAAGTGAAAGAGCACTAACTAACATCATAAAAACGTAAGAAAACATAAAACTTACTGGCAATAGTTAGTATATAAGAAAAGTTAGATTCCTCTAATAGGGTAATTGTGGTGCATAGTTTGCTTACATTACACAAAATTTACTTTAAAATTTATATAAGGGGCCAACCTATCAAGAAAAGATAACAATTGTAAATATTTACACACCTAGCATAGCATAAAAGTACCCAAATATATAAAGCAAAAACTAATAGAACTAAAAGAAAAAATAAAGAACATTACAGTACTAATTAGGGACTTTAATACCCCATTCTCACAATGCATCGATCATTCAGTGTCAATAAGGAAGCAATGGATTTGAACAACATTATAGATAAAATGCACCTAAAGGATACATAAAGAATACTCTGACAAAAGTAGAATACACATGCTTTCGAAGCACCGATGAACTATTTCCCAGGATAGACTATATAGTTGGCTACATAACAAGTTCTAGCGAATTCAAAGAGATTGAAATTTTACTCAGTATCTTCTCCAACTATAATGATTTATAAGAAAAGGAAAACTGAAAAATTCATGAACACAAGGAAATTAGAGACTCTACTGAATAACCAATGAATTAAAGTAGAAAATGGGAATAAAAAAGTCTTTAGACAAACAAAACTGAAAACACAATATACCAAAACCTATGAATGTAGCAAAAACAGTTTTAAGAGAAAAGTTTATACCAGCAAATGCCTACATTAAGGAACAGGGAAGATATCAAATAACCTAACTCTATTCCTTAAGGCAACATAAAAAGAAGTACAAACTGAGCCCAAATATAGCCTAAAGAAGGAAATAATAAATATTAAAAATAAACAAAATAGAGAACAGCAAAATAATAATAAAGATTAACAAAATAAACATATGGTTCTTTAAAAATTAAACAAAATTGACTAATCTTTTGTTAAATAAATAAGGAAAAAAGAGGACCCAAATTCACAAAATTATAAATGAAAAGGAGACATTACAGCTGATAACTCAGAAACACAAAGAATCATAAGAGGCCACAATAAACAACTATAAGCCAAAAAACTTGACAATATAGAAGACGTGAGAAAACTTTTAAAAACACAACATAACAAGACTGAATCAGGATGAAAGAGAGAATCTAAACAAATTAATAGTAAGGATATTGAACCAGTAATAAAAAAAAATCTACCATCAAAGAAAATCCCAAGACAAGATGGCTTCACAGGTGTATTTTACCAAACATTTAAAGAAATATTAATGCCAGTTCCTGTGAAAGCCTTCCAAAATATCAAAAAGAAAAAAATACTTCCAAGCCAATTTTACAGGGCAAGCATTACTCTAATACCAAAGCCAAAGAGGAAACTACTAAAAAAAACAAAGCTACAAAATCACTAATAAATACAGAAGCAAAAAAATCAGTAATAGTAGCAAACTAGCTCCAAATTACATGATCAAATGGGGTTGATCACAGGAATGCAAGAATGGTTCAACATACAAATCAATTAATGTGATACATTACATTTATAGAATAAAAGAAAAAACTATGTGATCACCTTGATAAATGCACAAAACCCATTTGACAAAATTCAATATCCATTCATGATAAAAAAAAAAAAGAACTCATTACAAATCAGGTATAGAAGGGATGTAACATAATAAAGGCCAAATATGACAAAGTAATTCCTACCAAGATACAATGGCATTTTTTACAGTTGATAAAAAATTATAAAATTATATGGAACCTCAAAAGATCCAAAATAGCCAAAGTAATCCTGATACAAATGAATAATTTAGAAGCATCACACTTCCTGATTTCAAGCTATATTATAATGATATAGTAATCAAAATAGTATGAAACAAACATAAAAACCGCCACATAGACCAGTTGAACAGAACTGCAAGCCCACAAATAAACACATGCACATACAGTCAACTAATATTTGATAAGGGAGCCTAGAATACTCAAAGGAAAAAAGACAGTCTATTCAATAAATGGTGCTGGGAAAATTGGATATTCACTCTAAAGTACTGAAACTAGACCCATCTTATACCAATCACTAGAATCAACTCCAAATGGATTTAAGACTTAAATGTAAAACCTGAAACTCCAGAGTCCTAGAAGAAAACACATATAAAAGTATTCTTGACATGAGTCTTGGCAATAAATTTGGATATGCTACCTAAAGCATCAGAAAAAAAAATGAAAAATAAATAGGACTACATCAATCTAAAAAGGTCTGCACAGCAAAAGAAATGATCAAGAAAATGAAAATAACCTACAGAATGGAAAAAAATAATATTTGCAAACCACATATCTGATAAGAGGTTAATATCCAAAATATAAAAATAATTTATACAACTCAATAGCAAAAAATAATAATACTAATAATCTAGTTTAAACATGAACAAAGAACCTAGACTTTTTTTTTTCAAAGTACATAAAATGATGGTCAACATCACTAATAACTAGGGAAATGCCAATCAAAACAAAAAATGAGATATATCACTTCACTTGACTGCTGTTAGAACAGCTAGCATCAAAAAGACAAGAGATAAAAACTGCTAGTGAGGACAGAAAGAAAACAAACCCTTGAGCACTGTATGAGGGACTGTAAACTGATACAGCCACCATGGAAACCATTATGGAGGTTCCTCATAAAATTAAAGATAAAACTGCCATAGATCCAGAAATTTCGCCTCTGGTAATATATCCAAAGAAAACAAAAACTCTGTGTGACAGTGCTATCTGAGCCCTCATGTTTCAGCAGCATCACATCGAACAGCAAAATCTGTGAAAAAGTGTGTTCATCAATGATTGAATGCATAATGAAGTTGTAAAGTGTGTATGTAATTTTCCTATTCACAGGCACATACAAAATGGGATATTATTCACCCATAGAAAAGGAGGAAATCCTGCCATTTGCAACTACATGGATAGACCTTGAGGGCATTATGCTAAGTGAAATAAGTCAAACAGAGAAAGGCAAATACTGTATCATCCTACTTATATGTGAAATCTAAACAAAGATTGGATTTGTAGTTACCAAAGGCAAAGGGTGTGGGGGATAGAATTAAATAAAGTTGGTCAAAAGGTCAAAACTTAGTTATAGCATAAATAAGGACTAGGGGTATATGTACAACAAGATGACTACAGTTAACACTGCTGTATGGTATACATGAAAGCTTTTTGTTTGTTTGTTTGTTTGTTTTTTAAATATATTTTATTGATTTTTCACAGAGAGGAAAGGAGAGGGATAGAGAGTTAGAAATATCGATGAGAGAGAAACATCGATCAGCTGCCTCCTGCATACCTCCTACTGGGGATGTGCCCACAACTAAGGTACATGCCCTTGGCCGGAATCGAACCTGCAATCCCTCAGTCTGCAGGCCGACACTCTATCCACTGAGCCAAACTAGTTAGGGCTACATGAAAGTTTTTAAGAGTAAATCATAATGGTTCTCATCCTAAGAAACAATTATTTTTTTGTATCTATATTCAATGAAGGATGTTAACAAAAATAATTGTGGTAATCATTTCACGATTTTGTTGTATACCTTAAACTTACACAGTGATGAATGACAATATATCTCAATAAAACTAGAAAAAAAAGAATTCTGTACATCAAAAAATAATACAATGAGTGAAAAAAAGAAATTGGGAGCACAAATATGTGGAATTCAGAAAACTAATGAATGCCTACAAATCCATTACAAAGGACATCTAATCCAATAGAAAAAAGTAAAATATATATCAGTCATTGTTTCAAAAGTACTATAAAATAAATAACTTTCGAATCTCAAAGACATACAGGAATGAGTGTTTATTTCCCACTCATATGCCTGTGGTTTGGCTGGGGCAATGCTGTTCTATGTGTCTCTTTCTAGGGTGCAAGTTAGAAAGTCATGAACAAGGGCTACCTGTGGGTTTTTCACTTGGCATGGTTGAATGCTGAAGTGCTCCAGCAGTTCACATGAACACATGTAAAAGCATTTCATGTCATTATTCCATATACTGTCATTCATGTTGAATGACCAAAATCAAATGACCAAGTTCACAGTCAAGAGGAAGCAAAGCACAGCCCTTCTACCAAAAGACTGTATGCACCTAACAATGATGTAGATATAGAAGAGTATTACAGGGGAGTACTGAAGCAAGGAATTAGCCAACTACATACATGAATAGGAAATTTACAGAATAACAAATCAAATTATGAGTAAAAGCACAACACAATGTTGCTCAAAATCATTAGCATTAGAAAAAAAATGAATTTAAAATCAAATGCAGTAATTTACATCTATCAATTTGGCAAAAACAAACAAACAAACAAAAACACAAAAAAGTTAATCACCAAGTGTTGGCAAAGAAAAGAACAATGGAAATTCTTATACATTGCTGGTTTGTATGAAAATTTTCTCAATGTTTGGGAAGAAAATTTGTCATTATCTACTGAAGTTGAGGATACATTCAAGCATAAAATATAATAAAATGTATATTTGATATTGAATACATATAACAATTATTCAAATAGGGAATAAATACAAAAATCATGTGGGAACTGAAACAAAATCAGGGAAAAACACATGGTAGACAATTTGGTGATGTTCATTTTCATTAATTGTGTGGGGATAGGGTTTTATTATTATTAATGCAATTATATGTTGTAAATGTTAATTTCCAAGTAGTATTTAAAATATATTAGGTAATATGAAGTAGCAATCGAGGATGTCTAACTCATTTATCCCTTTAAAGGAACTCTAAAGGTTATTTCTAAAGCATTCTTTGGGGTTTATTTATACTAGTATAATTATAGATCATTCCATGTAAGATCAAATAAAAGCTAGTTGAAAGATAAAGGTACATCTAGTATATTAATAATCAGGGAGTTAGAATTGCCACTCCTATTAAAAATGATCAAATATCAACTCAGTTCATTATGATTCAAGTGATACATAGCAATTCTTTAATTTCAGGAGTCCAAGTCCCTCCTCTGTGCCCCATCACTATAGCTACCTGTTCCCTTTATGGTCTTTGAGATTGTACTAATGTGCACTTCTGTCATTTCCCAGCAGATCTATCAGGTCCACGGCTGAGTTCCTTCCCGTGTGTGAACTACATGTTCCTGGACCTCAATGCTCCTTAATGGGCTGCAGGACCAGCCATTTCCTAAGAGGGCACCAAGCTCATTAGGGAAGGTGAACTGTTCCTCCTGTGGCATTGATGGCCCAAATTTATGGAGTCTGCTTTGCAGATCACAGATCCATCATCTCATATACACACTATCCTCTCGCCCCGAGTTTTATTATCCTCTAGGGCATTTTGCTGATAGCTTCATTCTTCCAAAGTGTACTTGTCACTTCAGGTCTTGATGGTGGAGTGCCAGTTCCAAACCACAGATAATGTGAGATTTATCTGGAGTCCTCTTTTTATTCTTATGGAGTCATCACCATAAATAAACTTTCATGTGGAAAAGAAAACAACGGGGTAGTTTTCATTGCTAAGATGGGGGTGGGGAGGAGCTTTAAACAACTTATGTGAGACCTGCTTATAGGTGAACACCGGTTGAACCAGAGACCAAAGGAAACATGTTTCCAAACTCCCCCACCCAACCCCGCAGAGCTTTATTTACCATGGAAAAGGGTTAGCAACACAGGAATGCATCTTGTTTTGCTAGCTCAAACTTTCTTCTTTTAAAGATTCACTATTTTATAAATGAGCTAGATCTGGAATATGTAACACCGCATGAAAGCACATTAACAAACACATGCACATATTTTTGAAATGAGAGAGTCACATTGTGAATTTCTAATGTGATGCTGTAGGTTAACTGTTTCCATTGAACCGGCCACTAGATCATGACATTTGTCTGAAAGACTGCAAGAGGAATGAAACTAATTCTTTACCCTAAAAACAAAGGTGCTCACCTAACAGGAATGTTCTTTCTCTCCAGGTGACCATTAAGCACACAAGCCCACCTCACCATAACTATGTTGTTTGTGATAAACAGATCACAGCCAAAACATTTCTTCTAATCAGTGGAAGTGACTATCCTTTCCTAAGCACATTCTAGGAAAGTCAACATTTCTTTTTCTCTTAGGATTCAACTGTGCAGTGAAAACGCTCCTACCACCACCACCACCACCACCATGGTCATGGGTCTGATGGTTAGCTTGTATTTTCTGGTTCTGTACACCACAGTGAAATCACAGTGCAGGAGGAGCACTGAACTCTAACATGTCAGAGGTCTGGGCTCAAGCTCTGGCTTATGTTTCAGCCATGAGACTCAGGCAATACACCACACCTCTTTAGGCTTCTGTTCTCTCATCTTCACAAAGAAGTTGTGAAGATTAAATGATGCCTGAAGCGCCTTCCACAATAAACACTTATAATCATCACTAGAGGCCCGGTGCATGACATTCATTCACTGGGGGCAGGGGTTCCCTCAGCCCGGCCTGCACCCTCTCGCAGTCCAGGACCTTTCTGGGGGTGTTAGTCTGCCACCTGTCCCCTGAGGGGTCCTTAGGACTGCCGTGAAGGCCCACCACCTCTGCTGCACTCACCAGCCATAGGCCAGCTTCTGCTCAGTGGCGCTCCCCCTGTGGGGGCACACTGACCACCAGGGGGAAGCTTGTCGTTGAGCGTCTACCCCCTGGTAGTCAGTGAGCATCATTGTGACCGTTCGTTCTGCAGTTTGGTCAATTTGCATATTAGCCTTTTATTACATAGGATAACTGTGTTCCTAGCTAGTGAAAGGTCCTAGTTCTGACCATTGGAAATCTCCCCACTGTCTATAACATCCCTCCACACCTATTTATTAAGTAATTACAAATTCATTTTCTGAAAAATATCACTTCCTTTATAGAAGAATTGGAGCTCCTACCCTGAAAAAAACATCATCCTCACACATCTACCTTTAAAACAAGTGTGGGATATAACTTAGATTTCTCTAGCAACCTTCTGTCTTTTTCCCCCTGGTATACATTTCTATGCATGCTGTTCTGTCCATCCTCTTATAAAAATTACATCTTTCAAGGTTCAAATAAGCTAATATTTTGCTTTGGTATAGCAAATGGAGCCATGCATACAACATAAACTACCTTTTGGACATGGATTTTAGAGATTCACAAACCGTGCTAAAACCAGATATGAATTTCTCAACATTGTTTATTGCTCCAAATAGGCAGATTAAACTCAACATGCCAGGTAACTAAGTTCAAACCAAAGTTTATAGTTTCTGAGTTAAAAAAACATTGTCACCAAGAGCTCTATTTCTCTCCTTCCTCAGAGTTCTATGTATTTTCTCTCTGAACAAGTGTAAATTAATAACAAAGAGGGAAGATCCAATTATTTTTATCCACCTCATGGAGGTAGACATTCCAGCCCATTGTGAGATAAGTTCTAGCAACTTTGAGGGAGGCAGCCACCTACCATTCAGCTATAGCATAATTTAATTTCATTCAGTTGTGTGTGGTGCAGCCAGGAGCCCAGTAATTAGGATGGCAATGTTGGAATGTCAGATTTATGGAAATTGGAGTATGTAAGCACAGTAGATAATATTTGTTTTTGATCCTTAAGTAAAGGTAATTGGCTTTAATTATTACAGTCAATGTTCTTGTTACTTCAGATAATTATGGGTGGACCCTTCCAGATAAAGGATTTATTATAGTATCTCCAGAGCTCAGCAAAAGCTATGGTTGAGAGAGCAATTTCATTATATGCCCCTAGTTATTGGAGTATGTGCTATTTTTCCTTTTTTCTTAATTGTGTTTAGTTTTAATCTGAAACTTCATGTTTTGTTTTGTTTTAAAGCTGGGACTGAAAGTTGAGGATTCTCCTTTCAAGAGCTCCTGAGGAAGAGCAGTGGAAAGGATGGTTAAGTTCCTGTGATTCACTATTGTCAAAGGCATCTTCTCAAGCGCAGAGATTCTACCTTTACATGAAAAACCAGGATCTATGGCTACATTGGCTTATTGGTCCACTGGAATAAAGCAACTCACTAGTAGTGCTAAATCATTTCTTTTCACTCTCTATGTTGTAGTAAGAACACTTGCATTTTTTCTTTAAAAACATGAGGAGAAATATCAAAAGTCCCCTTCTGCAAAATTAACATTCTGATTATAATATTTAGTTGTTTTCATTTTTAATTGCTGTGAGGCAGACTTATATGACACATGAGATAATTTGAGGGATAAATACATTTTAAAGTATTTCTTTTAATGTGTATTTTCCTTAAAGTTAACCCAGCTAATTAAACCCATATTCACATAGATATTATTTAAGGTGAAGTTTAAATAGTAATAAATATTAGGCAAGAATAGTATATGTCATACATAGCTATAAGATAGTTTAACAGTAACATCATTTTAAGTAACACTGGTGTAAGGAAATGTAATGGTCACTTTGGTCTATCACAGTGGTTCTCAACCTTCCTAATGCTGCGACCCTTTAATACAGTTCCTCATGTTGTGGTGACCCCCAACCATAAAATTATTTTCATTGCTACTTCATAACTGTAATTTTGCTACTGTTATGAATCATAATGTAAATATCTGATATGCAGGATGTATTTTCCTTGTTACAAGTTGAACATAATTAAAGCATAGTGATTAATCACAAAGACAATATATAATTATATATGTGTTTTCCGATGGTCTTAGGCGACCCCTGTGAAAGGGTCGTTCGACCCCCAAAGGGGTTGCGACCCACAGGTTGAGAACCACTGGACTCTGTCATATTATTTTATAATGAGAAATAGATGCTCCAAAACATTAAATAAATGCTCAAGGTCACAGAGCAAGGGGTGGGTTATGGAATGCATGAACAAGCAGCCAGATTCTCCAAATGCAACAAGAGTCACGCCCAGCAAGAGCAAATGAAGACAAAAGAAGACCTTTGCAACCACCTGTTCTCCAGGGAACTATTTGATGTGCGTCATCTCCAAAAGGCTTCCTGCCCAACAGTGAACTATCCCTCCTACTAACCGGGGAAGGAATGCCTCGACTTCACTTGTCCATCTTCTACAGCAGCTTTGCTCCTAACCTTTGGATGTATAGCTCTGTTTCTCGTTAATTACTATTTTCCTTTTCTCTTATAGAATACGTGCTTTTGATGATGAATTTGAGCTACTCATATGTAATCTTAAATAAGACAATGCTTCTGTGAAATTCAATGTAATTGTGTTGCAGGGATATCCTTTAAATCCCTCTTATCAAGAAACACTGAACTTTCCTCCATGGTCTAACAATGTAAGGGGATCCCTGCTCAAGGCCAGAGAGGGCAGTGGAAGCCGGTTTGTGTTACTGGATCTGAGTGGGAGCAAGTCTGGAAACACTTTAATCACACAATAGCACTGCATGTTTTGTGCAGATTTAACTCCCCAGACTCTTGTAAAGTTACATAGAAGCTCGTCAAGCAAGTTGTTCGCTGGCATGTAGACAAAATCCCTCTGGAGAAGAAGGTTATTGCTTCTAATTAGACCTTACAAATTGGGAGAGACAGAAAATCTGGACTAGCAGACAAATTTAACCTTGGGGATCATGGCCTCGTTCTGTGTTAAGTGCTACATGGAAACCTCCAAAATGAGAACATTGAGAGAGAGAGAGAGAGAGAGAGAGAGAGAGAGAGAGAGAGAGAATATGAATATGAATATCATAAATGTAAAGACGTTTTAGAATCCTGCCCTGACTGGTCCACCACAGGCATAGGTCTTTTGGAGCCACCCATGACTGCAGGATTGGCAGTCTTTTCCTGTAGAACAACCTCTGCTAAGTATAAGCAAGGACATTTCCCTGTTTTTGTCTCTATAAAGAATTTTCAAAACTCCTCTGTGACCCAAGAGGATGGCGGAAGGACAGGAGTTTAAGCCCAAATGACTCACCCACCTTTGTTAGCCCCAAGGTCCCAAACATCTATTCAAACAGCCACTTGCTACTCCTGTAAGTCTGTTTTCCTTCCTGCAAACTGTCCCTCTGAGCATCCCTGGGGAAAGGAGGGGCAAGGGTCATGAATCATGAAGAAAGGTCCTTCTGTGCTTATGGTATACGCCACGCAAACTCGGCAATCTTTTGGTGCACAGGGTGATGCTCAACCAACTAAGGCACTCTGGCCAGGCTCCTTTGTTTAAGTTTTTCTGTTTTGTTGTTGTTTTTAACTCAAAATGAAAGTGGTTTCCTAGACACTTGATTTTGGGAGTATGTTGAAAGCAGACTTGTCCTGTCTCACAAAGTTGTCAGAGATTGAATAGGCTCAGGTGTTAGCAAAACCATTGCCCTAGTCCTAACATTTGCCATTGTATAGAAACTCCTCAGTACTTTAGGGTGATATATTCAAAGAATATCAGAACAGGAAGAAGCTGTAAGATATCATCTGTTCTTTAAACCTTTGGTCTATGCATTTCTCATAACTTTGTGTACAGATTGACCAGGATTCAGATTTGACTTTATTTCACATTAACTTGGGGAAAGTACATAGCCTCTCTGAACCCCACTATTTTTGCCTATAAATGGATATAACAAATCACTAAAAAGTGTAGTAGCAGAAAAGTTGGGAAACATTTATAATAAGCATGTCCTTAATTTACAGTAAGCATGTCTTCTTTCTGTCCCTCATTATATATGTAAAGGGTCAAGAGACATGGTGAACAAGGTGAGCATCTCATGCCAACTAATGAAGCTAATTAGTAACAGAATTATCAGATTTTCTAGTTCTGAAATAGCATTCTCTTCCTTTCCAACATGATGATTCTCTGGACAAAATTTTTAGCAAAAATTTTTTTAGCATGTCAGAATCCAAATGAACTTCATTCTACACATGTCTGTAGAGCAGTAGGACAAAGGCATCCTTACCTATTACATCTGAATAAGGGATAAGTTCTTTAGAAGTTTTTTTTTAATTATTATTATTTGATACCCCAAATTCGTAAAGAACATATAAAATTAAACATTAAAAAATCTGATTTTTTATGGGCAGAAAATCTGAACAGACATTTCTCTAAAGAGGGCATAGACATGGCCAACAGACATATGAAGAGATATTCAACATCACTAATCGGCAGGTAAACACAAATCAAAATGAGATATTAACTCACAACTGTCAGAAAGGCTACTTTCAAAATGTCAACAAATAATGCATGATGGTAAGAATGTGAAGAAAAATGAACTCTTTTGCACTGTTGATGGGGTTGTAATTTGGTGCAGAAATTAAAGAAAAGAGTATGTAGGTTCCTCAAAAATTTTTAAAAAATAAACTGCCATACAACTCAGCAATTCCACTTCTGGATATTTATCTGAAGAAAGTGAAAACAGTAATTCAGAAAGACATATGTACCCCTATATTCATTACAGCATTATTTACAACAGCTAAAATATGGAAACAATTTAGGTGTCCATCAACAGATGAATGAAGAAGATGTGATATCTATCTATCTATCTATCTATCTATCTATCTATCTATCTATCTACTTACCTACCTATCTACCTATCTATCTACCTACCTATACATACTCACATATATTTATACAAATACTAGAGGCCCGGTGTACAAAAATTTGTGCACTGGGGGGGAGGGGGTCCCTCAGCCCAGCCTGTGCCCTCTCGCAGTCTGGGACTCCTCAGGGGATGACCACCTGCTGGCTTAGGCCCGCTCCCTAGGGGAACAGGCCTAAGCTGGCAGTCAGACATCCCTCTGGCAGCCTGGGAGCCCTCGGGGGATGTCCACTTGCCAGCGGGGAGCAGGCCTTAGCTGCAGTTGGACATCCTTAGTGCTGCCGAGGAGGCTGGAGAGTCTCCCGCTACCACCACTGTACTGATAGCCATCAGCCTGGCTTGTGGATGAGCAGAGCTCCCCCTCTGGGAGCGCACTGACCACCAGGGGGCAGCTCCTGCATTGAGCGTCTGCCCCCTGGTGGTCAGTGTGTGTCATAGTGACCAGTCATTCCCAGTCGTTCTGCTGTTAGGGTCAATTTTCATATTACCCTTTTATTATATAGGATAGAGGCCTGGTACATGGGTGGGGGCCGGCTGGTTTGCCCTGAAAGGTATCCCGGATCAGGGTAGGGATCCCGCTTGGTTGCCTGGCCAGCCTGGGTTAGGGGCTGAGGGCCAATTTCAGGCTGGCCACACCCCCTTCAGGGAGGGGGGTCCTTCTGGGGTGCCTGGCCAGCCTGGGTGAGTGGCTGATGGCTGTTTGCAGGCTGGCCATGGCCCCCAGCCACCCAAGCTCCCAGTGGAGGCTGGCTGGAAGCAGGTATCTGGGATTTATTTATCATCTATAATTGAAACTTTGTTGTCTTGAGCAGAGGCCACACCTGGCCAGGGCAGGTGGGAAGCTTGGCTTCCTCCACCGCCAGGGCAACCAAGCCTCCTGTTTGCTCCAGCTCCATGGCTGCTGGCCACCATCTTGGTTGGGCTAATTTGCATATAGTCGCTCTGATTGTCTGGTGGGCGTGGCTTGGGGCATAGCGGAGGTGCAGTCAATTTGCATGTTTCTCTTTTATTAGATTAGATAAACACATATATATATACATACATATACACACACATGCATACAATGACATATTTACTCAGTAATTTAAAAATAAAAGAGTAAAATATTGCCATTTCCAACAATGTGGATGGACCAAAGGGATATTAAGCTATTTGAAATGTCAGACAGAGAAAGACAAATACTGTATAATTTCTGTTACATATGGAATCTAAAAACAAAACTAAAACTAGTGAACAAACAAGACAAACACTCACAGGTACAGAGAACAAACTGATGGTTACCTAGGGTAGGGATAGGGAAAGGGTAAAAAAGGTGAAGGGGAATAAGAAGTTAAGTTATGGCAATGTAATATATAGCCCAGAGGATATAATCAATCATATCATAATAACTTTGTATGGCAATGAATGGTTACTAGACTTATCATGGATCATGGTGATCACATTATCTATAATAATAAAAGCATAATATGCTAATTAGACCAGGCGTCCTTCTTTACGACCTTCCGGATGAAGCCTCAGAGGGCTGCCCTGGCAATGGGGGCGGAGCCCCTTGCACAAATTTCGTACATAAGATATATAAATGCCAAATCACTATGTTTTACACCTGGAGCTAATAGTGTATGTCAACTATCCTATATAATAAAAGGGTAATATGCAAATAGACCAAAGGGCAGAATGACTAGAGTGCCTGCGGCCCCTCGCCCCAGCCAGCTCCGCGCCCCAGCGGGCAACCCCACCCAAATTGGACCCCTGCCCCAGCCGGCCTGCCCCCAATGGCCCCCATCAGGTGGGCTGGCTGGACCCACCAGTGCACAAATTTGTGCACTGGGCCTCTAGTACTTTAATAAAAATGAATTTAAATAACTAAATAAAGATAAATAAATAAATGTAACCCCAAGGCAGCCTAATTTTCCTTATCCAACACCTTAAGTTTTAGATAAGATAAGGACACTTCTGTATGCGTGGATCTAGTTTATTCTGGATCAGATACCTTCACTCTCATTTGCAAATTCAGACTAGCAAAGTACAATGGATGCCTGACATCTATTTTTGTCACAGATTCTTCTTAGAAGTGCCAATCTCAGGCACAAAGGAAGGCTACAAAGATCCCCTTGGAACATGGATAACCACGGTTAACAGCAACTCAGAGCATCAATCACATTTATTGCCCCCTAGGCGGTGTTTCCATTAATTATGCTGCTGGGTGATCAGCTATATTTATGATACAGCTAGTTGTCATGGCTTTAAAAATATGATGGATTTCTAAATTAATCCCATATTCCTTGTATTGGACTTGAAACATGAGTAGTCATAAGGAGTACAAAGGTATCTGTAATTAGAAAGTCAAATGCCCATGGGTCATGGTGAAAGACTGACCATTATGTCCAGAATGAGTCTGTGTCAATAATGCTAAAGCTCCTTCCCTATGCTTACAGATTGGTGCTGAAATTTACTCTATCAGTGCACTGGTATTTCTAAGTTCTATGGGAGTGTAAACATGGATGAGACACATATTTGACTCCCAGTGTGTTTTGAGTCCACTTACAATTATCATTTGAGAACATAGGGCCTGTAGGAGGAGAAGTAAAAATAAAGTGCTGGGGACTTTTGTAAAAGTGAGAAAGCACTCCTTGCTGAGCTTAGGGGAGATGACAAAGATGGCTATGGAATTTGGAGAGATATGGAGAAAGAAAAAGATGTTGACAAGAGAAAATGGGAAACAATTCATGTTTAGAGAATAGCACAAGCAAAGGGATGGAAACACTAGAGAGAGCAATTCGGCAGTGCACAGGAAAATATTAAATTGAAGAGTAGAAGGAGTCAGATCTTGCAAGGTCAAGACAAGTTTTGACTTAATTCTAAAAGCAATGGCAAGCCAAGATGATGTTTTTATAAGGAAAAACTCCCTGTACCGGAGGAAAACAAATGTGCCCATAGCTTCAGTATGACTTGGAATAAGCAAGGCTATAAATCAGGTAGCTTATTGCAGGTACACAGGTAGTAAGAAAGAACAGAGCAGGAACAGGACTGGAAGATTTTAAGTCATGTTCAAAGAAATGATAAAAGAAAGTATCGAGGGGTGGGAGGCTACAATTGCTATTGAAATGAGCCTGCAGTGACTCACCTGATCTGAGCCTCTTTTACATGGATAAACCCATAACCCATGACTTTACCCACCTGCCCACTCCATGCCAGGTACACAGGCTTCCATGGAGTCCCTCCAATGTGACAATCACACAGGAGCATCTGGACTTTGCACTGGAGAAGAGGAAGACCTTCCCCCAAACAGCTGCATGGCTCATCCCGTCATCTTTTCTGAGCCTTTGTGCAAATGTCCCTTTTTAATGAGGCTTACCCTAATAGCTTTACGGTCCAGTGGTTCTCAACCTTCTGGCCCTTTAAATACAGTTCCTCATGTTGTGACCCAACCATAAAATTATTTTTGTTGCTACTTCATAACTGTAATGTTGCTATTGTTATGGATTGTCATGTAAATATCTGATATGCAGGATGGTCTTGGGTGACCCCTGTGAAAGGGTTGTTCGACCGCCAAAGGGGTCGTGACCCACAGGTTGAGAACTGCTGCTTTATGCCAAATTGCAATGCACCTCACTCCCTTCCCACCTTATAATCAGAAGTCTCTATCCTGCCTTTCTACTATTATCTATAGCACCTCCCATCTTCTCACATACAAACAATAGAATGCACTTATTTATTTGGTATCATTTACTGTCTGTCTCTGCCTGCTCCCATATAAACTCCACAAAGGCAGGGATCTTTGTCCATTTTATTTACTTATGTGTGCCTAGTCCCAACCGTATTAGTTATTCTTGGATCCCATGGGCCTCATCCTGTTCTAGCTTACTGTCTGCATTTCTGTACAGCACAAGGGTCTCTTGGATCGTTCATGGCAAGTATAAGTTTGACTTGGTTGGATATACTAGTACAAATAGGATAAGAATGGCTTCTTCCAGCAGATACAGATTCTCTGAGAACATTTTTTAAAAGGACCCACTTTTCTGTAAACTTGAGCTTCTTCCTTCTTCTTGTTGCCTTCTAGACTGTTATAGAGACATTTCTTGTGTTGCCTCATCATTCAGGTTTCACTTTGAAATTTCAATTAGGAAATCTCTTGGAATTTAGTCTTTTGTAATTAATAGCTGTGATTAGAAACTATTCCTCATTTTCATCATATGCCCTTTAAATCAGGCTGAACATATTGGCAAAATTTTGGCAGAAACAAAAGAAGCGATATTTAGTGTGATTTGCAGCTACTGTAAGTAATTTCCATCTTTCTCAAATGTCTTCTCCACAGTGAGAGCACCATTTAACTTGTCATCCCAGAACCCGCTCAGTGCCAGCCCCAAAATACCCTGGGCCAGTCAGAGTTATGGTTGTTTCTGTGTCCCCAGACAGGTGAGTTAAGAGATGAGAAGTTGTGAATAATAGCCACTAAATTTTTCTCTTTGTGCTTCCATTGATGTCTTTCCAAGCACTTTTTCTTGGCATGCGCTAAGCCATAGAACCATGCTTTTACTTGGGATGTAAATGTAAGTATTGCTAGAAATCTGTATGAGAACATCAGACATGTTGATGATTTTTTGCAAATAAGTATGTGGTGTGCTGAACTTTCTTCTACACAATCTATTTGAAAATTCAATGAAGCCAGAAAATTGACAATCAATCAACAGGTAGATCCTGAGTACCTTCATGTCCCTGACAGAGTGCTAACACAGGTGGAGTTATTGAAATGTCTCCCCAGTGAGTGCTGCAGAGAAACATGCAAAATGTGAAAAGTCAGAAGGAAACAGGAATAAGGAATCATAGCAAACAATTAAATGCTGGGTATTTTCTATGAGGTTAAAAAAGGACAGATAAAAGTTGTTCTGGATTTTTTAAAGTTAATATTGGCTATATTAGTATTAAAATACATATGAATTATAATCATTTAGAGCAGTGGTTCTCAACCTTCCTAATGCCGCGACCCTTTAATATAGTTCCTTATGTTGTGGTGACCCCAAATTTCTTTGTTACAAATTGCACATAATTAAAGCATAGTGATTAGTCACAAAAACAATATGTAATTATATATGTGTTTTCCAATGGTCTTAGGCGACCCCTGTGAAAGGGTCGTTCAACCCCCAAAGGGTCGCGACCCACAGGTTGAGAACCGCTGATTTAGAGGAACATAGATTTAAAAGTTGCTGTTATAGCACCTCCCAGAAATATTCAGTTTCAACGCTTGGTGGATTTCATCTCGGTATCTTGTACCTCATGCTCTTCCCCAGCCCTATTGAATGCTTTCAGAAGTAAATGACAACAACAATAAAGTCTTAGTCTGTAAAAGTCTTTGAAGAATGACAGACCTTTGGAATACTGACTGTTCTGACACTCTTCCAAGATCAATTCATGATTACAAGATGCTTCCTTGGGAGATTTTAGAGATAAAAAGTACTTTAATGACTACAGAGTTGATATCAAGAAGGTTATCATCATCAATAAGATGTTACTGAGGAGACTGCCCATTCACATATACAGTTGAGCATATGCGATACATGTCTGGAAATGAGATCAATAAGACTGCATCACTTGCCAAGAGCTTAAGGTACAGCGTAGACCTTTCGGTTCACAGATTGGCAGCATGAGGCCTATGCCTGGGAGCTTATTAGAAACACAGAAACACAGGGCCTGCTTCAGATTCATTAGTAAGAATCTGCTTTTATCAAGGTCCCTAAGTAATCCCTTTGCACATACAGTTTGAAAGTACTTTCAAATTCTGGACAAGATTATTCATTGGAGGGAATGCTGGATGAAGCCAGAAATGTTAAAGACACTTAGAAGATCCTAGATGCACTAAGGAATTTCACCATGTGTTGTAAAGAGTCAAGCAATAACCTCAAGGTATAGCAAAACCCAAGAAGGATCCTGAGGTGGACTGGCACCTTGGAGAGAATCAGAAAGATGAGCAAGTGACCAATGGTTTAAATACAAATTCTAGATGACAAAGTTGAAATTGAGGATAGTCTATCCACTAATGCTTTGTTCCCTATCATTTAGGAGGAAAGTAATTTAAAAACTATTTCACAGTGCCGGGAGCTGGTCCATCCTTGCTGTTTCAAGGGACCTGGCATATATGGCATACTGTTCTTAATATGTTTGCTCACCTTCTTGGCACTATGTGTTTTAACCAAGGTCACCTCTCTGAGAAAGGTTGTTTCCCCAGGTAGGGATTTTCCCCTGAAGTTAGGGAGGGAATAAAACCCCTTAACTAAGTGCCAGGCGAGTAATTAATCACTTTAACTACGAACAATCATGCTTAAGCTAAATAATCTTTACTCCCTGGAATGGAGATAAGAAATGCCCTAACCTTTGGAATAGAGATTGATAGGATTGGAATCAACTGATATAAATACAGATGTAACAAGACAACAGGACACAGAACTTAGACACAGAACCTAGAGACAGAAGAACTTCACTGGAGAGAACATGGCAAAAGATCCTGGACAGAAACTGGCCACAGAACCTAGAGACAGAACCTAGCGAGAGAACATGGCTGAAGAACCTAGAGACAGAACCTGGCTACAGAACCTGGATAGAACATGGCAAGAGAACCTGACTAGAACCTGGTGACTGACCCTGGCTGGAGAACCTGGACAGAACCTAGAGACAGAACCTAGTGAGAGAACATGGCAAAAGATCCTGGACAGAAACTGGCCACAGAACCTAGAGACAGAACCTAGCGAGAGAACATGGCTGAAGAACCTAGAGACAGAACCTGGCTACAGAACCTGGATAGAACATGGCAAGAGAACCTGACTAGAACCTGGTGACTGAACCCGGCTACAGAACCTGGCGACCAAACCTGGCTGGAGAACCTAGCGAGAGAACATGGCTACAGAACCTGGGTGGAGGACCTAGCGAGGGAACATGGCTACAGAACCTGGCTGGAGAACCTGGAGAACCTGGCTGGAGAACCTAGCAAGAGAACATGGACACAGAACCTGGCTGGAGATAGATCCTAACCAGAACTTCGCTGGAGATCCTGGCTAGAGATCCTGGCTAGGCTGCTATAAACTGAACGCTGTCTCCGTGTCATTCCTTCTTCGCCGACGCCGTCCACACCTTTGGGGACACCTGGACCTGCTGGGGTTGGACCCCAGCATCACAGTACTTGGAAATTAACAACCAAAATCATCATTTGAGATACACTAGCTTATGGCAGGGTTGAAAATGAAAGTTCTTGTCTCATGTTTTGGAAATTATTTATTTTTTAATTTTGTGCCAAACTAAGTACTATAAGTTACATCAAAGAGGGAGTTAGTCAAAATATACAAAGCCAGGCAAAAAAAAAAAAAAAAAAAAAAAAGCAAGCTACTAGAATAGTTGACACTGCAACACAATGTATTGGTATACAGAAAGAAAATGTTAAAACTCTAGTTACTTATTTTATCATGTTTTATATTTATACTAAAGGCATGGTGCGTGAAATTTATGCATGGAGGGGGTGTCCCTCAGCCCAACCTGCACCCTCTCCAATCTGGGATCCCTCTCACAATCCAGGACTGCTGGCTCCCAACTGCTCACCTGCCTGCCTGCCTAATTGCCCCTAACTGCTTCTGCCTGCCAGCCTGATCACCCCCTAACCATTCCCTTGACAGCCTGATCAATGCCTAACTGTTCCCCTACTGGCGTGATTTCCCCTAACTGTCCTCCCCTGCTGGCCTGGTCATCCCTAACTGTCCTCCCCTGCAGGCCTGGTCTCCCCCAACTACCCTCCCCTGCTGGCCCGATTGCCCCTAACTGCCCTCCCATGACAGCCCGATTGCCCCCAACTGCCCTCCTCTGCCAGCCTGATTGCCCCCAACTGCCCTCCCTTTCAGGCCTGGTCCCTCCCAACTGCCCTCTCCTGCTGGCCTGATTGCCTACAACTGCCCTCCCCTGCTGGCCATCTTGTGTGTTGGAGTGATGGTCAATTTGCATATTACCTCTTTATTATATAGGATTATTATTCTTACTGGATAGTGTAAATAGTATTAGTAAAATTAAATGCATAGTCTATAATAAATGTACATTATTGAGAGGTTCAATAATTCAAAAATACTTTGCTGATAAGGATACACGTACCATACAAGTATATATTTACCAATTTAATAACATCTTTTATCTCAGTCTTCCCCCCAAAATTTGCCAATACTTAACTACTTGATTAAGTTTATGGACTAATAATATAATAGATTCTTTTTGCATTTATGTATATTTCAGAGAAGGCTGTGTCTTTACGTATGAACAATTGCTTTTTTAAGAGATTCTTTTAGCAATCTTCATGAATAAAGTATGCCAGTAAGCCTTGTTCTTACTGTATCTAGTAAGAACTAAAAATTACCATTTTATTTGATAGAGCAGAACAGAGAAAAACTATAAGCTACTATGCACATTTTCTTTTGAAGATATTTTTTTTTCTAAATAAATGTTGCTTAGTTGATGGGTTGTTTATTTAAGTCATTACTTATCTCCCAGGCACAATAAATAGCAGGGGAGTTTAAATCAGTGTTTCTCAAAGTATGTTCCTTCACTTGCCTGTATCAGATTTACCTAGTTTTTTGTATGTTTGTTTGTTTGTTTGTTCTTTTCTGAAGCATTAGCTGGGCACAAGACCATCTCTACTTAATCAGGATATGGGTGAAATATAGAAATCTCTATCTAAAAGCACCCTAATTTACTCTAGTGCACATAAAAGTTTAAAAATCCATATGATTCTAAATCTTTACTTTGATTTAAAGGGCGATTTCCTTTTTGGTGCAAAAGCATAAGAACAAAATTATTGTAATTGTTATTTCCAGAATTTCCATACCTTTCTAATGAAACTATTCTGGAAGGATGTAGCACACCATTCTGATTATTGACAACTTGTTTCGATATCCAGTTAAAGATTGACTGTGGTGTGGGGTAAATATTGACCTCAACATTAGCCTATCATTTACCCATTAACTGTGTTCATCTTCTCTACCTGGGCAGGAGAAATCTAATGTGTCTTTAACTGTAGCCACACTGATTTAACCATTTACCTGAAATACTTTAGAGGAATTGAAAAGCAACAGTATTGATGAGGAGAAGAGTGGAAAAAATCGATTTACTGGTATGTAGCAAGATAAATGGCCAGTATTTTAAAAATCAAATACACCTGCATTTTAGGAAAACAAGCTTGAATCATAAAACTCAGATGCCGCCCCCTCCCCCAAAACAAAATACACCTACAAGAATAATCTGAATGTAGAAAGTTTGTCTTTATGATGGAAGTATGCAGAACTTTATAGTAGAGGCCAGTGAGTCTTGATGGAATGAGTGAACCTATTTTCAAAGGAAACGGTGTCTGCTCATATTAGCAAATACAAGTTCACTGGGAGGCAGTCCCATAAGGAGAAACTTAAGACAAGGGAAACAATGTCAATGAGAGACGCTATGGGCCTCCAGCAGAGTCCCCTTGGGAAATGAAAATGACTTTTCATTTCAAGTATATCTGAGCACAAGAGTAAGAGGCTTAGTGAAAGGAATAATATGACATAGCCCCTGGGGTTTTGAGCAGGGCAAGAGGAGAAGAAAGAGACAAAGATGGGGTTGGGCAATATAAAGTCCAAATTCTTCCTTGCACTTCCTCGGGTGAGCCACTTTCTTCAAACAAAACAATCTCTTCTGAACAAAAACATTTCAGAGGGATGTGTTTTGTTTGAGTGAATTTGGGCGTGGGTGGGCATTTTGTTTTGAAATTTCTCCAACACTATGGCCTTTTCGACATTAAAGTCAGCAAAGCAGCCTAGATTGTCTACAAACTTCCTTTTCAAAAGGTGCTTGTGAAACCTGGGACATCATTCTCTAAAACAGCGGTTCTCAACCTGTGGGTTGCAACCCCTTTGGGGGTCAAACAACCCTTTCACAGGGGTTGCCTAAAACCGTCGGAAAACACATATATAATTACATATTGTTTTTGCGATTAATCACTATGTTTAAATTTGTAACAATGAAAATACATCCTGCATATCAGATATTTACATTACGATTCATAACAGTAGCAAAATTACAGTTATGAAGTAGCAACGAAAATAATTTTATGGTTGGAGTCACCACAACATGAGGACCTGTATTAAAGGGTTGCGGCATTAGGAAGGCTGAGAACCACTGCTCTAAAGCATAATGAACACCCTTCAGAGATGAAGTTCCTCTCCGCTGTGTGCAGGAATGCCCCAGCCTCCATTCATGATGGTGCGACTTTTCCTAATGGTTCTTGACAGGCATTTGGGAAATCTGACTTCATTCCTGGGTAAAGCTGCCAGACAAAGATGTTGCTTGCATGTGACACGACAGAAAGGCACTGTGCTTGAGAAAAGCCTAGAACTGCCATGTCCCCTGGAAGTGTCCCCAGTGGTATCTGGCTACCTTTTTGTGAGCTGCTCCCAAGAGTCAGTTTTTAAGAAGTGCCATTCCTAGCTGTCAAGCCCCAAGGATGCCTAATGTACACATAGGAGGAGTTCTAATAAGACACCATCAGAAAGTCACTAAGGCTGTAAGGTTTTCACATTATCTCAAGACATTTCTATTTGGCTAGTAGGAAATAAAGGTGTGGATTAATGCCCTTCACATTCCATTACAAAACTGAGAGGGAGCAGCCCCATTTTGGCCACCAGGGGCCCTCTTCTCGTGTTTGTTCACTGCTGTTCTCTGCTCATCACGTTCAGTGCTTTCCAAGGGAGAGATGAGTTTTGACTTCACAGAAAATGAGTTTAAAGCAGAGGGACCATGTGGCCTCAACACTTTGGATGACTGCCATGGCATGCTACATTTCACCTTTGATTTAAAGATAGAGATCACATGGCTTCCTAAAAATGAAAAAAGCTTTCGCTCAGTTCCCAAAAGGCTAATGCAAGCAGCTGTTAAAGGAGAAATAAAAAGA
Source organism: Myotis daubentonii (assembly GCF_963259705.1). Lineage (NCBI taxonomy): Eukaryota > Metazoa > Chordata > Mammalia > Chiroptera > Vespertilionidae > Myotis > Myotis daubentonii. The sequence goes on along the minus strand of NC_081852.1, from coordinate 49,777,530 downwards.
CAGACGCCGGAAGACCAAATCAGTAGAACTTAGTGAAACTGATTTGCCAATGGCCTCTCCGTCACCCTGAGGAGCCAGCGTGACAAATATGTCTCTTTCAGTTATTATCTGAGCCATGATAAATATATAATTGTTGGGTGTTGCCCTAAGTAGAAAATCCTTTAGAATGGCAGCTGGTGACATTAATAACAATAATAATAATACCGTCAGCTAAAATTGAGTGATTATGAACCAGGCACTGTGCTAAGTATCTCATATATATTATTTCATTAAGTCCTAACAAACTGGTGAAGAAGGAGCTAGTAATAGCCCATTTTAAAGATTAAAGAAAATGAACTTGCCAACTTAAGTCTCCATTACTAGTGCCTGAGAGAGGTGGTATTAGAGAAAAAACAGTCTGATTCTTTAGCCACATCTTTAACTGCAGTTTAAAAAAATAAAGGTGATCAGCAATTAATTCCTTAAGTGAATTCTTGCATGGGATGAATGTTTCAACCTTTCCCTAAATAAAAGATTTCTCAAACATACCAAGAGACCTCAAAGTGACACTTTGGCAGCCCTTCCTATACAGTGGTCGGAGGTGACTCAGAGCTGACTGTCTCTCCGGAGTCAACCACCCCTAGATAAAGGTTGAGAGTCCACTTAATGACATTAAAATGATCCTCCAAGGTCATAAATCATGGGGGGATGGAAAGTAAGAATGATGTCATTTAGATAGGAACAGGGGGTGGGGCCACAAGGGGTGGGGCCACAAGGGGTGGACCCATGAGGAAGTAAGGCCCAGGAGAGGGTAGGGTTACACTGCTTTCTATTCGGAGGGTCTCCTTTTCCCCTTCAGGTAACACGAAAGCCATAACCTGCAATTCTCTCTTCTTTGGAACAGTTTTAGTTGATGGATTCCAGAGTCGACTTCACCACGTGGAAACTTGCCCTGCTCCTTCTAAAACCTAAATGAATGCTCCTCTTTCCCCTGAGCTCCGTTTTATGTACTCCAAAGGACTGAAGATTTGTGGGCCATCTGCCACCAGGGGAATTTAGCTTCCACCGAGAACCACTTGCTTTATTTCCCGACCCAGAGCCCCTCCTCCTTCTGGCAGCCAGCCAGCCCAGAAAGGCAAAATTGTCACTGACTTCTCAGTTAAAGAGAAGAGCCTGCGAATCAGGCTGTGAGAAGGATGCCATAAAGTTACCAGCTTAATTAAGCCATTACAGTTTTTAGGGTGTTTTAAATACAGGCAATTTGAATGTATAATTGAGCCTCGGCCTATGTTTCCCTTGGTCTGCTCAGAACCCGACTGGGAGCAGAAAACAGAAGGGGTTGCATCCTGTGACAGTGGGGCCAGTTTCTCAATGTCACTGTGGTCTCCCCAGTAAGTGTGTGAAGCGGTTTATTCTCTGGGCTAAGACCAGGAGTGAGGGGTGGGAACCCTTGAAATGCCAACCCCATCAGTAGCACTTTGACTGCCAGCGGATCCCCAGTATTCTCAAGAACAATGTTCCACACATACTTCTGCAGAGAATGCTACCAAGTGTGCTTGAGAGAAATGGTCTCTTTGAAAAAAAGAGCTTAAGCTTCAGCCCTGAGGTTAGAGAGAGGAAACTAAGAGATTCCAACTTTCAATGCTCTTCAAGTTTGACCAGCAGAGGATAAATAAGGTCAATTTAAATGGCCCTTTGGGGGAAGTATCCTTGTGGGAGAAGTACAGGAAGCCCATTGATTGTGTTGTGAACATAACTCAGTACTTCGTGGATTCGGACATTTTACTAGTTAACAGCTGTTTATTCCAACAGGGTATAATATTTCTTATTTCGAAATACATCCTGGGGGTTAGTTTGCATCTCAGTTTAACTAATTCCCAGTGTCCCCCATATACATATATAAACAAGTACACACAGACATGGAGATGCTAAAAGAAACTCTGTAGTTCTGTCTTCAGCAATACATATGCTGAAATTGAAACGACAGACAGAAGGAGGCCCGGCTGGCGTGGGTGAGTGGTTGAGCATTTACCTATGAACCAGGAGGTCATGGTTCGATTCCCGGTCAGGGCACATGCCCAGATTGTGGGCTTAATCCCCTACTGGACATTTAAATTGCTGTGCAGGAGGCAGCCAATCAATGATTCTCTCTTATCATTGATGTTTCTATATCGCTCTCCCTCTCTCTTCCTCTCTCTCTAAAACAAAATCAATAAAAACATTTAAAACACACACAACAAAAACAACAAACAAACAGAAGATTAGAAGATTAGCGTGGTCCCTGTGCAAAGATGACATGCGAATTAGTGAACATAAGACCTGAAACCATAAAACTTCTAGAAGAAAACATAGGTAATAAGCTCCCTGACATCAGTCTTAGTGATGATTTTTTTTTATTTGACAACATAAGCAAAAGGAAAAGCAAAAATAAACAAATGAGACTACATCAAACTATAAAGTTTCTGCACAGCAAAGGAAACCAACAGAATTAAAAGGCAATCTATGGAATGGGAGAAATATTTGCAAGCCATATATCTGAGGAGTTAATAACCAAATATATATGTACATGTTATATATAATATTTATGTTTCCCACAAGTCAATAGCAAATAAGAAAAAACAATCTGATTTTTAAATGGACAGAGAATCTGAACAGACATTTTTCCAAAGATGACACACTGAGAGCCAACATACATGAAAAGGTGCTCAACATCACTAATCATCAAGAAAATGCAAATCAAAACCACAATGAGATATCAACTCACACCTATTAGAAAGGCTGTCATAAAAAGACAAGTGATCAACAAGTGTTGGCAAGGATGTGGAGAAAAGGAAGCCCTCGCACAATACTGGTGGGAATGTAAATTGCTGCAGCCACTGTGAAAAACATTCTGGAGGGTTCTCAAAAAAATTAAAAATAGAATTACAATAGAACCAAGCAACTCCACTTTATGCAAAGAAAATTAAAATACCCCTATGTTCATGGAAGCATTATTTACAATATCCAAACTTTGGAAACAACCTAAATGTTCATCAATCAATGAATAAAGATGTATCTTATATATAAAGTGTCCCAAAAATGTATACGCACACTTTGAATAATTATAAATGCAGTGTTTATTAAAATGCATTTTATTTTCAAAATTGAGCTATCAGCTATTAAAGTGTGTATTCATTTTTTGGGATATTATGCACACACACACACACATACAGTATCCCAATATAAACAAATAATACTATTCAAACATTATATATAAATATATATATGTATATATGCTTTTAATATACATAAACAATGAAATATTCAGACATTATATACATATACATTTATTATATATATAAAATAATGAAAAACTATTTAGCCATAAAACATAAGACAATCTGTAACAACATAGATGGACCTGGAGGGCATTAAGCTAAGTGAAATAAATAAATCAGACAGAGAAATACTAATACCACATGATCTCACTTATATGTAGAATCTTTTTTTAAAAAGGAGAGAAAGAAAGCAGAAAAGAAAGTGTGAACTCACAAATAGTGAGAACAGATGGGTGAGGGGAAGAGGGGGTAGAAAAAATGTATAAAGGGGTCAAAAGGTACAAACTTCTAGTTATAAAATATATGGCACGGCGATGTACTATATAACATGACTATAGTTCATATAACTGTCCTGCATATTTAAAAGTTGCTGAGAGAGTAGATCTCAAAAACTTATCAGAAAAGACATTGTAACTATATGTGGCCACAGATGTGAACTAGACGCATCGCAATCGGTACAAGTATGGAATCATTTTGTTGTACACTTGAAGCTAACATAATGTTATATGTCAATTATACCTCAATGAAAACATAAAGGTAAAAAATAAAAGAAACATTGCTGGGTATGTGCTTATGAGACACAGTCCCGAATCCCATAGCCATTTCAGCTGCTGGTAACTGTGTCTCCTCCCCTTAAAACGAGCTCAACCTGAGGGAGAGGGCTGAGGTTGGAACCCAGCAGGCAGAAAAGTGTTGTGGGGTGAGGGAAATAGCCGGTAATAGGTAACAAAGGAAAACGCCAGGTGTCAGTGATTTAAGGACGCCTGAGAGTTCCTTCCAGTTCTAGTAGTTCTGCACATCAGCACAATGCTTTAGTAATCACATAGTTTGTGTTGTCAGGTCATCCTAGTAACCCACTAAGTTGGCATTAAGTCATGTCAGTGAAGAAAATCTCAAAGCAAAACTATCTACAGGCATCCCCCCCAAAATGTATACACACTTTGAAATGATCAAGTGAGTATTAACATACAGTTCATTTTCAAAATGTAAAAGAGTCTTCAGGAATGAGTGTGTATACATGTTTGGGGAAATCCTATATTTTTAGTTATAATTACATATACATATATATGAGACAGAGGCAGGGAGGGAGATAGGAAGGGAAGGAGAGAAAAGGAGAGGGGAAGAGAGAGGGAGAGAGAGATAAAAAGAGAGAGGGAAACTGAGAGAAAGAGAAAAGGGTTATTGAATTCTGATTTGCCTTCTCAAACTATAGCCTCCCAGAAAAGGTTTCTATAAACCCTAGACCAGGGGTCCTCAAACTACGGCCCGCGGGCCACATGCAAATACAAATATTGTATTTGTTCCCGTTTTGTTTTTGTTTTTTAACTTCAAAATAAGATTTGTGCAGTGTGCATAGGAATTTGTTCATAGTTTTTTGTGTTTTTTTTAAACTATAGCCCGGCCCTCCAATGGTCTGAGGGACAGTGAACTGGCCCCCTGTTTAAAAAGTTTGAGGACCACTGCCCTAGACCATGAGTCCACCTGCTCTGACTCTTTCCTATTAAATGTTAACTCGATTGAATCCTAGTTTATGCAAACTTGGTTTTATGAAAGATTAGATTTACTAAAATGAAATAAAACATACACCACTAAATGCATTTCAAACAGACTCTCTGGACATTTTCGTTAGAGAATGATTGTCTCTGCTGAGCTTAAAAGCTTGGATTAAAAGAAAACTAAAATGGATGCACGGCGTTGCAAATAAACATCCCGCATTCTGGCAAGGTAACTACGCTGGTACTGTGCCCTGTGCAGTAGAGACAGGGCTCCAAGGGGAATGCTCATCCTTGTTCAGGCACATGAATTCCAAAGAAGCTTTCCCTGAAATATACTGGCAAATGGTAGGGAACTATTTGTTTGAGTTTCTTAAAATTAGGCTCTTGTTTCCCCCCCCCCATTTTTTAGATATCCACTTTTATTGTGCACCTCACACACAATAGAATCTCACAAATTCTTTTTCTGAATCACCCTGATGAAAGAAACACTGAAAAGCAAAATCTAGGTGATAAAATGAAAGGAAAAAAGTGCACATTGAATACGGACAGTCAAATATAAAAGGATAAAGACATTTCTGTAATACCCAGGCTCTCCTTTGCCAGCCCCAGGTTTTATCAACTCACGTGTAGCATCCTCTGATATTTTTCGGCTTCCTTGAACCGCATGGGAGGAGAACCTTGTGGATGCCTCAGTGCACACAGCCAGCTGTCCAAGCACCTTCAAAGTTGTGTACTGTTCCTTTGAAACAGGGGTGGGGAACCTTTTTTCTGCGAAGGGCCATTTGGATATTTACATCATTTGCAGGCCATACAAAATTATCAACTTAAAAGTTAGCCTGCTATATTTGGTCAAAGATGTAATTAACTCACCCCTAATGCCTTGGCAGGGCCAATACAGTCCACGGGCTGGATGTCCTCCACCCCTGCATGATCTCACCAATTCCCACAATTCCTGGGACCAAGGTTAGTGGTGGCGCCTTAAGGCATTATAAACATCCCCATGGCTTACAGCTAAATGCTATTGGTTCAATTACCCCGAGCAGTGCTCCTCACACTTCAGCATGTATCAGAATCACCTGGAGGGCTTGGTAAAGCACAGATTGCTAGAGGTCAACCCCAGAAGTTTTGATTAAAAGGTTTAGACTAGAGCCCAAGAATTTCATTTCTAACCAATTCCCAAGTGATGGTGATGCTGATGTTACTAGTGCAGGTTTAGGGATTACACTTTGAACACCTCAGGCCTACAGGGCCAGCTGCCTGTGAGATCAACAGTGCATATTCTAGAGATGTCTGTCTGAAAGTGTTCTCTGCACTTCTGGCCTCAGTGAGGATTTCAGTGGGTGTAATAAGAGGCAAGAGCTATGAGCAGGAGGTAAGAAAGCCAAGTGCATTCAATTTCTGTTCCATCCATCCTCAAGCTCTAGGGCTGAAAATTACAGGTGTTCTAGGTGCCCCGTGGGTTTTCAGGTTATTAAGCTTTTAAAGGATGAAGGCTGCCAGCTTGCAGTTTGAAGGTGAGTGGCTAAAAACTCCTGAGAATAAAAAAGATATGGCCTTAAGGTGCTTTTCCAGAGTTTTGAATTTATCTGTTATAACCAGGTCATGACTTGAGGGGGAAGAAATCTTGTCTGTTTAAGGAATAAGTTACATTTCCTAACGTTTGGGGAGAAGACCCTGAGATAGGTAGTTCTCTTTAACTCAGCTGTTCTCAACATGTGGGTCGCGACCCCTTTGGGGGTCAAACGACCCTTTCACGGGGGTCGCCTAAGACCATCGGAAAACACTATATAATCACATATTGTTTTTGTAATTAATCACGATGCTTTAATTATGTTCAATTTGTAACAATGAAATTGGGGGTCACCACAACATGAGGAACTGTATTAAAGGGTCGCGGCATTAGGAAGGTTGAGAACCACTGCTTTAACCGCTATAGATTTGTGGATGGCTTCCCTTCACCAGTGTAACCCTTTGAGACTATATAATTAAGAAAAATGGGATAGTTTAGAAACATCTGCACAAGGAGTCAGGATTGGAATGGATCACACATGTCAGAGAGGAATTGATGTTAGGCATATGCAAACATAGCTTATCAAACTCTTATAAATAGAATGGAGTACATTCCATGATTACTGGGAGAGACAGGTGGGCCCAAGATACAAAAATAGAAGACTGTATAGCTTTGCCTTAAAATTAGTCTCCATGAACCCCAACTTTGATTCACATAGGCACCCTAATCTCTTAGTCACCTCTTCTTACTGCAGCCTATTAGACTCGAATCTAGTCCCTTAACCCAGGTACCTGAGCTGCATTTATGCACTTAGCACTTTTGTCATGCTATTCTTCCTTCCTGGTGATGCCACATCTCTTCAGTGCTTTTACCATCCTTTACTGGGCATCTTCTCTATCCCTTTCCTTGAAAGACAACCTACAGACTTTTTTCTCTCAGAAACAAAACTTTTATTCAATTGCCTGCTCATGAGGATGAACATGTGCGAATCTAAATGTAGAAGTTAGGAGGAAACCTGTGTCCGCTTACATTTGGGATCATCTGGACTCCTGGAAAGACAGTGATGGAGGATGTAAGGGTCACACCAACTCACCTTCTAACTGTGTGTTCAGGGAGCTGGGATTTGAAAAGGACTTCACATGCTTGGTGGCATTTGAGATCATTTTAAATCTAATTGGGGAGGGGATATGTGCATAAGCAGATAGGCTTATGTGTAAAATAGGGTGGTGGTTTCTAGATGCTGAGAGTGTGGTAATATTTATCTATCTTTCCATCATGGGCTACCCAAATGACCTGTAACTCAATCGAAGTCCAAAACTTCTGTCCCTGTTGCTTGAGGGATTCACATTAGCTATGGGGCCAGTTCTTTCTGTTTTCAGTTTTCACTTTTATTATTATTTAAAAAAAAATAGATTGGTCTCACTTTCTAACATTGTTCATAGGGTTTTAACTTTCTTGAACACTTTTAGGAATTGAACTAAACTGTAGCCAATGGCAAATCCTTTTTGAGTTGGGTTGGGATCATTAAAAAGCTTTCTGCAGAAAAAATGTTGCATGAAATCAGTTTGCTTCTCAAACAACTATTTTTGAGAAAAGAGGGCAAGTGATTTTCATTAGCTGACTCATTAACCAGCACTGTCAGCTGGTTGGACATGATTCAGTAATTAAAGTTGTTTCCCAAATACATAAATAAAAGGATAAGTGTCCATCCATCCGACCAGTAGCTATGACATGCACTGACCACCAGGGGAAGATGCTCAACAAAGGAGCTGCCATGATGCACACTGGTCATTTAAAAATAAATGGCACTACGGACCTGGCACCGACAAACCAACACTCGGCTTCCCCCAAGTGGGACACAGGTTTTGCCACCACCCGGGAGAGACACCCCATCAAATCGCAGCCAACGCTGCCAAGACCCCATGGCGCAAAATGCAGCCCCCAGCCCAGCCCAGCCCAGCAACAGTGGCTGTGGGTGCCAGGTAATGATGTCATGTAGCAATGGCCAGCTTCCTCTCCCCAGCGACTAGCCTCCTTGGAGTTTCTTCAGCCCAGGAACCTGACTTGCTTTACAGCCAGGTGCAAGCATTTTACAATTTAACCAAATGTCTGTGAAGCATTTTCTCGTGCCTCATCTCATTTGATCCTCACAGAAGTCCTGGAGTAGGTAGATAGGAAACTCGGTAGAATCCTATTTTCTTTTCATTAGCAAGATGCAAATAGCGATATTAAAATATTTCTTTCTATTAATTTCCTTTCAATGTGCACAGGACACTAGGATCTTGATAATCAACCACAAAATTATCATCAGTGATTCTTTTGTGTTTATTTTGTCAGGAAGCATTTGGGAATAGTCTCCAACCTTAGATCTATACAAATAAAACTATTTCTCTTAACCACCTAATTTATTACAACAAACTCCTGTGTGAAAAGAGATGCCATTCAATAGGAATAGTTTTCGCAAGTTATGTGCCTTGGACATAATCCTCAGAAATATAGTTCATGGGCTCAATTTCTCTTTTGCCCTCCCAGGGTTTGTTTGCCTTTTTGCTGCTCCTCCTTGCTAAGTTTTTTGTTGCTGTTTGTTTTTTAAACATATTTTGCTTTTGAATCTCTCTGTTAGAAGAGTGTACCTATTTATGTCTCACTTAATTTCTCCCATTATTAACCCCATTATTCCTGCCTCTCTCTATTGTTGGATGTTGTATCAGTGGAGGGTAATAAGAGCCAGGCAGAATCTATGCTGAGTGACAGAGTGTGAAGTGTGAAATTCACATATATTGCTTAGTCATTTTCTCTCTTCTGTTTCGTTCTCCTCATGCATTAAAAGTAATTATTTGACTCAAACCTCTGCGTTGTTTACTCTTTTCTGATAACATGGGCTGAACCAGTTCAGTCTCTCTGATTTATTATTGCATCTCATCCACTTTCTATTGCTTTCAGGCATACTTTTTTCTTTCATTCCCTTAAAAAAAAAAATACAGTTGCCCATAGTCCTTCTCCATGGTTTCTTGGTTTGACAAATTTATCTGAAAATGTAGAGAATGGCTTAGAAGAGATCATATTAGCCCTGGTATGTTTGTGAGACAAGACCACCAGGTCTATGGGGAATTGTTATGAGATGGTGAGAGGTGAAGCCCCAGAGGGAAGCAGAACAGTGTCTGGGTCCCAAAGGCAGGGAGTGGGGCTGGTCTGTCCAAGTGTAGGGGAAATGGGGGTGGAGGGTGTTGTCTTTGGGTTTTAAAAACAGTAATAAAACCAAATAATATCAGTCTACTTATTTTCACATTAAGAGTTTGTTTTTTAGAGCAGTTTTAGGTTGAGGGCTAAATTGAGGGGGTGGCGCTCTCACACTCAAAACATCCCCCATTCTTAGCATCCCCCACCAGAGTGGTGCATTCGTTACAGTCGATGAAACCACCCTGACACATAATTATCACCAAGAGTCTATGGTTTAGGCCTAGGTAGTTTTTCTCAGTGGGTAGAACATTGGCCTTTGCCTGAAGGGTCTCAGGTTGGATTCCAGTCAAGGGCATGTACCTTGGTTACAGGCTCGATCCCCGGCCCCTTTCATGGTGTGTATAGGAAGCAACCAATTGATGTGTCTCTCTCACACAGATGTTTTTCTCTGTCTCTCCTCTTCCTCCCTTCCACTCTCTCTAAAAACCAATGGAAAAATATCCTTGGGTGAGGATTAACAATAACAAGAAAAATAGTCCTTAGTTTATATTATAATTCCCTTTTAGTGTTGTACATTGTATAGTTTTACACTTGTGTTTTTAGTTTAATGACATGTCTAGAGACATGTATCCATCCTTATGGTATCATAGGATGGATATTTTTACTGCCCTAAACACTCTCTGTGTTGTGCCTATTTAATTCTCCCCATACTCCTGTCCAGGCAATAGCTGATCTTTTTACTGTGTCCATAGTTTAGTGTTTTCCAGCATATTATATAATTGGAATAATGTAGTATGTAGCTTTTTTAGAATGGCTTCTTTCATTTAACAATATAATTTGACGTTCCACCCTGTCTTTTCGTGACTTGATAACTCATTCAGTTTTAGCACTGAATCATATTCCATTGTCAGCCATAGTTTATCCATTCACCTACTGAAGGGCATCTTGGTTGCTTCCAAGTTTGAGCAATTATGACTAAAGCTGTTATAAATATTCATGTGCAAGTTTTTGTGTGAACATAAGTTTTTACCTCCTTTGGCTAAATACCAAGAAGCATGATTGCTGGATTCCATGATAAGAGTATGTTGTTTTGTAAGAAACTGTCAAATTCTCTTCCAAAGTGTAGCATTTTGAATTACCACAGCAATGAAAGAGAGTTCCTTTTACCTCACATCCTCACCAACTTTTGGTAGTATTAATGTTCCAGACACTGGCCGTTCTAATGGACATGTAGTGGTATCTCTCAATCTACTTTTTTACTATTACTTTGAGTCAATAATTCTAAATAATACCTGTGATAAAATACTCCTCCCCATAAAAAATATTTTATTGGTCTAAGTTCTAAACAATTGTTCCTATTATGCTAGCTTTTAAAAATATATAGCATTTTTAGTAAACAATGTGTTCTACATGGAAGATAATCTAACCTAAACACATTAGTTCTGTGCTTTTAATGTTCAGAATTGTTTAAACTCGCTTCAGGCACAGTTCATCTTTAAGCCTTCTGTCACTAAAAATTTCTACACTTCAAAAGTAGATTCAAAATAATGATAACAGTGATTATAAAGACTGAGATAGAGAACTTGAGTTACGTTAATTTTGTCATTCTTGGAATTTTTATTTGTATTTAATTTTTTTCTGCTGAAAAAGCATTTAAAAACTGACAGAATCAATTTAAAAGAAAAAGACATACATTATGGCTATATCTGAATTGTATTACGAAAACACATTTTTTATGAGTCCGGCAAGCTTATCCTGGAGTTTAAGACTTTTCTTAATAATTTGAATGTCTACTGCTTTGTGTGACAGAAACTTTTGAATTTAAAATTAATAAAATGTGTTTGTTAACTATCAAAGAAGACAGGTTTAGATGAACAAATCTGGCTGCATTGTCTGCTAAACAAGAATATGTGAAAAAGGTCAACTTTCAATGAGCTCATTTACTAATTTGCAGAAGGTGTAAGAACAGTAAGTGTCACATTATTTATTACTATGTTCACTATGTAAGTATACAATTCACCCGTTTTCTATAGCCATAAACTAATGCACTTAATTGTTAATTATTACTTTTTATATTTTTATCTTAATCTTTAGCTGAGGATATGGTTTTATTGAATATATATAGAGAGAAAGGTTCAGGAAGGGAAAGAGAGAGAGAGAGAGAGAGAGAGAGAGAGAGAGAGAGAGAGACTGACTTTGATCAGTTGACTCCCTTACATGCCTGGACCAGTGATAGACCCCCAACCTTTCAGTGCATGGGATGACTTACCAACTAACTGAGCCACACCTGCCAGGGCTACTTTTTTATTTTAAATATATTTTTGTTTGTTAACTAGCATGATTACATATATAAACATTAATAAAATATATTGTAAGCTTACATTTCCTCCCCGCTCCCAGCTCTTATTTCTGACATCTTTTCATTTCATGATTATTACTAAAAAATGTTGTTGTATGGAAGAAGGACATGTTTTTAAAAGTATGTGTTCTGTTTTTCAAATGTGCTAGGTACACTGTTAAGCAAAGAAGTTAACCTGGTTGCTGAAATGTTGAGCAGGGAAGATAATAGATTTCAAAGGATGTCAATGCACAAAAAAAAAAAAAAAAAAAAAAAAAAAAAAAAAAAAAAAAAAAAAAAAAAGGTTATGAGAACATCTTCACCTACATTCAGTAAAAAAAAAAAAAAAAGAAGAAAAAAGAGCAACAGTGAGCTATAGCAGGAGCCTTTATTTCTTGTTTGAGGTCCACCTCTAAACAAATGATTATCTCCAGGACCTTGCCTCCCTGATGGTCCATTCCACTTCCTTCCGCAGTGCAAAACTTCTTGGTGATCATGTTTGGATAAGTAACCAGCTTTAGTTTGCTAACCTATAAATCTGTAGGTCCCTAGTTTTTGAGACAATGAAAATCATTTGGTAGGTATAAAGCATTAACTATATAAATGAATATATTTAAAATTATTGCAGCTCTTGCTTTTTTAAAAAATATATTTTATTGATTTTTTACAGGGAGGAAGGGAGAGAGATAGAGAGTAAGAAACATCGATGAGAGAGAAACATCGATCAGCCGCCTCCTGCACACCCCCTACCGGGGATGTGCCCGCAACCCAGGTACATGCCCTTGACTGGAACCGAACCTGGTACCCTTCAGTCCGCAGGCCGACGCTCTATCCACTGAGCCAAACCGGTTTCGGCAGCTCTTGCTTTTGATTAAGACTGAAGGAATTTATTAAAATAAGAAGACACTATGGAATATTTTTTACAACACATTTTTGATGTGTCTATAAGTACGTAGTGATGATAAGTTGTTTCGAACTAATGGAGAATTGCTCTCTCTATTCCAGCAAGCTGGGCAGGTTCAGCTCACACCTTCTTCCAGGAACTGGAGGTGCTCTATGTGTGGTGGGTGAGGTGCTGAAGATGTTTGTCCCCTACCTTCAGAGATTACCTGATCTACTTAACACATGCTCCTAATACTTGGCTGGTTTTTAGATGAGCCAATAAATATAAACAAACAGGCTTGTCAGCATCTGTGAGGAAATGGCTGAAAGAATTTGCTAAACCCATAAAACAAGTAAATCTTTGCTTAAGATTTGCACATGCCATTAATTAAACACTTTTATTGTGTGGTTTGTTTGGAAAAAAAAGAAAAGAAGCATTTTCCATTATGTGAGCAGGTCTATAAATAATAAATGGTTATCTAAATTCAGCTCAATATCAACAAACTTCAGCCCAGTTCTGCAGAAAGAATGCCCTTTTTACTGCTTGGCATTAACATAAAAGGGTTTTAGCCCTCCCAGTGTGGTGAAGTGGTTGAGAGTCAACCTATGAACCAGCAGATCAAGGTTGGATTCCCAGTCAGGGCACATGCCCTCAGCTCGATCCCCAGTAAGGGGTGTGCATGAGGCAGCGGATCAATTATGTTTCTCTCTCTCTCTCCCTCTTCCTTCCTTTCTGAAATCAATAAAAAATATTTTTTTATAAAAAGGGAAAAAAAAGGTTTTAACGCTTTTTTAAAGGGGGAAAGAAAAAAGAGGGGTAACATAGGTGCTAAAAAGGATTCTCTAAAAGACGAATTATTAACACATCTTTTCACAACTAAAACAATGGACCATTTCCTTTCTCCTGTGTTTCAAGTACAGAATTTGACTGAACTTTTATCAGTAAATCTAGACAAATTATTTTATGCACTATCAGTGGTTCTCAACCTTCTGGTCCTTTAAATACAGTTCCTCTTGTTGTGACCCAACCATAAAATTATTTTCATTGCTACTTCATAACTGTAATGTTGCTACTGTTATGAATCGTAATGTAAATATCTGATATGCAGGATGGTCTTAGGCAACCTCTGTAATAGGGTCATTTGACCGCCAAAGGGGTCGCGACCCACAGGTTGAGAACTGCTGCACTAGATGATATAGAAGATAATTCATTGAGGACCAAGGTTAAGCTAATAGTTCTTGATTAGGTGCTCTATTACTTATTATCATCATCTGTGACATTACTTGTCCAAGTCAATTACCTTGCTTAGTAATACTTCTAATAGCCAATAAACATTTATTTTCCCTTTGTACCATGCACTGTGCTAAACTTTAAATACTGTGTCTTATTTAGTTCTCATGACAAAACTACAAGTTAGGCAGGACAATTATGATCCTTTAACACTTTATAAGAAAGAGTTGCTTTATAAGACCATGTCAATTAAGATAACATCTAAGAATCTGACTCAGGATTCACAAACAAACCTATCTGATTCCAGAAATATCTATGTTTTGCTGCCATTTATTATACAGTATTTAATAAATATTTTCCCTTTGATCACCAATGCCCACCCTGGTTGCCCAGAACTCCTGCATTGATTTCTTGCTTGACTCAGTGTGTTTATTTCCCTCAATTTTCCCACTCCTCCTAGAACCCAGAACAAGCATCCTTATTTATAACTTGTGTCTTGGAATTCCCCTAAAAAATGGTAGTCCTAGACTATCAGATAAATTTATACTCTTTGGTTAATGACTACCAGCTAATTTGACAAGATGGAACTTTTGTAATTGGTCTTCACTAATGTCACTTCACTAATATCACAAAGCTATAGTAATCGAAACAGAATGGCATAAAAAAAAGACATGAAGATTAATAACACAAAATAGAAATAAACTTATAATTTGATCTTACACAAGGATGCCAGTAACACACAATGGGGAAAGGATAGTCTCTTTACAAAATGATGCTGGGAAAACCAATTATGAACATACAAAAAATGAAATTGAATGCCTATATTATACTATATATAAGAATCAATTCAAAATTGATTAAAGATTTAAATGTAAGGCCTGAAATCATAAAAAGTCCTAGAAGAAAAAAAAGGGGGAAATCTTTATGATATTGGGGTTGGCAGTGATTCATGGATATGAAAAAAGCACAAACAAAAATAAACAAGTAAGACTATATCAAATTAAATAGCTTCTACACCCGCAAACAATACAGCCAACAGCATGAAAAGGCAACCCACAGAGTCAGAGAAAATATTTGAAAACCATATATCTAATGAATTAATTTCCAAAATATATAAAGAATTACTACACTTAAGTAAAAATAACTGATAACACAATTAAACGTTTTGAAATAGTCTAAGGACTTGAATAGTAATTTATCCAGAGAAGATATACAAATGGTCAACAAGTGTATGAAAAAAAAGCTCAATATCACTGATTATCAGGAAAATGAAAATCCAAATGACTAGAAAACACCGCACACAAAAGACAAGTGTTGGCAAGGATGTGAAGAAATTGGAACCCTTGCACAGTGCTGGTAGAAATGCAAAATATTATAGTTGCAATAGAAAACAGTATGAAAGTTCCTCAAAAAACAGAGAACTATCACATCATCTGGCCATCTCAGTTCTGGGTATTAAGCCACAGTAAAGACAATCTGAATCCTGAAGTGATATTAGCACTCATATGTTTACTGCTGTACTATTCACAATAGGCAAGTTTTGGAGACAACACAAGTGTCTATCAAGATGAATGTAAAAGGAAAATGTGGTATACAGACACAATGGAATATTATTCAGTCTTAAAAGCAAAGTAAATTCTGTAGTATGTGCATCAACAGATGAACCTTGAGGGCAATGTGCTAAATGAAATAGATCAGGCACAGGAAGACAAATACTGCATGATTCCACTTATATGAGGTATCTCAAACCGTCAAATTTTTAAAAACAAAGAATGGGATGCGGATTGCTGGGAGTTGGGGAAGGGAAAAAGGAGAGTTACTAATCAATAGGCATAGTATTTGGGTTAAGAAAGATGAAAAACCTCTAGAGGTTTACTATACAACATTGTAACTTTTGTAAAAAATAATATATTCGTAAAAATTGTGAAGAAGTTATATTTCATATTAAATTGTTCTTACCATAACAAAATAAAATAAAAAATATCTGGCCTTCTTTAGAATCCAGGCTGTATTGTTATTATTTTAACTTATTTTCGACCATTAGATAGTCTATCTGTCAGCTTGTCTGTCTGTCTCTCTTTCCCAACCATACATTTCTATGTGTTGAACACCAAATGTTTGTTTGTTTTTTCTTCTCTTCTGGTCCACCATTCCCCTGCTGGTGCTCATTATATTGACTAAGAAGAGGTCACTGCTGAGACATGGGCTAGAACATGGGGTCCCTATTCTGAATTGTACCAATCCCCTCAATCATGTGCTCTTGACATTCGGGGACATCCATTTTCTGATACATTTTTCCACTGAAGCAGTGAACAGTTCAGTTATTAAATACCGGGAGAGAAGGATGAACATGGGCAACTTATTCTATGAAACAATAAAGCTGTCTGGTTAATGTTCAGTGAAGAGGAGTATCTGTTCATTATAGATTCAATCTCATCCTCCTTTCTACCTGCTCCTACTACCTGCTCATGCACAGTCAGCATTCCTTCTCCTGTTTTTCCCTTGCTCTTAAAATAGGAGTTTTAAAAGCTGCTCAAATTAACCAGGGAAGAAATGTTAATAAATCCATAAATCAGAAATGTATTTAACTGATCCCTGCTAATCAACATAACCAGTTTATAAGAACTAATGGATAATTCTTCCAAGAGGAAGAGACAAGTAGTGAAAGTACCTTGCAAATGAACAAGTGTCTTATTATATAGCCAGATGTATAAAACCTTATTTCCTCAAACACATTGAATAAACCTATGTAAACCTTGTATGTGCCAATATGTATATCTGAAGGAAATGAAATCACTACACACACACACACACACACACACACACACACACACACACACACGCGTGCACACTGGAATATTATTAACCAATAAAAAATAAGCAAGGGAATTCTGCCATTTGCAACAATGTGCATTAACCTTGAGGGCACTGTAAGTGAAGTAAGTCAGATGGAGAAAGACAAAGGGTGGGTAAACTCATTTATATGTGGAATCTAGAAACAACAGCATCTATGAAGTATGCCGTTGGTATTTTAATCTGCACAGCAAAAGAAACCATCAACAAAACAACGAGAAAACCCACTGTGTGGGTAAACATATTTGCCAATGTCATATCTGATAAGGGCCTAATCTCCAAAATTTATAGGGAACTCATACAACTTAACAAAAGGAAGATAAACAATCCAATCAAAAATTGGGCAAAGGACCTAAATAGACACCTTTCAAAAGAGGACATTCAGGAAGCCAAGAGACATATGAAAACATGCTCAAAGTCACTAATCATCCGAGAGATGCAAATCAAAACAACAATGAGGTATCATCTCACACCTGTCAGACTGGCTATCATCAACAAATCAACAAACGACAAGTGCTGGAGAGGATGTGGAGAAAAAGGAACACTTGTGCACTGCTGGTGGGAATGCAGGCTAGTGCAGCCACTATGGAAGACAGTATGGAGTTTCCTCAAAAAACTGAAAATGGAACTCCCATTTGACCCTGTGATCCCACTTTTAGGAATATATCCCAAGAAACCAGAAACACCAATCAGAAAGGATATATGCACCCCTATGTTCATAGCAGCACAATTCACCATAGCTAAGATCTGGAAACAGCCTAAGTGCCCATCAGTAGATGAATGGATTAGAAAACTGTGGTACATCTACACGATGGAATACTATGCTGCTCTAAATAGGAAGGAACTCTTACCATTTGCAACAGCATGGATGGAACTGGAGAGCATTATGCTAAGTGAAATAAGCCAGTCAATGAAGGAAAAATACCACATGATCTCACTCATTAATGGATAATAGAGACCATTATAAACTTTTGAAAAATAATAGATACAGAGGCAGAGCTGCCTCAAACAGATTGTCAAACTGCAGCAGGAAGGCCGGGGAGGGTTGGGGGGCAGGAGGTAGGGGGTAAGAGATCAACCAAAGGACTTGTATGCATGCATATAAGCATAACCAATGGACATAGGACACTGGGGGATAGGGGAGGCTAGGGGACTGTCTAGGACATGGGGGGGAGGGAATGGACACATATGTAATACCCTTTGTAATACTTTAAGCAATAAAAAATAAATAAAAGAAAAAAAAAGAAACAAAAATCAAACTCATGGAAAGATAACAGAAATATATTTGTGGTTACCAGAGGCAAGAGGGTGAGTTGGGGGTAGGTAAGTGGACAAGTGTGATCAAAAGGTCAATTACATCTCAATAAAACTGAAAAAAATAAATGAATGGGGAATTAAATAATTAGAAAAAAAGACTTAGCCAATCCTATGGCCAAGATACTCTCTAATCAGAATAAATGCTGGCCAGTACATGATACTGTGATGTGGCTCCGACCACAATCACCAGCCTTTCATTAGGTGTGTCTATAATCTTTCCACTTCAAATTTTTCTATTCCTATTTTGCTCAGATTGGTTAGTTAATCAGTAAGTTTACCAGGACTTATTATCCACTCACTCCTCTTCTCTCCTGTGATGTAATCAAGTGGAAAGGCTGTAATTAAATGTTGTGGAAAGAAGAAAGGCAGTTTCACGTGGCTAATGAGGCTCTGGGCCTAGGGCTGAATTCCGAGTGTGCCATTGCATAAGGAGATACCGATGTTTGCCTTAACCAGGCTGAGAGTGTCAGTTGAACTGCAAGTGCTATGGGAAACCTAGCCAGCAACCTGAAGTTCATGGGGAGATTCCATCTGTTGCTGAGTACCTCAACACCCATGCATTCTAGGAAATAAGCATTTATTGGCACACATGGTTGAGATACCAAGGGTGGATTTGAATATTTTCCCTTATAGCTATGCACTTTGGCTCTTTTCTAATAAACTAACAAATTGGCTTCCCTCATTGGGGATTGCAACAATTTCTAATATTATGCAACATTGGGTTTATGTTGTACTCTAAACATACAATATGCAAAATCGCAATACTTTTCCATGGGAAGTGTTAAAGGAAAGCCTGTGAGTTAAACAGATTGCAAAATAAATACAGTTAAACTAATCGGTTTCTGTCTATTCATTCTGGCCCATTTCCCACAGTTAAAGTCACAGGTGAGACTAAGAACCAGTAGCCATTCTCTTGACCCTGATGGAGAGAGCATTCCAGGAGTGAGTCTTGCTGTGCACGTGAACAGACCTCATCACAGGAGCAGTGCACAGATGGCTACACAACTAAAAAGTTAAACATTTCCAACATGCTACAGAGGAGTTGCTCCAAGGGCTTTATATCATTAAAGGAAGAAATCCTACCAATGAGGAAAATTAAATATAAGAGCACAGGTTAAATCCCTTACCTTATGGCAAGATTTTTTTCTTTTATTCCAGAGAAGGCTGATTACAGGATGAGAATTGGGTGGCTGTCATACATCCTGGCAAGAGAGAGCAGAAGAAAGCAGATGATTAAAGTGTGAGGAGAAAAAAAAAGTGTCCTCCTTAACTGGCTGTAGAGAAATATGCCAAATGTTTTGAACATCTGCATAAAGATTCTTTCAACAAGGTGTGGTGACTTCTGATATGGCGGTCAGGAGTTTGAGACCCAGTGTGGAAACTCCTTTCTCCCCAGTCAGAAGCCAGTTTAAAGATAACTCCCTCACGTCTTGACTGAGCAAATGCCTCTCCTGATGGGCTCTTTTTTACTTAACTTTACTCAGAATAAGACATTCTCAGTCCTAAATGACCATGACCTTTTTGAGAACTAAGTCCATGTTTTAACAGTTCTTTTGCAAAAATTAGTTGAATAAAATTAAAAGAAATTCTCTCTCATTAAAAACAAAAATATGAATCTAAGTCAACATGAGTTGGAATATCATAGAAACAAAGAGTGTAAGCGTGGGAAGGGATCCTGAGAAACCATCTAAGCCACCTCTTCGTCAGAGTAGGAAACCTCTTTACAGTGACTTCCAGGCTACCCATACCTCTCCCTTTCTTTGGTGGCTTTTGTGGAACCCAGAAAGCAAATGACCTCTTATTGATACCATTTTTTATTTTTTTTTCATATATTTTTATTGATTTCAGAGAGGAAAGGAGAGGGTGATAGAAACATCAATGATGAGAGAGAATCATTGATCAGCTGCCTCCTACATGCCCATTACTGGGGATCGAGCCTACAACCCAGGCATATGCCCTTGACCAGAATCAAACCCAGGACCTTTCAGTCCACATGCCAATGCTCTATCCACTGAGCCAAACCAGCGAGGGCCCATTTTTTACAGTTGTGATAAAATATACATAACATAAAATTTACCATCTTAACCATTTTAAAGTGTGCAATTCAGTGCCATTAAGTATATTCATAATGTTATGTAACCATCAGCACTGTCTAGTTCCAGAACATTTTAGTCATTCATTTACAAGCTAGACCCTGATGGAGAGAGGACTTCAGGAGTGAGTCTTGCTGCAGTGGTTTTCAGGCATAGAATTCAGAAGGAGGTGGGCAAGTTGTTTTTTATTTTCTTCATGAGCATATTGTGAATATTATAAACCATCAGGGTAGAATGTTTCCTCCTGACTTAGCTGCCTTCCTGATTGAATTTTATTACCATGGACAGCTTTATAGGTATGATATTGCTAACTAGAAACATTGAGATTTAAAATATTTTCTTAAGGCCTTTAACACTATATGTTAATAGAACTCTAAGATTATCCAATGAAAAGAATATCATCTATACAATATCAATATTAAAAAGCTGTGTTATAAATTATAAGTCTTTGCTATATCTATATTTATCTATCTATCATCTCTATGTGAATGAATATATAGTAAATTTATTTAGTTAGAGTTTTTATTTATTTTATGTAGTCAACGACGATCCTGTGGAACCTGGCAGGAGTCTCCTAATTAACTACTGAGAATATTTGATGCTTTTGCCCGCTCAGTATCTATTACCCTACTGACATCAACACCTCGATTTTCCTTTAGTGAACTCACTGTCTCTTAATGTAAAGTCATTCCTTAGCTTCAGAAATGGACAAAGACATAGGTTTGGCCAAGGCACCGCATCTTCTTATCCACAGTGACTGTTCTACCAACAGCATGTGGCTCAAAGCCACTCCTCTAATGTTTTCTCAAAAGGACAGGTGCTCTCTTTCCACTGGGTTGCTTAGAAGGTTAGCTAGAAGTCTGGAGCTATTTTGGCCACATTGCTTGTCTGAGAAGAGAGCCAGAATACACAGAAGAACACAGTGAAGTGGCAGAAAAAGACCACCCTGTGATGATATTGAATGAGAAACTGAATGTAACTTGTAAACCAAGTAATCCATTTTTAGTGTAAGATAGCCCAGGTTATTTTAGCTACAAGTAGCAGATACCTAATTCAATTAATATAGTTAAAGCAAAGATAAATGTAAATAAAAAATAATTTCCAATTAGATTAGAATCTTATAAAATATAAAACATACATGGCATTATCCAATCTCACTTATAAAGATTTGAAATATCATGTGCTTAATTGATTTATCCAAAGGCTCACAGTAGCTAATATTATAGTCAAGAAGAGCACTCACTTAGTTGCAGTTTTTCAAAATCTGCAAATGATGGTGATGGGTATAGGGTGGATTCTAGCATAGATGCAACCCAAATTATTGGTCATTATTTTTTACCGTAACTGAAAAGCTCAGTAAGGTTATATACCATTTCTAAAAATGTA
Source organism: Myotis daubentonii (assembly GCF_963259705.1). Taxonomy (NCBI): domain Eukaryota; kingdom Metazoa; phylum Chordata; class Mammalia; order Chiroptera; family Vespertilionidae; genus Myotis; species Myotis daubentonii. The sequence continues at coordinate 49,755,948 of NC_081852.1, read as the reverse complement.
AAAAGTGTCTCTTAACATAAAAATGTGCTTTTCGCCCTGACTGGTTTGGCTCAGTGGATAGAGCGTCAGCCTGTGGACTCAAGGGTCCCAGGTTCGATTCCGATCAAGGGCATGTACCTTGGTTGCGGGCACATCCCCAGTGGGGAGTGTGCAGGAGGCAGCTGATCCCTGTTTCTCTCATCGATGTTTCTGACTCTCTACCCCTCTCCCTTCCTCTCTGTAAAAAAAAACAAAACAATAAAATATATATTTTTTAAAAATGTGCTTTTCACAGTTGACTCTGAACTTCCTTAAAAACTTAAAGCATTTTACAGCTCAAACACAGAAAAATAATACAATATGTGTGCAGTAATTCAAACAATAGTGATTAAATTAAGTTACTTGTCAGATCAACATCCCTCTTTTAACCAATGAGCTACCCCCAACTGTCTTGAAATGCCTTTAATTTTAAAGTACAGTATGAGTGAATTATCATACTTCATAGCCAAAGATAATTACATTCATTAAAAAAATAAAAGATACTGTCAAATTGAAGTGTTGGAAAATCTAAAGTGATAAAATCTATTCTTTTCATGACATATGAGATATTCAAAATCTGAATAATAACATGTTATTAAAACTGTTGAGAGGATGATCAATCTAATCTTTCTATACAATTTAGAAATCAATTATAATAAGTATGCTTGGAATTCGCTTAAGTTATTAAGATAATATCTATGTACACTATGAACTTAGAATGGACCTTCCCACCATGAAGTTCTGAATGCTTTTCACTATCTTTATCTTTTTAGGTGTTTTTAAAATCACAGGCAATAGGTAGGTTATATGTCCAAAACCGTTTCTCCCATTTTACAGATTGAAAACAATTTCCATAAATAAATTTAAAAACAAACTGAAAACTTGGAAATAGCTGCAAAAAACAACAAACAAACAAACAAAAACAACCCAAAAGCCAAACAAATAAACAAACAAGAAACATAAAGATCAAAAGTCAAATACCATTGATGGACAAATAGTTTAGACTCTTATGCTGCATTCATAAAATAACCCCAAAGATTGTAATTTTTAAAAGGAACAAAGGCATTAATTGACATTTATCATGATAAAATTCAAATGAGAAGCTATTAGAAAAATATTCACATTAACTAGTAGTAAAAAATATGTATTTTAATTAGTTTAGAAAAAAAAAACCCAAGAGACAAAAATGCATTAGACTAGTAAGAATTTAAGTAAAATATTGGTAGGATAAATTTACTGATTTGCCTTCTGTCTTACAAAAATCTCTCTTAATTTCTGTTCTGCTGATGCTATACTGATGCCCTTCCCAACCATGGTGTTATATCTGAATTATTTCTACATAATTACTTTCTGGCCCTAGCTGGTTTGGCTCAGTAGGTAGAGCATCAACCTGAAGACAAAAGGGTCCCAGGTTCTATTCCAGTTAAGGGCATGTACCTTTGTTGCAGGATCGTCCCCTGCCTGGGCTCTAGTCTGAGCTCCTGCAGGAGGCAACCAATTGATGTGTTCCTCTCACATTGATGTTTCTCTCTGTCTTTCCCTCTCTCTTCCACTGTCCCTAAAAATCAATGGAAAAATATCCTTGGGTGAGGATTAACAAAAAGCAAACAAAAACAAAAAACAATTTCTTTCTGCCAAATTAAGTAGAGTGAGTTGGGGAAATGAAACCATATGTGCTAAGTCTGACAACATGCATCTCAATAAAAATATATTTAACTTGATCAAATAATATATAGTGATATGTAATATATTTTATACAATATAATATAATACTATGCCCACCTGACTGATGGGTGCTCCCCCCAAGCAGACTCCCTAAAAACATCACTGAATATAACCTCCTCTCAAACTGTAGTAAAGGGCGGTACCTCCATGTGTTCTATGGAGAAGGGGCCAAGATTAACGACCTGATTCCAAGTAGTCCTGGGGGACTTGTAACAATCACACTGTTTTATTTGTTTAATTATTTATTGTTTAATGTATTACATATAGTGTTACATATGTCTCCTTTTGTTCCCGACTGGCCATCCCCACCCCTCAGCACAAGCCTTCACCCCCATAGTGTCTGTGTCCATTGGTTATGCTTATATGAATGGACACGAGTCCTTTGGTTGATCTCTTACCCTCCACCCCCACCATGTGTTTTAAATTCTCTTCTACATTCCCGCTGTCTTTGCCCCAACCAACACTAATATCAATAGGGTAAGACAGAATTCCATTCAACAATGTTTTTAATCCATGAGCATTTCAACTAAAGTGATTTAATGTTCTTCACATCTCAACTATTCTTAAAGCATGTATCTTGGGTTATATTCCAACCTGGAAATCTTCATGCTCTTTCTTAGTATTTTATTAATTCATGATTGTAAGATCCTATCTAATATGGCCAAATTACCTAATCCTTAAAAAAACACAGCTGTGTAGAAGAAAAAAATATTGAAATTAGATACTTTAAGATAATGGTCCAATCATAGTTAATTGTCTTGGTATTTACTCTAAGAACACAAATCCTGATGAACTCTTTGGTATTAATATGGATACCACTCACTAGCACTTATATAGAATGTTTGACTTGAACTGAAACATAATTAGCTAGGCCATTAAATTAAAGTGCAAGAACACAAGATAATGAAACATCAGTTTATGTATAAAGGATGTCTGAGTTCTTCATGAAGACAAAAGACTCTCTCATACAACTGCTGTTTAATTTGTCTCCATTACAGATGGAGACAAAATTATCCCAGGTGAGTTTTGAATATAACTTTCAGACCACATGAGCCAGCCTTTAGCTTGGTGACATGCACACAGACATTTCTTTTGCATTTAAGGTTCATGAAATAGCATATTCACTAATTGTATTTCCTTTTGTAAGTTGGATTAAAATAACTTAGGGACTCAATAGGCAAACAGAGAAGGTAAAGAAGAGGAGACATTTATTTACTCACCAAAAAATGCAAAATATAACATATTTCAGGCCTTGTGGCTTTCCTGTATATTTCCAACCAGTTTGCTTGTATTTTATACTATCTCAGGGCTATTATAAAGCAGCTACAAATTAAAAACCTGGTATATTTTCTAAGGTTTGAACTAACCATCCCTCTGCCTTTCAGCAAGCCTAAACATACCACCCTGCTAATAAAATAAACTTTACAATTCTAAAAAGAAGGGATTTGAGGATTTTGAATTACCAATATAATAACTTTGGTCTTTCCCCCTTATTTCCTAAAAATGTCTTCATTGTGTGAAAAGGGAGAGTGGATGTGAGGTGACCCTGTTCCCCCACACTCGCCACGCTCTATATACCCACTGCCAATATTAGATTAGCCATCTGGTTTCTTTTCTGCAAATTCAGCTCATCTTAATAATCTCCTCTGAATGCTTTCCAAACCTGTTGTGTCCCTCCATATTTCTGGGACACTGATATGGAATAAATTATGAAGTAGAGGAATATTTTGCAAGCCTGAAATAACAAGTCTTTCATCAGTGCATAGGCCTATGTGATTGTGCTATATAATAAGGTTTATGCTAGTTTTTTCTCTTCCACATGATTTTACTTTTTTGTTTTGCTTTGAAGAATCATCAAGTCTATGTTTAATCAATATTCCCCGAAATGAATATAATATTTTCAGGTATGTATACATGTATGTGTACTAGTGCTCAACAGAAATTGAGACAATGAAGAAGGATCTTGGATATGCAGTTAGAGTGGGGTGCAAACAAAACAAAACAAGTGCACTAACTCTAAAGGTCATACATCTGTTAGTGACAAAAGTGATGTTTTAATTTCCACAAAGAAAGATAAAAATAGGAGAGAACAGAAAGACTGGCATAGAGGCCAAACAAATAAGGGGGAGGGAAATGAGAGACAGACTCACAGAAGCAAATGAGGCAAAGCCTATTGTCACCCAGGAAGCAGGTTTAGAAGCTGGGACTTCTCTTTATGTACCTGGATCTCTTTCTACCAGTGGGGTTTCTTACATAATGTAAGTCTCTAGACAAGCTAGTTGTTCATCACATATTGTTCATGAAGAACATATCTGGCAGTTTACACACACTATAGGGAGAAAGGCAGCAATTAATAACTTACTTTATGGCTATTTTATATATTTGTAGAAAGATGCTTCTGCCATTTCTAATGTGGATAATCATGGTATCAGAAGCTTCTTTAAATTATATGGCATATTTATTATATATATTTATATATAATACCTATATATATTTATAGCTCCTTAAGAGGATCTTATGATGCAAAATAATTAAAAGTTTGATTTCTTGTGGTCTCATGCAAAGGAGACTTTCCAGCATCCCTTAAAAACAGCTTTTTAAAACCAAGGGTCAGGATAATAAGAAACCCACAGAAGTGAAATAGAGTGTTTGGAACCTGTAAATATGAGGAATTCGCTTGTAGTATTAACAGAGAATAAGAGCCTTTATCTTTGTAGGTTAGGACCAAGTACAAAGAGGCAGCCCTCAGATTATCAATGGTTATGAATTCCAACCTACCATCTTGTCAGCAGACTTCCCTAATGAAGGACTACACCATAGTACAATGTAGAGCTGGACAATTTTCAAAGGATGAATATGTCCTGAAATGCTTCTGGAGCATTGGACATATTCATAAATCTCTCTCCTCCAGGAGCTACCACTATTTAAATTCTTACTATGCACTGTAAGTGCTTTATATAAATGGTCTCCTTTAATCCTCATGCCAATGCTACATCATTGTAAAGGAGAAGAAACTGAGTCTTGTAGAGTTTAAATAGCTTTCCAAGGTCACACACCAATCAACATGTAACAACCATCTGCTCAGGTAGATATGTGATGAACGATATCTTAGACATAGTATAATTCCATTATTCCCAGGATACAGGAGATTCCAGGAGCAGATGATTAGAGGTGGCAGTATCTAGCTTTGGCATCTATCTTTCTTCCTTCCTTCCTTCCTTCCTTCCTCCCTCCCTCCCTCCCTCCCTCCCTCCCTCCCTCCCTCCCTCCGTCCCTCTTTCTTTTTCTTTTTCTTTCTCTTTCTTTCTTTCTTTCTTTCTTTCTTTCTTTCTTTCTTTCTTTCTTTCTTTCTTTCTTTCTTTCTTTCTTTCTTTCTTTCTTTCTTTCTTTCTTTCTTTCTTTCTTCCTTTCTTCCTTTCTCTCTTTCTCTCTTTCTCTCTTTCTTCTTCATATAGTTACCAAATACTATTTAGTACTGTCTATGTGCCATGCACTGTGCTAATGCTGACTACAGTCTTGGGGAAGGAGATGTGTTCACAGCTGCCAGATATGTTTTTAGCAGGTCAGTGGAGAGAAGAGGTCATTCCCAGGAAGCAGTAGCTGAGGGCCCAGAAGAACTTCAGGACAGAGTGTTATCAACAGTTCATTCATAAATAGGGTATCTAGCAGTCAAGAATGTCTATTGTAGGCTTATGAGAGCAACTCATTTTGAGGACCATGAAATATTTATATGTGTATAAGTAAACACACCTAAAGAAAAATATATTAAAAGTAGAAATATGAAGAATAAAAGTTAAAATAGCTCATGTTGTAGGCTTCTCCACGCAACAGCTATGGCAAGGATTTGAGTGCAAATGGTATATGCGGAAGGTGATCCCAGGAAGGACAATTAGTGAAGTTTAGAATTGACACAAGGAAGATAATCCAGTGAGGGAGCCTTGGTGAGTAGTTTACTGCTGAGAACAACTGGACCTCCTCTTGCTGGACACCTCTGGGAGAGAGTGAGGAACATGCCTCAGAGCTGTAACCACTCTACCCGGGGGGGGGGGGAAGAGGCCAGAGCATTCATTTTCTAAATAACATTTATCATTGTCTGAGGGCTCCCCTCCAAGCCTTAAGCTTTCCTTACTTCCAGATGGGTCCATAGATAGGGTTAGTGAAAGGTCAAAGGCAGAGTTCCAGAAATTGGCAGGACACGGTCCAACTTACACAGGAAACATGAAAGCTAAGGAGAATGGTAGCATCATTGGCAGAACCTGTTAAGATCCTCATACCACCATTCATAGAACACCGCAGTCAAAATCCTGGTAAATTTCCAGTCTTGTATTAATAAATGCATTAGGCCATGTTTTTCTAATATATATTTGTATTAGTTCACTCAAAGTGGATGTCTTATCATCCATTTGAATAGAAAAATATCTGTAACTTTAAACAGCACATAATGTTCTATTATGTATGTGTTATAATTAATTTGCTGGAGTCTCCTATTGATGGACACTTCGGTTGCTTCCAATATTTTTAGTATTATAGATATTAGGGCCATGACATATTTTTGCATACTTTTTTGGCACTTTTATTAGCTTGAGTTGCTGGATCAGTGTGTACACACATTGTAAAATAAATATTCTATCATTCAACAGAAATTTTTTCACAATTTATATAGTCACCAAAGTGAAGAAATGTGCCCATTCACATCATCCTCAGCATCAGCCAGCTCTGTCATGTTAATATTAGATATTGTATAGCCTTACTTGTGAGAATAAACACCTTTTCCATATGGTCACTGATGGTTACACTTTTTCTATTTCCTTTGAGATGTTTGGCTATGGAGTCTATGAATGTGTCCATTGTTTAATGTTTCATTGACTCATTAGACCTCTTTGTGGTTTAGTGATATTAACTTTTTATCTGCCACAGCATTGCAGATGGCTTTTCAAATTCAAAATGTGTCTTCCAGCTTCATTTCCTTACACGAAGTAAAAACTAGGTAGTTTGTCATTTTATGTGCCATGTTAAGAAAGACTCAGAGGCAGAGCAACATTGAACAGACTGTCAAACTACAGCAGGAAGGCTGGGGAGGGTTGGGGATGGGGTAAGAGATCAACCAAAGGACTTGTATGCATGCATATAAGCATAACCAATGGACACAAGATACTGGGGGGTAGGGGAGGATGGGGGAAGGTCAAGGGAAAAAAAGGGAGGCATATGTAATACTCATTGTAATACTTTAAGCAATAAAACAAAATTTAATAAAAAGAAAGACTATTCCCATGTAAAAATTATGAACATTCTTAGCCATATTTTCCTCTGGCATAATCTTAACTTTTTTTAAATTATTCCAGTAAATTAATAAGTATGGCCAGGGAAAGTATGTTTAGGGATCAAATAATTTATAAAAAAAATAAGATTCAACATTCTGAGCAAGTTTCCTTACTTTAGGGCTACTCGGGGCATTTACTATGTTAATAGGAATTATGTCTCCAAGGGAAGTAGAGTATGCCATGTTTCTAAAATATATTTGACCTTGGGTCACTTAAAAATATTTTTCTCTGGGTGACTTTACTAACATCATTCAAAGGAGTATTCTGTACAAGACTAGTTTGGAAGACAGAAAAAAAGCAAAGTCCTGCAAGTACTAGAGAAAATGTACTAGAAAAGATATAAATCTTTATCTTCCTGGGATTCAACTCAATAAATTGAGCTATAAAATGATCATACCTATTAGTAAACTAGTAAATCAATTCTACTTCATCACAATTCTAGTTCAAAAGCCTGGTTACCTGTTTTAGAATTTAGGTACAAATAAAATATGTAAGAATCTTTATATGCAAAACAAAATCCTGAGTGTAATGTTTAGTTTTGTTTTTGCCTTTTAATCACTCTTGGTAGTATTTCGAACCTACTCAGACTCTTGAGTTTATCTTATTACCCTTGAGTATTTTGGAATGATCTACGTCTTAAAAATGCAACCGAGTTAATTGTAAATCTCTTAATAGTACTCTCTTTGCCAAGTATTATTTCTTTCACTTATGCTTATTTTGTGAAGAGGAAAAAAATGAATATGATTAATGTTTCTCTGTGAACAAATGAAAAACTATATAATAATATCCAGGAAGCCTCAGGAGGAAACTTTTAAGCTGTTGGATTTTAATAGCTGGAAACAAACTTAAAAGTTGACCATCCATCACTTTCCGCTCATGTAGGACAAATTGGGAATGAATTGGCTTGCCTGGTAGGGCAAAATAGAGAATTCCTAGGAAGTCCTCATGAAGAGAGATCCCTATGTAAACCCATTGGAAAATAAGCTTTGGTAAGAAGCATTCTGCTAAAATGTTGGAGAATTATAACTGAGATAGGATTTAACTTGTTCTACCAACAAATTAAATTCCATAAAATACCCAACTTTCCATGAGGCAGGATTAGAGAAAGAACAATCATGGACTCACTGCTCATTTATTGTATTAAAATCAATGCATTAAAGAAATTTACTTATATCTCCCATTTCATCTTCCATCTCATCTGCTAATGAAAAGTTGTCTTTGTGTCTCTTCCTTAGAAGATTAAATTATAACTGCAGAGTTTTATACAAATTTTCCAGGAAAATTCTTAGCTGAAAGCAGTACAGAACTTTGGGTTGTTGGATTCAGTACAATTATCTCTATTCTCCTCTTCTCTCTCTCTTATATATATATATATATATATATATATATATATATATATATATATATATATATATATATATATATATATATATATAAAGAATATTTTTTAATTAGAATCAATAAAATGAATATAAAAGTCCAATAGGAACCACAAGTAAATCACACATAAAAGAGGAGTTTTCTTCCTCTGGCCTTTCCATTTTTTGAGAAAGACAAGTGATTCTAGGAAGATGGAAATTTATGAAAAGTCTTGGTAGGATCATAGAGCTATTCTAAATTCAAATTTCATGCGTCACTCGTTCTGAGGAATAAGGTTTCTCTCTCTTTCGAGACCATTTTTTAAGGGGAAAAATGCTTATATACGTGTGTATTTGTGGGTGCATGGGTGAGTTCCCCGGTATAAAATTAATAAAGAAAAACAAATAGCATTTTAAAGAAGTGGTAAATGTGGTTTAATATGAATGCACACGTAATTAGGTGTTTGTTTCAGACATGCCTTTCTGCTTTCCTGGTACGGGGGTAATTCTCATTTAGTGCATGGTACTGCTGTGTATGCAGTCATTTTCCAAGGGCATTTATACATTGATTGCTATTTCTAGAGCATTCTGCCTCCCAGCCAGGCATACTGGGAAAGTGGCATCCTTCAGAAATTGCGATGATTTGTCCCATATTCTCTGACGTGAGTTTTTTTTGTTTAACAGGGTGGCTGTCAACAGGAAGGCAGGAGGAGTTAGTGTGGTTTGCCTTGAGAATCAGATATAACAATTGGGAACATGAAAATTGCACTCCTTAGTGCTATGTAAATTTCTTTTTATAAAACTCAAAAGGCACCAATAATAATCAATGTTCCTCTTACTTATACAAGTTAGATACTTAGAAAAGAAATGCTAGTTAGATTGTTGAATTATCTTCTGATTGCCAGATATTGTGCTGACATTCCATTTACCAGATCATTTCTTATTCCTTCTCCTTTAATCCCCAGAACAATTGTATAAGGTCAAAGTTTTATAAAATTACCCCATGTTACAGTGGCAAAACTGAGGCCTAGAGAAAAAAAAAGTAACTTGCCCAAGTTCACCCAACAGTTAATGGTAGAACTAGAATTGAAATCCAGGTTTATCTCTGACTCCAGGACCAAATGCTTAACCATGATTCTATACATAATTTTTTTAAAAAAAAACCAGGAGCAAAAAAGTAGATTCCATTTTATAATTCTTAATAATAGCAGCTTAGTTGTTCCATCATGTTTTAAGGCATTTATTCAAGAAGCTTTCAACTCGTTTCTACTTTATATCCAGGAAGTATTCTACTAGAATGTAAGCACCATGAGCTAGGAGAGGCAAAAAAATCTTACCCTTCAATTCCCAGACTAGAAGAGTTTCTGATACATAGCAGTTCTTCACTAAGTATGTGTTGAAGGAATGACTTGAGCATCTAAGCAAGGGTGCTGGACTTTTCACGTCACGGAATATTGGTGGAATTGTGATTGATAGTAACTTCCTGAAGTCTGTTTGCATGGGATATGAATCTTGGAATAAAGATGTAATGAAAGAGGAAATCAGAAAACGATCAGGAAACGTCTGCTCTTTTTAGAGCTTTATGATGCCCAAGACATGTAGAGAAATAGACATTTTTCAGAGTTTGGGCTAATTTGCTCTTGTCTTCAACTAAAACAGGACCCTCTCAGTCTTCCTGCGATCCTCACACATGAATTAAAAGAATTCTCCCTGATTTCTGGAAACTGTTCCCAGGAATGCCTGATTATATTTAGACTACATGGAGTGTCTATTCCTAAGGGCATTTCACAGAAGACAGAACCTTATATCCTACAATGAATCTCTAATTGTAGGACTTTAGACGTCAGAAATCTTATAGAAAAGTCTCTCAAAGGAGGAAAATAAGGCCGGAATTTTTGGACAAGATGCCATCTGTGATGCCTGAATCCATCTAGGGAGATATTAATCTTTCTGCTAACAATCCTTCCAGGTTGCCACTATCCAGTGTGTCTCCATCTACTTTTTCTCATTTTTTCTACCACTAGGTTTATTCATTCATTCGTTCAATTATCATTTGTGCCAGGCATTGAGAATATACAAAACAATACAATATAATCCTTGAGCAAAACAGATACAATCCTTGCCCCAAGGGAACTTATAGTCAGGGAAGGAGGCAAACAAATAAAAATAAATAAACAATAAGGCTAAAATGCCAAAGAAACAATAATAGGTGTATAACGGGCTGGGAGCACATCTGAGACCAACCCAGTCTGATGTAAGAGCATCAGGACAACACCCGTGTAAGTTCTGATTGTGAAAATGAGGCCTGAAAAAAGGGTAACCACCAGGCCAAACATATAGGGAATGATGCATCGGTCTATCGAATACTTCAACATCGGGTCTTTTTTTTTTCTTCCTCAAAGTTCAGTCTGGTCCCCAGTAAAAGGTGAAATAGAAAATCGGTTGGGAAGCCACTGGTGTAATAGGATGCAGAATTAGAATGGTAACCTCAGCTCTTTGTGAATCTTTGGTGGAATTTATCCCGAGATCAACATGATCAACTGAGTGTCTTGACAGTATTGTCCTGCCTGCAGCATGTAGATAGGATTGGAGAGGGTTAAGGCTGCATTAAAGGGGCCCAGTGGGGCGGCTGTTCTTTCAAGTAGGTGATGACTATGGTCCAGGAGGCATGGCCTATGTTTCCAAAGGGGTTGAACCAGAGTACACATGTTTTAACAGGACAAAGGTATTTTACAAACTTAACTAACATGAATCCTATAATTATTTTGCACTTAGTACCATTAAACAGCATGTCATGAAATCAATTTGACCCTAATCACCTTAGGAATTCTTTTCAACCAGTTTTCATAAATGCGGGTGATTGTCTTCATCAGAGGATGCTTCTTATTCATGGGGAAACTATTTTCTTTCTTTTTTAAATATATTTTTATTGATTTCAGAGAGGAAGGGAGAAGGAGAGAGAGTTAGAAACATCGATGATGAGAATGAATCATTGATCGGCTGCCTCCTGCACACCCACTACTGCGGATCAAGCCCGCAACCAGGCATGTGCCTTTGACCAGAATCAATGCTGGGGCCCTTCAGTCCGCAGGCAAACACTCTATCCAGTGAGCCAACCCAGCTAGGGCATTCTTTCAATGGTCAGCTCTGCAGGAAACCTGGGCAATGTAACATGCAATAGTTACATTAATGAAGTTCCTTTTCTGAACTGAGCAGCTATCAGTGAGTGCAGAGGGTTGCCTTCTGGAGCTCAGAAAGCTCTTGCCCAGGGTGAGAATGGAAGAAAAATTATCAAAACCACTATGTTGTCATGGCCATAAAGATGGCAGTAAAGATTTAAGGCCAACCATCCAAGTCTCTTGTATGTACAGCCCAAGGCAAACTGAATTCTTAGCATTTCTGAGTGAAAGGCATACTTTATCCTTCTGGGCCCTGGACATTGTTGTTCCTTTGTTTCCAGAAGGAGGTAATTTGCTAAATGGAACCCTGCTGCACTAAAAGGGGTAAAGACCTTAAAGAAGGGAGCAATCCATTCTCTTTTGAATCTATTATTATTGCTGCTTTTACTAGTAACTGACCCCTCCAGTGGCCAACAGTATTATTTGGGTTAGTTTTCAGTCCATATGGCTGTGTACAGCGTTTTAATATGTAGGGGATGGTGTGTGTGTATGTGTGTGTGTGTGTGTGTGTGTGTGTGTATGTGTGTGTGTGTTTGATGGGAAGGTGAGAGGAAATACATGTTAGTAAATGGATAAATGGAAGAGGAAAGCAGTTCTTGAAGCTGGTTGAACAGCACAACCAAAAAAGAATCGTCTTGATTTAAGTATCCAGCTGTTTCTTTATTTCTTTCCTTATGAGCTTTTAGACCCAAAAGAAGGTCTGGCTGTGAGCTACCCCACAAAAGGAGAGCTGGTCTCCAGTGGATAGAAGAACGCAAAGCTATTTCTGAACAATAAAAAATACCCGTAAAAGAAATGTTTAATGAAGAACCAATCCTAGCGGTTAGGGGAGGGCTGCATCAAAGAAATTTCAAAAACACAGAGAGTTACTTATTTTAACGACAGCTTCAAGGCCTCACAGATTGACTAGCTATTTTCAGCATTAGCACACAGAAAGATAAACATTGGTAAGGCCACAAATGTTGATTAAAATTTGTCTCTAAAGGATGAAAATGGCAGCGTGGATTATGGTGCTGCCTTGTTATTTTTTGACACCTACTTTGGGGACCAATTTGAATACTTGAGTCAAATTGACAGTTATATTTGCATGTGGAAGTGGTTGCTGATTAAGTAGCAAAATGTTTATGGACAGGAGCAGTTGGGTGAGGTTGCACTATAAGGTGTGTGTGGTACAGCTTGCCCCTTGCGGTTTGCTCTCTGGACACCTAGCAGCTCTCCAATTGATGGACATGCTCTGCGCTGCACTTGGAAGATGGCAAATGGTGTTGGGGAGAGTGGAGGACAGGGAGCAGCTTAATCTGCTTCCCAGTTTTCACTGAAATTGGTCCTGGAGGCATTTTAAATTCACTTTTGGAGGGGGGGGAAAATTGGCCACAATGATTAACTCAGTCTGAAAGAACATGTCAAGAGCTACTTAGACTGTACAGGTGTCTGTTATCAAAATCTCAGCAGAGAAGGGTTAATCTGGTGCATGTTATTTTTGATACCCCAAGGTGGGCTGCAGCTAAGAACAGGATAGAAGAGCAGGAAGGGGATGCTTAAATAGAAAACATTGATTTTGCAAGCGATTAAATCAGTGAGTGAGATGAGAGAAATGTATTGGTAGGTGAACTGAGAAGCTGCAAAAGATAGCATGGGAAAAGCAAAGGTATCAGTCCTGTCTTCCTGAGAAGAAACCCAGCTCCAGGGTTGCCTATGGCCCAGGCAGATGAGTCATTGCTTTTTGTTTCAGAAAGGTCAACACTTGATTCATTCCCTTCCCAACAGACATTTATTCTTAACTAAATGCTTAATAAAATAATTTCATTTTGAGTAAAGTGATATTTACTACAAAACTTGCAACATGAATGGATTTCTTTTCCTATTTGATGTTACTTGAATATTCAAGTAACCTTCTATTTCTGAAGGTTTCCATCTAAAATCCAAAACTTTGGGAATCAGTTTTATGGGGCTCTGATTTGAATATAAGATGGCACTGGTGATATCAAACTGGGGTCATCATTGGAGACTAAGTGGTAACTGGTATAATTGAACCATCCAATTCTTGGGAGGAAGAGCTCTCACCTAAGAAAATAATGTGAACTATGAAGCTAAAGACAGTGAGTGACTTTCCAAAGAACATAATGCTAAGCAAAGGCATGCTCAAAGGCAGTTTCCATATTCTTGCCATCACACTCACACATAAAAAGTGATGATGTAGACTGATGAACAAAAACAGACCCAGAGACAGAGAAGCATCGATCAGACTGTCAAACCTCAGAGGCAAGGTAGAGGAGGGTGGGGGTAGAGGGGAGAGATCAACCAAAGGACTTGTGTGCATGCATATAAGTCTAACCAATGGACACAGACAACAGGGGGGTGAGGGCAAGAGTGGGGGGGGGCAACTGGGGGATACGGACACATATGTGATACCTTAATCAATAAAGACATATTTTAAAAAGTGATAATGTGGTATGTTTTACATTTAGAAACATGCTTCTAGAAGACAACAGGGATTCTGGTTGGCCCAGGTATGGCATCACAATCCAGACGTAAGATACAAAGGTTATAGCCTGTAGTAAAGTATGCCCTGTTCTGTGTTTGTGGTTGATGTTGGAGGGTTTGCTTAGTACTGAGAATGTCATTAAGTATAGGGAGACGGCTTTACCATTATCGTTTACCTTTCTCTATGGCAACCAAAACCTCCTTTAAAATTAGCACTTCATTTCTAGTTACTGTAGCTGTTGTTTTTCAAAGTGATTACTACACCAGAGTCAATCTGATCTTTTTAGAAAGGAAGTGTTTCAGTCTCTCGGCCAATGATGTGATGATTCCATCTCCTAGCTGGTAAGAAAGGGAATAAAGTGTTTATAGCTAAACAGATGCTGAGGAGCCAGAGCAATGGTCTTGCAGGAAGTGAAGGTCCAGTATCGCCATAGAGCTCTCATCTGAGTCATGGCTATTTAAAAAGGACATCCAGGTCATTGTGGATCTCTCAGACCAAGCTCAGGACTCAGGAAGGTCTCAGGGGAGATGCATGGACCTCAGAATCAAGAAGGGATAAGGGTCTGGACTTGACTGCAGTTACCAAATGCAACCCAGAATCTGGCATTCTGAATGCCACCCAGGACGGCACAACCCAGGTGAAAATAAGCTGCTTGTTTAAGACTATTAATGAGTTCTTGTCCTCAGATAGCCCCAAGCTTATCACTGTTGCCTGGTAAATAAGTATTTTCTTCTCCCTTTGGGGATCTGAAAACTCAATTCTATTTCTGCAGCTGCCTCACAAAGCAACATAGCGATAGACACTACATATACAAACTATGTAAAGTTTTCCCCGAAGGGTAGAATGTGTGCTATAGTGGATTATAATAAGAAAATCCAGCAAGAACTGTCCAACAAACAAACACAGCCATGAGGGGAAGTTTTCCCAGCCATGAGATCTAATTAATAGAGTCAAGTTTATAAAGGAGATGCAGCTTAATGGTTTTTCAGTATCCCCAATAAATTAAATATATTATCTAATTTAATTTAAAGGGTAGGATTAGAAGGATAACACCTTTCATGATTACTTTTAATAGCAGCTTTTTTTGAGATCTAACACACATACCAAAAAATTCATTTCATTAAAGGATATAATTCAGTGCTTTGTAGTTTATTCACAGATTGTGCCACAATGAACACTGTTTGATCCTGGATATTTTCTTTTAACTTTTTCCAAACTGCAAAAAATCTTTCTAATACAAAATAATTCAGGTTATCTTTTGGTTGTGTTTGTACCAACTCTGATGGGGATTCCTCACTGGCCAAAGTTGTGGCCACTGTTATGCTTATATCAACTTTAAAGGAAATCCCCTGAACAATACTAGTAAAAGAAAGATATGCACCATTGGATAGTTGCACTGAATTTTTTTTCAGGTATATTAGGCCCTTGAAAGTGTATTAGCAGGAAAGATAACATATTATGACATGAGTGTAGAAAAGAACTCCTTACCAGGGCTCTTGAGACCTGCCTTCTATACAACACACCCTGAGAAGCTTGGCTAAGCAACTCAATCTCTCTGGACAATTTTTTCCTTATGTATACAAAAGAAAAAAATCAAATATTTACTGAGAATCCACCGTGTAAACATGGTGTTTTGATAGCAATGGGGTGCAGTGGGCTACTTTAGATTATGTGGTTAAGGTTCCCTGAGGATGTGACATTTGAGCTGCAACGGGTATGTTGCAAAAGATGTAGGCAAGTAACAATCTGGGTATAGAGCCTTCTAGGCAGAGGGGTTAAGCAACTGGAAAGACCATAAGGTTGGATTGAATTTACTGTGTTGAGAGTCAGAAAGAAGCCAAAAGAAACTAGAACAGACTAAACAGTAGGGAGGAGGATTATGAGAGGAGACTTGAGAACTCAAGAACATCATGTAGGGCCTTGGAAGGCATTGCAAAGGACTTAGATTCTATTCTAAGTTCGATGGGTAGGCATTAACTGGTTCCAAGCAAAAACATCTCATCTTTATTTGTGTTTAATAGATTACTGGCTTTTAGGGTGGCCATAAAGGAAGCAGAAAGATAAAAATAGGAAGTGACTGTACGGTCCAGGTGAACTGTGATGCTGGCTGGGACTAGGGTGGTAGCAGTGGAGTAGAGGGAGAAAACAGTACCTGCATTTGACACTTTATCCTTTCTATAGTTTTAATGAGGTTCAAATAAGAAAAACAAAAGTGATATGTTGTGTTAACATAGAACATGCTCTTTAAGCAATATTTAATTTTTAAATTAAATCTTCCTGCTGGCTGGCATAGTTCAGGGGTTGAGCATTGACCTATGAACCAGGAGGTAACGGCTCAATTCTAGTCAGGGCACATGCCCAGATTGAGGACTCAATACCCAGTGTGGGGCATGCAGGAGGCAGCCGATCAATGATTCTCTCTCACCATTAATGTTTCTATCTCTCTCCCCCTCTCTTACCCTCTCTCTTCCTCTCTGAAATAAATAAAAATATATTTTAAAATATCCCCCTCAAACTTATGAGATTGGTAGTTAATAATGTAAATAACATTTGATGTTATAAAGTACTAGAGGCCCAGTGCATGAAATTCATGCACAGGTAGGGTCCCTAGGCCTGGCCAGCGATCAAGGCCGATCGGGGCCTTTGGGCTGCCAGCCAGGGCCTTCCTTCATTCTGTGCCGCCCCCTGGTGGTCAGCTCACATCATAGTAAGCGGTCAAACTACCAGTAGGTCAAACTCCTGGGGGGGGGGGGTGGCAATTTGCACATTAGCCTTTTATTATATAGGATTATACAAATACAAGGAGAAGATATATATTATTGTTGTTGTTATTACTATCATTTATACACTCAGATCCAGCCATGGATGCATTGGTAATCCTAAGGATAACTTGTGTACCATATACCCTCTTCAAAAAACAAATGGACTCCCACGCATAGGTATCATGAATGTTCTCTAAGCTGTCTTTGAAGAGGGCTTTGTAGTTAATCAGTTGTCAAATGGAAAATTCTAAATCTTGTCTGTACAGCATGCCACCTCTTAAGAATCAAAGAGCACTATGTTTTCTTTTATATAAATGTAAAAAGTAAAACAAAATGAAAACAAAACCCTGATGAATTTGTATCTCACTGAATTTAAAAAGCAACCATTTGTTCAATAGAATCATAAAGTGCTTTTGGTGTGCCAAGCAATGAACATGCATTCTGCTCTCTAGGAGTTCAGAATCTAATGGAGTCAGGCCAATTACAGCAGTGATCACATTAATATTAGTAAGAGTATTGATAACTAACATCTATTGTATGGCCCATTGTCACACGTAAAGATTTTCAGATGACTCTTGCTAAGTGATATGAGAGAAATAGGTGAAGGATTACCAAGTATGGTGCTTACATCATTTTTCTTTATAGAGAAACTTCAATTAAGTTCACTCTAATATGTCCATGGGAAATTCACTCCACAGACCCATTGCAACATTCACATGGTAAGCAAGATCAAAAGTGACTTGTTGACAAACAGTATTAGAAGAACAGAAGCCAGAGATTTAGGGAAAAGTGGAGTTGCTGCCAGAGAGAGTAGCATTTCGGTTCTAGCATTTATTTGTGCTCCTTATTTTCAGAAATTCAAAAACTTTCACATTATCCTGTGTTTTTAATGTACTATGCCTATTATTTGAACGTTTAACAACAGAATAAACATCACCCTTTTACGTTTCATGCCACAAAAAAGGGAGAGTAGTGGGAGAAAAGATAAGACAAATAAAGGGGGTCACACACAATATGTACCCCTTTGAAGGTGACAGTTAGAATTTGGGCTTTTCACTGAGTGAGGAGGGCAGCACATGGCAGGTGGCTACTCATTTCATTTATGTCCAATCACAATGCCCTGAGAGGGCCTGTGCCTGTATAGGACACAGACTCTCTTTTATCAATAAACATTAGTTCAGTTACAGAAAATAATGATGTGCATGGCCTTTTGCTTTATGAATCTGCTAGTTCTATCAATGACAAGGAATATTAAATAGAAAAGAAAAGAAAAGCATGTGGAATTGATTTGAAATCCACTTCAAGACTTCAATAGAAAGGGTGATGTGTTTTCTTAGCTAGTTCCTTCTTTCTAAGGGAAGCATAGAGCTGTATTTCTAACTGTGGTAAAGTTAATAACATTAAGGATATATCTTGAATGATTGAAAAATCAAAGCAAGTTGGCATTAAATCTTAAATTATTATTCATTTTTATAAAAAAATTATACTAGAAGGATATAGTTCACATTATGTCTAACAAAATGAAAAACAGAATTTTAATGAAAAATGCCATTTTCCTGGATTATAAAAGGAAAACAACAAAGATAAAGCCAGTCAATATCACTTGGTTTTTTTCCCCCCCTTTCATCTTTTCTCCCATATACACAATATTTCATTTTGGTATACTGTTCAAGTCCTTTGGTTTCTTTTGGGAGGAAAGAGGTATATGACTGGGAACTATTACTCAGCATTTACTTATTTATGGCTGTCAATATTTTTAATAGTGAATAGATATAGAATATATTTTCTCTTTGTGCCTATTCTTCTTTACAAAATCTAGAATAATAACTTTCCTTTTTTTTTTCTTTAATGCCTTTACAAATGTTAGCTAGTCAAACCTTATTGTCTTCTAGAGAGCGTGGTTTTGGGAACTGACAAGTAAATTGAGAAACCAAGACATTGTCACCAGTCACCAGGCAAAAGAGAAGAGGAGATGTAGGCAATTTAAATCTGTTTCCTAGTATGGAGCATACTTCACAAGTCATGTGATCATTCCAGATGCATTTGGAAGATAATAATCAATTTGGGGAAATATGGGGGAGTTCGCCTGAACCAGAAAAGAGCAGCTGAGTACACTATTGCCTGTCAGTTAGTTCTATAGGACCCTTAAAAAGAGGCAGATTCATTAATATAAAAGCAAAATATCCTTCTTATAACAGAACAAGTGAAATCTTATATTACTGACTCCCTTTTGAATAGCCTGGCCTATATGAGTCCTAGGGTGAGTTATGCAGTCTTATCAGCTATCTGGAAACTTTTTTTTTTTTACTTGTGCAACCAACGAGCTAGATAAGAGATAAAATATTCTCACAGGGGCTTGCTTTTGTCCAATATTTATAGCACTTGCAAAAAATCTCTTCTCCCTGTTCAACATTTCTCAGTTTCCTCTCATTTCAGTCTCTTACAAAAAACCCACAAACAAACAAACAAAGAGTAAACCAACAACATCTACCTTTACCTCATATAAAGGCCCTAGGTGGCGGATGTGGCAAAATTAATAAAACATTATCAGTTCTGTGTATTTAATATTTTTATACAAAATCCACTTTTACTTATGTGAAATCCATATAAATTCTTGACCTCTTTTATTCTTCACAATCTTCTCATAAACAATGAATATTCTGGTTGCGAAATCAAATATTCAGAATGCCATGGGTAACACACATGTAATAGAAGAATGATGACATATATTCTAAGACAGCAAAATAGGAGGTTGTCACACTAGACTATGTTTGATAAATAGTGAGACACAGGCTGGAGAACTCTGAACTTACTTCCTACAAAATGACAGGGAGTTAACATATGGTTTGGAACAACTATGATTCCAGACTTCCAATGCTTATGAGGGAACAATTACATTATTAGAATCCTTACTAATTGTTTCAATTATTCATGTGTACTTTGCCCATCCCTACCTGCATATAAATGTCTTGTCCTTATTAATATTTACTCTTTTCGGATTTTAACATTTCAATGACAGTATGATAATTGAACCTAACTCTTGCCTTTTAAAGAAGATGTCTTGTGTTTGGAAAATGACCTAATCTACCCAGATAAATGTCCATAATACAGTGTGAAATTATTCATTCATACATAATACAAACACATTTTAGCCTAAATAGGACTTTTTTTATTTTATTATTGTGTTTGGCAAATATCTACCATATGCCAAGTACTGAATGTCTTTTGCCTATTCTATGTAGTTCCTAGTTATTTTATGAAACTAAACTCAAGCATTCCTCCTCCAGTATCCCTTCCTAACCTCTAGTCTGATTTAGCAGTTCCTTTGCTATGCTCCCATAGCATGAATGCATGTCTTTATCAGCATATTCATCACACTGGGATGTATCAGTTGATTTATTTGACAATTTTTCCTCTTACTCCCATGAAGGAATGGGGTATGTTTTATATATTATAAATTCCTCTTAAACAATAAGCTAATAAATTTAAACTTGATTCTGAAAGCATTGGGTAGATTAAACAAACACTTGTAAGGAAGTTATTTGTACAGATTTGTGTTTCCAAGTGTTCATACATGCTGTGATGTGGACCAGTGGACCAGGGATTTTTAATGGTGATGACTGGAGGTAAGAACAGTTGGGAGATTATTCCAGTAATATAGGAAATAGAATGAACACCATTTCATAGTTACTTTTCTTAATAGAAGAGTAAATGAAAGGATTAAACTAAGGTCTGTGAAGTGCTAATAAGAATATGGGAAGAGAGAGAAAAAAAAAGAGTTTAAGGATAAAGCATATAGAGATTGATAGTCGGAGTCTATATTTTTCCTCACTCTATATTTAATCAAATATATTTCCTTGGGTTTATGGCTTGAGCTTTTGAAAATATGATTGTAATATTCTCTGAAATAGAAGCTCAAGTAGGGACATGCAAAATAAGGTCCATTCATTTTTGAACACATTAAAGTTGAATTCTTTATGCATATACTCCTTAGGAATCTCAAAATAGAAGAGAACATAATTTCATCCAAGAAGAGCATATCACATGGCAAATAAGGAGGCTTAAAACAGAACCCTATGAACAAGAATGTTATGTGATGAACAAGGGAAAAATAAAGTAAAGGAGAATTATTCAATTGGAAATAACACAAAGAGCACAGTAACAGACATTGTTGGCGTACATTAGATTATAACTTATGTCCTCCTTATCTACATCGCTCTCCTGGGTTCTTACTCATCAAAGTTCATCCCTTCCATTCTTAATCTATAACATTGATCTGCTTATTAACAAGTGAAGAAAGAACTGTCATTCTCCAAGGAGCACACAACAAAGGCCAAAGATAAGGTGAGACTGTTTTCCTTCTCATTCCCGACATGGTGCTCTCAGAATAAATCAATTCTTGCTTTCATTTTTCCACCTGAAAAACTCAATTCATTGTAAATTGAAACAAATAAAACTCTACATAACACAAATTACATTCAAAGTGTTCAGTGATTCGTTGGATGATGATATGGAGAGATTGTTTTATCAGCATTGAAAGGAAAATTCATCACTATTTTGGCAGCTTTGTCACTCAAACTGAGGATCAAAGGCAAGGATGAACTCTTAAAAATAAAGGTGTAAAGGTAGAATCATTCTGGCTTTGCTTAACCTCTCAAATAAAATAAAACAGAACAATTGAATAATTTTGTCTTAAAAATTGTCAAGACCAAGTTGTTATCTCAAGCCCTGTAAGCATGAGGATAATGATTTTATTTTTGCTGAGGTTAAAAAATAGAAAACAGCAGGTCATGCTGGTAATAAAATTTGGTCTCATTGAAGTTACAGCTTCAGAACTCTTGCCTCAGTCTTGGCAATTGAAAAGTTGGTTTAGCACAGTGGTCGGCAAACCTCGGCTCGCGAGCCACATGCGGCTCTTTGGCTCCTTGAGTGTGATTCTTCCACAAAATACCACGTGCAGGCGCACACGTACAGTGCAATTGAAACTTCGTGGCCCATGCACAGAAGTCGGTTTTCCGAAAGGAGATCGACAAAACAAGTATACAAGACGAGTGTGGATGGGAGAGTTAGAAGGGGTCGACCTCAGCGAACATACCTCAATCAGATTGAGGACGTTTTTAGCAAAGACCAGCTTAGGAGTTACCCTAATTAAGTTAATAACAATGTACCTACCTATATAGTTTAAAAAATTTGGCTCTCAAAAAAAATTTCAATCGTTGTACTGTTGATATTTGGCACTGTTGACTAATGAGTTTGCCGACCACTAGTCTAGCACATGCCCTAACCCCCTAGTGTCCGTGTCCATTGGTTAGGCTTCTATGCTTATATACATGCATACAAGTCCTTTGGTTGATCTCTTACAGCCCCATCCCCACCCTCCTCTGTCTTCCCTCTGAGGTTTGATGGTCTGTTCAATGCTTCTCTGTCTCTGGATCTATTTTTGTTCATCAGTTTATGTTGTTCAATATATTCCATAAATGAGTGAGATCATGTGATATCTGTCTTTCTCCAACTGGCTTATTTCACTTAGCATAATGCTCTCCATGTCAATCCATGCTGTTACGAATGGAGTTATTTCTTTTTCATAGCAGCGTAGTATTCCATTGTGTAGATGTACCACCGTTTTTTGGGGGGTGAGGGTGGCTGGGGAGAGGTCAATGGGGGAAAAAGGAGACATATGTAATACTTTAAAGAATAAAGAATTTAAAAAAAGAAAAAACCTCCTTAAGGCAAAATAATTTGTGCCTATTTCTATTTAGTACATATTCTTAAAAAGTATTTTGTAAACATTTGTAAATCATTTTCTTAAATCAGATTAACTAACGCAAATTAAAAAAAAAAGAAAGTTGGTCTAAAGTCTGTGACATATCTCCTCAATGCAAACTTTAGCAATAAAGTGACTTGTACACTCATTTTAGGCAAGTAGCATTTGAGCTGGAAGAGCAGTGAAAAGTCCATAGAAGTTTTGAAGAACCAGCCACAAGTATTGAAAAGAATAGAAATTATTCTTAGATTCTGTGATTGATGGTGATAAGCTATTTCAACAGGGGACATGGCCTTTATCTCCTTACTGAATGACGGAGTTTGGCAAAGATGATGGCAGCTACAGGTGGTCATTAGGAAACAGAATTCTTACTGAGCATCATAGGAAATTTACCCATGAAGTCTGTACCTCCAGGTCAAAGCTGGCCCTCTCACCGAATTTAGAGCACTGGTGCTCTTCCTGGCTCATGTCAATCCCACCATGCTGTTTACCCAGCATGGTTAAAGAGCCCAATTTGCCAACTACTGTTTTGTAAAGGGTGCATTGTGAATACAAAGAAATCATTGCTTCTTTTTTTGCATTCATATAATTGGAAACAAGGGACACTGAGTTAAAGTAGAAATATTACATTTCACCACTTTGTTGAGGCAGAGAGGGCACAGGTGTTCATCCCTCATGCACTTCTGGTTACTGTCCAAGCTCTGAGACTTGAGAGTGAAGAGGATAACTCAGGTTTTGTCTCCTTGATGACAGACAGCTGCTTAATTTAACCCAAGCTTAGTGAATATGGAATGAAAAATTCAAACAAATCCATTTTCAGGGTTATGGATGTTGAGAGCAGTCCAGGAAAGATTTGAAATACATTTTTTGCTAAGGATGAAGGAAATGAGTCTGGAGATGGGAAATGACATTGGCACTGTGTGAGAAAGTGTTTAGCACCTTTGCAATATGTTTTCTGTTCTTCTCAAGGCTTCATGTTGGGATTCTATTTCTCTGCTTTCAGGATAATGGGTATGGTTGTGTTACTTGTTTTGTACAGTGAAAATTGAGCCAAGTTACCCGTGTTACTTTCTCTTAGAAGCTTTAAGAGTCATGTTTAAATTGACTTTTCAACTTCCCCATCACGGAAAATATGGAAGCAGGGAGATGGGCTTCCCTCTGGTTAAGACCCAGAGAACAACATAGAGCAAAGCCTTGTATGACCTATGATGGACAAGGGGGTGTGAGAAAATAATAAACCTTTTATTCTTTTAAGCCACTTAAACTCGATAATTATTTATTTTGTTTATTGGTTTTTAATTGAAGCACACTGTAGCCTATACTGATTGATATGTTCATCTAAGTGGAATTCCAGAGGCAGAATCCAAACACTTACTTATACCTAGTTCTTAGCCAACAATATAAAGTTGCATGTAATCGTGCTTATTAGCTCATGTGCCCCATCACATGTGGTCAAGGAAATATGGCAATAATTACATGTGCTGGATGAATAATATGTATATGGCTGATTAGTCAGTTGGTCTTTAAAATCTTGCATAACCTTGGTAGTCACATCTACAATTTAAATATCATGGAGAAGTGTAACCTTGTCCAAAATTATGATCCTACATGAAATTAACCTGTTGCTCTTTAGCTTTGCATTTATCTCTCTATGACTCAACCTTAATATCCCTCCCCAATTAATCTTCTGAGACTGCCTATATTTACCTGTTAGGATTAAGTCCAATTGGAAATAACAACCACCAATAAAACAAGAGTGGTTTAATCCAAAAAGGGTGTTTGTTTGTTTTTACCCAACAGATCAACTATTTGGAGTTTGGCAACTACTTGATGATGTTTTTGAAATCCAGGTCCTTTCTCTCCTCAATTCTAATCATGTTCTCCTTCATTTTATACTTAATGCACCATGGTTGCAAAATGGAATCTGCAACTCCAGTCACCACAGTTCCATTTAGAGGATGAAGAAGGAAGGGATAGAGAAAAACAGCAGAGCTCCCTTCAGTCTCACTGGTCATGATTGCGACTTATGTCCATTCCTTAGGGCAAGAGATGCTGAGAAACTGTGAACAAGATTTTCATGATTGGCTTAGACCAATCCATCACTTGAAATTAAGCATATTCTCTCCCAGAAAAAAAATCAAAGATTTGCTAGCAAGGAAGAAGAGAATAAGTATAATATTTGTCACACTATCTTTTTACATTTACTTTAGGTCATAAGATAAACGATGATGTCACCTCAGCACACCAGATGAATGGTAATTTCCAAAATCTCCACAATTGTTGCTATAAGAGCATGGGAATAGAAACTTTTTAGGACAATGTAAATTGTTTATAGGACCCTTTCCTAGAGGTTCGTGCCATTCTTGCTGCTTTTGTTTTCTATGAATTTCGGCTCTTGATTCATATTAGAACAAAGATTGAGAGTGGTTGGTTGCAAAGCATTCTGAGAAAACTAGGAATATGCTCAGTGAGAGATCTGGCTCATTAATTCCAGTTCTTGCTAAATTCACTGGGGTGGTAGCAAGCATCAGGGCTTGAATTCAATTAGACCTCGGTTTGACTCAAAGATTTACTATTTGGCAGCTGTATGGCCATATGTATAGGTCATTTGTACCTCTGTGAGTCTCACCTTTACACGTGATCATAACCTTGAATTTTAGGATTTTCAAAAATATTAAATTAAAATAGGTAACTAATTAGTATTAGTCATAGATTCTTCACAAAATAAAATGACAGGGGACAACTTAGAAAGTGATATAGTAGGAGAGAAGCAGTACGAAGTTTGCCTTTTTGGATCATAAAACACTGACCCCATATCCCATCATGAATTTCCTTTTGCCTCACTACTTCAACCGTGCTCCATAACAAAAACCCTCCTTTAGGAAAAACAAAAAACAAAAAAAAACTCTGAAAAATATCTCCTATTTCTTTTCAATTTCTCTGAGCCTTAGCTATTGGCTTTCTGATTCTTTAAATTATTCCTTATGGCATAGTGTTGTATAATTTATACTGAACACTTTCTCCTGTCTTGTATTATTTAATTCTCCAAAGTGTTTGGAGAAAAGATTATATGAAAGCAGTGACACAAAATAAAGTGGCATTGTACCAGGGTCTTGCATCTTTAATAAAGTTGCTCTCAAACAGCATTTCAGTAAATGAAATGTAGCCAGGATTGACAAATTTTCATATATCAAAGGTATGCTCTGACCTGCTCTGGGACATAAAGCCTAATGCCATAATAGAGCCCAGAGGTTTATGTTTGATTTGATTTGGCTTTCTTTCTTTCTTTTCTTACAAAGGAAGATCACCTACTTTCCAAAGTAATAATTATAAGGAAATCATCCAATGGCAGGGGGAAAAAGCACCATTAAGTTTGAAGGCATTCTGTGGCAAGTGAGATCCTACACTTTTTAGGAAAAAGAAATACACACACACAAACACCAAGGAGGAGAAAGGAGGTTTGGGGACCTTTAATTATTTATAGCACATCTTTCAGATGTTCTCTATGAAATAGTCAAACATGGAACAAAGAACAGGAGAGAATCTCTGAAAGACTTAGTTTAGCATGAGTAAGACTTACGATTAGGGGTACATGTGTGTAGCTGGCATGGCTTCATATGCCCCAGAGCAATTACAGCTAGGGAAGGCAAGTAGAGTCACCCCAATTTGTGACCAGATATGGGAAAAACAAAAGCAAATACCAAAAAAACCTCCTGACAATGTGTCTCCTATCTGATCATGTGACACTAAGGCTATACATCTGCCTGCCCCCTCATCATTCCAGGGTGAACTGCTTATTATAATGAAAACAGAAGCTCATTCAAGGGCACAAACAAAAATATAATATTTGTCTTATAGAGGAGAAAATTGAATTTTTCCTGGGTAAGCAAAATAATGGTAGAAATTGAAGGATACACGCTCTGCTCGCAGACAATGCCTGATGGTAACCTAAACAGCACAAGACAACACACTGCTGAAACATTTTAGGCACTTTCATTTGGAGTTTGGAGACATATTCATTGCTAAGTTCAAGAGTCTTCTGTTAGAAGGTAAGTGTTGCATAGAAGAATAATACCCAAGAGATTGTCCTATAATGGCAGTAGCAGATCATGCAAGTGGTGATAGAAATCAGAAAGGTACTCAACAAATTTGATCCATTTATTTGATAAAGACTGGCTTTATTAGAAGTGGAAGGGAAGATAGAGATTACCTTTTCTTTACCTTTTTTTCTTGATTCTAGTTCCTGCCTTTGTGTTTTTAGTCTTGCCAAATAAACCTGAAAGTTTGAGAAATAGGTGACCACTTCCCATTTTATTTAAAATGGGGAGAGAAGTGTCACATTTTAAAAAAGAGGGTATTAATAATCTTTAGAATGCCTGTACTTCTGTAACCACCTTCACATACTCTAATCCCTAAAATCCAAAGGGTGTCTATAAAATGTTATTAATCGTTTTACAAAATGGCAAATATGCCTTAATAAAATAAAATAATTTAATTGTGATTGTGTAACTAATGGCTAGAAAGCAAGATTTGAAGCAAAATATTCCTATGCAAACAACATAAATATCATTTTTAAGACGGAAGAAATGCAGTGGATAAATTTATCACTGGGAACGGATAAATGTTCTTTCTTCTGTCAACACAGAAATTTTGAAATCCTATTTATCGCCCTCCGCCCTTTCTTTTTCCTGTTTTTCCTTTCGTCAACAGCTGTTTTGTGTGCACTCCCTAAGTCTTGAACTAGAGCAGTGGACAAATAAGCCCCATTTTTGGATGTCTCTATTTCAGTAGGTGGGGTATAAAAAAATGGCATGAATATATGTTGGGTAGCAATGAGCACCATGGAGAAATGTAAAATCGCATATAGGTAGAGAAGAAGGAGCCAAGGTTGTGTTTGTGATAGTTTTAGTGGTTTGTCTAGAAGGACTTCCTCAAAGCATAAAAATTTGAGCAGAGATTAGTTAAATGAGTGAGCAGAGGAAACAGCAAATACAAAGGCCCTGGGATAAGGAACACACTTGGAGTATTTAGAAAAAACAACGATTTGAATTAAAATAACTGGAGAGTAGTGAGAAAGTAAGAGATGAGGTCAGAGAGATAGCCAAGGAGTGAATCACATAGGACCCTGCAGGTCATGAGAACTGCTCTTAGGGGCTGAGGTCAAGTCATTGGCGGGTTGTGAGTAGAACAGTGGTGGGATTTGATGCAAGAGGGGAATGGAGCTAGTAAGAAGTGCTCAAAGTCTGAATATATTTTAGTTAGAGCCAACAGACTATACCAATGAATTAATGTGGCTATGTGAAAAACAGGTGTCAAAAAATTCATGGATTTGGGCATGAGCCACTGTAAGCAGGTTGTATACCAAGAATTTGGGTGAAGAGTGAAATATCCTGAGGGCTTAAACCTGGGTGTAGTTTTGTTCTCCAACATCATCCTACCCAGCCTATGGGTTTTATAATCCTCTTTCACTTGGTTTAGACATCTTGTGTTGGGATACTGGAGATATCTTTTGTCATCTAATTTATACTGCATTACTAATTTGTTATTCATACACATTTATTTCAGAGCAGGTTGATTTTGTTTCTTTCTTCCTAGCATGCTTGAAATCTTAACAAAATGTTTAAGTTTGAATCTCTGTAATAAAACCCTCTAGAAATGGAAATGCCAAGTTTAATGTCACAAAGCACATCAGGGACTAGGATTTCTTTTATTACCAGATAAAATGCTCATCGGAGGAAATCTGGCAGCGATACTGTCATTGCTCAATTCTACCTTAAAAAAAAATAAAAATCTAACACAGTAAAACAAAGCCAAGAAACTTGTATGTTGTTCTCAAGTTATTCTATCAATGAAGAAAACATCTGTGCTACAGAATCATACTTTTCCAGGAATGACCAGACAAAGAACAAATTCTATAATTTTAGATTTCTTGTGACTTAAATTTTTAGTTAAAATAAAAAATTTCTATGAAGGGGAGATGATAACTTCTTTCACTAGATAACTCCCCTCAAATTATTGTAATATTGTCTTGAAGTGATATATCTTTTTCTTGAAGTCATGAATGTCCAGCTATATAGATTCTTAGTTTTTCAACTCATTCATTTCTAAGTGAAAACTCTGGTGTCATTGTTGATGGTTTTATGATGTCTCTTCAGAGATCTACACAAAACTGGACTCAATAAGACATTCCACTTTTATGTCAAAAATCTGTCATCTGGGGCTTAATGTTCAGGAGGTTTTCCACAATTAGCATCCATCCTCCTAATCGTTTTCCTTTCATTTTCCCCACATGCTTTAATGTATAACTGCCTGAATTTAAATCTTAGAGCTACCTTTCATTGGCTAGATTACCTCTGGCAAGCAGAAGAGAACTAATGAAAATCAGAGCAAAGATTAGTGATATCGAAAAGAATAAAACTGTTGAGAAAATAAACTAAAACAAAAGCTAGGTCTTTTATTGTCGATAAAAATAATAAACCTGTTAACAGACTAATGAAAAATATAAGAAAGAAAGACAAATTTTCAGTTTTAGAAAAAAGGAGTCATCACTACTAATTCTTTAAATATTAAAATGATAATAAATACTGCAAACAATTGTATATTAGCAAATTTGATAATTTATATAAATTGGACCAATTCCTTGAAAGACTACTAAGAATCACACAAGGAGAAGCAAGTAGTAGCCCTTTACATATTAAAGAAATTGATTCAATAATGACAAATCTCCCAAAAGAGAAAACACAAGGTCAAATATTTAAGGAATGTTTGGTGAAATCTACAAACATTTAAGGAAGAAATAATACCAATGATGCAAAATCTCTTCCAGAAAATAGAAGCAAAGGATACATTTTTCTAACTTATTCTATGAGGTTAACCTTCCTTTAAGATCAAAACCAGACAGAAAAAAAAAAAACCAAAGTAACATATCTGATGAGCATAAACAAAAATATCCTGAACAAAATATTAGCAAATTTAATCCAACAATGAAGAACAAGAATTATATACTACAACCAAGTGATTTTTTCTATGTACACAAGGATGGTTCAATATTAGAAAATAATTAATCAATGCAATCCTCCACATCAACAGATTAAAGAATAAAAATTACAAGATTGTATCAATGGATGGAGAAAAAATTTGAAAAAAATACACATTTATAATAAAAACTCTTAGCACAGTAGGAAGATAGAGGGACTTCTACTCGACTATGAATATCTACATAAAACCTACATCTTACCTCTTACTTAATGGTAAGACACTGGACACTATCTGCCTAAGATTTAGAACAAGGAAATGATATCCTCTTTCATCTCTTTTAGTCAATATTATGCTAGAAGTTCTAGGTATAAGACAAGAAAATGAAATAAAGTGTACCAATATTGGAAAGAAAAAAATTTAAAAATCTCTCTTTTCAGATGTAAAATACTCCAAAGAATTGACAAAAACTACCCAAGGAATTAAAAAGTAAATATAACAAGTTCACAGAATATAAGATTAATATACAATAGCATGTTGCTTTTTAAAATTACTAGTAATGTATTGTTGGAATTTTAAATTTAAAAAGCAATTACATTTATAACGACACCAAAACTATGATATATTTAGGTGTATTAAATGGGTAAAATATAGGCATAAATATAACAAAATATATATGTAAAAAACTATAATACTCTAATAAATTAAAGAAGATCTAAGTAAATGGAGAACTGTTCTTTGTTAATAGATAGTAAGACTTAGTATTTTATGGTGTCATTTTTTCCTAACTTGATTTAAATATTAAACACAATACTTCTCAAAGTCCCAGTAAATTATTTCACAGATATAGACAAATTGATTCTAAAGTTCATATGGAGAAGGGAAAATCTATACTAATAAAAGGGTAATATGCTAATTAGACCGGGTTGACCGCACATCTTCCAGACGTCCAACTTCCTTCCAGACAAAGCTATAGTGGTGGGGACCAAG
Source organism: Myotis daubentonii (assembly GCF_963259705.1). Taxonomy (NCBI): domain Eukaryota; kingdom Metazoa; phylum Chordata; class Mammalia; order Chiroptera; family Vespertilionidae; genus Myotis; species Myotis daubentonii. The sequence continues at coordinate 49,725,371 of NC_081852.1, read as the reverse complement.
GCAGAGATGGTTAGGGGCAATCAGGCTGGCAGGGGAGTTAGCAGTTAGAGGTGATCAGGCCATCAGGGGAGCAAGCAGTTAGGGGGCAATCAGGCCAGCAGGAAGAGGTGGTTAGGGGTGATCAGGCAGGCAGGCAGAGGGGTTAGGGGTGATCAGGCAGGAAAGCAGGTGTGCAGTTAGGAGCCAGCAGTCCCAGATTGTGAGAGGGATGTCTGACTACCAGTTTAGGATGTCCCCCTGTGGGATGGGCCTAAACTGGCAGTAGGACATCCCCCGAGGGGTCCCAGATTGGAGAGGGTGCAGGCAGGGCTAGGGACATCCCCCCTCCCATACATGAATTTCATGCACCGGGCCTCTAGTCTATAATAAAGCTAACAAAATATGGAAGAAGAACAAAGTTGAAGGATTCACACTACCTAATTTCAGTATTTATTATTATGCAGTAATCCAGACTTTCTGGTGAATCAATCTCTCTCTCTCTCTCTCTCTCTCTCTCTCTCTCTCTCTCTCTCTCTCTCTCTCTCTACCTATCTACCTATAGATATGGAACAGTGTAAAGAGTCCAGAAATAGACTCACAGAAATACAGTCAACTGTTCTCTGACATCGAAGCAATGTCAATTCAATGGAGAAAAGCTAGCCTTTTCAACAAAAGTGCTAGAACAATATATATGAAAAACAAAACAAAAACCTAAACATAGAACTTAGATCTTACAAAAATCAACTAAAAATAGACATAATGTAAAATAGGAGAGAATCCCTATGACCTTGGGTTTGGTAATGAGATTTTAAACATAATACCAACAGCACAATCCATGAAAGAAAATTTTGAAAATGGAATTTTACTAAAATTAAAAACTTCTGTGAAACACACAATTAATAGAATGAAAAGGCAAGTCATTGACTGCTAGAAATATTTGCAAAATATATATCTAATTAAGAATTTATATCCAAAATATAGAAAAATGTTTATAACTGAACAATAATGAAATACATAAGCCAATGGAAAAATGAGCACAATAGCTGAAAAGTCACCTCACAGAAGATTTACATATGCCAAATAAACATAAAAAATTGCTCAGCATCATTTGTCATCAGGAAATGGCAAATTAAAACAATAATGAGATACCACCAAACATCTATTAGAATATAAAAAATCCAAAACACTAGTACCACCAAATGATGGTGAGACTTGGAACAACAGAAGCTTTTGTTCATTTCTGGTAAAAATGCAGATGGTATAGTCACTTAGACAGTTTGTCAGTTTCTTACAAAATTAAACATAGTATTACCATATGATCCACAATTCTATGCCTAGGTTTACCCAGATGATTTGAAGATGTATGTCCACATAAAAACCTTCCAGTGAATGTTTATTGCAGCTTTATTCATAATGGCCCAAAACAGAAGCAACCACGATGTCCTTAAGAGGCGAATGGATACACCAAATGTCATACATTCGTACAATGAAGCACTGTTCAGTAATTTAAAAAAAGATGATCCTAGAACTTGGGCCAGAAATATATAAGACTAGAGGCCCGGTGCACAAAATTTACGCACGGGGGTGAGCAGGTTCCTCAGCCCAGCATGCACCCTCTCACAATCTGGGACCCCTCAGGGGATGTCCGGAAGTTCGTTCAGCTGTCTGGTCTAATTAGCATATTACACTTTTATTATTATAGATGAGCCTGGAGCCTCATGCTGTGCCAGAAACTCAGGTCATATCACACATGCACATGCACATGCACACACACACACACACACACACACACCATGATGAGGGTGTGGCAAAGGGATGCAAGAACCACCTGGAAGAGCTTGCAATGGTCAAATATCTCAAAGAACAAAAAAGAACATTGTATTATAACCCAAAATATAAAATAAACATCCATGAATTCATATCTATCTATAAATATTTATTAATGGGGGAGAATGGACAAATCTTCCATGTAGAAGAATTAAAAATATTAATGTATGTAAGTACTCACCCTTAAGGAGGTAGAGCGTAACTCCCCAGTCCTTAAGTGTGGGCTAAGCATAGTGCCTTTATTCCAAAGGCACTTTATGCTATTGCTACATGCTTTGCTCTGTGCAAGGAATTTTCATCCACATTGCTCATTTAATCAGTATGAAAAAAGAGAAAAAATAGAGTAACTTTATAGTAGAGAAAACTATTAAACACTAAAATCAAGCTAGATGATCAAGATCAACATCAACAATGAGGAACAATGAGGAATCAGGCTCATAGTATAAAGATATATGATATGATATGATATGATATGATATGATATGATATGATATGATATGATGATATGATATGGTGATATGACATTATGGAAATAATTTACCTCTGTTGTCTTTAAAAAAATAAGACCTCACTCTAACCATACAGAAAACAACAGACAAACTCCAAATAAAGGTCATCCTATGAAAGATTTTTTTTCAGTATTCCTCATCACTTTCAAGGTCACGCACACAAAAAGAAAAGTGTAAGAAACTGTCAGAGCTGAGGGAATTCTAGGGAGTTATGATGCCTAAATGTAATGTGGAATTCTAGATGGGATCCTGTATCAGCAAAAGGATGTTTGTGGAATACACAGGTCATTTGAATAAGGTATCAACTTTAGTAATAATAATGTTTCCATATTGGTTCTTTAATTGTTACAAAAGTAGCATACTACTTTAACTTAGCAATATGCATTTAAGTTTCATCCACATCTCTTCATGGCTGACAGCTCATTTGTCAATAGTAGGGAAAACTAGCTATAGAATGTACAAGAACTTTCTGTACTGTTTATAATAATTCTGTAAGTCTAAAACTTGTAAGAAATTAAAAATTTATTTTAAAAACAGTTCCACCAAGTGAATACTCAACAAAGTAAATTTAAAAATACCCATAGTAAAGCACAGTGAACAAAGTTTATAATACGGGGAAATTCCATTGGGCGTTCCAGAGCAATACTGAAACTTTAATGAAAATAGAATAATATCTTTTAACTTTGGTTATGCTCTTCTCCATTTGGAAATTGTAAAAATATTATGGTGAATATCTTTATTCATGCAGATCTCATAACCTACAGAAGAATTGCTTATCTAATCCATCTTTATCTGATACCTAAACAAGCATTTCCAAAAGCATGCTCTGTAAAGCACATCATAATATATCAACAGATACTTTGCAAAGAAAAGGTGATATGGTCAAATAATTTGGAATATGATGGGTGAAATAAAGGCAAGCTTTAACTATTCCTGCTTTGTGAAGCCCCAAACAGGAAACCAATCCTATTACATAAGATAAAGGAGCCAGGATTTCATGGAATATCTTGAGACCAAATCCCAGCACTTTAGAAAATACTGCCCTAACATTCTAAACAGAGCACACTAATTAGAAGAAATATAGGGTGTCCCAAAAAAATGTATATACAATTTAACAGCTGATAGTTTAATTGATGTTTCTTTCTTTTCAGATTTAACCCACTGAAATTAATATTTATTCAAAGTGTGTATACATTTTGGGGCACCCTATATATATATGAATATGTATGCATATATGTGTATATGAATATGTGCATATGTGTGTGTGTGTGTGTGTGTGTGTTATATAATTTCTTGAGTAACTGAAAGTCTCAATAACTCAAGAATGGCTATGATGCCTAAGTATTGTTTAGGCATTAAACAGAAGCAAAACAGTCCAATATTAGAAGTGAGAATAAAGTTCATAAAGAGAAAGGAGGAGGAGAAGGAAACCTTTAATGGGGTTACTTCAGAATCAACTCCCTTTTACCCAACTCGCCTATGCACCTTGTGAAAGCTTTTTACTCTTTTAGAACACGTATTATGTGTGATGAACCACAGCCAAGGAGATGAAACGATCTCCGAGTTCCACCAGACTTCCACTGCGCGACTTCCATTTGCCTGCACATCTTAGTAATCTTTGCAAAGAAGTCATTATTTTTCTGTCAACATGCTGCAACCTAATTTGATCAGCCATTTCTGCACAAGGCAATGGAGATGAAGCAAAAACTTGATTGGGGTCAGAGCCTTCTTAGAACTGTGCTCACTTTCGTCTTAAACATAAAACAACATGCTGTTTACTTCACTCCTGGTTGGTCAGGTTGATGCAGTTGAAAATTCTGAACCTAGTTTCAGTTTTACTTACCTTTTATGTTTTAGCTTTCCATGTCCTGAAGGAAAATAGCATTTATGCTATTGCTACATGCTTTGCTCTGTGCAAGGAATTTTCATCCACATTGCTCATTTAATCAGCACAAAACCCCTAGAAGGCCATTGTAAAGGAGCTTTAATTTAGTCAACCAGGAATGGTCTTTATTTGCTTATTGCCCTTTGCACTTTCTTGCAGGTAAAAGACTTGGTAGCATCTCTATATTAATGTGCTTTGCAGTTGCATCACTTTTGGTTTGAAAGTTTTCTAGAAATCAGGGTAAAGTATCTGTAAATTGCCAATCAAAAACCTTGATCTTATACTCTCAGTCCTAGACTTGCATATAAATCCCTGTCCAGATCTGATGAGTGCTTACAGCTCTTGAGAGAAGAAAATCCCGCCCTCTATTTCATCATCCAACAATCCAACTCTTAAGAAATTTGTATTTTATCTCATCCAGGGATTCTCACCCAGGGGTCTATATTGCTTTGGTTGTTGTTGTTGTTTATTAACCCTCACCCAAGGATATTTTTCCATTTATTTTTAGAGAGAGTGGAAGGGAGAGGGAGAGACAGAGAGAAACATCCATGTGAGAGAGACTCATTGATTGGTTGCCTCCTGCATGCACCCCGACCAGGGCCAGGGAACCTGCTACAAAGGTACGTGCCCTTGATCAGAATCAAACCCAGGACACTTCAGTCCACAGGCCAATGCTCTGTCCACTGAGTCAAACCGGGTAGGGCCTGTGAAGTTTTTTAAATTTATTTTTATTATTTAATTGACAAGAGATTCTGATGCAGCATTTTCAGGATGAGGACCAAAGTTTTATGCTTCCAATCAATCCATCAGTGCTTCTGGGGCTCACTACCCACAAGAGATTGCTCATTAAACCAACCTTATGATGCTCAGAACCTAGGTCACAAAAGACATTTGAGTGAAATCCTACCACCTGGCATAGGGCAAGTCTGGCTGAAAACCAGGACAATAGGAAAACATTCAATTTCCAAAAGGGAGTTGAGTACCAGAAGGAGCCTGTGAAACCCTGCAGAAGCAGTCTTTCTGAGTTTCACTCGGTGACATGTTGTGAAACATTGGCTATATCTGAAATGGAGTAGTTTTCACAATGTGAATGGATGCAGGCTTCTGGGAGTGTTTTGCTCGAGCCATCTTACGCTGCTGCTTGAAATCTGCAGTAAAATTGGATGAAAGGCTTTGTTTCAATCTGTTCCAATATTGCCTGACATGCCCATGAATCCCCAGGTAGGATAAATTAGCCGGAGAGAATAGGAACTGAATGAGTAGGACTGGCAGGCAGTCTTTTAGAATCACACACCAGATCCATATTTACACTTCCTATTTGTTGCTTCCCTCATAGAAATGGATCGAGTGTGAAATGGGATAAATGGGGGCCTATCAATAAACTGTACCTTAGAAAGGATGATGAGAGAAGGGGGTTAAAGGAGGGTAATACAGAAATCCACACAGGCTCCATTACCACACCAATGAGCAGCCTTTTACGCAATGAGTCCCTCTAATAATTTGTGTTGATGATGATTTGGTGGCAAATTAGAATCAATTAGTGAAAATTTCCATTCTTACTGTGCCGATGAGGTGTCTAACTCTGTGCTCTGTTGACTTATCTTCCTAGAATGAGTTGCCTTTTATGTTCCCCAGATTCAGAACACAGAGCCTTCCCTTCTCGCATGGTGTTTCCATAATACTTCGCTATTCAATTCTATTCAGCGATGTTGATATCATGAAGGAGACTGTTATGATGGAGAGTCCCAGACTCTGTCCCAGACCTGTGGAATCAGGATCTGTACTTCACCAAGATCTCCAGATGCTTACTACACTAATTGTTAGTCATAAGTGAGAGTGTCAGTGAAATAGGCTAGGAGTTTTAGATTGGTACAGAGTTGAATTACCCTGAGACCACGTTTTCTTCTCATGTTCTGAAAGGATGCTACTTTGGTGTTCACTTTTTCTAGGAATGGTGAGCGCCTAGCTTATGTTTTTCAGACTCTAGGCCAGAATGTTCTCAGCCTCAGATATATAGCCTACTCTTCTGCTTTCACTCATGTTATTTCTTTAATATCCCTACATTGTCTTCTGGCCCTGATATGGTAAATGCCCCTTTCTTTGAGTTCCTCCTGAATCCCTGGGAAAGTTTTATCTGTCATAGCACTTACCTCACTGCACGGAAGTTATCTGTTTATCAATCTCTCCTACCAGATCACAAATTACTCCATGATATGGCTTATACCTATATCATTTTTGTGTAGGATACTAACAGTGACAAAACGTGCTAGAGTTTGGAAACTACAAAGAGTACCCTTAATAGGTATTGCTTTAAGTGAACCAGTAACTTTATCAGGAAAAAAAAATGGGGAAGGGGTGGCAGTGGAAGGGAGAGAGACAAAGTGACTGGTTGGTACAATTAGCTAGTTGATTACCAAGAAAAAATACTATATTGTGCAGCCATAATGAAGAATTAATATCTAGGGTAGGACTACACCACTCACATTGAGTTTATTGTGTTCAAGTCTGGGTTATAATCTCTCAAGCCATTTGTAAATTACTGTCAGAAAGTTTTAGAAAGCACTGAAGCCTTAGCTTTGTCTCAGACCAACTGAATTAAAAAATATCTTGGAGGTGGGGGCCAAGCCTTGGTTCAGTTATCAAAATTCTTCTAGAAATGTTTGTCATCCACTGCTCTAAGAGGGTTGTATAAAACCAGTATATAAGCAAAAGAGAAGAGGTTGAAAATTTTGAGAACCAAGAAATTGAATTATCACCTGGATTATTCTGACCATGCTCATCCTGAAAAATATGTGACTTAGGAAAAAACATCAGAGTTATCTCTCAATTTCTGTAGAGTCATCATATGAAAAGGGATATTTTTAATGACTCCAGAAGGTACAATAAAGAAAAATTTAAGAGAGGTCAATTTCAATTCAATATATAGCAGGTGTAACATTTTTCAAGATGTAGTCTCTGATGTGCAAAAGGGGAAAAAAAGTAACTATCTTTACCTTATCTTTCTGAAACTCAACTTAACCCCTCTATTGAACTTCCATTTTACCTGATGTCAGAACCTATAATCTTAGTCATTTCTGAGTAAACTCCGGAGCTTCAGTGTTTTCTCAGTTATTTCAGGTTTAAAGATCAGTGAAGGCAGAATTTTTCCTCACTTTTCTCTTTTTCTTAGGCCCACAGCTAGGTTTTACATGGCTCATGTAAAATCCTGGTTTTAGGGGAAGACATTTGTTCCATGGCCTTTCCTCTGTTGTGGGCAGGTATCTGCTGAGATGTAACTTGTCTGCACTAGTCTTTGGTCACTGACTGGCTATGTCCAACAGAATGTCCAAATCTCCACCTGAGGCTCAGTTTGATGAGCCAGGTAGCTTTTCATCTATGGGATACCCATTTTTAATTTATCTGCTCTCAGCTCATCTTTGAACCCTTCCTTAGAGGCACAAAAACATCTGGATGTCTCTCAACCTATCCCAAAGCTTTGGAAGTTCTGGGTTGTCTTTCTTGCTTCTGACATACATTCAGTTAACTCTAATGGTTCCTTTAAGAGCTGCCACTTCAGCAGTACTACCCAGTCATGTATAGAAGAACCTTTTGTCAAGTGCATCCATCCAAAAATGAAATGCACCAGGTCAGATTTTATTGCATTCACTGTAACATGAAATTTAAACACCACCGAGGTGGCCACTTTTAAGGAAATGATGGAGAAAATCCAAGGTTATGCTAGAAACTCGGATTAAATCACTTGTTCCTAAATGTAGTTATGCAGTAAAAATGCCTAGAGAGTTTTTACAGCTCAAATTATTTCAAAAACCTCTGATATTTTGCTTATTCAGAAATTTGAGGATGGAAAGGCATTTCATTTTCTGTACAACCTCACTCACTGAAATGACTGTAATAGCATCGTGCACAGAGTTTGCATCCAGAGAATATTCTCTCTCTGGTGCACGTTCTGTGATAGATCTCTTGATTCTATTATAAGAGAAAAACAGAGAAGGACAAAGTGATCAGAGTTTCCATGAGCCATGTATTGACCAGCTCCTGATGTCTACCTCTTGGGTTTCCATGATTTTATACTCTTTTGCTCGTCTACACAGAAGAAGGTTCATGGCTGAGGAAGATCAAGGTTACAGCCCATAAAAGAGGGGCAAGGGTACAATCTGTAAGGCTTTGCTGAGCTCCTCTTATTGAGCTCAGCTTCTAGAAAGTAGCCATTCTGAAAACAATCATGCCTTCCTGCAGGCGGAAGACAACTGTCCTCAGGGAGGAAAGGAAAAGGATGTGTGAAGATCATGGCCGCCTCGTTTGTCTCAGGGAGATTTCAGATGTTTCTATAAGGTTGTGTTTGAGGTGTCTGCCTGTGGCTGACATTCTTAGAAAAATCAGGAGGTGGGGTGTCCTGTGTGTGTATATTTTCTGCCTCCCTCAAAACTTAGGAGCAATTTTTTTAAAGTTGCTCAAATTTAAATAGATGTATTTTTATATCTTTTTGTTGTTGTTCTTAAATCCTCATCTGAGGATATTCTTCTATTAATTTTTATGGAGAGTGGCAGAAAGATGAGAGAAACATTGATGTGACAGAAACACAATTGGTTGCCTCTTGAAGGAGCCCTGACCAGGCACGTGGCCTTGACCAGGAACCTTCAATCCGCAGGCCAACGCTCTATCCACTGAGCCAAACCGACTAGGGTGTATTTTTCTATCTTTAGGAGAGCAGTGGGCTAGCACATCCTATATAATAAAAGCCTAATATGCAAATTGTCCCCTCAGCCAGGAGTTCAACCTAGAGTTCGACTGCTCACTATAACATGTGCTGACCATCAGGGAGCAGTGAGGAACATGGTGGGTATCAGCGATGTGGTGCTGGCAGCAGGCAGCAGTGGAGGCGCTGCCAGCCCCAATGAGCCCTAATGAGAGCGGGACTATGATGGGATGGTGAAGCAGGTGAGCGGGCAATGCCAGGCCAAGGCCGGTGTGAGTGGGGGTCCGATCACCCTGCAGATGGTGACCAATGGCAGCGGTGGGTGGGGGGGGTGGGGGGGGTTGCCACCCGGCTCCCAGATGCTGAGGGAACTGGGCAGGGGCCTGATGACTCAGGTAGAGGGAGGGTGTGCAGGGGTCCAGGGGCCCAGGTGCTTCCCAGGGCCCAGAGGTCAGCTGGGACCTGCCCTTCCACACCATACACTCGCACTTCAATCACCAGCCAGGCCTAGGGACCACACCTGTGCACGAATTTCATGCACCAGGCCTCTAGTCTATACATAATCCAGTTATAGGTTTCTTTCTTATTTTTTTTTAACAACAGACATTATTAAATTCTTCATTCAAGCCCTATATGTATTACTCAGGCCCATCTCATTCCTTTACACTTACCTTCACCATCAACTAAATATGTCATATTATTTTAAGGTGTGAGAGTCTAGTCTATTTTAAAGATTTGGGAAGGAAGGAAGTTTCAGGGAGATAATTGAAGCTGTAGAAGGGGGAGGCCATATGGTCTTGGTGAGGGTGACTAAAGACTGGCTGAAGGTTATCTATAATGACAAGGATGATACAATGCTATTTCCTAGAAATGTCCCTCGTGAACATACTAAACTTGAGCAAATTAAACTATTCATCTAATGTGCCTCACCTTGCATGGTCTGGTTTCAGTTCCAGAATTGGAAAAGTCTTGAGTTCACCATGACAGGTTTTCCTCCCTGTAATCATTCTCCCCACTAGGGACATGGATGTTCTCTCATCCCTTTGAGTAGCACTGAGCCTCACTCAGCCGAGATCAAAGGCAGAGCATGGTCTAGGCTTGTAGGAATGTACATCTTTGTAAGTAGAAAGTTGAGGATAGCAGAGTCTGTCTAGAAAATGACAATGACACTTCTTTGTTTTTAACATTCCTGGTGAGGTAGGTAAGATAGAAGGAAGTTCTGCCATTATTTCTTCTAAATTACCACCTTTTGGGTAGAAAAAGGTCCCAAACCAAAGAAGCATAGATAGAAAGAGGCAGATAATAGAAAAATCAATTTGAACCATCTTCCACTTGTAAGCACCTCACTCCACTTTAGCCACTACAGGCCCAAAGCAAGATTTATTTGCTGTCCCCAACAAAGAAGGAACTTTTCAAACCAAATCAAATCGAACAAAATAAAAGCACAAAAGGAAATAAGAGCAAAACAGTAGTTAAAAGCAAATGAGTCAGTTTAACCTTTATGAACAACAAAGAACAAACTAAATATAAATTACTAAATAGTGGTATGTTTCTTTATTTTCTTTGACCTCATATTCAAGCCATGCCATAATGCTGGATTCTGTCATCCTTTATAAGCCCAAAGAAGAAATTCTTTGTATCAGGCCAGAATTTTTAAGTAACTTGGACCAGATCACACAGGTAAATCATTAGGTAGGAGTGTCAAGACTCTAATTCAAAGTCTCAGCTTCAGTTTCCTCAAATGTAAAATGGTACAGTAGTACTCACTTTATATGACCATTGTGACAAGCAAAGCTTATAAGGAAACTAGAGGCCCGGTGCTTGGATTTGTGCACTGGTGAGTTCCCTTGGCCTGGCCTGTGGAGATCGGACTGAAACAGGCTCCCTGGCATCTTCTGAGGGGTCCCGATTGCGAGAGGCTGCAGGCCAAGCCGAGGAACCCTCCCCTTGCTCAATTGGGGCTGGGAGGGACCACAGGAGGGCTCCAGGTCATGTCCAGCCCATCTAGCCCAGTCCCGATCAGGCCAATCGGGGCTGATTGGGCCAATCAGGGCCATCTCGCCCAGTCCTGATCGGGGCCGATTGGGGCTGGGGAGGGACCCGGGAGGTCTCCAAGGTGTGTCTGGCCCATCTGGCCCAGTTGAGACCCCAGCAGCAAGCTAACCTACCAGTCGGAGTGTCTAACCCCTGGTGGTCAGTGTGTGTCATAGCGATTGGTTGAACGGTCAAACTGTTGGACACTTAGCATATTAGGCTTTTATTATATAGGATTACATTAAATAGAACTTACTATCAACACTAATAAAAGAGAAAAATGGTAATTGGCGTACGAGCTACCCTTTTCATTGGCTAATCAGGGCTATATGCAAATTAACTGCCAACTGAGATGGCAGTTAACTGCCAACAAGATGGCGGTTAATTTGCATATGTAGGCACAATGCAGGGAGGCCAAAGGGAAAGCAGGAAGAAGCCCCCTGCCACTGACAGTGATCGGAAACCCAGGGGGGAGCTAAGAGCTGGGGGGCAGGGCAAAGGCGGCCCTGGGGCTGCCTTTGCCCTGCCCCCCAGCCATGATCAGAGAATCAGGTGCCTTTTCCGCCCTGGCCAGTGATAGCAGGAAGTAGGGGTGGAGCCAGCGATGGGAGCTGGGCACGGTGGAAGCTGGCAGTCCCAGGAGCTAGGGGTCCCTTGCCTGGGCCTAAAGCAAAGCCCACGATCGTGGGGCAACTGCAGCTGCGGGTCCCTGCTGCCCGGGCCGGACGCCTAGGCCAGAGGCATCAGGCCTGGGCAAGGGGCCGATCCTGCGATTGGAGGGTGATGGGGGTCAACGCCTGAGGGCTCCCAGTATGTGAGAGGGGGCAGGCTGGGCTGAGGGACACTCCCCCCCGCCACACACACCCAGTGCACGGGGATCAGCGGAGCCGCGAGGCCTCCCGGCACCGGCATCAGTGTGACAGGGGGCAGTGCCCAAACCCCCTGAACCCCCTGATCGCCCTGTGGCTCTGTGTGCGACAGGGGGCGGGGCCACAACCTCCCTATCCGCCCTGCTCTGTTCGGGACAGGGGAAGGCGCCCCAACCCCCTGATCAGCCCTGCTCTGTACCTGATAGGGGGGAGCTGCCCAACCCCCTGATCGCTCTGCGGCTCTGTGTGTGACAGGGTGCAGTGCCCCAACCCTCTCCCCCCCCGCCGCCCCCCCCCAACGGGTCCTGCTCTGTGTGTGACGGGGTAGAGCCATAACCTCCCCTTCGGCCCTGCCCTGAGTGTGAGAGTGGCGGCGCCCCAACCCCTCTGATGGGCTCTGCTCTGTGAGTGACAGGGGCCAGCGCCCCAACCCCCTGATTGGCCCTGCTCTGTGCGTGACAGGGGGTTGCACCGCAACCTCCCCATCGACCCTGCCTTGAGTGTGACAGGGGGCAGTGCCCCAATCCCCTAATCGGCCCTACCCTGAGCGTGACTGAGGGTGGCATCGCAACCTCCTGATCCTCCCTGCTCTGTGCATGACATGGGGCGGTGCCCCAACTCCCCAAATGGCCCTGCTCTGAGCCCGACCAGGGGCTGCACCTAGGGATTGGGCCTGCCCTCTGCCACCCGGGAGCAGGCCTAAGCCAGCAGGTCGTTATCTCCCGAGGGTTCCCAGACTGGGAGAGGGCACAGGCCGGGCTGAGGGACCCCCCCCTCCCTCCCCGAGTGCACAAATTTTTGTGCACCGGGCCTCTAGTCAAATATATAAAAGCCCAGCGACCTTTGCAGCAGAACGACTGGTTGCTATGATGCGCATTGACCACCAGGAGGCAGATGCTCAATGCAGGAGCTGCCCCCTGGTAGTCAGTGTGCTACTACAACCAACCTTCCATGGCTGGCCAACCTCCCATGGACCCTTCCCCACCTGTCTGCTTCCTCCCCAATTGGCCCTAATCAGGGGGTGGAGGGGCTGGCTGGCCAACCTCCCGAGTCCCCTTCCCCCTGCCGGCTGGCCCCCTCAGTAGGCCTTGATCGTCGGCCAGGCTGAGGGACTCCATCCATGCACCAATTCATGCACCAGGCCTCTAGTTATTAATATCAGAAAGTATTAGTTAGTTAGGTATCAGTAATAAACAGCTTAAAACTCCATGGTATTCCTGGCCAGCATGGTTCAGTGGTTGAGTGTCAACCTATGAACCAAGAGGACACGGCTCTATTCCCAGTCAGGGCACATGCCCTGGTTGTGATCTCAATCCCCAGTTCCCCAGTAGGGGGCGTGGAAGGGACACGTGCAGAAGGCAGCTGATAAATGATTCAATGATTCTAAATCATCACTAATGTTTCTATCTCTCTCTCCTTCTCCCTTCATCTCTGAAATCAATAAAAACAAGAAAGAAAATATCCATGGGATGAAACAGGAAGTCCCATGTTTTGAGAGTCAGCTGGGAGTGCTGCTCCAAGTCATTCTCATGTTGGGTTCTAGGTGTCTGCATCCTCCTTGTGGCAAAGGAAGAAAGAGAACAGAGTTCAGCTCACCCTGGCCCTTGAAGCTTCAAGTGATAGGGCACGTCTGTTTACATTTCATGTACTAAAAGGAATCAAATGGGTGCGGGGAACTGTGATGCTTTGTGTGCCCAGACTAAGAGAGGACCAGAGTATCTATGACAGCCCTAAGGCACTGTCATCATACCGACTGAATGGTCAGGGTCCACAGGAGAAGCATTATGACATGTACTTTTACATATTATATTGATGAGAAAGCTGAAGCTCATGACAGCTGGAAGACTAACCCAAGTACACAGAGCTAGTAGGTTATAGAACCAAGATCTGAATTCAGATCCTGTACCACATTGCCTCCTATAACTACTCCTAGACTTGCAAACAGTTTGGTCCTGGAGTCTTCCTTCTCTGGGTGGTATCATAGGGTGGCAAACACATGTTGAACATGGTATCATAGCTTTAGAACCAAAATGCAAACAAAAGTGCTTGGTAGTAACATAAAGAATTGCTCTGAATGATGCTTCTGTATAACCCTCATCGATATCATAATCATCACTTCTATATTAGAAAGGAATGCCAGATTCTAGACAGAAGATGTCTGTTGAACCCAATTTGGAAATAAACAGTTTCCTACTAATGGGAGCTACTAGAAAAAAGTTCAAAAAGTACTAACATTTCCATTCCTTTGCTCACTTAATTTTCCCAGAAACTCTGTGAGAAGGTGTTATCATCTCCACTTTCAGGAAGGAAGAATGAGGCTGAAGGAGACTGGACTTTGTGCAGGGTACCACAGCTAGAATGCAGGGAGAGGATACCACAGCTAGGATGCAGGCAGAGAATAGCACAGCTAGGATGCAGGCAGAGGATACCACAGCTAGGATGCAGGCAGAGAATAGCACAGCTAGGATGCAGGCAGAGAATAGCACAGCTAGGATGCAGGCAGAGGATACCACAGCTGGGATGCAGGCAGAGAATACCACAGCTAGGATGCAGGCAGAGAATACCACAGCTAGGATGCAGGTAGAGAATACCACAGCTAGGATGCAGGCAGAGAATAGCACAGCTAGGATGCAGGCAGAGAATACCACAGCTAGGATGCAGGCAGAGGATACCACAGCTAGGATGCAGGTAGAGAATAGCACAGCTAGGATGCAGGCAGAGGATACCACAGCTAGGATGCAGGCAGAGAATACCACAGCTAGGATGCAGGCAGAGGATACCACAGCTAGGATGCAGGTAGAGAATAGCACAGCTAGGATGCAGGCAGAGGATACCACAGCTAGGATGCAGGCAGAGGATACCACAGCTAGGATGCAGGCAGAGGATACCACAGCTAGGATGCAGGTAGAGAATAGCACAGCTAGGATGCAGGCAGAGGCTGGCTCAGTGCTGACTCTGCCATCTCCTGATCTTGCAGCCTGTGCTTTTCACCTAGGTTACTACTTCCTTGGAGACTGAACACCATGAACCAATAATTTTGAGATGTTTACCTTGAACCCCAGTCTCTCTATACATTTCTTAAGCTTCAAGACATGCTGTCTTTCTTGCTTCTTTGTGCTGCCACAATAGGCTTTATGAAAATTGCCCAGTTTTAGACCCACATCTCACTGAGCTTTTGGAAGTCATGTCATTAGCTCTTATGTGGGTACATAGGGAGCTTCAACAATAAGTGTGTCTGACAATGCCCGGCAAACAGTAAGTGTTCAATGTATCTAACAGATGATACTGTAGGAGGGGACCTGAACACTAAGCATATTAAGTTCCTTTAAAAAATGTGTTGACTGCCTACTATGAGCCTTTGCACTGATAATGTACAAACAATTAAATCTAGGTCATAACCCATGAAGATTTCTCAATCTAGGGAAGAAAATTGAAATATAATTCTATGCTTATGATAGCATACCATATATTTTATCTTTAAAAATCTCCAGAAATAGCTAAAACCATATTTTATTTAAGAAAAGAATGTTCATTTGTCTGTGTCCTGTCCCACATGGAACTTCCTGTCTTCCTAAAGGTGGAGATGATAGAAAAAGCAGTTATTAGGTATATGTCAGACTGGCCTTGATTTCTCTTCACCTACTTGTGTTAAGAAGCAAATCCAGACACAGTTGGGAATTGCACATACATACACAGGTCGAGTTTTAGTACATTAAAGAAGACTTGTCATTTGATAATTGCTTCCAATAAAATCAAATATGAAGTCCTCTTCTATAGCATTTGGGAATGGGGATTTTGTTCTAGTGCTCTTATCGATCTGCCTCTGTGTCCTTTTAACAGTGGTGATTAGGATTTGATGGGATTGGGGAAGCAAATGCAGGCAGATCAGACCATTAATAATAAATGGGCATTTTGAGGGTGTACAAAGAGCAGGGATGTTCTAGGGAGAAACCTCATTTAGGATTCATATGTAAAGTTGATAGAGATTGATTATATACTCCTCATGTCCTTACCTGTATTAATCCATTTGGCTTTAGAGAAGCCTGGAAACTGCTCTAGACAGCACTTGGCAAAGCACAGTCCCCTTCAAATGCTCATTATATTTACACATCCGATGCTGGCTGCCTGGTAAAGTGCGTTGAAACATAACCTACAGCTTGCGGTGGATGAAAAGCGTAGAGGAATGGTTAAGGATATTGGATCCAGTGCTGTCTACTAAGTCGGGACCTTTTCCTCTATCTGTGCAATGAGAATGCAAGGAGTGTTAGCCTCATAGGGTTGCAGTGAGACTTAAATGACATAGTAGAAGCAGAATGCTTATAAGACCGAATGCCTGGCAAAGAGAGAGTACCCTGTACATGTTATTTATTACTGTAGTTCAGGAACCTCACTAATATAATTTTGGTGACTAGGTGACACCCTGTTTTTCCTGCTTTTTAAGTCATTTATGGGAAGGCAGAACTCTTTGTCCAAAGGGTATGTGAAAATCAGAAAAAAAGTCACAAGGACCACCCACTAACAAGAGGTGGCACTAGAGCTCAGATAGATCGTAATAACATAGATAGTAATCCAAAGGCTTCTCTGTTTCTACTGCGATCTGGAATAGGCTTGCTGAGACAAATCCAAAACTTTCAGAAGGGCTGGGGCTAGAGGCCTGTATTTCTCTCCAGTAATGCCAGAAAGCTTATCCACATATTATAGACGGTTGAGGCCTCAAACCCATGGATAGTGCTGACATCTAGTCTCCCACAAGGAGCACTTGCCAAACAGGTCCCTTATGTTCACTGCCAGCCTCACTCCCTTGGCCTTGAAATGGGGCCCTCCTAGGGCAATTGCAGGCTCTTCACTCTCTTGGCGAGAGCTGCTTATTATGCACCCAGATTGCCATCATCCTCTCTGCAAAGCAATGAATGCCATGCCCTGCTTTGAGAAAGCCTGAAATAGGATTTGAGTTTCATCAGATTCACATGGCAAGAGCAGATTTGGGGTGGAGGGAGAACTAAATATTTGAAAATGTGGAAGTATGAGAAGCACAGTGGTTTTCTGTAACTTTACGTCGATGGGACTAGCTAGCAAGTGGATAGCAAGGACATGAAAGAATAGGAACCGTACTTGCATTGCTTTCTTACTGCTCCCAGTGGCCTCACACGGCAGCATAAGGGCCACAGTGGGTGTGTCTCCAATCAAAGAGCATGGATATATAACTGGTGTAATGGTCTCAGCCTGGATTTGTTAAAGATTCTATGAGTGTGCATCTATGAGTGTTAATTTTGTCAACTTGGGCAATTTGTTGGTCTCTGTAAGCCTCAGGGATAGGATCTACAGGTCTGAAATGGGGACCTTGATTACACCTGTTTATTGAGTTGTTTTAAGAACTGGATGTGGCGGTGCATGCAAAGTGCCCAGCATAGTACATGCTTATGTAGAAATGCTTAGTAAACTTTGGCCAGTAATCTTCAGGCTCTGAACTGCAAATTAAACAGCATTTGTAAAGCTGCCTTCACAATTAATAAAACAAACAGATTTAAATTCCTGTAAGATGTTCTAGCTGCAGCTACAATGCCAGATAGTATAGCACAGAAGCATATTAAAATTTCTGCTAATTTCTCTCAAAATAAACTCTTCAGAGCATTATTTCAACTTGGATCTTAAATGAATTTTCTTCCACTAAATTCTTCACTTATAAATACATTTTAGTAACTAGTAAACCAAGGCAAAATTTTTAGTTATTGTTCTTTTGGACAGTGCTTCCTATGTTTGAATTATCATTCAAATTATCCAGGGACTTTTATATACAGAGTCCTAGAATCTATTTTAAGAAATTATGAAATCGGAATTAGTAAGTCCCAGAAGTCTGTTCTGAAAAAGTTGTAGAATTTATTTCAATGACTTGTCAGATTTTGGAACCTCTGAGTTCGATCACATGCTTCTGGTATGATGTCTATGTATTTTATTTGTTTTATAATTGTATAATCAAATACAGTTAATTATTTGTGTAAAATATCTCCGACCTATAATATTTTTTTCTCTGTCACCTGCATCCTAGCCTAGCATAATTTATAGCACCTCAACGGTCTCTGCCGTATATTTACATAGCTGTTATTCTACCTCTTGTGTTTCTGAACCCAAAGCCATCTTTTCCTTCAATATTCAGTAATCCCAAAACCACTTCCTTTACAATTAGCTAAAATGCATCTTGTAACCAACATGATGAGGCAAGGAGAGTTGCACAGGTTAATTACTGGAAAGATGACAAACAGTGAAATGATTATTTTGGGTCCCTACCTACTAGATACTCTAAGAAGAAATAAGTACACTATGACAGCCACATACAAATAAATGTAAAAATCATAGTAGCATTGCTACATACCATAAAAAACCCCATTAAGTATAAAAGAGAACAATGTATTATTCACCATAAGTACTAATCCTGAGTGTCGGAGCAGAGCTAGGATCCAAGTGCAGGGGGAAGGATGGCCCTCTGCTCTCTCTCCAGGGCAGGTGAGCTGATGGCCAGAGCTTACAAAGCCTCTCATGAAAGCATCCAAGTAACTCCTGTCCTTCAAAGATAAACTCCATCTAAGAGATCAAGTGGAAAAGAGGATTTGCACTTCTCTCCTGTTTTTTTTTTTTTTTTAATCTTCTCTGTTAGAGAAGACACATTTTTTTGTAAGAGTAACCTAGCATGGTAACCTAGGATACCATGTGGCCTTAATTTGCATAATAAATTATCTTTTTGGCATGGAGCTGTAGATGCAAGGCGATGAAAAGACCTGTCTGTGACCCAGGATTTTTAGCCCTTTATCTGTTAGAATTGCCGGGAGCCGGTCCATCCTTGCTGTTTCAAGGGACCTGGCATATATGGCATACGGTTCTTAATATGTTTGCTCACCTTCTTGGCGCTGTGTTTTAACCAAAGTCACCTCTCCGAGAAAGGTTGAATCCCCAGGTAGGGATTTTCCCCTGAAGTTAGGGAGGGAATAAAACCCCTCAACTAAGTGCCAGGCGGGTAATTAATCCCTTTAACTATGAACAATCATGCTTAAACTACATAATCTTTTCTCCCTGGAATGGAGATAAGAAACGCCCTAACCTTTGTAATAGAGATTGATAGGATTGAATCAACTGGTATAAATACAGTTGTAACAAGACAGAAACAGACAGAACTCAGAACTCATGACACAGATCTCAGAACACAGAACTAAGGACACAGGGCTTGGAAGACAGGACCAAGAGAGACAGAGCCTAGGCACAGAACATACACAGAAAGTTCTCTAGAGACAGAAGAACTTCGCTGGCGAGAGCATGCCGGAGGATCCTGGAGAGGGACTGGCCTCGGAGCCTAGAGACAGAGCCTAGCGGGAGAACATGGCAAGGGATCCTGGACTGAACCTGACTACAGAGATTGGCAGGAGAACCTGACTGGAACCTGGACACTGAACCTGACTGGAGAGCCTGGACAGAACCTGGCTGGAGAACCTAGCGAGGGAACATGGCTACAGAACCTCGCTGGAGATCCGAAGCAGAACCTCTCTGGAGATCGAGACCATTCCTTCTTCGCCGACTCCGTCCACACCTTTGGGGACCCCTGGACCCGCTGGGGCTGGACCCTGGCATAGAATGAAAAATTCCTTCACACATTCTTGTTCTTACTGATTGTCAAATACAAGAAAGAACTTTCTCAAAGGAACACTGATATCTTTATTTCTTGAGAACTAGAAATGTGTATCATGTTTAATTGCAAAATGTGTATGTACATATTTTCTATCATTGAGGCTTTTGAAAATCCAAATATTCAAAATAGTTTGGCAACTTGTAAAATAGTGTGCAATTAAGTTGAGGCAGATGAATGTCACTAAAGCACTGAAGAGATTTAAGGCAGAGGATAGGAATGCAAAAGTGTAAGGATTCAAGGAAGGTTCCATGGAGAAGTGGGAGCTGGAATTGGACCTTGGTAGTTGGATATACTTTCCATTTGCTGGAATTTCCATTCATAAAGATCAGCATGTGTACCACATTGGAAGTGAGGCCAGAACATGATTCAGGTTAAATGGTTCATATATTTAGTGTTGTGTTTATTTTTTGCTGCTTATTTTTTCTGTGTACATAGTGATTTCAGTATATCATAAAATACACAAATCTTGAGTATAGAGCTTTATTAGCTCTCTCTCTCTCTCTCTCTCTCTCTCTCTATATATATATATATATATATATATATATATATATATATATATATATACTAGAGGCCCGGTGCACAAAAATTTGTGCACTCGGGTGGGTCCCTCAGCCCACCCTTTGCCCTCTCTCAATCTGGGGCCCCATGGGGGCCCCTTCCCCTGGCTGCTGGCACCAGTTTTCCTCCGGTGCCCGGAACCCAGGCCTTCGCTCTTCGCTGGGAGGGGCCCACACGGTGGACGAGGGGCTTAGCTCTTTTAAAAATACTTCTGAATGTTTGGTAAATAACCCTGTAGGAATCTACTTTCTGAAACATGCTGGTTGTTAAGGGCTGATTTGGGTAATCAACAAAATGTATGTTAAAATCCTAAACCCCAGAACCTCAGAATGTACCTGTATATGGAGATAAGATCTTTAAAGAGGGGATTACATTAAATTGTGGCAGTTCCAGTGGGACCCTTAGCCCATCTCACTGAAGTCCTTATAAGAAGAGGAATGTTGGGGTCCAGCCCCAGCAGGTCCAGGGGTTCCCGAAGAAGGAATGACACAGAGGCAGCATTCAGGTTGTCATCATAGCCAGGTTCTCTTTTTATTGTCCTATTACATCTATATTTATACTATTTGATCCTATAAACATGCCTCTATAAGCTTTTTTTTTTTTTTTTTTGCATCGGGTCCATTTATTGGGGGGTCAGTCAGAGGGGGAGCTGGCTAGGGTGGGGTAGGGCAGCAGCTTGTCTGGCCCCCGAGAAACCCAACTTAAGTCCAGAGCCTCGAGGGCTTAGAAGCCAAAGTCTTCCTCCACCTTTATCTGCACAGGGGCCAGCTCCGGAGTCAGCGGGACTCCTGCCCAGTGCCCTTCCTATGGCACTCGCCGCCTCTTCCAACTGCTGGGCCCCTTGCCAGGGGCCGGGCTGCTGGCTTCTGTGGGCGCTGGCGTCCTCCTGGGCGGGGATAGCCCCTCTTTCTCTGGAGGCTCGTTCTCAGCGTTGCCTGGGTTGGGGGCGTCTCTGCCCTGGCTGCCCTCGTCCTCCAGTAAGATGGTGAACTGGCTGGCCCGGTAGTTGTCACCGTAGGAGTCCAGCACCTTCATGAGGAACCTCCGCTCCTGCTGGAGTCTCCATGTTATCCTCTATATCTGATGGAGCCTGTTCAGGACCCGCTCCTTCGCCTGCTCAATCTCCCTGCAGTGCCGATCCAGCGCCTGGTACTTCCTGCAATTGAGTTCCTGTTGGCGCCGCCCTTGCTGGCCTCAGGCTGCCTCCTCCTCTTCGTCTTGGTCCTGGAGGCTGGAGCTGCCCAGACCCCCAGACATGAACTCCACTTCGGTCTCAAGCTTGCTCTCCAGGATGTGACCACCTTCAGCGGAGGCAGCGCCAGCTCCCAGCCGGGAGGTGCTGAGAACTCCTCAAAGCCCACAGCTGCCATGGACCCCTCTCTCTGCTCCAGCTCCATTTCTCCCTGGCTCCCCTCAGAACTTCCAACCTTGCAAGCCTCTAGTTTAAAGTGGCTTGCAGAACTACAGCCCATCCGATTTCATAGCCAGGCACCCAGGCCCTGGCCGCTAAGCCTCCTGGGAGTTGTAGTTCTCTATTTCCGGCTTGCCTCCCTCTCCCCACCCCCACCCCAGTCCCAACTGAAAGGCCCTGCTGGCTGGTCTAACCCTGTGGCCAGGCATCTGAGTCACCTCGGGTCTTTATTCCTGTCCCGACACCACACCATCTGACCATGGAGACTCTCCTCTTGCGAGGCCCCTGGGTCTCCTTCTGGGTCTCCTCAGCCCAGGTACTGGATCGCGTGCCCCAGCAGCGATACAGCCCTGGTGCCTGGGTCTCCTTCTGGAGCCTGGCTGTATCGCCCCCAGACCGGATTGCGTACCACAGCTGCAACTCAGCCCCGGGCCCTGGGTCTCCTTCTGGGGCCTGGCTGCATCGCCCCTGGGGTCCAGATGGTGTCCCCAGGCAGCTATGCAGCCTGGCCTCTGGCCCCGCCTCTGGGTGTTCTCCCATCACTGGTGATCAGTGATCTGAGAAGCCAGGCAGACATCCGCCTCTTCCCTGCCCCACCCAGCTTCTCCCATTACTGGCCCAGGGCTGGCAAAGGCGGCCAAGTTCTCTTATCACAGAAGCCGGCAAAGGAGGCCTGGCTTCTCCAAGCAAAGGCAGCTCGGTTCTCTGGCTCTTGGCTGCCGCCTGGGTTTCCGATTGCAGTCAGCGTCAGGCAGCTTCTTCCCTCCTTCCCCTTTCGCCTCCCAGCATTGCGCCTATGTTGGCAGTTAACTGCCAATCTTAGTTGGCAGTTAATTTGCATATAGCCCTGATTAGCCAATGAAAAGGGTATCGTCGTACGCCAATTACCATTTTTCTCTTTTATTAGATAGGATATATATATATATATATATACACACACACACACACACGCACACAACATACACATTCAAACATACACACATACATAAAACACCTGTGTAATCACCAAATGCTTGAGGGATGTAGACATCTCCAGCACCCCATTTTCCTCCTTTGTACCCCTTTCAGGCAATATGCATCTACCCACCAAAAAACTGTGACTTCTGTCACATGGAATCATTTTACCCATTCCTTTATTGATCTACACAACAAGAAATCATAGAATCCGTATGTTTTTATGTGTAGCTTCTTCATGCATCCTATGCCTGTATGAGATACATCTATGTCATTACAGTTGGCTCTAGATTGTTAAATGTAATTCCTGTTTAGTATTACATTGTGGTAATAAACCAAAATGTATTTATCCATTCTCTAGCTGATGGATTCTATCTAAGACTACTGCTAACACTTTTATAATTGTTCTTAAGCGGACATATGATTTTATTTATAATAGTAATATACCTAAAGTTGGATTGGCTGTGGAACAAGGTAAGCATTATTTGATTTTTATATAAATTTCCAAACAGTTTTCCAAAAGAATTATACAAATTTACGTTCTGAGCAGCAATATATGAGACGATATTTTGACTGCTTCGCAGGCTCATCAGCATTGTCAGTCTTTTGAATATTAACAAATTTATAATTATTATATTTTCCTGGCAGATTGACTCCTTAGTTGCTATGAAATATCTTTCCAGATATCTATAATACTTAGTATGTTAATGATTATATATCAATGAAATGGATTAATGCATTAATGATTAATTAATTACTATGTCTCATATTAGTACAACTGCCCAAGTTTTCTTTTGGTTAGTGTTTATATCATCTTATTATTTCAATCCTCTACTCCACATCCTTTAAGATGTTCCTCTTATAAGCATCATGATTTTAGCCTGAAAGGCTATGTTATTTAACCAAATTACTGTTTTTCTATACATAATGTAATTGTTAGTATGTTTGGGTTTAAATTTACCATGGTAATATTCATGTCTACTTTCCCACATTTTCTTTGTTCTCTTTTATTGTCCTTTGTCTCCTTTTTTCTTGCATTAATCAAATATAATTATCATAATAATAACTCCCCCTCTATCAACTACAGGGACAGACTTTTCTAATGTTAACTTAGAGTTATCCTAGACATTACAATGTGCATCATACAAAAATTAACATTTTGATTCTAATATAAATTTTGAACCTCCTGGACAATAAAACCTCATAAAATTTTAACGGCATATCCCCTTCATTCTTTTCATACTTTATGTGCTACCGTTGTCCTGTATTTTCATTTTAAATTTAAATCACACAAGACATTTTAATTATTGTGTATACAACAGATATGATTTGAATTTACTCCATATTTATGCATGTATTGCTTTTCATTACCACATGCATTATCCTGCTTCCAACTCACAGCATTCCTGCATGAAGAATTCAGTTTATTATTTGGAATGGGGATGGAACTATTGGCATAAAATGTCTCTGTTTTTATTTGGTTCAAAATGTTTACTTTGCCTTCATTTTTGAAGGACCTTTCTGCTGAATATAGCATTTTAGGCTGACACCCATTTTCTCTGAGGTCATTCCATATAACATTTTATTCCTTCTTCTACTCATTGTCTCAGTTACAAGTCAGTTTTCTATCTTTTACTACTCTTTTATAAACACTAGTGTTCCCTTTATTTAAATAGTTTATACTTACATTTGGTTATTAACAGTCTTATTAAAATTTGTTTTTGTCACATTTATATATATTTTTCTTTGATTACTCTGCTTGCATAGTCTGTCATCACTTATGAAATTTCTTGGCCAACATCTTTTCACATATTGCTTCTAATCCATTCTTTATCTTTTCTCCATCAAGACTCTAAATATATTTGTTCAATCTTATCATCATGGCCCCCGGGTCTTTACTCTGTGTTCTACATTTTCCACCCATTTTGAATCTCCATACTTAAGTCTGGATATTTTGTCCTAACTTCTTTTCCAATCATGAATCTTGTCTTCTGATGGGTTTAATATGTTATTAAGCCAACAGATTTTTTAAAATTTAACTTAAGAAAAATGTTTAAGAATTTTTAACTCAAGAATGCCCATTTGATTCATTTTAGAAATCTTACTTTGGGTGAATTATTTATCTTATTATCTGTTTTGTTAAACAATGAAATCTGAATTGTTTTATAATCTATATCTAAAAACTCTGGGTCTTTTACTATTGTAGGCTTGGTTTGGTTTTTGCTTCCTGCTTTGTTCCCCTCTCTTTACTGAATTTTGATCTTGGTCTTGTCTCTAGGTATATCTGATGTTCTTGTTTTAAATTGAATTCAGTCCATACGGACAAGAACTTTCAGAGGCCCTGGGCTGTTATCTTTATCCAGTGAGGATTTGGTGTTCTCCTGTGAACAGTTAATATAAGAGAAGATTGCCTTAATCCAGTTACCTTTCCAAGTGACTCATGCTTGGGTCTCAGTCGTGGTGAAGGCTGGTCTATACAGAACACTACTACTCTTGGAGGGTTTCCTTTTCATACTCTGAACTGAAAACCAGAGTTTTACCAGGGCTCCAGGCCCTTATTTTTCTCTGCTCCAATTTTGTCCTCCCAGTACTGAGAATATCAAAAGCTGAGCTTAACTTTTTACTTTCTTAACATCCACTTTCTGCTGGCTTCTAGGATTAGGAATCAGAAAAAGCCCTGAGGATAGAAGTGATGCTGAATATCAGGCTTCCTTCTCCGGGCGTCCTTGCCTCCCCCGCCCCAAACTTGGAATTACCACTTGCTAATTTTTATATATTCGCCCTGAGAAACTGCTGGAAATTCATATCCCCCAATTGGGATTATCTTCCCAGCCTGGTGATACCTAAGAATGCCAGATGCCTCACATGGAAAAGTGATGGGGCACTTCTAGCCTATCGTCTGGTATTGCCAATCTTGTGGGCTCATGATCCATAAAATCCTGACCCTCTTAGTTGCTTTCTGATGCCCTTGAAAAGCTGTTCTGTGTTTCTTTCAATTTAATAGCTGTTCTCTGTAG
Source organism: Myotis daubentonii (assembly GCF_963259705.1). Taxonomy (NCBI): domain Eukaryota; kingdom Metazoa; phylum Chordata; class Mammalia; order Chiroptera; family Vespertilionidae; genus Myotis; species Myotis daubentonii. The sequence goes on along the minus strand of NC_081852.1, from coordinate 49,699,957 downwards.
AATGGTTTGATAAAAGCTACTCTGCCTTAGCTGAAAGCAGTAGTCACTTGGAGGTTTTTAATTTTTGTCAAGCAATCAGGTGTCAGTTAAGACAACGGGCCAAACTGAATGCAACAATCAAACCTTTATTCGTTTTCTGCAACAGTGAAAGCCAGAGGCAAAAGAAGGACTGGTCCCCCAGTGTTCCATTCATCCCCACCCACTGAACAGTGCCAGGGACAGGACAGGTAGACGAAGCAGAGACAGAGGGAATCTAATTGTGTCACCGTGGGGGAGCCGGAAACAAAAGGATCCTGTCTCTTTATGGAAGGAGGTGGGGAAAGGCTAGAAATGGAAATGTACTGAGTCACAGTGGAGACACATGGCCCAGCTAAAGATCCTAGTAAGATGATCTTGGTGTAGATGCCTCACCCGAGGCTCTGAATAAAGGGCTGGGTCCTTGAATGCAATTCCCCCCAGAAAACTGTCATGCACTGGCTGTTACAAGTCTGATGTGTAGATAGCAACTTCTCCCATGGCTCTTGCTGGGTGTATCCGTGGAATCGCCTATGGTCAGGTCTGAAGGATCACTCAGAGGCCTGGAGCCCAACTCCTCCAAAAGGAGTTTGTTAAGGGATTCACACTCCTCAAGTCCCTCTGTTCTGACTTTCTATTATTGTAGTCCTTGCTATGGTGTAGTTCAAGGTAGCCTACTTGGCTTGAGTGCATGCCATTTCTTCTATCTTCCTATACAGACAATTCCATGCATTGATAATCCAGGTCCTATTTGTAGCATCTTTAGCTTCATCCAACATCAGTTTCTTTATGGACATTAGATAAATATCACTTTATTCTTTTATAGATTCATACAGATGTATGCACATATATTAACCAGTGTATGTATGTGTGTGTGTGTATATATATACATATATATGTGTATATATATACACACATACACACAAATTTCATAGATAATTTTCTGAGAGATATTCTATAGATAGACTACTTTAAAATAATTAGGTGGATGCTAGAGAAATAGAATTTATCAACTTCTAAGTCTATAGGAGTTTATACTTGTCTTGCTTTTGATTTAGTATCTCTCTTAACTCTTGTTGGCCTCTTAGGGGACTGAGTTGGCCCAGGGACTTGATTTAGTGCATCTGCTCTACAGGGTGATGCAGCTCCCAATGGGGGTGTGGCATGGCTCATTTTCTGGTTCTTAAACAAGGAAAGATCATTTAAATTTTACAGAAGAAATGCTCCGCAGCCGAAATAATATATTGTTGCATGAAGTGAAGGCAATCGTCTCTGCTATTCTGGGCAAGATAAGGGCTTTCCCAAATCTGCTTCCATTCCTCTGAGTGCTGCATCATCATAGCTCCTGTGATCAGATTGCCAGGGTGTGTACAGTACGAGCAAACAGTGACATGTGGAGTTCCTATCGATCGTGTAACCTACAGCTAAAGCTCCCTGAGCTAGTAACTCTCAATTTCTTCCTATATTACTACATTTTAACAAAATTAAAATGGCACTCGCTTGTCCCCCAACCTCAACCACCACACAAAGACAGGGCAGGGCCATTGCCTGCTTTAAACAGGTGTTGGGGTTGTTCCCCAGCATTTGTCAGAGGAGCGGAAGGGCTTCAGTCAGCTGTGGGGAGGTGTTCAGGCTGTATGCCAGGGCTGTCTGCAGGAGAATGCCAGCAAGAGCATCTTCCACTTCTCCTGCCAGCCTAAAATGAGGCAAAATTCTGGGTGACATATTTTTCATCTGAAGCTCCAAATCTAACATTCAGCTTTGTAGAAGGCAAGATGCTTCTTGGTCTTTTAAAGCTAGTGGGATCCTCGGTAGCTCTCCTGAGGTGAGAAGCTGTTTCTACCCCACCATTGTATCTTCGCTCTTCTGTTCCACAACGTCTTGCCAGGAATGATCACATCAAAGGAATGTTATATTTCTCTATGGGTGGAGGACTTGGAAATATGTCTCATCCTTGACTCCTGGCTGTAGGGTCACAGAGGTCATGGAAGTGGAAGTTCTGAGCCCACCTTCCCTGCGGGCCCAATCCCCAAGGACTCCTGAATTATTCTCCTCCGCTTTTCTCGGATAGTGAATGACTAAAAAGTCGTGGCATTTCAACAGCATGCAATCTCTGTTTAGACCCATATTTTTCATCTTTTTCTTTAACATGTCCAGGTCAGCTGTAAATATCAGAGCATTCTGTATGCAGCCTGTTTAGCGGGCTTGTTAATTGCAGCATGAGAGGGTAAGCATTTGCAAATAAAGCATCTGTCCTCTCAGAATCAATCCGTGCTCAGAGCTTACAGATCAGAGAGTGTGTAAACACAAGCAGTGCTCTACAAAGCGGACGTGGGCTCTAACCACAGCACAGGATTGTTTTTGTGGAACTTTTTAGCAAGTGTTGCTGAAATGAAAATAAGTTCAGGGTTTCTCCTTGGTTGTGATTTTTCCCTCTAAGTATGCATTCCCTTGAAATAAAATCCATACTGTTACAAAAAAGTACACAAATCAAGTTTACAGCCAGGTAAATTTTCAAAAAGGAGACACTCTCCTCCAACATACACACAGATCAAGAAACAAAAATTACCATCAAGGCAGAAGGTCCCCCTCATTTCCCCTTCCAGTGAGTTGTTACCTACTCCCCATGGACAGCCTGAATCTTGAACTTTCAACACCATAGATTAATTTTGCCTATTTTTGAACTTTCATATACAGACAATCATATAATATGTGCCCTTTTGTGTCTGATATTTTACTCAACATTGTGAGATTCATGCATATTTTTGCTTAAATAGTAGGTTATTTATTCTCAATTAGGTCTGGCTTTTATTACATGAATATACCACAATTTACCCATCCTTTCATTGGACATTTGAGTTGTCTTCAATTTGGGACAATTAAGAATAGTGTTGATGTAAACAGAACTGTTTTTTTTTGTTGTTGTTGTTTTTTTTTTTGTTTTTTTTTTGCAAATATATGGATTCCAATTAGTTGGGTACATACTCAGGAGTGAAATTTCTTGGTAAAAGTTTATGCCTATGATCAGTTTTGCTAGATATTGACAAATAATTTTCAAAGTGGTTGTATAGATTTATTCTCCACAGAAGAATATGAGACTCCCAGTTGCTTCATTTATTCTCTTATGCTTGGTATTGCTTACTTGCGTTTTTCCCATTCTGGAACGTATTCAGTTTTAGTGCACTGTGGTTTTCTTATGCATTTCCCTGATGACTAGTGATGTTGAGAAAGTTTTCAATGTATTTTGTTATTTAAATATCTTATTTTGTGATGTGTCTAGTTGAGTTGTTTGCCCATTTTTAATTGGTCTCTTTTCCCAGATCTTACTGATTTATGCAATTCTTCTTATATTCGTATTTCATTTCCATTATGTGACTTACCATACTATATTTTGGCTAAAAAATATATTTATTTAAAGTAATATATCCTTATTTAATGCAATTTTTCATTTTATTACTGAATGGTTAACATATTTTGTGCCTTAATTAGGTAATCTCTGCTTGTCCCCAGTGTCATGGAAATATTCTGGTTTTTATAAAACTTTTATTGTCTTAGGTTTTGTATTTAGAACTGCAATCTATCTAAAATTGATTTTTTATAAAGGCAGGGAGTTAGGCAGTCAAGATTCATTTTTTTCTTACCTTAAGATAAAAATAAAAATACAGGGTCTACAAAGATTTCAAGAAGAGAAGTTGAAATAAATTAAGAGTTTGAGGATGTAACAAGTTTCTCAATGGAAAAACTATGTATTTACACAGATCTGCAGTGTGTTCATTGATGACTAAATGGCAGCACTGTGCAAAGAACAAAGAAAGAAAGAAAAACATTTTAATACATTGCCTACTTAATCCTCACAGTATCACTCTGCTGTGGATCCCAGCGTGATCCCTAGACCAGCACAACCAGCATCACATGGCAGCATGGAAGAAATCGGGGTCCCCACCCTAGTATTTTTGAATCAGAAACCCAGCAACTGCTGGCACACAGACCCAAGCTCTCCTGGGTGATCCTCATGCAGCTAAAGCTGGAGCCTCACTGCATTGTGTCCATCCTGAGGATAGGAAAACTAAGGATGAACAAAGATACAGAGCTAGCCCCCAGGTTACCCAGTTTGCATGTGGTGGATAGGACATTTGGACTCAACTCTTTCTAACCCTAAAATCCATGCTCTTAACCTATACAATCTGCAGAGAACACAACCAACGCCATCTATGATCCTTCTCTGATACTGTGTCTTTCATATTTTTGGCTTCAGTAGAGATTTGGCTCATAAACAAATAAGGTATTAGGATGGAAACTGAATTCTTCCAGGGAAGGGAATGGGGAAAGAAGGTAATAAAGCCTTCCTTCCTCCCAGGCCACAGAGAGAGACAGCTGCAGAATCAATGTCCCTCCATGTACACAGCTCACCAAGAGGTTGGCGTTCTGCAAGGCAACTGGGGTGAAAGCCCTGAAAAATGCCCCAGTCTTTCCCTGCTGGGTTTATGAACCGCTTTGGCAGGCTAACAGCAGCACATTATACGTAATTGCCGGTTTACTCTACCTTGTCTGCCTTTTATTTTCACAAGGAATCCTTGTTATTCAGGGGAATTAGCAAAGGAATCCATTAAGTGCTGGCTACAAAGACTGCACAGTATTTATTCCAGTAATAAAAAGTCTAATTTTGCAATAACATGGCAATCTTTGGAGAGCACTGGCTGATGGGTATCCAAGTCTGGCAAAATTAGCCTCTTTTGGTGGCACTAATTATTATAATGCTTGCGAGAAGGGTGGGGAGGGAGAGCAGGCTTGCCAAGCAAGCATTTTTACAAAACAAAACAAAACAAATTCTCTTCCACAGAATCCGAAAATGGGGAAAAGGGGGAAACTGCCATCAGGCTGAGAGAGTAGGACCAGCAAGGGATGGGCCTGGAATTAATGCGGACGGTGGCTCACTGCACTTAGAGGCAGAGATGTGGTCTTGTCAAATGTGCTGAATAGTTTGCCACCTGGTCCTAGTCCTCCCTTCCTGACCCATCCACAGGTGCCTGGTGCTGGTGCTAGCAACTGGTGGTCTCCAGGTGCCCTTGGTGATTCAGTGAAAACCCGCTCACAGGTAGCACCCAGGGACTCACAGCAGTCCCTTTAGAACTTGTGTTCTCATCTTACAGGCAACTAACAGGTTATCCAAGACACAGCGCCAGGACTTTGAATCCCGTCTCTTACATGTCTTTGTCCCTTTCTTTTCCCAAAGCGTCATTAATTAATGTTGTTTCACACATTACTATTTCTCTGTAGCACAGTGATAAAAGCAGAACGCTGGGCCACATTAAAGTGGGACTGTAGCTTCAGACTCCCTTATTTCATCAGCACAAATCCCACTGGTATTTATTGATTAGGATCGCAGTTGCTTTCTTCTTGATCTAAAAGACGTTTTAAAATTCAAATTCTTAGCCTGACAAAAAACAGCTGTGCATCTCTGTCCCAAAGTCTGCTGGCTCCAGACTGAGGTTGCCTTGTTTTGTTTGCTCAGAGTAACCCCGCCTCCAGAGGCATTAACTGTGAACCTGCTTGTCTTTGTTTCTGAAACAATGGCTCTGGTGCTGGAAGGATTTAATAAGGGGGCTTTGTTCTGATTGTAAGAACATGAGCCTGATCTGTTGTGACTGCATGGAAAACTAACACTCCAATTAACCCCGAGTCTCCAGGAGCTCTGAGAGGCAGCTGCATTTGATAGAGATATTCTCACGAATACACAAACGCGGGCTGTTACCAATGGGAGTGGGCTTTCTACTAATCTGACCAGAAATGACTGACCCTGTCCAAACTGGGAAGCACAATCATTACAAAGCACCTAAAATGGTGATTACAACATGCCAAGAAGTAAAAATCGGGTTATGTCTTTTATTCTTTCTCCCATATTTCTAATTTAGCATCCACACTTAAAAGAGTAAGTTAATAGCATTGCATATACCCTTATTTTGTCAAAACACATAGTAGAACCTTATAATGTTAGCATGGCTAAATATGTTCCCACTGTATAAAATTTGTATTGAAATTAGTAAGCCCAAATTATCTTTGAGTTTAGCCAGTAAACATCAAAGTGAAAGATTGATTCCTAATGCATGCTTATAATGTGGAATAAATGGTGGTTTTGTTTTCCTGCCCACTGAGAGAGGTAATGGGGTTTGCTTATGAAAGCTTCTACCTAGGTTATACATATTAGCAGCCATTCGTTATCATTAGTAAAGGAACTCGTGTTTGAAATTCATAAGTAGTAACTTATAGCACCTAAATTCCGTCCATAGATAAACTCATTTAGCTCTGATTTAAAAGAACAGTTCAATTAACGGACAGTGTGGTGAACTTGATTTTTGGATTAGCTTGGTCTCATTCATAAACCGTTGCCCTCATCTTCTATAGACTATGGTCTTTTTTCCCCCTAAATAAATAAATAAATATATAAATATAAATATAAATATAAATATAAATATAAATATAAATATATATATATATATATGTATACATATATATATATATATTGTTGATTTCAGAGAGGAAGGGAGAGGGATAGAGAAATAGAAATATCAATGATGAGAGAGCATCATTGATTGGCTACCTTCTGCACGCCTCACTCTGGGGATCAAGCCAGGCATGTGCCCCCACTGGGAATCCAAAGAAGACTTCCTGGTTCATATGTTGATATTCAACCACTGACCCATACCAGCCAGTCAACACACAGCCTATGCTCTTCATTCTTTCCCTTCCTTTTGACCTTTCCTGCTGCCTTCTATGAAACACCATGGCCTTCAATAAAAGTTCTGAAATAAAAGGGATGTATTGATTCCCAAAATTCTAGTCAGATCTCTTGGGTGCTATCAGGTCTGTGGATTCTGTGTGAGTGCTTAGAATAGCACAGTCATGTGAAGGGAGGAATCCAAACGTTTCATTTTCAGAACAAGCTTTCAGTCATCTCTCTGTTCAGAATCTAAGTGACATTTAATAGAAAAGACATACAAAGGAATATGATGTATTAGCTTGTTGATAACTAGTGTCCTTCTAACTCCATCTCACCCTACCCCACTGCATACACACCTGCATACACATCTTGATGCACACATGGTAAAACATCAAGTGAGAAAAATTTGTGTCACTTTTGTTTTTAGCACTGTTGAAATTATTATCATTTATGTTTCATATACACTTAGAAATCATGACCCAACATGGTTCTAACCCCTCTATTTAGAGAGATGATATAAACACTAAGGAGTACCTTCTTCATTTCTCTTAATTTGGACTGGATAAAAGCACCCATTTGTTAGAAAAGTGAATGCAAGCTTTGATGCAAACAAGTGATTCTGAAAAGTAGGGATCCTTCCAATACGCGAACCTGTGGGGATGAGATGACAAAAAACTGTGACTTCTTTAAAGATAGAAGAAATGCAACTGTGAATAAACAAGCATGCTGCTAATCCTTTTTGAGACTCTGCTGTAATGTACCCACAACAGAGAACTATTAAAGAGAGCGCACAGTTTTTAAGTCATTGTGCTATTCTATTTCCCACATTTTTGTTCAGCAACAGCAGTGCTCTTTAACTGCTCATCCTGCCTCCCACACAGCGACTTATTCATGTGTAAAGGTCAAAGCTGCATAATTAGGGTAGAACACATAAAGGCTTCACAGCCTGATGAGTTCAGCACATAGTATTGGAAAGAGTAAGGGGCAATTTATATATATTATATATGGAGCAAGTTGATAGGTGATAGATAAATAGATAGGTAGATAGGTGATAGATAGATGAAAGATAGATAGATAGATAGATAGATAGATAGATAGATAGATAGATAGATAGATAAGAGATTCTTTGCATTGCATAGAATTTATTCCTGCAGAAAATATGTTTGTGGCTCTGAATCTGATAATGGCCATGTGTTACCAACTAGGACAGGAAGAAAATTTTGCTTCCAGACATCTAACTACCATCCCTCTAAGGACAATTCATGATAACACCTGTGATACTTTAACTCACAAACGTGGGTCTACTTATCATAGAAAACGAAGATTGACCCAACTTACATAGTTTAGAATTTCCTTCCAGGATAGGCACCCATTTAGGCACACAGTAGGTGCAAAGTAAATGATGAATGAAATAAGTTTTATATGTGGAATAATTATCTTACATTAGTATACTAGTATAGTTGCATTGGCTTAAGTTAAACAATATATTTTGAGAGAGTTCTTGAAAATTAATTAAATCTTGGAAAAGAGGTCACTTACAATAAATTGAAAACTAGACTTGGCAGATGTAACTTCCTGGAAAGGGAACATAGATCAGTAAGTGGGTGAAATCCCACTTGTAGTAAGTTTAATGGCTAAGATCACCTTCCTTACAAATGAACAGGAAATCAGTGCCTTGCATGAACCCTATATATTGCAGCTGAAAGAAGACCCTGATGAGATGCTAGGCATTTTTATTATGCATCCTTACATTAATTCTGTTTGCTCTTTAATTTAAGGAGACTTTAAGAGCACAAACTCAGATAATTTCTGTAATAATGACCTCAGAATCACCATGGTATTTCATAGATTAAGAGACAATTGTCTTGAAAGAAGCTGGATGATAACTCAACATTTTGGCATATTTACTGATTCCTTATAATTAGTCCAACTTAAAAGAGAAAGAAAAGGTAAGATGCTCTAACCCCAAGGTATATAATGTTAGGACCAAAGTGATATTAGGATTTATTTATTATGAAACACCTATATTATGTCTATACCAGATAAGGCCTCAAATAATGCCTAACTTTGGAAGTAAGGAAATTGATATTCATAAAATAATCGAGTCTAGGCCTAAACCCCACCTTTTCTGGCTCATCTTTCAGAGCTTATTTGCCATGTTAATTTCTGAACTGAAACATTATAGAGTTAATAGTGTCCCAAAGGCCTAAGGGCGAAATTCTCATGACTCCTGGTCACTGGGCATGTTTGTCAGCATCTCTGCTCAGCCTTGCCTAACTTCTGTTCACTTTTCTACCTAACTCAAGCCACAAAGGTTTATATCTGTAGTAGTCCATCTCTTTGTTAAAATTCTATGCCTCTCCTGAAAACTAGAAGTAGAGGGCTACCTGTAGACATAGGATATCCTGATCTTACAACAATTGAAAAACAAGACAAATGAACAAAAACTCATAGACACAGACAACAGTGTGGTGGTTACCAAAGGCAAAGGGGTTGAGGGGAGGTAGTAAAGGGTAAAAGGGGTCAAATATATGGTGATGGAAGAAAATTGACTTTGGGTGGTGAAGAGACAGTGCAATATATAGATGATGTATTATAGAATTGTACTCTTGAAAGCTATTTTATTAATCAATGGCTCTCCAAGAAATTTAACAAAAATTGAACAAACAAGCAAACACCCCTGACACTTAATGGAATTAAAAATGGCATTTTTAAAAATATTAACTTTTAAAATGTTTTAACTTGCATGAGGATGTTTATTTAAAAAAATAGTTTAGTCCTAACTGGTTTGGCTCAGTGGATAGAGCGTCAGCCTGTGGACTCAAGGGTCCCAGGTTCGATTCCAGTCAAGGGCATATACCTTGGTTGTGGGCACATCCCCAGTAGGGAGTGTGCAGGAGGCAGCTGATCGATGTTTCTCTCTCATTGATGTTTCTAATTCTTATCCCTCTCCCTTCCTCTCTGTAAAAGATCAATAAAATATATTTTAAAAAATAGTTTATTATGAGAGAGAGAGAGAGAGAGAGAGAGAGAGAGAGAAACATCGATGCTGCTTCCTGCACACCCTTTACCATGGATTAAGTCAGCAACCCAGGCATGTGCACTTGACCAGGAATATAACTGGCAACCTTTAAGTACACAGGAAGATGCCCAACCAACTGAGCCATACTGGTCAGGGCTGGATGTTTAATTTTGATTATATTATTTTAACTTTATATTTAGCATCATCACAGAGCTAATGCATACTCATAGTAATACATTCAAACAATGCAAAAGCACTTGGAATAACTAAAATAATAAATAATAAAAATAGAAAATAATACTGAAACATACTTATTTGTCACTTTGTATAATTCTTTCTTTTGAGCACTGTACATGAATTACCTCATTCAATTTCCACACCCACCTCAGTAGAGAGTATTTTTAGTATCCTTATTTTATAAATTAGAAAATCAAGAGTTAGGAAGGTTTAAATGATTCATCCAAGATCACGCAACTAGTAAATTGCAATTAACCTCTAACTTTATGTTTGTGTACTTCCAAAATGAATGCTACTATCAACCACTATTTTATTCTGTATAGCTATTTTTTCCCATGAGAAGAGAGTAAGCCTTTATGGTAAAGAAACCCATCAGATTTCCATGAAGAAAGAAACATAGACCAATCTAGTCTTCCAAGAAATTAATTCTAGTGTAACAACCAAGCATAAGAAATAATTCCAATCTCAATTTAATAGTCACAGAAATTTGCATGAAGAAATAGAGGTTTTGTCTGTAATAGCCACCTTGGTCTTAACTATTCTGCCTCCAGTGCCTGATTCTAATTTTGTCTTAGATCCCTAGCATGTGCATACCAAATGCACCAGATATTTCCAGAAACTAGTAATAAGTGGATCGGAGAAGCTATTCTTTCTTCTGCCCTGAAGTTTATGATCATTTGAACAAGGCTACCATTAATTTTCCTCCTGCTCTTCTTTTGCTGGACTCCAAGATTGTATGATATTTTGTAACTTGCTTCCAGAGTAACTGGAGAATGGAAATTAAGAAAAAAAATCATAAATTTTGAACTTGGTCTTTTTTGTCTTTACTTCCTTCTCTGTATTAGACATAGTTTTACTCCTAATGATTTCTTAATCTCAAGGAGTTTCATATCTAAAAGTATAAAGTAAGAAAGGGGAGGGGTTGAAAGAAAGAAAAAAAAAGTTTCCTTTTTTCAGTCTACACTACTATAAACATAGATAAAGGATAGTGCTTTTGCTTTCATCATAACCACTGCCTCTTTAAGGCAAAAATAATGAATTTGACAGATCTTGCTCACTGCACTACTTCTATGAGAGGTTGCTTAGCAACCATAGGACATTGGAGAGAGGGAGATGTTAGAGCAGGTTGCACAAAGAAGAAACTAACATTAACTCTGCGGATGTTAAACAGGATCCAACCCCTATCTTCTTTTCTTTCATGTTACTTTTGGTCATTTTACAGAACTCAAGGTTAACTACTCCATCCTTTACCCTTCAAACCAAGGATCTGATCGAACTAAAGAGAGGAGATCTTTCACAGAGCTAAGGGAGTGTTATGTTAAAAATAAGAATGCCCTATTTGAATGCTATTTCTTTTATCTTTTTGAAAATTTTTCAGGTAAGAAATAAACTAACTGAAAAGCAAAATATTTTCAACAGCTTCATTGGCTAATTTACACTTTGCACTGTGATTTTGGACCTTTTTTGTTATTATTCATGAGATGCGCTTGACCTTATTAGAAACTGATTCTCTGAGTTTTTAAGTTTATGGGATAATGACTTGGGACCATTTCTATGAGATCCTGTTGCCCTTGAGAATCTACTGCCATCTTATTCTGTTGTTATTATTGTTTTATATGTGCAATGCTACATAAACATAAATAATTCTCAGTCACCTTTGTTGGACTGCTATCTCTTGATTTTATCCAAAAGTTCTATTTTCTAGTTCTGAATAGAGATATCCAAATTTTTAAAACAACTCAAAGATTATGAAATATAGAAGATTAAGTTTACTTCATAAAATAAATAGTAGCCAAGAGAGCAACATTTTTATTGTGTGTTTACTATGTGCCAGGCTCAAAGCTAATTGCATTCATAAAGCATTCCATTAAATTCTCATAACAACCCTATAAAGCAAGTACTATTATTACTATCCCATTTAAGAAAAAAGAATCAAAGGTTTACTATCTTATTCAGGATAACAGCATTTTCATTAGTAGAAACAGTGACTGAGCCTAAATCTGCCCACCTCAAAAAGCCAAACAGGGACTTCAGAGCTATCATATTGTCCTACAACTTATTCTTCAAAGATGACAACAAAAAAGGAAGGAAGGAAGGAAGGAAGGAAGGAAGGAAGGAAGGAAGGAAGGAAGGAAGGAAGGAAGGAAGGAAGGAAGGAAGGAAAATATATTGATTTATATTAGAGTTTAAAAAATAAGAAAACAGTAAAAACATGTCCTCATCTTCCAATGTGTTCCCTGGGAAAACATCAGCTCACTTTCTTGTGATGGAATCCAGGACACACAATGTTATGACAGATTATGGTATGACAAAACCACTCACGTGGTTTAATTAGACAGATCTGCATTCACACCCAGTCTCCTCCTACCCCTGGCTTTGCAGTTGGGCCGAGTGTCTTTCCCCCTCCACAGTTCAGATTCACTAGGTTTGTACAAAGATTTGAAATTAAGAAGTAAAAACGTCTTATTGATTTCCTATGCATAAAAGGCAACCAATACTCAACATATTGGTATTATTTATAGAAAATGAAATAAATGTGAGTGATTGAGGATCTATGAAAATCTTAAACAGAAAGAATAATCTCTGTTGCTAGTCTGAGAAATCCCCCCAAACTGTACATTACTGATTTCCATGGTTCCCTAATCATTTACACTTATTTCATTTTTCTAAATGTGATATAACCTGTTTATTTTCAATCCATGTGAAATATATAAAAAACTGAAGCACATGTAGTTTAAGATTTGCCCACCCTCATGCAGCTAGTACACAGCAGAACAAAGATGCAATCCCTAGTAGGCTTGTGACAGAGTGAAATGTTTCCTTACTCTCTTGGCCTTCAGGCTAATAGCTCCTGCTACGTATAGGATAATTAACTAGAGGAATTCTGCTTGAGACTTGAGTTTTTGCAAGAGCAGCCCCTTGCCAGTGTGCACTTTTTCCCAAAAGGTGGGAAATACGAACAAAACAATGACTGTTCATCAAAGGTCTATAAGAGTTCCCAGGACCAGACTCAAATTAATGGGTCAATGGACAAAGAACAAAGAGATTTAGAAGTTTGCACTTTTCCTTGGATCTCTTCTCAGCTAGTAACTGTCTATGGTCTCATCCACATCATGTCTCACCAATCCTTCCTTCCTCTTACACATAAGATGCCTGAATTTTGAGCTCTATGAAGATGGATTTGAGAATTAGTTCTTCCATCTTCTTGAGCTAGGCCTTTTCGGTCAATAAACATTTTCTTACTCCACAACTTTGATAGATTGAATATTGGCCTTTCTTTTGAAGCATCGGACACATGAACCTTGTATCTGCAACAGGCTGGCCCAGATCCTGTAATTATCACTTGGAAAGCTATATTCTCCTTCACATTACTAATTTGTTTGGAATGGACAATGTTATAACATAGTAATTCTATCAATAGCACTTAATCAGGTATATGTATTATTATACAACTAAGATAATATGATTTGAGCAATCTCTAGGTCTTCTGCAACCTCACAGAGCAATACACATAAGATAGACACAGTGAGTCTTGTTGGCTGATGGTTAAAACTTCAGATACTCTAGAGCAGGGGTGGGCAAACTTTTTGACTCGAGGGCCACAATGGGTTCTTAAACTGGACCAGAGGGCCGGAACAAAAGCATGGATGGAGTGTTTGTGTGAACTAATATAAATTCAAAGTAAACATCATTACATAAAAGGGTACGGTCTTTTTTTTTTTTTTTTAGTTTTATTCATTTCAAACGGGCCGGATCCAGCCCGAGGGCCGTAGTTTGCCCATGGCTGCTCTAGAGGGACTAAATAAATCTTAATAGCTACTTAGTAATCCTACATCTTTATTGACTCTTGGTTGAAAATAGAACCCTAAAAACCAAAACATAAAATGAGAAGGAGTATATGGATATGGAAAGGAAGAGAGAGTACCTATGTCAAACTTGGGCTCCTTTATGATTTTGCTTTTGGTGTTTCTGCCTCTGTTTCTGCTCTTTTGAGTAAACACATGTGGGGCCACTTCTCTTTTTTTTAAAACCATCTGGAGGCAGAATATCTAGAATGGTGGAAAACACTGCAGACAATTCACATTTGTCATTAGTGCTGTCCTACACGTGTGTAAACTAAGAATCTGTCTCCCTTCCCGGTTTCTCTTTACTAGCTGCATTTTCCTGTGTGTGTGTGGGGGGGGGGGGGGGAGGGGAGACCTGCCAAACACTAATATACATATCTTTTAAAGCTATTTTGAGAGTTATTTTTAATAGAAAATGTTTGCAATAAAAATGCTCAATAACTATTATGGTTCTTTCTCACTGAACTAATCTAAAATGGTGACAGAAATTGGTTATTTATAATAATAGTATTCATATTGTGTTCCTTGTCTTTCCTATTTGGCATACGGTTCTTTTATTGAAAGCATCATAATGGCTTTTATAGGATGAATCCGAAGTCTCTTACAGCTAAATCTAGCCTTTTCTCTTATTTAAGTAGAATGTATAAAAAATGTTTCAGCCCTAACCGGTTTGGCTCAGTGGATAGAGCGTTGGCCTGAGGACTGAAGGGTCCCAGGTTCGATTCTGGTCAAGGGTATGTACCTTGGTTGCGGGCATATCCCCAGTAGGGGGTGTGCAGGAGGCAGCTGATCGATGTTTCTCTCTCATTGATGTTTCTAACTCTCTATCATTTTCCCTTCCTCTTCTGTAAAAAATAAATAAATTATATATTTTTTAAAATGTTTCACTGGGGAGCTACTTAAAGCGTATCACTAGATTAACTCACTATCCTTCCAGGAGCAAACTTATATTCTGTTTAGGAGGTCATGAGTCAGAGATCTGGAGATCTAAGCTAATCCTGATATGAAAATGTCAGCTATGACCCCAGAAATCTTTCTCAAAATGTCTGAACTTGATAGTTGGAAAAGATTCCCAGGATAAGAAAAGAACACATCAGCAAGGACACCCTCAGAAGCAATGTTTTGTTTTGATTTGTTGCTTGGTTTTGTTTTCACTTCAGCTTTCTCATCTCTCTTTATTTTCCTTATCCTGTTCACAGCCCTAGTCCTTTGAAATTTCCCCCCATTCTTCTTTCATTTCACTTTTCACCACCTCAAATAGAATGAACTTTATAAATAAAAACTTGAATCAGTCTCCTCTGATTCAAATAAATCCAGAAAATAATACAGAATATATAAAATTGTCACCCTAAGGATGCTAAATATCAGGCAAAAATTTTGACCTTTAAAAAAATCAAACAGCCCAATGCTAAATTGTGTAGGAACATCATGTATTGTGTATTATATATATGTGTGTGTGTGCGCATGTACATACATACATACATACAAATATGTGTATATATGCATATATTTATATATATTTATACACATACAAATATATGTATATTTGTATATACCTATGGGTATAGTTAATCTTGCTGCACCTCTGTGGATGAATATAGTTTATCAGATAGTACAATTTAAATAAGCAATACCTCTTTAAACACCTTGGACCTTCTCTAAATGATATCACCACAAATGATTGATTAAGTCAATTTAGTGAGAAAATAAGTCATAACAGCTATTTGGCACAATGTAGACAAAACATGGGCTAATTAAGTTTTCCCACTTAACTGTGGTTGCTTGAGCCCATAAAGATTTGATCCCATTAAACCAGCTAAGAGTACATAGTTTTTCTGATACTTATTAAGCAGCCATTTTAGTATTAATCTCCACAAATTCTCTAAATTCCTACACTAGTTTAAAGCTATTTTCCTGTTAAACCTTTACTACAATCATTGCTTTAAAGGCCTCCTCATGATGAAATGCACAACATACTAAGCTATGTCTTAAAAATACCTGACTTTCTTATATCTACCTCTGAGGATTCTCTGTACATCAGGCCATGAGCTCCATTTACCTGACAACATATTGAAATAGTAATCTACATTTTCTGCCTCATATTTTTCACCTACCATTTATTTTTAACCAACTGAAATCTAGTTGTTATCTTCATCATCCCCCTAAGACTGTTCCCTCAAAGGTTAGCCATAATCTTCAAATTGTCAGGTGCAACAACTTTTTCTGGCTTCAAGTCTATATAACTTGACTGTGTTGAGTACCTCCTGTTGAAACTTTGTACTTTAGCTTTTATAGAATCACTTTCTTTGAGTTCCTTGAGCAATCTTTCTCAGTATGTCCCATTGGTTCCTTTAGCCCAATCTGTTCCTTAAGAGTAGGTGTCAAAAGAATATCCTGTTGTTTTACCTTCTTCTTTCTTCACACAACACAATTTGTTTATGGCATGGCTACCTAAATATCCTATGGATACTCAACATGCTCCCATAGCAAATTCATTTTGTTGTTGTTGTCTTACCTGAGGATATTTTTTCCATTGATTTTTAGAGAGAGCGGAAGAGATGGAGGAGCAGGGAGAGACTGAGAGAGAGATACTTCAATGTGATAGAGACACATCGATTGGTTGGCTCCCACACATGCCCCGAATGGTGGTGGGGATCAAGCCTACAACCAAGAAATGTGCCCTTGACTGTAATTGAACCCAGTGCACTTCAATCTGAAGGCCAACACTATAACCACAGAACCAAACCAGCTAGGGCACATTTCAAATTATCTTTTTCTCCAAATAGTTTATATTAACTATATTCTTAAAGGTGAACATGTACTAAATCCTTCCAGTGTTCTAAGAGCTTTATATGTATAATGTCATTTTACACTTGCAGTTACACCCCAACATAAGTGCTATAGTACTATTATTATGATTATTTTTAATGTGACAAAGGAAAGGTAAATAATTTTCTAAGGTCACCCAGCTAGATACCAGGAGACCTTGCCTTTGAACTCAAATGGGCTGAATGTATGTTCTTAATAGCTACACTATTCTGCACAAATGTGAGGAGAGCATAAAGAGGGAGAAAAAAGAACCCTCCTTATACAAACAGTTGAGAGAAATATACTTTTTATTGCACTACACTTTTATGCAGCCAAATTGAAACTTTATTAATATCTGCATTGATATACACCCTATGAGTGATTTAGTATTGAGCAATATGCGTTATAAACCACTTTTTTGTTTTACTGCTTACCATTCCCTTGATAGGGAGGCCAATTTGAGGGAAAAAAGTATGTATACACACATATACACACATAACGCACACATCAAATTAATCTCTCTAGCAAGTGAATATATGTGTGTATGTGTATGTGCATACATACATGTATATTTTAGTTTTCCTCATTATTTTTAACGTTCATAAATGGTCATAGTACTTCAGAGATAAAAGAGATCTTAGGAATCATTTAGGAAAATCCTTTTATAAAGAAACCTAGAGAATTCAGGTAACTATCCATAGTCACAGACCAAGTTAGTCAAAAAACCTAGAGCCTAGATCTTAAAGCATCCAGTCCCTTATTTATTCTACTACATTGTATATATGTTTTTTTTCTTTCATAACATAGGTAGAACTTGAGAATAATAGTGTTTCAAATACTGATTCACAATTTGAACCTTTTGTCACTTTGCACAGAGTTCTATCCTTTCTCAGCACTTTCTGGACATCTCCCAAGTGCGGAGACTTGTTTTGCCACATCCCCATACAGCTCTTAGCAGGCCTCTCATTTGTGAAGAGCCTTCAGAGGACTGGGTGGCTCAGCGTGCATTCTTCTAAAAGCCTGGGCTGAACTGCCCCTGCCTGGGACCAGGAAAGGGGATATAGTTGGAGACAACAGACAGAAGTATCAAGGGAGATGGTATGTGCAGTGTGGCCCAAGAATGAGGATAAGAAATAGAGCTCAACTTGGCAGCTCGAGCTCTTCCCTGCCTGAATCACTCTCAGGGGGTGCAGGTACAAAGAATGGGCACTGTCACATCCGCAGAGAACCATGCATCAGTAGCTTCTAGTGCAGCAGTTCTCAACCTGTGGGTCGCGACCCCTTTGGCGGTCAAATGACCCTTTCACAGGGGTCGCCTAAGACCATCCTGTATATCAGATATTTACATTACAATTCGTAACAGTAGCAACATTACAGTTATGAAGTAGCA
The DNA here is from genome assembly GCF_963259705.1 of Myotis daubentonii. Classification (NCBI taxonomy): domain Eukaryota; kingdom Metazoa; phylum Chordata; class Mammalia; order Chiroptera; family Vespertilionidae; genus Myotis; species Myotis daubentonii. Next base: position 49,681,922 of record NC_081852.1, on the reverse strand, counting down.
ACGAAAATAATTTTATGGTTGGGTCACAACATAAGCAACTGTATTTAAAGGGCCAGAAGGTTGAGAACCACTGCTAGTGGACCCTCCGTACTTCCGGCTTAGGCACCCATTCTTCAGGGCCTATCATGGGAGCAGCCAACATCCGGTGGCTCCCATACCAGATAATGAACCTCTCTCCAGGACTTTATGCCCTTGGCCTCTACAGGTTGTAAATTAGGCAACCACCATTATCACTTGACTTTTCTTTTAAACTTGACATTGCTTCACTGTGGACTGAGTTTGCAATGCACAGACCCCTTTATGAATTTCCTTTCATTTAATTCCTACAGGAGCCAAAGACCTGAAGTGGGTCAGGAGCTATACTCCATTTACAGATCAGAAAATTGAGCCCTAAACCAATGGTCTGAGGCCTGGAGCCGATGCTGGCTCCACTACTAATTGAATTTAGCAAATTATTTCATTTCTTTGGGATCGTTTCTCCTTTTCTGTAGAAATTTTATCCTAACACTCTGAATCTAGGATTTCCAAGTTGATGAGTATAGGTGTCATAATATTACCTATTACTTCTGTTCTTATTTGAGGGCCCAGGGAAAATAAAGGCTAATGTCTAACAATGTTTATAATTATTTGACATTATTTTAATTTTTGGGTTCTTGGGCAAAGACAACATATTAACGAGAGGTAAGCATTCCATTCTTTGCCTATGAAGAAAGTCAGGTGAAGACATTCAGCATTTGCTTCTGAGCTAAACTTCATCCTAAGGACATCCTTGAGGGCAAGTCTATAGGCATTAAGAAAAACTGTACACCCCTAACAACATTCTTTGCTTCTCATATTTGGATTTTGTGCTAGATGAAGAGAAAATAGCTGTTTTGATAGATTGTAGGTAGCCTTAGCCAGTTTTGTTTCATCTCTTTTCTATATGCAAACATTATATTTACAAGGTGATTGTAATGCAAATGTTTCCTTCTGTAGCATCTTTTCATTTACCATCATCTCACAACTATGACTGTTAGTGCCATCTCTTCCAGCTACACAATTTTGGGCCACACTGCACAAATGCACTATAATCTAATTGGCAATTCCTCAGTGTTGGACATTTACATTATTTTCAAGCTTTTCTCAGCTGTTATTTTAAGCAATTCTGAAATGCATGTCTCATAATTATAGTAGATATACCTTTTGTGATGTGAATTCCCTTTGAGTAAATTCCCAGAAGTGGAATTAATGGGCCAAAGGCTATAATCATTGTTACTTTTAAAATAGATTAGCACCTTACATTCTAAAAGCCATATAATAATTCAAAAGTTCAGATTATTGCAAAAGAATCATCATGTTTGACCATTAACAAAATTAAAAATCACCTATAAAAAGAATAAAAATAAAGGTAGCCTATAGTTCTCGAGAAACCTGCAGAAACAGGCATACATTTTCCCTGTCAATTTCTAGGGAAGTACTATGAGGTCTGTTCTCTATGTTTAATAGAAGAATGTGGTTAATTGATTTAAAACCATGAGTCCATCATGACAGAAAATCAAAAGTGGGAGCTTTGTTTTTCTTCGGTTCTCACAAAAGCAGAACCTGAGACAAAGACGCGGGTATCTTTTATGAGTAAGACCATCCCACGAAATACAATTGAGGGAATGGTGAAACTGAGGCAGGGAATGATGCTTTGGGAATTAGGGCTCAACCCCCTCTGGGGACCTTCATGTGTCTTGGAAAAGACTCTGCCCAATTGTCTCATGGAAGCTGGGGTATTTGTCTACCAACTACAAGTAGGTTGCCCTAGGTATAACAAGCTTCAACATTTTTAGGTTGTTCTGCTTTCTTAGAACTGAAGAAATCTGTCAGGCAGAGAAATTATCAGGGTGCTCAAGAAGTGTCCACCATATGTGAGCTTAGGGAGATGAGTAGATTTAGAAAAGATCATCAACAGCAGCTTCTACACCTATGAATAAAGGCCTCTTGCTAACAATGTGTAATTCAGAGGAGGAATAGATCTAAGGACCTAGCCCTAGCTCCTTCCTCTAGGAGTTTGCCAAGCCTGAAGCAAGCCCTGGGCATTGAACCATGGTCGAAAGTATAAGAGTTCTTACATTATAGAGTTAATTAAATGTAAATATATCAATCGAGCCAAAGACTTGGGAATAGGGGATTCTGGTTAATTGAATTTTTAAGTTAAACAAAAAATAAATTAAAATTCTGGTTTTAACGCTTGATGAAAATACTTTTCCACAGTCAGAGTTGCTTTGCTTGCTTTAATAAAAACAGTCCTGTAAATGTGAATAAATAGTTGTTTGATGTTTAGGACTTTGTAAGGCATTAGACTAATCTTTTTAGAGTCAATTCTCTTGATCCATGGACTAAAGATAGAAAAACATATGGGAATCTGAGTTGCATGCAAATTGATCTGTTACATATTCTCAGTTTTTAAAATCTCCTTAAAAAATCTTTATTGTCTTTTAACTTTTTTAATAAGCAAAATGTACAGACACAGAAGAATAAAAACGGGAAATCATACTTTTTTTATTCTATTTCTTTGAGTTTTTTATTCTGCTGAGCTAATAATATATGGAAATACTTGGAACTTGAACTATTCTCTAAGCAGGACACCAACAATTAATTAGAACAGTAGTAGAGGTAATTTGGGGAAAAGGGGGGAGGTTTTTGGCTTGAGAAAATTAAAGTAAAAATATTCAACATATTAACCAAAGATAAGTATAAAAAAAGGGAAATTGGTCATAAAATAATTACTAAATTATCATGATCATAAGAAAAAAGTTGGCTGTGCCTCTTCAGGCCCCACCAGGACTGAAAGAATTTAGGTCAGTGTGATTGGAGTATTATATTGCTATCTGAAAGGCTCTCCCTACTGTGGAGATGGACATAGCAGGCCATTTCTGTCTCACACCATTAAGTTTAAAAATCATCTAACTCATGCTCCTTTCTCTAATTCCCTACTAATCAAGCAACCTTATGATTATAATTTGGTTTCCAGCATTGGTCTGCCTACAGGGTGAGAATGTGCTGGCCATGCTGATGCAAGTTTTCCAGTCCACAGGGTGACTATAGTTCTCAATGTAAATTAGTGATTTTTCATCCTGAGCTACATCATTTTCATAAGATATGGAGCTCCACTTGTGATGATGCAATTTGGCTTATATGCTCAGAAGGCTGAGGTCCATAGATATCTTATTATCACAGGAAAGTCTCTGTACAGGGCAGAGTCACTGAGTATCACTCCCTAAATTCCAACAGCCCCCTGCTAAAGCTTTCCATTTGAAGCATGTATGTGCTGTTGGTCTTGACCATTATTAGCCTGAAAACTCTCATAGGCAAAACTTTCTACTGAATCCTCAAAAACTTCTAGCATAAAAATCCGAAAGACCTATATCCCCTCATTATAACCTACTTCAATATTTCACTGATGAGATGAAAGAAAGGCAAGGGGTAATTGTTTTTCCTTTTCTGGTACACCATTACAGACATCATTCAGCAACCTCACACAAACCCAGTATTGAACCTTCTGAAAAAAGGGAAGGTCAGAGAGGGGATATGAAACAGACCCTGTAGTAACTTAGGGGAATGTTTGAGATCAGGCAGTAATATTCTGCCTGGATTTGAATTCTGGCTTTTGGATGTGTGATCTTTGCCAAGGTACATGAGCTTTTCTATGCTTTAGTTGCCATATCTGTAAAATGGGGGCATAGATAGCACCTACCTTGTAGGGTTGTTAAGATAATTAGATTCAAAGTTTAAATTAAATGACCAGAGAGTATTATACATTTTTTTTTAAAGTACTTACCAAATGTATTATACCAGTGGCCTAAAAGACCAGACACTGCCCTAGCCAGTTTGGCTCAGTGGATAGATCATCAGACTGTGGACCGAAGGGTCCCAGGTTCAATTCTAGTCAAGGGCACATACCTTGGTTGCAGGCTCTTCCTGGCTCAGGCCCTGGTCAGGGCACATGCAGTAGGCAACCAATCGATGTGTTTCTCTCACATCGATGTTTCTCTCTAGCTTCTCCTCTCTTTCGCTCTCTCTAAAAATCAATGGAAAAAAAATATCCTCGGGTGAGCATTTAAAAAAAACAAAACAAAACAAAAAACTCCAGACACTAGTGTTTGATTTACCAGTTTTATAGACCTTGGGTACAAATCTACAACACTCCCATTTGGAGCAGATGATGTAATGCAGCAATAACTTTGAGGCTCTTTTAAATCCACACTAGAAGCCTCTTTCATTTGTTCTCTGGAATTTCAGCTGAAGCAAGGATAGTGTGTGTAGACAGAGAATGTGTTGCAATGCAGTGTTGTTAGAATATGCTCCCATATCTGCCAAGGGTCACTTTCTAACTTTGTCTCCATCTGTAAAATCTAATCTCCTCTCCCAGATCCAGAGGAAGAACCAGAAGAGCAAGTAATGATTGGACTTGTTGATCTCTAAGATCACTTCCAATTCTCAGATCTGGACTCTGAACTGACCTTTCTCCTTCCAGGTCACTGGTCTCAGTGCAAGCTGAAGACTTGCCTCAACCAGCTGAGGTTCTGTTCTTCCGGAGAACGTAAAATCTGATGACCTGCTGTTGCTCTGGGTTATGATGTTGGTCCTCACAGCTTAGGAACACCAGGGCCTAAGGTTTCAGACACGTGTGTTTTAAGCATTGAATTATCTTGTGGGCAAGAAAAGCTTGAGGTCAATTTTATCTCACTCTGTAGAATTGTATTACTATTGCAGTACAGTAGACGCTAAATAATCTTAGCATTCTCACAACTCACCAGCAACCATTATTCTATATGTCTTAAATAAAACAGATAGCCTATTTTGGCATTTTCCAGGTGACGGAGGGTAATGACTAAAAATAGAAAATTTTTGTCTTTCCACATTACTAGGGCTTGCATATTGTCTGTCAGTGGAGTTGTTCTAGTTTATAGTTGAAAGTATTAAAACTGGAAGACTGTCAGGTGTGCTGGGTGTTTGCCAGATTCAATGCGACATAAAGTATTTTAAAATTTGCCATGATGACTCTTGGTGTAACACACTGTTCTGTCTCAATCGAGGGAGACAATTACATTTCAGTCTTATGTAGATAATTGTCTTTTCACGTTAACATAATTCAATCTCGGGCATCTAACTTTACAACTTGTAATATTACTTTTGTGTGGTGAACGTGAATGCCTTTAGGATTTCTTAATATAGAGGCAGGTGTAGGAGCCCCACTCTCAAAATATATGCAGTGAATGCCAACAATATTTTAGCAAGAGGAATTTATTCTTACTGCTCAGCTTACAGAAAAGCAATATGCCTGTATTCTAATGTGCCTAGCCTTTACACTTGATGAATCTCAGTCATTCTGTAAAATTCACAGAAAATGAAATAAAAAATTTGGAAGGGGAGTGGATTGGGAGGAAGAAAAGCTGAGCCAGAAAGTGGTAGCTCTTCATTCCAAGTATCTGATATTCTACTATCTTCCAAGCTCTTCTTAAAGGGCTATAATCTGTCAGATAAATTTTATTGATAATTCAGTTACGATATAAGAAGCACAGTTTTTTTTTTAATTAGTGGCCTTAGCAAACAGCTCAGAAATGCTCCTGTAGACCCCCAATTTCTCTCTAAATAGCAGCTAAAATTCTACCATTAAGAAGGGCTCATTTGGTTAAGCATTGCTGTCTCCCTTCAAAAGCACCTATTACCCGAGGGACCGAACATTGGTGGGTCTATTGGTTTACTCAGCTAACATTTATTGAGTGTTTATTATGTGCCAAGCATTGAATGGGTGGAAAGATGGTGATCTTAGTTGGAATGAGCATGCTTTTCCCTGGAACATCCTGCTCATTTTACTTCTGCAGAAGCAGGATCCATATACAAAGCTTATGTGCAGAAACTTACTCTGGTGGAAGCAGACTATTTAAATCAGAGCAGACCTTACTTAAATCCAATTCATGAACTATTTTAACAACCGGCAGTTCCAAGAACTTACCTCCTCACTCCCCTTGGTTCATCTATATAATAAAAACCCAGTGGTCGTAATGCTGTAACAACCAAAGACCAGTCACCAGGAGGTGCACTGATGGGTCCCACGGCACCAGCGGGACTTGACGCTGGGTCCACAGTGCCGGCAGGTCTGGATCTCACGTGTTTTCACGCTCTGGGCCTCCAGTTTATAAATAATTTGCATGCTGCTTCAGTTCTGCGTTTGGAGGGCCTCTAGTTTATAAATAATTTGCATGCTGCTTCAGTTCTGTGTTTGGAGAGTGAACTAAAAATCTATTTACCAAAGGGATTAATAGCCACCCCCACCCAGTTGATATATACATAAAAAATTTATTTTCTGCAAATATTTTGTTTGCTTGAAAGATCAGGCATATTAGAACGGGTGAGAAAATCTGCTTTTTGTGATGTATTCAATGAATCTTTGAAGTAGGAGGATGTTAAAGACCTCAAGTTTATCCCTTCATTCTAAATACAGGGGCTGGGAGGACTGAGAGCTGAAACCCCGGGAACTTCTTCTATATTCTCAAACAGAAGTTCCTCTGACATTTGAAAGTATTATTTTCTCCTAAGATAGCCCAATTCCTATTTTAGCCAAGAAAAACAAAACAAAACAGAAATGTCAAAAATAATGGAATGGTCTTTTTTCCCTGAGTCTTGTTCATTAGGGAAAATGTGTAGTTGAAAACTTCATAAATTAAGTGTTACAAAGTTTAATATACATACTGCTAATTATTTGTTTTGTTTTGTTTGGCCTGGCTGAGAACTAGGGATCCTCTCCATTTCCACTCAGATGTTGCTTCTGGAAAGCATTTCCTGAATGCTTTGTGCCCCAGAGACAGGTCCAGATGCTTGTCTTCCGTGATCTCACGGCTCTCTATACTCCTTTCTCACAAGTTTTAGCCTTAAGAATGCAGGTGTCACCTGCATTTACTTATTTATTGCCATTTTATTTGTCAAGGCAGCCTTTATTTTTTACTATAGTATAGGATGTGGGACAGGGGTTTGGTAAATATCCGTGACATGAATAAATGAAGGATGAATGCAAGTAGAAGGATGCTTGTAAGTCCTAACCATCCCAAAGATCTCTCTCTCCATAGCCCATCTAGCCATGGGGTTCCACAGCCTTCTCTAGGCTGAATTTCCTGCACTGGGTCAATAGTGGGTGGTCAACAAAGACAAGGGTACTACCTCCAGAATGGCCCAGATAGCCATCCTAGGCACCACTTCCTAAACTCTTCCATTAAATGCTGCGTGTATTGTGCCACTGCAATAATCTTATTGTCTCTCTGTTTCCAAATGTTTTTATTTTTTTTTCTGGCTGGCATGAAATGTCCTCTGTAATCACAACTCATACAACCCACTCAACAATTCTCTTTTCCTGTTCAGTTAGTACCATATACTTCAAACATTACAACAGAATGCTGTCTCATCCACATGTTAGTGGTTATTCCCACTTCTCTATATTTAGAAATGTTTATTTGTTCCACATGAAATGTTCCCATTCCCTTTCACCCATCCCAACCCTACTTGCTCTTCAGAAAGCACTGTGAACCTTTGTTAGGTCATTTTAATTGAGCAGCTTATAGACTCACTAGTTGGCATCAAAAGCATCTCTATGTCTGGGGTCTGAAACATGTGTTGTCGTTGTTCAAATTCATCCCACAGAACTTTTTTTGTTTGATCCACATTACACTTTTTAAAAGATTAGTTACCAACAGTTATAAAGCAAGAGAGTTTGCACAAAAGTAAAGATTTGGAAGCATCGCTTGAAAAACATCAGAAGATCTAAAGACAGCGGTGGGACCAAACTTCCATAGATCAATATTCATTTGATGCTGAGGAGCACCTTTTGCCCCTAGATGGTCTGTGACCTCTTCAGTTACCATTGTCTTTATGCCCTAATTACCCAGGAATGGTAGTTGCGTAGCTTCTATATGAATTTAAGGCCTCTAGAAACGCTAGTTTGGGAGTGGTGTAAGATGATTACCTATTCAATGAGGGGCAGTATTCAATATCAATTTCCCCACCATAAGTTTATTTTTTTCACTGCTTTTTTTTTCCATCTTAATATTATTCACAGGACACTAGTACTAAAAGAATTCATGGTCTTCGTCTTTCCTGTACCAAGCATTCACACATCCTTGGTGGCCGCTAAGATAACAGGGAGGTACAGGCAGAAAGATTTCAAAAGGTTTCAAGCTACCACTTAACAACATATGCTCCCTTAAGAATACAGGAATTTATAAAAAAAATGACAACTGTGGGAATTTCAATTTTCTATTATAAATCATCTTCTCTCTTTTATGTTCTTGAGAGCTGGAAGCTGACACACATAATTATTTCTTGTTAGATATTGAATAAAAAAGCCTAGGAGATATTGTTTAAGCTGTTCAGAGTGTTGGGATGGTAGAGGGCATGAGACTGCTGAGTAATGAAGGCTTTCTTGCGTAATAGCAATATTTTTGTTCAGACTGTGTGACAATTATTAGTTATTAGTTACATTTAGTCATACAGTTCCAATCTGTTTGCGCACAATTTGGAGAGTACCTAGAATTCCCTCTATTATATTATTCCTGCAAATTTGACTTGTGAATAACTCCAAGAGCATTTAGTGGACAGGGAACAGGAACTTGACTAAGAGGCAGAGAGGGGAACAAAGAAGCTACAAATACCATGCAGTTGGGAGAACTGATTTATTCTCCAGGCACCCAGGGCCAGGGAAATACATACGAATTGAGAGGAAGGAGATTTAGATATAATATATCGACACATTTTCAAACACATTAAGTCTCTGAAGATACTCTGGGTTTCATCAGTAGTTAGTGAGCTCCCTGTCATGGAGAGGTTTGGGAAGACATCACATGGCTGTTTGTAGGTGAGTGGGCACTATAGCATTGAACACTAGTGGAACTATATCTTCGCACATCAATTCTAGATGATTCAGAGTTGCATAAGACAATTTCATGCCTCTCACATTCTGACAAGAAATCCACTCATATCTCTCATTTATAAAAAAAATTTTAAGTGCTTTACAGAAGATGTTGTAGTTATGAACCATCTTTAATTTCTTTTTTAGACTTTCTCAAGTTTTAAAATAAGCACATATTTTCTTAAGAAGAAAAAAAATTGCAAATTTTAAAACGATACCCTCCCTTTCCCTTTGGAATTTTTGGAATAGTTAAAAGTTGCAAAAGAATAGATGAGGTACTTAACGCAGCCTCAAAACCTAATTTAAATACCACTTTCTTTACACACCGTGTCCTAATTATCTAAAACAAACAAACAAACAAAAACCCAGCATCTCTCCCTCCCTCCATAACTCCTTACAGCATGTCCTATGGCTACCACCTGTTTTACTCCATATGACCTGGATTAATTGTCACCATCTCCTGTGTGTTTATTCTGCTACTTAACTAGACTGTAAACTTTGAAAAAGTAAGTGCCCCATGACAGCAATTAGCAGAGCACTTAAAGTACTTGTAGGTATGTAATGTAAGTGCCTCTGGTGTGTGCATTGCCAATTTCCAAACAAAGATAACCTTGTCTCTCTGTAAGGCTCAGTTTGTTCATCTTTATAATATTATATATCTCATTCAATCTATATATAAGCCTAAGCGACCATTATGACGGAACGACCGGAATGACCAGAATGACCAGTCGCTATGACGTGCACTGACCACCAGGGGGCAGACGCTCAATGCAGGAGCTGCCCCCAGCCCACAGGCTCCTATTGCTGATGCTGACCAAGATCCTGGTTTCTCCCCCCAGCCAGCAGGCTCTGATCGCCCGATTGGGGCCAGGCCTCTGGGCTGGGACAGGAAACCAGGGTAGGGTAGTGGTAAATGTGGCCCCTTTCCTAGGGGGGCCAAGGGCCAGATCCCTCCTTGGGGCCGGAGGCAAACCTCCTGGGTCTCTCCCTCCCAGCTGGCAGGCCCCGATTGGTCTGCCGCCTGCCTGTCAATGTGGCAATTGGTCCCTCCCCCTGGATGGCAGGTCCTGATCAAGGCTGGGCCCCAGGTTGGGACGGGGAACCAGGGGTGGGTGGCAGTGAATGCGGGTAGTGAGGGAAGGAGGAGGCAGAGAGGTAGGGAACCTCACGGTGGTGGCATGTGGGCAGCAAGGGAAGGAGGAGGTGGGAAGTTGGGGAACCTGATTGGCCCTGATCTCGGCCCAGGCCTAGGGATCCCACCCGTGCATGGATTTTGTGCACTGAGCCTCTAGTTATAAATAATAGCTAAATGATAGATATATTAAAGGCATTTGCATGAAGTCTTATGTAAATATTTATGTTTGTTTTCCAAACAAGGTACATTTAATGGTAAATCATTAATGGTAAATGTGTGTTTATGTACACATGTTTATGTTTCCCCCCAATATCCAGAATAATTAAAAAAAATACAGTAACCAAAATGCAACACAATAATTAGAATGTTATTGGCATTGGTTTTTCGAATGAAGTATATTTCTTTCTAATTTTTTCTTACTTTTCTTGATCTAAAGTACTCATTTTTAGTTAAGGTCATGTTATTTCTGCACTTGTCATTTCCACTTTTTCTGAGCACAAACCCACTAGTAGGAAAAGGGGACAAAAGACATATTCAAGTGCATATTGGAGACCTGGGTGGTTGCAGCTATGAATGTGTATTTATATTTCCACTGTAGATCAAATACAAGTTTAAAAGATGTTCTGCAAATTTATGTTCGGGGGCACAATTATGGTCAATAGGCAGTTAGAAATGTCACTAATGTAGTTTCTACTAAGCCATTTTTTATAATAAAATTATATAAAATGAAGGGGTTTGTGTTAGATTAGGGTTAATGTCAATATTGGTCATTTCTTGGTTTGTTTCCATTTTCATAATCATCTGTCTCTAGATAGAATGTTTTAAACCAATCAAAGTCATCCAATTGTTTTCCTGAAGAAATATAGCAAATGCTATTGGTGCAGTTCAGTACAGTCAATTGCAGGCTTCACTGCAGTGACACTTAAGATAACAATTGAAACTGATGAACAAAAATAGATCCAGAGACAAATGGCAGGGGAGGGGGGTGGTTAGAGATCAACCAAAGGACTGGTATGCATGCATATTAGGTAACCAATGGACACAGACACTAGGGTGGTGGGGGCTTGCCCTCAGGGGTGGGAATGGCTGGGGGGGGGGAAGTCAATGGGGAGGAAAAGGAGATATATGTAAATCTTTAGACAACAACAATAATAATAATAATAATAAAAAGATAATTGGCCAGTGTGGAGTACACAGCCCAGAACTCTTGCCTCAATGCTGGATTATTTCTGTGGTGCAATTTACAATTCAGAGCTTCCTAAGGAATCAGCCTTAGGCTAGACCACATCTGAACCTGTATTTACTATTCCTTCCTCTTTCCTAATCTGCTTCCCTCTCTGGTTCTTCACAGAGCACTCTTTTGACAAACTGCTTGCACACAAATCCCTGTTGCAGGTGCTTCCTCTAACACATAAAACCTAAGACAAATAACCTTAAAATTAGATGGACAGAACTAAATCATGTGCCTTGACAATAAATCTTTGACAATAATATCTATAGTAGGTAAGAATGTTTGGGATGGTCCCAATGGAAAAGTAATTGAGGTTTTTGCATTAGATCAGTGCTACTTAATCAGAAGCAAATTTGCTCAACAAGCAACATTTGGCAATGTCTGGAGACACTTTGGTTGTGAGAAATGGTTGTGAGAAGAGGGGAAGAAGGCAGCTGGCATCCAGTGAACAGGAGTGAGAAATGCTGCTAAATATTCCACAATGCGCAAGACATCCCACCACAGCAAAGGATATTGGGTCTAAATTGTCCCTAGTGCTACTGTTCAGCATACCTGCTATAGATCCAACATACTTGTTAATTCTTGAAGTCACACTGCATTAGAACTTTCGTTTCCCTGACTCAATGGATTTTGATTAAAGCCCTATAATTTGGGAGTAAAAGAAAAAAAGAATCCACCCAGACATAGGTTGGGATACATGAAACAAAACTCAATAAGATTTAATGGACAAAATAAAACTTTTCCTTTTGAGCAGATATTTAATTTTCTTCATTGAGGCAATTGCCCATTTCATCTTGCTCCACACCTTTCATCCCTAGGAACGTTCTTGTTTGAAAAGGAGTAATTCGTATCTAGCTTGCTTTGAGTCACGTACCTAAAAGATCATTTTGGGGGGTGTATTTTGTTTTGTCTTGTATTTTGTTTTTATTTGCCTGCCCCAATAAAGTTAAAATATTTTGTTATAAATGCATTCATGTATCTGTGTGAATATCTTATATAATAAAATCCTAATATGCAAATCGACCAAACATCAGAATGACCAGTCGCTATGATGTGCACTGACCACCAGGGGTCAGACGCTCAATGCAGGAGCTACCCCCTGATGGTCAGTGTGCTCCCACAGTGAGGGCAGCGGCAGTGGTGGGAGCCTCTCCCACCTCCATGGAAGCACTAAGGACCCCCTCGAGGGATGTCTGACTGCTGGCTTAGGCCTGGGGGGAGTGGGCCTAAATTGGCAGTCGGATATCCCCCAAGGGATTCTGGACTGCGAGAGGGCACGGGCCTGGCTAAGGGACCTCCCCCGCAATCCACCTCCCAGAGCACGAATGTTGTGCACTGGGCCTCTAGTATATAAATAAATGAATATACCCACTAATATATATTTGTCATTTTCTATAATATTTAGAGTTATTAAATATATAATGTTCTCAAGGAAATTGAATCCTCATTTTTGGCAAGGAAATTTAAGTTTAAAATTCGATCTTATGACTCTAGGATTGATACAACTTTTGTCTATGCCCTTCATAAGCCAGGGCATACTGTCCACATGCCCAAAAAGCAACAATTTGATATGATTGCTGTCTCCCTTCTGTGACTAGGCTTAGTCTCATAGTGTTGAAAATACACCACTCAGTTCATCCCATCTGCAGGGGCAATGCGAAAGGGTTGTTTCCCTTCTGGGTTGGTCTGAATCCATCTGGTGCTCCAGCGTAATGACTTTCCTTAGGTTATCTAAACATCACTTGAAGGTAGTGCTGGTCTACCAGCAACTATCAGCTTTCTTGTGGGGCCACAAAGAATCCAGGGAAGTCTTGGCTTATGGGAAATGGGGCACTGCAGAGGCAGGTTAGACAAATTTAATCTGTGAAAACGCAAGTTTACACAAATGCTGAATAATGGACAGATTTTAGAAAATAAGTCTTCATTTTGTGAATTTCATGAAGTTTCTTTAAATTGCATTAGCCAAGTACATTTACAATATAACTTAATTTCTCAAAAAAAATCATACAGAAATTCCAGGAAATGGTTCTTTTCAGCACTAAAATTATAAATCACGGACAGTGTTGGGAGAAAGCTTATCGATCACACAGTTTAAGTTCTAACCTTTCAGCTCTGAGGAGAAGTGCTTAAAGAGGTGTGGTACCTAACAGTCCAGATCCCTTTGACCTCACTGTAGCTTTGAGTTGACAGCTTCCATTTGATAAAGAGAGGCTTGGGCAGGGTGATTGCTGACCCTCCTGTACAGAGCTTCCCTTCCTTTGGAGGATTTACACAGCCATTGTTGACTTTGGGAATCACAACTCCCTAAAGACTCTTCCACAACTATTGAATCTGCCATTACCCTCAATGCCCAAATTATCAGTCTTTCTGGGGAGATAATCAGTCAACCTAATGGTTCAATAAGTGCTTGTTAAATTGCATTGAACCAGGTTTGTTCACCCATCCATCCAACTGTGCAGGACTCTGGGGATGCCATGGTGAAATATATAGAGTTTGAAGTAGACCAGGTCCACTCTTGATAGTTTGTTGGTGGCACAATTTTAATGTGAAGTCTGGAAATGGCCTTAGCACTCCAAATGCTTCCCACATCTCCTCTCTGAAGTTTGAAACTTTTTACAAAGTAATGGGCAGCCATTACTTTGAAGTGATGAGTTCTCTGGGAAACGGGAGTTGTTTTAAGCATTTAACTGGAATCATGGAGAGTGAGGATTGATTCAAGCAGCAGGCTAAAGTGCTGGTTCGATATCCATTATCCATTGGGTCTCAATGGTGCTTGTCTGCCTTGTAGCTCTTCTTCCCTCTTTTTAGAAATACACCCCATCTGCTTGGTTATAGGGATTGCCCAGAACCTAGTCTAAGTCAAATGGAATAACCCTACACTTTGACCTTATTTATTGATCCAAGGTTAGGCTCATTAACCATGTTGTACCAACCAAAGCATTTCCTAATATTGTTCCACTTCTTACTCAATGAGCCATTCTTCTAATAAATCTCCTAATTTCTCTGAAATATATTTTGAGTTAGGGTCTTGACACTTATCTTCAAGTGGTTCATGCTAATACAATGTCTAAGATCCTTGAGATGGTAATTCTGTGTGGATGATGCATCACATAGTCACGCTGAGATAAATAATTTTCTTCTATATCTTTGGCCTTTCTTTTTAAATCCCTAATTTTACTATTATGTGCCACAAATCTGTGGCTTTATAATAAAACCAAACATAAAAACAAACTCTTTGCCCCCAACACTTACAAAGACACAAATTCTGTGGGTTTTTTTCCCCCCTGAACTTAAAATTAGTTTATAATTTGTGAGGAGCTCAACTACCCCTGTTAACAAGCAAAGCAATGAATCCACCTCTAACATTCCTCAATACAAAAATAATGAAAAAGAGACAAAGACAGACAGAGGCAGACAAAGAGGAACAAAAGAGAATGTAGCTCAAAGGAAAACCAATAATAGTGATCAAGGTCAGCTGATGCAGCCAAATAGTTGTCCTCAAGTTTATGAGAAAATGAACTGGAGTGAGTGCAAGTGTGAGCAAACCTATATTATTGGCAAATTCCAGGTGCTATTCTACCCCAGCATTTAAAACAAACAAACAAACAAACAAGCAAACGAGGAGATTTCATTATATATTTTTAGAGGATTCAGATGCCATCTGTTTCTGGAAGGGTTTTTGAAAAAAAAAAAAAGATTTTCCTAAAAATGTACCAACATTTTTGCTTCACTTGTCTTTCCTAACTGACTCTGAGAGATTGAGGTGAGGAGCAGGGAAGGGGAAGTGGAAGAGTTTAGGTGGACTGATAGGGACGAAATTGAGGGTGTCTTCTGAGAACTACCAGAAGATGCATATATGTGGTCTGTGTTCACAGCCATTCAAACCCTTGGGGAATGGGCATTCTTGATGAGAGGCACAAAAGCCCTGGTTCTCTGTTGGGTCAGCCTTCAGGCACATGTTCATACATTTTGTGGAGAAGGTGGCTCTGTCATTCTCCCAATGAACTCTATTACCTACTCACTGAATCATGAAGGCTCTTACATATTTTTTAAAAAGTCATTTTTGGAGGAAGAAGCAGTATATTAGACATGAATAGTTGGTTAGATAGAATAATTTCCCATTCCTCCTTCCTCAGAAAGCCACAAAAGTTGCCCTCATGCCTGGAGGAAGATGAACTCATTCAGAGTCCCAAGGGTAGGGTTGGTTGGCAAGGGGAAAGTAATGCTCTTAAAACTGTGCTCAATCTAGAATTTGGCATTTATCCTCATCCAGGAAGGCTGAAGGGAAGATCATTTACTTCACAATTATAAAAGAGATTATTTTCATTTCTAATTTTTGGATGCCTAATATGAATAAGGAAGCAGGGAGTCTGAGTTATTACAGTCAGCCACGGATGCTACCAGCCTGTGGATTAAGCCAATTCTATAATTGGCAGAATGGAGAAACTGATCCCTAAGAATGCTACTGAGCTGTGGAGTTGACATACATGACTCCTGCCCTAATACGGGACTTATTATATTTAAAATCTCATTTCCATAATATTAAAGGAAGTTAAATAAGGCATTTCTGATACTTATATCCAAAATATCCCTAAATTGGAAAAGAAATTACATTTGAATACTAAAAAATAATTCCTTATTTTTTACAATTAAATTTTAGTATGGGGAAAAGAAAGTGAAAGTACATACAAGAACTCAGGATGACAAAAGGGAGGACAGGAAAGGGAGAATTGAAAGATCAGAGAAACTGGAGACCAGCAGAGCTCAAAGAAAACCCTACTGAATTCACAGTTTCCCCAGGAGCTGTTTTAAAGCCAGCTAACTTTAGACCAGAAGGCTGCCTCTTTTATTCAATAATTTTCTTTTTTAAATCCCTGCCATATGCTTAGAGTAGTCAAAATCATGGGAATAGAAAGTAGAATGGTGGTTGCTAGAGGCTGAGAGAAAATAGAGAAATGTGGAGTTATTGTTTAATGGGTATAGTTACAGTTTTACAAGATGAAAAGAGTTCTGGGGATAGATGGTACATAATAAATGTATTTAATACCAATGAACTGTATGTTTAAAATTAAGATAGTAAATGTGACATTATGTGTATTTTACCACAATAAAAACATTAGAAAAAATTTCTACCTACCATATACTAAGTTACTAGAAATACAAAAAATTAAAATACCCACTTCTCTACTTATAAATGTTCAATATTAAAATATCCATAGTAATATTTAAAATTTTAAATAGTTTCTTGTACTTATATTGCATCATTTCATCCTTATAATGACCCTGTGGATATGCGGACAAACATATATTTCCCCACTTTATAAAAGGCATAGGAGACTTTATTCCCTGTAGTCTTTTGTTGTTGTTAATCCTCTCCCAATGAGATTTTCAATTTTTTTTTCTTTTTTCTTTTCTTTTTTTTTTTTTAGAGATAGTGAGAGGGATGGGGAGAGACAGAGAGAGTGAAACATTGATGTGAAAGAGACATTGACTGGTTGACTATCACATGAACCCAACTAAGGTATGTGCCCTTGACTGGAATTGAACCCAGGACCCTTCATTCCACTGGGCCAATGCTCTATCCATTGAGCCAAACCAGCTAGGGCCCTGTAGTCTTATAAAATCAAATTGTGAAATTAAGGTTTCAATCCCAGTCTGTTGGATTCTTATCAATCCAACCTTGTTTCTTATATTGTACTATGCTCATGGGAGAATTAGAAGTTAAAATTCACCATCCCCAACCACCTATTGTTGTAGAGGAAATTTTTAGATAATACAGTGAAAATAGGACTCTCCCAAGGCCCAAAACTCTGAATGACACTAGGAGAGGGACTGATGCTTGGATAGAACAAAGTTGTCTGTTTGTCAGATGGCTAGACATTATTTACCATATGATCTGTGGCCACAAACTGAAAAAGAAAATGGCTTAATTCAAGATTTAATCTATTAACTCCACATTCTAAGTACTTAGAACTGAATCAACGGAATAAAAACATATTCTACTGCCTGGAAAAGGTCCAGAACAGATCCTTTGCTTCACGAAGGTGCCCCATATTTTCTCAGAGTAGAGATAAAAGACAATTTGAATCACAATTTCTGAGAGTTGTTAGTGCACTAAGTATCTGTGGATGAGCTGTGCTGGTTGCAAAAAGTGTCAGGGAGCTGTAATAATTGCAACACAATTAGCTAAATATTCATGGAAGGGCAAGAAAAGGAGTTGGATAGTGAAGTATGAAGTGGGCAAAGATATTGTGGATCATTATTAGTGGATATTTTGTAATTTCCTTTTCTTACATGACTACATTTACCTGTTATGTCCCAGGTAAAACTTTTTTTATATGGCTGATCATGGTCCATAGGTTTATTTCAAAGCAACTTGACATGCCATATGCATACCCTTATGATCTGCCTGATGTCACACTTTCTATATATTCTTACCATCTTCTTCTAGCATTATGTTTATATCCCTAAATTTACTGGATCTCTTATATCTCCAAGATTTCATTATTTCTGCCTTATCTGGCTGAAATTTTCTCTTGGAAATATTAACTTCTAAAATGCTTTCAATTTTTATCCATTGAGATCATAGTAGATACCCTAATTCTGGATTTCCCTGTTGCCAACTATATCAAAGCCATTCTAATAATTATATTTACATTTTTTGAATTCATTATCAGTATGGATAGCTTATGAAGATAGGATTGTATGTTGATCACTGTTTTATCTCCAATACCAGATACATCACAGTCACTAGATAATTGTTTATTAAATGAATATGGAAAGATTTTGTACAGTCTTCTAAATGTTTAGGGACTCACCTGCTGATGAACAGCTTGGCTGTCAGAAGGAATTTCCTAGACTAGGTAATAGGTTAGAGCTCATATCATTCAAGGATTATTCTTGATTAGAAGTCCATGATTCAATGCATTATTAATGAAACATTAAGTTACATATACCTTATAGTTAGAAATGGCAGAAGTAAAATCTACTTCCTAATCCTCACAAAGATGAAATAGTTTAATGGATGAAACAAAAAAGGATAAAAGACTGGGGAATGAGAAATAACAACAAGCTTTTAGAAGCAGAAAGCAAATGAACAAGTGAAAACTGACTTAGCAGAACCAAGAAACTTGAATACTGTGCTTGAAGTGGGAAAGCCAAGATGAAGCCTTATGTACATAGCTCAATCCCTAGAAGACTTGCAGGAAATAAGAACCTTGGCAGTTGGGATTAACGTGGGACTAAAGGATTATTTGAAGATCTCTTTAGGAAGCAATGAGGTCCACAGGTATTCTACCCTGCTCTGTATAGTCACATGGCTGACTTTCCTCAACCTGAGTTGATAACTAGAAGTATATCCTTTCTTTTTTTGGCAAAATTCCAGCATCAGATTCCATATTAATACAGAGAAAAGAAGGAAGTGGGGGGGGGGGCGGTGCAGAGGTTGTTCTATGTATCCCCAATTAGAACCATAGGCAAAGATCATAAAATATTGAAATATATTTTCACAAACTTCTAACTAACATGCTCCATATATTAAGGAAAAGTAGTGTTTGATTTCATATAATTTAAAAAATATGGACAGTAGTGTCAAATCTAACTCTTCCCAAGCATTAACTTTGTTTAAACATTGTAAAATAATTGTTTGAATGTCAATAAAAAAAAGAAAAACACAACTTCCGAGATCAGACAAGATCGGGCGCGTTCAGGGTGGTATGGCCGTAGACGAAAAACACAACTTAAAGAAAAAAAGAAGTGTATCCTTTACAGAGAGTGAAATAGAGTGTCTAGATTTGGAATTCTAGACACAGTTGAGGGTGGAATCCATTTTTTAAAAAATATAAATAGTATTCAGTGAAAGCTTCACAGTGAAAGTTGAACTGCCCCATTGCAGTCTTCTCCTACATGATTCCCAGAAAGTTAGCATCCAGCTTATACCCTAACAAATAGGAATTCTACTATCATTCTTATTTAGAATGTCTCAGCAACTGGAGCTAAAAGACCCAAAGATGCAGACATTAAGGATTCCCAAAAGACACAGCCCATTCAGATAATGTTAGAGTTAGGGGCATTGAACAGTTCCAATCACATGCACAGGATTTCTGATCAATTCTTTATTCTTCACTATTTAATGTCTGCAAAAAAAAAAAAAAAGGATTACTAGACATTTGAAGAAAGCATTGGATATGGAAAACAAAGACCAAAACCAAATAAACAAACAACTGTTCTAAACTTCAGTTTCTTTAGTTTTATGTACCCTGAATAGTTTCTATCATCAATATCTTAAAATAGATAAGTAGATATATTACATTTGTGATATAAGAACAAAAGGCTACATAAACATGTGTAGAACGTACTTTAGCTCTTGATAATAGAAAAAAATTAAAATAATAGATTATTTAGAATATAAAGTTATGGAAATTACATAGCAAGCAAGGCAGAATAAAAGTGATGAGGAAAAGAAGGTAATGACTGGAAAATCAGAGAACCAGTTCAGGAAGTGCAATGCCTGAGCAATAGGAGACAAGAGTAAATGGGGGGAGGATATCATCAATGATATAATTCCATGTTTTTTTCCAGAATTAAGATACATGATTATACAGAAAATAAAGATCAAAAATCATTACTGTCAATTTGAAGACACAAGTGGTAAAAAGAAACTTCTAGAAGCTTCCAGATAAGGGGAAAATATTCATGTGAAAAGTTAGGAAAAATGGCCTAAGATATATCTCCATAATAGCAATTCCAGATGCTAGAATACAATAAATATCCTTAAAGCTCTGAAGAATTGTTTTTTTTTCCAAATAGAATTGCATATTCAAAAAGATTGTCAAGAAATTTTCAGTGTTACCCCACCCCTCCCAAAAAAAGTTACCTGCAATGCACTTTATTAAAAAAGAAAAAAGATTGGGGGGAAGGGGGTGACAGGGGTGAGGGAAGAGACTGGACAAAAATTGTAATCCTATGGACGAGGACAGTGAGGGGGGTAAGGGCATAGGGTAGGTGGCAACTGGGTGGAAGGGAGCTATGGTGGGCGGTGGGAGAGGAACAACTGTAATAATCTGAACAATAAAGATTTATTAATTTAAAAAAAAGAAAAAGAAAGCTATTGGAAAACATGCTGTTATCAATGAGAGAAAACTGAGAAACAAGACAAAATGTGAGTTGGAACTAGGGGAGTGAGCAAAAGTGGCAGGTAAGAAATTCCTTGTGGTGATGTTAAAAGAAGTTTGCATAATGGCAGTTATTCAACCGTTTTATTTTTTTTTATTTTTTTAATATATTTTATTGATTTTTTACAGAGAGGAAGGGAGAGAGATAGAGAGTTAGAAACATCGATAAGAGAGAAACATCAATCAGCTGCCTCCTGCACATCTCCCACTGGGGATGTGCCTGCAACCAAGGTACATGCCCTTGACCGGAATCAAACCTGGGACCCTTCAGTCCACAGGCCAATGCTCTATCCACTGAGCCAAACCGGTTTCGGCTATTCAACCATTTTAAAGAGCTACTTTCAAGACCGGAAGTAGTTGGAAAAGAACTATTACTTTAAGAAAAGGAAATTGATAAAAATTTAATTTCTTTGATTATATTAAAAAGAAGATTTACCCAGTTGCTGAAGAATTTAGAATTGGATTAATGATAAGTACTTAGAAAAACAAAGCAAGTGAAAAGAGAAAAGGATGAAGAGAATGGGAAGGAAGAGGTAGTAAATTACTAAGAGCAGGCATAAAACAAACAAACAAAACTCTTACACAACAAAGTACAACTAGCCATGTTCTATACTACATGTCTCAGCTGTGAACAGTATTGATGTGGTAAAAGAAATTTCAGTAGTACATATTGACCTATTTAATGTTACAACTATGATGGAAGGGTGTGCGACCTGGGCAGGCGGTACAGTGGTAAAAGATATATTCTTATCTTCCATAATGAAAAGTCACTACACATTTTTTTAAAAAAAAGCAATATAAGGTTGTCATTTAGAAGTTTTAATGTAAATTCTAAAATTTAGCAATTTAGAGAGTTGAAAATGTTTGCTCTGGGAGCAGATAATGGAGTTGGCAAGAGCATGCTATCACTGTGAAGTCAAATGGTATTATTAGGATGACACTAACTGCTATAACATACAAACCCCAGGGTTTACAATGGCCTCAAACACAGAACAAGTTTATTTCTCACTCACTTAACAGCCCAAGGTGAGTGTTCTGCATGGTTTAGATGGCTTTTACATGAGCTCAACTAGGAAGAAGTTCTACCATTTTCAAACTTGAGTGAAGTTTATCACCATCCCAGTCTGTTGAGAACAAGGAGCATGGAAGAGCACACACACACACTTGGGAGGTTCTGAAGGTCGAACCTCAGAGTTGCACCACCCTGCCCCAAAAGCACTGATAGAACAGGGCCACATGGCTACTCCTAACTGCCACAGAGGTTGGGAAATAGAACCCAGATGTGCAAAACAGGAGGCCCCAAATACTGGTGAACAGTCAGAGTTTTGGCAACAATTTTTTAGGACTATTTGATTCTTTAAACTAAGTATACATATAGCTTGTTGCTGCAATTGCCTTTTGTTCTAAACAGATAAAAATAAACAGACGAGAGGGAGTGAATAAAAGTAACAGGGGTTTGATTATGATCTATTTACCTGATATTTTTAAATTATAAAATTTTGTTGAAGGTACAAAATACTACTTATCTGGAGCCATTGCACTCCATGCCCCCAACAGGGGGGAGTCCAACAGCCCTTCCTATGAAGAGAGGCTGGAAACCCAAGAGCATAATTCTAATATAATGTCAGAGAAGGTAGTGTTGTCCCTATTTTACAGATGAGGCAACTGAATTCTTGAGTGACTAAGTGAGAGACATGAAGTGTGCCATTCATTCAACAATATTTATTAAAGCATCTACCACTACCATGGGCCACTCATCACCTATGTGCAGCAGCTAGAGAAACAACCCAGACGCACCCTCCACTCACACAGAGCTTTAATCCCAGGGAGGCTGCCCAGTGGTAGAGAGGAGACTCTAGCTCAGGTCCGCTGCCAGGGGGCTCAGAAGATCCCAGCAGCTCCTGCCAGGCCTCTCTAGCTATTATGCTTGTCACAGATCACCTCTCATTAGTTGTACTGAAATAAACTCTCTACAGCTATTCTTTCTGAGGGCTTTTCCTATTTATGGAGTCAACAAAAGATGAAAATTCTCTTGGGGAAAATCTCTGTGAGTCAAAATCACACCTTTCCCTCCTCCCCTCCCCCTGCTTAACAGCTTTTGACAGATGCTTCAGACCAGTGTGGAAAAGACATGAACACTCCCTTTCTGGGTCTCCCCTGCTTTATCCCAGCTATTAGAGGCACTGTGACAGCACCTTTCATGGCTGCCTCTAACACTTGTTAGGCATGCTCTTCTATTCCGACAGACTATGGCTATCTGATCTCCTGAATTGTGATGTAAAATAGTCACCCAGTTGCCTGAAAATTAACAATCATCTCTGCTTCCTACATGCCCCACTTGAACTTAAATGATGTATGCTTTGTTGCTGCTATGTTTAATGAATGAGCATGTTTGTAGAAGAGCTTTAAATCTGTAATGAACATGACAAGTGTTGCAAGAAATATGGAGATTCTAGAGAGTTGTTCTCAAGGGATAACCATGCAATGAATTGTCCAAACTGGAATATGTTGAGAATGAGAGGTGATGATGTTGAGACAACAGGGAGAAGTGGCACTCTGGACAAAAAGGATATGTGAGTCTTGAAGACTGACTTCACTTTCCTTGTCCATCAGTGGGTAAATGGAGAAACAAAAGGTGGTGTATACACCAATGGAATAGTATTGTCTTAAAAGGAGGAAATTCTGACATGCTACAAAAGGATGTCAGAGGACATTTGCTAAGAGAAGTAAGGCTGTCTCACAAAACCAAAGACTGTAAGATTCCACTTATTTGACATATCTAACATAGTCAAATTCATGGAAACAGAAACTAGAATGGTGATTGCCAGGGGCTAAGGGGAGGAGGGAATGTGAATTTAATGAGTACGAAGTTTCTGGTTGCAAAAATGAAAAAGTTCTGATGGTGGTTACACAACATGTAAATGTATTTAATGCCACTGAACTGTTCACTTAAAAAAAATGTTACATTTCATGTTATGGCATTTCAACACCAAAAAATATAAACACAATTATTGATTCCACTTTTTAAAATCTGGAATATTATCAAGCAGACCAGAGTATCCCCAGGGACCTCTCTCCCAGAGATAACACATTATGATCCCAGTGAAGAGTCATTAGGATGTAGTTAAATTACCCCCTGCTGCCCTCTGTGTTATGGCCACTTGAGAAAATACATGAAGAATCCAATGTGGATTTGTCCCTGGGGAAGCTGGTCAGAGAACTCAGTAAACCTTCCCTCCTCCCTCCTCACCCTGGACTTGAGCACAGCCCTGACTGCAGTGAGCAGTGGCAGGCAGAGCATCTGGAACTGGGAGAGCAGCTACCTGTCTGTTCCCAGAAAGCAAAGTATTTGATTTACTTCTCACAGGCAGCAAGGCAAACCCTCTGTTCCCGCGAGTAGGAAGCCCAAGAGGCCAAGAGGAGAAAAAAGATCCAGAACATCAAGAGGGCAGTGACCCACACTGTCTGGGGTTTCAGATAGTGGCACTGTCTGCCCTCCTTTCAATGCCTCCCAGTTGGCAGGTTCTCCAGGCTCAACAAGCACACCAGAGGCCCCAGGCTTCATGCACAGAGAGGAGGAACCCATAAATGGGATGAAAGAAAGAACTGAAAAAGATGTCCCTTCCACACTAACCACCTCGAAGCTCTGCTTTTCCTGTGGCCTCCTAGATTCACGACAAACATTTTTCTTCCTGTTGTCATCAGAGAGTGGGGAAAAACTGGTTTCTCCTTTACCTGTGGCCCATCATCAGTGTGTGCCAGGTTGCTCCCCCTTTACTCCCAAGGCTGCCCACATAAAGGAGAAGTCTTTGGAGTACAAATTATAAAAGGGAGGGGGTAGGGTATGACCCTTGGATCCAAGTTGAGCAGTTCAGACACAGTTTCAATCCTTTAATCAACTTTCCCTTACCTTACCCTGTATTGTTATGTTGATTCACTGATTCATATGTCTATGACTTACCCAACCCCCAGCCCCAATTCTAGAGCAAGCTCCAAAAGGGCACACACAATGTTGGTGGAATGCTGAATCCTTTTTTCCTAAGACAATGCATGCTACCACACCCTAGGGATTCCATAAAGACCTACGGTCCTTGAACATTTATTAAGTTAAGTTCCCCCTTACATGCCTAGGGCAGGTTCCTATCCTAAGGAAACCTATTATTTAATACGAATCTATAGATTGTTGAGCTGCTGGTGACAGGGATACTTCGGAGCAGGCCCCGTGAGCCTCAGGGAGGGAAGATTTTCAAGATTAGGAGATGAATGTGTTTTGAAAGACAGCACACAGTTAGCCTTGACTGCAAATTGGGCATTTTATTGCATTTGTCTGATGGATAATCACAGATAAAGACTTTGATATTTATCCCCATGGCAGCAATAGAAAAATAGTAGGAACTCTGTGTGCTATCTTTTATTTCTTTTTTCTGCAGTTCCGGGAAAACAGAACCTATTAAAATGCTCAGAGGAATCTCTTTGTGTTGTGTTCTTAAGCATCAAATCAAGTGTCGCTGTGCCTCTCTGCTCTGTGCCTCTCTCTCCCACCAACACCATGATAAGGAGAAGATAGGAGAAGGAGTGTGACACTCTTCTCCCTCAGCAGAAAGACTAATGATGGGGAAGAGGAAGAATGTCCAAGGGGAGGGAAAAGAAATAGCAGAGGATGGATTAAATGCTGAATATCAGGAAGAAGATGCAGGGGAAGATTACAGTGGAACATAGCAGCCCTAATGAATACAAGTGACCAGATCCAGGCTTTATTCCTCAGACACAGGGTCTCAGGGCCCGTGGCCTGGAGCACCAACATCGGGAAGGTTGTTCCCTTTGTGATCTAACCAAGTGAAACATTCTACGGTCAAATTTGAAAACTGAGTCTAAACAAGGAAAAAAAATGAAGTCCACATGTAGGGAAGCAAGGGCAGACTTCAGGGAGTTTGTAGTACAACAGGAAGGTCTTTCATCCCATCATGCCTTTAACAGATTCCACTTGTTTGCTAACTGTCCTGATTCTTGACAATGTTCACTAAGGACAGAAGGTAACTTTCATTATAAAATGAAGTCCAGATGTTAACTTTTATTCATTCTCACAAAGGAATCGGCCAAAGACCAAGTCCTTCAAGGCTGAGGTGAAGTCTGGGATGCTAGAGCGAATGTGTGTGGTCGTGCGTGGAGACTGGTGTGCCAGCTCATGCGGTCTGTCCTGTGTGGATGACATGGAAGAGTGCGGGATCAGAAGTGCCTCATTCTGTATTGACAAAGAGACTTACATGTAGACGTGTACCATTAAATCCAAAAGGGATTCATGCAGAATCATTTTGTTTTAACGTCAGTGGAATTAATTAAATGCTTAATACTTTTAAATGCTTACTTGTGTATGTCTTTCCTCATTTTTTAATATAATCTTATTATTGAAACTAGCCCAAACCTTGCTTGACTTTTGAGATGTCCTGTGCATGTGTTGATGGTGGATAAAGTGAAAGGAATCCAAAGTTGAAAATTAGATTGCATGGAATGTAGGAAAAATTGCCAGTTTCCTTCACCAAAGCCCTTTATTTATTTTTGAATGGCAGCACAAGCCCCATAGCAACTAATTCTGTGCCTACCCACTGGAACCCCAGATTCACCAAATACAATTTGTAAGAGTAGTTCCAACTTCCGGAGAGAAAACAAACCTCTCAAATTGTCTCAGAATCAGGTAACTTCTCTAAAATCACTTTGAATGACACATGTAAAACAATGACCCCTAGTGGTGAAAAGCCAAACCTAATTAAAACTAAGCTCTGAATGGGTGGGGGTAGGAATGCATTCAGTTGCAAAACAAGAAGCTTCTAGCTAGAGAACACACAGCCATCCAGCCTTGTCTCCTAACTCAGCAGTTACAGGGGAGAAACTCCAAAGCCCCACATCTCATAGAAACCTAGAATTAGACCAGGAGGCTATCTTCTAACTTCTCTCTCAATACAGCAACACTATGCACAGTATTACTTCTAGCTACACATCCAACTCCTGCCTAAAAATTCCCTTACTGGATAAATTGTAGTGGGCATGTATCTTTGTTTTTTTTCTTTCTAAATAATAGTAAACTCTTCTTTGTTTTGTTTTGTTGGTTTGTTTGTTTTGTTTTGTTTTGGTGGGGTGGGGGAAGAATTTTCCTATGTGCCTAATTTCGTAAAGGGGGTAGAAGGCAGAGAACATTACTCTACTTCTCAATATAGAAATGGGATGAGGAGTATCCTTCTCTCGGCTCCCTTACAGTTAGGATTTAAGCACATGGGCTAAGAGTGGTAGTTGTATACTAGTATTTCTGCTCAGGAATGCGAATCTGGAATGAGGTGCATGTGCACATAGCATGTGCAAAGGTAATGTCTAGAAGCAGAGGTGATCTGGCATATTGAGTGCCATCTCCTCACCAAGTTATTTCATTCTACCCTTTAGGATGTCTCAATTCTTCCCCTTTCCAAGTTGGCTCCTCCAAGCTCTCAACATCCTATAACATCCCAACAATCCTTTTGCTTAGAGGCTCAAAGTTGGTTTCTCTTCCTTGTAATATGAATCCTCATGGACGTCTGTTAACCTCATCATTGGGATTCACTTTCTTATTATAGATTCCCATCAAACTTGGTGCTACCTTCTTTCTGCAATGCTATACTCCTTTGATATGAGTGGAAATTCTTAAGGTGTTCCCATTATTTCTTCAAACCCTTAGTATTAAACACTTCTACCAGGATAGAAAACCATCCATAGAAAGTTAAGTAACTAGACAACAATTACTTAGATATTCTAATCAATTTGGAGTTGCTGTTATTATTGAGGCAAAGATTATAAAATGGGTTCTATTGGGGATTGTGTTAAGGATAATAACCTGAGACTTCTGTGAGTGGAGCATATTTCCCATACAAACTTCTCATTTTAACCATGAGCTCTTGGAATTTTAGGGTAATGAAAAGAAAAAAAGAAGTTAGCCTATCAATAGTACCTCATAAAAATTTGTCAGGATTATGGTGCCTCCTGGCATCATGGGAGTAGGTGATGTGATAGTCAAGCTTAAGGGTATAACATGTCTTACTATTTCTTCCTTGAAGGGACCTTCTCTAATATTCCAGTTATCTAACTAGCCATCTTCACCCACCTCCTACCTATCCTTAGCACCCTCGCATCTCAGACCTCGATTTGAGAGCATTAATAGTAAAAACAGGGAAACTTTATCTACTTCAATCCCAATATATATCTCCAATATACCTGACTTTCTTGTATTCACTAGAACCTTTAAACTTTCCCAATTCATCTGGACACAGGTCCTAGCGTGAAGAAAGATCCCCTACCTAAATCAATAGTAGTGCTCTCTAAGTATTTTCATATGAAAATAAGAGTGGGCCCGTGTTTCATAACTCTTCCATAGCAAATAGAATACAAATGAAACATGGAATTATACGATTTAAAGTTAAGAAAGACACCAAAATCATCCTGGAAATGCAGAGAGTAAGAGGCAATGCCATACACTGCAGAGGATTTCGAGGCAGAACAAAAGCAGCTAACAATCTTCAGTCCTAAAATCTGAATACTCAGCATGGCTTGTTCCAATTCAACTGGGATTTCTCTCTTTTTAAAGCTCATTAAAATAGTCCATATTTCTATCCAGAGTCATATGTCTTTAATTCTCATTATACAAGAAAATTTTCATTCTGAAAATCAACAATATCTGGAGTTGACAGAGAAAAAAGTCTGTTATGTGCTACCCAAGAAAATTAACCTGAACATCACATGTCTCACGATGTTTGACATCAAGGACAGGTTAACAAAAAAACAAGCATATGCATGGGTTATTTGCATGAATCTCCAGTTTGCCAGTGCTTTCATGTGTTGCCATCTCCAGTTCTATAAACAGGAAATGAACAGCCCCACACATCTCCCCTTAAACAAGTAGTGTATTAATTGTTTTTAAATGCAATGTTTAAAAAGAAGGAAACCTTACCTTTTATAACAGCATGGATGGGCCTGGAGAATATTATACTAAGTGAAATAAGCCAGTCAGAGAAAGACAAGAACCATATGATTTCACCAGTGATCAAAATAAACTAACAAACAAAATAGAAACAGACTCTTAGATACAGAGAACAGACAGACAGCAGTCAGAGGGAGGAGAGTTGAGGGTCTGGGTGAAAAGGGTTAAAAAATAAAACAAAAACAAACAAATAATTAAAAAACCTCATAGACACAGAAACCAGTATGGTGATTACCAGAGGAAAGTTCCGGGAGCCGGTCCATCCTTGCTGTTTCAAAGGACCTGGCATATATGGCATACTGTTCTTAAAATGTTTGCTCACCTTCTTGGCACTATTTGTTTTAACCAAGGTCTCCTCTCTGAGAAAGGTTGTTTCCCCAGGTAGGGATTTTCCCCTGAAGTTAGGGAGGGAATAAAACCCCTCAACTAAGTGCCAGGCGGGTAATTAATCACTTTAACTACAACAATCATGCTTAAGCTACATAATCTTTACTCCCTGGAATGGAGATAAGAAATGCCCTAACCTTTGTAGTAGAGATTGATAGGATTGATCAACTGGTATAAATATAGATGTAACAAGAAAGCAAGACACAGAACTTAGAAGACAGAACCTACACAGAACCTAGAGACAGAAGAACTTCGCTGGAGAGAACATGGCAAAAGATCCTGGACAGAAACTGGCAACAGAACCTAGAGACAGAACCCAGCGAGAGAACATGGCAAAAGATCCTGGACTGAACCTGACTATAGAACATGGCAAGAGTACCTGACTAGAACCTGGTGACTGAACCTGGCTGGAGAACCTGGACAGAACCTGGCTGGAGAGCCTAACCAGAACTTCGCTGGAGATCCAGACCAGAACTTCGCTGGAGATCCTGGCTAGAGATCCTGGCTAGGCTGCTGATCAACTGAAGGCTATCTTCGTGTCATTCCTTCTTCGCCAACTCTGTCCACACCTTTGGGGACCCCTGGACCTGCTGGGGTTGGACCCCAGCAGGAAAGGGGTATTGAGGGGAGGTAGAAAAGGGTAAAGGAGGGATAAATGGTGATGGAAGGAGAAAAAATGGAATGCAATCATTATTGGAGATAATCATGGATCTGCTATACACATACAACCCACTTATTCAAATCTTTCAAAAGCAGGTAATGGTCCTATTGAATAAATCTAACTGACCTTTTTGTAGCCTTATGCATGCATCAGAAACAATTTCATGCCATAGTAAAATTTTGTAGCCAATAGAATCAGACTGTGCTATTGAGAAAAAAAGCTATCAACAAACTCAAGTGTCTTTATCAGAATTAAAAATCTGGAAATATCTATAGCAAGAGCTTTGCAAGGAATCAAAGTAACAATCTACAGAAAGCGAAAGGGAAGCAGAGTGAACATTAATGGCCCTGTCACTGCCAGCCTGTACCCTCTTCTGAGTGCATTAAACACACCCTTACCCTCATGCTGAATAATCATGACTCAGCACACACACACACACACACATACACACACTGTAACCCTAATTCTGGGAATGCTTAATAATTTGTACATAATTTTTCACTTTTGCTATTATTGAGGAATAATTAACACAGCACAATGTGCAGATTTTCAGAGTAGAGTTGGATCAGTTTAGACAAATGTCTGCCCCTGAGTACTGATCACCCAAATCTAAATAGAGAATATGTTCAACTCTTCAAAACTGTGCTGGTGCCCCTTTTCAGTCAGCCTTCTCTCCCACCCAGGCAACTACTGCCCTGATTTCCTTCACCTTAGATTACTTTTGCCTACTTGTGAACTATATATAAATGGAAAAATGGAGTATGTACTCATTTTTCTTACCGAACACATTCCACTAAATTTATTTTTGAACTCAGTAATGGGCTGCAACCTCCACTTGGAGAAAATTTTGCTGAAATGTATACCATAAACTAGTGTGCATCCGATTAGCTTCGTGTGAAAAAAATGCAAGTTCTTAGGCCTCTCCCACAGAGATGCTGATTAAATAGATTACTGGGGCCTATTGCAGGCCAACTAAGCATACATCCTAGTGTGGATCTGATGCAGGTTATTCAAGGACTATATTCTAATACAGTTTACAGCCAAGTTTCTCAATCATTCTGCACAATGCTTTTATCATGTCACCACCTTTATCCTATTTAAGGAAATACAATGAGTCCTCCTTTACTGCCTACTGAATCAAGCCAAAATACCTTCCGCTGACATGTGAAGCCCTCCATCAAAGGTCTTGCTGTCCTATCGGATACACTTTCCTATTACTCAGCAACAATCTCCATTGTCATCAGTCTCCTTAGTGACCCCCCCCCTTCCCCCTGCCCATTCATTCCCACACTGCAGAATCTAATGCTATTTTTTTTTTTTGCCTACATTCAAGAACCTAGCAATGCTCCTTACATTGAATAACAGCCTCAGATGAGTATTTTCTGGAAACTGTGATGGTGGTGGTGGGAGCATCTGAAGTAGCCAAGTCTGCAAGGCATCAGAGCCTCCTCCAGGTGGACTGATTGTCCTGTGTTAATTCTTCTCCACAAAAGTGCTCTGTGCTATTTCCCTGATTAAGAGAACATCCTTTGGCTCTCCTTGTTAGAACTTGGTGGTATGTGGGCTCCTGGTATATTTGGAAAAAGATGGGTCTTAATTCTCTTTATACCTTCTTACTCTGCAAATAGAAGAGAGGCCTCCTGAGTTATTGAAATAAAAGCTGTAGAAATAGATCATTAAATGAAGGGAACGGAGGTAGACTAAAGATAGGAGGCTATAGAAGCTAAAGGAAAACTTGAATTTATAGTTCTTGTGTTCTAATCTCTTTTCTCTGACCCACATGGAACACTTCAAAGGTATATGGATACCAGCGTTCAAAGCACTCTCTCAATAATATTCATTCATTCTTCTACCCACCCAACACATACTTTTAAGTTTCTACTATCTCTAAGATACGTTTTTAGACACTGAGACCACAGCCACAAGTAAAACAAAGTCCGTGTCCTCAAGGAACTTGCATTCTAGGGGGAATAAAGACAGTAAACCTATCAACATATAGAGTGACAGATCATTATGGTCAAGGGGAAAAAAGAATATACTATTAACAAATGTGTTGGTTTGTTTCTCTAAGCAGATATAAAACTCACTCAGGACAGTAGTGTGTCTCCTATGCCACCTGAGACTTTACAAGACCTCAAACTGTAAATGACATATTTAATTTCATCATTTATGTTTCCAGCAAGTGTTTATTTTCTGACTATAACCATTGTGGCTGACTGAAAAGCTTACTAGAGTCTATTCCCTTGGAGAATGCTATAAAGTGACTACTCCATAATTATGGAGACAATCCATCTAGAAAAAGAACAATCAATATAAGTAAAGGACAACATGAGTGATCACTCCTCTCCTATCTCTAAGATTTATATCTTTGAGAGGAAGGGAACTTCAGGTGAGAGCCCCCTTTATTTTAGAAAGGAATAGCAATAGAGTATTATTTTATTAAACTTATAATCAAAAAATAAAGCAAGTCTTTTTAAATTCCCTTTGGAAATAGGTCCAAAGATTTCAGAGATATTGTTACTCGTAGTTGTCACTGGTAGTAAAGAGAACTTGAGCCTATATTCCTTATTCTCAGCCCAGTTCTTTTTCTATGATGTCAAAGAGATCTACCAGAAGCTAAAGACTTTCTCCTCAAACCCTTAAGGTAACCAGACTACTTAGTCAGCAGTTCTCAACCTGTGGGTCGCGGCCCCTTTGGTGGTCGAACGACCCTTTCACAGGGGTTGCCTAAGACCATCCTGCATATCAGATATTTACATTGTGATTCATTACAGTAGCAACATTACAGTTATGAAGTAGCAACGAAAATAATTTTATGGTTGCGTCACAACATGAGGAACTGTATTTAAAGGGCCAGAAGGTTGAGAGAACCACTGGCTTAGCTTTCTGCTTCTCAGACTTGGGCTTGAAGGGGTGGATTAAGATAACACATTTCTGACCCTCACAAGAGAAAGCCTTTCATCTTGGCACATGAAATCTCAGCAATTTCATTCTAAAGTAGTTGTTCCCAATGCATGGTCCTTCAGGGTCCTCCAGATTGCAAATGTGCTGGACCCTCCGTACTAGTAATAGCAACAGTAATAGAAATAGTAATTAATAGTAACAGTAATTGTATATCAGAATAGTAATAAGCAATATTTTTAAAAAGGTGTTTGGGCTTTTGTCTCCATTGTGAATAAATAATTTAGTCATGAGATTGAATGAAAACCAGACATGATCTCGTTGGTGTCTCAAAAGAAAGGCAGTATGGGTCTTCCTATTCAATCTGGCTTGGTTTATTTTGAAGTTAATCAAAATATGTTTTAAAAGCACCTACCTCAAGACACTGGGCTCAAACTGGGAATGTAGGAAAGTGAATTCCTGTATATTCCAGTGGCTAAAAGCATAGGATTCGGGGTAAGTAGCCTTGGGGTTGAGTCTCCCTGTCACCATTTACTCCTGCTGTGACTCAGGGCAATGCTGTTTGCTTCTCACAGCGAAGCTTCATCATCTGCAACATAAAGGCACAATATTGGGCTCTTCGATTTCCATCTGGCATGGAAGCAGCTTCATTCTGTCCTAACAACAACAAAAATCAGAACAATTTGAAAAAAATCAAACGCTCCTCTTAGATCCCTCACAGAAGGGAAGTCACGGGGCAAAACACTGACCGGAATATTGGAGAGACAGGCAGGGGGACACAGAGATTCACAATTCACAAGAGCAGAAACCCCCTGGGGAGCCAGGATCAGAGGAGGACAACCGGGCCGGCATTTAACAAACTGCGGGCACTCAGTGTGACCAAACCAGAGAGAAAAGTCACAGGGGACCCAGTCCCAGGGCACTCTCACACTTTGGGGAACTCTACCTCCAGGAGCTTGGCCAGGTCCTCACAGTGACTAGCAAAGAAAAATGGCCTCCTGCTTCCAGAAGCGGGAGGAGAAAAGACATAACTTTGAATTACACCGCAAGAAGGCCTGCCCGCAGGAAAAACGTCAATCGTGCATCACTTAAGAACAGAGATATGTTCTAAGAAGTGTGTCGCTAGGTGATTCTGTCCTTGGGTGAACATCGCAGGGTGCACCTGCACAGAACTACATGGTGTAGCCTACTACACACCTCGGCTTTATGGTATAGCCTATTGCTCCAAGGCTACAAGCCTGTACAGCATGTTACTGTGCAAAACAACATGAGATTAAACCAAGCACAAGAGAAAACAATATAATCAAGAGACATGGTAAACATTTGATGTATGAGGCCGCTGTCGGTGTTAACAAGATCTGCTGTTTTACAATAGTTGTGTGTTGTTTTTTTTAATAAGCAGAAAGAGTACACTAAATACATAAGCCAGTATAGTACAGTAAATGTCAATAACATAGCTGTCTATTATCATTATTAGATACTAGAGGCCTGATGCACGAAAATTCGTGCAAGAGTAGGCCTTCCTTCCCCCAGCTGCCGGCACCGGCTTCCCTCCGGCACCAGATTCCCTCCGGCACCCAGGACCCGGGCTTCCCTCCTCCAGCTGCCCGCAGGCACCTGGGATGCAGGCTGGGTTCCCTCCGGCCCTGGCTTTGTCGGAAGGACATCCAGAATGATGTCCAGAAGATGTCTGGTCTAATTAGCATATTACCCTTTTATATTATAGATTATGTACTGTACATCATTGCATATGCTATACTTTTATTCAACTGGTAGCACAGTAGGTTTGTTACTGCAACATCACCACATACAAGTGCAAGAAGCCAATTTAAAATGGCTACATAACATATGACCCAAGACAATCTGGAAAAAGGCAAAACTATGGACATAATAAAAAGATTAGAGGTTGCCAGTAGTTATGCAAGAGGGAGGTCTGAAAAGAGAGAGCACAGAGCAGTGTTAGGGCAGTGAAACTATTCTGTACAACAGTACATGGTATACACATGTCATTATACATTGTCAAAATCCATAGAATGCACCACACCAAAGTAACCCCTAATGAAGACTGCACAACACCAAGTGAACTCAAATGTAAACTATAGACTTTGGGTGATTGTTGGTTCTAGAATTCCTGCTGTAGAACAGCCACTATGCTAGAAGATCTCATTCCCAATTAATTATTTAATCTCTAACACCCTAACTAGACTACAAGTTCCATGAGGATAGCAATCCTGTCTTGCTTACAGCTGAACACCCATCTTCTGGCAGTGGGAAGCCATTACTATATCTAGACCTGGGAAATCATAAGGGAGGATCAACGTCACCAAAGCCCAATGAGAAATGGAACAGTGGAAGAGTTGCCACCTGCAAGGGTATGCACTTGTGGGGGGCAGCAGCCAGTACCAGAAATGTACACCAAAGCAGGAAAGAAGTGGGCAAGAAAAACCCCCCTTTCTCCTCCCGAATTACAGTCTCCTTCTTGTGACTTTTCTTAGCTAAACCCAATAGTAAAGCAGAAGGCGAGAATTAGTAACATAGTTCATAGGAGTCAGTCTCCCAGGGTTTGGAAGCCGGCAGAGAAGAACAAATATTTGGGAACTGGGTAAGGGAGGTTGGCGATGAAGAATAATCAACATGCTGATATTAAGCAAGGTATCTTTGATATCTTAATAATTATTTATGAGAAAAAATATAAATACATGGAAAAACTTGATGAACGCAAAGTGATAGAATGTTTTAGTCTGTTCACCCTTTAAGCAACTCCAACAAATGAGATGCCGGGGAACCTGAAAGACTTGGAACAGCATCCGGAACATAGAATTGATAATATCTTGCCATAAAGGACTGTCATTCGAAGCTGCTGAGTTTCAGAAGCAGTTTGTCCTTTAGCCTCCCCTTTTATCTAAAAATACTCAGCAAGAAAGTGACAAAGCTAGAACTTCCTTCTTCCTCCCCAGCAGCCCAGCCCAACCCCAGCTCAGTTCAACTACTTAGCAATTTACAGGGGGAAATGGGGACAAATTAGTGCTGATGATTGCGGGCCACTAATTGGCTGCCCTGCTGTCACACCGGCTTCACAGTTGCTAAATCAAATTGAGAGCTAAAGGCCATGAACTGCTCAGCCTGCTGCTCTTCTGATTCGGGGCTTGGAGGCCAAGGAAACCCTGGCATTATGGTCAATTTGTCACGACCCACCCATCATCCCCAGGACGGTGCACTGTCAGCATGTCTTCTGGTAACTGTGGGGCTGGTGGTGAGGCTGTGGCTCTGGAAAGGCGAGAGGCTGCCACTCTTGGGGAGATGTTCTCATCCTTTCTGACAGGCAGCAAGGCATCGGGGGTGAGCTGTGAAGCTGATACGGTTCTAGAGAAGCAGTGTGAATTCTTGCATAAATGAGGGAATTTATTATGGAGCCCTTGTGCTACATAGCAATGAAATGAGGAGTTCCAAAAATTTTTTTTGATTTATACAAACTCACAAGAATCAAAATGCAAGTTGTTCCTTCAAAAATAGTCCTCTTACGAAGGTATGTTACTTATTCCAAAGATACTGTCATTTCTCAAGTCACATCTGGACATTTTTTTTTGAGAATTGTCAGAAAAACCAACACTTGCTGCTTATTTTTAAAAAAAATCCTCTTAATGATTTACAATAGTAGCTCTTAACTGGGGGCACTTTTGTCTCAGCCCTAGCCACCCTGGGACATTGGCAAGGACATTTCTGGTTGTGATTACTGTGGGGAAGGAGAGGGGAGATTCTATTGACATCTAATGGGGTAGAGACCAGGATTCTACTAAACATCCTACAATTCAGAGGACAACCCCTAATCTGACAACAAAGAATTAGTTATCCAATCCAAAATGCAGTGTCAAAGTTGAAAAGCTTTGATTTACACAGGTTTTCTTCAGGAGGAATTTGTTTGATTTTGTGGAGCTATCCAAAGGTCAGTTAGAACTAGAGTTGATTCAAGTTGGAAAAATACCATTCCTGGACTAAAATGAGTGGTGATTATAAAGTAACTAAAGGCCTAGTGCATGAAATTTGTGCACAGGTAGGGCTCCTAGGCCTGGCAAGCAATCAGGGTCGATCAGAGCCTTCCTTCCCCTCAGCTGCCAACTGCTGGCCTGGGCCTTCCTTCATTCTGTGCCACCCCCTGTTGGTCAGTGTACATCATAGCAAGTGGTCGAACTCCTGGTCAGTTGAACTCATGAGGGAACAATTTGCATATTAGCCTTTTATTATATTGAAAGAGACTGGCTTTCTTGCATGACAATATCCAACATGGAGTCCAAAAACAGGTTCCAAGGAATATTGGCATTTATTTATTAATTCCTCAATTTATTAAATATCTTTAAGCATTTAGTATGTGCTAGGAACAGGTTAGCAAAACAAAATCCCTATGTTCAGGGGCCACTTGATCTAGAAGCAGATAGAGCAAGGTACTAGGACTATCTGGTAGAGCACACCCTTTTAATCCCTTCACTATTTTGCCTCTCCAAAGGTCGTTTCATGTGAGGATTACATAAATTAATAAACATAAAATATTTACAACAGTTACCTGATACATGGTAAGCACTCAATATATGCTAAATATGAGATAATAATAGTAAATGCAATAACTATAAATGGTTTTGAACATGGATTTCTTTAAGGAATAAATATTTTTTAAAAGTATACTCTCGGGCAAACTTGCAAATACATATATATTGCCAATTGTGCATTTTCTATGTTAGGCTATGATTAACGAGTTTTTCCACCAATATAATTACATCCTCATGAGCTGATTCATCAGAAAATATATCAAATATATTGTATGTATTTGTCTATCCTTTCTAATTTGGAAGGCACTGTACAGGTTAGTGTCACAAATATAACATAATATATACAGTCAACTATCTCTGCCCTTAACTGACTTTTAATAATCTTTGGGTGATAAACCACAAGCTAATTAACCAGGGAAAATGTGCCATGTCAAAAATTGACAGAGAGATTCAAAAGAAGAATCTTTATAGGCTCAGAGGGATACCTGCAGAGGAATGGTAGTTAGAGGAATAAGAGCACAGAGAAGAGCAAAAGAGACTTTATCTGTTTTTCTCATCCAGGAAGGTCTCAAAAAAATTACAAGGGTATTAAACCAAATGACTTACAAAGAAGGTGCCAGGAAATTTTGCAGGAAGGTAAAGCTGGAATGGAATGTTAAAAAGGGAGAGGAAAGTGCCAGAGCTGGTTGAAGGCTAAGAACTTCAGTCTCACTGTTGATTCAGAATGATCTCAGACTGAGTAGATGGAATTGTGGCAGCCCCCACATGGCTCATCGAACTCAGGGTTTAATTCAGTATGGACTTTGACATTATCATCAGAAGTGTGACTTTTTTCTAAGCTAGAAGCATCTTGCTGATTCTTTCTGAGACAGGCATAAATTAAATATCCATATGTGTCTTCTGGAATGTCTGATTCGTGTTAAGCAAAAAAAAAAGAGGGGGGTTGGAAAGGTGTATGTAAATCAAATTTCAACATACCAAATTTTACTTGAAATGCACTAAGGGATTCATTATTTAAAAGACTTTGTAACAAAGCCTCATGAAAAGCAAGTAAGGGATTTGGGGGATTGTCCCAGTTTGCCCATCTTCCAGCTGTGGGACTTGAAATCATTTCAGTCCACTGAAGCACTTTGACTTCATATTATAAAGAGTCCCTGTCCTGGGTTGTTTTCAAAAGGCTGTATCAAGCCTCAGATGAGTTAATGTAGGTGGTGGCACCTTGCAGATTGTAAAGTGCCGCACCACTACAATTTCTTGAAGATATTTAATATGCATCTAATGGGTTGTTTTAGAATGGAACCATTTCCTACTAAATTGAATCACTGTTTTATCGGTTTAAAAAACGTTTAATTTTTGATATCATATGATTTAGACTACTGATTTCAGCCTTCTCTATACATCAAATGGTTTCACTGTAGTAAAGTTGGAGCAAGAGTTCAAGACCTAAACATGAGAAAATGACACCAGAAAAATGTGCTCTATTGAATTTTGGTGCAATGGAATGGGCTAATGAAAGGGAAGATTTTTAAAAATATATATATTTTATTGATTTTTTACAGAGAGGAAGGGAGAGGGATAGAGAGCTAGAAACATTGATGAGAGAAACATCGATCAGCCGCTTCCTGCACACTCCCTACTGGGGATGTGCCCACAACCAAGGCACATGCCCTTGACCGGAATCGAACCTGGGACCTTTCAGTCCACAGGCCGACACTCTATCCACTGAGCCAAACCGGTTAGGGTAAGGGAAGATGTTTTAAAGTAAATGTTATTATGCTATTGATACATATGAAAGCAATGTTAATTATTTTCCTCTAATTATGAATTTGAGTTGAACTTGGTGTTGACATGGTGGAGTCACACCTTGGCAGGAATTAAGGTCACTTAGCTAGAACCTCTTCCTATCCCTGACCAAACATGCAGGACAATCCAGCAGGGTATGTTCCAGTTAATTCAGTCATTCCATTTGTAAAAAAAACAAGCAAAAAAAAAACACCTTGTAAATCTTCATGGAAGCAAATAAAAAACAATTCCCAGATTTAGCATTTCCTGAGTACGTGACAGCAGAGACAAAAATCTTCCATTTATCGATCCAGGACTGTGCAATTACAAAACTCTGTAATTGTCAGAATCCTTATCTAAATAAAACCTGCACGTTTATGCTTTGAGGTTTCCAGGAAATGTAGAACTCAAACAGCGATTATTCTTAATAGTGTCCTATTAAACCAGTTCCAGACTGTTTAGTCTCTGGCAGGAGATGTGTGATGAAAAGGAGGGACCAGGATGGCTCTAGCAGCCCAGCACACCAATTCCTTTCTAAGCGCCTTAACGCAATTTCAGGAGGCATTGGAAACAAATGAGCCGACAAGGGGAAAGCAGACTTTCTTTATCCCTCCCTTTCTCACAGGTTAAGCTCTCTGCTCACAGGCTGCCTGGAGGAGTCTCAGTGTCCACAACAAAATTACACTTCCATCTCAGGAAAAATAGTCAATTACCCAAACAAAATCAATAAACAGCAAAGCCTACCTAAACTTCTCTCGATGCATGTCTTAGTATCTCCTAGATAACAAGTGTGCCCTAAATAGTATGTCTGGTTCTTGGTAATGGTGAGTTTCAATATTTAGTCTTTAGTCCCAAATATCTGTGTCTGTATGAATCTGTGTTTCATGGGTGAAAAAAAAAAAAAAGGCTGTAATCTAAAGCTACCAAATGCCATGAGCTGAAATGAAGGATTAGATACCAAGTCAAGCCAAAGCCCAATTCTATCATGGAGGCAGGGTCCACTGATTAACCACCTTGAAGGGTAATGATGACGATAATCAAAACAATCCCTAATAATAAAAGAGCCCTTATATTGTGCAGAGATTTTGAAATCCATTCTTTCTCTCTTTTATTCAATCAGCCCCTTTTGTTCCAGACACTTCTAGGTTCTGGGGTACAGTGGTAAACACTTTGAACAAGAAACATACTTTCTGGAAGTTTTGATTCCAGATAGAAGTGGTTGGAAGGTAGAGACATCCATCAATGAACACACCAGAAAATATCAGAGTGGCAAGTGCTATATAATGAAACTAAACGGGCTGGCATGAGTTCATCCTCCACCACAAGCCTGTGAAATAGTTAAAGTGAGTAATGGGGACAGATGCCTGTCAGTACAAGGTTCACAAAATCCCCTGGTTTAAGCAAGAAAGAATGGCCAGGAATCTATGAATCAGGGACTGGGTCCTATTTCAAATCTCTGTTCTCTGTGCCATGCTTTCTTTTAGAATTGTCTTATTTTTTACACATGCATATGACCAGACATGTGCACACACAGATCACAGCTTATGGAGTCAGCGGGATTTTAACAGTGACACTCAGGGCTGCAATTTACCAAAGAAAGATTGAAGATCCTAGCAGTGATGGCGAGCCTATGACACACGTGTCAGAAGTGACACGCGAACTCATTTTTTTGGTTGATTTTTCTTTGTTAAATGGCATTTAAATATATAAAATAAATATCAAAAATGTAAGTCTTTGTTTTACTATGGTTGCAAATATCAAAAAACTTCTATATGTGACACGGCTCCAGAGTTAAGTTAGGGTTTTTCAAAATGCTGACACGCCGAGCTCAAAAGGTTCGCCATCACTGTGACCTAGAGTTAGATGGAGCCCAGTTTGAATTTTGGCTTCTCCACTTACTATCTGTGTGAACTTGGACTTCTCTAAGCTTCAGTTTCCCTATCTGTTTATAATACATATAGATGATAGGTTGTTAAAGGGGGTTGAAAACAATGTAATCTTTGCTTTTAAATACAACCTAGCTCAAGTTTGCAGGACAAGGTGAGCAAGGAACATCTTATAGGGTAGAAAGTGGAATACTATAACTTGCAAAGTGTATTTTCCATTAGCCATGATCTGGAAGACAATGACATTTCCCTAAGAAACATATCAGCTGTTAACCCAATGTCAGCTCCTCGTATGTTGGAATATTAGTAGATTATTTTATTTGTTGAAAATGTTTAAATGTTCTTTTCCTTTTTAACAACATTGG
The DNA here is from genome assembly GCF_963259705.1 of Myotis daubentonii. Classification (NCBI taxonomy): domain Eukaryota; kingdom Metazoa; phylum Chordata; class Mammalia; order Chiroptera; family Vespertilionidae; genus Myotis; species Myotis daubentonii. Next base: position 49,640,935 of record NC_081852.1, on the reverse strand, counting down.
GCTAAAATGATAACAAAAATATTTCTACCTTTAACAATTTAATATTATTATAGCTTACAGCTAAAGCAACACTGAAAAAAAAAGCAAAAACTACTACTAACACTGACATATCAGTTACACTAATTATTTCTGAATGATAAAAATCTTGTTTGAGGGGATTTATATAGATCCACAAATTAGATTAAAAGTCAGGTAAACTACATCTAAGGACGGAACTAAATCCATCAAGCTTGCAGCACAGTAGACTGCATCTTCCCAAGGAAACATAAAGAAATGAAACTCACTTTTATTTGCACAGATGTCTATATATTAAATATTTTTTGCTACTTTCATGTGTACGTATCTATCATCAACTGAAGTTCTAAAAACAGTTTATACATGGCTTAAAATTATTTGTGGGGAATTAGTAATTTACTTTAACTTCTATATACTAGACTCTTTAATTAAAGGAGGTTAGTTAGAGCCCCACTGCCAATGTGGTTCAGTGATAGAGGGTCATCTATGAACCAGGAACTCACCATTAAATTTTCAGTCAAGGCACATGCCCCGGTTGCTGGCTCAATCCCCAGTAGGGGACTCGCAGAAGGCAGCTGATCAGTGATTCTCTCTGATCATTGATATTTCTCTCTCTCCCTCCCTCTCCCTTCCTCTATGAAATCAATAAAAATATTTTTATTTAAAAAAGGCTAGTTAGAGCCTCAATTTGCAAGGTTGTTTTAAATTTAAATAAATAATTTAATTCACTCAGCATAAAGCCTGGAGCATAATAGGCAGTCAATAGATCTTAGATATCATTGTCATTATTATGCCTCCCAAGAAGTTTATTTCATAAAACCATACAATGAAAAGAAACTAAAACAAAACTTGCATAAAAACAGGCATTCTTTTGCTCAGTTTTTTAACACCATCTTTGGCCAATGGCTGTGCATTATTGAGAGGGACTCTGTTTCTCTTTACATAATTTTTCTATATAATTTTAAGAGAGAAAATCACCTCTTCAATTTTATAAAAACTATTTAGAAACGGTAATGTGTAGAGGGGCTCATTTAGTGGCTTGCTTGGGCCTGCCGTGCATTTCAGCCAGCTGTGTGATATGGAATGTATTGCTCTGACATCCAGCTTCTTGCCCATTTTAATGGATGCTGTATTTCCCAGCCCCCCAATTCCTATATACATGGTAGCTCCTCTGATTACATGGCCAGTGTTTACCAGGATGACTGCTACAGCAAGTATGTCTGTACCTGTCTGGATTTCTGACCTCAAGGTATGTCCACTAGAGACATGGAGACAAGCTTCATGCATTTCTGCAGCTTCTAAAGAATGTAGCTCCGTTCCTCCCACATTGTAGGGTTAAATTCTGGACATGAGAATAGTTTTCCCTCCAGGGAGTGAGCCAAGTTATGATAAATGATGTGGAAGCTTAATGTGTTTTTTAGATACCTTTAGCATGTCCTTTTATTGATTCTAAGGGATATGTCTGTTTGTTTGTTTGCTTGCTTGTTTGTTTTTTTGAGCCCATAGAGTCTAGAGCAGCCGTGGGCAAACTACGGCTCACGGGCCGGATCCGGCCCGTTTGAAATGAATAAAACTCAAAAAAAAAAAGACCATACCCTTTTATGTAATGATGTTTACTTTGAATTTATATTAGTTCACACAAACACTCCATCCATGCTTTTGTTCCGGCCCTCCGGTCCAGTTTAAGAACCCATTGTGGCCCTCGAGTCAAAAAGTTTGCCCACCCTGGTCTAGAGACTTTTCCTGCCCTTTACAGTAATACTCCTGACTTATGGATACAAATGTGGGTTTCTGGATAGTGACAGGGTAACTGAATTCTGTAGAAACTTGGATTCAGCAACACATTTTCCCTGAACCATATCTGACAGTGACCTTGAATGGATTTCCCCATTTCTGTGAGCATTAAAGTCAGGAGTGCATCTACTGTAAGAGTTAGTTTACTCTGTGAACTGCTTGTGGGTATCGTTAAGAATCAAGCTGAGACACTGGCTAGTGTTTCCTTTTCTTTTTGCTTTGCTTTTTTTTGTTCTCTTTTTCCTTTCTGTTTATTAAATTTGTCTAATGTGGTTCCTATTAACCATATTAGAGGATGCAAATCAGCTTTGATTGGAAACTTGCAGACATACATTTGCCTAAATACAGTCATTTGCTCTAAGTTCCTTCCTCAGGAAGGGCAAGAAAGGGCACAGGGTGTGTGTTTAGTTAATTCCAACCTCTGCATCTTTCTGCTTTAACAGCAGTTAATGACTGCCGCAGGAGCCGGATGGGGGTGTGTGTCTATTTTAAGCCACTTTCAAATGCACGGAATAATGATCTGCCTGCCCATGTCCCTAGGCTTGTACCTGCCCACCCCTCTGAACAGGCAGGGCCTTCCACGCATTGCCTCCCTCAAGGGCTGCAAACAGAGCTCGGGATGGATTGCGTACCCAATTAGCAGTTGTCAGGCCAAAGCCAGCTTTTCTTCTCAGCCTACACACTCCGTACCTCTAGGATCCTTTTTAGTCAATTACATTTTACATTAAACTTTGAAATGTTGCTGCTGAACCAAAATGTGGAGTCAGAAGCTAAAGGGTTTACATCATGACTGTTAGTCAGAAATCGATGTTCTGTACAGATACTATCAACCCTATTAAACCTACGAGCGTCGTATAAATCTTAGTTAATGGGTTGTCTAATCTGTGCCCTTTTGCCACATATTCTACTCCAAACTAGGGCCCTGGCAGCATTTGCTCTTGTCATGGGAGGGATGTCAGCCATACAGAACTTCCCAATGCAGTTGGCCAACCTCCTCCCGGTAATACACAGAGCTTGGCCTCCAACATCTAAAATGGTTTGGGTTAATAGTTGTTTTGGGGTTTATTTTTTGTTTGTTTTGTTGTTGTGTTCTTTCCTTAGGAGTCAATAAACAAGCTCCTCCATCCACTCGAGCTTCTAATAGCAAAAGCTCGAGGTTGCCATTCATCACTGCTGCCAGAGAACCAGAAACTCCATTTGTTTTCTCTGCTGCTGACAAATGTAATTTATAGGCTTTAAAGACCTAATTATTTTCTGCGAGGCAGGATTAAATCCAAACACTTCTCACTGGAGGGGTGAAAGAGGTAGAGATCTGGGATATCTGTGGATCTCCAAACTCTGTTTCAGATTCGCAGATGGGAGGTCCTTGGGATAAAAATACAAGATCAGGCCGATATGAATGGAGGGCCAAAAATAACGTTCTTATGCAACCAGTGCCCCGTGGAGGCATCTACTGTTGGTGCTCATCCCAGATAAGCAGAGCTTTTCTGGGCATCCATCCCGTGGCTTCTGTGTTCCCCACGATTATCTCCAGCTCCTTCAGAGGAGGGCTGCTCTGCCTGCGGCACAGAGAGCTAGGAGTATCTGGAAGTTTACTTTCTTACTCCCTCCCCAGGGCAATTCTTAGCCAATGACTAATGAGTACAAGGAGATTAAGACCTATTTTTCTTGTCTGGATGAATTCCGAATAAAAGCAGGTGTAATTCACACCCCAGAGTTCTTCTGTAAGATCCAACTGCAAGAACCAACTGGTTCTTTGCCTGAAATTGCTTCCTAGCTTGGTTTCTTCCCTTCCCTTGCCTTTGTTTCTCCTCTCTTTTACGGTGTGTGTGTGTGTGTGTGTGTGTGTGTGTGTGTGTGTGTGTGTGTGTTTGGGGGTAGCATTTACTGAATAAATCACTTGACCAGCAATCACTGCCTCAGAATCTATTGCCCACCTGCCGTAAACCACTCACCAGCTAGCCCCATATGGGGAAAGTACCAGTGCGACACTGAGAAGCAATGTTGGAAGCAGCTAGTATGGTCCAAGCAGACATTCAGCAATGACAATAAACACTCACAATCTGCATTTATCTGATTTAAAACCTCAAATTGGCCAATTCTCCTCCCAAAAAAGACTACCTGATAGGTGAGAGCTTCCTGGAGAATCACACTTAAGGTCTCAGGTGGGTCTACATTCCCACTGGGTTGTCACCTAAGTGGGCTGGCTATCACACCATTGCTCAGTTATAGACACCACCTGATGCCCTACAACATGAAGTGCAAGCACAACCCGCTGACCTTGAAATTTTCCCGAGTTTTCCTGACCTCCCACCTAGATAGTTTTGATTTTTACCTGATTCTGCATCCATCCTCTATGCCCCACTCTATTTGAACTATTTACTGACCCCAACATGTTTTGGCTTCATTCCAACCACAATACTTTGTTCATATTGTTGTCTGCTTAGAATGCACTCTCTCCTACCAGCCACTAAACTATATACATCTTGCCCCTCCTTGTTGACAAAGCCTCCTTTAGCCAATCTCTTGGTTGTAGCTCCTACAAAGTAGAAAATACTTACCTTGTATCTTTAGGTTTTACCTGTATTGACTAACATAAAGATCTTAAAATATTTGGGGGAGAAAAAAACTCACATTATAAAACCCATGTACCTGTCTGTCAAGTTTATTGATTTGTTCAGAATTATAATGTGAGGTTTTCTCCCCCAAATGTTGCATGGATGCCTGATGTTATTTCACTGGTAAATGTTCAACTTCAGTTTTCTTTTGATTCCAGAGTAGTTCAATTTCAGAAAATCAAGTTAGGAATGAGTATGCTACTTTAAGATGTCAGGCCACTGGGGAATTCCTTAGAGACCAAGAAATGGACTCAAATATAAAATACTTTTTTATTTCCCCCACCCCTTAAACTGAAAAAAATAAAAGTCTACTTAAATCTTTGTGTAGGTCACTTGAACTTATGCTGGAAAGGTATAGGAGAAACTTGTCATTAGCCTCAATAAAAGGGTTATATTTACCTACAAATGAATTAAAAGCAAGAAATTTATCATTCAAATAAATTTTCACTCCGTTCACATTGATAATCCCTGCTTCTAATTTTAGGGGTGCATTGCTATACCCTGAAATTGCTTTATCTTGCTTTGGTGACATACCTTCATCACGCATTCAACTTTCTTGTCTGGAAAGTAGAGAAAATCATATCCTATTCTTTTCTTTCCTTCTTGATTCTATTAAGACCAGTCTTAAAAAGTTTCATTTGAAGCATTTAAATATTATCATAACTTAAAGATAATAAAAGAATTAAGGAATTATGGTGTGCTCTGATAGTCTTGGACAGCTACTAACTTAAATACTAATTTCCCCTACTAGATTTTCTGTGCCTTTATATTATTGTGGTGAAATATATTTCTTATATAGGAAACTATAGTATATACCTGCTTTTTACATGTGATAAGAAGCAATTAGGGATTTTATACTGTTTTACAGAGACAATTTTTTCATTCTGAAAAAATACATAGATACAGTGAGCTCATCAAATTTTAAATGATGACAACTATCTCTTAGATAACTTGTTTTGTGGAAGCTAAGCAACATTTTAAAGTGTTAAGTGTGCTTTTTGGTGAAATGACTACAATAACTAGAGTGCTATGGTTATGATGACAGAATAAGCCACTTACACCGTGCCCTAGTGATGATGGTAAAATGATATTAAAAAGATGGTACTCTCAACTTCAAATTTTAAAAAGAGCAAGTATTTACTAAGCAAATACTATTTGCCAACTTTTATGGTTTATCTCAGTTGATCCCTGTAGTAACCCTGTGAACTAACTATGGTGGTTATCCCCATATTACATAAGAGGACATGAGCCCCCCTCCCCAAAAGTAAAATTATTACTCATCTAAAGGGTCATTGCTAGCAAGGGGCTGAGTGGGAATTCAAACGGGGCAGTCCGACACTACAGATCTATCACTCATAACCACTGGGTAGCACAGCCTCTCATGAGCAGCCGTGTTTCATCATCTGACAGACTAAAGGGTCACATGTTCTCCATATGAGATTGTGTCCTACAAAAATGTATCCGGTACTCTTACATCTTCTTTAAGGGAAGAGCAAACTAAAAATAACAGGATTGGACAGAAAAGGATTTGTTACCTAGGATTTCAGGAAGTGGGTTCATGAGAAGTAAGAACAAGACAGGACATAGAGAGAAAGGAGGAAGGTGCAGCATGCAAGTACCTCATGGCCAATGACTTATCTGGAGTAAGAGAAGATAGCCTGAGGTGTACATGAGATAAACTTTCCAGAACATCATGATCCAATAAGGAGGAGAACCAGTCACCACTGGGTGAGTTCCTCACTTTTGCCTTAATAAGTTCAATAATTATATTTGAGGCACTTCTAAACCCTAGCATCCTCTTCTGGGCATATCTCTTTTAATATATATATTGATTGATTTCATAGTGGAAGGGAAAGGGAGAGAGAGATAGAAACATCAATGATGACAGAGAATCATGTATTGATTAGAGAGTGAGTTAAGAAACCTCTCCCTCACCTCTTTTTCTCCTCACCATGACTTCATATGAAGATCTGAATTATGTGTTCTCTGAGACCTTATCATCCTCATTTGGACTCTTCTCCAGAAAACTCACACATGTTTCTTTGGAAATAATGCTAAAGATTTCTCTCAAAAGGCCTTAATACAGGGGCTAGTCAGAGGAGGGAACACCCAACTAGCTTAGCTGTTTTAAAAGCAATTCACAATGAGTTACCCCAAGCATTGTCCAAGGTTCACTTCTGCTCCTTATGTTAGCTGACTGGAAAATTAGCAATCTTACCAGGTGACTGTGTGCTCCTTGCCCCCACTTTATATTACCTTTTTTTAAAAAAAAAAATATTTGTATTGATTTCAGAGAAAGGAGAAAGATAGAAACTTCAATGATGAGAGCGAATCCTGCATGCCTCCTACTGGGGATCAAGCCTGAGACCCAGGCATGTAATCTGACAGGAATCATAACTGTGACCTTCTGGATCATAGGTGAACACTCAGCCACAGAGCCACACCTGCTAGGCATATTACCTTTCTATCTGATTCCCTCTGCTCTCTTTCTTCCAATATTTACTCAAAATAAATGATCCTCTGTTGGCTGTCCTTCTTAATTTGCAGCACCATTATAGTATCATTATTTTTACCTATATTTTCTGTTACCTTAATGTCTTCCCTTACTCTTCAGTATTGAATTTTGAGAGCCCCATCCTCCATAGCCCATAAGAGAGGTAGCCCATTATGCTATATTTTGGTAATGAATCCTCTCTGGCTTCCACTGTGTTCTGTGGAGAAACCCTGAATGTAAATCTATAGAGTTGCCAACTCTTCCCTGAACTTCACATGGATTCATCCAGTATCTGCTGGGACTCCTGCATGTACCCCAAAGGACTTTGGCATGTGTCTCCCCATATTCACATAACTTCCACTTCCTGACCACAAGGGTGAGTGAGGAAGAAAATATCATTAATAAAACCTGGATGTTATATCTTATTTCTCACTCACTTTTTTTTAATGTTTTTATTGATTTCAGAGAGGAAAGGAGAGGGAGAGAGTTATAGAAACATCAATGAGAGAGAATTATTGATCTGCTGACTCCTGCATGTCCCCCATTGGGGATCAAGCCCGCAACCTGGTCATGTGCCCTGAACAGTGACTCCTGGATCGTAGGTTGATGCTCAACCACTGAGCCACACCAGCCGGGCTCACTCACTCTTTTCTGTCTAAATCCTCTCTCCATCACCAAGACATAGTAGGTTTTTTTCTTTCTAGATATATCTATTCACCATATTATTCTCCTTAGCGTGGACCCTTTGTCTGAAAAACTATGCACTTGACTACCAAGACGTCCTTTCTCTACCTTCTATATTTATTTTCATACTGTGAAGCTCTGATTGTTCTCTGACTTACATCTTTAAGTTTTCTCATCACTTGATTGCTTTAGGTAAACACTTTAGTTCACCATATGCTTCATAATCTAATCTCAACTTGAAAGGTCGGAAATGTAGCCTCTGTATTCAGCAAACTGGAATTTTTTATTAAAATATATGATAGTTCTTTCCCACTTCCACCCCTCTGGTATGATATTCCCTATGTGAGAATTTCTTATAAACTTCTCCCCTACCCACTAGGATCAACCCATACTCTTCTTTCAAAGCCCTGTGAAACTCCTATCTTTTCTTTTGTCATTTTTAATCTTCCAAGTTAAGACATTTGTTCTTTTAATTTCCAGAGCTCTCCACACTTCCATAGTTCTGATCCTATTCTGCCTTGCATTTTAAGTGCATGTGTCTTAGAAAATTCATTTATTTATGGAAGGGACTATGTCTTACAATTCTTTTACACCCCAGTACATTGCACATTTGTAAGAGTTCAGTAAATTTGAACTGGATCCGTCAACAGTGTCGTTTAGAGTGCCTGAAAGTGTACAGTTTCAAATAATAGTTAATCTGTGCTTCCTTTGCACAGGTCACACACTTGTATGAGTTACATTATGTAATATCAGCATCAGCCAGAAAATTCAAATGACAAATTAAAAATAGATTCCCATACATAACATAGCATATGTATGGAAGAGAGTGACCTGTTATTCCAAAAGTGAGCTTGTTATTTTTCCTCTGCAAAAGGTTCTCTGTACACATTCTAGGTTAATTATGTTTGATCAGCATTTGAATTTATAGGTTAAGTTCCAGGTTATTTAACCAGACCAGTGTATCTAAATCCCTGAAAGTATGCCAGTTATTAAAATATAGTTGTGCTGCCTGGTAGTATTGTATTCTCAGTAGATAAATGTCATTTATTTCAATATAAATAAAGTGGAGTATCTTAATTCCTGGTTGAGGCTTAGAGAGTTGAGACATCTAATTTAATTGCCCCAAAATTACCCCCCAAATTTTATCACCTTCAATAGCATTTACACATTTTTTGATAGGTATGGGCTGATTGCTTTAGAGACGTTAGTTTACTTAAATCTTAAAACAGTCCAACTTTATAGATGAGGGAACTAAGACTAATATAATTCTTAATATTACCCAAGTGGCAGAGCTTATAAATTATGAATCCAGGATTCAAAGAAATTGTGTGTGTGTGCGTGTGTGTGTGTGTGTGTGTGTGTGTGTGTGCAGAGCCCATAATCTATACAGCTATGCCTAATCCAGTGGAATTTCCTCCCTTCTTTGTTCTTGGACATACTCTTATAATTTAGGGACTATTCCGGTGGCATGCAAGCCTGTAACTGTACAAGCATGTTTAAAAGCACAGTTAAAACATCTATTGACAAATCTCAAGAATGAATGAATCCAGTAGGCACAGATCTGCATGTTCCATCTATATAATATGAAAATATATGTGAGTTTTCTTTCTCTTCACTCATCTTTAGAACAGTTTCAAATATCTAGCTCAGGGAACAATGGAGGATGCAATTCTCTTTGATGTTTGCTTTTGCTTCTGTTCTTACAAAGGACGCCCTGGGGCCCTTGAAATGTCTACACCGGCAGCCTGAAGAAAGAGCCTCAGCCCAAAGGGGTTCCTCTGAGAGAGTGCGCTCACCCATCTGTTTTCATAAAAGTTTAATATCAGAAAGCAAACTCACACATTGTTTCAATTTAATTTTGTTTAATCTGTTGCAGAAATCAGACTTCCGTTATCTGGCGGCAGGTGTGTAGTAAACACCCCACGTGGCCTGTCCACGATTTCCTAAGGAACCATTCATGAGTGCACAGCTTCTGCAAGGCAGAACCTTGCTAGGATGCAGCCATTGATTCCTGGAGCTTCACATCCACTTTACCAGGACCCCGGAGGTGGAATATTCCCTTTCTAAGCAGGACAATTCTCATTACTCAGCTCAGCCTGGAACTACGGTTCTGCCTCCCCTTGCCTTTCAAAGTCTAGAAACCAGGAGGAGATGCCCTCATGTCATCTCCTCACTGAAACCCAGCCAATGACAGGGAACACCTTTGCTCTAGTCCTTGAGGTGAAAGCTCCTCTGGGAGTCTCAAGTTTAAGTCCAGTGCCATGACAGGCACTGGTATTATTTTAGGGATGGTTCTCATTGGACATAGAGAGACATTTCTACCCAATTTTTACTTTATGGTCTTCTGCTTTCCAGGCAAGTTTCCTTAGCATGCAGATCGGATGCTGTTTTCTTTCTAGTCAGCTACAACACATGAGGTTGTGAGAGGATTGTCTCCTTTGTTTGTTTTTGTTATTGCTCAAGAAAAGGAGGCTAGTGTAAATTTTAGATGTGCCTGAATAAGAGAGAGCTTTGGCCCTTAGCGAAAAGCTAAATACTCATCTTTGCATCTGACATAATTGTGTCTCCCTCCAAGTAAGTACCGTCAGGAAACATACAGCACGCGGGGTGATGAGACTTTCATATGTGGTTGGGGTGAAGTTGTCACTGAAAGTGCTGAGCCTTGGCAATTCATACTCAGTAATTATTCATTACCATCATTATTCATTTTCAGTAGGATGTAGGGATGGGACTTGTTCAACTATGAAATCAGGTTTCACATATAGGTAGAGTTTGCATTTTCCCAATTGTAAAGGATAGAGAAATAGGTTTCAACACTTTAAAAAAACGTGCCAAGTCCAGGAATCAACCAGTACCAATACTATTAAATAGGGGTGGCGGGGGACAAGAAAGACAAGGAAATGAAACAACTCTTTATTGTAATGTTGTGGCTCTGAAACGCTAGTGGGCATCGGGATAACCCAATGGGTTTGATAAAACACACATTGCTGAGTCCAAACTCTACAGGTTCTAGTTCAGCAGGCCTAGGGTACAACCCAATAAGTGTTATTTTTTTTCTAACAAGTTCCCAGGTGATGCCCATATTCCTTGTCAGGGCTAACACTGTTCCAATGACCCTCAAGTCTACTTGCACATTGGAATCACCTAGGAGGTACTCAAAAGACAGATAATTGATCTTTTATTAAGGCCAATTAATATTAGCCCAATTAAAAAACAATCCCTATGGCTGGGGCTAGGCATTTAGTGTTTCAATGTGGGTAATATAAAGTGTACAAAGGTTTGAAAATGACTATCATAAAATCCTAAGCCCAACATAAGGCTGGACTTGTTCTCACCTTGTTCCTTACATTTCCCGGCAGAGGCCATGGCACTTTCCTCAACCTTAGGTCTTAGCTTGTCCAACACATGCTCTAATTAATTTCTCAACTTCTCAGATCTAGGCCAGAAATTTAGTTTATGCAGTGGGTAGTGTAAAAAGATGAAAATCCATCTTATGAAGACGAAATCCCTCTTTGGAGAAGTCCTCTCCGTCTGTTCCCACATCTTTCTCGTCCTCTCCTCCACCCTTTTCATTGGAGAGCTCAGTGCGGGATCTGACATAGATCACCAGGCAAGGACACTGAGGTTGCTGCTGAGTGATACACAGAGGATGACACCTCCCCCTCACCACACACACACACACACACACACACACACACACACACACACACACACACACTGAGTGCATCCACACCCTCCCAGCAGCAAAGGGCAGCAGCTAATTGCTTTATGCTGAAGAGGCAGCTCAAGTTAGGAATTCAGCTGAATTAATTGGCAACTCCATGATGTCTGCTGAAAATAATGACTTGTTGGGGTGCTGGGACTCCGCAGGAGAAAACACACTGCAGCAGAGTAATTAGCCATGCCCCAGCATTCATATGGTGCTTCTCATCTCCCTACGAGGTGGGTCTGGGATGACAGTAGACAGTAAACTCTTGTGAGAGCTGGAGCAATGCTCCTTAGATACTTTCAAATAAGATGAGAGATGCCCTGAGCATGGGCATGTGGACAGTCAACCAAATAAGCAAGATAAATCCTGCAGTCCAAAGGATGTCAAAGATACTCTGTTTGCTACAGAAGCCTAGGAGTCAGAGGTTAGAGAACTGCTGAGCTTCTGGGGAAAGATGGCTTTAGAGACTTTCTAACTCCCTAGCTGATGAGGAAACATTTATCTAGATTGAACTTCAGGTGCACAGAAATTATTTGGGGCATCTAAAAGACTGGAATTTCTCTGACTTTGAATGTTTTAGTGTCTTGACACAGTTCTTTTGTTTACCTTAGAAGGGATTTGGGGAGTAGAAGAGGATAAGGGAAGCCTCTTTACAAGATTTCCTCTTTTTTTTTTTTCCTAGCCTATTTAGAACTTTATCTATACCAGGATTTTGCAACTTCATAACTCTTGATATTTTAAACTGTATAATTATTCTGTTGTTGTTGTTGTTAATCCTCACCAAGGATATTTTTCCATTGATTTTTAAAGAGGGAGTGGAAGGGATGGAGGGATGGGTGGAGGGTGGGTGGGAGGGAGTGAGGGTGAGAGAAGCATCCTAGTGAGAGGGACACATCGATTGGTTGCCTCCTGCATGTGCCCTGATTGGGCCTGCAAAACAAGTATGTGCCCTTGACCAAAATGGAACCCATCTTCAGTATGGGGGCCAACACTCTAACCACTGAAAAAACTGGCTAGAGCTAAACTATATTATTCTTTATTGCGGGGTGGAGGGGGGGGTTCCCGTGCATTTTTGAATGTTTAGCAGCTTCCCTGTGCTTGACCTACGAGATTCCAGAAGCACACACTCCTATGCCCCTGCCAGTTTCACAGACAAAATTATCCACAACCTGGGAAGTGGGTAGGCAATGGAAACTGCCACTGTTGTAAGCCACTGGTCTAAAACACATCACCTACTCTTGACAAGCTTCTTGTGCATGTGGGGGTCCAGCACGTGCAAAGGATTTTATGCTCTGAAAGTGGATTTGTGTGCATTTGCTTATTTGAGCTTTACAAGTTATGTTCAGGGTTGATAGGACAACAGATGATTCTGGCAATCAGTAGGAAAATGTTGCCTGGAGCCATACCTCAAGTTTATGGGAGAACAGGAAGAAGAAGTCAGGTCTCTGGGTTTTAACAGTGTGCGCCATCACTGTCAGCATTCTAAGTACAGCACAAGACCACCACCATAATGTAAAATTTATATATTGGGAATTCTGATTCTCTTGAAATTCTCCAGGCTACAATGTCATCACATATGACACAACTGATCCCGTTCCTATGGACTTTCTTACTGGTTAGAATCGGTAGTGGGTGGAGTATGGTCTCTGGCCATTGTTGCACCTTGTGTTTTGGAAAGGAAAAGCTGAGGGGAAGTGATGCTGCATTCTTCTATCTTTACTAACACGTTGTTGTCAACCAAATTGCTTTCCTAAGGTATTATTAGTATTATCTCAAGAATCAAAGCACATTCACATACCTAACCTCTCTGAGCTCAGTTTTCTCACCCCACAGCTATTTTTAAAGATGAAATGTGATTAAGGTGTTTATCCCAGAGCCCTGGCTTCATCTAGTTGTTCACCCTTTGTTTGTCACCAAGGCCCAAGGCTATTAATGGTAAGGGAGTTGCCTAAAGTCACAAAAGCAGTGAGGGAAGTAGCATAGCCAACACAAAGCTCCTCTTCCTCTCTGCTCCTCCCAGGCTATCATTTGAATGAAAAAAAAAATAATAATAAATCAGCTCTCCTCTCTTTCAAGGAAAGAGGAAGACAGTAGCAGAGAATGGAATATGCCCAGTTAAATAGATTACTTATTGCGGCGTTCAGGCTCTGTACAATGCTGCCTATCTTGAGTTCTCTTTAAAAACCACTTCAACACTATACTCAAGCTTAAGATGCCCCCTGGCAGGGCATCTGGTATGTATGTGTCCATAATACATTGCTTCTTGGTAAAACTCTTTATATTGCTATATTTCATATAGTAATGTTATCCTATTAAATGTTTAGACTTATTTTATTTAAATGTCCATGCATATGTGTATATCCTAACACTGAACCACAGTTCTCAATTTACATAATGTTTTCAAATGGTCCATTCTATGTTTTAAACAATTTATAAAGACCTGGACACCAAAAGAGTTGAACTTTTTTTCTAACTTCAAAGAAGTAACTTTTGGCATCATCATTATTATTACTGGTTATTTCTCCAAGCAAAAGGGAGAGTCTAGGTAATTGTGTTGATGAGCAAGGTTTTTTGTTTGTTTTTTCAGACAAAGACATAGGATGTAGTAAGAAAGAAGTATTTGTTTCTACTGCATAGGCCTGCCTGTATATAAAAATGCACAGGTATTTCATTTTCCAGCTGTTTTAGTGTGGCCTTCTTAATCTTGCCTTATACTGATTGTATGAGAGCTGAATAATGACAGGACAGAAGTCGGACTTGTTAAAAAGGTGGCCTTAATTTATGAAGAGATTGGGATTGATTGGCTAACTTCCAGCCCTCAGTCTAACTTACATGTCCCAGTTACCTGAGATCACTGTGTTGATCAAGCTGTACAGGTAGGCCCAAGCAGATTCTTCTCTATCTTTTGGTCAAAGTTGCCTGTTCCAGGTTATCAATTATTAATTGACCCATGAAGCCTTTCCCTAATCTCTCATCCGTATTAGGAAATATCAGCCAACAAACCACTAAAAATAGTATAATTCTAAAAATTAATTTAGCCCTGGTTGTGTAGCTCCGTTGGTTAGAGTATCATCCCAATAAGCCAAGATTGTGGGTTGATCCCCAGTCAGGACACATACAAGAATCAACCAATGAATGCATAAATAAATAGAATAACAAATTGATGTTTCTTTCCCCCCCGCCGCCCTCTAAAAAGGTAAATAAAAAAAATAAAAATTAATTTCAATCTTCAAAAGCATCTGTTGGACATTAAGTTCAAAACCTACAGTTCTCTGAAAAAAAGTCTTAGCAGGGGTAAAATTCTTTCTTTTTGATGAGAATTGTGTGTGTGTGTGTGTGTATGTGTGTGTGTGTGTGTTTTAGAACCAACCAAAAATATTGGCCCCAGTCTGTGATTTCTTCAGCGAATATAATATCACTCCACAGCATTGACCTGCTGGCCCTGATCACCCCTCAGGAGCAGGGGGAGGTGGAGAAGCCTTGAGTGGTAATCGGGGCCAGCAGCCACCACTTACACCCACTGATGGCATTGAGCGATCGGTACTGGCACTGGGCACTGGCATCAGGTGTGACTGGGGCCAGCGCTGGCAGCAGATGTGAGCGCTGGGCAGGACCGTGGTGTGCAGGAGCAAAGGATTTCCAGTAACCACCAGAAGCTTGCCCCAATGACAGCGATTGGTGCCCTGCCTTGGTCTGGCGCCCCCGCTCACCTGCTCCATCATCCCATGGTGGCTGACGCCCACCATGTTCCGCATGTGCCCCCTGGTGGTCAGCGCACATCATAGCGACCAGTTGTTTGGTTGTTCCATCGTTCGGTCTATTTGCATATTAGGGTTTTATATATATAATTAGGAAAGAATTGCCTTTCCTTTGTATATACCTACAAACCATTGACCCTGTTACCCTTTTAAGAATGGCACTTGAGCTCTGGCCTGGTGGTTCAGCTGGTTGGAGCATCATCTTGTACACTGAAAGGTTTCAGGTTCAATCCCAGTCAGGGGCACATACTGGAAGCAACTGATCGATGTTTCTCTCTCTTCCTCTCTCTAAAATCAATAAGCATGTCCTCAGGTTAGGATTAACTTAAAAAAAAAAAGAATAGAACTTGAATAATTGTCCACTATTGTTTTCTTTGGCCATTTTATTGTATTATCTTCAATAGTAATTGAAGATAGATTTAGTAATTTGTATTTGCTAAGAGAAACATTTATTTCATATGGATTTAAAATCTACTTGCAGACTTGAGCTGTTTTAGCTCAGGAACATATTTTTATCAATAGTTATTTTCATATTTCCATTTCTTATTTTATTCATATGCTTTATTTTTTATTTTCAACTTAATGTATATTTTAGTTTTTTAAATGACATGCAGATTTATTATTTTAACTATATTTATCTTTTCTAATTCATTTTTTGTTATATCCTTATCAATATATTCTTTTCTACTGTCTATAGACTTTTATTGTTCAACACTTTCTAACTTATGGATACTTAAGTTATTTGTGTTTACTTTTTTTAAAAAAATAATTTTTATTGGTTTTTTACAGAGAGGAAGGGAGAGGGATAGAGAGTTAGAAACATTGATGAGAGAGAAGCATCGATCAGCTGCCTTCTGCACACCCGCTACTGGGGATGTGCCTGCAACCAAGGTACATGCCCTTGACCGGAATCGAACCTGGGACCCTTCAGTCC
This sequence comes from Myotis daubentonii, assembly GCF_963259705.1. Lineage (NCBI taxonomy): Eukaryota > Metazoa > Chordata > Mammalia > Chiroptera > Vespertilionidae > Myotis > Myotis daubentonii. The sequence continues at coordinate 49,624,929 of NC_081852.1, read as the reverse complement.
CCAGGCCGATGCTCTATCCAGTGAGCCAAACCACCTAGGGCTTATGTTTACTTTTTATTATTTGTGTAAAAAATATTTATATTTTTGCATCACTTTACCTGTCTCTCATACATTGTGTATCAACCTTTTAAAATATTACTTTCCATAAATTCTGTAAATTCATTTTTCATTCTCTCCATGTTCTCTTTGTTTTCTAGTTTATAGTTTATTAATTTATTAATTTTGACTAAAGATCATCATATGTACCAGTTTTACTTTTGGGGATGAATTGAGATATTTTTATCATTTATTATAAGATCAATTTTATTTATATTTCTGGATACTTGTAATGTATTCTGTTTTTATGAAATATATCAGACCAAATTAGTTAGATTATTATAGGCCAGATTAATTTTTACTTTCTTAATTTCTGTGATCTCTAATGTATATAGCTGTGCTTTGACATGACCATTAAGATGTTGACTATGCCCTCTCGGTAGAATTTACTGCTAACATAGTTTTAAAAACAACATAATGAATATTTGGAAAAGAAAAAATAATGTGTTTTTCTTTTTAGAGCATCTGAGATTAGTCGATAAAATTATCACTTGTTTGTCACCTATAGATAATTACGTTATATCTAAATAAAATATAAAGGACGAGTCCATTCAGTCATTCCTAGTATTTAATCTGGTGAGAGTAAACAGATTTTTGAAAAATAGGAATAAACAGCCCACACAATTATACACATATCCATACCATTATCATAGCTCCTGGGTTTGCTCCCATCTGTATAAAGCACTCTCTATAAGCTAGTTAAACAATGTCATTATTTACAAGAGTGGTTTATATGGTGTTACAAGTCAAAATGAGCAAGCTTTGGAAAGTTCCTGTCTGTTTTTGTATATGTATACAAAATGAAATGAAATGTACAGTTTTAGAGTTACTACATATTTCCTTTTCAAGGTCTATTCATTTGATCTCAGGAGTTCAGATGGGGCTACATATTTCAAGTTTGCCGGGAGCACCAACATGTACTGGCTACTGATCAGAGAGTGGGAGTGGGAAGAACAAGAAATTCAGTGTTAACGTGTTTAGGGAAGAAAAGCCTTGAACTCAGAGGAAGTAGAGTTTGGGTTTCTGTTTGATCACCATCACTACCTGAATGAATGGCTTTGCTAAAACTAATACTCTACATCTCTTGATTTTTCCATCTGAATAATGGGTGTGACTGCCCTTTCCCTATATACTTTAATGAACTGATTCACAAACAGAATGAGATAAATTTTGACAACTCAAGCCAAGAAAGCTCTAATTCAAAATGCTGGTACTGATATTTCTTCCTAATCCCCGCCCCCAGAATAGATGAATTTGTCCTCCTCTCCACCCTGCCCCCAAATGCTTTTAACAGGAGTTTCTAGCAAAAACAACCTTGTGTTTATCTTTTTCACTTCTTTAAAGAGTCTCCTTTAGCATTTCAGTTACCAGCTCAAAATCAGGGAGTTTACATTCTGAGTGTATCTTCAGAGAACTACAAATGCATCCTCAGATAGCTACAGATGCATCCTCAGATAGCTCAAGTCAGCTACTCAGGCACAGCACCTGACCTCCCACTGTTGGTTTAAAGCTTAAGGCATTTAAGAGTAAAAAAATCAAGACAGGCCGCCTATCTTGTATTTCCATTCATTTCAAGAGGCACTCACTGCTCACGTGAGGAGTGTTTTTGAAAAAAGCCTTGCGTTGGGTACGGGGAAAATACACAGTTGGGTAAGACTATATCCCTCAAGAGCTTCCAATCTAATGCAGTAAATTTTAATATTTTTTTCTCCTCACGGAAATACCCTAAAACAAGAAGCATAGTCATGCAGAGACCTCACATGGGCACCAAGAAGAAAATGGAAGTTTCCAGAGTAACATCCATAGTGCCCAGTATCATTAGGCTTCTTTTAAAGTAGATAAGACCTACTGAGGCTTGGTGAGCCCAAGTGATAGGAGAAGTCTCAGTATTCAGAATTAACTGCTTTAAAAAGATGGAAAGATAGCAGCTTCTGACAAGCCTTTTCCAAGGCAATGAAAGGGATAGAGGACACATGTAAGCAAATAAAGCTGCAGAAGGCTAGGCGGGAAGTCCCACTAGGACTGACACACCCGCTAACGCTCATTAATCACTTTGACTTATTAACTTAAAAATACATCTGGGGAAAGAAAAGGGCTTCATTTCCTTTCCTTTGTGTTTATTTGCTGCGTAAATTGCCAGATGCAAGAGAAATATACCCAGTGGCCGAGGTTCTACTTTAAAGTGATCATCTATGTATTGTATTATCCTGAGATATTCATTTTAATATGACATTTTCCTGCTGAGTGTGTTGTCTTTGTCCTGGATTTACACTCAAACTTCTTGTCACAAACAAAACGAAAACGTGGATTTTTGCATGCCAATGGCCCAGACATCCCACCTTTCAAGTTGAATCATTTTGTATGTTCCACTGTTTTAAGTTAAAAATGGCAGATTCTTAACTCCCCTCTCTTGGGATCCCCACCATCATTCTGAGTGTCCACCATGGTGTTCATCCGTGGGACAATTTGTAAATATCAATGCATTTTCAGCTACCATGCAGGAGCAAGGAGAATCAGAAAACATGCAGGAGGCCCAATGCACGATGCCGTCCTTGAGCTCTGTCAAGTATGACTTGGGAAAATGCATCCCTTCCAACTCTGAGTAGCTTCAGGAAAGCTATTCACTGTGAGCAATTATTCTGAGGCGCCAGCATACTTAGGCAGCCACAGGGTCCTCACTTGCCTCAGTTCTTTGCCAGTATTTGCGACATGGGTACCACAGTCGTGTGCTTACTACTTAGTCTCGTTAAATCCACTTTTCGTTTGGGGGTCATTGTATTTTGTTAAACTACATTTTCTAACATGTTCACACACACCCAGATCTGAGTGCTTAATGACACGTAGGTGACTCTGTGTAACTATCGTACTCATTGAATGGAATAATCCCTAAATGCCTAACAGGAAAACAAATCACTATTACATCCAGATGCTTTCCCCCCCTCACCTCTCTCTTTCATTTCTGCACATACTTGCTATTGAACATTACACTGTCAACTCGTCAAGGATTTGACTACAAAATATGCTTGGTAAATAATGTAGGGAGATTAACTAAATGGCACATAATTACTACAAATTTAGAGTCCTGTAAAAGAATATATTTTACCCATGATTAGAAGGCTTACAGGCTTTCCAAATCCATTTTACTAGATTTGACAGTAAGCCCTGGGAAATTTAAATAGCAGACAACACTTATGCAGAATTCATAATAACTCAGCCTTAGATTACTGTATTATTAAAAGCTTCAGCACACAGAGCTACTCATTTGTATCCTTTTCCTAAACACACATCCTCCCTCCCAGCATATTGTCACCACCCTCACCACCACCAACTAAAAACATCCCTATGTTGAAAGCTGCATAAAATTCAAATTTAAGTTGATTTTTAATCTTTGCCACTCTAACGAGATGTATCCAGTCCTGGCATACACTAAAACAGGTCAATTAAGTAAAGCAATGAAGCAATACAAGAAACTCTAAATTTTTCTTTTTTTTCTTCTTTTACTTAATTGGTACTAGGGAAAGCTGGGCGCACTGTCTCTGGAGAGGGAAAATATCCATGTAGTAATCGTCTGAAAAGCTTTGCAATCTCACTAAGAAAACTCCATCTGGTATAGGACTGGGATCCACAAAATTAGCAAGGCAACTGGAGAGCCCCATTAGGAATCTGAACTAATTTTTTTTAACTGGTCAGCAAGAGGAGCAGAACTGATGAAGACATCATATCTCCAACCATTCTTTTTGTCCAAAAATGTGTGCTCACATTAAAGCCACAGATGCCATCCTTATCCCACGTGACTCCTTGACACAGACATTTCTGCCAATAGCTGGTGGCAGTAATCACTTGTGAAGCTGCTGAGAGCTCCCTCTTGCCATGGGACTGTGCTCCATCCCCACACAGGGATGGCCAGACAAGCCAGAGAGCTGGGACCCCAGGAGCAGCCCTCATCAAAGAGGAGCTGGTGGATCAGCTTCCTGACTAATTGGGTGATGACTTTGGGGTATGTCTTGGACTTAGAGCATCTCCCCAAAGTGCCCCAGCAGGCTGAGCAGGAGCCTGCCTGCTCGTTAGTGCATCCCACCATTGGCTGCCTGCCCTTTCCTGCCTCATCCCCCACTTCTCCTACCAATGCTTCTGGGATGGCGTTCCAAATACATTATTTACAATCAAATACCTGTCTCAGGCCTCCTGCTCAGAGAACTCAAATCAAAGCAGAAGGCTACTATACCTAAGGTGAATAAGAATATAAATTCTGGAGTCAAAATGTCTCCATCAGAATAACTGTGTGATTTTTGAGAAATATATTTCTATGAATTGTTTTGCTTCAGTTTACTCATTTGTTGTGGTTATCACATGGAGTAATTCATGTAAACATGCTTAAAATAGCACCTGGCACATAGCAAATACGTGAATAATAACTGCTTTTAATACTATTATTAGAGCTAAACATTGGGCTAAGTGCTAGGATAAAATAAATAATTTGGTAAGTCAGTTAAATAAGATAAAACTATTGGTCTCCATACTCAAGTTATAATCAAAAGGAAAGGAAGATATTCAAACAAAATAAAATCAATTATAAAATAATAGTTGTATATAAAATATAGTTTTCTCTTTTAATCTGTGACTGTATGGATAAATTTTGTATTTGATGTACACATCTATTAATATCAGGGGATAGTTGAGTATAAATATGATTGTTGTTATACTACAGAATACTTAAAAAACTAATGTTTAAAGAAACCCTATTTTAAATTATATTTAGTGAACATAGATGCCTTTGCATATTTCGTGTGTCAGATTTTCTTAAAATAAGGCTAACCTGTACTGAATCTTGTAAGCCCCTGCTTAAGCCTCTGTTTATGCCATGATCTCTCATTAATCCAGTAAGTAAAGATGCTCCAAGAGGAAAATGAGATGGTGCTGTTACATCAATTACCGAGCTAATCTAATCATTCTATTCTACCGACATTTTCGTAATTTACTCCTGAAAATACTAAAAGGCAGTTCTCCAAGGAGCCTTTCATGCTGTCCCAAAGGATAGCATCGTTCCAGATGACAAGGAAGAGATGGGCAGCGGAGCGGAATTGCCAATACCAACCCAGACAATGCCGTGCACCAGATTGTCCTTATGAATGGGCCCTATTCTCTCGTTTCTCTATAAGATGGAAACACACCTAATAGAAAATCTTAACGAGGAAGCTTTGTTACCTTTGGGTCAGGACCCAATTGGCTTCATGTGCAACCTGTGCTTGGTTCTTGGATGGAGATGCCATGTGCTATATTCAGTATATTGTGAGAAAAGTTTACTGTTCTCGGGCCCAAATCCAGAAATGAGCCCACAATAGCAGCGCCAGCTCTAATTAGAACGGAAAACTCTGTTTGTTCCTCCTCTGTGCTGTCTCCTTCATTTCTTCCAGTCGCCTCAAATGATGATGACATTAATCATCGATTTGAAAAGGAAAATAAAGGTTTTATGACCCTGGTTCTCATCAACACCTTGGAACAGAGTGCCCTCAAAGCATGAGGCACCATCAAAGCTAGGGTGTTTGCCCTTTCAGGGGTGACTTTTTTTCCTAAACATGTTTATAGACTGACTGTAGCTGGCATGGGCTCACCAGTGTGACTGCCTCTCTTGATGATGGGTCCCTTTAGTCCCTTTGAAAATATATGCATTTGAAGCTTTTCTTCCCTTTGAACGTGGAGAGCTGATGAAAGAAAGTGTGTTGTGGATAACAGGGAGCCCCGCCGAGCTCTAACTTGAAAGCCCACCTGCACTTTAAAGTGGAAACCTCAGCCCAGCCCTGGGGAATAATTAATTAATTAAAAGGAGCGGTTCTGTTCTGCTCTGAGAAAATTCTCAAGTTTCAAGCCTGAAATAACTAGAGGGAATCATAGTTCTGCCTTGCTGCTTTTCTCTTTTCTGTGTTCTCCTTGACCACAGTCTATTGGAAACCATGGTCTACTCTTTCCTTCTAAGGTATGTAGTTCAATCTGTGGACTCTCCCTAGTGGCTGTGGCACACAATCCTCTGAGTTTGGTGTCTGTGCCACGTGGCTTCAGAAACTCATGGTTTGACAGCTCATTCCCAATGGATGATATTCCCAATGAGTAGCACATGGGGATTTTGTTAGGATTCAAGACAACTTACAAAATTATGTTTCCTTCTAATTCTGAGAGTACAGTGGGGCCTTGACTTACGAGTGTCCTGACTAACGAGTTTTTTTGAGATACCAGCTGTCTTGGTGGCAAGTTGATTTTTTGCATTGAGTTGATAGAGTAATTTGAGTTAACGAGCTCGGTCTCAGAACAAATTAAACTCATAAGTCAAGGCCCCACTGTATTCATTTCTTTAACTACTCGTTTTGGAAAAAAAATAATAACTCATCTTAGAACAACTTGGTATTCACCACACACCCTGGCACTTCCCTCTCAGCTTCTTCTATTCCCTCCATTTAGATTACATGTCTAAAACACACTGATTCTTTTTCAATAATTTTATTGTTTTATCATTCAAAGTCCAGATCAACTGATTCTTAATCCATCAGGCCATATTGATTATCCCAGATAAAGGGATCTGTCTCTCCTCTTATAGTATTCTCTCTCTCTCTCTCCCTCTCTCTCGCTCTCTCTCTCTCTCTCTCTCTCTCACTAAATCCTATTCACATTACCTACTTGGACAAGTCTCCCTGTTTGACTAGTAATCTCTCAGTGACAGCATCTTCTGCACTGCTAATATTGGGATGTGGTAACCAATAAATATCATTGCATTCATTTATTAAAATGTGTATTATGTGGGCAAGTTGTGTTCCTATCATCAGAGTTCTCAAGGTTGGATATGCAAAAGCTCAGTGGAAAGCAGCTGAGTATCAGGACTCACCAAGTTTCATGAGCTATTTAATAATTCCAGAGTTGTTGTTGTTGTTTTTATGGTGGTTGGTTGGTTGGTTTGCTAGTTTTGTTGTTTGTTTCCTTTTAGGATGATCAATAATAACATATTGTTATGTGTTTTTTTGTGCCCAGCATCAGAACCCCTTGTCCCACCTCTGGTAGTACAGCCCTCTCATGAAGCTCTAAGTATCTGTCTCCTGGGCTCTGAGATCTGGATCAGCCCATGTGAAGGTAAAACCCACAACTGCAGGACTATGAAAACCCTGAGTGCAACTCTCAAATGATGGGAACAAAAACCAATGGATAAATGTCTGAGCCTCTGGTTCTTTGTGAGATAATTCTGGGAGGTGTCGGAATACTTCTCCAAAGTTCTATTGGAATTGAGCCTTCATTTCCTACAGAAGCAAACTTGATAATGAAAATCTTACTGATTTTTCTTCTTTTTGTTTATTTTTCTGTACTTCCTCATTCCTGCTTCAAAGGATCACTATTCAAATGAAATGCCTAAACCCAAATTCCTGTAATAAGTGAAAACCAAACTAGAATTGGAAGAATGGCCCTAGGAAACAGGCCCTTAGAATGAAATTCTGATAGTGGATCATGTTGTTGCCAACACAGACCCCATAGCTAATAGTTGAGTAATGATAACATCTGATATATTGAAATATCACAATCACTACAAGTCTAATTTTTTTTTTTTTTTTAGGTTGCAATATAGAACAAATACAAGGGCAAACATTGGTTTATGTAGTAGCTCTAGCACTTGGACATTTGGGTGCAATAGCTGTCTTAGTAATTGTGGTATTGGTTGGCTTTTGTTAACTGCTTTAGACACCTTAAAGAGAATGGCAGGATTCCATCAGACAAGTGTAGCCTGAGGATATGCCCTGAGCACAGGAAACCTTTTTGGAAACATTGAAAAAGGAAACCCATATTTTGTAGCTGGAGGGCAGCCTATTTAAAAAATTATGCCAGGGATAAATATAGTCCTGACCTAAATCCTCCCACAGTTTGTCCAATGGGCATGTAGACGCACTGAGCAGACATTTTCCTGGTTCATTATACTGGTCATGAACTTGATATCGAGGAAAAGGTAGACTTAAGAAAGAAGTGCATTGACTCCACCTCCCGGCTATGTCAGGGACCTGTAGGAAACTGTAGAAGATAGAAAAAAGGAAGTCTAAAGAAGAGGTATGTATATGGACCTAAAGATATGGTGCGTAGTATGCAGATTTTCGTGTCTAATTTCAATGCCCAACAGAGAACTTTAATTGTGAATGGGGCATTAAAAAGTCAGATGGATAGAATGGCTCACCCAGTGGAACTATCCCTCAAGAACAGTTACCCACTTGGTGGCAAGTTGATTGTTCAAGTCTAGAAAAGCAAGGGTTCTCCTTTATTAAAACTGACAGCTACTTTATATATGGGTTTGGCATTCCATCCAACCATATTCTGCCAACTCCAATATCCATGGGCTTACATGATTATTAAGATTAGCCTGGCCGAAGCCGGTTTGGCTCAGTGGATAGAGCGTCGGCCTGCGGACTGAAGGGTCCCGGGTTCGATTCCGGTCAAGGGCATGTACCTGGGTTGCGGGCACATCCCCAGTGGGAGATGTGCAGGAGGCAGCTGATCGATGTTTCTCTCTCATTGATGTTTCTGGCTCTCTATCTCTCTCCCTTCCTCTCTGTAATAAATCAGTAAAAATATATTTAAAAAAAAAAAAAAGATTAGCCTGGTTTAGTGACATGGATCCTATAAAAATACTATTTTGGACCAAGAGACACGTTTTAGAGTAAGTGAGATGTGACAATGGACTGGTGACCAGAGTATTAATTCTTACTATAATCTACTTTATCACCTCAAAGCAGATGTCCTAATACTATTTTAATAAATCATTAGTCTCAGCTAAGGCACCAGCTTGTGGATGACACTCAATGGGGTAAAAGTTATTCTCAAGGATGCTGTATGTGCACTATACTAATAGCAGAACTAATAGCTACACTACGTCAGGCTGGAAACCTAGAGGTGGATGTATGACTGGCCCTTCATTTCGTTATTCCCAGAAACCAAGTACAGAATTTGTGCTTTCTGGCACCACAGTGTTAAGCTTTGCTGATTAAAATTCTTGTTTTCCAGCAAAGGACATTTCCACAGAGAGACGCAATGAGAATTCCATTGTGCCTGAGGTTACAAATGCTGCCGATCATTTTGGGCTCCACACGCAGATAGGCCAACAGGCAAAAAAAGATTGGGATTATCAACCTCGCATATCATAAGAAGTTAGGGTTGCTGTTACATCATGGAGAGAAGGATTACATTTGGAACTATGGCCCTAACCTGTTTTGCTCAGTGGATAGAGTGTCGGCCTGCAGACTGAAGAGTCCCAGGTTCGATTCGGTCAAGGGCATGTACCTTGGTTGCGGTCATATCCCCAGTGGGGGGTGTGCAGGAGGCAGCTGATCGATGTTTCTCTCTCATCGATGTTTCTAACTCTCTATCCTTCTCCTTTCCTCACTGTAAAAAAAAATCAATAAAATATATTAAAAAAATTTGAAACTATGGAAATTTACTACAGTATATTGTGGGGCCTTATGTCTGGTCTTAACAACGAGTAGAAATTAAACACAATCTGACAAGTGCAAGGAAAATCAGGGGATTATGCCTCTTCATAGCATGCAACCTAGGGGCTGATGTTCTCCCTGAAGGTGAGGGAAATCTACAATGAGTGGTGAAGAAGGTACCTAATGAATATCAATTTCACTCTCAGAACCAATTGCAGCAGGGAAGCTTATAGCACATTCCATTCAATTCCTTGCATTCATTTTTTTAAAACTCCTCCCCAAGTTCCTTGCCAAATTCAGCTGTCATTGCCAACACCAGCAACTAAATAGTGCACCTTCATAACATGCTTTTATTGAAATTCCTACCTCCCGTCTCACTCTCCTCACTCTCACTGCTGCATCTTGCAATTATTTCCTAAAGAAACCCTGTCAAATCAAGTCTTTATTTCAGGCTCTGCTCTTGACAGAATCCAAACCAAGGCAAACACCATCTTTACATTTGATAAACACCCATATTTTGAAATACAAAATACACATTATATGATTTCAAAATAAAATTGTCTGTTCGGAAAATACATTGTGCTTATGGCAAGTTGCTCCTGACTGCACTCTGATCAAGTTGGTCTTAACATTTCCTGGATCAAACTTTAGAAAGGATGCTTCCTGCCTCGAGGCCCCTTTCCTAGAGCATTTATTTCAGAAAAGGTGTAATTACAAATCCTACCCATGCTCCTTTGAGATGTAAATCTTCTTCCAACCTGTTGCCAGTTTTATAAGCCAGGAAGGTCTTTCTCAAGGAACTGGGAGCCATCTCTGAAATACAATTGTCATAGCATCCCCACCTCCAACTCTCTGGGAGGGTAGGGGCCTAAATGCTGTGGGTACTTTATAAAGCTACCTGCTATCATGAAGACAGGGTAAAGGTTACTTTTCATTTGGGCATGGCCAGTTAGCAAACACAGATGGCCTAAAATGTTCCCCACCCAGCCTCTAGTTTCAGCAAGGTTGCCTTCAGATTGCAGTCTGGTCTCTCTCTCCTATTGCAATGGTCTTGAATAAGTCTTCCTGGTTAACATTGTCTAGTACAATTTTTGCGTGTGCTCCAAGAATATTCCAGGACATAAATGTTCTCTCTTCTGTCATTGAGCTGGGTTTTTGGAGGTTTTTGGGAAATTGTAACAATCAAGGTAGAAACAAATTTCCCTTGTGGTTGGGCACCGTTGCATAATTATTTCTCCCACAAGACTGAGGACAAAACTAGTGACACAAGTTGTGTTCACTATGTACTTTCTAGATAGTCATATATTAGGTCTGGCAACAACCATTTCTACCCTGGATAACTGTCTGGATATCTCAGGTCTTCCAACCCTCAGTTTTACTAGAACTAGAATCACACACCCACACAACAGTTTGATGCCACCCCACCCCCTGTTCTTTAGGTAAAGTTAAAATTCAACATAACTGGTATGATTTTGCATGATCTGCCCCCATCTTGCCTTCCTAGCTTCTTTAGTAACCATGTTCCTTCTTAAAACATATACTGCACCCAAGAAGTTAGATACACAAATGCATTGTCTTAAAACATATGGCTCTTTCCATCCTGAAATATTTCCTTTCCAATCTTCATTTGGGTTTCAGATCCCAATAAAGATATTCTTCCTTTGAGAAGTTTTCTGAACCACAGGTTTGAGTTAAAAGTCCCATATGTATCATTGTATCCCCGCGTAACTGTTTGTCTCCCCACCACCTCCACCCTTTCCTCCAAACTGTGAGGATCACCGTCCTCTGCTAAGTATCTAAAGGTTTTTGTCCTCCACCCTATTTGCTTGTCAAAACACTCTCCATTCCTCTTTTACTGATCTTATTCAGCCAAATATGGCTTGTGTATGAATAAAATTAAAATTTATATATTTTTCTCTGACCATATCACTGAATTCCAAACACAAATTTACTGATTACTTGATACTTCCACTTAGATATTTCATAGACATCTCAGGATTATAATGTTCAAAGCAAAACTCTATATTTCCTCTCTATCAACTGTATTCCTCCTGCAAACTTTCACATCTCAGTAAAAGGCATCAATATTGAGAGGTATGAACTAAAATTCTGGCAACCACCCTTTGTTTCTCTCATCTCTCCATTCTAATGCGTCAGCAAATCCTATCAGTACTATATCTAACAAGCACCTGGAACCTTTCTGCCCTCATTACTAAATACACAAAACCATACCAGAATCATTTGTCTCGTGAACTATTTCCATAATCTGCTAACTGGTACTCTGTTCCCCCGTCTGTCTGACAACAATTCATTAGAATAATCTTGACATTTAAATTCAATAATTGCTTTATATTGACAAACATCCTCCACGGACTTCCCATTGCTTTGACATTAAATATGAACTCCTTAGCAGTCTTATCAGATCTTCATGCCCCTGCCATCTTCTCCAACCCATTTTCTCCCATCTCTCCCCCTAACCCCTCACTCTTATGTTCACGGTTTTAATCTTGTTCACCAGAATATGCTAAGCACAAGGATTATGCACTCATTGATTCAGCTGTTTGGAATATTCAGTCCTGAGATCATTGCATGTCTGGCTCTTTCCGATCTCAGATCTTAGCTCAATTGTCAACTCCTTGAGGAGATCTTTCCTGATTACCTTATTTAAAGAACTCTTGCTCTCTTTTCTCTCTCTCTCTCTCCCCCCTATTATAATTTATTTTCTTAATAATACTTATTATATAGCTATCATTATCTTGTCCAGCTATTTGTTTTTCTAATATACTGTATCTTTCTACAATTGTAACTTGACTTCTCAAAAAGAGGGGCTTTGCTTCTCTTATTTCTTGTTGCATCTGAAGGACTTAAAACAGTGACTTATTTATACCAAGGACACATTGTCCTCATTGCTACATTCAACTTAAAAATAGAAAGGAAGAAAGAATTTTGTTTCTTTTTCTTAATTGCAGGGAAGGCTGACAGGATACATTTTTAGGGAGACTGAAGTCAAGTTGTAGATATGCAGATTATTTGACATCTATCTTGGGATTGTGTCATGTACATGTGAGTCCACCCATCCATTATGTATGATACCTTCACTTATAATAAATTCTTACTAGGTATATTCTTAGAGTGTAAGGTCTTTTGTGAGGTCAAAGTTGAAGCAGCAGAACAAAGGCCTCAATAGTAAGTGCCATGCATGATATGGGAGACTTCAGCAGTAGAAGTGGGATATCATGTATTTGTAATAAAGTCCCAGCACCAGGACCACTGAATATGCAGAGGTCTTCAGTTCAAGGATGCTTCACTATCTCCCAATCAATACTAGCATCCATGACATAAGGAAATTCTTAATAAGGAGCCACAGCTTAAGCAAATTAAATATTAACAAATTCACTTTCTTCATTAGCAGTCTATTGTTCCCTGAGCACCATTTAAAAAGTCTTCAAATTAAACAGAACCATCTTTGTCTCCTGAGTCAAATTCAGCCTGGTAATCACTTTCCAGGTGAAGGACTGGCAACCTCTGGGAGGTGTCCGCGTGTATCAGCATCCAGCATAACTTTCACATATGTCCACACAGGGTTGGCAGTAATTGGCATGTGGGGAAGAAGCACTGCCCCGAAGGACTGAATAACCCCTTGTCAAAGATGTATCTGTCCATAAAAATTGAGGCCTGGCTGCAAAAATTGGAAAGAAGAAAGCATTTTTTTCCTTTCAGCAGTTTCAGAAACAGGAGAATTCTTATCAGTCGGCAAAGTTACCCCTTTTATTATAAATTCCTTGGACATCAAAGAACATTGAACTGTGGAGTGCAGGCTCTTGAATTTTATTTATATTTATTATCTGTCTGCATTTCCTACCCAGGGGCTTAGACACACACACACACACACACACACACACACACACACACACACACAGAGCTTGAGTGATCTCTATGCGTCTGTCATTGTCCTTGATGATTTGGGGGACAGAGAAGAAATGGAAGATATGTTAGGTTTTCTATTTATTATGGGATTCATTCCCCAGGAATGGGTTAAAGATCTCTATTTCAAGGCATAACACTATGAAAGTCTATGGTGGGGGTTTGTGAGAAAATCAGCTATAATGTGAGACAAAATGGGGCAGAATAGACAGCCTTTGGGATTGATCCATAATCAGGAGTAGAAGTGGGATATCATGTATTTGTAATAAAGTCCCAGCACCAGGACCACTGAATATGCAGAGGTCTTCAGTTCAAGGATGCTTCACTATCTCACAATCAATACCAGCATCCATGACATAAGGAAATTCTTAATAAGGAGACACAGCTTAAGAAAATTAAATATTAACAAATTCACTTTCTTCATTACAGATTAAAGCCAAGTAGGGATTAATCAGAGATTAAAGCCAAGTAGGGATGTGGCCCATCCAGACTAGTCCTCAGCTACTCATCCTGACCAAGAGAAGCATTCTCTAGGGAATATAGTGGAATAAGAAAACTGCACAGTGGAGGTGGTGGAAGTCCCCAGAGTTGGGTCACACTAGGATCTCTGTTGAAAGACACCTTAAAGAAGAAGAGAGCAGGCCCTAGACCCTGAGAACTACAGCATATAGGAAAGAGGCAGGTCACATGGGGTGCAGTGAGACCCCCTCACCTATCTACCTGTCCTCTCCTTCATGAAAAATATGTCTTGGATGAAAAAAGGAACAGAAAAGGGATAGCTCTGCCATAATGGGAACAGATAGGTTATCTGTCCATCCACAGAAGCATGACATGATGGCCACCCCAGATGAACCTAACTGGTCCACATTTGGCAAGTGGAAACTTCCAGAATGATTGGGATGTTCTTCAGCTAGTGGTGGGAGGCACTGGAAAGGAGATCCACTTAGATAACAATCTGGAGAACGAAGATCCCTATGTCAATCCCAAATACCGAGGCTTTCTTCTAACCAATGCTTTTCTGGTTATTAGAAATAGCTGCTCTCACTATTCCTCGCAATTACACCTCTCCTCTCCCAGAGCTTTTGTCCTAACGCTGTGGTCGGCAAACTGTGGCTCATGAGCCACATGTAGCTCTTTGGCCCCTTGAGTGTGGCTCTTCCTAAACCTTAGGAATACCCTAATTAAGTTAATAACAATGTACCTACCTATATAGTTTAAGTTTAAAAAATTTGGCTCTCAAAAGAAATTTCAATCGTTGTACTGTTGATATTTGGCTCTGTTGACTAATGAGTTTGCCAACCACTGTTAATGGGAGATAATGACAATGATAAACAAAATAAAACATAGTGCCAAGTGGAGATGACTGCTGGCCTCTTTATAGAGTGGTGAGAGAAGCCTCTCTTGAAGGTGATATTCCAAGGCAAGCCCTTTAAGGAGTCCAGATAAAGGCATCCCAGGCGGAGTTACCATCACAGGGAACCTTCAGACTGAGACATGCGTGTGGGTGAGCAAGGTGGCCAGTATGGCTGGAGCCCAGTGGGGAAGGGAAAGAGTGTTAGACGAGACTGTGGGGGAGTGATCTAAGGGCCATGTCTTGTAGGGTATGGTGAATATCATATGTAGGTTGGAAAGCCATGAGAGAGCTTGAAACAAGAGAAATCAGATTTGTTATTTTTAAAAAAGAGCATTTGGACAGCTTTGTGAAAAAATGAGGGTAATGTGGGCTTTGGTGAAATAATGGTAAAAAGGTGAGAAATGATTAGATCTGCTAAAAGAATGGAGGAAAAATGTTAGAAAAATAGAAATGAAGAATAATATTGAGGTTTTGACCCTGAATGACTGGATATTGGAGAGAGAACAGACTAACCTATGGCTCTTCACTCCTGTACTTTCTACTACTGTCCAATGGTAGAGGCATTCTTATTTAATCTCCATGGAAAACTGTGAAGTAAAAATGCACAGTAAAAAATTGCTCTTTTGTTTTAAATTTAAAAAGCAAGAAAGAAATCATTAGTGGGGTTTCATATTTTTCTACTTCTCTCCTGACTTAAAATCCATGGTAAAGGTAATTATAGCCTAAAAAGCTTCCGAGAGGCAATAACAATTTCGTACATAAATTGAGCTTTTGAAACATGTTTTTGGCTAAGCAGTGGAAGGCATTTTAACTCCCTTTGTTTCTGGGGTAAGAACGGCAACATTTTGTTTATTTCCTCGTGGCCTAGTAAACTCGGGGTTTAGGGGAAACAATGCAACGGCTGTACTCTGGGTGTGAACAGAGAATTCCGGACAGCAGTTGCTCTCAGATGCCTGAAATAGCTTTTGGACAGTGTGCTCATTCGGACTAGAGCCGCTAGACAGATATCGTTTGTGCACTGTGTCTTCATGTAGCACTCTCTTTCTTCCCTGTCCTCTGAGATTCTGCCAAGCACAGAAATGGACCCAAGATTGGCTTTTGAGACCAGATTTGGGGAGAAAATGTTGATTATAGCAAGACATTGCTCAGGGTCCCAGGTTGGACCAAACCCCTTAGTTTTTCTTCTTGGCCCAGAAACTCCACTTCTATTTGCCCAACATGTGACTCCTATTGGAAAGCTAGCACTAAGCCAAATGCATCCAATCTAAGCCCACAATCATTTCACATGGTAGAATGTGAATCTATTACCTGTAATAACCTTTTGAATTATCATTTCTTATGGGTCTAAGAGTAATGATGATTTTTCTCCCAGTTCTTTCTACTGGCACCTATATTAGTGTCATTACTGAGGTAATAGCCGGTGGAAAAGAAGAGAAGCATTTTATTTCTCATCTTTCACTCACTCTCCTTGATCGTGAACATGGGGCTCAATTAAAAGAACATCAATATGTGTTATAGAGGACAATGGGGTCTTTACGATGCCCTCAGTGAGCAAGCAAGTCTGGGCCTTGACTTTGCCCTTCATCAGAAAAATCCTCGCTCAGGCTCTTTTGCATTGTTTCATATCACACTTTCGGGAACCCCCTAAGATTGGGCCAATTTTCCAAGAGGAATAGAATGCAGTTTCTAAATATCAATCATCAAGTCACTGTTTTTAGCCTGCTGTGCTTAATCCAGATGCAGGGGGGGTGGGAGAGAGAGAGAGAGAGAGAGAGAGAGAGAGAGAGAGAGAGAGAGAGAGAGAGGAAGGAAGGAGTACACTGTCAAAGACTAGACTATTTGGTGGTAGGTTTGAGACATTATAAGAAATAATAAAGCAATTAAAAAATAGGTGGAAATGTCACAAGTCATTATTCACATGATACCCTCCTACCTTACTGCATCTGACTCTCTCTAGTTCCTTGGATAAGGTCCATATATAGGTGGGTTTGAGGTGATCAAGTCTTTATTCCTTTGAATGGCTGCCACTTGACCAGCTAGTCTAAAGAAAGAGAGTGCCAGTGGGCCTGAAGTCAGGAAGAATGGGGGAAGAAAATGTCAGGATGATTTCAAAGTGTCTGACTCTGCCCAAAGGGGTGGGTAGGTCAGGGAGCAGTAGTATAGATTATAGACATTCAGAGAACCACAAAAGTTTTAAGCTGAAACAAGATATGTCTACCGTCTTTCTCATCTTAGCCTCATGGTTCTTTTCTTCAGAAATAGCTATCCCCTTTCAACTGAACTCTCACTCTGCTGTTTTGTGTTCTAATCTCTTTGCCTAAAGGCCTGTCCCTGTCTCTGCCCCACTGGTCATCTAAATTGTATCCATTCTTAGAGACCTTTTTCCATTGATATTTCCTTAATATACACCCATATTTTTGTTTCCCTTTTAAAATTTGAAGGACTTAACATTTTCTGATTTGTGTTTTGAGTTTTTACTTCTGTGTCATATCCTTTCCACTAGATCTGAGCCCCATGAGGCCAGAGAGAAACATCATATCTTATGTTTATTTTACTACATGATTAGCAAAGTTACTAAAACATGGAAAGTACTCAAAAAAAAGTAATCTATCTTATACATGGAGGGTCTATCATAATAACAAATGGTAATGTTTTTGAACACTTATATAGATAGTGCTATTAAAGATTTTGCTTAAATATTGGTTCTTCTCAATAATCCTCTAATGTAGATGCTATTATCAACCTCCTTTTTATTATTATTCCAAATTAGAAAACTCTGGCACAGAGAGGTTAAGTTGTTTTCCCAAAGTCACATAGCTATTCAGTGGCAACGGCAGTGTTTGAACCAAGTCAGTCTGATTGCAGAGACCGTTTAAGCTACCATGCTACGGTGAAGGACAGCAGAAGTAGAATGCTGCTGACCAGAGCTGATGGGTCTTTGGGAAAGTACAAAGGCCAAACAACATACATTCATCAAGGAGTGAACAATAGCTTTTCTTCAGAGCTCTTACTCCAAGGAACTTGACCTCAACTGAAAAGGGCAAAGAAGCCAAAAAGTCTGCTCCCAACAGGAAGACATTATTCTTGGTGGCCAAACACTTGTATACTTGGCTTCCCTAATTCATGCCACAAATGAGACAGTGAACTCCATCAATAACCCCTACATGCAGACCTTTAAAAAATGAGTTTGAATCACAGCTATTACATACATGGAAAGCACCAAGGAACCACTGCACTTATCTCTAAAGAGAAATAAAAAGTAACACCAAAATTGGAACAAAATTTATTACTACTGTTCTCTTTAATGATGACTGACTAGAATGATAGAATGATACCTGTGGATGCCCATAAGGCCACCTTCACCTCCAAAGTGGTCCTAGGACCAATGCCTTCATCCTGCACACAACGTAAATCCATAGTCATAACCCATGTTCTGGGTTAGAAGGAAGGCAAGAAGACAGTGATATATAACTCGGCTTTTGGCTTTAGGAAAAATGATATCATTACTCTTTTTTAAAAAAATATATTTTATTGTTTTTTTTACAGAGAAGAAGGGAGAGAGATAGAGAGTTAGAAACATCGATCAGCTGCCTCCTGCACATCTCCTACTGGGGATGTGCCTGCAACCCAGGTACATGCCCTTGACTGGAATCGAACCTGGGACCTTTCAGTCTGCAGGCCGACGCTCTATCCACTGAGCCAAACCGGTTTCGGCGATATCATTACTCTTAATTTGGGGTGATTTGATCCCAAATCCTAGAAATATCAAGGCACTTTAAAATGAATGGTTGGGCCCTAACCGGTTTGGCTCAGTGGGTAGAGCGTCGGCCTACGCACTCAAGGGTCCCAGGTTCGATTCTGGTCAAGGGCATGTACCTTGGTTGCAGGCACATCCCCAGTAGGGAGTGTGCAGGAGGCAGCTGATCGATGTTTCTCTCTCGTTGATGTTTCTAACTCTCTATCCCTCTCCCTTCCTCTCGTAAAAAAATCAATAAAATATATTAAAAAAATAAAAAATAAAATGAATGGTTGGAAAACTCCCCCAAGACTCCTCAGTTGTGACATGAAAGATGGTAGCAGATGTGCTACAAATCAGCTTGCCCAAACTAGAAATTGCTCTATTGATAAATATTCATTCAGTGCCTGTAGTATGGCTATAACTGGGTTGAGCACTGTTATTAACAACCTAAGTGTTTGGGGACCAAGTGCTGGCCCAGGCACTTTGTGCTCTGAAGTAAAGAATTTAGTATTCATGGGGTTCTAAGTGTCATGCCAGGCACTTCAATGCATTCGTTTATTCAGTTCTCACACTAAAATTATTGGGTGGGTATGTTTTTCTCTCTGTTTTGCTAATAAGAGCTTTAGGCTTTGAATCTATTTGGGTTCGGTCAAGAAAACTAAAGACCCTCCACTTAGTTCGGCTAAAAATATTTGCATCCAGGAGTTAAAGGTTCACACAACAATTTGGATGCCCTTCTGGAGAAAGGAAATGAAAAGCAGAGAAGCCACTAGCAGAATTCCAAAATCAGAAAGGTAGGCATAAGATCTCTCCACCTATAGGACCAAAGCAAGGAACTGAAGATGCTCACCAAGAAGGAGTGGGGAAATCAGCAATCAGAGGGGTGAGGCTGCTGAAGATGTCACTGCCTGCATCACCATCACATCACGGGTGCTCCTCCAAACACCCTGATGCTACTATGACAAACATGGCTGCCCTTGGTTCTGCCTGCAATTGGCACCAGAGAATAATCATTGCCCTTCTCATTCAGTGGGCAACGCTCCCAAATGCCGTGAAATCTAACTTTGATTCATCTAGATCAGCGGTTCTCAACCTGTGGGTCACAACCCCTTTGGGGATCGAACGACCCTTTCACAGGGGTTGCCTAAATACGTCCTGCATATCAGATATTTACATTACAATTCATAACAGTAGCAAAGTTACAGTTATGAAGTAGCAACAAAAATAATTTTATGGTTGGGGTCACCACAACATGAGGAACTGTATTAAAGTGTCGCGGCATTAGGAAGGTTGAGAACCACTGATCTAGATAAAAGGCTCCTAGGTAATGCTGATCCAGACTTTTCCCTGCTATGCAGAGAACAAAGAGAAGGGGCTGGTGATAGTGCTAACCTAACAACAGAGCATCAGAAATACTCTTATAAATGTGAACATTTGGCTCAAGGGCATAGAACTCATTATTAGCAGGATTGTCAGGAATTAAATCTATGATGGTTTCCTTCTTACATGCATTCTACTGAATCACCTCACTGCATAAGACCATGAGCCTAGGTAGCCACAGAAAGCTTCAAGGAAGAGCTCCAGTTTGAGTTGGTTCCTAGGGTTCTGATGGGCAGAGGGAAGTGCTGTGAATATTCCAGAAATGGCCTAAGCAATCAGACAGGAGGGTGCAGGGCTATGGTACATGATCTGAGAGGCTATACATCTAAATGTGCGATTTTGGCATTTCTTCCTCCTGTCTGCATCCCCAGCCCACCCCGGATAGTGAATGAATAATTACGGAAATGATGCTAATGACCTGTAACCAGCCATGTTTAGAGACATCTGGATCCCTTCAGGCAGGAACAGTGCACTGGAAAGGGCACACATTATATTCCTGCTTTCTGCTCTTCTTAGGTAAAACACAAGGAGAGCCGGGGGCAGGAAAGTCTGGGGCCAGCAAGAGTTAACCAGTCACTTCCAGTCTCAAAAAACTTTAGGTTACATAAGGCTGTGGTATTTTACTTTTTTTAATGCAATGGCTTCTCCCTTCTACCGTAGATTGACAAAAATATACAGAGGAGAAGAGGAAGAAAACAAAATGGTAAGTAAACCAGGTATTTCCATGTAAATATGAAACCCGCAGTCACTCTGCATTCAAAGGAGCGGGGTTTGACAATGATTACCCTGAGAACAGCTTTCGCTCACTGCGGATTCCCTCTCTCCTCTGCCCATTTCCAGCGACAGAGCCATCACATCTATAACCTTTGCCAAAGGCACACACAATCTTTGGAAGGAAGACTTTTATTTTCCCTGTCAGCTTTAATGCGGGATATACCAGCTGAAAGCTGAATTCCAAGGCTAAGGTCACAGCGCGGAGGCTTCCTAAAGACAGAGAGCTTGAAAAGAAATCTTTTCTGAGTGTCACTCTGATTTTGGCTCACATTTTCCTGGTGCAGCCCCAGATGCTCTAATTGGCCTTGCTGTTGATGACAAAACACACACGTGTACACACACACACACACACACACACACCCCCCACAAAAAACAACAGCAATATTATTGGCCAACATCCCCTAAGAAGGCATTCATGCCCATCCATAATGAGCCCAGGTTGCAGTCAGAGTAATTAATTGAGATCTGCCCAGGAAATGCCAAAGGCACAGCTTCCTTTTCACATGTCCTATGAATGTCCACGTTCTTTCCAGAAAAGAATCCTGTACATTTTGTCTCACTGGGGTTGCAGTGCGCATTAACAAGGCCAGCTGTCTCAAACTGGTGACCTACTGACCACACCTACCTGACAGACAGGTCTTGGTTTCCATGAGCAGAATTTTAAGAGAAAAGTAGCACATTGGCTGCCTGCGGCAGGAGATTTCACTGATTCAGCTGGGTTGGCAACCAGAGCCCTCCATCCCAGCACAGATACTGGCTGGAGTTAATTAGCTCGCCTGTCCTTTAGTGAACAGACCCTTCAGTAACATCCTCTCAGCCCTGCCTATGATACCACATGATCCTCACAGGGTGGCCCACACACCTGCAGGCCAGCTTCACCTGGAAGTTTGTTAGAAATGCAAATTCACTGGCCTTCCCCCAGAATGTCCAACCAGAACCTCTGGGAAGATCCCCTAGCTAATTTATATTCATATTAGAGTTTTAAAAACCTTGAACTACACTAATTTAGTTACCTGCCCAGACTTTGTAAGTGTTCAGGCTTGTATCAGCAACCCAGGCCCAACAAACACTGTGTTATTCCCTGGGGTTTTAATTATCTTAAGAATCTGATGGGGGAAAAGAAAAGCAAAAACAGAAACATAGACCTTTATCCATCGTACTAGTATGTTCATTATAATTGCTGAAATTCTATCTTCTATCAGCCTGGCTTATGCTGCTTTGTGACTCGCCAGAAAATTACGCCTTGATAACAGTGGGTGAGTAAAGCCACTGACACATTTAGTTATGAGTCAGTGAGGTATCCCTGATTTGTTTTCTTCAGAGGATCACTGAAAACTGCCAGATTGCTATGTTCCCTGGAGCTCAGTTATTTTGCTCCTGTAATTTTATCTCCTCTGCAAAGGGCAGCAAAACCTGTCTCGGGCTACAGCCCAAGTTACAGCCAAGGAGAGTGGTATCCACACATCCCTCCACCCCCCACCCCCAGCCCCATTTGATCATAGGAGGTCCTCTGGCTACAGCCACTTGCCTACATTAGTGTCAAGCGAGACCTCTCCCAGGAGTGACAGAAGCTTAGCATCCTCAGATCACCATTCAAAAAGCCAGATAGGTACTTGCTGCCTAAAGAGACAAGCTTTAAATGGCAGCCCCCACTGAGTAACATCATATGCTGATGATGGCTCTGCTAGAGGCCATGTAAAGTGTCTTGGCTAAACTCTTCATTACCATTTGAAAACATCAGATGCTTTAGAATTGCTCCAGGTCTTTAAAAAACCCCTTCTTCCACTCCTGCCAGGACTGAGAGATTCAGTAAACTGGAATCAAGCCCCAGCCCAGAGATTCAAAATCACAGCGCCATGGAATGTCATTTCACATCTCCCTTCAGATCCCCCACAGCTGAATGGTCTAATTGTTCACGCCCAGTTTATCTGTGCTCCTCGCCTGCGTTCATGTGAGCAGCGTGGACAGTCTGAAGGGACCTCGGAGCGTAACAAGCTTTCCAATTAACAACTGGTAGTTCCAGTAATTGAGGAATCAGCCTGGAGGTTGGGGTATTGATTCGTTTTGATAATATTATATATGCTGTGAAATTCTCTAATAGTTAAACCGCCACTGAGAACTATTGATGTAATAATACATGCTTAATAATGTTTCACACAACAGCACAGATTTGAAAATGCATTTCGAGATGCGCGCTTTTCAGCTCCTCCGGGAATTCGCATGCAGGGATTCTGTGGACAGACGCTGCTACCAGCTCAGGATGTCAGCGTGGGGCCAGGGAAATGTTCCTAGCAATAACTTCAGGAGGAACAGAGCTGTGTGTTTATCTCCTTTCATCAAAACTGGACTGAAAAATGCAGTCACCCTTCTCAGGACCGAGGCCAGAGCTGCCATAGTCCTCTCTAAGCTTGACAGCAAAGAAAAGCAAACAAACAAACAAACAAAAACCATGGGTTGTCTCTGGATCCTCAGCACCAGAAAATTGGCTTTGGCTTTTACAGAGAAGTTCTTGCCTAGAGCAGCTACTGGTGTTTGTCCCTAAATAAGTGAGGATACTAACCACCTGGAACCATTGGGAAGGTATGCACAAAAGATTTAGTCTTTTATTTTTTTTTTAATCCTCATCCGAGGAGGATATTTTCCCATTGATTTTTAGAGAAAGTGGAAGAGAGAGGAAAAGACAGAGAGAAACATCCATGTGAGAGAAACACATCGATTGGTTGCCTCCTGCGCAAACCCCAACCAGGGCCCAGGCCAGGGAGGAGCCTGCAACCAAGGTATGTGCCCTTGACCAGAATGGACCCTTTCGTCCACAGGCTAATGCTCTATCCACTGAGCCAAACCGGCTAGGGTCAAAAAAGTTAGTCTTGAAGAAAAAAGCCACTAAGGATATATACAGTAAGTTTTTCCCAACGGGGCTGAGACAGTCCCTCTCAAAGGGCATGGGGACTTATGAGAACCAGAATTGGAATTGATTTGTGTTGGGTAAAGCTCACCTTGGCATTCATGGCCTAGGTCTCTGCCTCTGACTATCTCCTAGTGCAGTGATGGGAACCTATGACACCCGAACTCATTTTTTTTGGTTGATTTTTCTTTGTTAAATGGCATTTAAATATATAAAATAAATATCAAAAACATAAGTCTTTGTTTTATTATGGTTGCAAATATCAAAAAATTTCTATATGTGACACGGCACCAGATTTAAGTTAGGGTTTTTCAAAATGCTGACACGCCGAGCTCAAAAGGTTCGCCATCACTGTCCTAGTGCTCTGCAGCAGGGACATGCGCCTCACCCTCTAGCTAGGCACGGTCTGAGCCTGCCTGTCTGTCTGCTGCCTTTGGAGCTTGCTCACAGATTGGGGCCTTCCTGGAGAACAATCTCATCATTCTTTCTCTATGGACCTCAGGCTTTCCTCTCTTTTTATAAGCCTAGCTCTGTTCCATCTCCTCCAGAAATCTTTTCCTGCAGCCCCAGGCCTTACACCTGCCTCCTCTGTCTCAGCACTGTGACTAGACCACCCAGCATGCCATGGGGCAGGTCCCACACAGCCAGCCACCTTGCTTCCTTGGCAGAACACCTCCCCCTGCCGCCCCTGCTTCCAGTAAGTGTCTGCTCTCCAGGGAGGATACTGTGCTGTTTTGGGTATTGCTTTTTTCTGCTTCTGAGAGAAAACCTCTGAATATCATACACACACTTTGCTCCCTCACTCTCGCCCTTTTGAAAGCAGAAACATTTCATCTCATTAATATTACTTAACACTAGGAATAGGGAGCGGGGTGGAAGGTCGCTGGGATGTATAATGCAGTCCTCCTGGACCTCAGCAACATGTCAGGGGGAAGATCTCAGCTGCCTGAGTCAGTGCACAACAATAAATCAGGGACCTAAAAATAAATCAGTTTTTGGAGAACTCCCCCCAGCACTCATTCTTCAGAAAATGGTCTAAGTCTAAACAACAAGGCAGGCAGCTTATTCTCAAAAGCAAGCCTAAAACCTCCAGGTGCTGGGAAAGGTCCAGCACAGATTATCCCTTAATTCTATGCCAGAGCTGTTCTAGGTGCAGGAATTAGAGCTGTTCACAGGGTGAACACAGTTTCTGCCCTCACTTACAATATATACTTGTGAAAGAATATACCATCTGTGTGAGAGTGGGGTTCCGGTTTTCCTGTGCCTCTGGGATTCAGATTTTTTAGGATGCATAGGAGTTGGCCAAGAGAGAACAGCATGCACAAAACATAAAATTTGGAAACCCTGTGACTAACTTAGGGAAATGCAATTTGAGGCTCAAAGACAAGAGCTGAGCTGCGGTGACCAGGATTCCTTTCATGGTGGTCCTCAAATGCCCACCAAACCAGAGCACTGTACAGTCAGAGTAATGGCATAAATATAGATCTACTGCAGCTTTTTCTTAAACTCTGGATGAAGGCCCCAAATGATTTTCTAATCTTATTCTTCTTCAATATCCACTCTGGCTTCAGAAACTGAAGATAATAGATAATATACATTAAAAGAGTAGGGAGGTACCATAACTCCTTCCTGGGACTATCCCTCCCTCCAGACTTGCTCTGGGGTCCGGCATACAGTGGTAAGGCTGTTGCCAGGTTACCTACAAATAGGCACTGCCCTTGTACAGCAGGAAAGGGGTGCTTCAGCAGGTCACATCCACCTTACTGGGAAGGAAGCCTTCCTACTGGGGAGACCCTCGCTGGAGAAATTGCTCCCAACTTTTTCTCTGATTTCCACCAGTACATCTTTATGTTCTGGATAAAATACCTCATTTATTTTATCAAATTCCTGTACACAGTGCTTATAAAAATGGTGCAACCGTTCCAATAGCTTTGTTTATGGGAGTGTGCAGGGTAAATATTTTATTTTCTGATGAATGTTAGGGTTTTATTTGCCAGCATTAAAACTAGGGTAGAGTGACTGGGAAAAAGGAATCTAGATATTTACCAGCGCAAGGAGATGATATACAGATGCTAATGAATGCTCTGGGGGTAGTTTTCCAGGCTGTTGAATGTAATTTCTCACATCTCCAAATGGCTATAATAGGGAAACACCCTGAAAAGAATTCTCTAATGGCTGTGCCTATGCAGCAGAGGATCATTGGAAAGTTAATGGGCCATGCAAAGCAGATCTTTCTTCATTCATTCATTTGGTACCGTGTAAGGTGCCGGGCTGATCAGGGGACCTCCTGTGCCTCTTTTTGTTCATTTTGTTCCCTGTCCCAGACCTCCATTCCTGACAAGTTAGCTTGTCTTTAAAGATCAAAGATAAAACTCTTCTTTTACCTCCTCTTAGCACCTTCCCCAACCTCCCAAACATATCTCCAAGGATCTGTACTCTGCAGGCACACTTCTCTTACAATAATGAACATATTTAAAATTAACTCTGCGTTTACCTCCTTGTATAGTTCACTGACTATGATTGCTTAAAAGCAGAGAGCATGCTTTATTCTCCATTGCATTTAGTCCTAAGCATTGTTCAAATGAGCCTTGAATACTGCAAAGAGAAAATCATCTTTTAATCTGCCTTTTCATTCTTCCTGGCACCTACTACATACATGTTTGTTTAATGAACAAATGATCAACAAAGCAGGAGACCCTGGTTGACACTCAGAAAGTCACCCCATTTTTGCTCAGTATTTTCAATGTGGAAATTCAATGAATAGGGTTTTGGGGCCTAGAAGTCATTCGGGTATTCACTCATTAATTTCATGATTGTTTAATATATCATTAACAGTGAGCAGGGCATTGGGAGATGCTCCTGCCCTCAAACTCCACAGAATCCTGGGGGAGAAGCTGGGAAGATCCAGGGCCAAGCAAATGTAAAAGAACGTTGCACAAACTGTAGCTAGACAATTCAGAGGAAATGCAAAGTAAGGGTATGATCGAGGTAGTATACTTTTGCTTCTAACTTCCTATGATATTTACCTAGGGCACGTCCTCCAGAATAAACAACACTGCTTCCACCCAGCCGACACTGGATGGATTCATTCTTCTTGGGCAAACTTCCTCAATTTGAAAGGCAAGTCTCCTGCAAGGAACATGGCTGTCCTAGTGTCCATGTCAGACCCCCTTCATTCCTGATACTGTTGGTTATGCATATCACATAGCCTCTCCCCACAAACCCTGTGGCTGTTCACTACAAAGGAAAAGGGAACTCAGTAACTGATAATGCAATTCTAAGAACATTAATCATCCCCTGTTCTGACTTTTGCTTAGAGCAAAGTATGCAGCAGTGGCACAAGATACTGTCCCCCCTCTGCCCCAACCTTCAAGTAGCATCATAGCCCTGCAACTCCATCCTGAATGAGCAATTAGCTGAACTGGACATGGCAAGCGAGAAAATCCTGCCGTGATAAAAGAATGGTTTCATGAGATCCTTCCCTTTGCATGTTGAAGATTGAAAAATACAAATTCAAGTGACTGATGTATCTACGATACAAATTGCTGATAATTTCGTGATGTGCCCATCTCCACCCCCTTCCAATGCCAGGATAACAGGAAGCTAGAGATGAGTGCCTTATCACAGTGACCCACCATCCACACGTTTCAGGGGAAAAAAATAAGACAACATGATTTTGAAAACAGACTCATGAGATGCCTAGACTTAATTTGGGGCTTGGAAACAGAGAAAATGTCAAATCATCTCTAATAAAGGTCGACCTAAAGAGCAACTATGCACAGCTGCCTGCCCTCCCGGCTTTCTCAAAGGGGAAGGCTTCATCAGTGCAGGCTGCCTGGGATTTGTCAGGGGCTGGGGGGGTGCGGGGGAGGGTACGGGGGGTGCGGGGGGTGGGGGCGGGGGAACACACTGCATCAAAACGATCAGGTGTTCTGCCAGCGCCAGTTTGGCTCAGTGGATAGAGCGTCAGCCTGCGGACTGAGAGGTCCCAGGTTCGATTCCAGTCAAGGGCATATACCTTGGTTACGGGCACATCCCCAGTAGGACATGTGCAGGAGACAGCTGGTCGATATTTCTCTCTCATCAATGTTTCTAACTCTCTATCCCTCTCCATTCCTCTGTAAAAAATCAATAAAATATATTTAAAAAAAAAATGATCAGGTGCTCTATGACAGAAATGCCCTTGCCCTCTGAAATGTGTAACCATCCATGTCACTCTAGTTTGCCTTTGCACTAACTGAGCTGCATTCTGGGACACCGTTCTTCAGGACATTCTGAGAAAGTAGGAAAACAACGTTTATCCTCTCTCTTTTCCTTAACATAAGTCCTGATCTTCCACACCCGGCATAGCCTCCCAGGTCGTGCTTCCTGCCACCTAGACACTCAAACCTGATTTTGGCATGATGTCCTACAGAGATCTGCCCTGTCCTCACGGCTCACCATCTCTTGGGATCTTTGGCTTTCTTCTACTGCCTTTGTAGTTTTCTTATTTTACCCCTTTATCCCGCCATCTCTCGTTGACTTCTCTAAATGATTATTCTGCTCCTATCACACTGTCTTATCAATGGCCCTTTAAAATGACGGTTTAAGTTAGAGTTTAATAATATAATAATTTAATAATAATCTAAGTATAAAGACCTTCTCTTACTGTCAGTCATGCATATTATCCCAAATGTTACTCGCTTTGCATTTCTCGCAATAGTTAATGGAAACATATGTTGAAAATGTTCACCACATGAGAGCGGGGAGTGAATAAATGGTTGTAGGCGCAGTTTTATTTTGGCAGCAGAGTGGAAATGAGAATCACTCAATTCATTTCTGGAAAATAGATACTTTTCATACATAATGAAGACCTATGGGATTAGATAGAACATCTTATATAGTACTTAACTTAGTCCTTACTAATTTTACAGGTAAGCAAAGTCAAATTCAGAGATAAAGCAAATAAATTGCCCTAAGCCATATTTCTAGCAAATGTCTGAACCAGAATTTAAATGTAGTTGTCTGCATTACTGATAGATGTCTATTTAATATGAATTCAGTGGAGAGGGAGTAGGGCAAGGAGAGGGGGCCAGAAAGAATCCATCCCCCATCTACATAAGCCCTGCACAAACTCTCCAAAACTCCAGATAAAAGTTCTTATCCATTTGTTAAAACAGCGTTTTATTAAAATGCGCATATAAGATTAATTATCAGCTCTCCGTCATTGTCACATCCAAGACAATTACCTTTGTCTTTCCTCCTGAAAGTTGATTTTGATAAGCAAGGAACCCCTGTGTCAGAGGAAGCTGGACTTCTCTATAAAGACCCTCGGGCTGAGAGGGCTGTGGGAGCTACAGTGGGGCCTTGACTTACGAGTGTCCCAACTAACGAGTTTTTCGAGATACGAGCCGTCTCTCGGCTGATTTTTTGCTTTGAGTTGCGAGCTAAAATTCTTATTATGAGCCAGCTTCAGATATCCCACCGCTAGTTGGCGCAGCGAACATCACAGTGAATGCCACAACATCAGCCCAGCATCACGTGTCTCACTCGTTCACTTTTTGATTTGACATACAAGTAATTTGAGTTATGAGCTCCGTCACGGAACGAATTAAACTCATAAGTCAAGCCCCACTGTACTTTGGTATATTAATTCTGGGCCACTATAATATATGCTTTCCTAGAAGCTCTCAGGATAGTATATTAACTTAAGAAAACCTAATTCTAATGAGAATCAGAAAAAGATAAAGACTGAAACACTTCTGCCCTCACTCAGTATAGATTTTAACACTAATCCCTAACTACTAAAGAGATGTTCAGGCCATGTCATCATCTGCTTAATGCTGCCTATACAACTAGCTTCATATTCTTGGTCCCTTTGCATATACTGTATGAACAGGGAGGCCTTTTGCCTTCAGATATGGCTCCCAGTTTATAGCAAACAATTCAAGAACAAATTAGAGAAGCACCCACCTAAAACCAAACAGGGTACCAGCCAAAGATCATAGAGAAGGTTGTGATGGAAGAAGGGGTTCTATGGAGAGTAACCTCACAGGGTGATCTGATCATAGATTTCTTACTGGGCAGGTCATGGTGGGTAGTCATGCCCAGGCATATAAACTTTTTTTTTTTTAAGGTTTATCTTTGCTTTAAGCAAACCCTGTTTATTGTTTCTGTGGATCTAGGTTAACTCACCTTTGAAATATGCCATATCCACCCGCAAGAGAGCACATAATCTTAACTACCCTGTATTCCAGTCCCTGATGGTTTCCTCCTACTTTCATATAAATCTCCTTACCTTTCCTTCCTTAATCACAAATGCATAAAAAGAAGCTGAAAACAGTTATTCTCTGAAGCATTTATCTCAGTCTGTTGAGATCTTGCTTTCAGGTGTACCCTCTTTTTAGCTAAAAATAATTTTTTTATGAAAATTCTCTACATGTGTGGAGGTCCTTATGCCGACATGGATCACAGGTTTAAATAGTGCTTTGTCTTGGATACAGAAAGGAAGGAAGAAGTGTGTAGGGAGCAAAGTATGAGGGATGAAGGCAGAAAGGGAAGAAAAAGTTTGTCTTTAAAACTCTTATCCTACAGCTTGGCTTTTTCCTGCCTTTTTCTAGAAACTTCAAATAAACTGTCTATGTAGCATGGAACTGAGCTGAAAGCTACTTCAAGCTCTATATTCATATTGGGAGTATCTATTTTCTTATGTACTGATATCAACTCAACGACACAACCAAAATGTACTTCCTCAAGCAGTCTGTAAGACCTCTAACACTTAAAATTGATTTCCAACATGGCTATTGCCTGCAAAGAACAATAAAGAGTTAGCATTCATTATGACTAATAAATGTCAACTATGATCATGATGATGACAAATCATGATAATTGAGACCATTGTTGGTAACAACTATCTACAAGACATAACTGATATTGTGTGACATAATTGCTATATGCATGTGTGTACCATTCGCTTATTTATTTTTAAAATCAGTGCACAATTATGTGTGTGTACCACACACAGACAGTCTACACTTCTGAAACTTATCTATATAGATAAAAAGCCAGTGACCATAACGCAGTAACGACCAGAACGACCAGTTGCTATGACACCCACTGTGGAGAACGGCCCAATCAGGGGGTGGGGCCCGCCGGCCAACCTCCTGCAGCCTCTCCCCCCACCCAGCCCCACCCCAGATCGGCCCCCCAACCCAATCAGGGGCAGGGCTGTCCAGCCAACCACCCATGGCCCCTCCCCCAGGCTACTGGCCCCTGATAGGCCCCCAAACCTCATTCAGGAGTGGAGTCAGCCAATCCACCACCCACAGCTTCTCCCAACTGCCAACCCACCCCCAATCAGCCCCCATCACCCCAATAGGTCTGCGGCCCCTCTCCCAAGCCAGCTCCGCCCCAAATCAGCCCCCCCACACACACCAATTGAGGGTGGGGTTGGCCAGCCAACCTCCCACAGCCCCTCCCCCAGCTACTGATCCCCTATCCACCCCCTCCCCCATTCGGGCCGGGGCCAGCTGGCCTACCACCCACAGCCTCTCCCCACAGCTGACCCTGCCCCCAATTGGCCCCCCCCACCTGAATCGGGCACAGGGCCCGCCAGCCAATTGCCCACGGCCCTGTCCACCAGCCAGCCTGGCCCTGATTGGCCCTGATCAGAGTGGGCTGGCCGGCCAACCTCCCACCCTCTCCTCCTCCCGACAGGCCCAGCCCCAATCCACCCCAACTGGGGCCAGGCTGGCCGGACCCCATCTGTGCATGAATTCATGCACTGGGCCTCTAGTAGTTTAATATTTACCTAAGAGCCTAAAATTGATCATTTCTTTTCATTTCCATTTTTGTCATATCTACCCTTCTACCCTCAAGAAAAAAGAAAATACAGTATTCCCCAACTCTTCTACTCAGCCAGTCCTCCTCCCACTGCAAAACAAAGGCCTCCCAGCATGGCAGTGCTCTCATGCTCGGAAAGCTCATGGTTACCCATGAGGACTGTGAACAGAATTTTCTTTCTTTTTTCTGGGAGAGTTGGCTAAAACCATGTTGCTATAACAGGTCAAAGTCCCAGAGAAGATCACCATCAAGACTTTTCTTAGACCAGAGTGTGTGAAATGCCTAGAAGTAGATTTGAGGAACTTGGTATCCTCTTTTTAAAAGAAGGATAATATTTTGGTCTATGAAGTCACTTCAGAAAACGAATTATAAAAGCCGTCTACCCCAGTGCATTCCATTGTTGTTTGTTTTTAAAACATATACAAAAGTCAAGTGGGACAATAAATCAAACAAAATACCTCTCAGCTTTCTCTGTATCTGCAGAGGGAAAAAGGTAAATACGGTATCTACTAGTATCTCTATGGTGAACACTGTTCAAAGGTAAACTGAGGCATGTAAATTTAGAAAAAAATTGATTCAAATAGGGAAGTACCAAACTGGAAGTCATTAGGAGCATTCCACCAATGAAAGTTCAGGGAGACACTTGTATAGAGGAAAGGCTGATGCAAAGTAAGAAAATTATTCATTGGCTACAGCTTAAAGCCTAGGTGGTTTTTTGTGATAGGTTATCCCTAGGTTTCATCTCTGTAATCTTGAAGCCTACAGGCTTCGGTTTTGTTTTGCATAGGACACTGTAGCATTAGAGCCATTTGCAGTGGTTCTCAACCTGTGGGTCGCAACCATCGGAAAACACATATAGCATATCAGATATTTACATTACGATTCATAACAGTAGCAAAATTACAGTTATGAAGTAGCAACAAAAATAATTTTATGGTTGGGGGTCACCACAACTTGAGGAACTGTATTAAAGGGTTGTGTCATTAGGAAGGTTGAGAACCACTGGAATGGCTTCCTTGTTAAATTAATTTAAAAGCATGGACTTCAGACTCATCAAATCTTCAGACTGGTGAAGGCAAAGTTTAGTTTGAAACAGAATCCATGTCCATTAAAAGCTTGAATTCACATAGGGTTAAGTTAAAAGAGAATAGGATTTTGAGTTAATTTAGAGTGTAATCAAGAGCACTCAGAAAAGGATGACAAACTCCTCCTGCTTCAGGTATAAATAATAAATTGGGAAAATCCGCCCAGTAGAGGGGGCTGTAGGCCTAAGAGTTCCACCTGCCATGATATGCAAATGAGGTAAATCTTAAGATTCCATTTATCTGGCTATCCCTTAAGGAGTTGCTTGCTGTGACAAGAGATGTATTAAATATATCTATCTTTGCAATATATCTACATCTATTTATCTAGACATTAACCTAGCTATAGTGTTATAATCATGATACTATAAAAATCAGACTTCTAAATTGGGACTTGAGTGTGAAGAGTAAAAAGAGAAGGTTGTATTTAACTCCAGGAATTGATATGGAGGAAAAGCAACTGGAAAGAAATATCTGAAGTATTTTTCCAAAAACTTGAAATATTCTGAAGTTTTTCAGCAAGTTTGCAAATCATTAGAGTGGGTTCATTTTTTTGGTCCATGGGATTGTTAGCAAGTTCACATTGTATTTGAAAAGTTCTGCCTTACTATGCAGTGCAGTCTGGGGTTTGGGGTGGTACGGGGTGAGGCCTAATCTTGTACAACCATTTTCGAAATTCTGGGCCTAGAAAGTGTTGCTCAGGTTTTCTGAAGATGACCCAAAGGACCCTGGGGAAAATGTTAGGGCTGATGATGAAGTACCCAGGACATGGATGAAAACTCCTATCAAACAAGGGGACAAAGAGACTTATCCAGAAAAGTGATTGGCAAGATACCTGAAGTGAGTTCTGAAAGCTTATTTTTAGTGGGATTCTTTTGGTTCTAACAATCATCTATCTGCCTTCTGACAGTTCACTAAAGATATAGAAAAATAAAACATTAAGGCTTGCTCAGACAAAAATCATTAATAATTTTAGTAATGAAGAGGAAATTTCCCTTTTTTCTACTAGATGTAGCCAGTAAAGTCCCAGTAGTCTAGCATGACTAAGATTTGAAGGCTGAAGAGACTCAGCTCCTGTTTAAGGTCCTTGAGTTGCATTAATGGATAAGGCCAGTAGGTGTCAAGATGGGAACCAATGGAACACGTCCAACTGGACCATTTTAACAACTCACACATGCCCTGCCATATTCCACTGCAGGAGAAAAATATTAATTTCTGTTAATTCTAGTGGTGGTAGCTCAGAGCCAAACAGATTCCATTCACCCTCAGTGATATTATTCATGTTTTAATTTTTTTTTAAATTCTCTATAGGTTGCATCTATCTTAAATGACCCCAAATGATAAATTGGTTTATTGCAGGTTCTGGGTTGCTTTTGTCAGTGAAGACATATTATGAGCATTTTCCATAAACTTTCTACAGGGGCAGTGGATATTTCAAAATATTTTCAGGCTCTTGCTGGTTTTGCTCAGTGGTTAGAATGTTGGCCTGTGGACTGAAGGATCCCAGGTTTGATTTCGGTCAAGGGCACATGCCCAGGCTGTGGGCTCAATCCCCAGTGTGGGGTGTGCAGAAGGCAGCCAATCAATGATTCTTTCTCATCACTGATGTTTCTAACTCTCCCTTCCTCTCTGAAATAAATAAAAATATATTTAAAAAACTATTTTTAGTGGGTTGATCATAATAGAATAGCAAAAATATGAGATTTGCAATGACCTTTTCATTTACCATTAAGAAATTTCTTGAATTGATCAACTAACAAAATAGGAGCAATTTGCTGTATCATCCAATGTGACTGCTTTCACTCAGTATGATACCTAGCTTCTTGCTCCCTCCTCAAATGTAAGAGATTGCTTTTCATGGGTTAATGGCTAGTATTGGACAATATAAATGTATTTTAACTTAAACCTTCAATCCCTTAAGTATGTGGGCATAATCATAATAAATTTATGCAATAGATAAAACCTTTTTTAGCTAATATATATCAAAACAGGATAAGGAATATTACTCAACTTTTCTAAAGTAATTTGTCAGAGCCAGAAGTACTCATCAATTTCTTGATTCCAAGTTTTCTATTTTTTTAAGGTTAATGTAAATTTTATTTTAATCTTTAAAAATCATAACAACAATGATGATATTAGTAATGATTCCATATTTGGGTTACTGCATCTTTTAATGCTTTAAGATATTAAAGTCTTGAAAGTAAATATTTCAACCATAGACTAAGCTACTCATCCTAAGTCAAAATTTATTCAGAATATCACTGATCCTCTGACAATGTATTTAATGGGTTGGGTAAAGATTGCTAGAATTTATGAAGTTTAACAGCAAGGAAAGTAATTTATGAATTTGGTTTAGTCAAATGAAGTTTCATGAATCACTTCAGAAAGGCTTTACTTGAAAGGAAGAATATCTGTGTAATTTCTCATATTATTAATAGATACTTAGATTGGGGAAAAATACCTTTGGACTCTATTGTTTTTTCCCCCCACAGACTAAAGAATATGGTAATGAGGGTCACTCCCAGATTATTGAAGATCATCTTGTATAGAAATAAATTAAACAAAACACAGCAGCTGGTGCAATGCACACGCTTTGCTTCCTAGGCCCATGATTGAGTGGGGCTAGATGAGCAGCCAGCCTATTCAGATTGAAAATAGCTGCCTTTGACCCAGAGGAAGAGAAATGAAGTCTTGTATAAGGCAAGGCAGGAAAAAAAAAAAAAGCCCAAAAAGAAATGTGATGAGCACAGTGCCATAAGAGCAGTGTGGTGAGGGAGAGGAATGGAGATGTCAGAGAACATATGGAAAGATTCTTTTCTGGGCAATGTGGTCAGAAATAAAAACTCTTTGCCTCTCTAGACTTGTCTTTTTCTTCCCCCAATTCACTGAATGTCAAATTTAAGAAAAAAAGAGATAGAGAGCTCCCCATTAATTAAAAATATAATTTCTGAATAATTGTGACCCCCAAAAAGGATAGAGCATAGCTGTTATCTACATTTTAATTATTTAATTACTCATATTTATTAATCGGCGCGCAGTTTAACGAAGATCTTCTAAGTGTAAGGCTGTGTTCCTAGATAGGGAGACAGACAGGCATGAAGACTGTTTTTT
Organism: Myotis daubentonii; assembly: GCF_963259705.1. Lineage (NCBI taxonomy): Eukaryota > Metazoa > Chordata > Mammalia > Chiroptera > Vespertilionidae > Myotis > Myotis daubentonii. Next base: position 49,589,294 of record NC_081852.1, on the reverse strand, counting down.
CTCTCTTGAGGTTGGAAGTTTAATTGGGCTATAATTCTAATAAATATGTGGTGTGAGAGACTAGTTTGAGAAAGATGACCTGAGTGATTCCCAAATTGCCGTAAGTATAATGTTTGACTTATTAAGACTGGAAAATAAGAGCAAGTAACCAGCAAACTAAAAATGTTGGAGGCTTTCTAAAAAGAAGAACATAGATAAGTTGGATGAAGGTGAGGAGATCACAGACCAGACCAAAACATGTAGATAAAGATGGTTAGAACTGGAGGTGTAATTTCAGGGGTTGTTCACACTCAGATTTGATTAAGCTAAGGAAAATGAGAGGGCTCTGGGGAAATCATCAGGGTGCTTAAGTGAGAACATTTTTTTTAAAAGCAGGAGGCTGGTTAGAACCTTCTCTTATGCCGTTTCTGACCTGGAATTTTACCACGGGGAATGAAAAGTGGGGCAATGGCCTAGGTGGCTGGCTATCCCAGAAGAAACAGAGGTTCCTTGCCACCAACACAGAGCATTAGGCATAACCACTTCAGTAGAATAACCAGCCACACTCTCAGGGACTCCAAAAACAGGCTTCTGCAGTCAGAGTCTGAATCCACATAAAGGAGAACTGGAATTGTAAATGGCAAATATAACCAAACATTTGAAGAGAAACCATAACTCAAAAGGAGACAACTCATGTACCAATGGAAGAGCTAACACCCAACAAATCAAGATAACTTTTACTTATTTTACAACCTGTGAATATTTGCTCTGTATTCTAAATGTTCTTGAGGATATTACATTAAAAAAGTAGCTAGGGTCATAACCGGTTTGGTTTGGCACAGTGTATAGAGAGTCGACTTGCGGACTGAAGGGTCCCAGGTTCGATTCCGGTCAAGGGCATGTACCTTGATTGCGGGCAACATCCCCAGTGGAGTGTGTGCAGGAGGCAGCTGATCGATGTTTCTTTCTCATTGATGTTTCTAACTCTCTATCCCTCTCCCTTCCTCTCTGTAAAAAAACACACACACACACACAATAAACTATATTAAAAAATATATATCTGGAAGCTTAAAAAAAAAGTAACTAGGGATCATAAAAATTAAAATGTAATCCTCAAAATTTACATTTAAAACTTGTTTTCCAGCTGAACATGTAAAGTTTGAAAGTCATTACTCGTGTCCTTGTCACAAGAGAAAAATGAACAAGCTAAAAAGCAATCATTTTTTCTTGGACATATTAGAGCTCTGAGATGTGAACAGACCACCACCCCAAAATCTGGGGAGACAGGGGAATCCATAGAGTCATACCCAATATCTGCTTATCTGAATTAGAAGCCACTAGAGCTATAAACTGGTTGGAACAATTAAAGGGTAATTTTGATTAATTGCTCTGCAGTCTGAGTGTGAGCTATGCACTTCTAGGGGGCCTAGCCTTTTTCCCTGCATAACCAGCAATCTCAGAGGGGTCAGAAGACAAGAGCCAAGCCCTGCCTGAAGATCACAGGTCTGGACCTCTGGCAGGCTAAAGATAACATCTTGACTTACGTTATGTTTCAGCTCTCGAGCCCTAAGTTGTAATGACCTCCTGTTTTTTGTTTTTTGTTTTTCCATAAAATCAGACAGGGAAGCCAGAGCAGACCTGAGAGCTGTCCTTAAGACCTGAAGACATGATTTACTACTTCATCTCCAACCAATCAGCTCCCAGCAGGACCCCAAGCCCTAACCCAGGGTATCTTTAGATATTGCCCTATATAATCGGTCACCCACATGCCATTGGGGAATTGGGTCTTTTGGAGCATGAGCTCCATACTAGGATTGGCCAATCCTGTGATAATAACTTTCTTTCCTTCTTGTCTGTAAACTCCTGCTTGTGCGTGTTTTTCAGCGCGTGCGCAGAGGTGAAGGGAATTAACATTGGGGTTTGACACATACATACATCCACTAGAAGATGGAAAATTGATTATAAGATTAGAAATGCTTTTTCTCCCCAGCGTTTACCACCACACTGACAGGGTTTTGGGATAATGACAGTGCACTGCAGAGGAAAGCTGCAGCCTGTCTATGAAAGAATCCTTAGGGAAGCTCAAAGGAGACAAGAACACTGGGGAAATTAGAAGTTTCTGACACCCACAGGAACAATTAACATAAAACAAAACCCAGCCCTTAGCAAGATTAACATAAGACCTCACACCAGAGACCTAATTATCTCAGTTTTTATTACATGATAATACATCACGTCCAGCTTTCCACAATTTTTTTTTAATTTGTTGGATGTTAGTTTCATGATTAGACTGGAATTATAGGTTTTGGGAAAAGAAGACCATGGAGGCAAAGAGGGTTCCCATCAAAATATATCGAGTACGTAGCCCGTCCGCATGGGCCAGTGGTTGAGCATTGAACTATGAACCAAGAGGTCACAGTTCGATTCCCGGTCAGGGCAAATGCCCGGGTTGCAGACTTGATGGGGTTGCAGACTTGATGCCCAGTGGGGGAGATGCAGGAGGCAGTCAATCAATGATTCTCTCTCATTGATGTTATATATATATTAAGTACATATTATCATAGTGACTTATCACTATTGATAATGACCTTGAACACTGGCTGAGGTGGTGTTTGTTCATCAGTTTTCTCCAACTGCAAAATTAACCTCTTCCCCTTCCATACCCTGCTCTTTGAAAGGAAGTCACCATGTACAGATTAATTACCAGACTAACCAGGAAAAAAATAGAGAGAGGACACAAATTACAAATAGCAGAAATGAAAGGAATCATCGATACCGATCCCCCATAATAAAAAGAAAGAAATACTATGCACATCTTATTGACTATAAATTTGATAACTTAGAGGAAATGGACCAATTTTTAAATCTAGACACAAACTAAGAAAACGCACACAAGGAGAAATTGATAATATGAATAGGACTACCTCTATTTTTTAAAAATCAATAATTGATAACCTTCCTCAAAGAAAACATCAGGACCAAATGGTTTGACTGGTGACTTGTATCAAACACTGAAGTTAGAAATAATACCAATTCTTCATAATATCTTCCAGAAAAAAGAATCAGAAAGAATACTTCCTACACATTTTGTATGACCACCGTTACTCTAATACGAAAACCTGATAAAGACGTTAAGATTTCAAAATAAAATCAGACACACTGGTTACAGATGACATATATGAAAATGACAAAAAAAGGTTACAATCGAACAATATAAAAAGATCAACCATGCAAATTTGAATAAGAAACTGAGGAATAGTAACATCAACCTAAAACAAAACAGAATTTCAGGTAAAAATATGAAATGGCTCTATGAGAGAGATTTCATATGATGAAAATTAAATTTGTGGAGAAGATGCAAAAATGCAGTTTTATACACCTAATAGTATGGATTTGAAATACATAAAGCAAACACTGATGGAAATGTAACAAGAAATAAACATATCCAAAATTATACTCTAAAGGTTTTATTTACTTCTGGGAAGAAAATGAGATTCTAGGGTGAGGAGAGTCACTTTTACCTTCTAAATGATTTATTTAATATTTGCAGATTATTGTGAAAAAAAATCTAACTTTAAAAATAATGCTAAATTTCCCTTGTATCATCTATGTCAATCCCATTCTTTCCCTAGAGTCACCCATTCTATGAGTTTGATATTATCCTGTTAAACCTTGTCTTTTCAATTGCATTTATCTAATACACAGATCTATAAAAACATAGTATTGTTTTATTGTCTGGGTTTGGCTAATTTTACATAAATGGCATTATTGTTACATACTAACCTACATATGTTTTATCTTTCAAACTTGGAGTGAAAGATCTCTCACTTGAAAATCTTTCCACATCAGTATATAAATCTACCTTATTGTATTTAACTGCTCTTGACCTAATACACTGCTGTTTATTTTCCTATTGATGAACACGGAAGCTGCTTCTAAACTGCAGGCTGCTGTGAGTACCTTTCTGCAAGTCACCTTGTGCCCGTGGGGGGTTATTTCCGTTGGACACTCAGATACCTGGAAGTGAGATTGTTAGAGTGAAGAGTATGCTCATTGAAAATATTGATAGATTATGACAAATTGCTGTCCACATAGGCCTAAGCTTTGGCGGTTTACTACTGGGGACCCTGTTGTCACTTGACATTTTGGCCATTTCCCCCAAGCCTTCCACTTATCTGGCTTTAGATTGTCTGGGTAGAGAGCTCTGGATTCTAATTCCGATCCAGATGTTAATTAGTTGTGTACTTCAGGCAAGTCATTTACTCTCCAGACATCAATTTCTTCATCTTGAGATGAATAATGTAGAACTTGGTCCTAAATTTTCCTCCTGTTTTGTTACACCATAATTTTATGTTTCAATTTTGAAATGTGGAATTGAAAAGGCTCATAAAGTAAGACACTCTGAAAATAAAAACACCATAAAAATTGAAGGCATTGTTAGTTGTTAGGCAACCAGCTTTCTTGATATTTACTAAACAGGGAGAGAAGGGGAGGCAAGTGTTTACTAATGGGTCTGATTCGCTACCTGGAGCTCTGAGACAGAAGACACAAAATAGAATAAGGCATTTCAAAATCATATTGGCAGTGACAGTAAGAGGAAAAGAAGTAAGTAATTAAAACTACACACAAAGTAAGACAGAAAAGGGAAACACACAGTTGTAAAATGCCTCCAAATAACCTCAAAGGGCAAAAACAGATAATTGTGACCTCAGGGTCCAGGAACAGGTAGTACAGATAAAAGAATGAGGCTTGTCAAGCAGAGTGGATGCCTCCTCTCCCTCTGAAAAGAAGGAAAGACAAGAGAGCTCCCTTGGAAACAGAGATAGGTAGGGGAATAGGGGGATGATAGGACAGACATATCAAAAAATGTATTTATTGTTTATCTAAATTTAAATGTAACTGCATTCTGCATTTTATAGGGTAATCCTACTTATACCTTGATCTTAGTATTGACATAAAAGCAAAGCCAGCAATGAAAATTTGGAGCTCTGGTCCAAGTTGGAGAAATAAGTAGCTGTCTACTAGACATCTTTAAATGACCTGCAGACTCTTCGGCATAATATATCAAAAAATAAATCTTACATTACTCAATCCAGAAACCCTCCCCTGATAGGTTCTTCTACCTTACTGCTAAAATCTAATCTATTAAGTGCTGACACTTACCTTCAAGGTATGTCTCAGATCCCATGCAGTTTTCTAAGCCCATCTTCTTCAGGACACCATGATCTCTGGCCTGGATTACTTCCATTGGCTAGTGTGGACTCACACCCCACCTCCCGCTCCAACCCTTTCTTCTCTCCAGAGCCAGAGTGAATTACTGCCTCCCCTTAAACTCCATACAAAAGCAATCTCCTTACAGGGCTCACCAGACTGAATGTGATCTGTCCCCAGGGTGCCTCTCCACCTTGCCCTCTGGCCACTTCCTGCAGCTACTATGGTCTTAGTTTCCTGAATATGCTCATCTTTCCTCCCTCCTCAGTGCATCTGCACACACTGCTGCTCTTGGCTTTCTTTTAGGCTTTATCCTCTGCACCTTCAAAGTTGACTTCTTCTGCACAGATTTGACTTTCTCTAATGACACCAATCTTAGAAGAGACAGGAGTGACTTTGAATGACATGTTTTTGAGTCCCACAAAAATGAATGAAAAGAACAATCTGGTCTTTGGTTTCTCTTACCTTGAAGTTTCGATTCCAGCCAAACGAATTTACTGACTTCACCAGCTCATTCCATGTACTAATATGTGTATTTGCAAATTATTGTTCCCTTCTTATATTGCCTTCCCTGGATTTTTGGTTGTCAGTGTGAGAAGACTAACTGGTGAACTTTTGGTGCATGGGCCAATGCTCAACCAACTGAACCACACTTCCAGGGCTAAATATTATTTTAATATACTTTAACTAAAAAAATCTGTATAGCTTTTTCTCTTTAGATCATAGCAAGAAAAGCTTCTCAGTTACGGGAAAGAAATAGATTGGTTTTTTTTTAATATTTAGAAGTATTCACATTTTGAAAGTACAAATAAGCATGGAGTTTAATTCTGAGGAAATGACAATCATAGGGTAGAGAGGATACACATGAATTGTATGGGAAGTGACTAGAAACCACATTACTGTAGTGTAATTGGCCTGAAGTATCCATTTCTCGCCATTATTTTAGGTAATCACAAAATGAAATCTGCTCAGAGAATTTGCAACTCTGCCTTAGTGAGTTCTACAGGCTCCAGAACCTGAAGATCTTCTACTCTCCCCAGTGGTCCCTGCCTTAACGTCATATCCGATCCAGAACCTTCCCTTTGCATAGCAGACTCTTCCTGATGCCAGCTGTAAGATGATCAGACTGGACACTACCTCAGTCTTTCCTTCTCACTCTCCCTCCTTCCAAGCAAAGACTCTTCCTCAGCTGGAAAGCATCAATCACAATTGGAATCATCTTTCAGGTTCTGTTTGGCGAGTAAAATGGCTCTGAGTGGAGCCTGATCAATCAGCTTAAAAGAGGAAACCTAATTTTGCAAGAAGATTGGGTTCCAATCACTTTATTGGTTTCTCAGATAATTCTTTACCTGGAGGGAAGTAGACAATTGGATCGGCTAGGCTGGGACACTCCGGAGACCCAGCAAAGAGTTTAATTTATTTATATTTATTTTACATCTATGCTCAGCAGGGGACCCTCGCGAGGAAAGTACACTGTGCATACATACTAACTATCATTACATTGGTTGCCACGTTCTCTCTGCTCATAAAACACGATTGGAGCACAATAAATATGGAAATATGAAATGCACTCAATTAAAATGTTATTAGTTATAGCAGTTGTAGGAACTTCTTATGCATAATCATAAAGCCCTGGTTCCCAGGAGAACATCAGGCAGGATGTTTCAGGCAATTTCTCCCATGGAAACCTAGGAGACGGCGGGCACTATAAAACCCCCTACTCATTTAAAATGAATTCATATCAGCTGCTGAAAATATATAAACTATCCTCACCTCATATATCTTATATGATAGATTGAGAGGATAGAAAACACAATATCCAACGGAGAAATTGGACCCTAAATTTTGGAATGGCGTAGGGCAACACAAATGCTGGAAAGAGTGATTTTCTAGTTTTTATCATTTATGTGTAACATAATCATAGAAAAGAATAATGATTATTTAATGCATCTTTATTCACCACTTTAATAAATAATCTGTGATGTGACCTTGGGCAAAACACTTATCCTTACTAAAGTAATTTTTGCCCAATAATCTAGTGAAACAGAAATTCTTAGGGGTGAAAAAGACAGATTTAGGAAATTTTAGAAATTAAGGGGACCATAGAAGAAGCACAGGGCTACAGAGCAGTAGAAGGTATATTTCCATAGAATAGAAAGCTGAAAACAGCAGAAGGTCTATATTTACAAAATAAAGGGAAGGAAGTCTCTCATTCAGAGGGAGAAGAAGAAAGCCCAAAGGGGACAGGAAAACAATAAGAAAGGAGGGGAGGGAAACCTCAAAAGTCCCAAGTGAGGTTCAACCTTTGAGCTCAAAAGTTACCATAGTAACTCAAGGGAATAGTGACCAATCAGAGGGGGGTATCAAGGCACAAAGATCTGTAGCCTTTATACACTGTAGGGAAAAGGAACTCAGTGGGACTCTTCTCCCACAACACACGGGAGTCTGTGCTATGAGATTCTTTTCCCTTCCCCACGTGTGAATCTGTACTCATTATTTAATAAATTTCCACCTTTGCTATTTCCACCTTTGCTATGCCACCTTCCATCCGTGGATTCATTCTTCGACTCCACCGGACGAGAGCCCAGGAACAATCCTGCCCATCCAGTCCAAAAATTCTACTTCCCTAGTACTGGGGTGGAGTCTGTAGGAAGGAATTTCCAAAGTCAGATGGACCCAATTTGTAAACCCATTTCCACCATTTAATACCTCTGTGGGTTTTTGCTTGTTTGTTTGTTTTTTGGGTTTTTTTGCAGTTTACCTCTCTAGACCTTTTCTTTTATGTTTTAGATAACTGATTGGTGAGTTGGGGAGAGAAGAGATAATAAGGTATCTAATGACTACTAATGAGGTAACATAGATTGCAACAGATGGAGTGACTATTATTATTTTAGCATTTAATGCGCATTATGTCCATGCAAAAACATTGGCAGAAGGACTATAGAAACATGAATGCAAAGGAGTCAACTAATTATAATTATATATTGGGTACCTACCAAAAGATTAAAATACAAGAAAAGTTTGTGAAATTACAAGAGATGTAGGAAATTAAAATCCTGGCCCTGAGGTTTCTTTTTAAAAGGAGGAGACAAGTCTAACCACTCAACAAAATTAGAGACAAATAAATATTGTTGGCATCACACATTTCGTATCCACTAAAGACCAAGGGGTCACTAACTTGCAGCAGCAAAAGATGGCAGTTGAGGAAGGGAAATGTAGAAACAAACCAAGAAGTTTCAGAAAGGTGTTTTTTAGATAGAAGGAAGAGCATGAACGAAGACAATGAGTCAAGAAATACACAGCTGCACATTTGGGGTTCAGGGCAGACATCAGCATGGCTAAAGCAGAGGCTTTCTCTAGTAGGAAGAGAGCCAGGCAGCTGTGGCTGAGCTGGAAGCCACATAAATTCTGGAGCAACAATAAGTCCCTAAAACAAAGGGTAATTAAGAAAGTAGAGTCTATTTGAGTGATGGCAAACCTTTTGAGCGTGGCGTGTCAGCATTTTGAAGAACTCTAACTTAACTCTGGTGCCGTGTCACATATAGAAACTTTTTGATATTTGCAATCATAGTAAAACAAAGATTTATACTTTTGATATTTATTTTATATATTTAAATGCCATTTAACAAAGAAAAGTCAACCAAAAAAATGAGTTCGCATGTCACCTCTGACACGCGTGTCATAGGTTCGCCATCACTGGTCTATTCCATGCTTCTATGTCCCTGGACCTATTTTGTTCAGACTGTGGAATCTCAGAAGTAAAGGATGGAGAGAGTGGGCAGAGATCAACCAAAGACCTTATATGCATAACCCATTGACATAGACCAGGAGTCCTCAAACTTTTTAAACAGGGGGCCAGTTCACTGTCCCTCAGACCATTGGAGGGCCGGACTATAGTTTAAAAAAAAACTATGAACAAATTCCTATGCACACTGCACATATCTAATTTTGAAGTGAAAAAACAAAACAGGAACAAATACAATATTTGTATTTGCATGTGGCCCGCAGGCCGTAGTTTGAGGACCCCTGACATAGACAATAGGGTGGATTTGGAGGGGACAGGGCTGGCTAGAAGAGGTCAGCGGTGGGAGGACATATGTAATACTTTCAACAATAAAGATTTTGAAAAAGTAGAGTCTGCAATCACCGTAAATCATGTGTATCAGTTATTTAAATGTGCTTAGATTCTAGTACAAAAACCCACCTAAGATGGCTCCTAGAGAAAGGAAGGTGCTGGGGGAGGGCAGGAAGTCGGGGGACTGTCAGGTGGTGGTGGAGAGCCAAGTTTGTGGATCTATCCTTTAATTCTTCCATTTCACGTCCAAAGGGGGACATCCACAGCACAGTCATTGGCAAACCATTCTCTATGATACTCTATGGGTTCGACAATTACCTTAAAATATTAAAGAGGCAAGCTGGGTCTCGTCTTGCATTTCTAATGAGAAACATTTTTCCTTTCTTTCCTATTTCCCCCCATAGGAAGAACTCTTTCCTTTGCCCAAGATGGTTAAATGTGTTCTGTTCCCATAGAGCTTAAGAAAATATGCTTCTCAAAGCCCATGAGAAGAAATTGGTGGCACTGCCTGGGGGAGAAGGTGCTATACAATGAACAGGCCTTGAGTTTACTCCCCAACTCCCGAGGCAGGAACTTTTGAGTGAAGAGCCTTCCACAGGAGGCTGAGGAGAGGGCCCCATAAATGATGTGAAGCCCAGAGGCAAAGATCAACTGTGGGGCTGCTCCACACCCTCGGTCTTTGTTTGCAAAGTCTGACAGTTTGCTGTGAGCACTGATTTCCTGCGGAGGGGGAGAGCAGTTGAAAGTAGCTGCTGAGACTCCATGCTTCATTAGGAGGAATAGGAGAAAAAGCGAAACTTTTGGTTATGGTGTCATCGCTGGGGACTCCTGCAACAAAGCGACCCTCAGAGAGAGCTCAGCTGGGAGAGGTGATCTGTAAAGAATGAGGTCTAACAAGCCCTCCAAGTGATTCTGATGCAGAGTGAGGCTAGAGAACCACTGCCCCAGGAAATACACTCAGCCCCAGAGAGCTGTTCTTTCTAGGCCAGGAACCTGTGACTTAACCCAGTCACTCTAGCTAGTGAGCTATGGCTCCTTGAACTCTGATTTTTTAAAAAAAAATATCTATCTTTATTGATTTCAGAGAGGAGAGAGAGAAACATCAATGATGAGAGAGAACCATTGATCAGCTGCCTCTTGCACGCCCCCTACCGGGGATCGAGCCTGCAACTCAGGCATGTGCCCATGACCATAATTGAAACAGGGACCCTTCAGTTCACAGGCCAACGCTCTAACAAACCGGCTAGGGCTTGAACTCTGATTTTAGCTCTATGATCTTTTGACAATAACTTCATGGTCTAATCCAGCACTGATGAAAATCAGTATTTCCAAACTTCTCAATATTGTTGAGAGGAAAAATTGGAGAAATTATTCTAAAACTTCCTATCTGTTATGGAAGTGCTTCTGAAATTCTATTGTGTCTTAAAATACAATTAGAGATTTCATTTCATTTTAGGCATTTTGCTCAGAATATGCACTTAAGAATGATGTGGTCTTTTATACAATTTTGGAGACAGTCATCTAATTGATGGTTTTGTATCTCAGCAAAATAAAGGATATATTTTTCCTAGAATAAATAAATATTAAGATCTTCTTAAAAGCCTGCTCACAAATACGGGCCTGCCATCAAATAACTATTTCAATTATGACCCTGTTGTAGATTAGGAGTCACTCAAAATCAGCATTTGTTTACTAAGTGTACTAAACGTATTCTGTCTGCCCAGGAATGTGCTATGTTTAGGAGTATTCTGAACTAAACACATTACCTAGAGAAGGGGTGGGCAAACTTTTTGACTCGAGGGCCACAATGGGTTCTTAAACTGGACCGGAGGGCCAGAACAAAAGCATGGATGGAGTGTTTGTGTGAACTAATATAAATTCAAAGTAAACATCATTACATAAAAGGGTACGGTCTTTTTTTTTTTTTTTTTAGTTTTATTCATTTCAAACGGGCTGGATCCAGCCCGCGGGCCGTAGTTTGCCCATGGCTGACCTAGACCCTCAAAAATATTTGGATTTAAGGGAAAATGTCCAAAGATGTGCTATACCATCCTATCTAATAAAAGAGAAACATGGTAATTGGCATACGACCTCTACCCTTCCCATTGGCTAATCAGGGCAATATGCAAATTAACTGCCAGCCAAGATGGCGGCCGGCAGCCAGGCAGCTTGAAACTAACATGAGGCTTGCTTGCTTCAGTGACGGAGGACTCCAATGTTCCCGCCTGCCACTGCAGGCCTCTGAGCTGCAACTCTAAGCAACTATGTAACAAATATAGAAGCTAAACAAAACCCCAGAAACCTGCTTTAGTCCACCGGGCTTCAGCCAGCAGGATTGCAACATTGTAAGCAAAGGCCAGAAACCTACTTTCAGCAGCGGAAGCCTAAGAGCTGGAGCCAAGCCTCAAAGCTAAAGTTGGCCCAGAATAAACAAAGAAAAAAGAAAAAAAGGAGCGGTTGGGAGCTTCAGTCACCCCCAGCCTGAAAACAGCCCTCAGCCCCTCACCCACACTGGCCAGGCACCCAGTGGGGACCCCCACCCTGAAGGGTGTGTGACCAGCTGCAAACACCCATCATCCCCTCACCCAGGCTGGCCAGGCACCCCAGTGGGGACCCCCACCCTGAAGGGGGTGTGACCAGCTGCAAACAGCCATCATCCCCTCATCCAGGCTGGCCAGGCACCCCAGTGGAGACCTCCACCCGGATCCAGGACACCCTTCAGGGCAAACCAGCCGGCACCCACCCGTGCACCAGGCCTCTACCCTATATAGTAAAAGGGTAATATGCCTCCCGCCACCGGGATCAGCATGACAGGGGGCAGCGCCCAAACCCCCTGATCGCTTTGCAGCTCTGTGTGTGACAGGGGGCGGGGCCACAACCTCCCTATCCACCCTGCTCTGTTCATGACAGGGGAAGGCGCCCCAACCCCCTGATGGGCCCTGCTCTGTGAGTGACAGGGGGCAGTGCCCCAACCCCCTGATTGGCCCTGCTCTGTGCGTGACAGGGGGTGGCACCGCAACCTCCCCATCGACCCTGCCTTGAGTGTGACAGGGGACAGTGCCCCAACCCCCCAATCGGCCCTACCCTGAGCGTGACTGAGGGTGGCATCACAACCTCCCGATCGCCCTGCTCTGTGCATGACAGGGGGCGGTGCCCCAACTCCCCAATCCGCCCTGCTCTGAGCCCAACCAGGGGCTGCACCTAGGGATTGGGCCTGCCCTCTGCCACCCGGGAGCAGGCCTAAGCCAGCAGGTCGTTATCTCCCGAGGGGGTCCCAGACTTCGAGAGGGCACAGGCCGGGCTGAGGGACCCCCCTCCCCCCCGAGTGCATAAATTTTTGTGCACCGGGCCTCTAGTATATGTATGTATGTATATGTATATATATATATATATATATTCATGGGTAACAGACTGGAAATCCAATAAGAAGTCTCAAGATTTCTTATTTTCATTTCATTTTAACTGGAGAACTAGCTCTCGAGTTTTCTTTTATTTTTATTTTTCTGTGATATAAACGTTGACTTTGAAACTATTGTTCTCCCAATGTTCTATTATGTTATTCATGCCTTTTCTCACCTGCTTATGCCTGAAGGTCTTGATTCAAGCCGGCCATTTATTGAAATTAGGTTTCAGAAATCAAAAGAGCAGCACTTGAATGAAGAAAAAAAAACTGAGGGTGGGGCTGACAAGTGGTGCATGTAGGTAATTCCACAGTAAACAACTGATGCTTCTCTACAATAGGCAATGGAAGGAGATGAGTGTTTCCCATCCTCTGGGGAAATAATTCAAATATACACTCTTATCAAACTCTAATAATGTCCTTGCTTCTGCCTGTTTTCCTTGATGAAGCTGATAATAACAGAAATCTACATTTATCTGCATTTTTCTGCTAGAAGTCACTGAAGCATCAGCACATCATTTTAAAGGGCATGTGCCTGCAAGTGGCAAAAAAGAAAACATGAAATGTCACACAATGCAGGCAGGGGAAACAGAAACACAATTCATTTCAAGGATGAGCTGTGAGCTTGCTTCTCTCTGCTTGTTGTCCTTGACCTCGACAGCATGCAAGGAAGTTATCTGTTTCTGAATCTTTTTTTTTTGTCTTCTTCAGTCTGAAAGCATCTTCCGCCAGCAATGTCACTGATGCTACCCTGTTTCCATGCCTACACACATCCCCCCCAAAAACACTGATAGAAATGACATTACTTAGAAACATTAACAAAAAATTAACTCAAAAATGGTTTTATAGATCCTCTACTCCATTCATTTCCCTGAACAGATTTGACAGATGTGCCCCAGAGAATGTAAATGACTTTTCCAAGACCACAGACCAAATTGAAAGGCAGAGTTGAAGAAAAGCTGTCCACTCTCACCTGTGACATACTCAGTGTCTCCGACTCCATCCAGAAGTCTGCCTGATTCCTGTGGCCTTCAGGCTAAAGTTTCTGCTTCAGACATGCTAATCATTAGTGGGATTCTGCTTAGGGCTTGAGTTTTTTTTACAAAAAAACAGCCCCCTCCTTTCTCCTTTTCCTTGACAGAAAGGAAGCCTGAAATCTGTACCATCTTCTCCGTTGGCACCTTCTCAACCGATACTCCTATCTTGACTCCAAACTCTGATGTTTTGTTTTGAGTTTTGGCCTTTTGCAGAGTCAGGCACATGGACTTTGGACCAGAAGCACTCCAGCACCTCCACATCATTAAGGCGTTGCCTTCAGGCTCAGAACTCATATTTTAGGGGACCCCACCGACTGTTAATTTTTTTAAAATTTCATATTTTTAATACAAGTCATCATTTTTACTTTGATGGAGTACTGAAGCATGCATCTTGTATAAAAACTGCTGTTTAAAATTTTAACCGTGCTATTTCTGGCTTCTGTGGATGCTTGCTGGCTTGGGTAATAAGGAAAATAAGACTACTCCCATTTCAGAGAGGCCATTAAACCTTCTCCAGACGAAGTTATCAGTGCTGGCACCAGGCCAAGCCTTTGGTCGAGGTCTCAAAGCTCCAGCACATAGGTCCCTTTAAGAACCTGCAAAGGGAACCGGGAAAACCCCATATTTGGGAGACAAAGAGGGTAAGATCGTATAAATATGAGAAACTTCATGTGTGATTTCACCCAGAATTTGAGAAACATTTTCCTCTGGTCCCGCGCGTAATAAATGTAACTCCATCTCTCTAAGCGTTGCTTGGTTCTTCTCCGGTTTTTCTGTAACGGTACTTGTGAAAGAACACTGGTCCTGTCCAGCCCTGCCATGCTGGGATCCTATGATCGGGGTAATTTATGGGAGCCGATTCTGAAGCCATCTGCATGAGCTCCAGCGGAACCAAAATACATGTTGGCAGTTTCAGAGTCAGTTACTCTCTTCTACATGTTTACTTTTGTGATTTATTTCTTAAAGGCTGTATGGTGAATGGATGGTTGTACCAAGAAATCTTTTTTTAAAACAATGTCTTGATTTTAGAGAGAGAGGAAGGGAGAGGGAGAGGGAGAAACATCAATTGGCTGCCTCCTACACACTCCTACTGGAAATTGAGCCCATAACCCCATCCCATCATGTGTCCTGACAGGGAATCAAACCAGCAACCTCTAGGTTCATGGGATGACACTCAACCAACTGAGCATAAAGACAAATTAGAATAGAAACTTTGAAAAACTCGAAGAAAAAGAGGCAAAACCAGAGTTCATTCAAGAAACAAACAAACACTTTCTTCTACTGCAAAGCACAGCAAGTCCCCATTGATTTTCAGCTACATGCATTTAGGGGTTTTCTCTTATCAAGTGACAGAAGTGTGGCTGACTGTGTGGCTATGGATCCCAGGACCACTGCTTGGTCACCACTTTAGGCAAGTTAACCTCTCCACCTAAGCATCTTGTTCTATGAAAGAGACAACAATAACACACATTTACACACTTCTGAGTAATGAGTTCATACACATAAAGCCTTTCAAATAGCATGTGGAATAAGTGTTCAAAGATGTTAGTGATTTTATTATTATTGTTATTATTATTATGTGCATTAGGTTGGAATGATGCCATTGTAATTAGCTAGTTATTAGTAATAGAAAAGGAGCAAAGAGAAGACCAGGTATTATAGGCATACTATTTGGGAAGCTTCACCAGGAAGCTATAACATTAACATTCCTCAAGAGCCCAACAAAGGGGAGATAGACACATGCCCAGTAAAATTGGAAAGACATAGAGAAGGTGATTGCAATCGCTCATACCTGAAAACAAAAGGTCATTGTCAGAATGGGCGTGGCCACTGCAAGGGATGAAGGTTTGGAATATTTAATCCCATGAACAAAGGAATTCACTCTCTTGGTTCCTCTTGCTCTTGGGACTCCTGGGACTTGTATGACACTGGGCTGTGGGGTTCTCCTGCATTCACCCACTGCCATGTGGCCACACATACAGTGGACTAACGGATTGCATCTCACCTGATGCTGGACTGGGCCTGGCTCCAACATGGCCCGGAAACTTTGGACACTGGCTCTGATTTTAGCTTTACTGAAGGGATGTAATTCCACAGGAATAAAGCTTTCTACCATACCTCATCTTCCCATGTAGGCCTCTGTAAATGCTTATTCCAGTGGTACCCAATAGTACACTTTCACCAATAAGAGGAATAGCTAGTTTTCAATGACTTATTTCATAAAAATAAATAGTTATATAGCACTTTACAGTGCACCACGCCTTTGTCTCTACTGGACTTTTTCTGCTCATTACATCAAACTGTGAGAAAAGAAGAAAGACCATCATTGTCCCCATTTGAAACATGAGATAACTGAGATTGAAATAATAAAAGGAAATATGTTCAGATTTTACATGGGAAAATGAGATTGGAACTCCTGACTGAAATCCCATGTTCTTTACTCATACTAAGTTTAGTTACTTAATAGCAAATGTCCCAATTTCATCCTGATTCCTGGATTGAAGTTATAAAGTCCCAAAACTAATAAACAAGGTAGTGATCGCATGGACTAATATGGTGTATTACTTATATATTACTGACATCCTAAAAATTATCTTTCGATTATAAAAACTGAAAATAACATTAAAGTAAAAATGACAAAAAAGTACATTTGGCCGAAACTGGTTTGGCTCAGTGGATAGAGCTTCGGCCTGTGGACTGAAAGGTCCCAGGTTCGATTCCGGTCAAGGGCATGTACCTAGGTTGCGGGCACATCCCCAGTAGGAGATGTGCAGAAGGCAGCTGATCGGTGTTTCTCTCTCATCGATGTTTCTGACTCTCTGTCTCTCTCCCTTCCTCTCTGTAAAAAAATCAATAAAATATATATATTTTTTTTAAAAAAAGTACATTTGTTCCTCCTTTCTCAGAGCCTCTGTCCAAAAGCAACCAAAATTACACCTTTAAAAAAAAGTTCTGCAGAGGTGAATGAACTATTTGGGAAGTTTTACCAGGAAGCTATAACATTAACATTCCTCAGGAGCCCAACAAAGGGGAGATAGACAGACTGTTCTGCAACTTGCTGTGTTTTGTTTGTTTTTCGTTTGGCTATTTGTTTGAATTTGTTTGTTTGTTTGTTTGTTTTACATTAGCAATATGTCCTGAGTATCATTCCATAGCACAGTGGTTCTCAACCTTCCTAATGCCGTGACCCTTTAATACAGTTCCTCATGATGTGGTGACCCCCAATTTCATTGTTACAAATTGAACATAATTAAAGCATAGTGATTAATCACAAAAACAATATGTAATTATATATGTGTTTTCCGATGGTGTTAGGCGACCCCCGTGAAAGGGTCGTTCAACCCCCAAAGGGGTCACGACCCACAGGTTGAGAACCGCTGCCATAGCAGCATACCTATTTCTCACTGTATTCAGTGATGTATGGATACACAGTATTTTAATCAGTCTTTTCCCCAGTCTTTTCCTATTACACAAAATGTTATAAACAGAGCGTTAGGGCTTTTGGAAACATGGATATCTTTTATTTTGAAGTTACCTAATAGAAAATGTGTTCAATTTTCACATTGCAGAAACACTCATGTCTTGAGCTGACCCTTCCTGAGAAAGTCTTTGAATATTCTTAGCATTTTGGACGATTTCATTTCATTCTTACAAGAGCAAAGCAGACATCAAGCAAGAGCACAATGAAAGGGTAAAAGGTTCAGACAAGAGCTTTCTCTCTGTGTTTCATTCTCAGGGGTCAGCTGAGAGAGCAAAAGAACATTGGAGCCATATAATTGAATATTATCTTAAGTGTGGATGCCGCATCTTCTTTTAGGGCCATTTGAATGCCATCCAACAGACGAAAATGAGCAATAAGGCAAAGGACCTACGTTTTTAAGAACTTTAATGAAATCTCATCCTGCAGTCAACAATTTCTTTATTAACTTTAAAGGAAATCCTTCAGTAAAATAAACAAAATGTTTTCTGTCATTTGATTCATTTTATGTAAATTTTTATTTTATTACCAGTGTGATTTACCTATTTATAAAAATATTATACTTAACTGTTTTTTCTTTTCCATCACTTTAAATAATATTTTACTTTGCTGTTTTTTTTTGGTGTGTTTTTTCAAGTTTATACTTATTGTCTTCTGGTTAAAGTAGAAAAGCATTTTTAAAAGCTCTATTCCTCAAACACCCTATGTTTTGTATAAATTTTCTACTACCACTACTGAAATGCTCCCAACGTAATTATATCACTTCGGGGGGAAACTTACTCAAATGCTGGGTTTTGCATTATTACACTTATTTGCATGTTGTACTGAAGAGCCAGAGTGCATGTGATTACAGTTTTCTTTTTTCTACTTTCCCTTTGGTTAATAATGGTCATTTCCACCTTAACTTTCTGGGTTCTATTACTGAGTTTTCTTTAGTTTTCCTTTAAATGTTCTGAGAGAGTTGTCAAATGCCTATAAGTGTTTTTGTCCAAATGCTGACTATTTTCAAACACACCCTTAGTTCCCATTTACATTTTCCTTGAAGTCATCTCTCTTGTAGTTTTTCAACTTCCTTCTTCAATCTAAACTAGTTGCTTTCTCAGTGGACATGAGCTTTATCTTTCAATGGGCATCTGATGAGATTTCCTCTGTCCTGGATCCTAAGTCCCATTCTTGTTTTCTTCCCTTTGCTGAGAATATAACAGTAGCTTCCTAGGAAAGAGACATCTGGAGGCACATTTTCTGAGTCCTTTTATACATAGACATTTATTAATTATACCCTGAGTATTGATGGTTGGTGGGGTGAAGAACTCAAGTTCAGAAATCAACATCTGCCAGCATTTTGAAAGTGTAACTCTACGGTCTCCTGGTGCACAATAGCTGGCATTCTGATGCCATTGTTAACTTTCTGGTGTTGCAATGGGGTGTGATAAGGGGTCTTGGTGGGGACTTTTTGTCACCCAATGACCTCTTTCAATCATAAGGACCATGTCCTTATATCCAGGGAAATTGCTTTATAATTTATTTGATAATTCTCTATGCTTCATTTGATATATTCTCTATGAGGTTTTCTTGATTCTATCTTCCAATCCCTTCATTAATTACTTTTTGGTTATCACACTTAATTTCTAAGTTTATTTATTTTTCTATTTTCTTATTCCTACTCCTATTTAGAGCATCCTGTTTTTTGTTTCATGGCTATAGCTTCTTTTCTTAATTCTCTACAAAAATAATAGATTTTACTTTTGAAGTTTTACCCTGTTCTCTGTGATGAATCAAATTTTCTTATTTTTTTTAGTTTTTGTCTTAAATTTTGAAGGTGCTCCTCAATTATTTAGTAGTACTTGGCTATCAATGTATATTTTAGAGTGAAGCATTAAATAGCTGATAGCATCTCTAGATGCAGGGGAAGTTTTTTCTGACTTAGGCTGTCATTATAGAGTGATTGGCTGGCAAGTCAGTTTCTTGGTATAAGTTCTTCAAATGCTGATATTCTATATTCTTTAAAGTTATTTTACTTGTCCTAAAAATGGGTCTCTAGTCTGTTATCTAGAAATCTTGGAGTAGAATAACTGGGTAGTATATCTCACTAATTTACTCTGGGAACAGTTAAGGGTTAAAAAGTCAAATGACTTATGACTCACTTGGCATATTTTCTAAGTGCTTATATTTTATGTCTGTTGCCTCAACACAATTCACTACCGCAAATACCAGGAGCAGCTACATAATTTATGGGACCCAGTGCAAAAAAAAAGTAAGGCTCCTTGTTAAGAATTATTTTAAAATGTCAATATTACCGCAGCCAAGTGTTAAACAAGTATTGGACCCTTTAAGTATGGGACTGTGTGTGATCATACAAGTTGTACAACACAAAGGTAGTCTAGACAAGCACACACTCTGACCCCCGCTCTACCCGGTTCAGAATCTCCAGAAGAGAATGAATCTCCTGCCTTTTGAGAAGATGGAAAGGGGATACTCATCAGGCTAAAGGGGACAAACATGAAGATTGAAGAAATGAGCTATAGCCAATACACATGTTTTCCATTTAATGCCTCATTCCCATTAGCTGTGTTTCTTAAAAACACCAAGAATCCAGGCTTTTCAGGATTCTATGGGAGAAGTCACCACTTCTCACAATTTCATAATTATTTCCTTCTGTAGCCATGATCTACTCTTAATAGTGAGTTAATTCTTTTCATCTTTCAAAACTTTGATGGCATCTCTTATCTTTATTGTCTCCACTCCCAATCTGTTTCAGCTTTTATGTTTATATCTTTATTTTCTTAACTGTCATTTGGGGGCACATTAAATGGAATATATATATATATATATATATATATATATATATATATATATATGGGCATTTTTCTTTTTCAAAATACCATATTTAACCAGAACTGTAATATGTAGCCATTTTCTTATTTCATTATATTTATTAGAGGACCAATGCATGAAATTTGTGCAAGGGTAGGCCCTCGCAGCCCCAGCTGCCTTGGCCCTTGTGGCCCCAGCTGCCTTGTGGACCCGCGGCCTTACCCCCTGCCCACTGGTCATTCCGGAAGGTTGTTCCAGAAGGTCATTCTGCCATCTGGCCTAATTAGCATATTAGCTCTTTATTATATAGGATACTAGTGGCCCAGTGCACAGATTCGTGCACATTGAAAGGAAATTAATTAGAAGAAATATTTTAATATCGCTATTCACCGTTTCTCTATAATAGAAGTGTCAACCAAATTCATGATTGACAATAACAGATCAAAACACAAGCGTGCTATTGGGGCCAGCAAGAGCTTTATATGTATCATGCATGTGTGAGTCAACTTAGCCTTTTATGTGTATAGATACACTTGCTTAATTAGACCTGATTTCTGATTTAGCTAAATTTTTTCCAGCCCAGTGAAGCACCCCAACTTCTCTTTCAGGTAATTGTCAGCAACACAGCAGTAAATATAAACACAATGCAGATTATTATTGTAGATCATGCAGGGAGAACAAAGGGTAAAATGTTTAACTTTAGCAGTGTTTGACTATATTCTTCGCAGTGAGAAAACCTGAAGTCATTTTCAAGGTCCACCATTTCTTACTTCTTTTCAGTCGAGTCAAGTTTCTAAACTTTCTAAATCTCTGTTTTCCAGCGAATGAAAAGAAAGTAAGATTCTACCAAGTCTCCTATCTACCTACTTCAGGACTTCTGTGAGGATTAAATAAGATGAGGCACAGGAAAATGCCTCACAGACATTTGGTTAAAGTGCAAAATGTTTGTACTTGGCTATAAAGTAAGTCATGTTCCTGGCTAAATAAACTCCAAAGAGGCTAGTAACTAGGGAGAGGAAGCTGGGCATTGCTACGTGATGTCATTACCTGGTGCCCACAGTGGCCATTTCTGGGCTGGGTTGGGCTGTGGGCCGCATTTTGCGCCATGAGGTCTTGGCAGCATTGGCTGTTATTTGGTGGGCTGTCACTCCAGGGTGGTGGTGGGGCCTGTGTCCCACTTGGGGAAAGCTGAGTGATGCTTTGTGGGTGCCAGGTTTACAGTGCCATTTATTTGCATCACAGCATCTCCTGCCCCCTGATTGTCATTGTGCATCATAGCGACCAGTCAGATGATGTGAGGGACACTTAGCATATTAGCCTTTTACATATATAAATAAGATTTCTCTTTTTACCCTCCAATTACTTAATATGCCTCCAACTTTGACTAATAAAAATATAAATTTTACTTTACTGAGTTTTTAAGTTCTAACACATTTTGAGCTCAAATACACCCTATTTCCACCTCCACATGCCTTCTTAAAAAAGGGCATATTTTTTAGAAAGTAGAGTGGACTATATCGTGTGCTTATTGACTCAAATATTTCAGTACAGTGTATGTTCTGTTCCAGGCAAACTGTTGGCTGAAGAAGATAAGATATTGAATTTTTAATTGCAAGCCATTCCAAAACTAGTTGTTTTGTATCAACTAGCATACAATCAGTAGTTAACTATTCTCCATTGGTTTCAAGACAAAATGCACAAATTTAATTAGAACTCTGAGGCACATCCAAGAACTTGGTGACTGATAATCATTTTGACAGAACTAAAACTCAAAGAAGGTGGACGGCAGTGAAAAATCTTGAGTATTAATGAAGGAAAGGATTATGCTGAGCTTAACACACACACACACACACACACACACACACACACATGCATGCATGCACATGTGTGTGTGTGCGCGCGCCTTGCTAGAGCTTCACTTAAAATTAATATCAATGTGCTGTATCAGTACTCAATGGTCTCATATAGCTAAAAAGACAGTAAACTATCCAGAGAATTAATTGTATCTGATTCAACTTCTCAATGATCTCAACTGCCTTATAATCATAGAAGCCAAATATAACCCAGATCTCCCAACTGGTAGTGTATTGACTGTCTAATTAAGAAGCAAAACTGTCTGAGGTGATTTAATATTTAGCCTAATTCTACAGTGAGATGGATGTCTTGTCAAAAATCTGATGAAATATTCACAACTATAACCTATTCAACCCAGATGCTACTTGGCCAAATTATGGAAAGGAGAGTGGGAAAAGACTATATATATTTTTTCCTTGTGAACATTTTTCATTTTTGTAAACACTTTTCTGTCCTGCTTTATTTCCCTCTAGAACTATATAAGTATCTTCATTATACTTTTTAGAGTTTGGAAAATAAGTAAGTATCTATAGCTAAATGTAAGTCATTTTGTCATTTTGTCAAATAACTATGTTGAAGGGAGGCAATTAAAAGGTTATACTTATAATATGACCTTCCCTACCCTGGCGGGAGGAGAAAGAGAGAGAGAGAGATAGAGAGAGAGAAGGAGAGAAGTCTGGGGCTAAAGATCTTATTATCTTTGGTCATAGACCACTGAAGACTTTTAAGAGGTCTTTCTTCACATCTCCCTGCCAAGGTACCATCCAAAGATTATTCCCCATGAAATTTAAGGTTCCTGCCTTCTACTCTTATAAAGTTAGTCTTGTTTTTATTTATCCAACAATGGAAAATAATCCTAAAAACTTTGAACAGATTTAAATTGGAAAAAATTAAGTAGGTGATTCTCTTTTTCTGGCTCCTCTACAGAGTAAGTTTCTATTGATATGTGCCCCTAAAGTAGAGTGAACTTGTAATCATGTAGAAAGAATATCAAACTAGCTGGAAATCCTAGTCTCTAGTTCAGTTATGTGACCTACCACCTGTCTGTGTGGCCTTGGGTAATCCCCTCAAATCCTTTGGACCTCAGTTCATTACTCTTGAAATTGAGAAAAATGCCATCCACTCTTTTTTTTTTTAAGAATGTCTCACTGTGTTTCTTCTGTGTCAGGCCATCTGCTATACACTTTATCTGATCAACCCGAAATTAGATCTATAAACTTATTTTAGTCCCCACAATAATTATACTATTAGATGTGATATTAATATAAGGCTCAGAGAGGTTAAGTTACTTGAAGAAGATCACATGATTCATAAATACAAGAGTCAGAATTTACAGTTAAGTCAATGAGGGGACACGATTAACAATCCTATGTCATCCTATTTTTGATGACTGTAGAGAAACCATTCCACCTCTTTTTGGCAGCAGGTCCTAATCTATGCAGTGGTACAAATAATAGTGCTATTTCCAGGTTGTAAAAGAGTTAAATAAGAATACATGCATGGCAATCAGACCCATGCACAAGTAAGTTATATTGTTTTTATTATAATTTTTAATATACTGTGTATTGTTAAATGTGTTTGGCAGTTCCAGTGCTTGTCACATAAGTCCCATTTTCACCCAATAGCTGGCTAGAAAGCTCTAAATTAGGTATATACCAGCTTAGACCATCATGTCCCTCAGAGGACTTGGAGGCTCACTGTGCCCATTGTCTCCTGGGAGTTTCAACAACCACTGCTAGAGGAAGGCTGAGCATTGTACACTTTCCTAGTTTGTATCAGCAATGCAAAGCCTGAACTCTCACTCTGACACCAGAAAGCCTGTAGACCACCTAGCTGGCTGCTCTTATCCCAGATTTCAGGAATCTCAGAAAGACTGAACATTAAGGCTTATAGAGGGAGAAAAAACTTGGTACATCCTAGAAATCTGTGGTTAATGTTAGTAGGTTTCTTCCTTTATTATGTCAGCATTGATTTTTCCACTCAGATCCCCAGAGCAATGACAGCACTACTTCCAAAAAAGCCAGACTCCACAGGACAACACAGATGGAGAAAAGTTCTAGTAAGTAGACCCATTCTAGCTTTCTGCAAACACATCGGTTAATTCTTGTAAGTATTGACTGGGTATTACAAACTGTGGGTGGGTCATTTTGGATTGAGATGATGCATTTTCTCAGATGATGACTTTGAGACCATCATCAAATCATTTTAGGTTGTATAACTCCCCCCCCCCCGCCCCCATGGCATTCCTCTTCACCTCACCCCCGTATCTCCCTTAACATTATCTGGAACTCCAATCTCATCTCATTTAACCAGGCAACCACGCAGAGGTATTGAAGTTTGGTTTCTGCAGCACAACCCTCAGGGAGTCTATGAAGCTGTCAGCACAGATGTGCTTTAATGGCTTTCTTAGAAGCAGCTCCCATGAAATAGTTGCCTCCTGAACTGGTCAAATACTTGTTACTGGCCTCCTCCTGTTGTGAGGGGTGATCTGTGACAGACGGGCAAGAGCTTCAGTTAAATGGGAGCTTCTTAAAATAAAAATGATTCATTTCACCTTTTTTATTTGAAAATGTTGCTCTGCAAAGGGCCCTTGGCTCCTTATCCTTTGCCCGGAAGCAACATTCCCTGTAATGAACTCCCCACATGAACTGAGAATGGATATATGTAGGGCAGGGAGGCCTGCCCCTATTTTGGGAGAGCAGAGAGACAAATGCTGCTTGTTTATATTTTATCACTGAGAGGCATAAAAGATGCTGCGGCAACAAAGACCGGAAGAATTATTGGTGAGAAGGATAAAGCCCCAGAATGAATTCACTTATATGGAAGGATAACGATGGACTTAGAAGAAAAGACAACAATAAGAGCATGCTGGGGCCTGGTTTAAGTTTGCATAATGTATATGTATATTTCCTACTGAAGTCAGTGTTTTTGTAGACTGGTTTTCTAATGGATTCCATAAATAAAATAGCACTGAGCCCTAAATATTTAGACTGTCATCCAAATACCATTATGGGTTCAGTTCAGGACAGGGCTGACTGTTGCCAATACCAATCACAATGGAGAAGGCTTATGGTCATCTGTCATCTCATTAGCAAACTATTTCACACTTCTCTTCCATTCTAAGGTGGAATTTTCTGAGCATCTGGAAGTATCCAGGAAAATGGTTTTGTCTGGCATATTTTGAGTTCATTTGTGCAGCAATGAACCTGCTTTAGAGAATTTAAGATGCATTTTTAATGTAATATATAGGTGGAAAATTTACTTCTTTTTTTTTTCCTCCTCTCTTTTCAGCAGGAAACTAACTTTTAATATTCTAGCTGTGAATCAGTTAACCTTTTACATTTGGGGACTTTCTATTATATGGAGACTATTTTGGATAAGCAAAATGACTACAGTAACAGTACTTGGTCTCAGAAGATTGTACAGACTAAAATAAATTAAGTTTATTTAATCAAATACTTATTTTTTATTAAATATTTTTATTTATTGGGAAATTACAGCAAGGGCTAATCCATAACACATAAGGGCTCTTGATAATCAAAACAGCAAAACACTTAAAACTATCATTTACTAGAAGATGATATTTTCAATGCATTTAAGATTAGCATCTCGGTTTTACTTCTAGTTATCTAATTTAAATCTTATCTGGGGTCTTTAATTTATCTCTCTCAATTTGGAGGGCCATCCCTCACAGTTTTATGCTGTGATATTGCGACAACAAAGCCCTACATTTAACTCTACAGTTTTCACATATCCTGACACAGCTCTGAGGCGGGGGAAGCTCTATTGCCTTGCAGAGTAAAGTTAAAGACTTTTGAATGGGATCAGATGTAGGCTGATGAATTTGGAATTTCACAAATTTTCATTACAAGGGGCATTGCTATGCTGCAGCTGGAACAACTGGTTTTAATTAATCTGAACAAACAGTGGGCTTTGACAAACAAATCATCATCACATTAAGCAGTTTTCTGGGGAGAAAACCTTCCCACGTGGCAGTACTGCCTTTGGGCTCTTGAGGGATTATATTTAATAAGCTGCTCATTGCATTTCTAATGAAAGACGAGGGGAGAGAGTACATGCATTGAGGAATGGGGAGAGGGGCTTGACTGACTTGAAATTGCAGAGAATGATCAAATTTTGGAGTGAAATGGGACTTCGGTAATTATTTATACCTTCTATCCTAATTTTGTGTAAAGAGAGAAAACTGAACTACAGAGAGGAAAATAGAGAGGAGGATGGGACTAAGAGAGGACAAACTTGCTCAAGGACTTATTTCTTCATATGTATAAGAATGATAATGCGGATGATATGGGGGATATCGATACTCTGCATTGTGTTTACTAAAAAAGGGATTTAGGTAATGACATTAAGATCATAATAACAAGGTTTTGATGTTTCAAATACCTAGACACTTCACGAATTCATTATGTCCATAATATCCCCAGAGGTTTAAGATAATGAACTGCCATTTATCTATGTCAGACAAAGGGCAAGATCATTATCAAATGCAGTGGTCCATGGCGTCAATCTAAAACCCAGATTATCATAGTCTAGAACTTTCTGCTCTGAAGGAGAGCATTATGTATGTTTATCCACCATTCCCTGAGTGTGGACTTCCAGATAGTTTGACTAGAATGGATTTTTAAGCAATCCATTGCTATTCCACCACTGCTATTCTCTCTGAACTCCCATACAAACACAGCGCAGAAAGCGCCAGGCCACTCTCTCTTCCAGGAGGGAGCTCCTCCAAGCCTGGGGTGAGGGTTGTGAGACAACACCAATAAAAATTCTGACTAGTATTTTTATATCTTCACTCACCTCCTCTAACTCCATATTTATGTTTCGTATTGAGTGGATTCATTGGCATCTTTTGTTAAGCTCTGGGTAGTGAAAGGATAATGGCCAAAGTTTTAATTGGAAAATAAGCTCTCTACAAAGTCAAGAAGGATGCTCTCAATGGGCCACAACCTCTGTATCTAAATCTTTATTTCTGTCTCTTTTAATTATTATTCTTTTTAATTTTTTTTCTGTCTTGAGGCCAGCTTGGCCTTGGTGTATCCCCAAGTATTTCAGTTGGGCTTATTGAAAGTGTTACCCTACAGGCAGGATACAGAAGTATTATTTGAATGCCAACTAGAAGCAAAGGTGAATGGCTTCAATGACATCTTTTTCAATATCTCATTATATTAGGGTGAAGTCATTCTACCTGTGGAAAGTAATACTTCTGTCCTTAATATGCATATAAAATACAGAAGCAATTTTCACAAGGAGTCTACTTGTTTTTCTTTTACAGTCACAGGAAGATGGACATAGACTATTCTCTAAGGAGGAGTAATGGCGGTAGGTGGGAGGAAGTATATTAGTAGGGTAGAGGCTAGTGGCCTGTAGAGAAGCCCTAGGTGAAGAAACCAACTCATGGAAGCTTCTTTGTATCCCTCCCTCTTTTTCATAAATACCCTCATCCCACTCTACCTCCCACATCAAGATATGCTCACTGGCAATTTATGCTACCCAATATGCACAACATGGGTAGGTGCACAGGTACCCATGCCATTCACCTGTAAAAGGAGCCACACATACTTCCTTAATGACATTCATTTTTTTTACCTTCCCCAAAGCCAAAATTCACTTCCTCCCATCTCTTTGAAATTATCCTTTTATTTGGGTAATATAGTAATGACTAGAGGCCCAGTGCACAGATTCATGCACTGGTTGGGTCCCTCCGCCTGGCCTGCACCCTCGCACAATCTGGGACCCCTTGGGGGATGTCAGAGGCCCAGTGCATGGATTCAGCCTGATCCCCACACCGGACCTCTAGTATGCATATAAGATCTTTGTTTAATCTCTTCTCACCCTCCCCCTTCCCCCCTTCCCTCTGAGACTCATCAGTCTGTTCCATGTTTCCATGCCTATGCATTGAGCATATGCCCCCTGGTGGTCAGTGCACATCATAGCTACTGGTCGAATGGATGAACGGTCAAATGGTTGAATGGTCGCTTAGGCTTTTATGTATATATAGATTGGCTAATAAAATAGAGTTCTTTCATGTGTATTCGTGAATACGATAAGATATTGTGAAGACTGTGTAAGATTGTGCACTAACAGTCATTCTGTCACCAATCCTAGGAATTGTTGGTTCATTAAGTTTTGGGGGACATGTAGAGAAAAGGTATTTAGCTAAAATGAAGATTCACAAGGCCAATCTTGTTCTTTCATACTCTGGCTGAAGTTTGCTGCACCTAGCCCCACTGGGGGCAGGTAAGGCAGCTTGTCATTCTTTATTTCTCATGTTTATTCCAAGGAAAGCATCCCTGGGGAGAGCTTAATATGTGTGCTGACAGCAGACAAAGCTTCTACCCAATTGTCAAATTAGAGCCTTGGAGATGTTGCATGTGTGCTAAACTCTTCCCCACCATGGAAAAACATGGGAGAACTTACCCCTGGGAAAGTTTCCATCAAGCCTTCAGCAAGAACATTATAATTAACAGCCTTCCCCTGCCCCAAGACAGCAAGATGATTCTTTAGCAACAGTTTTTAATTGATTTGCAAAATGAGGTGAGGAAGTACATTATATGCCTTTTTTTCCTCTCCATAAAATATAAAATGCAGGGCATGGGACAAGTAAATTGACTCCGAGAGAGGGCAGGGGGAGTAAATTAGAAATAATTCTAGTTTGCATTTCTTTAACCTCTACTATGTATAAGTCACTTGTATCTACTTCTCACATGAACCATATAAAACGGGCCATTGTTATGCAAAGGTGGCTAAGCCTGGTTCTTTTGCTCATTTTCCCCACTGTATTATTCTGTGCCTGCCTGGAAATCACCTTTATAAAGCTATTAAAAGTGTCAGAGAAACTGGGGATTTTTAAGTAAAAGACTTCAGAAATACCAATGTCTCTTGAACAAAAGAGTTCTGTTTTCTTTTACAACAAAATGTTGATTTAGAATCAATATGAAGATCTATGTGAAAAACATGAAAACCTAAAATGAACTTTCCAGCTATGGAATGTTGGAAAACAGGATATGGTCACTAGACCAGAATTTTGTAAAATAATTTTCTGTGTCTTTATTTGAGAAATTGGATTTAGGTTGTTAGGGAACCACTGAACTGCAAAGTTCCATGATTCTGCTACATGGGAACAGTATTTCCCAAGCTTTCTGGATTTTATCTGTCTGCACTACACCCTTCAAGCTAATGCTGGATTTACTTTGACTGCATTAAATAACTTGTATGTTACAAATACCATGCTTGCTATTTTGAACTTAAACAGTCATGAATCTATAGTTTGTAAGTAGCATTAGAAAGAGCCCTTAGGAACCTTCTGGAATGGGTGTCTGTGGTCATAGTAGTTATATTAGAGTTGTGTCTTTGAAATGAGAACATTAGTCAATACAATAAATACTACTGAAAAATTTAAAGTAAGACTCATACAAAAATGCAGAATCTTTGTCTTTAGTGTGCAATACTACAAATAACCACTAACAAATTATTAAAATTAATGAGTGAAGCCTAGTTTTTTAATAAAAGAAATCTTGGGGCAGAACTACAGGGCCATGAGGCAACTGGGGCCACGAGGGCCAAGACAGCCTGGGCTGCGAGGGCCAAGCCCCTTGCATGAATTTCATACATCGGGCCTCTAGCATGTTCTATAAGGTCTCTTTCAATTCTAGAATGTTTTAGGTCCATCAATTTACTTCTCTACAGTCAGTACCTATGGAAGTTTACCTTTTTGAGCAACAGGTTGATATAACTCTGGACTTCTTAATAGGAACTTGATGTAGTCACCAATATCTCTGAAGCCTTTCTGCCAATGCCTCTGTGTGTAAATGCTCCTATGTGCATTGTGCCTTCTCATTTACATTGTCACCAGATAATCTGCCAGGAACACCCAATTGTTTGTAAAAACAGAAACCTTGATATTTTTGCATACTTTGTCTATCCTTATTTTATTAATTAATTTTGGAGGGTTTCTTTAAGGGCTCTCCTGTCTCAATTAAATATAGTCTTAAAGACCATTAACTCTTTGATAAAAAAAAAAAAGTGAGATGGGGACCACAAAAATATAGCACAGTTTAGGCTATCTTTTGAGGACATAGGAGATAAAGATGTCCCTCTTAAACTTCTATTATAAGTTAATGAGCAAAATCACGTTTAATTATAGAAAGTAGATTTACATATGTCCCTTCAAAAGTACAGCTACAAAAAGTGAAATATGCCTGTGTCAATAAGGTGATGGTTACAGACAAATTTAGCAATGCTGAAAGCTTGTGCTCTTGAAAGTCTTCAGAAAGTTTCATGTCAGACTTAATAGAAGCCTGTACAGAGACTCAGATTCTGGAGTTTGACAGGCATGGTTTAGAGTCCATGGGCATCTGACCTTGGGTATATTTCTTACCTTCTCCAAGTTTCATCATCCTTTTCTATAAACAATATTGGTAACTTCCAGTTTGTTTTATCCATAAACATTCGGTTGTTTTTGTTAGATAAAAGTGAGCCTCTAAGAAATTTGGGATATCTGTGCATTAGGGATTCAGCCAGCCTAAATGAACATCTTTATGTAAATTAGAAATGGAATGGACCACATCAAAAAGGACACTCTTGGAACTTCTGCAGCCCTGTCTGGCTCAGGGCTCATGGGAGATCAGAGGCAAGTCTAGATTCAGCTTCCATGTGCTCTCTTGGCCTGAAGCCCGTAAGCAATATTCAAACTACAGAAACCAATATGGTGGCCTTCTACAGGGTTACAATCTCATTATTGGGCTATAATGAAGCAAATCCAATGGAAATTTTCCCATTTATAGTGACACATACTAAGTATTCCATAGCAAGTAGGAACAAACAACTATTCTGTAAACTCATAGTCCACCTCTTTCTCCTTTTAGATGTTCAAACCATACCTTGCATGAAATGTTCATGCAAGACAGATGAAAACATTTCAGAGGGCAACAGACAGATAAAAATTCTCCAAACCACTGATATAAGTTCAAGGATAGAGCCTCAGGCACCGGCCCCTGCAATAGAGCTGGGTCCATCGGGTTCCTATATCCAGTTTTGCAAGACAGGGGAGAATCTTTACATTTTAGCTATTGCTTATATTGAAATCTTTATGGGCATAAATGAGAGCCCATGTCTAACATTTGTCATGTTATTTAACAAGCTTATGACATAAGCAATAAAGTCCATTTCTAATTGGACTTTATTGCTAATTAGTAAAGCATTTGTGTTCTATTGGGATATGAGTAACAAAAATGCTTTGTTACTCATATCCCAGGTGTCTCTGATATAAGAGCTTCCTGATTAGGTGGCTGGCTCAGTACTCCCAGAGTGTGAATTCCTGTTGAAATTAACTAAATCCAAGTGGCCACTTAAGAAACAAGTATGCACACATAATATAAAAAATATGCCTAAGTACACAATATTGCATTGTCACATACAGGAAAGACAAAGTACAGACAAAGCAAAGGATACTGCTCATACTGTCCTAGAGCAAGAATTTGAAAATCCAAACTGCCCAAGATGGGGAGGTTAGTAGGACAGTGGTGCTTAAAGCCATGATGCAAAAGGGCTTTGTGCTCCCTGAAAGGGTTAGCCAGGAATCAACCCATGATGCAGAAAGAGACCACAAGGAAACATGCATGTCACAATCTGGCACCATCCCCCTGTGTATGTTTTCACCACACACAGAGTTATGCAAGTCTGCAGGAAGAGGACCAGTGCAGTCCCAAAACTTTAATTTAGTTTAAAGCAATTCTTGGGTGGGTAGTGTCCCCTGATGACTGACAGAAGCCAATGTAAATCCTCTTTAGAAAACCCCAATTGCAAGACTGTGTTGATTTAAAGGCACAGACTAATTTCAGAGACATTGGCATGTAAAAAAATGTGATTATAGCCAAGGAAAAGGTGGCTAATTTATTACTTTGTTTACTCACTTATATTAAAGAGCCTCTGGACAATAGCTTTCATTTTGTAAATGTCCTTTCATTTACAAAGGACATTGCAATGTTGTAGAACAGTTTAGTATATTCTGGGTATGGTTAAAAAAGAATTATTGACCTGACCAGGGTGGCTTAGTGGTTGAGCATCGACCTATGAACGAGAGAGAGAGAGAGAGAGAGAGAGAGAGAGAGAGAGAGAGAGAGAGAGAGAGAGAGAGAGAGAGAGAGAGAGAATGATTGACTATTTATGGTGCTAAAGGAACTGTGCAAGGAGATAATTTCAAAGCTGTATTCTAATATCTCACTGGCCTTGAGCTCACTTGCCTCAAAGATATCTCTTTCCTTTTGTTGACTTGTCATCAGTCTTCTCTAATGGAAGAGAAACCGTTTAGAGAGCAGGACTCTGGGAAGCCTCCTTTATAACATGAAGTTCTTTCAGGTTCATCCTTTGATTCTCAGTAGATCGCCAGCAGATGTTTCTGGGCCTCTGAAGTAGTGTTGTCGGAGTTTTAACTTGATTAAGCTGTCACTCAAAATTGTTGTTTATATCATCGATCCAACATTAAAGAGCCACCATGCCATGGATCTGATGTTGAGAAGTTTCTGAGTGACAGCAGGAGCAGGTGGAGTTACAGCATCTTGGATGTTTATCTCTAAACCATTCTGAGATTCCCTCCTCTGGACATGAATTGGGGCTAGCTGTGGGAAACTCTGATCCCAGATAAACCCCAGGACATATACAGAGAAAACTGAATACATTGTTTGAGTTGGGACAGAGTTTGAACTGGTAGGCTTTCAACCTTGCATTTGAAAAATATCAAAGTGCTTTTGGTCATGAAGTTTGTATTTTTAAATAATTTTAGATTCAGAGAAAAGTTGCAAAGATAAAGCAGAGTTGCTGTTAACCCCTCACCCAGTTTCCCCTCATGTTAACATCTTATGGTATGTTTGTCAAAACTAAGAAACCAACATAGATATATTCAAAGGCTCTTAATATAGTAAGTATTCTGAAAAAGGCTTTTAAAAATGTACAATGAAGCTTCAGATTTTATGTGAGTGTACATGAAATTATACATAAAATAGCCACGCTTTGTGGGAAAGCAGAGCTGAGTTTATTTTTCACTTTGTTTATGCTATCCCTACTCCAATTTAAGGTCCAATTTCAGATTCAGTTCGTCCATGCTCTGCTCCCACTGCTGTGGATTTATTTATCCCAGAACTCTTACTATTTATACTGGGTGTTACATAAATTCACAACTAGTCATATTTCTGAATTCTTTAAATAAGTTTTCATTCATAAATATATGATAAACTTAGAGTTTGTATCCCAATATAAACTGAGTTTGTATCCCAATTCTTCCATTTTCCATAGCTGTGTGATCTTGAGCAAATAGGTATAATGGTTACCACAAACTTACTAATAAGAGGTATGAATATGAAATAAACTGTTTTACATAAAGTACTTCTCATAGTACTGGGACAATTAATATTAACTATAACTACTAATATTGGTACTACTACACAAAATAGGAGCCCATGAACTTTGACCCACATGTCAAAATTGTCCCACTGCTCATTTGGGTATAATCCATGAGCTAAGAATGCTTTCTAGATTTTCAAATAGTTGAAAAAATAAAAACAAGAAGACTATTTTGTGACACATGAAAGCTTTATGAAATTCAAATTCAAAGTCTACAAATAGTTCTAGTTCAACATAGCCAACACTCCTTGGTTTAGGAATTGTCTATGGCTGCTTTTGAGATGCCAAGGCAAGGTGAGTACTTACAGCAGATACCATATGGCCCCCAAAGCCTGAAATATTTACTATCTGGCTCTTTACAGAAAAAGTTTGCCAAGCCTCACTCTAGAAGCGTTGTTTACTGTCACATTATTTGGTTTGCTTGTCTGTTTCTTTGTTTAGCTGTGGGCATTTCCTAAAAAAAACCTACAGTTGTCCCATGTAAATGCAGGTAATAAATAATACATAACTCATGGAATTAATGAGGATTCAATGAGGATGCATGTGAAGTGAGTATCAATGTTGCAATCACAAAGTGCTCAACAAAGTGTGTGTTTGGCTCTAGGCTTTCCCATCTGACTTTATTAGATACCGGAAGCCCCTTACCAGACACTTCAAACCTCAGTCTTCTCTTAAGCTAAGCTCCTTACTGTAGCAAATGCCGAATGGTCAGGTTTCTGTGTGTATGCCCAATGTTTACAGACATTAAAAAGCAGATGAAATATTGGTTCTAGTACAGTGCTGGGCACAAGGCACTTTGTCAATTATTACCCATTGATGAATTAATTCTCATTTCCAAGCAGCTCAGCAGGGGCTAATTGGTAGAAAATGATTGCTTCTTATATTAATTGAAGTTAGTATGGTTCTTGTTTTGTCCTCATCACACACTCGAGACACTGGCATCAATTGAATCTAAGATTTGCAGAATTAATAATGTTTTTCTTATTTGGAGATATTTATTGTGCATAATACTAGCAGAGTGATATGTGCAGACGATAAAATAATGAGCCAAACAGACATGATGGGCCTTACAATCTAGTGGGAAAATAGGAATGATTTAATTTTTTCTAAGCAATTATTATTTTTTATTGAGATGTAATTGACGTAACATTGTAAATTTGAGGTATTAAGTGTGTTGGCTTGGCATGTATATATAAAATTACTACAGTAGCAAACACCTTTATCATATCCCATAATTATACATTTTTGTAAAAGAGGCACTATTGATATGTTACAAATGGACATACTGTCTCATCCCTGTGTGAAAAGCTATGAAAAAGAATTATAAGGAGTTATAAAAACCTTTGGGTCAGTCAGGGATGTGAATGAAGGATGGGTTGGAGTTGATTAGGATACAAGAGGGGAGATTTAGAGTAGAAAGAGCATTACACATAGAGGCTCTGTGGCAGGAGGGAGGACAGAGAACGTGAAAGGTGCCAGGCTGGGGAAACTAAAGCTACTTAAGGGAGGTGTTAGTCTGAGATGGAGCTGGATATGTAGTTAGAGACTGGACCAAACAGGGACTTGACCAAATGTTAGACTGTTCTTTTTTGATCATAAGAACAATGGATATCAGGGTTCTGTAACATGTTGCTCAGGGTGTCTCTGACCTAAAGTAAAATGACTCATTTAGTTAATAAATATTTGATAAACGCCTACTATGTGTCAAGTGTGATTCTAGGCACTGAGAATATAGCAATGAAAGAAAAAAAATCCGTATCCTCAAGGAGCTTAAACTCTAGTGGAGCCATACATAAGATGTAGGAAGCTATAGGGTAATATTTGTCTATTTTTTATGCACTAGCCCCCCCAAA
The DNA here is from genome assembly GCF_963259705.1 of Myotis daubentonii. NCBI lineage: Eukaryota > Metazoa > Chordata > Mammalia > Chiroptera > Vespertilionidae > Myotis > Myotis daubentonii. Next base: position 49,554,175 of record NC_081852.1, on the reverse strand, counting down.
AAACATGCACAAAGGAGCCCTTGAGACATTTTAACCTAATTGTCCCATGACTTTTTTTTTTTAGTATTGCAACCTTAGATTTTATTTTTTCTCCAAGAAATGTTTTGAATGAAATTTTATTACTACAGATATGCTGTATATCTGTTTAAGTATTGACTGTATTATCTGTATTTTTATGCTTAAGATGAGAAAGACATTTTATCCCCAACAACCAATTTCACCCCATGGGGTGGGGGGGGCAAGCTCACTTGCATTGAAAATGCATCCTATTCAAGTATGGATATATGATCTAAAAATAAATCCCTATTTAGGAACAGTCAGCCAGATCTTAGCTATGAGGTGACTTGGCAAATACTAATTCTGCACAACTGTCACTGTCTTGATTAAAATGATAAATTAGCAATGTTTGTGTTGGCTCGCTGCCATTACCAATTTGTTTTCCTGACCTATTTCTGTATTCTGCCTATGTTTATTAGCCCCAATATCATCTTAAACTTCCTTATCATTCTAACTTCCTTATTAAAAAAAGAATCTTTACTCTTAGCCATATTTACTTGAACACCTAATTTCAAAGCATCCTTTATTAGAATAAATTTATGTTTCAGTGGTTCTACAAGCAATCTTATATTAACAGTCTAACTCTATGCGTAAAATTGGCCATCCATTTTATTTATTTCATTGGCTTTCAAAAAATCACATTATCACTAAAGAAAATGACATATAGCCTGGCTGATACAGCTCCGTGGTTAAGCGTTGACCTATGAAGGAGGAGGTCACAGTTCAATTCCTGTCAAGGCACATGCCCGTATTGCAGGCTCCATCCCCAGTTGGGGGTGTGTAGGAGGCATCCAATCAATGATTCTATCTCATATTAAAGTTTCTACCTCTCTATCCCTTTCTCTCTGAAATAAAAATATACTTAAAAAAGAAAATAACATAAAAATATCATGACTTTGGGTGGTTTAAGTGATAAACAAAAGTTCAGAAATGGGGGTAGTTCATTTGTGTACAAAGACAAGAGTCACTGTACATATTTCAGTGAAGAATTAGTAAATAACTTCATTAAATAAAAGTAATTGAGAAACACACACAAAAAAAGGTGAATTCTAAATTGTTTTTCAAAGTCTTTATAGACATGCTGAACAAATCATATTTCAGGTTGCCAGGTTTTAGTACTGTAAAATGCATTACAAAGTGCCGGTCATATATCTTGGAGTTTGTTTTCTCTGTGTAGAATGAAATTCCAGATTGGCTTTGATATCACTCTTGTATTTACATCTTGCTCCTTTGTTTAAACTGTCTTTTTTATTTACAGTATGCAGAGAAAAAAGCAGCTTTAAGTCCAATTACCATAATTTCTGCTTGACTTATGTGCATTTGCATCTTTCTTTGGTGACAGGAGATTTTTCCTTCAGGATTCCTCAATAAATCCTTACTAATCTGATGAGTAATTTGATGCAGAATCCATCCCTTTGTTGCACAAAATGTTAGGTGCCTGGATATCACTAAGTTTATGCATCAAGACTTGCCTCTGGAACACAAGCCAAAAACAGAAACAACACTTGGCAGTGCCACGTTCAGACCATACCAAACTGCTGTCAACGACTCTCTTTTCTGAAAACCATCCCAAATTCTCAACTGCTGAACCCAATGCAAATGCTTTCGCTTGACATTACTTAAGGCCCTTCATGAAGTGCTCCCAGCTTATACTGTCTCCTCTCCAGTTGCCCTCAAATCAAATGTTTGGCTTCAGTGGTATCCTTCTCTGCTTCATATTCCTGCTATTGTTTTTCCCAAGACTCCTACTTGATTCACCATTATGTATATTCCTATGAAAATCCTACTTATCATTCAAGGCCTGGCTCAAATCGAAATCTCCCTTGGCCTCATCAGCTCATATCCACCTGTGTCTTCTATAAACTCTTATGGAAATGTATCAATATTCACTTATTTTGACCAAAATTTTTAAACACAAAATCATTGATTCTTACTGGAGTGTTTAAAGTGGGTCTGTAAATGCCAGCAGTATCACCACACAAGCTTGAATCCTGAGAGTCACCCAAAGTACTTTTCCATGATTTTTTGACATTCCTCTCTTTGAAGGGTGAAACTAATTCCCATCCCCTGGGTGTGAGCTGAACTTAATGACTCATTTCTAATGAGTAGAATATGGCAAAAGTGACAGAGTGTGACTTCGGTGATTGGTTCAGAAAAGGCATTATGACTTCTGACATGCCCTCTCCTTTAGATAACTCATTCTGGGGAAAGGAAGCTGCCATGTTGTAAGGACACTCAAGCAACCTATGGAGAGATGCATATATTGAGAAATATGAAGCTTTGTCCAATAGCAATGTGAGTGAGCCATCCTGCACACAGATCCTTCAGCCCCAGTCAAGCCTTCAGATGTCTGAAGACCCAGCTGACATCTTTTTAAAAAATATATTTTTTTATTGATTTCAGAGAGGAAGGAGGAGAGAGAGATAGAAACATCAATGATAAGAATCATTGACCCGCTGCTTCCTGAATGCCCACTACTGGGGGTTGATCCTGCAACACAGGCAGGTGCCCTTGACCTGAATGGAACCAGGGACCCTTCAGTCTGCAGGCCGACACTCTATCCACTGAGGCAAACCAGCTAAGGCCCAGCTGACATCTTGATTGCAATTTAGATGAGCTGTACCCAAATTCCTGATCCATAGAAACTTCAAGACAATATATGTTTATTGTTTTAAACTGATAAAATTGGGGGAAGTTTGTTACTCAATAATAGAAAACAATACAGTATCATTGCTCTTCATTTCTATCACTTTCCTTATATATCCCTTCCATCACCAACACCTGAATATATTTTTCTTCAAAATATATCCCCAAACCATCTGTTTTTCTTCACTTCTAAAACCTTTGTTAGCCACCATCTTTCACTGTGTCATTATCCTTCCCACTTTTGCTCCTGCTTTCATTATTTATTGTTTCTCACCTCGCTTGACCCCTCCTCTTCCCCCTCGTCCAGGGGGAAATCCTTGACTTTGCAGCCAGAAGGCTCTCTATGCACCCTGTAGTGGTACTTTTCAAAGGATGACACAAAACACAAGACTAATCTAAAAATGTCCCAGTCAAGAGGAGCTAAGGGGACATGATGACTGAATGTGGTGTAACCTGCATGAGATTCTGCAACTGAAAAAACGGTATTAGGTAGAAATTAATAAAATATGACTGAAATATGGACTTCAATTAATAATGATGTATATATGTGTTTATAATGTGTAATAAGATAGTGGATCAATATTAGCTTATTAATTGTGACAAATATACCATGCTAATATCATATGTTAATAATAGAGAAACTGTGGAGGTATATGGAAACTCTTTACCATTTTGCAACATTTTTTATAATCTAAAACTGCTCTGAAATTTAAAAAATATGTATTTTTTTAAGGTCAGAAAGATACACTGTCAATTTTAGTTTTTCCACTTTGAAGTTGTGAAAACAAAGACTGATGAGTTCGAGAGGCTTACGAAGATCAAACAGCTATTAAGAAGCAGAACTATGACTTGAGTCCAGTCTCATGGTATTTTAATGCTGCTTATGAGCTATCCCCACCCCAGAATTCTTCCTACCCACTCCAAGAATCCCCCTTGAGAGTTGGCAAGTTCTAATAGAATTGCTGGAGTCCCCAGTGAATAAACTCCATCCCCTTATTCCCCTTGTATGCTACCCCTAGTGTTTTAGGTGGAAAAGACATACACTGAGCCTTAAGTACAGATGCTGGGAAACTTTAGGAAAGCTCAGCCTGTGTAATTTATAAAAGAAATAAACATTTACAACTACAAAGCTCAGAGCATTAAAAGCATACTGCCCACTATTAGCTCTCTGCTAAGACCATAAACTCTGTGCAGACCCTGAAATTTGGACTGTGACTTGCAACCCTGATAGTACCCACAACACTTTTTACATATCAGAATACTTAAAATGTTCATTGATTGAATACATCCATCCCAAATGCCATAATTGTAATATACTGAAATACAGTATCCAGTAAACAAAAACCCAGACTGAAGTCCAGAGATCTCATTTTCTTAGATGCCATTGGCTGTTTTCTCCCTTTCTCATACACTGGGACAGTTGGCTGCCACATTTTAAATTAAATCCAATTTTAATTTTTTATAAAACAATACCTCTCTATTTTTTTTTCTGTAAAATCCAGGAAATCTACTTTAATTCATGCCTCAAACCATCCCGTTTCCTCCTGGGACACTGCCTGCCTGAAGCGGCTGCCCTCTGACACCTCCCTGGCCATTCCGGTAAAAAGGTGTAACTTTTTCCATGGATTCTATCAACAATCACTTTCAGACTGCCCTTTCTGTGCCAGGCATCACCCTAGGCACTCGAAATACAATGATGAAAAACACAGCTTCGCCTTCACCGAAGGCAGCTTTTTCTGGGGAGAAAAGGTAGTCCACCAATGATACACAGATAATGATATAAGTATCATTGTGACAAATGCCATGAGAGGGTTCTAGAGACCTTTAAGAGAGGGGGTGAAGTAGGCTAGGGAGCACACTAAATAAAAACCTTTCTCTTCTGTGCCTGAGATTAAAATTAATTGAAAGACATAAGAGTCGTAAAGGTGAGGAATTTTAAAAGCCATGTATAATAATAAAACATCCTAAAACTGCAGGCCTAAACCATATGTTGACAGCTCAGTGTTTCAGTGGAGAGAGCTGAGCAGATGCGTGGCTGCTGTAGAGAAGTAAATCCCAAAAAAAGACAGGAGAAAGCAATAATTGAGCCACACATGCCCAGTTTCTGCTCTCCACCGCTCTGAGCAGATAAGAAGTACCAGCTTCTCTCCTAGGTCAAGATGAGTGAGGCAACAGATAAGATAAGAACTCCATTCTAGGAAATGAAAAATGAGGAGAGGGCAGGAAAGGAAAAAAAATTTACTGGAGAAAGTTGTAGTCTTATTTTGCTCTGAAGGATAAAAGGTAGTTTGAGAGGCAAAGGGGGACTGAGACAAGACCATAGAATGCTTTTAGGTCCTGTTAAGAAAGTTTCTTGCCGAAGCCAGTTTGGCTCAGTGGATAGAGCGTCGGCCTGCAGACTGAAGGGTCCCAGGTTCGATTCCGGTCAAGGGCATGTACCTGGGTTGCGGGCACATCCCCAGTAGGAGATGTGCAGGAGGCAGCTGATCAATGTTTCTCTCTCATCGATGTTTCTAGCTCTCTATCTCTCTCCCTTCCTCTCTGTAAAAAATCAATAAAATATATTTAAAAAAAAAAAGAAAGTTTCTTGTATCCTAAATGTAAACTTGGGAACAGGGTGTACATTCATTAGATTTGCATGGTAAAGGTAGGTTTTGGCAAAAGAATAGAAAAATTTGACCTTTTCCGTGGTCCAATTAGAAAGGATAGAGGTTTGAATCAAAGTGATGATTGTGAAGATCAAGAAAATTGGTCACATTTAAACATTTTCTTGTGGTGGAACCAGAAAGACTAGTTTATTGAATGTGTGTAGTGCAGTGAAGTAAAAAAAAAAAAAATTACTAAGGATGATGCCTAGTATTGTAGTCTAAGCAACATGGTGGCTGGTGGTTCCATTCACCAGCCATTGACTAAAAGGGAGAACATGGAAGGGAGGGCTTGGCGGTCTAAAGGGAGAAGATCTGGGACTGTTTTTGAGGAGAAGTATAGGAGACAGAGAGGCAGCCACAGAAACAGACATTTCCTTCATGTGGAATAGCTGATTCCAGTTAAACATCACAACCACAATGATAATGTTATAAACTTTTAAGTTCAACACTCACTTTTTAACAAATATATATATACTTTTATTGATTTCAGAGAAGAAGAGAGATGGAGAGATAGAAATATCAGTGATGAGAGAGAATCATTGATTGGCTGCCTCCTGCATGCCCTCCACTGGGGATTAAGCCTACAACCAGGGATTAAATCATGACCTCCTAGTTCATAGGTTGATGCTCAACCACTGAGCCATTCTGGCAGGACTCAATGCTTACTTTTTATATAGACCAACCTGTGTTACATACACAGTTCATCTTAACTTTGTGAATTAGTTCCATAAAAACTAGTTGTAGAAGAGGGATCATAACAAAAAATAAAAGTGAGATATTCAGTAGAAAATAAGTGTCTCTAGATAACCTAGATAGTTACCTTTAGAGGTAAATGGCATTAGAACTGTAAAATTTAAATGACAGAAAAGCAAATGAGTGCAGGAAGAGAAAACATGGAAAAGGAAATGCCCCGGGTTTCATTTTAAAGTTTTCTTCTGAGCAGTTTATAAGCCAGAGATCTGAGTATCCTGGAAGAGTGCAGATGCCTTCTCTGGGAATCTGAGAAAAGGAGCCAGAACAGAAGCCTCCCTGGGTCTCTCCTTATTTGCTCTCCCCAGCACCACCCCCCCTCTCCTCCTGGGAAATTGTCCTATGCTACCCTTCACTTTCAGGGATGGCTACAGCTCACTTACTGTACAGGTTTGATAGCAATAACTGTAGGTTTTCATCATGGACATGGACTTGGCCTCAAATCCCAAATCTGCAAAACAGACTTGGCCTCAAATCCTCAGGAACAGCACTGAACACCATCAGCGGCATGCCACTGAATCTTTCATCCAAGGATAAATTGTTTCAGTACCAGGAGTCTGGGAAAGGCAAGGGAGCAAAGGAGAGATTTGAACAGAAGGCCAACAAAAGTTCCTTTGAAGCAGTTCCTGCTGACTCCCTGGGCAAGATGTTCCTTGTGTAAGATAGATCACAAAACGCATTAAGAGATATTATGCTGTACATGTCAATTAGCTTCACTGGTATCCCTTTGCTGACTCCCTGTCCAAAAATTAATTTTATTGCCTCCAGAACTTTAAACAAACTCATATAATCCTTCAAGCAGATGTATGAGGCATTAAAAACACAATTACATTATTTCAAAGCCATAATTAAAAAGTTTGGTCCTAGTTCCAGGCCTACGGTTGATTTTTAAGAGAAACACACTTCAGATCTGATGTAAGCCCTAATAAATTACCAGCTTTGAGCAAAGTAAGTTTAGCTTCCCATAAAGAACCAAACGGGGTTTTATTGTGGGAAAGGGGGAAGACTAAATGATTGTAAATCTGTATTACGTTTTTATAACCACTTGGGTTTGAAGTCAAATATAATTTGACATTTTATTGATATTTCCAGTGTTTAAAGCTGAAAAAGAGTACATTAAGTTTTACCATGTAAATCTGATATGACAATAAAAAGCCTTTTGTACTTCTCATTGGAATTGTTGCAGTAAAATGAAATAAGGAGTACTATCAAGTAAATGAATTTTTTTTCCTTCTCTAATCCTTAAAAAAAAAAAAAAAAGACATGAGGAGTTAAGGTGTTCTCTTTTCTATAGAATTAGATTTTCCCTCCCAAGTGGTGATTCTCTCACAACACTTGTATGTCCCAAGATACGCCCTAAACCTTGTATTCCATTGATATTCTTCTTCTGAAAATAACAATAAAGGATTAAAGCTGTCTGTATTATTTTTTTTAAGGGCTGCTGTAATAAAGTTCCATAAACTCATAAAAGGAGTGTTCTAAAACAACAGAAACTTATGGTCTTACAGTTGGAGACCAGAAGTCCACACTCCAGGTGTCGGTATGGCCATGCTCCCTCTGAGGCTCAAAGAGCCCCTTCCTCACCTATTTCAAGCTTCTGATGGTTTCTCAGCCACCTTTGCTGTTTCTTGGCTTTATCCTTGTAACTGCTGTCTTTGCCTTGCTTGTCACATGGCATTCTCCCAGTGTGCATCTGTCTTCACATGGACATCTTTCTATAACACCAGACACCCTGGAGTAGGGACCCATCCTAGTCTAGTATGACCTCATCTCAACTAATGACATCTGCAAAGATGCTATTTCCAAACAAGGCCACATTCTGAGGTGCCAGGGATTGTGACCTCAATATATCTTGTTTTGGGGGATACACTTCAACTATATGCAATACTGAAAATCAACAATGCAAAGACATCAACTGCCACTGCGGCACACACATATGTCTTGCACAGAGGTCTATGAATGTTTTGTTTACATATGAAATTTGCAATAATATTCATTCAATAGAAGGTCCACTGAAATAAATTAAAGAACGGTTTATGTTTAACTAGAAAGACAAAGTATAGAGAAGATTTGATTCAACATCTCTATAGTAGTGGCAATAAGGACCTGTTGTATTTCTACCATCCTTTTTGTTGTAAAAAAAAAAAAAAAAAGATACTCAACAATTCCTGTAAGCCTGGGCTTCTTCTTCCATACCCAAAGAAAACGATAGATGAATGGTTTCCAAAGAGTAAGGAAACTTCATCCCCCAGAAGATTTCAACAAACTTCACTCAAATCATAATAGTTCATCTTTGTATAAATGACCTTGACTGAATAACTAAGGGGTTGGATTAGATTATCTCGTTAGTTTATGCCTAAACCAAGTGTTTCGACCTTTTGGTTAAATACAGAAAAACATTCAAGTGTTGTCCAAAAGCAAAGCTACATATGTTTATTATGTGTCCTGGTAACTCACAACCTTCCTGAGGAGAAACATTACATTGCTTTTATTTCCCAAAATTTTTCAAGCATAAAGAAAAGTTGAAAAGAATTATATGATGAACATCCATGTATCCATTGCATAGATTCTCAAATTGACAATTTGTTATATTTGCTTGATCCCATATCTAGCCATCTATCCATTGAATTAGGTTTTGATGATCATGTAAAGGTATTGATGCTTACAAAATCCAATCTATTTTTTAAATTCAATTACATTTGCATGAGCTAATAATGCATTTGTCCTCAAAGTCCTTTCACAAGCTAAGTAAATTTCATCATCAAGCTATACATTTTGCATTCAAAGCTTAACATTTTAAACCTCTAGAAGAGTAGTTTTTAGCACTAAAGCTCTGATGTTGATTCACATTTGAATAATTTTTTCTACAAATCAAAAAATTCATTGTTGATCTTTCCATTTACATCAATTTTCTTTGATTGTGAACTCAATACACTCATGCTTTAAAGGGCATCTAAACCTATCACAGAGTTCAGTTTCTTAAGATTCTGTTTCTAAAAACTTGATTACCTTTACTGATTCCAGTAGGTTTCATATATTTGTTCTTTTAAAACTCAGTTCAATTACCACACCCTCCCCCATAGTGTTCCTAGGCTCCTGCATTTAGCCTGAGGCAAATGTGTCAACCTTAGTGCAATTGTACATTTCTTTATAACATTTATCATGTCATAATATAATTATTTGTTTACATGTATCATGTCATAATATAATTATTTGTTTATAAGCCTCATTCCAGGACCAGAAAGTTTTATATTATCAACTTTCAATTTTGTGGTTTTTATTGCATAGTAGCAAGTGCATAAAGATTTGTATATTTTTAATATATATTTTTATTTATTTCAGAGAGGAAGGAAGAGGTAGAGAGATATAGAAACATCAATGATGAGAGAAAGTCGTTGATTGGCTGTTTCCTGCATGCCTCACACTGGGACTGATCCATGGAGCCCACAACCTGAGAATGTGCTCTGACTGGGAATCAAACCTTGACCTCCTGGCTCACAGGTCAACACACAACCACTGAGCTCTGCTGGCCAGACTGGGCTATTCATATTGATATCAATAGCAGAGGAAAAGTTTGCATTTCTGGGAGGATGGAATTTCTGTAACTGGTTCCATTTATAGAATCAAAAGACCTTCATAGAATTTGCTCTCCACTTGCTCTAGTTATGTACATTTCCCTCTTCATTTAGCTTACTTTTTTAAAGTCAGAAATATAAATCCTAGCCAGATTTGTCCCTGGACAAACCTTTAGAAAATTTATATTGCATGGTGCCGCTGTCCTGCATTGTCCTCAATTGGGGGGAGGGGATTCTCTCTCTAATATCAGCATAAACTGTAACTATAATTTGTATAATATTTGCTTTCTTCAAATGCACTCATTCTAAGAGCAACATTTTGTAAATTTTTGTAAAAATAAAAATAAAAAGAAAGAAAGAAAGAAAGAAAGGAAGGAAGGAAGGAAGGAAGGAAGGAAGGAAGGAAGGAAGGAAGGAAGGAAGGAAGGAAGGAAGAAAGAAAGAAAGAAAGAAAGAAAGAAAGAAAGAAAGAAAGAAAGAAAGAAAGAAAGAAAGAAAGAAAGAAAGAAAGAAAGGAAGACAGACAATAATTGTAGCCAGCCAGTTAAAAAGGGAAGGGAGACTTTATTCAAGACTTGCAAGAGGGAAGGAAGACTGAATTCAACTCCAATGTTTGAGCATTGAGGTGAGATGGTGGGAAAGTACTGGAGGGCATTAGGGATGCGCAGTTCTGTGTGATTTAGCCGTCTGTGTTTACTAATTGGCACTTACCAAAGTTAGGTTTCCACCCCCTCACAGTCTGGAAGATAGGGGTGCCATCTTCTTGATATTTATATTCCAAAGGATGGCTCCCAGACCCATGAGAAAGACAGTCCTAGTTAGTAGAAGATTATCCATCTCAAACTGACCAAAAAAAAAATCCATCTTTTCCCAAGTAAATGCTCTAAGACAGTGGTTGGCAAACCACGGCTCTCGAGCCACATATGGCTCTTTGGCCCCTTGAGTGTGGCTCTTCCACAAAATACCACCTGTGGGCGCGCACGTGCAGTGCGATTGAAACTTCGTGGCCCATGCCAGAAGTCGGTTTTCGGCCTGGGCGAGTCTATTTTGAAAGAGTGGCGTTAGAAGAAGTGAGGGCATGTTTGCTGAGGTCAACCCCTCAGATTGAGGACCTTTTTAGCAAAGGCCAGCTTTGGAGTACCCTAATTAAGTTAATAACAATGTACCTACCTATATAGTTTAAGTTTAAAAAATTTGGCTCTCAAAAGACATTTCAATCGTTGTACTGTTGATATTTGGCTCTGTTGACTAATGAGTTTGCCGACCATGCTCTAAGAAAAGGGAGGTCAGGGGCCTATAGTCAGGAAGACACATGTCTAAAGTTTAGTCACACTTAGGGCACCAACCACTAAGACTGTTTTATTGCTTTTCTCCTCATCACCACCTGAGATGATAGAGCCCAGCATTGCACAGTAGAAGATCTAAAATATATCTTTCATTGGGTCATTGCTTCAAATAATTTTTAACCTTTCACATTTTTTATACAGGTTCATATCTCATCTCTTTTTGTTTGTAAAGTTCCCATTTCACTGTTTTGTTTTCCTTTAAAACAGAAACTTAAAGTGAGTCTAGGTTAAAATAGAAGAAGATATACCATTGCATATCTAAATGTGCCAAAATAGATGAAAATAGGTGGGAAAATCCAACAACTTCCATTAAAAGTTAGTGGTGAAACCAAACTTCTTCCCACCTCTATCCCATTCTCTCTAGGTTTTCAAATAAAAGTAATTTTCTCTCTTTTATGTCAATTCCCAGCATGTAGAACAAAAAAATAATTTTATATTTAATAATGTTAGTCATTAGTTTACATTGGAATACAAAGCTTGAAGCTCCAGCAATTTTACAGGTAGCATTGTGAATGACTGAGTAGTAAGCAGTTCCCTATAGATTCCCTTGTTGACTATACATTCCTTTCCATGCTTAATTTTCTTCTTGGCTGAAGACAAAGAATTCTTATGGATCATTTTTCTATAACCACACACTGAAATAGTTGGTTAGAATTTATCTCCTCTCATCTGTTTGCTTCCGAAGGAAAACAGATATTTGCCAACCCAGAATATGCCTTATAGGCATACGGTTATTTTAGATTGATTATTTTAAAGACACGAAAAACACAGGGAAAGCTCAGAAAACCAAGTTGCCCTTTTGTAAGAGACAATTACATTTAGAAGGGAAATCTCCATTTGTAAGAGTGTTGTCCTCTCTACCAGGAAGAGAAGGATGACCAAACCTCTAGACCAGGGGTGGGCAACCTTTTTGTGAGTGCGTGCCAAAACCAGCAAAATCTCTGATTCAAAATTCTTCTGTGTGCCAACCCTAATTTTTGAGAACATGTTATGCCTAGTTGATATCTCTTAAGGTGTACGTATGTGAAGAACCTTGAAGAAATAATAAAATCCATTTGAGCGACAAAAACACAGTATATGATGATGAAAAATACATTTATTTATTTTTTTAAAATATATTTTATTGATTTTTTACAGAGAGGAAGGGAGAGAGATAGAGAGTTAGAAACATCGATGAGAGAGATACATTGATCAGCTGCCTCCTGCACATCTCCCACTGGGGTTGTGCCCACAAGCCAGGTACATGCCCTTGACCGGAATTGAACCTGGGACCCTTCAGTCCGCAGGCCAATGCTCTATCCACTGAGCCAAACCGGTTTTGGCTACATTTATTTTTTAATGTATACATGTACACTGATAGTCCGATGGAAAACTTTATGACTCCATTTGATATTATCAATGGGACTTTTGCTGCTGCACCACTGATGACAGAAATTTTACATCAGGTTTATATTTTGCGACCTTCAGAGATATGCACGAGCTACTACTTTCATCCGTCAGGCTACTCCTATTACGAGACTTAACAAAATTCATCACTGAGAACAAAGATTCACAAGCGTATGTGGATGAAACCAAGACACTGGTCGGATCTAGGAAGGCAGGGAGAGTTAAGGCAGAGGCATAGAAATTGCTCTTACCCTCTCTTGTCAATCCACATCTATGGTCTTTAAGATAACTTGTTATGTAAAATTATTTATTTATCTAAGATGCACCTACACTGAATTTATCTGAAAAATATAGAAGTCGATATTAAGAAAAATAATTGTAAATGGAAGATTATAAGAGAGGGTTTCGCGTGCCAGCAAAAGTTACTGGCGTGCCATGTTTGGCACGCGTGCCAGGGGTTGCCCACCCCTGCTCTAGACACTCTTATCAATGGGGAAAGCATTGACCTAAACCTACATAACAACATTACGCTTGTTTACTGTGATGTTCCTGATTGCCTCCCATACCAAAGGATTTCTTCTTTCTTTCTTTCTTTCTTTCTTTCTTTCTTTCTTTCTTTCTTTCTTTCTTTCTTTCTTTCTTTCATCTTTCCTCCTTCCTTCCTTCCTTCCTTCCTTCCTTCCTTCCTTCCTTCCTTCCTTCCTTCCTTCCTTCCTTCCTTCCTTCCTTTCTTCCTTCCTTCCTTCCTTCCTTCCTTCCTTTCTTTCTTTCTTTCTTTTTTTTAAGAGAGAGTGGAAGGGAGGGGGAGAGATAGGAGAGAAAAATAAATATTGATGTGAGAGAGATACATTGGTTGCTTTCTACAAGCGCCCCAACCAGGGCCAGGGATCAAGCCTGCAACTAAGATATGTGCCCTTGACCAGAATTGAAACCACGACCCTTCAAATCCTGGGCCAGTCAATACTCTATCTATTGAGTCAAACTGGCTCAGATGCAGATGGTATTTAAGCTGAAGGCTTGGACCATTTTTGGGGATTAGTTTTTCTGGGTCTCTCCATATATATGTAGGTATAGTAAACTTCTATTTGCTTTCTCCTATTAATCTGACTTTTTATAACAGGAGGTCTCAGCCAAGAACCTAAAAGAATAGAGAACAAATTAATTTTTTCTCCCCTATATGCACTTCTTAAACCTCCAACTTGTCCTTACTATATTCTGTTCTGGAAAAAATATGGAAATCTATATTTGACCTTCGGATGACTGACAGTTATATGTGTAACTATTTTAAACCTCTCTATAAACTTGAGGAGTTCGAGAGTGGGATGAAAGGATACTCTTGCTAGTCCTAAAGAGATTTTTCTATGACCCCTCTCCCAGAAAAGAGGAAAATCACAAATGTAACTTCTGGCAGCATAATATATTACTTACCTATACTTTTTTTCTTACAACATCAGCCTTCAGGCAATGTGATTTTCATTTGCATTTCTAAAGCAGCTCCTATTGGCTTTTACTGCATTTCTAAAAATACTTGAACTCTGTCGCCATTTATATTTAAACCCAGATAACTGCTTATCCTGTCTAGGATTGCTCTCAGGAAGATAATAAAGAGCACATTCCTTTACTAGATAGTGGACAAAACATATGCTTCTGTAAGAACGTGTAGAAGTGCAACCTCAGCTGCCTGGAGATCAGTAGCATGTAGAAAGGTTATTTGGGAGGAGGTTAGTTGCACAAAGGATTTCTAAGAACTAAACTGATCAGAAGCAAAGACATTTTATTTTGGTCTCATAATAAGATGGGTTTCACAAAATCCAGCCAATTGCTCAAAACTATGAAACTGTTAAAGGAAATATTTTTTTAAAAAGTTAAAGCTAGGAACTTGTACAAGAGAACATATGAAAGTGAAGATTTAACATTTGGCATGTCCTAGTCATTTCTCCAGAGTATTCTAATCTAATCCCAGACAGAGATATGGATCCTTTAGTATCCTCCAATGCAATTGTTCAAAGATATAATTAAAGTATACGTCCGAATTCTCCCTCTGAAGGAGTGTGAGATCAATGTTGCCATTTGTTTTTAAATTCTTTATGATTTATATTTTTTAAAATAAACTTTTTTATTGGAGCATAACAGGCAAATAAAAAAAGCCACAAATAGTAAGTGTATGACAATGAATTTTCACAGAGTTGACATCCATATAACCACCAACCTCTTTAAGAAATAAAACACTTCTTCACACACCAGGGAATGCTGCCTAATGTCCCTGACCATTCATTACACAGATCACCTTTTTATCTATCCTGATGTCTAAGATCACAAATGGGTTTTGTCTGATTTTGACTTTATGTAAAAGGAGCCAGATACTACGTATTTTCCTCCATCTGATGTTCTCCCCTAATATGATATTTGTTGAGTTTCATCCATGTGTTGCATAAGACAGTAGTTAATTCTCGTTGCTTATATTCTATTACAAAAAATATAATACACTTCCTTATACAACAATTAAGGACATTTGGGTTTTTCTCAATTTGGGGCTGTTAAAATACTGCTGCTATCAATATATTTGTATATGTCTTTTAGTGCACATATGTTTGCATTTTTTGTTAGATATATACTTCAAAGATATTATCTGGGTTATAGGGTAAAGCAGAAGCTCTTGTACCCATAATCCCTTGTTTCTCACTGTTCTATCCTTTGCACGAGAGTTTTCTCTGTCCAATGGAGCTGGTTCGATACCCCATCCCTAAATGCGGGTATGCACACACAGTGGCTGAAGGTCAGGGCATTAACACCTCTGGTAGTAACTATTAAACAAGAACTGACTCTCAGCCAGATTCATCTTGTACACTGCTTCCAGAGTGCCCTAGTGAGAGTAAGCTCCAGGTGCCCACACTATTTGCTTGATAAAACATACATTCTTCTTGGTTTCCTTTCCTCCACTGTCTCCCTTCTCCATGTTTCCAGTTATTTCCTACCAAACAAGCTTCTTGCAAAATTGTTGTCTGAAACTAAGCCTTTAGGGGAGTCTAATCGAGACAAAGGATATGGATACATTTAGATTGTGTAAATATGCCCAGACACAGCATTTCAAAGAGACAGTACTAATGAATACCTTCATCAACATAACAGTGTGTGTGAGTCATTGGTGGGAGTTCCCTATCCTCACAAAAATCTTGCCATGAAATATTAACAGTCTTTTACAATTTTAGCTAATTTGTTTGTTATGTGGTACATAATTCTTTATAAATGTATTTGCCTTTTTTGTTGATGAATGTCACTTAGATGTGTGTGTGTGTGTGTGTGTGTGTGTGTATGAGAAACACAGAGAGAGAGCAGAGAGAGATACATGAGAGAGGAGAAAGAAATGGGGGAGAGAGAGACAGAGAGAGAGAGAATTATACACATTTTTGTGAAATTCTTGTTCAAGTAATTTTTCTTTTTCTATTGGGTTTCTGATTGACCAGTAAGATTTCCTTATATGTTTGTTTATAAGCTCTTTTGGGATATTTGTATTACAAAGTACTTTATAGCTTGTTTTTATTTTTCACTCTCTAATGGTATCTTTGAATGAACAGAAAATTTTTCATTTTATTATATCCAATTTATTATTAATGCTTCTATAACTACTGCTTTTTGTTATAGATTCAAAAATATTTGCTTAGCACAAGTATTGGAAATATTAACATATTTTACCTCCTCTAAGCTTTATTGTTTTCCTAGAGGCCCGGTGCATGAAATTCATGCATGGGAGGGGGAGTGAGGGTCCCTCAGCCCGACCTGCACCCTCTCCAATCCAGGAGCCCTCAGGGGCTATCCTACTGATGGCTTAGGCCTGCTCCCTGTCATTCTCTGCTCTCTGTGGGGCCTGTCTGCTCCAAACCATGGCGACCCACCAGCAGGCCCTGCTGGGCGCTGCCTGTGGGCCACACTTGTCTGCTCGTGGATCCCCGTGATGACTCACCAGCAGGCCCTGCTGGGCGCTTGCCTGCTCCAGGTCGCTAAGGCAATGCCTGCTGGGCTCATGTTGCCAGGGTGACACCGCCAGCTTCCTGCCCCAGCTGCTATGGGTGCTACCATCTTTGTCGCAGAGTGATGGTTAATTTGCATATTACTCTTTTATTAGATAGGATAATCTAGTTGGCATTGATTTTTTGTGCATTGTGCAAGGAATGTCAATAAATATTTCTTTTCCTATGCTGGTATCCTGTTGACCCATCTCAATTTATTTAAAAGGCCATTCTTTCCCAATGCTTATTATCATCCCCTTTGTCCTCAATCAAAATTGTGTGGATGTGATCTGCTTCTGTACTCTGTATTGAGGTTCCATTGGTCTGTCATTTTAATGCCATTGTCAAGGTTTGAACTATAGCTTTTTAATAACTCTTGAAATCTAATACTGTATTTTTCTTAATTTTTATACATATAAAAAGTTATTATTTTCTTTAAGTACTTTAGAGATGTCATTTTCCCATCATCATGAGATGTTCGGTCATTTTTCTTGAAAAACTGAATCAACTGTTCCTTCTTCAAATGAGCCTCTTTTCTTTTTTTTTAAAAATATATTTTATTGATTTTTTACAGAGAGGAAGGGAGAGAGATAGAGAGTTAGAAACATCGATCAGCTGCCTCCTGCACATCCCCCACTGGGGAAGTGCCTGCAACCCAGGTACATGCCCTTGACCGGAATCGAACCCAGGACCCTTCAGTCCACAGGCTGACGCTCTATCCGCTGAGCCAAACCGGCTTTGGCGAGCCTCTTTTCTTTTGGCTACTTCAATTTCCTTTCTTTTTGTCTTTGGGCTCAGCAGTGTCTGCTTTTCCTAGACATGATTTTCTTTTTATCTTTCCTGACATTTGTAGCACTACTTAATTGATCTGTTTTAATCATTTTTTTAAAAAAAATGTTCATTATATCTTCAAATATTGAATTTTCTTCACTCTATTTCTACTTTCCTCCTATGGAATGTTATAGACTCCTTTGTGGAAACATATAGAGAGTACATTTCCCCCTTCCCCCTATCCCTGTATTGAAATGTTGGAAAATGCCACAACCTCATCTCCTCATCACCTAATGAAGTTACTTATAAGTAATCGATATGGTGTGTGCATATTTATTTATATATTTTCTACTATAGAAGAGAGAGAGAGAGAGAGAAGAGAGAAACTTAAGTGAACATAGGAATGTAATTAGTCTTGCCATAGCCCTGGGTCACAACCCTTGACTGCTGTGCATGCAGTTGGGAGATGTATAAATAAAGCTGGTATGTCTACTCCAGGGATTGCACTGTAAAAATAAGCCTTCGCATAAATTTGTCAAGACTGTTGTACTGCAAGCCTTGGTTTTACTCCTAACTAAATCACATCAGAAGTGTTTGCTTTGGTCACTAATTAAGTTATATGGAAAGCGTAAATTCAGCTCGGGCAGCAAAACAATACCCCCCACCCCACCCCTTGACACCTTATAAGGATAGCATATAAAATAGCAGTAATTCACACGCCTGTTTTCTCCTCGGCTCACATACAACAAATCATGGAGATTCCCACTGAGGCATGCAGAATGATCCCTGTAACAGGTGCACACAGTGCATTCATAAATCATGATCATTATTAGAATTCTTAAACCAACATTCCGCGGTCAGGCATACTTCTTGTTATCAGTTCTGGAGTTAGAAATATTGCACATATAAAACACTGATTATGAAATTGTTATAGTTCACTAGTTGCCCAAAATTACTAGGAACACAATCATGGTTTAGAAGCAAGTGGAGAGAAATCTGACTTGCAAAGTATCCCTGGAGACAGGGTGCCGCTAATAAATGCATTCGGGTCTTCCTCATGCATGGGACCCTCGAGCAGAGCAGGGTGGCCCTAATTGTTTCCTGTGTTTGTGCATATGCTCTCTACTTTATTCCAATGTTTTCCAACTGTGCCTATGAATTCATATGCTATTATTTTTTCAGACTGTGCACAGCAAAGCCACTTAGGTATAAACTGGGATTTGAGGAACCAGATGTAATTGTATCATTCTAAGAGCTGTGCAGTGTATAGCAGATGCCGAGAGCTGCACTTCCCACCCATATAGCCCCAGAAAATTAGTGGTAGCCATAAATATGGCACCGTTACATAGCAATAGCATAGCAAACACCACAATTCCAAATGTAAGTTTTCAGGGATGATACAGTTACATCAATGTTTTAGCACCATCTGAATTTGTTAGTTACCCCATTCTTAATTTTAATTGAGATAAAATATTTTTTGTCTAGTCTAGCTTTAACTGCATAGGGAACATATGTTTTAAAAATCATATCAATAGTTTAATAAGGAAAATTTATATTAAAAAAATACTGTGACATGTGCAAGCCATCCATCCTCACCCATTCTATAAACACCTAAATTATTTAAACTTAACTTAAAATTTTTGTTTTTAAAATATCCTTATACTTTTAAATATTTATGACAAGCACTTAACATATTATGGGGTTATTTGTGTCAATGCATTTTTCTTTGGAAGGATGATGTCTTTGAAGTCTCTTAACAAAGTATTGTTATTCAACCTCTTCATGCCTCCCGCTATTTGTCAAGTGAATATGTAGTTAAAACAATGGTAAAGGGGGCATTATTTACTCAATAAACCTTTACAGCTCATGGAAAAGCTCCAGATTTAGTTGTTATGAGAGGAAAGGTGCTTACAGCATGGATGCTTACTGAAATTGTCTTTGATGGACTTTGTTCTAAGAGAACTGAAGTATCTGCCTCTAGCCAAGGACCATTTCTGAAATCATTTGGCCATGAGCATAAATTGTCATTTGTTTTTATGTCAGAAAGTGAGGAGATGGTACTTCTTGCTTTAGCTTAGAGTGAGCTCTTTGTATTAGCAGGCTAGATATTTGCAGTTCTTTTAGTAAGACATTATGGCCCCTTTAAAACAGCCCTTTTGTATTACAATTGTTCATTTCCTCTGAATCAATAGAATTAGAACATTAGTACACAATGAAGTGTGCATTCTTTTATCTTAAGCCAGCAGATGCACAATACCAAAGCCATCCTCTCAGTCTTTGTCAAAATAGTCACAGGCAACTGTAATCAAGTGCAGAGACTCAAGTGGGAGTTAGTTAAAAAAATTAAAATCTTTAGAGACTTCTTCTCTCCTGGGTCTTAAAACATATTCTAGTCTCCTGTCTGGAGAATTGTTAAATCTAGAATCACAGTGCACAACTCTCTGCTAGGTCACCTTGTCCTTGTTTCATTATCTGAATCTAATCCTTGCCCTTTTCATTGTGTAGAAGAAGGGGCTCAGTCCCCAATGAAAAATAAATAAAGTACTGAGGTGTCCTTGTCTGGCTAACAAATTCTGTTGTTGTTTTCTTTAAATCATCACTTTAAAGCAAATTGTGGGTAGAAGGGCTATGTGTGTCACTGAAGAATATCACTGGAGAGAATTTCACTGAATGTTGAAGAAGAGGGTAAGAAGTGTGAGAAAAACTAGTGTTCCACAAAATTAATGCCTGGTGGCTAGTAGTTAATACTTATAATCAGAACTTTACTGTTTCACCCCTTCCAGGAAACAGAAACCAAAAAAGTCTAAACTTTAATGTTGAGAGGTAATTCAAATGATACCTTTTCAATGATGAATGTTGGATTATTCATCTAATAGAAAAATATTGACTCATATGATTAAGGATATATTTGCTAGATAACAGGAAAATATCTGAGTGTTAGAGAGAGGCAGGAAAGCTACTTTCATCTCTGCTCAGATTTGGATGTTACCTGACACTTGTAGTGATTCTATTACTATTCATTCATTCAAGAACATTTTTGTTGATCACCCACCATGTGCCAAGCATTATTCTGGACACTGAGAATGATCATAGTGAAGAACACGTTTCCTACCTTCAATGAGTTTCTGGTTTTGTGGAGAATAAAAATAAAGAACCCTGTATACAAAGAGGTTATTAAATGTATTTGGTCATGGTAAGTGCTATAAAGGATATTAAATGGGACTATGGGTTAGAGTATAATTGGAAGTGAGGCAGGAACAATATATGTGAGATTATGTGACCAGGGAAAATCTGCCTGAGGAAGTTCCCTTCATAGTAAGATTGACAAGATAAAAAAGTGAAATCCTGTAGAAGAGTATCCTAGGCAGATGGAAAAGCAAAGGGCTAAAGGGGTAGTGTAAGAGGACTGCAGAGAAGTAGACAGAAGCCAAGTTGTGAGACTCTAAGAATTTATGAGAACTTAAAACACTTCCAATCAATCTATAAGCTCTGTGCACTATTATAGAATTTAGTATTATGACAGTGATAGAAAAAGACTGGTCTTTATATAGTTTATATTTTAATGGGAGAAACAGACAACAAACACAATTTTAAAAAGATTATTGCAGAGGGAGAACATATCTAAGTAAATTATACTAAAAAACAGATGATACCTAAAGAAGAGCAACTTCAATGAGAGGTGACATGGAGGGATTCTCTGAGCAGGTGATAGTTTAGATGAAGTTTGGATGATGTCATAGAGCAACAAGGTGATTTGGGAACATGTACAGGGGTGGGCAAAAGTAGAGTTAAAGTATGAGTACTTGAAACACAGAGTTCAATATTATAATATTATTTACTAATTATTGTATTATTTTTCCATATGAACAACAGTAAACCTATTTTTGCCCACCCCTGTATTTCAAGAAGAGTTCTTTGGTAATATTGGAGGCGAAATAAGTGAAGTTTGCCTTTGATTGCCTCTCAATTCTTTTTCTTCCCTTTTAGACATTCCCTGTCTCTGTATCCTTTAACATTCATTACTCTGAAATCTAATCCACTCATGACCCAAACTTGAAAATGACATCTCCCTCCTTCCTACTGCCCACCCTCCCCACAGCTACCTACTATCTAAACAGGGTTGTCAATCTCAGGAATTTTGAGAGGTGCTGTCTCTAGATTTGTTTACACAAAGCCTTAAAAGAGTAAAAATCAACTAAATGTTTAACTCTCCACAATACTGTTAGTAAGAGCCTATTGAATTGAAGAAAAATATGTCTGCTGGTGGAATCTGAGAATCGTTTTTTTAGAGAAGGGACAGTAAGAGGAGGAATTAGGGAGGGTCACATGCATGGTTTATATTGTTGTAAAAGCTAATGGTGCTTCTGTTACATCTAATTATATTGGTCCCCGTTTATCCAAAGTAATTTCCTTCACATCTTCCTAGAGATCCTCAGAATGTATCACAGGAAAAA
This sequence comes from Myotis daubentonii, assembly GCF_963259705.1. Classification (NCBI taxonomy): domain Eukaryota; kingdom Metazoa; phylum Chordata; class Mammalia; order Chiroptera; family Vespertilionidae; genus Myotis; species Myotis daubentonii. The sequence continues at coordinate 49,532,535 of NC_081852.1, read as the reverse complement.
TATTTCATGTAGTCAATATTGGAGGTAAACAGAGGCTGAGATAACCTAATACAGATACTGCCCTGGTTATTTATATGTGCTTATCAAGTGTATTACACGCATAAAATCTTCATTTTTTACATACTCTAAATAAAGGAGCACCTTATCTTAAACAATAACATATATAAAATACTATATATATATATGCAAGCCTAAGTGGACTGGCTGACTGCTGACTGGCTGACCAGCCAGCTGGCTGGTAGCCATGATGCACACTGACCACCAGGGGGCAGATGCTCAACACAGAAGCTGCCAAGCAACAGCAACTTTGCCGAGTGCCCTCTCATACTCGGGGACCCCTCAGCGATCTTGGACTGCTAGTTTCTGCCAGATCCCTGCAGGCCAGGCCAAGGGAACCCACCAGTGGACCAGGCCTCTAGTTAATTTATAATATTCATTAAAATGTGGTCAAAGTTTTGCTTCAAGGGGGTTCTCTTTGCCTGAGACTAACAGAAGCACTGGATATCATACAATAACTTTGTCTTTGTCAATTCATTGTTAACTTGAATCTTATTAACACCATTATGTCTGATAATGGTAAAAGTAGCGAGAATATTGAAAGATCTTATAAGAAAAGCCTACAAAGATGATGAAAATGAACCTATAGAAATTAAAAAAAAAATTAGATGACACATAAGGCACAAACATGGAGTGTTTGTTGGGAGCTTTGAACTTGATCCAGGATTGAGTGTGTCCATGATCAGCTGCATATGAATCTACTGGGCATCCAGCCCACATGACTGGCACTCTGCCTCTCTTCGTTGTGAAGATTTTCCCACTATGTCTGCTGAAGGTTAATACCCTGTCACATCCTATATTAAATTCTGAGGAGTGAAAACAAGCAAATTGGGGGTTTCTCCTTAAAAGAAAGAATACACATTTTCAACACCATGTGATATAAATATGATTACTCAGAAAAAAATACCAGAAAAACATCAGCCGAATTTTTAAAAGTTGACATTTAGGAGTATTGCTAGAAGCCATTAATATTTTCATTAATTAACTGTCTGCTGCATGAATGGTAATTCTTCTCTACTTTGGCTACATTTTCTTTTATTACCACCTCTCATATGTCATGGTTTTATTATGTAATTTCTCTAGGAAGAATAGAAAGACAATTTAGTCTTCCTTCTATCATGGCATATCAAAACTATTACTGATAGACTGAAAAAGGTTTCAAACCTCATGCCCGTTTTAGAATTATCATCAAGCTTCTTTTATACATGACCTATTAGATTTTAGGTCATTTCAAATGTTCTTAGGAGTGACTAAAATTATATAATCATTGAAGCAATTATACTCTAACCAGTTTAGCAATGACATTTTTGTTGTCGTGATGTATTATAAATTTTTTTTTTTTTTAATTAAGTCTTTATTGTTCAGATTATTACATTTGTTCCTCTTTTTTTCCCCCCCCATAACTCCCCTCCTCCCAGTTCCCGCCCCACCCTCCGCCCTCACTCCCCACCCACTGTCCTCATCCATAGGTGCACGATTTTTGTCCAGTCTCTTCCCACATCTCCCACACCCCTTTCCCCCACAAGAATAGTCAGTCCATTCCCTTTCTATGTCCCTGATTCTATTATAATCAACAGTTCATTCTGTTCATCAGATTATTTATTCACTTGATTCTTAGATTCACTTGTTGATAGATGCATATTTGTTGTTCATAATTTGTATCTTTACCTTTTTCTTTCTCTTCCTCTTCTTAAAGGGTACCTTTCAGCATTTCATATAATCCTGGTTTGGTGGTGATGAACTCCTTTAGCTTTTCCTTATCTGTGAAGCTCTTTATCTGACCTTCAATTCTGAATGATAGCTTTGCTGGATAAAGTAATCTTGGTTGTAGGTTCTTGGTATTCATCACTTTGAATATTTCTTGCCACTCCCTTCTGGCCTGCAAAGTTTCTGTTGAGAAATCAGCTGACAGTCGTATGGGTATTCCCTTGTAGGTAACTGAGTTTCTTTCTCTTGCTGTTTTTAAGATTCTCTCTTTATCTTTTGCTCTTGGCATTTTAATGATGATGTGTCTTGGTGTGGTCCTCTTTGGATTCCTTTTGTTTGGGGTTCTCCGCGCTTCTTGGACCTGTAAGTCCATTTCTTTCACCAGGTGGGGGAAGTTTTCTGTCATTATTTTTTCAAATAGGTTTTCAATATCTTGCTCTCTCTCATCTTCTGGCACCCCTATAATTCTGATGTTGGTACGCTTGAAGCTGTCCCAGAGGGTCCTTACACTATCCTCGCATTTTTGGATTCTTTTTTCATTTTGCTTTTCTGGTTGGATGTTTTTTGCTTCCTCGCATTTCAAATCATTGACTTGATTCTTGCGCTCCTCTGGTCTGCTGTCAGGAGTCTGTATAATATTCGTTATTTCAGTCCGTGTATGCTTAATTTCTAGTTGGTTCCCCAATATAAGATCGAGGGTCTTATTAGTTTTCGTGTAGAGCTCATTAAGTTTATCAGCAGCTTCTAAACAGTTCTTGAGAGACCTTAAAAGTGTGGTTCTGAACTCTATTTCTTCCATTGACAATTTTGTCCTGTTTCTTTGTCTCCGCATTTTGTTATGCTTCCTTGGTGCACCCCCTAGTGGTCTTTGTTCGCAGTCTTATAGTGAAATCTTGATTGTTGTAGCTAATTCCAGGGAGGGTTTGACCTCCAGGCCAAGTGGCTATGAGAATCAGCTGTGTCAGCAGTGAGAGAACTTCTGTCCTCTAGGGAGGTGCTAATCTAGCCTTTGCCTGAGGCTATCCGGCAAATGCCTCTGTGCAGGGCTTGGGCGGGGCAGGGCGGGTCGCACAGGATCAACAGGGTGGGCCGGAGAGAGCAGTTATGGCGGCTCTCAGTCCTGTCCCCAGGGGCTCTGCCTCTCTGAGTCCCAGCACCCGCTGCAAAGCTGGGAGAGAAAGCTGTACTCGCTCTGACCGAAGCCAGACAGTCCCGTTTCTCCCGTTTGGGTCTGGGTCCCTAAAGACTCGCCCGGATCTGGAGCTCAGAGTCTGCGACTCCCTCCCGATTGAAAACGCCAACCGCGCCCTCCGCCGCCAGCCCGCTCCGCGCACTCCGCACCTCAGAACTTGACCTCAGCACTGCGCCTCCTCTGAGTGTCCGTGTGCGTTTCTCTTTCCTCCTAGTTGTAGGACTTCCACTCAGCCAGCGGTCCTGTGGTTCTGGGTGGTGTCCCTTCCGTTTTTTGGTTTCACTTTTGAAGTAGTTGTTCAAAGCAGCAAACTCCGGCGTTAACCTATGCCGCCATCTTGGTTCTCTCCAGGGTCTTCGTATTATAAATTTTATCATCTTCATCAAGGTCAGCAATTTGTTTCAAATGGCAAAAAAAATAGAAATCTTTTCCAATGCATTTATGTGATTCACTTTTGTTCACTAACTGGATTACCAAATAGTTAACAGCTTATTCATTCATTAAATTATTCAGAAAAAAAATAATCTGGATATAAGGTGCACAAAAAAGCAATGCAAATGAATTTCAAATGGTCATTGCATGGTATTGAGTCATATAATTGAATAATCAAATATTCCTGTAGCTACATACATTTACTAAGGAATGTAGTTGGACATTCTGTAGTAGCACATTTATCTTTTCACAACTTTTCCTTTTGTTCTAGTAGTGCTCCCTTGCTACCCAAATCACTAAGACGCTCTTAGGACAAAATGTTTCAGATATACTTTATGCATCTCATATGTTGGGATGCATAAAGCTTGTGAATATACACAAACACATGTAGCTTTTACAGTGTTTGTGAAGTTTTGTGCCTTACAGATACAAAAAATTTTATTATGTTTTATGTGATTCCATTAAACATAAGTATGGTGTGCTTATATTGTATATTATCAGTATTGTTGAGTATATATTTCATAAGTATAAACTTTTGATTTGTAATAAAAAGATGAGTCCATCACATAACACTTCAACATGCCTAAAGATTAGAAGAACGTTTCACAGACTAGTTTCTGGTCTGTATATTTCAAATCGTGTTTTTCTTCACTATGTATGTGCTTCTAGGACCTAGCTTCACTAGGTCCCCCAAAGGCTCATGGGTATTTCAAGACCAATTGATGAGAAGAAAGGGTGAGTGAGAGAGGAAAATCAGAGTGGAGAAAGACAGTGGTCTTAACCTTGTGGTTCAAATGCCTTATTTTTGCAAAGATTATAAAAGAACTATAAAATCATGTAAACACATGACCAGTCCCTTCTCAGGGTCTTGGTAAAGGTCCATGCCAATCAAGGACTCTGATACGTATGCTTCATTGCTTCATGAGAAATTTAACTCTGCCTGTCTTTCTCAGTCACAATACTGTAAGCAAGCACCCAGTGTCATCAGGCACAGAGCGCATGCTTCCTGGTTGCCTCCTGGGAAAAGGTCAACTCATTATCACACTTCGACTGCAGGCCAAACTAACCTCCCACGTTTCACTGCACCAAGAGAAACATAACCATCCCTGTGTTCCTTATGGAGAATCCCAGAAACCCACAAAGGCTGCATGTGTGTGTTTTCTATGCTTCTTCCACACTCATTCTCAAAGTTTACAAGTACGGTAGCTACTAGGAGTCTTTTATAACACATTAAAAATCATCAAACAGAGTTTAACTTATTGCACACAGCTTTCGTGCATTTAAAACTGGCATATTTGAAAAAATATTTTATTCAAATTTTCAGCTATTGAAAAGTATGGCAAATCAGAAACTGCATTTAGGTATTTCTTATAAACTTATGTTCATCAAAAGAAAACATTGATAAAATGAAAAGAAAGCCACAGTCCGAAAATAAATATTCTCAGTATAGTTACCTACTGTATCCAATAGATAAAGAGTGTTGCTGTTCATTAACGAGAATACGAACAACTCAACTTCTAAAAATTGAAAAAATATTTTAACAAACACTTAAAAGCAAGATATACTAATGGCAATAAGTACATTAAAAATATGCCCTATAGAGCCTAAATCACTAGCCACCAGGAAAATGCTAATTAAAACCAATGAGGCAGTGCCCTTGGCGGTCCCAGATCTGTCTCTTGCTTCAACAGTGTTTGGATGGAACTAACCCAGGGACGCCCCTTCTTCCAGCCTCCAGCCACTCTCCTGAGTCTTACCCAGTCACCACCCTCAGAACCACCTCTGAGACCAGCCAACAAACTGTTGGTTTTTTTTCTACCTTAACTCCTTATTGCCAAACAACCATGAGCTCCCAAATTTGTCAGAATTAGTCCACTGAGGTGGAGGCTGCGGTCGACCACCTGGCCAACCTACACCTGGGAGCCTCCCACACCTACCTCTCTCTGGGCTTCTATTTTGACCTTGACAATGTGGCTCTCGAGGGCCTGGTCCACCTCTGCCACCAGTTGTGGAGAAGAAGCATGAAGGCAAAGTTGCCAAACCAATGCAAAGGCTGCATTCTCTCCAGGACATGCAGAAACCTCCCGAAATGAGTGGGTAAAACTCATGACACCATGGAAGCCGCCCTGGCCTTGGAGAGGAACCTGAACCAGGCCCTTTAGGAGCTGCAGGCCCTGGATTCTACCCGTGCAGCCCCTCAGCTCCATGACTTCCGGGAGAACCACTTCCCGGGGTGAGGAGGTGAAACTCATCAAGAAGATGGGTGACCACCTGACTAATATCTGCAGGCTGGCAGGCCCCCAGGCTGGGCTGGGGGAGTATGTCCTCTACAGGCTCACCCTCAAGCACTACTAGGAGCCTTTGGAGCCCAGAGGCCTTTGAGAGGCCCCTCTGCATCCCCTGGTGTCTGGCTTTTCCCTGAGCCTCTTCCCAAAACTACTAGCCATTCTTTTAACCACCCTGAAGCCCTTTCCCATGCATTGGACCAAATGAAACAATAAAGCTTTTTGTATACACACACACACACACACACACACACACACACACACACACAAAACAAACAAACAAAAACACATACACAACAATGAGATGCTCTTACATGCTTCCTAGAATGGCTGAAATTAAAATGACAGTCAATGCCAAACACTGGTAATGATATGGAGCAACTAAAACTCTCATATGTTGTTAGTGAGAGTATAGATCAAATACGTAACTTTGTGTGTGTGTGTGTGTGTGTGTGTGTGTGTGTGTGTGTGTGTGTGTGTGTCTTTAAATCTGGTAGTTTCTTGTACAAATAAACATGACTAACCTATGACCCAGCCATTCCACTCCTAAACTCATTCACAAAAAGACATGTACAAGAATGTTCTATAAAACCTTTTTAGGAAAAAACTAAAAGTTGCAAACCACCAAGTGCCCATCAATGGGACAATGAACAAACAAACTGTGATGCACGCATATAATTTGTTACAACTTAGCAATAAACAGGAATAAGCTAATGGTTCTTGCAACAACATGCACACATCTAGGAATCCAGTGCTGAGCAAAAAAAAAAAAAAAAAAGCCAGACACAAAAGAGTGCACACTCAAAGATTCTGTAAATAAATAAAGTTGAAGAACAGGCAAAACAGAACTGTGGTTGTCATGGAAGTGGTCCGGGTAGAAGATGACTAGAAAATGGCATGAGAGAACTTTCTGGTTTGGTGGAAATTTATTATATCTTGATTTAGGTGCTGATAACAAGGATGCATACATTTTTCAACACTGATCAGATTGTAGACTTAAAGTCTGCGCTTTTTATTATATACAATGTTAGGCTTCAATAAAGAAAAAAAATGCATTAGGCTTGGCCAGCCTAAACAGTTCCTACTCTCCTTGCACTCGCCAACAAATGCATGGACGCCTTTGAGATAGCAGCCTGCTTGTAAGAGAAAAAACTTCAGCTTACAATTTTCCAGAAGGTGCCGAATGATGAACAGCAGCCTAATTTTTATTTTACTAGCTTAAATTTATCACTGCAACATGTGCCCTCTAACTATAATGTCTAGAGTGGCACCTGTCAGCAATACTTCAGTTCTGTTCTACTAGCACTTAATCCTCAAGGGGGAAATATAACCAACAGAACATAGCATGAATCAGGACCTTGTTCACTCTCTGAAAGGAATATTGGGGAAGAATAAAAAAGAGAAAATGGCAAAGTTAAATTTACATCTTTAAAAATGTCACAGAAGACAAAAATACTCTCAGAGACTTACATAACTATGCTACCACAATCGCTAGAATTACTTAAGATCAGGGAATTTTCTAATGGAAGAGGTCTTGGTCATTATTATGAGGAATATACTAATGGAGGTTTCTCTATGTTGCCAACCATATCCCTATTTGTTAAGGCTATTTGAGAAATCGTCTTTATTGCTAGAAATCCTGGATTGGACAATGCCATTTCAAATTGCAAGTAAAATCAGGCTGCCCTGATAAAAACAGGAATTTATGAGTTCCATCTTTCAAAATTCTGCCCTGGCTTAAAAAATAGAACTAAAATAAGGGATGTAGTCTTTGGTTTAGAAACCATGAATGAAAGGGAGATTGCTAACAGAGATATTTAGAGAAATAACCCTGAGCAACCTTTATATTGTGTTTGATCAATAAAGAAAAAGTTGGTATAGATTTCAATAACATTTTAGGTAAATTTATATTTATTTTAAATCCTGTAACCATAAGTCACATTTTTCTGATGATTGACTAAAGAAGGATCTTGCCTTGTTTGACTAGGCAAAGGTACCTGGAACCATACCATCGATTTATAGACTTAAGATTAAACAAGGAGTTAGATTTATAGTCTCAAAAATGAAGAATAATGTGTCTTTTATTCATATTTACTTTAAAAATTAATTTTCATTTAAGATCATTGACTTAGCTTTTCTCCAGAAAATCCAAAGTGGAGAGCAAACAAGAAAGCCTACGACCATGCTGATTTAATTAAAGCATCTACTACTACTACTGCTGCTACTGCTACTACTACTACTGACACACCTACAAACATAAACATAAACACACACACACACACACACACACACATACACACACACACACACAGGGATACTGACATTTTTGACATTTGCCAGAAATAGTATACTCAATGATTCAAGATAATGCAATACATGTCTTGTATTCTTCAAAATATTGCAAATTCCTTTTAATTCTGGGATTCTGGAAAGGGATGCCGCACTATTCAAATGGAACAAAGATACCAGTAGTGCTAGTATTTGAGTACAATAACTCCTGGTTCCCTGTAGCAACAAATTAGTAAGACTCTCACCTGCAATGCACTGGGGTTCCACTCCAGTGGAAGTGAAGTACTAGTTTATATAGTAATTCTGGTATGTAAGCAATGAGAGGACACCAATCAGTATAAGGACTGTGGAGAGCACTGACCTTATTCCAAAGCAGTTGCTTTGGAAATCTTAAGTAAAGAAAATGACCAGCTGTATAAGCCAGAAGGCATCCCAGTGGTATTTAAAGAGATCCTTATCTCCTACAGCAGGAGGGCAGATTAAGCTGAAATCCATGCCCAAGATTTCACTGGAAAGGAGACTAAACATATATTACAAGCCTCTTATGTTAAAGTTAGGGCTCTTATAGCAGGGCATAGTACCTGAGATTTGAATTGAGAACATTTGAGTGACAAGGGGGAGATTCTTGAATCCCAGATTGCTCTGAATACAAGGGGCTGGCAGAAGCAGCCATTATCCCCTTGCAGAGAAAAACAAAACAAAATAGCTTTACTTTGCCTGAGGGCTTGCAAAGACCACACCTGAGCACCTACTTTCAAGATGATGCTTATTCTACTCTACAGTTCCTCAAGGCCTTCAGATAATTATAGACAGGTTTCTGCAAAACCCGAACAGGAAATTATACTCCCTATTGGAGCAGAAATAGCTTGCTCCTCAAAATAACTGAAGGGCCTGGATGATGTATCCAAGAAGAAAGCAGAGGGAGAGGTATGGGGGTGGATCGTGAGGGTGAAGAGGGGTGCTATTACATGGGAGTATTCTTCCTGACTCAGCATTTAGTGTCACAGCAAAGACACTTGGAGCCCATCCTAATGTGCTATTGGGGTGGTGGCTCCAACAATAGATAAGGTAGAGGCACTGCAACAGCCTTGCCAAAGTCTGCAGAAGGCATCAGAAAACATAGGGAGGTAGGAATATTAGAATGGATTACCTGAAGATAGAAAAACAAACACCTGACAAAATTCCCTAAAAGGCCCTACAAAAAACCCCCTTCATCAAGGCAATAAGGAAGACCTTGATGGTGTATTAGAACTCTTCAGAAAAACAGAACCAATGGGCTATACACACATATACAATATGTAATAAATACTTCTATAACTTATAATAGATATGTATGTAAAGAGATTTACTATAGGAATTGGTTCATGTGGTTATGGAGGCCAGAACTCCCACCATTTCAATTATTTGAAAACTGGAGAGTCAGGAAAGCTGTAGGTATAGTTCAGTCCAAGTCCAAGGGCCTGAGAGCCAGGGGACTGCTGGTCTAAGTCCCAGAGATCAAAGGCCCTGGAACTAGAAACTCTGATGTACAAGAACAAGAATAGGTTTCCAGATCAAGAAGAAAGAAAGAGAATTTGCCCTTACTTTGCCTTTTTGGTCTATCAGAGATTTGGGAGCAAGGAATAACATTAGCAGAATGTTTGGGAAGATTAATTTGGCAAAAATTAGACTGGATGATGCCCACCCACAGTGATGACAGTGGATCTCTTCACTCAGTCTACTGAATGACACACTTATCTCTTCCAGAAACACTCTTTAGAGACACACCCAGAAATAATATCTTAGCAGCTATCCGGGTATCTTTTAACCTAGGCCAGGTGGCACATAAAATTAACCATCAACGAGGGTGAACACAGCATCCAGTATGGAAGACAACAAGAATCTATGCATCTAGGATGTGTAAGATTTTAATGGGTAGAAAGGAGGGTAGTCTAGTTACTTTTCTCTTTCTTGGAGGCACAGCAAAACACATTTTATCCAGAATTCCAACATAGTTGTCATAAGCAATACAACTGACCAGCTCTTCAGTTAGAGAGCTAAATTTGCACCAAATCAGAGAGTGAGGGTGGTGGTTCCAGAGGTTTGTTTTCAAGGTGAAAGAAATCTATCGAAGATTTGAGAGCAAGGAATAACATTAGCAGAATGTTTGGGAAGATTCATTTGGCAATGATATATATCAAAGGTGTAGATATTACAGGTAGTAAAATTACAAAGGTGGCTTTTTAAATAGTCCAGGCTTTAGACATCAGATCCTGAATCAGCATTGGACAGGAAAGAAAATTTAAATCATGAATTGATTTCAAATAAATCAGTTCCCACTGAGCTATCACTATATTTAGGACATAATGGAAGCTACTAAGGCACTACAAATTATGCGCCAGATTTTACTCAGATAAATATATTTATGTCTATCAGTAATTGTTTATATTGAGAGGTAATTATTTTTAATGTATTTAGTGAGCCTTTGTCCCTCATATGCAAAGCTACTTTTTAAATTATATTTAGAGCTGAATGCATTATTACCTACATCTCCAACACCCCTGCTTTCATTCTCTAGCCTTTAAGTAGAGTGCTCTACTTTGATACTAAGACTGGGAGACTGGAGGTATTTTTAGAAAGTGGAAATTCATGAAGCATTTGTATGTCTGTGCTCATGGCAGTATAGCAAGCAATTTTAAAGGTCACTTTTCTGAGAAGGCATATTCATTTTAACATAAGGAAGCAATAAATAGGTGAACAAATATTAGCCCCAGGTTTCTGGAGTTTCTAAATTGCTCCATTTTTAAAAAATATATTTTACTGATTTTTTACAGAGAAGAAGGGAGAGGGATAGAGAGTTAGAAACATCGATGAGAGAGAAACATTGATCAGCTACCTCCTGCACACTCCCCACTGGGTATGTGCCCGCAAACAAGGTACATGCCCTTGACCAGAATTGAACCTGGGACCCTTGAGTCCGCAGGCTGACGCTCTATCCACTGAGCCAAACCGGTTAGGGCTGCTCCATTTTTTTTTTTTAGTTGGATTCACTACAAATGCTTTATGGTGGGGAGCTGGGAGTGACTAGGCCAATTGGTAAAGAGCAAGATAAAAAAAATAAAGCTTCATGGAAATGGTTTATCCATGTCTTAAAACAATGAAGTCATTTGTTCTCTTGGGTTGCCCAGTAATTTATTTTGCCATGGCATGAAGTCTGTAGCAATTGGCAGTGATTGATTTTAGATCTGAAAGTCCTTTTAAGCCCAAGGTCACCACTGCTTTCTTTGCTACCTGCCCCTGAGAAGAAAAGTGTCAATGTAGAAGGTCTGAGAACACTGTCCTTCGAAAGGCTTGCTTGTAAGGTTGGCCCTCGGGTGGATCTGAGAACATGGCTCTTGGAGTTTTCCCCCATCAAAAGCTACTGATAAGCATGTCACTGTGCCAGACTGTTTGTAGAAACAACATGGTTTATGATGAACACTTGCTTATATCCGGTATCTGGGATTTGGGTACATGGTAAACAGATGGTGCTTATATGACCAACTCCCCATAAAAACCTTGGGTGTTTATCCTTAATGGGCTTCCCTGGGCAGAAACATCAAACACATTGCAGCATACGCAATGCTGGAGGAGAATGTTCACTGACAACCTTTCATGGGAGGAAGAGGGAATAGGGAAGCCTGCACGTTGATTCCTCCATACTCAGCCTGTGCCTTTCCCTTCTGATGTGGCTGTGTGTCCTTGCTACTACTCTACTGCAATGAGTCTTAGCTGTTAGTAAAACAGAGTGCTGAGTCCCAAGAATTCTTTTCAACAAATCTCTAAACTTGAGAGTGGTCTGTCTGGTCTTGGAGACCCCCAGACAGTCCCACTCTTCTCACAGATTTAATGAGTCTGGCCAAGAGCATTACATCATCTGTTTAAGGGAGAAATAGCACTTTTGTATCCAGTTGAAGATCAGAGTGGTGGTTGTTTTTTCCTAGTGGGAATATAGATATCACTTAAAGAAAATAAATAATTTTAGCCAAAAGTACATGATTTATTCTTCTACCTATTTAGGCTGCACAATGCTATAATTATTTGCACACAAATGTTTAATTGCTTTGGTAATCTTCCTTGGCAATCTGCAGCCCCAGTGTATGGAATTCATTACAGGCTGTGAAGTTTCCTCCCATTTGTTTTGAATGTACTGCTTTTTGATTTCCCCGATTGAATGAGTGACTTGGTGTTGTTTTGTTACAGAAAAGGGTAAATAAAAAATGCCAACTGGCCTTCTCCAAACCATCCATCATGCTTTACCACCTGTGTCATAATTATTTCTTATTTTCAGTACTGCTGAATGGTACTCAATTCCTTCCCTAGAAACAAACAACATTTCTCTTCTCCCCTGAATAGCATGACGAGAGCTGCTGTAAGCTTTTCCCAGGTCACCCTTCGGGTGGCTTTAGTGCTAGCTTTAGAACAAGTAGAAGTACAATTGGCAATCAGTCAAAGCATGTATGTACAAAGGTATGCCACTAAGGTAGAAATGACTTCTTCCTCCCTCTCTCATGGAATTGCAATCAATTTATTTACCAAGGATACCAAAAGCTGAGAACTCTCTCCAGAGCCCTCAGCAGCTATAAACCCAACAAATATAGAAGTCCTTCATCTCCACTCCACATTGCCACTTTTGATCAACCCAATCCTAGCAGCGAAAGCTTGGGAGACAGTGTAAACCAAGTGTGGCTCTATATCTGCAGTGGTGACATATCTATGTGCAATCACCATCACCTATGAAATTTAAAATTATACATTCTCAGGCCACACTCCCCTGAGATTCTGCGTTTGTAAGTCTAAGGAAGGACCCAGGAATTTATGTACTTTTAACAAGTTCCCTTGATAATGCTTTATAGAGAGGGATGTGACCAGAATGTTAAAAACCTAGCTCTGGTATGGAAAAATGTTAGAAAGATCAACATTTCAGTGTATCTCTCTCTCTGTTACATGATTATCTTAAAGAAATGAAAGAAGAGGCAGTTAGCAAGCTGACTAGCCATGTCTTTTAAACCCCAAGAGCTTTCAGCAATATATATGCATCAGAAAGAGGAATGAGATGCACTGACCTTTCTTGGGAACTGTCTTTTGTTTCCTTTTCCCTCCCATTCTTCTGTGAATTTGCATAGATTTTCATAATCTCCTCGTCTCTAAGTAGATCTGTGTTTTTTTCTTCTAAGCATCATAGATGCGCAAACTCAGTTTGGTGAGGCTTGATGGTAAAGAGCTGGGACAGTGGAGTCCTCTCAGGACTAGACCTAGGATATAAAAGATGCACAGAAAAATTAAATCTATTTGTGTGCTTGTTGGTGGCATGTATGATTAAGGAGAACATGTAATACACAAAGCCACTAGGTAATTATCATGCATAAAAACAGATCAGGCTAATCCATTCTGGGCCACACAAGATTTGATGAGTGTTCTTTATGAAACACCTCAGCTAAACTGATTTGAGATCCTAGACACCAACCCTTCAGAGTTGGTGGTGGTTCTTTAAATGAGGAAATCTATGTTTTTCACTTTTCTAACTGGCTGCCTCATGCATTACGACAGCTTCCTGGATACACCCCATTTCATTGCAATTGCAGGTAAGTTTATAATTCTCTCTGAAATGTGGAGTAGTCTTATATATTCCTATTATCTCTTGGATAATCTTGGTAACTTTTACTTAAGTTGTTATTTATTTTCTTTTTCTTCTCATCACCTAATGGTACTCCCTCTCCCTCATCTTTTTTCTTCTTTCCCCTTCACCCATCCTTCTGACTTAGCATGTATTACAGGCATATCTTAGAGATAGTGTGGGTTCTTTTACAGACCATCATAATAAATTAAGTATAGCAATAAAGTGAATCACAATCCTTTTGCTGGTGGAGGGTTTTTGCCTTCAATTTGTAAAAAAATGCAACAATAAAGGAAAGCACATTAAAATGAGTTATGCCTGTAATAGAATAAGAGAAAGGCCTGCCTTGATCATTTGGCCTTTGTGCTAGCCCCAGCCCAGATATTCATTGCATACTATCTGTAATATTGTGATTTAATAAAAGAAAAAAGAACACACACACACACACACACACACACACACACACACACACACACACACACACACACACTATAGCTCTCAGTCCACAGTTCCTGGCATAGAGCTTCTTAAAACCCTGGGAATTTAGTAAGTGATAAAGGTGTCCTTTGTTACTTTAATGAGATGACTTTTGGAAAGCAGTTAAGGATGAGGGATGGTTGCCAGGAGAATCAAACAAGCGGGTGGGAACTTTGAATCCCATACCCCTAAACACTAGGGAGAGTTGCTGGAAGTTGAATTCTATCACCAAAGCCAATGAGTCAATCATCATGCCTGTATAATGAAACCTCCATAAGAAGCACAAGCATGAGTTCAGAGGATTTTCATGCGGTGAACATGTGAGAGCCAGGGAGAATGGCACCCTTGGAGACCATGGAAGCTTTGTGCACCTTTCCATATACCTTGCCCCATGCATATCTACCACCTGGCTCTTCCTGAGTTAAATTCTTTTAAAACAAACTGATGATATGGTATATAAAATATTTTTATTATTTCTGTGAGATGCTCTAGCAAATCAAATGAGTCCAAGAAGGGAATTGTTGGAACCTCTAGCCTATAACTGGTCAGTCAAAAGCACAGGTGACTTCTTGGACTTGCAACACTTATTGGTGTGAGGAACCCCTGTCCCCATCCCATCTCCACATGTTGGAATTGGGCACTCAGACTCTTATTATCTCTAAAAATTTTCTTTCTGGTCTCTCTTGGTATTGACAGTGTCAGGGAACTTACTACCTCTCAGGGCACCTAGTTCCACTAGTGGACAAATCTATAATTTTACTTTTCTGTGTGCTGAGCTGGTATATGTCTCATTAAAACTGCTGATCCTTGGCCCTGATTGTGTCCTACAGATAATAGAGTTTAGGGTGATAATTTATTAAGTAAATGATGTGGCTTAGGCATGAGATAGTCAATTGGAGTTAAAATAAGGGTGGTGACTTCAGTGAACTGAAATATGCATTTATCTGCTTACAGAGCTATTAGCCCCAGAAGTTATTGTGGAAAAAATGCATGGTCCAGTGTTATCAGATTTTTTAATTCCTTGGGAAAGACCAGGAATTGAGATCCATGGGTAAAAACTCCCAGCTTTTCAATATTGACAATGAATTCAAATTTGAACATCATTCACAAATGAATTGGTGATTGGATTTAATCACTGCCTTTTGTCTTAAACTTTGTACTGTGCTGGGCTACATATCTGGCGATTTGGCCAAATGGGTCATGCTGTGCTGTCTGTTCCTAAAACACATAGATAGGAAGGTAGTGACATCAGGCCAGGCCTTGAGATATGGTCTCATGGCCCCTTCCCAGCACGCAGGCCTTCTTTCTTAGAAGGCCCGGAAGTCTCATTCCAAATTTGGGAGACAAAAGGACTGGAAAAAGTATAAATAAAGAGAGTTTCCTCCATATTGGGGGCCCAGAATTTGAAAGACACATTTTTCTCGGGGCCTCCACAGAATTTAATAATAAAATGTAACTCTTGCAGTCAGCACTGCAGTTCAGCCTCTGCTTCGGCAGGGTGCTGTAACTGTAGTCGCTGGCCATGGAAGTCGGCACTGCAGTTTCAGCCTCTGCTTCAGCAGGGTGCTGTAACTGTAGTCAGCTGGCCAGCTTAATAAAGGCTCTTAAATTTAAATTCTGAGTCGGTGGTCTATCTCACTGAGTGAACCCATAACAGTACCTTGTTTCTACCTAACAGCTTTCAAATATTTGTAGAGATAGCTCTCAGACTCTAACTTCTTTTTTCCAGTCTTTCCTCTTCATTTCTTCAGATTATTCATATATGATCTATTTTCTAGAACCCTCATTTTCCTTATTTTTTTTCAGTTCCTCTTCAGTTGACCCATTTCTTAAAATGAGCTAGATAAGTTCAGTACTAGGGAGGAAACTGACATCATAGGGGCATCAGATTTGATACTCTCTTAAACGAACATCTATGATGTCGGCACTTCTCCGTTCTCTGGGTGTGCATACATAGACACACACACACACATACACATATGTAAAATGTACTCATGCATGCATATATCATGCATATATGTATACATGCATTTAAACTTAATATACAACTTCATAATTTTCACTATTAGATTGCACCTTATAAATTTGACCTTGACTTATAGTCTATTTAATTCCTGTTAACTTTGATTCTATCACCCTCTGTTTGTACTTAACAATAGCTCTGTGCTATCCATAAATTTAATAAGCACATTTCTACATCTTTATTAAAAGAATTATTAATCTTTGACTGTGCCAAGTGCAAGCATAGAGCCTGGAGGCATGATATTAATGACTAACTTACTTGTTATAGAGCTATTCATCACTTTCAAGGTATTATAATGCAACACTTAAGTTGGCCTAAATCCTCTGGCTCTTCTTTGAGAATATCATATTTTGCTGAAATCTGAATAGGTGTAAGTTCCCTGGTGCTCTAATTCAATATCTGCATCTGCAATAGAAAATGGGACTGCTCCCAAGACCTATCCTACTCCCCTACCTGTGGCCCTGCAGAATACTCAGCCACCATGAAGAAGACTAAAATATTTTCCAGCAGAAATTATGCAAAAAGAAATACGAAGTACCTAAATTTCTTGGATGAAATCTATAATAATAAAAGCATAATATGCTAATTAGACTGGATGTCCTTCCAGACGTCCTCCCTTCCGGAAAAAGCCACAGTGGGCAGGGGCCGAGGCAGAGGCTGCAGAGGCCCCTGGCCACAGTAGGGGAGGGCGGGATGCCAGGGAAAAGGCCCATGCACAAATTTTATGCATCGGGCCTCTAGTATATTATGATGGAGAAAGTTCCAGAAGCCTTTCCACACTGGCTTTTCTATTCCACAAATGGGTCAAATATATTCACTATCAGAAATCTGCAGTCAATGTTTCATTTGATTTTTCATGGGTGGCATCTTCTCTTCCTTCTGGTCTCAGCTCAAATGTCACTCCTCAAGACAGTTTCTACTACCCCATTTCTGCTTCTGATAAGCCGTGGAACCTTAGAAAGTTTCTCTGAGCTTCTGTTTCCTCCTAAGAGAAGGGCAAAGATGCTACTTACTTCTCTAATGGGAGGGGGTGTTAAATTATTTAATAAATGTAATTATCTTTGAAGAATATCTTTGCATATTAAACTCTATCATTATTGCTATTATAATTATTTGAACACTTGCTTCCCTTCCTCACAGTCATTCTAACACATTTACCTATTTTGTCTTCTTCCAAGCTTTATCACTCTCTCAAATTACCTTGCTCACTGTTTACTTGTTGATTTTCAATAACCTTCAACCTGACAGGGAAATGCTGTGAGAACACAATTCTTGTCTCTGCATGACTGCACCTCTGTTGGTAGAAAGGCATCTGGCACAAAGCAATCACTTAACACTATCAGTTGCATGAAGGAATGTACAAATGAATGGAAGACAGTTTCCTCTAGAGTAGTATCATATCTCTAATATTTCTTGACACAAGAAAACACCAAATACGTTTCTAAAGTTTGAAATGTGGGCAGCTTTTGGCCATCTTAGACTTCGTGGAATCCAGGAGACCTATGTTCCTAAATTTGGCCAGTGCCCTCCTCATAAATACTCATCAGATTATGAAAGAAAGAGACAGAGTTATATTTGTGATGGAGGGCCAGCAATCTAACAAATATGTTTTTAAACTAAAGCTTAATAACCCTTTTCAAAGTGTAGCCCCAGCTTCTCTCCAAATTCATGTTTTTGATAGCACGCTCTGCCTCCACCCTCGTGTACTATTGACCCCTCCATGGATACGCTGCACTACTCATGCCTCTCTCTTCACATATGGGTTTCTATGCCAGTTATTACCAAACTAATATGTTTAGCTCAAGGAAGTCAATGACTACTGCTTCTCTGAATTCTTTCCTGTCCCTCCCTTGGCAGAACTGAGTATTTTCTCCTTTGTGATCCAACTGGAATTTCCGCACATCTCTATTATTAACTTGTAGCACAACTACTTTTACATGTTTATGCAGCCACCAGGCTATGACATCTTCAAAGGCAGGTTTCACATCTTACTCATTTTTGTGTATCCCGCTTTCTAGCATAGCATCTGCCCCATCACAAGCATCCAGTGAAGGCGAGTTACAAACTGAGAAATAAAACTAGAGTTTACTAAAACTCTCTTTTAGTACATGCAAAAGTTGGAAGGATTTCCCTTCCTGGGCTACACTCAAGCCGTAGGGAGACAACTCACGCAGGTTTTAGTTCTCTGTCTGTAATGCCAAGAACAAGTTGTTTGTTAGTTTGAAATGATGTGGCTTGCTTGGTCATTGTGGTTGATACAGAGGGGTTTTGTTTCCAGTCTGCAGTGTAGGCTTCTGTCAAATAATCGGGTTCTACAAAGTGTTTGAGTGTTGAAGAGCAAGGAGAGATATGGAGGAAGATATTTGAACCACTTATATTGCCTTCTGGGGACCACATTACCATGAGTACACGACTATGTTCAACTTGTATAGTTCTGAAATCAAACAAACAAACAAAACACCACACACACTGCTTTATACAATAAGAAGTAAAGGTACTCATACATCTCACAGTAGAGAGAACAAGTCTGGAGTGCTCTGTCTAAAAACTTGCAAAGAGGAAATGAGAAATGCAAGTCCATAATTGATGAAAGAAGGTTGCAGGCAGAGAAATTTCAGTTTATCCTCCTCCACTACCAGCTGCCTTAGTTTTAAGATTGGATAGTGAAGGGAATTTCCAAAGGAAAAACAACAGTGGTAGTAACTTATATTTTACCTGGTCAGTCAGTTTTGGCTAGGGGGGAGGTATACCACCTCGAAAAATGAGACCAGCTATATCAACTAAGACTTTTAGGCAGTGCTGACATCAAACATGCCCAAAGAGACTGGTTCAAATGCCTTCTCTTCCATGAAGTCTTTCTTGGTTCTTTTCTACTCAGAATCAAATCTTCCCTCTTCTGAGCTCAGTTGTTTTTGGATTTTGCTTCTCTATTGGTATTTCCTAGTGTGTGTTGTGTTGCCAGATCACGTAAGCCACTGTGCAAACTCTTTGAGATTAAGAATGGTATATATTTTACATCTTGATATGATCAATAGCAGTTGGAATGGTGCCTGGCACATTCTGATGATCAACAAGCATTTAGAGAACTTACATTAATAGCCAGTTCTTTCTTGTAGGTCAGAATGAAGCCTATAAAAAAATTATCCTCCCTTCTTCCTCTATACTCAAATTTCCTAGCAAGAAAATGTCAGAATATCATCATAGGCACCTCTTTGTGTGGAATGAAACCTCCAGCAGGTGTCTGCTGGAATTCAAAAGCATTTATTGACTACCATGTGAAAATGAAGAATTTAAAGAGACTGGTATTTGGAGTAGGTTTTTTTTTTTTTTTTTTTTGTAGATTCAGAGACTTACCTCTGACAAGAATAAAATATTTTTGGTATGTATCTCAAACCACTTAGCTACGATGAGAAGAATTTCTTCTGTTATGTGCGTCTGTATGTGTGTCCCAGGGAAACTCAGAGAGAAAAATGGATTCTTGGAAGTCCTAGTTTCAAGGTCCAGGCTAAAATTCCCTATAGAGGCAACTACTGTGTTTGTATCCTTGTACCCTCCAGTTAATTCAAACAAATGTTGAGTAGAAACAGAAAGCCGGTTTCTTATCACTGAACATGGGTGATAATGACTTTGGAATCAATACCTGCTGAATCTTTCTCCTTTTTCTCCTTAAACATACAAATGCTGCTCGATCAAAGGCAGGGCTGTTACAAAAGAATTGATTTCCCATTTCCAAGGACACGTGGATTAACTTGCAGCCAATTGTGTAAGCAACCTTAAGTCCGTTTCTAGAAGGAAGAGGCCTGCAAATAAACAAAGAAGGGGGCTGCATTTTCCTGCTTTCGTGAGGATGGATTTCTGGGCCCCTTCTTCTGGAAAAACGGATGCAGTGTGTTCTGCTGCTAGCCCCACACTGTGAGTAACATTTTAACTCCGGGCATTCTGGTGAAATATACTTAAAAATAAATCAGATGGGGCTCTAGGCAAAGATAAATTTGGAAGTGGATACTTGCTATGGCTTTGTACTCTGTTGCCATAGGCCTTTGCAGCCCAATGTATTCCTATTGAGGCTATAAACAAAATAGAAATGTGTGTTTGCAAATTAGTGTGTGATTTTTTTTTCCCTGTTGCTACCTCATGCCTGGCTTTCCTGGGGATGTCAATGAAGTGGGTTAGAAAAATAAAGACAGATGGCAGGAAATAATTCTGAAAACTATTTTTTTTAAAATTGCAATGCAACTAGTACAGACTCTGAACTGTACTCATTCTTAACGAGAGACTTTGCCATTAGTCTTCTGCTCTCCTCAGAGCTAGTGACCACCGTTGCCCTAAAAAGGGCAAGATTTTTTATTAGAGGGAGGGAAGCACTTTCACACTTTTCTGAATTTAAGAGAAATAAAAGTAAATGAGGCACAGATAGTGCAGGGGGAAAAACCCAAAATGCCAAAATATCTGGTGTGGAAATTGATTGCAAAAACCTTCTCAATTTTTCACCCTTGCCCATACTCATTTCCTTGGCAATGTGAACTTTGCAACTCCTTTCACACTCCATTCAACCATTGAATCAGGGTCTTGTGGCTTACTTTGGTCAACAGAATACAGCAGATGAGATAGAGCAGCGGTTCTCAACCCTTGGGTCGCAACCCCTTTGGGGGTCGAATGACCCTTTCACAGGGGTCGCTAAGACCACTGGAAAACACATATATAATTACATATTGTTTTTGTGGTTAATCACTATGCTTTAATTATGTTCAATTTGTAACAATGAAAATACATCCTGCATATCAGATATTTACATTACGATTCATAACAGTAGCAAAATTACAGTTATGAAGTAGCAACGAAAATAATGTTATGGTTGGGGGTCACCACAACATGAGGAACTGTATTAAAGGGTCGCGGCGTTAGGAAGGTTGAGAACCACTGAGATAGAAAGTCCTTTTTGAACCAGACCTCAACAGACCTTGTGGTCTGGTCTCTGTGCTCTACCAGCACCCTGCCACCACCATAGAAACAAATGGCTACTCTGTTGGAGTATGAAAGATGACATAGAAGATGAGAGACCAATTGTTCCAGCTAAGGCCATCTCAGATTAGCCTTCAAAAAGCCAACCAGAAAACATATGAGACCCAATCAGCATGGCTGCCTCGTTAAGACACAGCTGACAGCAGACACCTGAGCAGTCCCAGTCTACACAAGAAGAATCAGCCAACTGAGCCACAACTCAAATGCTAAATCATAGAATCATGAACTAATTAATTGGGGGGCTTGATTTAAGCTACAGAATTTTGGAGTATTCTATTATATAATAGAAACTAGAGGCTTGATGCATGAAATTTGTGCAAGAATAGGCCTTCCTTTCCCCGGCTGCCAGCACTGGCTTCCCTCTGGCAGCCAGCAGGCACCCGGGACCTGGTCTTCCCTCCGGCTGCCAGCTTCATCTGGAAGGTTATCCGGAAGGATGTCCTGTCTAATTAGCATATTACACTTTTATTATTATAGATAGCTAGCCAAACTATGTGCTAGAATAAGAATTAAACTACTTTTTGAGTTCAATTAGCTGGTATTTGAATCCTGGCTGTATCTCACAAATGGTTAGCCTCCTAAAGGTTTAACTGAATCTTCTCATTTGAAAATTAGTAATGATAACCATGATAGCTACATTTGTATTGCTTCTAAAGGACAAAATTACACATGTCAAGCATTTGACTGTAAGCAGATGGAAGCTATTGTAAGTTAAAAAAAGTAGGGGTAAGAAATAAGATAGAATAAGAATGAAAGAGATAGGAGAATAGGTGAAAGAGAAAAGGAAAAACAAATAAGAATGATAAGAGAAAGAAAGAGATTAAAGAATTTGGGGCCCAGCAGCATGGCTCAGTTGTTGAGCATTGATCTAAGAACCAGGCAGTCACAGTTGATTCACAGTCAGGGCACATGCCCGGGTTGCGGACTCATCCCCAGCATGGGGCATGCAGGAGGCAGCTGATCAACGATTCACTCTCATCATTGCTGTTTCAATCTTTCCCCCCTTACTCTCTGTAATCAATAAAAATATATTTTAAAAAAGAGTTTGGGATAATCTGCAGCACAGAAATTAAGGTTGCAAGGTGTCTTTGGCTCCTTCCTCAAATAGATCCTGTGGTTGTTATGTGAGCGCATATAAAATATTATCTATAATAATAAAAGGGTAATAAGCTAATTAGATCAGATGTCTTCTGGACTTCATTCCAGACATCCTTCCTGAAGAAACCAGGGCTGGAGGGAAGCCAGCCTGGGTCCTAGGTGCCTGAGGGAAGCCACTGCCAGCAGCCAGGGGAAGGAAGGCCTACTCTTGCATGAATTTTCATGCATCGGGTCTCCAGTCCTATATAATAAAAGGCTAATATGCAAATCAACCAAATGGCAGAACTATCAGTTGCTATGACATGCACTGACCACCAGGGGGCAGATGCTCAACATAGGAGCTGTTCCCTGGTAGTCAGAAGCTGGGCTCTTGACATCTCTGCTACAGGTAGGTGGTAAGGAGCGAGGGGTCCTGGACTGTGAGAGCCCAAGACTGCAAGAGGTATGTCTGCCTGCCGGGTCATCAGGCCCCTGGGAATCAGGCCTAAGCCGGCAGGTGGACATCCCATGAGGGGTCCCAGACTGCGAGAGGGTGCAGGCCAGGCTGAGGGACCCCTCCCCGCCAGAGCATAAATCTCGTGCACCGGGCCTCTATTGATTTAATATCAGCAAAAACATAGCTGTCATTCATTGAGCCCAAAACATGAACTATTTCATTGAATCCTCACAATCTTCCTATTAGGTAGTTGTGATTGTTATTCTCATTTTACAAATGAGAAACTAAGGCTTAGAGGATTTAAAGACCTTTCCAAGGCCATACAGCTAGTGAGGAACAAAGTCAAGAGATGAGTTCTGTGTGCACTGCACTCTTAAGCACCATGGAATATCTGCATTTTCCTTAGAATGGCTACATTTATAGGGTAATCTGAGTATTACAAACCTATCATAATGGACAAGAAAGCACTACAATCAACAGAGCTTTGTAAGACAGATATGTCTTAAGTGCACGTTAAGTTACATAAATCAGACACATCCTTGAAAATGCATTAAGATGTTAGATTCATCTTTTAAACATCAGGGAAGCTGGGGGCATAGTTGGTGCTCAGTGATAATTCGTTTTCAACCTTCTCTTCATGAAAAAAAAAAAAAAGATAGAGACCCTTTGCATTAGAGTCAGAATTTTGCGCAAGTTGGTAGAGTGTTTATTTTGAAGCCATTAAGGCAAGAACTAGGATTTTATACAACCAGATCAGGAGCATTGCATTGAGTTAGAACCTAGAAACCAGTTACATGACATTTTAACTACAGCCCAATTGCTAATTGACATAATTCCCTAACTGAAAGAAAGGTAATCTAAAACAAAAACACAAGGAACTCCGAAAGCACTGAGGATTTTACTCTCTCACATTTTGAATGTGGACATAAGGGACTGGATATGTTTTATTTCTAAGCCTCTACTGATTTCTACAATTGTGAGTTGTCAGTTTCATTTCTCCATTCAACACATGGATCTCCTCATCATTACAAATTGCAGTGAAGAAATCTCTTGCTTGAAATTTGTGTTGCCAAAAATTACACATGGTGACAACACCCGACTGGTGAGGTTTTCAGCATCTATGTTTGCAAGTAGTTTAAATAAATAATTGAGTTTGATTTGTTACCTAAGGGCATTATTTGGGGGATCCCATATTAAAAATTTTAGTCTTATTGCCTTCAAATAAGTTGTAATTCAGAACTGCCATGAAGCACCACAATTTACAACAGCTAAGAGAAATCTTCCGCTAGATAAAATTCCAAGTGACCCGTCTTAGACAAAATTAAATGGGCTTACAAAAGTATCTCCCAAAGCTTTGATGCGTGACCCAGAGTGTTGTTCTCTCTGAGAGAAAGAGCTTCTCAGCCCAGTAGCGTCTGAATTGATGACAAGACCATTACACAGGTGATTGCAGCAGGACCAAACGGAACGAAAGGGCATTCTTCATGTTGTTGAGAACTCAAAATTCAAATGTTGAGACTTAATATGTTTCAGCCACTTTTCTTATTTTTATACTAGTGACCTGGTGCACGGATTCATGCACATTGAAAGGAAATTAGTTAGAAGGTGGCCGGTGGGGCGGGACTGGGCAAGAAAGGCCAGACACACCCTAGAGCCAACCTCCCGTGGTCCCTCCTCTGCCATCTGCACCTTGGGCGGCACTGCAGCGGAGTGAGAGAGGTCCCTCCAGCAGGTGGGGTCCCTCAGCCTGGCCTGCAGGGATCAGGCCAAAACCTGCTCTCTGACATCCCCCAAGGGGTCCCGGAGTGCGAAAGGGAACTCTGTAAAGTTGCTGCCTTACAGGGTGTGGAATGCAAATGCAAGTGTGCAGTAAACCAGATTTGGGGTAGACAGTACTCCAGCAACAACATAACCCACAGCTGAAGGTGGAATCACATGGCCCAGTGAGGAATCAGGCTCCCTCCTCTCTGGTCTTGGGGTGCGTCACTCAAGAACTGCCACTGCCAAGTCACTGCAGCTCGGCAGCTCCTGCATTGAGTGTCTGCCTCCTGGTGGTCAGTGTGCATCATAGCAACTGGTCAGATGGTAGGAGGGACACGTAGCATATTAGCCTTTTTATATATAGATTAGGATGGTCTTTCCAGGACTTAACCTAAAACTCTTCAATATTCAAAGCACCACCAACTTAAATACACTTTTTCTGCCTTCCAGAAAGATCTGTCTAGCAGCTTCCTTCTAATGCATTATTTATTTTAAACTCAACTGTACATCTGACTAGGAAGATCTTTTTTAAAATAAAGACTCTTCTGAAAAGGTATTGGTTAGGTTGACCTAAGGACATTACTGTAGCTTTATAAAAACCACAAATCCTTTGAAGAGTAATAACTGGTCCCAAACCTATTGGGCCAGATGTCTCACTTAGAACAAGGGGCATTTTTTGAGTCCCTAATATTGCCACGTTCTTTCCCATTCCACTTATTCTCAATTAATTCCAATAACTATTCACTGCAGTAGGTATTCCTGGCTCCATTTCAGGCACGACAAAATTAATGGAAATGACTTGCTTCCAGATTTGTAGCATAGGGACCTCAGTTCTTGTCCATCTGGGTCCCAATTTCCAGTTCCTTCCCCAGCATCATATAGCCTTTCTGAGTATGTCTTATGGAATATATTACTTCTCCCTTGAGAACTGAAGAAATGATGTGAATGAAGCCATCTGATACTCATTTCTCACACTTCTACTAAAATAAAGTCTCTCATTCCTTCTGTCTTTTACTTTTCTATCCTTTTGCCTTTGTTACTTTATAACCCTGATTTTCATACTGTTTGGATATATTCTAAAAATTTATATTTCCTCTGTGCAAGAAATCCTCCCACTGCTCCCAAAGGCCCTAGAGTTTTGCTTGTCACTTTGGAAGGCAGATAACAATGCAGAGACTATGTAAATAGCCCTGCACAGGAAACAGGTTTTCAGGAAAACTTGAGCAAAATGAGAGCAGCGATGACACTCAGAAATGCAGTTATTAATTTGCACCATCAGAATTATTGTTTTTTTGGAAAGGTATTTTTAATGAAGAAAGATAAACTTTGAAAAACTATGCTATCGTCACTTTGGATTACTGATTTGCAGTGATTCCCCTGGGGCATAAATTTTCTTATCAAAATTTCTGGTAGTGGGGGGAAGTTTGTATTACATAAACTGATAAGGGCAGAAAGGTCTTTTACATTCTTTGAGACAAGGGACATTTATAAGTTAAGCATTTTTATTATGCAACTGGTAGCCCAAAATTTCCAAGGAAAACCAGAGTCTATGCATGAATGTGTATTTTTAAATACTACTCTAAATTCTCCAATGTAGGAAGAAGAAAACTTTGAATTCTAATGTAGAAGACCCAAGTCATTAAAGCCCTAACATGTCATAGCACCATAAAATACAGAACCTCCCCAAGATCAACAAAACCATACAATAATACATACATATTAAATGAATGAAAGAATAAATAAATAAATGATAGATCACTGCAACTGAGGGTTATACTCTGTTCACAGTGTCTCTGAGCCCTCTGAAAATGAACAAATGATATCAAAAAGAGTTGAATACAAATTCATATCAAACTTTGCCACTCCAAATGTTAACCTCAGGTTAGACAGTGTATCCTGTCTAAAAGCAAATGTGCAGCGTATGGGCACATCTGCCTCTCCAAATCAGAAACCTCCATTGTGGTCTAGGTAGGTGCTTTGTTAAACTTGGGTGATTCAGTTTTTCTTGAATCTTGGATTCACAAGAATGAAAGAACTTAGGCCCTTCCATAAGTAAACATTGGTGGTGTTGGGACAAAAAAAACATAACAAACCCACACTGAAAACTTTCAGGAAACTAATTTGTGGGGAATATCTCAAGGAATAAATGAAAGGGGAAGTACTTTAAATTCTGGAGGCCTTCAATGACTGTATCATACACATTGAAATAACCAAATAGTAGCTCTGCTATGGGAACTTTATTCACATCAATAACTTCACAAAGACAGCTTAATAGCATTTGCAATTAAAATTATTCTCCTGCACTGGAAGGACAGCTTTCGATTACATGTAGATCTTTGGATTCATTTAATTCATATGACTTGTAAATTTGAGAGTCTGTGCTTCTAAAAATAAAGCCATGAAATCCTTCCTGAATATACACAACTCCATTAACAGCTTCCTTAATTAAAATTATCAACAGTAAATACATTTGATTACAGTTGCTATATATCATGCCTAACTTAATGTTCCATCTATTTCATCTATCCTGTAGGAATTTCCAGCGATTGCCATCATTTTCATTTATTCATGCTTATTTGAGTTTAGCTTCCTTTTATAAATGGAAAAAAACAACAACCCTGATGCACTATACTTTAATCACAGAAATTGCATAAAATAAAATTTATTATCTTTCATGCTGATTTCTATACACCAATCTAGAGACTCCGTCAAATCTCTGTCAACCGTTTAGATCCAAGCCTATACAAAGATGAAATATGTTCTGCCTCACTGGATACAGAAAGCCAGGGCTGGGTGGTTCCAGCATGATTGGAGGGATTTGGCACATTATCAAGGGTCAGAAAAGGTTGACTTCAATGATGTAGACAATAATGAAGATTAATCAAGAAAAAAAAAAAACACAGGCAGCTGATTAATCCACTTCAGTCAGTTAGCTAAGATAGGAAGGATCAAGAAATACTGGTTGTCTAGGCAGGCAGGCCCAGAGTCTCAGAGGAAGAAAGCAGAAGGAGGGACACTGGCAAATAAAAGTAAGATTTTTTAAAATTCTCAGCTGAATATGTATGGTTGGGACTTGCTAAGAGAGTGATTTGAGAGAGTAGAGCTACTGGAGAAAACCTCGTTCTGATACAAGCAGGGGAAAAAAGTTAATGCCATAAAGAAAGTCTTATTGTCATTTTGGAGCATTGCCAAATAAGCAAAATGGCACATAGCTGAGGTAGACAGACAGCTGGTCTGGTGTAAGAGCAAATCTCTGCTTTGCATGCCTTTTATGAGTCTAGTTTGTTGTGAATATGGTCATGGCCCAGAAACAAACCCCCTGGCAAAATGGCAAATGAGACCTGAATTTCAAAATGACTGAATTCATTAAAATTATTTTCTAATTAAAATAAAAGTTTATATTGTTCTCTAGGTTCTTTGTAGGAATTTTCCATTTCATCTGAGTTATATAATTTGTTGGTTTATGATTGTTTATGGTATTCCTTTATAATCCTTTTTTATTGCTATAAGGTTGGTATTAATCTTCCCTATTTTATTTCTGATTCTAGATTTATTTTCTTGGTTATTCTAACTAAAAGATTGTTAATTTTGTTGCTATTTTCAATGAACCAGATTTTGGTATCATTAATGTTTCCTCTTCTCTATTCCATTTTTTTCTACTCTAATCTTTCTTCTTTCTTCCCTCCCTCCCTCCCTCCCTCCCTCCCTCCCTCCCTCCCTCCCTCCCTCTCTTCCTCCCTCCCTCCCTCCCTTCCTCCCTTCCTTCCTTCCTTCCTTCCTTCCTTCCTTCCTTCCTTCCTTCCTTCCTTCCTTCCTTCTTTCCTTCTTTTCTCACCTACTTATTTAGGGTCTTTCTTAATGTGGGCATTTCCAACCTAAAATCTCCCTCTCTAAGAACTGCTTAGTTCTTAGCACTATCCCATAAGTTTTGGTATGTTGAATCTTCACTTTTTATCATCTCAAAGTATTTCATAATTTCTGTTTTGATTTCTTCTATGACCCATTAGTTAATTGGGACTGTGTTGTTTAATTTCCACTTATTTGTGAGTTTTGCATTTTTTTCCTGCTATTGGTTTCTAATTTCATTCCACTGTGGTCCGAGAATATGCTGCATGTCATTCCCAGCCTTTTAAATTTATTGAGGTATGTTGTATGGCCTAGTATATATTATATGTTCCATGTGTATTTGAGAATAATGTACATTCTGTTGCCATGGTGTTAACACTTTTATAGATGTCTGATATGTCTAGTTGATTTATGGTGTTGTTCAAGTCTGTTTTCTTGTCGACCATCTGTCTAGGTGTACTATCCATTAGTGAAGGTGGAGTATTGAAATTTCCAAATTTTATCATTGTATTGTCTATTGCTGCCTTCATATATGTCTACCTTTGCTGCATGTAACTTGATATTATTTTATTAGATACTTTTATATTTGAAATTGTTATAGCTTCCTGATGGATTTATCATCATTCTGAAATGTCTCTTTTGTATCTCCAGTAACACCTTTAAGTCTATTTTGTCTGACAGTAATATAGCCAGTCCCGCTTTCTGTGGCTGCTCTTTTATTATCTTGGTCTGCTGGGGCTGCCATAATAGAATACTGTAGACTGGGTGGCTTCAACAACAAACATTCACTTTCTCAAAGTTCTGGAGGCTGGAAGTCCAAGATCAAGGTGCCAGCAGAGTTAGTAGTTTCACAGGTGAGGCCTCTCTCCTTGGCTAGCAGATGGCTGCCTTCTCCCTGTACATGCACATACCTGGTATCCCTTCTAAGGTAAACAATTTTGCTTCTATACAAGTCTCATCAGAGTTCGGATTCTGACTAGATTTCTCCCCTCATCTCCTCAAGGAGAAATAAGACAGAAGGGATTATAAAAAGTAAATGGATGTGGGCCTTTAGATGAGGTTAACAGAGCAAGGGGGAGACAGGAACACGCATGCTGTGTTCATAGAATATGAATAGATTGTTCTAAATATATACTACAATGCTATCCTGTAGTGAAGCAATCCTGGAAGAAGAAGCCAGGTTGGGGTGGGGGTGGGGGGTGCGGGATGAGTGCCCTCCAGCCCCTCTGTAGCACCTCCTGAAGCTTTCCAGCACTGGGGACTTGCATAATAGAAAACTCTAGAAAATTTCCAGCTTTAGAGGCACTCAGAGGAAGCCAAATTTCCTGTTATATTTATGAGCTCATCTTTTGTGCTGGAACAAGTAACAGCATCGCTCACCTCTACAAGCTATCGGTAGGAAATGTGGACACTCTCTCCCGCAGGACAAATCTTAAATAAACTGTCAGGAGCCTGTAATGGCACCAGGCTCTCCAACAACTGGAGTCCCCAGGCAGTTGTCGGGATGGAGAAGGAACTTGCAAAACTCATTGTGTGCACCTCTCCTCGGGAGCCCTCGGTGACCTGTTATTGTGGCCGATCACTGGTGGTTCTGCTTCAGGGCTGCTCATGCAAGTGATTGGAGTTAGAGCACAGGCTGCAACCTAATCAAGCCAGGGTTGCCTGGCTGGGAATTCACTTGGCTTCTGTGTGAGGCAGGGCTTGCTAATATGCATCACAGATATATTCCATAGCCCAGGGACCTTATTGGGGAATCTGAATTCCTGGGGAATAGGAGGAAAGGTTTAGCCTTCTAGAATCACTAGTGAGGGACTTTGTGAAATCTGTTACCAGCTTGCTAGTCTATCATTTCATCCTAGTCATTTTACACATGCTCCTTTAATTCATAGGCAAGAAGGCGACATGGCTGATATGAGTCTTAGAGAAAGAATGTGTGCAGGATCACCCTGCTGTTTAAACTATTTCTATAATATATTTTTAATGTAAACTTCATTTTAGGGGTTGATAAAAATAATGTTTCCCCCAATAGTGACTGGTTCTCAAGCTAAGAGATACTATGATGTCAGAATCTTCACATCAAGGTACAGATATCGTCTATCTCACTTAAAGTCTGTGTTTGGGGATATCCAGGGATGCCTGGTAGGAGCATTATCTTCTTTTTGCCTTTTCTCCTAACCCTTCAGTTCCTGATAAACAAAACATTAATTTATTCATTAACAAGAGGCCTGATGCATGAAATTCATGAGCTCGGGGTGGGGGTGGGGGGGTCCCTCAGTCTGGCCTGCACCTTTTTTCAGTCCAGGAGCCCTTGAGGGATGTCTGACTGATGGCTTAGGCCCACTGTCCATGGGGAGTGGGCCTAAGCCAACAGTTGGAAATCCTTAGTGCTGTCACGGAGGCGGGAGAGGCTCCTGCCACCGCCACTGTGCTCACCAGCCGTGAGCTGGCTTCTGGCTGAGTAGCGCTCCCCCTGTGGGAGTGCACTGACCACCAGGGGGCAGCTTCTGTGTTGAGCATCTGCCCCCTGGTGGTCAGTGTGTGTTATAGCAACCGGTCATTCCACTGTTCGGTCGATTTGCATATTAGCCTTGTATTATATTGGATTCATATACAGCATCCACTATGTGTAGATTCTGTTACATGCTAGGATATAGAAATAAACATGATACTAGTCCAAATAAGCAGACTAGGAGGGAGGTGGGACATGTAATGATGGAAGGTAATACAGGATAAGTGAGTGCTCTGGGAATAGAGTGATTAACTCAGCCTGGAGGGTGAACAATGTCTTCCAAGAACTGAGGACACTTGATCTGAGTCCTGCTGGATGAGGGTAATTCTCTGAGCGGGAGCTATAGAGCTGGTCTGTCAGAAAAACATGCAAGGATCTTCTCTTTCTCTTCATATTCCCCTGGTTCTCAGCCTGGAGTATGTAAGAATCTCCACACTAAAAGAAAATTAAACCAAAAAAACTTCATACTCAGTGTAAGGATGCTGTGATGCACTGCCCAGGGCTGCTCTCAGGATCCTGCTCTCAGGATCCCTCTCTACTGTGAGACCGCTGTGAGGATTGCCAAGGCTAAGCAAGGTCTCCTTCCCTCCCCAGGGCAGCCAGCATCCAATGACTGATCAACATGAGGCTATCAAGTCCCAGCTCTCTCACCCCAAATAATTATGCCTCTGAGTGGGTCATCTTAGCACCAGGAGCCTTAGATTAACCAAGGCTCCACTGAGACCACTTCGCAGCTCACCTTCTTTCTCTGCCCAATCTCCTCCCCTACCCCCACCAAGAGGACATATCTGTCTCAGAGTCAGCTTCCGGGGGAACAAATGGCCTCCTCGCACAGAAGGCTGAGTACACGGAGCCTCACAGCACAGGCAGACGTTGTATTGTGAAGGTCCACAGGCAATTCCAATACATACCTCTTGTTAAAAACCATCAACGGGTCTTCTGAAAATGAGATCTGAACAGCCCTTGCAAGAGAACTGCCTTAGCCCTAACCGGTTTGGCTCAGTGGATAGAGCATCGGCCTGTGGACAAAAGGTCCCAGGTTCGATTCCAGTCAAGGGCATGTACCTTGGTTGCTGGCACATCCCCAGTAGGAGATGTGCAGGAGGCAACTGATCCATGTTTCTCTCTCATCGATGTTTCTGGCTCTCTATCCCTCTCCCTTCTTCTCTGTAAAAAAATCAATAAAATATATTTTAAAAAAAAAGAGAGAGAACTGCCTTAAGCAGGTTTATTACTGGAGATTCCTGGGCCATCTCCTGGACAGGTTGAATGACACTTTCTGGACAGGAGGACTAGGAATCTGCATTTTAACATGTTCCCCCGGGTTCTTTAAATGCGTGCACACTGCTTCTGAAACCACTAAAGTTCACCTCTAGCTTTTGTGTACGTATTTATCCTTTCAATATGGAAGTAAATAAAGGAATGAGGCCTTCCTTCCCATCATAGACTCTCTGCTCCTTGTTCCTCATACAGACGAGAAGCAATGTGATTCTGTGAGAGAAACCCTGGCTACACTTGGTGCTGCTTTTATCCCACAGGCTCCGCATCTCTGCCACGATTCCGTGACTTTTCCCCATGTGGCAGGAAAGGAAGACCTGCCCTTCAAGGAGATTGTTAGCCATTTGGATGTTTTTGTTTGGTATCTTTTGGGCATCCTTTGATTATGATCATCCCCCCATCCCACAACCTTTACAATGGAAGCCTCCAGAAATAAGCAAGCACAACTCCCAGCAGCTCTTTCAGGCCCTTTCTCTGTCTTTGCTAATCAATTTTAAAATCATTTTCAGCTCATTTGCCTCAATAACCTTTCCTTGGGTGGGGGTTGGGGGGGTTGGGGGGGGAGGTGGCGGTGGTGGTGTTGGGGGGGCACTCCATTATCTAAATGGGTTTCTAAGGTATCTGCCTCCTCAGTCTTTGCTTATTCTTGTCTTCTCTTTAAAAAGCAAACAAAGGCTATTGTTTCTTTAAGTGCCTTTCTACATCTGATGTTGCAGTACCTAGTTTCTGAGGCTGCTGGGAAGACTCAAGGAGCTAGTATGTCTAAAAATCTGAACCATGCCAGGTGTGCAGTAGGTATTCCATAATTTCCGGATAGCCTTATCATGGATGCATGTGGGCAAACGGGAACCAAGTTACACTTGTCCACTTCCCATGTTTTGGTCCCGTTTGCATCTTTCAAGATCAATTTAAAATTATACACATTGATTTAGAAAAGATTTGATCAGAGAGGCTTCTTATAGAGACCAAGGGTAGCATGAAGGGTGACTGTGGTTAACTCAGGATGAGCCTGACAGTATGTCCAGGGGAACAGGTCTCAGACCACCCGACTCAGAGCTGACTGCCTTACAGACGATTATTCCCTAGAGCACTAATGCTCAGTGTAGGTTTGGATCTTGTTTTGCAAAACTATCCATGTGGATATGAAAGAGTTGTTTGACTTCTCTGAACCTCAGTTTTAGCTGTAAATACAAACCACTCATCCCTTTGCACTGTAAAGGCAAATAACAGGGTATGCACCAGTCCTGGCCACAAAGCCGGCATTGATTAAGCATTAGAGAAATCCAATAGATGTCAAGAGGAAGAAAGTTGAAGATGGGGAAACTTAGGACACCAATTGTAAATGCCAGCAAGGGGAGCAGGCTTCCTGCTGGGCTAGTATGAGCCCTGGAGCCACAAAACCCTAGGGTCTATTAAACTCTGTGTTGATACTCCCAGCGGTGGCTCCCTCGGGAGTGAGTTCTAATGGCTGAGACATGTATTTGACAAGCTGTGAGCCAGTGACAGTCACTCTCCCGCACAGGAGACAGCCCCAGGAACTTGCAACTTATTTCCCAGGCCACAGTCCCTGAAAGATATCACAGCAGATCTTATTTTTAAAGGTGAATTTCTGACTGTTCACACCTGGGTTCTACACACCATTGGACTTTAATGAACAAAGGAAGCCAGCCTCCAGGCCCCTTGACTCATTAAACAGACCCACGGAGACACCAGAAGTTTGTTCTTTTTTGCCTTTGGATATTTGCAATCCTGGGTTACCTATAGCTATAAGATGTTGGCGTATGATTCTTCTTCCTACATTACTTTTTTCCATTATCTACAGAGATAAAAAGGGACAGTGAGAAAGAATTAACAAATGTAAAAATGAAAACAATAAATATTTACTAAGTATCTGCTTTGTGTCAAGACCTTTAGGCTGAGTCTTTAATTTTCATAACAACAACAACCTAATGTAGATAGTTTCTTCTCAATTATACAGATGAGGAGGCTATAAATAGAGACAGAAACGTGTAATGATTTGTCCTAGGTCACACAGCTAATGACCAAGGACAAACGGTTGGCTGGGAGTCAAAGGACTTTCTTGGCTGGGACTCAGGCTCATGTTCTTTCCACTGGACCAGGTTGCCCTTCCCCAGAAGTCATTCAGACTGATGATGACGATGACGATGATGATGATAGACAGAAAAGCTAGAGAATGGAGTTTCCCTCATTTGCAAGTAGCCAAGGGTTTCTCTGCTCATGTTGACGCTATGTTCACTGTTTCTGTCTATAGGTTCCTTGTGGATCAAATCGCAAATGAAGACATTGCCGAAGGACCATGTTAGGGAGAGCCTTGCAGTGCTCCTCTGCTTATAAAGATTCAGGGTGATCCAGTAATGAAGACATTGTCTCATTGGCCTCTTGTGGGGGGAAACCTAATGGATTTTAAGCCCTTTATTCTTTGGGTATTTTAAGTTAAACATTTCATATTTTGCATCCAGAAGAAAGGGATTTATACATTAAACAAACATTAATTGAGCATCTACTATGTGCTAGTTATATTCTAGCACTTGAGCTGTATCATTAAGTAAAACAGATACAAGTGTCTACCTTTAAGGAGCTTATTTTGGCAGATGCTCATACATCAAGGATCCTTGTAGGAGAGGTTGCGGCAGCAAGACCTCTTAAAAGAGCTGCAATTTTCAATGCATGATAGCAAATGCTCTATGTTTCCAAATTTCTGGGTGTCCATGATCCAGTAAGGCAGCGCCTTCAAAAGCTTTCCGAATGGGCTCTTTTGAAAACCCAAAGAGGCATTTTTAACCATTGGCATGTGCTCAGCAAAAGAAGACAAAGGCATAAATGAGGTGTGCTCCGATGGACCTCCTGGCAGCAACGGCAGGTTCAGTAGTGCCTAAGGACACCATGGGGAGTTATTTTACACCCAGACCTGATGTAAGTGCACTTGGCCATAGAGACCTGTGCTATGGAATAAAGAGGAACTGATGCCAATTCAAGTTCTAATTCTGCCACTTTGTGGTTAACCTTGGGCAAATCAATTGGCCTCTGTGATCTTTCCTTGCTCCCAAGAAAGATAAATTGTGCTTAAGTCATTTTATTTCATTTTTGCATATATGTGTGTCCTTTTCTTTTATAACGCAATGTAGGAATGTGTAGCATCTCATATATTTGCCTAATTTTATATGCAAATCAGTTTTATCACTAATAATACCAGGGTGAAGTTCCTGTCATCCTCCCATCTCCCATTCTCCCCAGAATAAATCAGTATTTCCTTTATAGTAAGTTTTGCATGTTCTCCCTTTTCATTCCTATTGCACGATTTCAGGTCCCCATAGTGTTCTGAAAAATTGTAATAGCCACCTTGCTTCAATCTTGCATATTTTTAACAGATAAATCCAAAATAAAATAGCACTTACATTAGAAATTCAATTTTTCTAATATTTCTCAATGTCCTGTGCTATACATAAACTTCGACGTTGGCATTTTGGGTCACAGCTTATTTTTCTAAACTTGGGTGTCTTTACTAACCAGGAATTTCTATCCGCTATTTCTGATTATCTCTCATAATTTGTTGCATCAGAGTCTCTCGCTGAACAGTCTTCCACCCTCTCTTCATAGCAATGAGTTATGCTTGGTCACATTCTGCTTACTCATCACCTGTCATTGGTGCCCAGCACCAAGTAGGAGCTCAGGAAAACTTGTCAAATTGAAGATTAAATAAAACGCCAAGGCATGTTTGATTGATGGGTGAATTAATTCACGTCTCAGTGTAATTTCTGGTATTCTAGGAATTTCTGAGATTTCTGGGTATCTCTGGGCTTTCCTGTTCATTAGTATGACCCCAATAAGAACTGTATTTCTACAATATTATTAGTACCTGACAAATTCTTCAGTGATATCATGAATTCAATTCTATTATTTCTTGGGCCCATACATAAATCATTGAATTCCTCATTCTTAAGCACCTAACATTAGAAACTAACAACAATACTCACCTTGCCTAATTCTCTGCTTTTTGGAAACACATAATAAGCAATAAACACTTTTATATATTACCTGATTTTAATCAAGCCCTGGGAGGGAGATATTATTTTATCCCTACTTTACAGGCAAGGGTTTTCCTGAAAACCCTTTATAAAAGCCTTAGTGATTAAAAAAAAAAGTCCAAAACTTTTATAGCTTATCAAAGGTAAAATGAGATTTGAATTCAGGTCTTTAACATCCAGTCTGTACAACTATTCAACTATAAAGTTGATATTGAGTACATGTCTATGTGTAATTATCCATTTAGGTTCTGCCATCTCTTCTCTTGCCCCCTCAAATCAGCATTCCATAACACAATCAGAAATAATATCTGAGTATCAAATGTTTTTCCCATACAGAAAACCCTTTAGAGATTCCCCATGGCCTGCTGAATAAGGCACTAACTCCTTACCGTGAGATACATGGCCCTTCCCAGCTGGGATCCTGCCTGTATGAACACCTCAGAACTCTTCCTCCACAACCATTTGTTCCACTAAATACACCCCTAAGATTCTGTCTTCCTTTGGATTCAGCTGCCTTCAGGGCTTGCCCCAGGCTCAGTGGCTGGACTGTTAGTTTGTCACTGTGGATCAGAGGAGTGTAGAACCTTGACACTCCATCTCTATTCAGGCCTGAGGGACATGATTTTGAGAGTGCAGCTTGATCAATGGGGTCCGACCCCTGCTATTTTAAAAAAGTGCTTAAACAGAACACACCCTGAAAATTCCTTCATCTGCTGCATAAACCTTTCAGTTACTGGGATGGGGTTGGGGGGAATCTAAGTTGTGCTTGATAGTCATGTAGCACCTATCATGAAAGGAAAGCCAATGTGTAACAGGCTGTGAAATGAAGGCAATATTGCTACATTAGAGTTAATTTTAAGTTGGTTTCAGATGACGCTTTGTCATGCATCTAAATAACTTCAGTGGGCACAAGGAGTGTGTTTATCATGTTGCTTGGAGGCCTTTTCTTTTGCTTCCCTCAATACAACCCTCCTCAGAATTG
This sequence comes from Myotis daubentonii, assembly GCF_963259705.1. NCBI lineage: Eukaryota > Metazoa > Chordata > Mammalia > Chiroptera > Vespertilionidae > Myotis > Myotis daubentonii. The sequence continues at coordinate 49,495,460 of NC_081852.1, read as the reverse complement.
CAATGAGAAAAAAAAGCCTCCTTCCTCTACAGGAGGTTGTGAGTGTAATCAGGACTTTAATGACATTTTCCCCTCAGCGTCTGCCCTTGTCTATTTCCAAGAGCAACTTGGAGCCAGAAAATGCTAGGAAAGTCGCCATTCTAATGGTTTTCTTCTTCCTCTTTTAGGCCTGCCTCTCCCTTGGTGCTTTTATGTAATATTGTTGAAACCTTTACAAGAGCTGCAATATATGGGTTGGCTAAGAGTGTAGATCACTTTGATTCCAATCCTGACTGCCACCTAATAGCCATATGACCTTGGACAAGTTCAATGTTCTTTCTGTGATGCACTTTATATATATATACACATATACATATACATATACATATACATATACCTATACCTATACCTATACATATACATATACATATACATATACATATACACATACATATATATATATATATATATATATATATATATTTATTTATTTATTTATTTATTTATTTATTTATTTCAGAGAGGAAGGGAGAGGAAGAGAGAGATAGAAACATCAGTGATGAGAAGGAATCATTGCTTGGCTGTCTCCTGCAACCCAGGCATGTGCCCTTGATTGGAATTGAACCTGGGACCCTTTGGTCCACTGGCCAAAGCTCTATCCACTGAGCCAAACCAGCTAGGGCAATGTGATGCACTTTTTAAAAATAACAACTTTATTAAGTGTAATTCACATACCAAGAAGTCAACCCCTTTTAAAAATATTTTTATTTTTATTGATTTCAGGGAGGAAGGGAGAGGGAGAGATAGAGGTAGAAACATCAATGACGAGAGAGAATCACTGATCAGCTGCCACCTGCATACTCACTACTGGGGATCAAGCTCGCAACCCAGGCATGTGCCCTTGACTGGAATTGAACCCAGGACCCTTCAGTTCACAGGCTGATGCTCTATCCACTGAGCCAAACCAGCTAAGGCGTCAACCCATTGTGAATATTCAATTCAATGGTTTTTAATACATTGAGAGAATTGTACAACTATTGCCACGATCAATTTTAGAACACTTTTATTATCATCCCCCAAAACCTCTCTCTTTGGTTAGTAACTTCCTTGCTTGCATATAATCTTAATATTCCAATGGCACTCTATTGTGGACAAAATTAATGTTCAATTTAAAAAGTTACTCATTTAGCCATGGTGGGGTGGCTCAGTTGGTCAGAGCATTGTCCCACACACTCATACGCCAAAAATGTCGTGCATTCAATTCCTAAGTACATACCTAGGTTGTGAGTTTCATCACCAGTTGGGGCACATATAGGAGGCAACCAATTGATGTTTCTTGTAGTGCTATCTCTCTCTCTCTCTCTCTCTCTCTCTCTCTCTCTCTCTCTCTCTCTCAATGAACATGTCCTTGGATGAACATAAAAAATTTTATATAATTACTTAATAAATCCCTTTCTTGCCTCCATTCTCTTTAGCTTTGTGTAGCTTTTCTGAGAAGAGTAAATTGTATGGTGACCTTGGATAGGTGACCATTCAAAGTGAGGCAGAACTAGAAATTAATAGATGGCCATTCAAAACTATCCAGAAGATTTTTAAATGCCCATTGCTTCATTGTTTAATTTATCTCCTAAGTGTCCTGAAGAATTTTCATCTTCAGTTTCCAAGTTCACTTTAATAAGCATTTTTTGGCTGAATAATCAGTCATAGGCACTCTGGGGATAATGAAGCTGAGTAACAAATAGTTCTTGGTCCCCACCCTCATTAACCTTATAATCTAATTACAGAAACAGAAATAAATAACTCTAATGTGACCTAAAACAGAAGTCTAGCTAAAGCTTTGACAAGGCACAAAAGGGAACAATTAATTCTGACCATGATTATCTCAGAAGACCACAGATTTATAGTATTTGTGCTGACCCTTGAAGAACAAGTAAAATTTCAATAAATAGAGAGTAATGAAAGACAGTCTGTGCTATAGAAACTGCATGAGCAGACATGAATGTGAATAATGATAATAAAAACTAATAGCTCATATTTACTGGTAAATCATTTATAAGTGTTTTTAAAATTTCTAGGCCCTTACATGGTTAAGTTATTCAATCAATACAAAAAACACCCCTTATGAGAGTGATTAGAGGTGACTAGTTCTGACTATTCAGTAGAATTGAGGACATGAGGTGACAGTAGGTAAGATAGGAGAGATGGAGGGTGGATTAAAGCTGAAAGCTAAAGTAGAACCAGATTGTAAAGGATTTTGAATACCAGCATATGGGGTCTGGGTTTCGGTTTTGATAGTAATAGAGTGTCATTAAAAATGAGTGTTTTCAATACATGGGGCCCTACTGTTACCCATTCCTCATATTAACCCCACAGTTTATTTGTATTTCAGAACTGACCACCCTCTATTGTCATCTCTCTTCCCTCCACAATGTCTGTTGAAAAAAAATTATCTTTATTGTTGGAAGTATTATAGATGTCCCTCCTTCCTCCCCTTCATTGAACCCTCCACTCCACTTCTAACCCCTACCTAGGCCTTCACCACATTATTGTCTGTCAATATGTAATGAATTTTCATGGTGCAATAAATACTTAACAAATGATATGAACCATTAGTTTAAAAAATTGAGCGATTTTGTATGTTCAAACTGGGCTGTATAGTGAAGATAAAAAATCCATGGCATTGGTGAAGATAATGTACTATGAATACATTTAGAGGAACATATCATATCAGAAAGACCTTATTGAAAGAAGACTAGAAAGGAAAAACTATGAAATATTTATAGTTTTATGACCTAAGTGTGAAATGAGCACTTGCAATTTAAGCAAATGGAGCAAATGGTCCAGAGGGACTAACCACCCCAGGGTGCACATGCATGTTGCTGTAGTAAAGGTGTTTTTCTTGTCAGGTTATTATTGAAATGAGAAAAACAAAACAAAAATGCTCTAACCCAGGAGAGAGCAATGTGGAAGAAGGGAAAGACTAGGAGAGTTTCAAGGGGTTGGTTAATTAGTAATACCATATAATTTCACTTATATGTGGAATCTAAAAAATAAATAAATGAGCAAACAAAAGAGAAACAAACTCATAGACACAGAGAACAAATTGTTGGTTGTCAGATGGGAGGTGGGTTGGGGGGATGGGTGAGAAAAGGTGAAGGAATTTAAAAGTACAAATTGGCAGTTACAAAATAGTCACAGGGATGTACTGCATAGGGAATATAGACAGTAATGTTATCATATCCTCGCAGTGGTTCTCAACCTTCCTAATGTCGCGACCCTCTAATACAGTTCCTCATGTTGTGGTGACCCCCAACCATAAAATTATTTTTGTTGCTACTTCATAAGTGTAATTTTGCTGTTATGAATTGTAATGTAAATATCTGATATGCTATATGTGTTTTCAGATGGGAATAATTCTTATCAGAGTGATCATTTCATAAGTTTTATCACTATGCTGTACATCTGAAACTAATATAATATTGTATGTCAACTACAATGGAAACATTTTAAAAAATGTAAGAAAGATGAAATATGCTTTGGATTTGGTTTTAAAATAAACATGAATATGTTGAAAATAATCAGGAAATCCTTGGGATTGCAGACAAGTTACGTCCATTGTTGACTTGGTCATGCTCAGTTTATATAAACTACACTTCTGTGGATCCATGTTGCCTCATTTGCCTTCCTATCTAATGTCATCACAAGTTGAACAAGTTGATAAGGTAGATAAATGCATGACGGAAACAGGGTAGAAGAATCAATAGTAAGCTCATTTTGGCAATAGTATGTAGAATATCTTGGAGGAGAGAATGGCTGAAGGAAGGAAAATTTGGAGAGTGTTACTATCACTTAAAAGAGATAATAAGGAATGAAATAACCCAATGAGATATTAAAGTCTTTTCTTTATAATGGTAGGTACTCCTGGGAGAAGTAATAGCTTAGGCAATTTTCTAATCACATAATATTGCTATAGAGACATAAATGTTAGATTTAGAAGGCATTGCTTCTATTGAACCAGTTAGTTCAATTCTCTCCAAAAACATGGGGGTGGGGGGACAGAGATTCAGAGACGATGGAAAGAATGTTCATATTTCTAGGTGAGTTTGTGGAGGATTGGGACCAAAACTAGTCTTATGATTTCTAAACGAGCCTGCTTTCCAGAATACCAGATTCATCAGTTACCAACCTAGAAGTCTGTTAGCCAATTAAGGAAAGAATGAGGCAGGAACAGGATCTAGGTGCTTAAAGGATGTGGTATCAAGCAAGAGCAATCAAATAAATTAAAAGGAAGGAAACAGATCATGGAAAATAAACATTGCCAATTTTACATTTTTTGTCAAGAGGTAGCCTCACTGAGCTGTCACCTAAATCATATCCAGCTTATGGGAAATAAATGTACATAGAATCATCTTTTTAATAAAAACACATTCACCTTGAGATCCTATCCATTCTAGCCACCAGATATGGTCTAATATTTTAATTTTCATTCAAATATTCTGTGAGCATTATTGGTTTATAACCAGTCCCTTGAAGAAGAGTGAATTATTTGAGGTGAGCATTTTCCGTAGACCATACTTAGAATCATTGTGTAAATAAAAAACTATTTTGGATCTATGTGACATATATGTGAATAAGTATGAGTAAGAGGTAGATACATGTCTGTATCCATGATGATGACTCCTTTCTTTGTGAAGGAGAGAAGTCACACGACCTATTTCCTCATCCATAACATGCAAATAATGGCATAAACCTATTTTATTATGCATTTATGAAGACTTATGGCAGCATGCTTCTAACGTTGAAAGCTCAATGTAACTGGCAACGCACTGTACATTGTAAATGTGCTCCACAGTTCTTTCAGTCATACATTACAGCCTCCTTAATTTAGCCTAAATTAATTCAAGTTTTGTGAGAATTCCAGCAGAAGCAGGGCTGAAGATTGTTTTATAATATTTGTTTTGTTCGAATATAAATTTTATATATAGTTATTGTAGAAAATCTATAATATTAGAGCCAGGCTACAGGAGCAGTGGAGCATAGTGGTTAAAACATCCCAGTTCTGCCATACATAAGTGCTTTAGCCCTGTATTTTAAATAATATCTGTTTTTTTTCATTTTTAAAAATAGAAAATAACAATGGTTTCTTCATAGAATTGTAGAGAGAATTAAAGTTCTTAGAATAATTGAATAATTTCTGGCTCAAAATAAGTATAAATGTTAGTAACTGTTATTATTATTATATTTTTTACTTGAATATATATATACTAGAGGCCCAGTGCACAAAAATTTGTGCACTCAGGGGGGTCCCTCAGCCCGGCCTGTTCCCTCTCGCAGTCTGGGACCCCTCGGGGGATGTCCACCTGCTGGCTTAGGCCTGCTCCCTGGGGGATTGGGCCTAAGCTGGCAGTCAGACATCCCTCTGGCAGCCTGGGAGCCCTTGGGGAATGTCCACTTGCCAGCAGGGAGAAGGCCTTAGCTGCAGTCAGACATCCTTAGCACGGCTGAGGCGGGAGAGGCTCCCGCCACTAGTGCTGTGTGGGCAGCTGTCGGCCTGGCTTGTGGCTGAGCAGAGCTCCCCCTGTGGAAGTGCACTGACCAATAGGGGGAAGCTCCTGCATTGAGTGTCTGCCCCTGGTGATCAGTGTGTGTCACAGTGACCAGTCATTCCCAGTCGTTCTGCTGTTAGAGTCAGTTTGCATATTACACTTTTATTATATAGGATAAAGGCCTAGTGCAGCCGTGGGCAAACTACGGCCCGCGGGCCAGATCCGGCCCATTTGAAATGAATAAAACTAAAAAAAAAAAAGACCTTACCCTTTATGTAATGATGTTTACTTTGAATTTATATTAGTTCACACAAACACTCCATCCATGCTTTCGTTCTGGCCCTCCGGTCCAGTTTAAGAACCCATTGTGGCCCTCGAGTCAAAAAGTTTGCCCACCCCTGGCCTAGTGCATGGGTGGTGGCAGCTGGTTTGCCCTGAAGGGTGTCCTGGATCAGGGTGGGGGTCCTACTGGGGTGCCTGGCCATCCTGGGTGAGTGGCTGATGGGTGTTTGCAGGCTGGTCACAGCCCCTTAAGATTGGGGGTCCCCACTGGGGTGCCTGGCCATCCTGGATGAGTGGCTGATTGTTGTTTGCAGCTGTCCAAGCCCCCCAGTGGGGACCCTCACCCCATGAGGATGTGGCCATCCTGGGTGAGGGGCTGATGGCTGTTTGCAGGCTGGCCACAGCCCTCAGCCACCCTAGGAAATGCTGTTTGAGGAGTGACATTTGAATGAGATCTAAACACCAGGCAGGGTCTAGATCTGGAGACAGCAGGAACAGCCAGTACAAAGAGCAAAGACAGGGATAAAAAGGAGGCTAAGCATCACAGGTAAATGGGAGGAAAGTGACTGAGATAAGTGTGGAGATGCAGGCAGGGAATCAGGTCATTGAGAGCTTTATGCGAGGTTGGCTGGAAGCAGGTATCTGGGATTTACTTATCTTCTATAATTGAAACTTTGTTGCCTTGAGCAGAGCCCACAGCTGGCCAGGGCAGGTGGGAAGCTTGGCTTCCTCCATAGCTGGGGAAACCAAGCCTCCTGCTTGCTCCAGCTCCGTGGCTGCTGGCCGCCATCTTGGTTGGGCTAATTTGCATATAGTCGCTCTGATTGGCTGGAGGGCATGGCTTATGGGCATGGCTTGTGAGTGTAGTGGAGGTACGGTCAATTTGCATGTTTCTCTCTCTCTCTCTCTCTCTCTCTCTCTCTCTCTATATATATATATATATATATATATATATATATATATATATATATATATATATGACGCTAACAAGGGTAAAAATACAATGTAAGAAATAGAAAAAAATGGAACTTTTGAATCTTTATGTCTCCCTCTGATTTTACTTTTCTCTATCCCAACACCCTACAGATAACTGTTGTTCTGAATTTTGTGTTTATATCCTTGTTACTTTCTTAGCCTTTCTTAACCACTTATTTGTGTACCTCTGAGCAGTATTATGGGAATGAAATCATATTTATATATTCTGTAACCAGTTTCTTTCCTCTCCTGCACAATGTTATTCTCAAGTCCATCAATATTGATTTATAGAGTGGTAGGTCATTCTTTTTTTCTGAAGTATGGTATTTCTTCATAATTCATAAAACACATTTCAGAGGAATAGTTATTTGGTCCCAGTGTTTTTGTTTCTTTCTTCTCATCTGCGTGACGTTGCTATTAATATCTCTGCATATTTCTTGGGGGACAGTGCAGGATTAGCTCTAGAGTAAATACCTGAGAGTGGAGTTGGTAGGCTGCAGGACAAGCATGTCAAACTGGTGGCCCATTTGCATATGCAGCCCACAATGAATATTTTTGCAGCCCAGGCAATATAACAGTATGTAAAAAATGTTTTAATAAAAATTTCATAATTTTTACAATATCCTGTCATACATAATAATTAATAATGAACTACAATGTTTGCTAATGACTGATTATTATAATCATGTCACATTCATTTTCCTTATGTGCCTAACGCATAGGCTCACCATTTCTTTACACTAATACTAGCAGTGAATATTTTAGCAGCTGATTGCCACATCATTAGTCTTGGACTGACTTGTTTGGTGTGTGCAACAGGAAATACTTCACTTTTGGAGAACAAGAAAAATAGGTTTATTTGCATTAAGCTTATTAATTTGTGCAGTTATTCGGTGTCTGGTAAGCTAATTTTCAATAAAAGTATTAATTTTTATTAAAATGCTCTATTATTTTAAGTTAATGATTATTCATTTATTTCAGCCCTTTGTATTCAGGATGTCTCTATCGAAATAAACCTATGTTTCTATGGAAATTGAAGCCTTTGGCTTTTTGCAGCCCACATAGACTTAAACCTTGTTTATTTGGCCCATGTTAGCCTTTGAGTTTGACATGCTTGATGTAGGATATACATACAAACTTGAACACCGTAATCACTTTGCATTAGAAAGGAAACACTAATCACAATTAGGCTTAAAAATAGTTATACAGTGGAACTGTGTCAAGGGAAGTGAGAGGTATGGTCACTCTAACTCTTCTAGAGAATGTCTTTCTAAAAAATTGCTTTTCAAAATATTTTGATTTATAGTCCTACCCTTAAGGAGCTTTATTTTTTATGTTTCTTGAACTAGCTTCAGTAAGTTAGTAAGATATACTTTTCTAGTAACTTACTGATTTTGCATGTTTACAAATTTACTGGAATAAAATTGTTTTAAAATTATATTTTATTCCATTCAATTATCTTTAGCTATGTCTGTCAATTCTAATATTGTCTTTGTGTCCTACTGATTGCTCAATCTTTCAAGAGATTAATCTGAAGAGCCAAAAATGAAAATTTGAAAAATATGTGCCTTATTTTGACCTTCTCTATGATAAGCATGTCGTCTAGCTTATTAATTTCTGGTTTATTATATTTCTTCTTTCCTTTTACTTTCTTTCTGTTCATTTTGTTCTTTTCAAACTTCCTAAGTTTAATGCTTGGCTTATTAATTTTAACCTGTCTTCTTTTTCAAAATACAGAACTAAGTGTTTAAGAACTGCTTTAGTTTCATCTCTTATTTGGTAGATAGAATTTCTGTAATTGTTTAGTTCTAAATCATCTAACTTATATTATTTCCTTATTGACTCAATTACCTAGAAATATGTTCTTTCATTTTTTAAACCTCAGGGGTTTTACTAGCTTTTTTGGTAATTACTTGTTTTTAATTGGTAGTGATGAATTATGTTTTCCATAACATTTTTTTTCTATCTCCTAATTATGAGACAGGAATTCAGAAAAGGCTCACAGGCAACTTTATGTTTCGAATGGCGTCCATCTGAGTCACTATGGTCATCTAATGGTTGGGTTAGTGAACTTCGTTCATGTGCCTGATGCCTTGGCATAATGCCTGGTCTCTCTCCTTTTCCACGTGATCTCAGAACCACTCCAGCGACCTCTGGAGAAGGCCTGGCCTTCTAGCATGGTGGTCTCAGGGAGACTGGATGTATAAGGAAGCGCAGGGCTCTAAATGTGTGTTACAAGCGGATTGAATATATTTTTGTCAGAATCTATAGGGCTTTTGATTGCCTGACCTCAAAGGTTTAGGAACATCACTTTTGCCAGATTTTAATGGTCAAAAACATCACTAAGATTAGCCAAACTTCAGGGGAGAGGGATTAAATTCTACCTCTCAATACCAGGAGTAGCAAAAAACTTAAGGCCATGCTAATTTTATCCCACCTACCCATGCCCCATTATTTTCCCCACTGCATTCAACTCAGGGTTTAAGATCACCTAGAGATGTATAGTCTATTCCATCAAATCCAAGCATGGCTTTCATTTTCTAGTGGACTTCTCCATTTAATACACAGCGAGCTACATAGTTGAGGTACCAGGAAATTCTTCTCTTTGGAAAGGTAAGAATACAAGATACTAAACAATCACTTGTTAGTAATTCCACAATTTTGCTGGGAAGATATTAGAAGACTTATATATGGGAGAAGTTACTTCATTCGGTTCTATTTCTTGGCTCTTGGAGGGATGCCTTTGTCAATTTTTTCTTCCTGGCTTTATCCTCAAATGATTGATTCTTTATTTTCCCTGACCATACTGATGTGATTGGGAGACCAGATGAACCTTTCAGGCTGCATAGCTTTATCAAGTCTGCTTCTTACTCATCAAAATGTGGCCTAAGGTTGTTTTAAATTTTGATCAGATGATTTCATTTGAGTCTGTGCTGATAGATTTTTTGTTTTGCTTTATATGTTTTGGGTTTTTTATTCTTTTTAAAAGTTAAATCCCTCTGGCACTTAGTTGACTTCTAATCTATTTTACCCAGTCAATTTCTTATGCCAACAACACAATCCAAAGGTCCCAGGTAAACTGTCTTTCTTTGCTTTCTCATCTCCTTGCTTCTTTCAGTTTCTATTCCATAGGCGAGAACTATGCAGGTAATCCCACCTTGTATTGAAAAGGTTTGGGAAATATAGCTCATTTGTGTTCTCAGAGAAAGAGAATAGAATAGTGAACATCTAACCAGTTTGTGCCATAAATTCTATGCAGGAGTTTTAGTTGTTTATAGTTGTACAGTAGTGAAGGGTACCAAGTCTGGTTCATGGCTAGAAATGAAGGTATAACTTAATTTTAATATAATTCTCATTATTCTCTAAATAGCCTGAAATTACAGTTTTGACTTCCTCATGATCTGATGGTTTCATAAGAGGGTTTTTGTGTGTTTTTTAAATATCCAGGTAATAGATTTTTTTTTTCCTTTCCCTTTTACTAATTGCTAATTCTATGTTACTGTGAGAAAAAAAAATCTCATATGCAATTTATGTTATTTGGAACTTAATGAGGCCTACATTTAGCCTAATATATGATCATTAAAAAGTAAACGTTACATGAACAATTGGAAATAAGGTAAATGAGAAAATGGGAGACTTTAAAACCTCCAATTACTTCTCACCTCACTTAAATGAAATTCAACCTCTCATAAAGCTCTCAATGACCTGATTCCGTGCCTGCATCTCCACACTTATCTCAGTCGCTTTCCTCCACTTACCTGTGATGCTCAGCCTCCCTCCTTTTTATCCCTGTCTTTGCTCTTTGTACCTGCTGTTCCTGCTGTCTCCAGATCTAGACCTTGACTGGTGTTTAGTTCTCATTCAAATGTCACTCCTCAAACAGCATTTCCTAGGCCAACCCAGTCACATACTAACATACCACATTGTTTCATTCTTTTCTTACAATTCAGCATTATCAGGAATTAAATTGGTCACTTATATATAACTTATCTCACTTTCTCATCCAGGCCTAACTCCAAACCATTATGAAGTTGAATCGTTCAAAGGCTGGTGGTGTTATCTCCTTCCTTCCCTCGTTCTCATCCCCTCACATCCTCCCCTTACTTCTCTCTCCTTCTTTCTCCTGTGTCTCTTTCTCTCCTTTCCCCTTCCCTCTTTTTAAACTTCCCTCCCTCCATTATTTGGGAGGTTTTTTCTTGTTAAGGAGTTGTACATTCAAAAACATATTTCTCAACATAAAACTTTTGACTGGGATTTGGTAAATGACTTTTCTATACTTTATTTACAGTCCTGTTTCCACATTTTATCTTCTTAGATATCTTTATTTTATATTTTGGTAGGAGAATGGCAAGAAATATTTCAGCTATATTGAGTCATTTACTATGTTTATTCAAAAACTCTAACAGAGGTTTTATCTGTGCCCTAGCCTTAAAAAATGTTTTAAGAATAAAATAAAATCTATATCAGATCTCGGGGACAAATGGAAGCTTTTCATGCAAATACACTTTTCAAATGTTTTATCAGCATTCATTTGCATAGACTTGATATGCTTGTAACAAATCAGTCTTAATTTCTTTCTAAAAGCCACACTCAAGAATCCTTCCCTGGCAACATAATGTTGCAGTTGCCTGTGGTATTGGGTAAAAACAATTTGATATCCCCTAACATACATTTTATAGTTTAGGTTTCTATACCCTTAATTTCTCCCTAATTATTTTAAACTAATGTTTTGTTTTTATTAATTAAATTAATACAACACTAAGTACAGTTCACTTGGAACAGTATATCTCAGAAAAGAGGGACAGCTGCAGTGTGTGTGTGTGTGTGTGTGTGTGTGTGTGTGTGTGTGTGTGTGTATACACTATGGAGGTGAGGGGAGAGTAAGGACTTTATCAAGTAAAAAAAATAAAAGCTAATTCAAATGGTGGGCTTCATTGTGCAAACATGTCTCATGAGTGAAGAGTGAAGGCTGGTCATCCATTGACATTATCCTGTTATCCGAGTCCCTTAGGAAACAGCAGGGTTATTTTCAGGAAAGTCTGTGTGCAAAGGGCTATGTGTTGCCTTCAAACTGATGCTCATTAGGAATGAAAAGAGCCAAAGCAGTTTATGTACATCCTGCCCCCATGTCAAGACCAAGGTAGGGTATCACGAATTCTGGAAAAGTTCAGAAAACCAGCCTCATGTATTACTCATAAGCAGCAGACTAGGTAAATGAAGGAATTGGTAAGTTGGGCATTCCCATAAAATCCTAATAGACCTGTCCTTCTTTCTGGAGATGAACACATCCAATAAGTGAGTTATTTCCTCTCGTATCTATAATGTGGAAAGTAATTAAGGAAGGGAGCATAACAGCAGAAGGATGATTGAGCATAGTTTTTGAATGTCAGCTGTCAGTAAGCATGTCCTACAAATTAAAAAAAAATATAGCAACTGTTACTATTACTTCTAACACTAAGTGAGAGATAGCTATGTTCTTAACCCATCTTTTACTCTCCAACTTATGATGAGCAATGTAGGGGGATAAATAGCATTATTATCCTCCTGTTATACATGAGTAAGCTAAAGCTTAGGAAGGTTAAGTAACTTGCCAAAAGCTATATTGTTACTAAGTTGAGGTTCAAGATTTGGAAATCCAGCAGCACAATTCCAAGGACCATACTTTAAATGATCAGTGGATGGATGGATGGTGAATGGTGATTGGTGATTGGATAAATGAATAACTATCTGAGCTAGTTCTGAGATGGTGTCAAACAATAGTAGGAGATTCAAATGCATGTGAAAAAATTTTTGTTTCCAATTTAGTTTTAATGAAATTTTAAAAAATTAATGACTTTTCTTAAAAGGGCCACTTGTGACAATGTCACCTCAAAAGCATCTGCATCTCATGGAAACTGCTGGACAGCATAAAGTCTCATTAGTACCTAGGATCTTGCTACCCGTGGAGTCACCTGCCCAGATAAGAGCTGGCAGTCTGTGCTGCTCATTCATTAGCGCCATCGAGTGCCCAATTTATGGTTTACATTATTTACTTGCTTCTCATTAGGATGAAGGCCAGAGCACCATCCAATTCTCAGAGCAAAACACCCCAGAGCTTCCCCACATACAATTGCACATCATGTAATGCTAAGGTTTGTTAAAATATCACAGACTTGCAAATTTTTTTCAATAATTGCTGCAAATATTCACCAGAGGGGGGAATGTTTATTCATTTGCTTAATTCCTAATAATGTTTTCTGCGATGGTAATATTTTGTTAGTCTCTCTTAGATTTAATTTGGCATCTGACCAATTGAGTTTATGCTTTTAAGCAAACGGTGCAGGCTCTGAATGTTTAGCATCTCATTCATGTTATTTGTTCCTAGATTTAGTACCCATACAGCCTGTTGGCTGTGTTATTTTCTAATGAGAATTTTATAAAATGCCTTGGAGGCTCATTATAATTTAAGCCTCTTTCCTTCCATTCAAATGAACCCCATTTTAAAATGCAGCATTTTTTGCCATTAAATGAATGTTGGCTCTGGAAAACCCAGGCATCTCTCTGTAGAGCCCATCTTGCTGGACCTGGGAACACCAGCTATGTGTGAGATGCTAAAACTCACCCTTCCAACCTCAGAACCTCTTCCTCTATTCTTTTTTTTTCTTTAAATATATTTTATTGATTTTTCACAGAGAGGAAGAGAGAGGGACAGAGAGTTAGAAACATCGATGAAAGAGAAACATCCATCAGCTGCCTTCTGCACACCCCCCACTGGGGATATGCCCGCAACCAAGGTACATGCCCCTGACCGGAATCGAACCTGGGACCCTTCAGTCCGCAGGCCGACACTCTGTCCACTGAGCTAATCTGGTCAGGGCGTCTTCCTCTATTCTTTTACTTTAACATTCTTCTTCTCTGTCAGTGGTTAAAGTGAATGTTGATAACGATATATCCTGCTTAGTATTCCTAGAGAGTCACAGGAAGCCATATAATATATCTTGTTAATTTTCTTTACTTGAGTGAGAAACTTTCTTGTTTTTTCCCAGTTTTGTTGAGGTAAAATTGACAAAACAGCAATATATTTAACATGTGCAATGTGCTGATGCAATCTGTGTATGCATTGTGAAATGATTCCTACAATCAAGTCAATTAACACATTTATCACTTCACATAATTACATTTCATAACTAGTTTAATATCTACTCCTCAGCAAAGTTCAAGTATGAAATACAGTATAATAAACTATAGTCATCATGCTGTACATTACATCGTCAGAATGTATTCCTCTTATAACTGAAAGTTTATACCCTTTGAACAACCTCTCCTCATTTTCCCCATCCCATATCTTGCAATTCTTGCGTTAACCCTGAGACTATTGCTATTATTCTGTTAAGGAAACTCAAGCTCAGAGATGTCAGGCAACTTGTCAATTATCACCCAGCTAGCTCTACACTCAAACACATATTCTCTGGCTAAGAAATCCCATGTTTTGTTTCTATATCTCTCCAATGTATACTAATATAACTAGGATTATTCTACTGTACCCCAAGGCATACAATCTGTATGTGAACAGGTTTCACTATTAAAATAACGGTATCTCTAATGACTTTAGCCAATTGTTTGTATTTCTATGGGTTGTACCTCACAGAATAAATCTCAGCTGAATTCCATTTGAAATCTTTCAAGTCTATAGAGTAGCATTATTTCTTTCCATTTTATTCTACAAATTAAACAATTACATTCTTTTATCTGTAACTCATTATCTAGCATAATTTATCATTCACCTAGCTATCATGGCCACTCTTCTTTGATCATATTCTGCTTTCTGTGTAATCTGACTAGTACAGAATAAAACAATATTAGCATCTTCTAACTTCTAGACACTCTACTCTTGTTGAGCCTACCCAACATGGAATTGTTTTGGTTTTGTTTTGTCAGATGCATGACATACTTAACTCATGCCACTGATACTGTGGGTTAAGTCTTCTAAGTCCTCCTTACATATTTGGCTATTGAGGCCCTTCCTCCCTCTACCTTGCATTTGTACAGTTAGCAGGGGGAGTACCTTGCATCAGACACCTTTTAGGCACCACTTCAGACACTCATGCCTCCAGCCACCGCTGTGGAGACCAGCTTTGCACGGTTCTGTCCATCTGCACACAGGGGCAACCCAACAGCACATCACCTCCTTCCTATGCCGTCTGTTTCTTGCCTCCCAACTTGGTCACCCTGTTTATGCACATTAGGAATGTGAGGGGGTTAACACCTGATGGAATGGATTTTGATCAGTAGGATAAGGAGCTGGTGTATAAATCCCCATCCTAGACAGACTACTTGAGATGGAGTTTCTGAAGCCTCTGAGAAGGTAGTTCCACAACGTCAGCCATTCTCAATAATGCCAGCTCAGTAAGCACCCTTGCACCGCTGTCCCTCTCCTTTTTACTCTCTTCTGCTTCTCTCTGATTCTATTTCTTAATAAGATAGTGGTGGATAAGCCTTAGGCTCAAGCTCTGCTTTCTGGGGAAATCCAGGCAAAGACCAATTATAGAATGTTAACATCTTTCTTACATTTATTCTATTTTAAATTGAAAGCATTCATATTTTTAAGAGATTCTAATTCCTTCATCTAGAATATTTGTTCTTCCTTTCATCTTCATATCCTTGATTTGGAGAGTAAAGACTTTTCAAATATCTGATAAGGGCTTGATCATAATTGAAAGCTATATAGTTTGATACATATTTTTTAGTATCAAAGGGGAGTAAAGAAAAAGTAGTTCTATAGATTTAGTACTTATACCGGGTGAAGGTATAAAGAAAATATTTTCACTACAAATATTCCAAATTAAAGTAGGTGCATCCAGCAGGACAGAAAGACCCACTGGCTCCTCGAGAATAAGTATTACTTGCCATTCTTCCTCAGATTGTACTTGTCAAACCACATCAACTTCCAATTTTAGTGATAAAGGTCTACATCAATGATTATTTTCAGTTTCATAAAAGACATCTGTCTATAGGCTGCTTACTTATGTTTAAAATAAAGCTTACACCTCATTAAATCTAACCACTTGCTTAAAGAATGTAGTACACAATTTATGAAATCTAACAACTTGCTTAAAGAATGTAGCTAGAATGAACCTTAGAAATTTTCCAGTTCTTGCTTCCAGGGGCACTTTTCAAATAAGGAAACCGAGGCCCAGAGAAGTGCGGTGGCCTATTCTGAGTCAAAAGGGAAAAAATAACCACAGAGCTTGGACTAGATTGCTAAACCCAAGGACTTTTCATAGCACTCATTTCTAGCCTTAAAACAGTAAGAGCTTTTTGTTGTATTCTGAGAAATTCCCACTGGGGATAATCCATTGAAATGTGTAACTGTGGCTGAGAAGAAAACAGTTTGTAAAACCTATTTTTGGTATTTTAGCATTTTTAAGTCTCTTTTTAACTGTTGATTATAGACGTTCTTTCTTATTCTCAAAGAACCCAAATCCTGATACCTGTAGCTTCAAGAGTATATCCTGAATCTGAACACTCTCATCTTCTCCATTCCTAAATCACAGTCCAAAAAGTTGTCTTCTCCTTAAATAGCTCTTAATTGGTCTACCGCCCTTCTCTCTTCAATTCAACAGCATATTACCTACAAAGCAGTCAGTGTGACCTTTCTGAATGTAAATGTAATCATGACATTCCTTTGCTCAAAATCTCCCAAGGGCTGCAGATTAAAATTCAAAGATGGCCCCCAAGGCTCTTTATGGTCTGGCCTCTGTCTACCTTTCCAATCTATTAGTCTAGAACAGTGGTTCTCAACCTTCCTAATGCCGCGACCCTTTAATACAGTTCCTCATGTTGTGGTGACCCCCAACCATAAAATTATTTTCGTTGCTACTTCATAACTGTAATTTTGCTACTGTTATGAATCATAATGTAAATATCTGATATGCAGGATGTATTTTCCTTATTACAAATTGAACATAATTAAACCATAGTGATTAATCACAAAAACAATATGTAATTATATATGTGTTTTCCGATGGTCTTAGGTGACCCCTGTGAAAGGGTCATTTGACCCCCAAAGGGGTCGCGACCCACAGGTTGAGAACCACTGGTCTAGCACTTTCTCTTCACTCATTTTCTAGTAGCCAGTATGGCTGTTCAGTATTCCTCAAACAGACCAATCTTGTTGCCACTTCAGAATCTTTATGGTTGATGTTTTCTCTGCCTAGCCCTAGAATGTTCCTCTCCCAGATTTTTAGCATTTGTGTCTTTGCAGCATGCAGGGGTCTTCTCATGTCACTTCCATATAGTCCTACCCTGACTAACTGTCACCTCCTTCTTCCTCTGTATCCTCTCATGTGCTCTTGCTTTATAGCTATGATCACTATCTGAAGTGTGATGATAACATAGTGAATACATATATTTTGTGTCTTACTCGACTGTAAACTCTAGAGGTCAAGGAATTTATATTGCCTATCTCAGTATCTGTAGCAGCAGTGCAGGGATGTTGCTGAATAAGTATTTATCAAATGAATGAATAGATAAGGTTATAAATCTTTACTACAGAGAAGTCATTTTCTGAAAACATATGCCCTTATGATCTTAGTTCCCATTCCCCAGCAGTTATCCTGTTAACTAACTAAATAATTCACTATTAATAGAGAGTCAATCAAGAAAGCAAGTAGCCAATACAGGCTATTATAGTGCATTGAATTGTACCATGCACTAGAATGGCTGGAACTTGAATGTCAAAGCATTTGGCTGCAAGTTATTTACTGCTTTTGGACCGTAGAGATGGTTGTATTTAAATGATCTCATAATAATAACAGAGCTCCTAGATGGCCTATCATCAATTATATTATTGCTTTATGCTCTGTGAACAATATCTAATTAGTCCCCACAGCATTCCTGGTTGGAAACAGAGGGAACTGAAAAGCCATGGACATAGACAATATCATGGGTGCCTTTATTGTATGAATGGAACTCTGTGGATTCAAAGAGCAAGTTTTCTTCTCTCTTTTAGACCTGCTCTGTCCAGCTTATTATATTTACCACCAAATACTAGAGTGTACTAGTATTCTTTCTATGTGCATTTGTTATAAATTTAGGGAGTTGGAGTTTTTCTTACAATATTATGTAATAAAATTTTTTCTAAAGGAACCTTAAATGATGCATTGTGGGGGGGTGGGGATGTCTCAAAGGAATGGAATCCAATATAACATAATGGATCATTAAAATCAGCCTGAATTGGATTCAAGCCAAGGGGTAAACTTTTCTAGCTGTATAGTTTGGGGCAACTTAGTAAGCTAGTCTGAGTCTCATTGCCCTCTTTTGTAAAATTGAAGCAATAGCAGTATTCACTTCAAAGACTGCTGTGATGACTAGAATGAGACAATGCATGAAAACCGTGCAATAACTGGCAGAACGAGAGTGCTTTATATATGTCATCTGTTATCATCACTTTTTTAAAGCATCAGTCAATAGGTACTTATTGAAAGACATATTACATTAAGATAACGTAATTGAGATGGTGGGGGAGAAAATACTGACTCTGCCTAATATAAGCTTTTGATCACCTTGCTGAAACAGTAGTAGGCATACTCTCAATGAAATGTTAATGAGAAAAACTGCAAATATGGTAAAGCTTATAGCAACAGATGTAAGGTGCAAGAGAAGATTCTTAGGGAAGATGATCTAGTTTGTTTCACAATGGGGATGAAATTCAGGAAGTATTGATAGAAAGCTGACATTTAGAAAGTTAGACAAGGAAGTCCAGTAATTCTTTGGTGAAAGAAATGTTGCTAATGTTAAGTCCTATTGTCTGTGTTCATTGCTGCTTATCCTGTATCCACTTCTGTGGATACTTCTGTGGAATACAGGCCCCTGGAAAGTTTGGAAATACTTGTTAGCTTTATTCTGGTGCCAAATATACCTGAAAATAAGGGAATTGTATTTATTCAAGGATGTTATTTTATACCAACATATCAATCACCTTATTTTTGGATATCTGAAAATTACAGTTAGTTTTTCTTCTTTGTATTATAGTAGTTAATGTAATGAATGCAAAAAATTAAAAGTATTAAAGCCATGCATAAGTAAGCTTATCCTTCCTGGGGAAAAATTACCTTGCTTCTAGATCACACAAAAGAAGTAAAAAGATGAGTGAATTTAATGCTTTTCCCCAAACATTTCTCCCATATGCACTTTTTTTTCTCTAGTTAGAAACACAAATTACATTACATTATGCTTATTAAATAGTTCAGTAAAAAGTGGGACTCTAATACAAAATGACTGCTCTAGCCTGAAAATGGGACTTCCTACAGGGCTTTTATGAAGTGTGACCTCATTCCATTATTAATAATACACTTTGTGAGTTTTCTTTCATCCATTCATCTTGCAAGAGCATTGCTAACATTAACTAATTAATCCTCTTGTCATCTCCGTGAACAAGGTAAGGCATTTATCTCATGTCTCAGTATGCCAGGGTGAAGCTTGGGCAAAAACTGCTTGACAGGGGTTGATGAATGGGTGGTGCCCAGGTGACAGTGAAGAGCTGAATTTAAGAAGAGGGCTGCTTCAACTTTTCTGGCACAGACCCTTGCCTCACAGGCAATCTGAGGACTGTCTCCATATACACTTGGCTCAAATATATTCCCATCTGTTTGGAAGGCATGGTGCCCAAGCAGGCACTGGTCAGAACTTTGGTGCTGTGAATAGGAGATGAGCACTTTTCTAGATAGTCTGTGTCCCCCTGCCATGTGACATCTGTTTTACCAGATGTCTCACCTCTGGGTCCATTGGTACGCCAGCCCTGTAGCTATGTGTCTATTCACAGCACAGCTGTTGCTATGTAAATGCCAAGGAACAAAATAAATGATAGGGCTATTGTGTGTGGTGTGTGTGTGCGTGTGTGTGCGTGTGTGTGTGTGTGTGTGGTGTATGTGTATGCATGTATTTGTTGGGGTGGGGGTTGGCAGATACCTAGGGCTCAAGGTTCATAATAAACTTAAATAGCACTGCTCCCAGAGGCTACAGCAGGGAACACTAAGACACCTGCCTTAGCTGTCAACGTGGATGCCTCAATGTATATTGCTTCTAGAATCAAATACCATGTAAGTCTTCTGCCCCAGAAGTCTGGATCACAAAGTTAAAAGGGACACAAAATCTCCCTCAAATAGAAGCAGTCATAGGCATATTGGAGTTCTCCTTAATGGTCCTTTCATGTTACCATTCATCAACAGATATCTTTTGAACACATCTCCAAGGTATCCAAGGTATGTAGCCTAATAATAGATGAATAAAGAGCTACAGAGAAATTATACCTGGCACTGTCTTTAGAATAAGATCTAAACTTATGAAAGAGTTGAGTAATCAAATAAGGTAGCCAGTGGTAGGCATCTAAGGGAACGTTTGCTGTGGGTTCTAGGGCAAAGGAAATGATGTCTTAATGGTGAAGGTCAATTTCCTGCATTTGCCTTAGAAACAAAGTATCTGGACATGGAGAAAAAACTCAAAAAACATAACAAAGGAAGGTGTAGGTATGTTATTTTCTCTGCATGGTAAGTTAATTTAAAAATAAATGAGTATAAATTGTGAAAGATGTGTTTTCACATTTTTCAACTCTTAATCTACATCTTAGCGTTAGTTAGATAAAACCTGAAGAAATCACATCAGAATTGTACAATCCAAGGTAATTAAAGGATATTTGAATAGAAAATGAAATATTGCAATTTGGGGACTTTATATATCTGTCAAAATTCACACCAGAGAGTTTTTAAATTATCCTAAAGATGTTAAAAGTTAGACTGTCGGTAGAAAAATTACATGGGCTCTACCAATCTTGAAGAAGTTTAGAAAACCAGCCCTGGCCAGGTAGCTCAGTTGGTTAGAGCATTGTTCCAAAATACCAAAGTTGCAGGTTCAATCCTCAGTCAGGGCACATACAAGAAGCAACCAATGAATGCATGAATAGATGGAACAACAAGTCTCTCCCTCTCCTCTCCTGTCCTCTCCTGTCCTCTCCTCTCCTCTCCTCTCCTCTCCTCTCCTCTCCTCTCCTCTCCTCTCCTCTCCTCTCCTCTCCTCTCCTCTCCTCTCCTCTCCTCTCCTCTTCTCTTCTCTTCTCTTCTCTTCTCTTCTCTCTCTCTCTCTCTCTCTCTCTCTCTCTCTCTCTCTCTCTCTCTCCTTTCTCTCTTCTCTCCCTCCCTCTCTGTATCAAAAAAATGTCAACATAAATTGGCATTTAAAAAAAGTTGAGGAAGCCAGCAAACTTTGCCATCCAATAATCTGAGGGAAACACTTGAGTTCCGGGGCCTTCAGAGCCTCCTGTTCTACCTCCTTTATGACCCTGCCACTTTGTAATATAATGCTAGTTGTGCACCTTGAAAAGAGTTTTCTATGCAAGGTGCTTGTCAGAGTGCCTCAGGGCAGAGAGTAGGAATTGCCTGACTTATAGTACAAGTTATATTTTAGTGTGAATTCACCAATGTATGATTGCATACTTGAGATTTGCTCTACACTAGAGATTTGCTCTACATTTTGCTTTCATTGTAATATACAATCTCATATGAGACATATAGCCATTGCACCTCCACAGAATATGGGAGTGAACCAAATTACCAAAAACACTTGGTAATGGCTCAGCAACAAACTGGCTTACATGGGTTCTCTGGTGTAAAGAATAGTTAGTAGTTGAGATTACAGCCAATAGGCAGAGGATGGGTAGAAAATAGAAAACTCTGTAACTCACTACAAATCACGGTTAACAAATATTGACACTCAGGACAATTACACAACCATTACTAAGTTGGCAGAGCTTCTATGCAATTCCTTTCTTACTTCCCCCCATTTAATCTTGTGTATCTACCTGTCATAAAGATTTTATACTATTCAGAGCCCTAAGTTCACTCTTTACCTAATGATAGGTTATCATTTAGCAAAGCCATGTCTTGTGTCCTGGCATTTAGAATAGAAATTAACAGATTTTTGTAACAATAATGGTGCCCTCTTCCTTCTAATTACTACCCACTGATATAGTGGTTTAATATATTGAGTCTAAACTTCAGTTATCCATACAGCTATTTAATTTAAATTTGAGTAATATTTTATAGCCAGGGCTAAATATTTAAATTAAGTGCCTCTAGCTTTATTTATAAGGCAAGATAAACTTTGACTCTGGACAATTCAATTCTAGCTCATTAATTTCAAGATTTTTTAATTTCCCTTCACCACCTTCCATGGGTCATTTTTAAACCCAACAGAATTGGTACATAGGCTGAATTCAGGTGAAATGCTACTATATTCCAACTATTTCAGCAATTATCCCAATTTCTTAATGATACCTGTGATCATGAATTGACAGTTTCATCTGTAGGTGTGATATTTACATGATTAAATGCAGGAGAAACTGTTTTTTAATAATATAAATCAGTTTCTTTTTTTGGTCCTATATGCCTTCCACTTATCATCAAAAAACAGTCGGTCTTTTTCTGGTACCAAATCACAGTACACATTTACAAGACATTTTGTTAGGACAATAACTAAATGTGTGCCATCACTGCACTCTTGAAGACTATGGCTGGAATTAACTATTTTGACAAAGGCCTGTTTAGAATGTTAATTTGGGTTCCATCAAGAGACTATCATGAAGAGCTCTATTGTGCGGTGGACAGTCCTAGAAACTGTCCTTTATGAAAATCCCCAAATCACTGATCTGAGACAGCTCTGACCCAGGTGTTGATGCCATTCTTCCAATGTTAATCTCTGAACAGTGGCTAATGTGGATGATAGATGCCTTATACCTGTCTCATAAGACTCATAGGAGACAAAATATGCAGAGGACCCTGCAGATTGGCCCACTCAACCCTAAGCTAAATCTTCTCTACCAGGCTTCCTATACCACAGCGTTAGAAATCTAAAGCTTTAGTTCGGAGACACCTTAGCATTAAGCTCCAGATGCAGCTTACATTCTGCCACATGGGTATAGTTGTACAAAGTTTGGAAGGAAGAACTGGGCATCAGCAACCACAGGGAGGAGATGGTTGCTCCTTGCAAGGTAGAGAGACCTAGGCACTTGCTCCTTATGGCAACTGTGGTGAAGGTTCTAGTCATCTTATCCAGAGAGCACCACAGGCTGGGAGCAGCAGCATGGAGGCCAATGGGTTTCTCTGGAACTCCATTTCTCCTAGTTGGTTTTTTCCCCCCATCTGTGTACATCCAAGCATAATTTGAGACTCCTCCTGGAACTTATTATAAGCTACTTAATGCCATCTAACAAACCCCTCCTGTTCACATGCATGGGAATTAATTATGAGGGCTGCATCAGATCTCGAATTTGCAACCCTCTTGATTAATTAACCACATCTGAAGAAGTATTTTGAAAATGATCAAGACACTAGCTAGCTTTGAAAGGAAGAGTCATACCAAAGGTGTATTGATTTACTTCAAAATATAGTAAGATCTTCTTAGAAAACAAAGTCTCAGCATCAAACTATTGAACTTATATAATCAGCACAAGTTTTGAAGCATAAGGTCTTTATTTTCTGGTAGAGGCTGAAATATAAGTCTGAACAGACATATCTGCAAGTAAATTTATAATTCATGATGATCCTTTTTTTCTAGTTCTTTGCTTTCTTGTCAAGTGCCCTCCCTCTTCTCACCATCCCCAATTCATATCTGTTTAGAATTAAAATTATTATGTATATACAAGATGTTAAACAGTATCAATGCATAAGAATTGTAAAAGCCTATAAATTGGTCTTCCATACAGATATTATCTATAAGGAGTCATTTACTCTAGACTCTTTCAACTGTAAGAGAGAGGCTCAACCCTAAAGAAGAGATATTTGATTGGTTTTGGGAACTGGAAACTATATGGGAAGACATGGTGTTTGTCACAATGGGTGTAGGAACTCAGGGCTGACCTTCATCCCTCTTCTTTTCATGTGTTTGTTTCAATTCTTAGGTGTGGGGAAGGTTATTTTTACCAGGGTCCTATTCACATATCCTCAGCCACATAATCCTAAAGGCACGGCGCCTTTCCTTAAGCTCAAAACAAGTTTATTGGGGGAAATACTGGCTGATAACTAGAAGCACATATTCACCTTGCTTCAATCACTGTTGCCTGGGTATAGACTACGCTAGGCCAGGGCTGATTTCCACAAGCATCAGCAAGTTTAAGGACTGTAATTAGGAGCCCAAGCAGCCACAATTTTGGAATGGGGGAGAAGAAATCTAGGATGCTGGACAGAAGAAACACAAAGGTCCCCTCTTGATTAAAAAAAAAAAAAAAGGAAAAAAGCCAGCCCTGACCGGTGTGGCTCAGTGGATAGAGCGTTGGCCTGTGGACTGAAGGGTCCCAGGTTCGATCCCGGTTAAGGGCATGTGCCTTGGTTGCGGGCACATCCCCAGTGGGAGGTGTGCAGGAGGCAGCTGATCAATGTTTCTCTCTCATCGATGTTTCTGACTCTCTATCCCTCTCCCTTCCTCTCTGTAAAAAATCAATAAAATATATATATAAAGGGAACAAAGCCTTAGCTGGTTTTCTCAGTGGATAGAGCATTGGCCTGTGGACTGAAGGGTCCCAAGTTTGATTCCTGTTAAAGGCACATGCCTGGGTTGTGGGCTTGATCCCCAGTAGGGGGCATGCAGGAGGCAGCCAATCAATGATTCTCTCTCATCATTAAGGTTGCTATCTCTCTCTCCCACATCCTTCCTCTCTGAAATCAATAAAATATATATTTTTTTAAAAAAGAAAGAAAGAAAAAGGCATTCTCAGTGCTTATTCTCATATAAACTAAAAATGCATCTCCAGATGCTTCTTTATGATGTACATTCCATCTTCCTTATCTATCCATCCTGGCATGTAAACTTCTTTCCTTCAAATGAGGTAGTCAAGATATAATCACACATGCTCATATAAAAAAGCATTTTATGAGGAACAACTAAACAAAAGAACAATATACACTCTCAGATTATATTCTAGCATTTTCCAAAAGCAGGGCAATACGGTCTGGCAACAGCCTCAGTATATACTACACTGTATTGTCCCTCACAACTTAAAGTCATTACCTTGTCTCATGTAATCACTTCAATAACTCTATTAGGTAGATGATGATAATTTGTGTCTATTTTTTATTTTAAATTTAATGTTGAAAGTCTTACATATGCCCCCCTTTTTTTCCCCATTGACCACTTCTAGCCCATCCCCCGCCTCACCATAGGCCTTCACCACGCTGACTTATGCCCATTTTATAGCATATCATTATTTTTTCTACCTATTTTATAGGTGAGAATACAGAGAAAGGGAGGTAAAATAGCTATCCAAAGTCTTAGAGTCATTCATTGTCAAAGAGGGGGATTTTTATCCAGTTAATGGGATACCTAAAAAATGTACTCTTTCTACTATATTTAAAACAGGCCACTCATGGGGTAAACTATTGAAGAAAAGTTTATCAGTCCATTCTAGTGAGTTCTGGAATACCTTAGAAAACGTCTGATGTATAGCATGACTCTCTTGGGGTAGGGCGTTGTGTTCAATCTAACAAGATGTACATTGATGCCAAAACCAGTTTGGCTCAGTGGATAGAGCGTCGGCCTGTGGACTGAAAGTTCCCAGGTTCGATTCCGGTCAAGGGCATGTACCTGGGTTGCAGGCACATCCCCAGTAGGAGATGCGCAGGAGGCAGCTGATCGATGTTTCTCTCTCATCGATGTTTCTAACTCTCTATCTCTCTCCCTTCCTCTCTGTAAAAAATCAATAAAATATTTTTTTTTTAAAAAAGAAGTACATTGAGTGGAAAAATTCAGGGAGCCCAGGCAACTTCTGTTACATGAGACAGTATTGAAATGATCGTATTCCCTATGAGAAGAAAAGCTCCTAGTATCTCTCCTCCCTGGGCTTTGCATGTGCCAGCCCTACGATCATGATCTCTCAAACACCGCCGGAGTCGGGAACCCAGAGGTCTTCACTGATGTCCCCATCCTCGCTAGATGCAGGAGCTGCCACAGCACCTCGATGACAATGTCTCATCTTGTCCTTAGGACCCTGGAGATGTGTTTTCAGCCTCACTCACAGATTTCCTCAGCAACATGCATTTAGCCACCACAGTGTACCAAACTTGCAGAGCAAGTTGTTTTCCCTTGTTATTTTATAAAATGTCTAATGTCAGCTTCGCCCTAATAGCACTCTCTCTCTCCAGGGACATCTAAGTGATTTTTGATCATCTAAAAGCCTCTGTGTTGCAAGCAATGGTTATGACTTAAAAAGGAAAACAGGGTGGGGGCGTGCGAAACACTTTCAAACTCACTCACTTCTGGGTTCTCACAAATACCCTCTCAGATATGTGAGGCAGATCTGCACATCTCAGTGGAACAGATGGAGAAACTAAAACCCCCAGAGTCAGTGACTTACTGAACCTCCCTAATGATTTAATGTTTTTATTTTTTTTAAAAAAATATATTTTTATTGACTTCAGAGAGGAAGGGAGAGGGAGAGAGAGAGAGAAGCATCAATGGTGAGAGATAATCATTGATCAGTGCCTCCTGCAAGTCCCCTACTGGGGATCGAGCCCGCAACTCGGGCATGTGCCCTTGAACAGAATGGAACTCGGGACCCTTCAGTCTGCAGGCCAGGCTCTATTCACTGAGCCAAACCGGCCAGGGCTGAACCTCTCTAATTATTTAGGGGAAGTTAGGAGCTGGAGTCAAACCTTCCCAATCCCATATCTAAGTCTTCCTAAGTCTTCTGTGAGACAAGTGGCTTTCATGTTCCTATTTTAAAATTATATATATATATATATATATATATATATATATATATATATACACACACACACACACACACACACACACATATATATATATATATATATATATATATATATATATATATATATATATTACTTTTATATAGTGCTGCCCAATATACAAAATAGGTAAGAGGAATGACTTTATATGAATGTAGGAGGACTAAGACCAGGCCCACCATGGCAACCCCTGAGCATCATGGCAGAAGGCCTATTACTGTTTGAGAAGCTCAGAACCTGGACCAGGTTACCAACTCCTCCTGTCTCTCTAGTCTACTCCGGCGGGGCATAGCTTCCCACGTGGGGTGCCAGGAATGTTTTAAAGATGTGCTGAAATCTTGATTCCCCTCAGCCACCAGGAATGCCCAGGAAACTTGAGTTTTCTGGAGGGAATCTTCTCTACCTAACAACAGCCTCTGTGCCTCAGTGTGCTACACGAAGATAGGTTTGTATGTCAGGAACCACCACAGAAGTCTCAGGAGGGCTCTGACATAACATGATTTCACTCACTAGATTCAAATTAACTCCACAGAAAGTTCCTGTAACCAGCCCCCTCCTACCTGAATAATGCCATCTTTTCTACCTTCATTCATTACTGGTTGTATAAGTTCTCACATTTGTCCAAAGCAGATTTCCTCAACAAAGAGATAAGTTTCCAAAGAATTCCTCTTTGATTTTTTTGACTCATATCAAATTAATCCCTTTGTTTAGGTACCTCAGTTATAGCTTTTTTCCAATGGTTCTTTATGATCCAGTGGTAGTTGTTTTCACTATACTAGGTGATGCTTAATAAAATCCTTCCTAGCTTCTCTTCGCAAGTAGAACTTTTTTGTTTTACTTTTTTAGCAAGGCCCTGCATGCTAACCACCATTATATCAGGGTATCCTTAATTCATTCCACAATTGTCTTAGTCATTATTTTAATTCCCTTAATGGGCCATGTCCTTCCTGCCACAGGCCCTTTGCACATAAAATTGCTCATCACTAGATGCCACCTCTTTTTTATCTAGTCAACCTTTCTCATCCTTGAGATTTCAGCTCAGGTGTCACATCTTCAAGGAGCCTGTCCTAATGCCACAGGTTAAAGTGATTCCCTCTGTTCTCCACCATAAATCTTTTCTTCATGCCATCTGTTCATTATTTTCACATTTACTTACGTGTTTGATTATTGCTGGCCACGACTAATGGACTCTAAGATAGCAAGACTATGTCAGGTTTTTTCCCCTCCGTTCTTATGCCTGCCATATAACACACTCTTAAAGAATTGTTATGTGGATGAATCAATGAAGTTAGTACTGAAGTTACAGGTTCTAAGAAAAATCAGGAGAGAACCAGAAAGATAATTTTAAAAAAAAGTTGAAGTACTAAAGTACCTTTCAGAACTAAAACAAAGGTGGTAATAGCAGTGAAGTAGAAAGTTTTGAGAATCAAAGGTAAACAGAGAAAGTGCTTTGAAAAACTAAAGTTGCAAATATTGCTTTTAGTCTTAAAATTAACAATGCAAAGTCAGTTCGGGATTTAACCATAAATTGTTAAGAGGTGTTTTTTAAGAATTTTTTGTCAAAAGTAATTTGTTTTTCATTCCTTATTAAAATTACTCTATAGCTATCCCCGCCTCCCCCCCTCCCCTTTTAGTGGAAAACTTTGTTAGTCAAGTCTCACATTTTGCCAACTGTACCAAGAAATGAAAATGATGATGTGTAATCGGAGCCAGCAGCAACGATGTCAGGACAGGTTCAAGTGAAACACATCACTTAAGTCAAAATTTATAGCCCTGACTGGGCTATGCTGTGCTGTGCATTTCAGTTCAGGGCCAAGAAGAGATTTATCAAAGGAAGATAACAAGATGAATGGAAGTTGCAGGTAAGAGTTCTGAAACTTTCGAGAACTAGAGGAAATCTTGAAACTTTGTGTTTAATCTCTGTAAATTGTACTTCCAGGTATAATTACAGGCTAACATCTGATGTATTATACCGGTGAAAATAAAAGAAAGACTCTGGGCAAGCATGTGTCTAATGAAGCTAAGAAGGCTCCGTAACAGGACACGTGACTGTAAAATACCAATGGGAACCAGACAGGTACCTTTCCTGGGACAGCAGTCAGCGCTGGGGATTGAAAAAAAAATGGATCATGTGCTTTTTCAAGAAGGTGTCCCCTGTGGTTCAGTTCCAGCCAGTGGTTACCAGGCTGAAACACAGGTCTTTTGGGCACAGTTTTTCAGATTTTTTAGAAACAGCCAGAAATTTAGATGATTATGTGAAGTTTGCTGGTTCCATAATGTCAGCAACATATTAAAATTTATAAAGTCTTTGTGGGCCAACTCCTTGCCTATCAACTGGAGGTCAACTACAGGCCACATTCTACCAGAATATAGCATATATGCAAACTCTGTATTATGTTCATTCTTTTTTTTTTTTTTTCAATCCCTTTCCACCTATTTTTTTTTTCCAAACTCATCTTGTTTCATCTTATTTCCCCCATGGATCTTTGCTGGTGTTCCAGACTTTTAAAAAAAATGTTTATTGAATATTGAATATTTTTCCTGAAACTATAAAAAATGAAAATAAATGGAGAGAGAGTTGGTGGGGAGAAACTGGACTAATCTCAGTCAGTTTTCTTTTCTTGGGCAATTAGAGCTCGGTGCTGAGACTCAGGTTAAAGTTTCACTTTTACTAGTATATGGGCTTTCAAAGAAAAAAACAATACATTGTTCTAACTGGAGCTGAAAAGCCTGTGCATCACTGTGTAGATCTTACACTTCAGGACAAAAATAACCTAAGATGACTCTACATTAGCTAGCTAATAATGCTCTATCACATAAAATGGCAACACAAATATCTCTGATTTTAAACTGTGGCCTAGCTCAGCATGTAAGTAACGCATTTGGGAGTAAACCTGGTAATTTTGTGGTGATTATTTATTGAGTCTTCAAGGCCACAATGCTATAAAGTGGGAGACCTGCAAAGCACGGGGAGACAGGATGCTAGGAAGAGAGGATTGGGTTGGGAATTGGAAATTAGGTTCCAGTCCCAACTCTGCTGTCAACAGCCGTAAAAACCTCTCTGCTCCTGGGCTCATTACTTATTTACTATTTATACCTTACCCATTTCCAAAACAGATTGGAGGTGGCTTCCAATAAAAACCACTAATGTATCAGCACTCTTTTACAAGGTAATAGCCTGAGATTTAAAAGATGAAAAGTTTAGCAGCAAATCTAAGCTAAGGCAGGACACTGTAATGGAGCTATTGTTAACTTCGTGCTACACAATAAAACGGAAAACAAATTCTATCTCTTTCATAATCTATGGGTCTCAGTTTCCTTATCTACGGAATGGTGGGAAGTGAGAGTTGGGTGAAATTACTTTCCAGTCTCTTGTCAGGTTCAAGTGTTTCTGTTACAAAGTGATGTGTGCAAAGTGAAAAGAGTTCCTCACGGTCTGTACACTCAAGCACCAGCAGGGCTTATGGGAAAAGTTGGAGTTACATAGGTTAAATAACTCATAACATATGTAACTTTTTAATCAGAGAACCATAAGAATAAATTACAATGATAATAAAAATACTGGCCTGGTTATAATAAATGCAAAATTCCAAATAAGTAAAGAAATACTATAGTGCTTAGACTTTATTAAGAAGGTACTTAATATAGGTCATTGTAAACCTAGGTAAGGAGATATTGAGTCTGATGGGTTCAAGGACAAAATGAACACAGACCAGGCACAACATACAATTATAACTTCAAGACAGAACATGAGGCCAAACTGAGCCAAGACAAAGTACATGAGTAAAGAAACCTAGGGTATGCCTCTTCATTCCTCAGAAGACGGCTCATGTATTTTGAGTTCACTCACAGAAGAATCTGTGACTGAGAACTGATCAGGCTAAGATAACCTGTGTTTCCATGAAGAAGTCTTAGGGTTTCTTATGTCGGACCTCACAAACATGGAAAGTACAGTTATACATAATGTTGATTTGGCCAATATTCTGAAGAGAAGGACTAGAAAGCTAAGAAGTTGTGCAAAACAAAAGCTATATGAGGAATATGGCCATGAGGAAGTTATAATCTAAAATGATGGTTGGGCAAGAAAATATAGGGTAATTTGGGGGAAGGGGACACATAAAATGGCACTAGAAAATCATGAAAAAGTTCACAGTGACTGTTGTAGTAATTTCAGTAAAGAAAACTTGCTCAGCCAAAAGAGAATTCATGGAAGCATTGGGGAAAATGGAAGGAAATGTTTAGCCATTCCTATGTTTTGGGATAAAGTTTCTTTAAAACAGTGTTATTCAACCAGGGGCAATTTTGCTCCTCAAGTGGTACTTGGTAAATTCAGGAGACATATTTGGTTGTTGCAATGAGGGTAGTGCTACTGGAATATAATGGATGGAAACCAGGTATGCAATGCAAGAACTGGCTGCCACAACCAAGAATTATCTGGCCCCAGTTGTCAATAGTTCCATAATTGAGAATCCCTACTTTAAATAAAGATAGGGCTAGTTTTGCAGTCTGGATCACTGCTTTAAACTTAATTAATGAGTTTTTCTTTCCTTGAGGCAATTTGCCATGACCCATTCCGCTTCCCATGACCTACGTGGAAATCCTACAGATTTTTTTCCAACTCCATATGTGATGACCTTGACACCCATCTGTTCCCACCAACCTGATGCTTAGGATGCCTAGGATGCAGCTTGGCTCAACCCTATTCCAGGTCTGATGCCTTTCAAATTATCCCCTTTAAATTCTCTTCTCATATTTAGTTCTTTTGACCTCTAATGGGTTGGTGTTTTAACTTACGAGGAAATGACCTTTGGGCCCTGATTATGACCCTTTCTCTTCCTTCAGCTTGGCTCTCTTTCTGATGCCCTGCATTTTATTATTCTCAAATGCTATTTACTAGTCAATGAAATGGAACAAAACAAATTAAAACTTCTTTGTGTACAACCAAGTTTCTAACTGTTCATTGGCCCCTTGGTGTTTTTCAAGGTATTACTATCATGGACAAACAGGGTCTTAACTGTTAAAATTATGAAACTAGTCCTTGAATTAATAACACTTAGTTTGAAGGAGATAAACTGAATCAGATAAAAACAAAAGAAATAGAATCAATAGCACTGCTTCTGCGGGTGCGGGGGGGTGGGGGGGGGAGTCTAAGACTATAACACTGGAGCAGAGGAAGGACCTGAACTTACCTTCTTCCATGGACACATGGAGTCTACAGCTACCAGTGGATCATTTTCTCCTGAAAATGGCCTAAAATCTAAATAAACTCCCTACAACAATGGTGATGATCAAAGGGCCACATCAAGACCGGCAGACGAGGCAGAGCCAGTCTTGAAAAAGCCCGCCCTCAGGGGAACAACACACAATAGAGAGGTGCTTCTCCCAGGGCCTTGAGGGGTTGATGCCCCACATCAGGTACTCCAAACCCTGGGAGCTGCACCAAAGAGTGAGCCCCCCAAACATCTGGCTTAGAAAACCAATGGCACTGAAGTCTAAGGGACCCAAAGTGCTATAGGAACAGAGGTTCCTCTCTTAAAGGGCTTGCATGTGACTTCACTCACATTAAGACACAGCAAAATAACCCAAAAGGTTGGAAAGTACCCAGACTATAAGAGAAGGAGATTCATTTATTAACCTAAAATCATCAGCTAGAGGAACAGGGGTTGGGGTGGGGGGGGGCAGGGGGCGGGTGGTTTAAAGGCTGTTTACTGGTGACAAAGGCCCTGACAGAAGCCATTATAGCACTCTCTGCCTAAACTGCTAACTCAGTTACTTGGACATGGTGCCCTCCTACCACCCTGATAAGACAGGTGGGAGTGAGTGAGCATTAATGGCACTATCCCACACTTGCTAAATCAGAGAGAGCCAGTGGTTGCAACACCCGCCTCCCCACCGCCCCCCCCCCCCCAACACACACACACTGCCTAGGTGGCAGGAAACCATGAATGCTGCCACATTCTCCATCCTTCCAGGCTAAAGTGAGCATGTGTGCACAGACAAGGCACTCTCCCACTATATTACTAAGCCTGCGGGCATGCGTGCTTAAGACAGCCAAATCATGTTCCCTGACCTTCCTGCAACCAATGTGTGAGCCCCACTCCTAACGGTGCGGGGGGGGGGGGGTGTGGGGGGAGGTTATGCAATCCACAAAAGGGAAACTTTTTATCTCTTTTTATCTGGTGGCCCCACAGGACTGTAACAATCCATAGGATAGATCTTGGCAGGCTACTGCACCTAGGGCACTGGACAATCAGCAGATTGAAACACAACCCTGGTCTACTTGTGAAAAGGGACCATTTATTTAGCTAGGAGCTTTAGCCTGAGGGACAGGCTTCAGGCTTCCCACACATGTAGAGGCTAAGGATTAAAGACTTGAACCTAAGACCTGCAAGCATAAAATTCCTAGAGGAAAACATAGGAGGTAAGCTCCTTGACAATGTTTTGTGGATCTGAATCCAAATGCAAGGGGAACAAAAGCAAAGGGGATACATCAACCTAAAAAGCTTCTTCAAAGTGAAGATCATCTTCAAAATGAAAAGGCGACCTACTGAATGAGAGAAGATATTTTCAAATTATACATCCAATAAGGGGTTCATTTCCATTATATATAAAAAACACATACAACACGGCAACAACAAAACCTATTAAAAATGGGCAGAGGATCTGAATAGACATTTCCTCAAAGATAATCAGATGGCCAACAGGCACATGAAAAGATGTTCGACATCACTAATTTTTAGGGGAATCCAAATCAAAACCACAATGACATATCACCTCACACAGGTTAGAATGGCTATTATCAACAACACAAGAAATGAGAAGCATTGGAGGGGATGTGGGGAAAAGGGAACCCTCACAGACTGTTGGTGAAACTGGCGATTGATGCAGCCACTCTAGAAAACAGTATGTATGTTCCTCAAGAAAAATAAGAATAGAACTACCAAAAAATATAGCTATTCCAATTCTGGGTCTTTATCCAAAGAATATAAAAACTAATTTAAAAAGATATATGTACCCATTATGTTCATTGCAGTAATAGCCAAGAGATGGAAACAACCTAAGTGTCCACAGGTGGGTGAGCAAATAAAGAGGATGTGGTACATATATGCAATGGAATCCTACTCAGCCACAAAAAAGGACAATGTCACAATTTCAACAGCATGGGCAGACCTTCAGGATATAATGGTAAGTGAAATAAGTTAGAAAGACAAAGACAAAGACCATATAATTCCACTTATTTGTGAAATCTAAAATAAATAAATAAATAAATAAATAAATAAATAAATAAATAAATAAATAAATAAAATAAAGCAAACTCATAGACACAGAGGACAGATTGTTGGTTACCAGAGAAGAGAGTTGCGGGGAGAGTGCATGAATGGGGTAAAGGGAGACAATTGTATGGTGATAGATAGTAATTACACTTTGGGTGCAATAACTTTGCACTATATACAAATATTGAATTATCATGTTGTAATCCTGAAACATGATAAAACAGAAAAAATGCATTTAAGGAAGTAGAAGAGATATGATCTTTTAATTACAGGAGGAGAATGATAGTGGCAAACAACTGATTGTGGCATCTCTCTTTTCCTGGGATTTAGAACACATTGCTGCACACTTGATGTTTAATCTAGAATCTTCTGTTTGGAAATCAGTAGAGAACTCAATTGAACCTTTGGGGTGACCTTGTGCGCCCAATAGTGGATCTGATTTGAATAGAACATTATTATATAAAAATCTGCCCTTTGCCAGCTGTTTCAAATGCAAATTCCATCTGAGGCTTCTTCTATAAGGGGCCATTAATGTCATTTTCTGACATTTTTCCTCATGATTGACATTTGCCAGAATTTTCTCCCCAGCCATTGGTTTGATTAATATTATTATTGCTTTTGGGTGGCGGTCTTCCCTCTCCCTAATCCTGTGAAAATCAGATGGCATTTTGTCCCAAAGCTAAAATTCTGCTTCTCCTGCACACACTCACCCCACTAGAAGCCCACAGGAGCACAAGAATGCAGCCTGCAGTAGATGGAGCAGACACCAAGGGAGTGTAGTGTGTTCTCCCAACGCCAGGCAAAGGGATGTCTCACTAATGCCCCAACAGCGGAGAGAGAGGCGATGCTTTCCCTCTGTACAGTAAGAGCTCCTCACTGTGAGGACATAGAGGGCCACCTCATGGGTAACACATCGACCCTTTCCCTCATCTCAATGGAAAACGGCATTACATGAACTAAAGCTGTATCTAAAAAGGTTTGTTAGAGCCCAACAAAAGGAAGTGCTAGCAATTCCTTAGCTGGCCTCTTAGAGACTATGCATGTGTGTACAATTGCATGCAGGTCTGTATGCATGCAAAAATGAATGCATCTCACTTTTTTTGCTCTTCACAGTGAATCCTGAATTTTAGGATTTATGAGCTGTCAGAATTTCAATAACTGAAAATGTCATCCTGTTTCTAATGATATATTTGATTAAGCCGTGCGGGTATGTGATGTTGTTCAGGAGTTTATTGAGATCGGTCAGTACATAAAATGATTTCTCTACTGGTAACCAATATTTATTGAACGCCTCCTATGTGAGTCAGACACTATGCCAAAGGTCCTACATGTGTTATCTTATTTAATTCCCCTGTGTCTTGAAATTATGTGTTCACCAAATCATTTCTTTCAAGAGAAATGTATTTTCCAGCCCCCTTCAATTGAGCTGGGACCGTGGGACTCCGTTATGGTCAGTAAAATGTGCACAGGAGCAATGCTTGCCATTTTCAGAGCTTGCCCTTTATGGCTCTCACATGCTCTTTGCACACAGGCTCTCTCTTTTTTCATTGGTGGGCTGCATAGGGAGGATTGGATCTGTAGTATTGTGTATATATGCATGCACATGAACACACTCACACATCCAAAGTTTGCATTAAATATTTTCTGCAAGGCCCTAGCCGGATTGGATAGAGCATCGGCCTGTGGACGGAAGGGTCCTCGGGGTTGATTCTGGGCAAAGGCAAGTACCTCAGTTGCAGGCTCCCCTCCAGCCCAGATCCTGGCCCAGGCACATGCATATATACATTTTTTTTCCTGCAGCCATTTAATAAATCACAGTGGTTAAAATGAGTTAAGAATGAGTGAAAATCACCAATGTCAGGAAAACATTAGTTGACCCTTATTCCTGCCAATTTATAGTACATATAAGGGATTATGAACATGGAAAAATGGGGTGGGGAGAATCACTGCAATGGTAAATGGAATATGTCTGAATAGAAAAATTACGAATGAGGCAGTCTAGGTCTCAAACCAGCTATCCAAATGCCAAGTGTAACTGAAATAGTGCTGCAGATCGTGGAGTAAGTTACAATGCAAACACCAGTGAACAGACTTGCAGGGTTATAAAGCTGATCAAACTAAGTGGGATACCTGGAGATGCAAGCATTAGACTATCACAGTTCACAACATGCCCTAATGTCCTAATGAGAAATCTAATCCTGAACTACTTGCCTAGTAATTATTTCACAAGATGACTAATCATAGAGGGAATTAAGAAATGAAATACATTAGAATTAGTGTCATTATAGAAATCAAACTGTACTTGTTTAAGGAGAGGGGGGAGAGTAACAAATTGAAGGTATTTTTTTTTAAAACCAGGAGTTGGTATAGATTTATCGACTACTTTTCTTTGAATGTTGGAGTTCTATTCAATTTTACTGACAATGTATCATGACCAGAGAGAATGGATTTTTCCTTTCTATTCAGACATGATTAGATGCTGACTATAGACATAAACAACAGACCAACAGATGACTGGTAACAAATGGCCCCACCCAATGTCACAAGCGAGAAGAAACAGATCTATAATTCAACTTCCCATAGGTATTCAACGAAGCCTGATGTAGTCATTGCAGAAGGACTAGTGGGGATATGTTTGGCCTATGCTTGCCTTTACAAGATAATTCAGCCATTATTCTGATATTATAAATAATCTTTTAGACTTTTATTGTATCTTTCTCTCCCCCCTTCTCCTTCCCTCCCTCCCTCTCTTCTTTCTTCTCTTCTCAATAGCCTATATTGAAGTTGATCTTCAAAATATTTTAAATAAGCAGAGGCATTATGCACACTTTTTTGCAAAGATAAAAATCATCATTCATATAATTCTAGAACAAGAATAAAAAACATATGACACACAGAAGCACTGGGACAAATATGAGGCCCCTTCTCATCTGTCCCCTCAATATCTTCTTCCTTTCTCAGCTCATTCTCCTCCTTCACTTTCTTTCTTCTACTCCCCCCTAATGTATTGTTTTACTTCCATTCTCTGTTCTTGTTGTGGGTCCGGTGGGACATCTAGGCAATTTCTACTTATTTTTATTAACTCCCAGTGAGTTAGCAGGATATTTGTTCCCTTTGGCTCAACTTTTTTGAGATCAAGTTTTTTGAAAGCCCACTGATGAGGCCTTTGCTAACTCTAGAACATATCAATCATATTTTCACACAGACGTAGAGTAAGTCTTCTCTTATACCCAGTGTTGCTCCATCTGCCCACCTGGAACTGCAGAGGTAGCGAGTATAGTGAGATGGGCTAAGCTTCATGCAAATGTGGAGTGAAGTGCAACCCTGCCACAATTCCCTGTCCTGTCCTTATCTACATTTCTTTATCTCTGAACCTTCACTTACTCATCTATGAATGAGCATAATAGCACCTATCTCTCAACTGAACATCACATTACACATCTATACATTACAGACACTACAGAATATGAGACTTGGAATTATCTAACCACAGATTATGACATATATTAGGCACACAGGATATATTAGTTTCTTGGCAGTTCAAGCCTTTCATCTCAACTTTGCTATTAAGAGTCAGCAGGTAGGTTTTTAAATCCTCCCACCCATCCCCCACCCACCAATAATTTCCTAGTTAATCAGCTGGGGATCCCTCTCTCTGTGTTACCTTAAATTTAGATAAAGGCTCTTGTAGGCCCAGGATAGTGGGTAAAACACAACTTCCCTCTGTT
Organism: Myotis daubentonii; assembly: GCF_963259705.1. Classification (NCBI taxonomy): domain Eukaryota; kingdom Metazoa; phylum Chordata; class Mammalia; order Chiroptera; family Vespertilionidae; genus Myotis; species Myotis daubentonii. The sequence continues at coordinate 49,457,904 of NC_081852.1, read as the reverse complement.
TGCCTGCTAATAAGGATAAATAACCATATCTCTGTGGTTTATGTTGAATGCCTGGTAATGCATCTCCAAGAGAAGCACTTAGCAAGAACATCCATAAATATGGCTATAATGTTTATTCAAACTACTCTATTTGCTAGGCCAAGTACACAAATGAAGGATGAAAACATACAAAATGGGTCACTAAAATTAGATGCACGGTTTGTGAGGCAGATAATAATAATACAGAGCATTGTCTCTTAGAGCCTGTTTTCCAAGGTGCTTTAGTTACATAACAAAGATTTATTGTAAGAATAAGAAATGTATTCTCCTTCATCTTAATGTGATATCTGCTAGTCTAAGAATGCAGGCCGCAGAGATGTATTGCTCAAGTACACTCTTTGAGAGGTCCTTTTCTTCCCAAACCTTGATATTTGAATATTAGGTAAAGCCAGTTCAGATTCTTTGGCCATGCACAACAGGGCATTTTCAGTGCTTTCACAATCATGTCCTGCAGGAATGGATAAGAACTTAGAAGTTATTTACCATTAAAACAAACAAACAAACAAACAAACAAACAAAAGACTATCTGATCATGAAAGAGAAACTCTACTTAAATCCATATTGATCAAGAGTGGATGGGAGATACAGGGTTGAGATACAAGAAGACAGATTTGGCCTCAACAGAAGGAAATGAACTGAAACTATTAAGTATCCATGATGTGTGAGCAGCTGTACTTAAAATTTTCATACTTCACCTCATTCATTTTTCCTTAAAAACTTCCATTTTACACTTGAAAATAAAAGTAAGCTAGAGGTGTTTATGGGGCTTGCTGTGGCCACTCAGCTAGTGAATAGCATAAATGACATTCATCTTGGTTTATGATTGACGCTAAAACTTACACTCCTCTCATTCTACCATTCTGTCTTTGTAACCGCAGAGAACACTTTCAGGCCTGGAGCTATTGCAAATTGCAATCAGTGACTGAGTGGGTAAAAAGCTATCACCAGAAATAGGTGCCCAGGGCTGGCAGGAGCCAAGTATTAAAGAGAAGCCTCCCTGGGTGGAGGTTGAACTTCCACAGTAGCTTTAATATCTGTGTCCATCTCCCTTCTTCCCGCCATTCTTGTGGTCAGGTTGATGGAAGCACACCTGTATCTGTTTTAAACAGCATTTGATTTTTATCTTCTATCACTGGAGTCTTGACAAGTACTTTATCAATGTGACCATATGCAGTCCCTAGCCCTTCCCTGAAAGGTTGTTTTACTGTCCCACGTTTTAGGTAAGGAAAATCAACTTTAGATAGGAAAAAGAAACCTGCTGAGGACACACAAGTAGGACTTTTTAAAGCTGGGATTCTAATCTGGATCTATCTGACGCAAAAAAAGGTCCACACTTTGATCAGGATGTCAAAGATGTTAAAACTCTTCAGAAAAAAATCATAGTAGGAGAAAAAATCAACCCTTTCTACGTGAGAGATTTGCCAAGTTAACTCAGAGGATGATAGAGGTGCTGAACTGAGCCTTGGTCATTTTCCTGCATGAAATTAGTATTACACATGTTTCTATTGCTTAACCACCCATATGGGCTCTCCCTTTTTATTTCTCTTCTTCTATTGGGAAACATGACAGGGAATTAGCATCCTGATCTGTCCATCAAGCTAAACAAATTGGAGGAAACCAATGAACTTCTGTACCCCTATATGCATCCTTATCACCTCCCAATCTTTGAGGGAGTGGATGTCATTGCAACATGCAGCTTCATATAGATTTCATTCCTTCATACATAACTTAAATACATGACTAGCAAATGAACATATAAATAAATCATCAGAACCTCAGAACATTTCCTCAGGCATTGCTAAAAGGAAAGCCATGGATGGGATGACTTTATCCATGGAAACTTCTGCTTGGTTCTCAGACTTCCTAGGGTTTCAGGGAGAGGTGAACTGATGATCCACACCTGAGTCTCAAGTACAACTAGAAGCAGAAATTTTAAAAAGAACCTGGCTCTTTTTCTGGAGGTCTTTATCATCTCTTCCTCTTACTCTGTTCATCTTTTTTCAAATCGAAAGTTCTGGGTAGAAATATCTCATTTCTGTTCTTGCTTTGGAATAAAGGGTAGTGGTTGTTTCAAATCTAACAAAATTGTGCATCTATACCATCTTCATGACCTCATATTAGATGGTTTTTACATTGTATTGTTTGCCTTTAAGTAACCATTGACTTTCTGCATAGGAATGAGCTAGTACCCAACATTAAGCAAACTTGCTGCAAATTAAACGTATCTTCACAGTTCTTGTCTGATATGTCCACCTCCCCATTTCTCAGTCTATGTGTCTTAGCTAGTAACCCAGAAGGAAACAAATGACACTTTAAAATTCAAATAATCCATAGAGAACTTAATAAAGAGACCATTTGCAAATATGTGGGTAGACTTTGGGGAAATCACAAAGTTAGCAACAAAGTGCCTCACCCATGTCACCTCTTCTAGGTGAAAGGGGAGAAGACAGGGAATGGTAGTGAAGGCCAACAGGAGAGAAAATGGAGAGGAAGTCCGTAGAGAAGCTGTGATCTCTGAGGGGGGAATGCTACCAACAGTAACCTCAAAAGAAGAGAGAGGATAAAGACCCAAGTGCATCCCCTTTCTTTTGACCTCCTCCTGGAACTCCTTAATGGACAAACACCACAGAAGGCTTGACGGCAAAGGAGCCCATTAATGTACTCCAAACAGATTAGCCTCCTGGGATAGAGAGGCAGGTAGAGAATGTTGGCAAAGGGTTTGGAGGAGCAAACAAGTTGTTGATCACATCATGTCTTCAAATTATACCCAGCAGCCTATGCTACCATGGACCCCTTGTTCACAATAGTCCCTCTTTCTTTGAACTACTGCAATAATAAAGACAATTCTCTCCACTCCCTTGCAGATTAATTACATACAATCTCTCCTACTGCTTTTGTTTCATATGTGGCTAGTTTTCTCATTAGATTATACATTCCTGGAAGGACTGAGACTACATCTAATTTCTTGGAAAGTCTAATGTTATAAATGATCGAGACCCAGATTACTGAGGTCAGCCCAATATAATATGAAATAACCAAACTCCTTACATTTCTTCAATGTGAAGCTATGAATGAAATATCAATAGATTTAAGCAACTTGCCTAAAGCCTCACAATCAATGAATTTGCGAACACATGAATTAGTCCATATTTAGCACTTAGGTTTTGTGGCCTCAGTTTGTAATTGACACAACTTTTTCTCTCTTTCTTTCTTTTCCTCCCTCCTCTTCCTCCCTCCTCTTCCTCTTCCTCTTCCTCCTCCTCCTCCTCCTCCTCCTCCTCCTCCTCCTCCTCCTCCTCCTCCTCCTTCTTCTTCTTCTTCTTCCTCTCTCTCTCTCTCTCTCTCTCTCTCTCTCTCTCTCTCTCTCTCACACACACACACACACACACACACACACACAGTTAAATATGGGCAAATGGGCATTATCTTTTGGATTAAGATCATTTTTGAAAAGGCAATGTTCCTCTTCTATAAGAATTCACGTGGGACAGATTGATATTCTACATGAATGTAGCAGGAAATAGAAATAATAATATCCTTCCTTTTATTTTGAGTCTCCCTGCGTCTTACTCCCTCTAAATCACCGTGTAATCAATCTGAAGCAGCAATGTGCAACAGCATTAAAATTCGGGATGTTTGAAGAGGGAATTAGTTTACTCACTCATTATTCTTGATTAATAGAAAATTATCCTGCTAACATTTACTGTGCTATTCATTTGTTATTTTGAAGTGATTAGCCACAAATAGCAGTTAAGAATAAGCTAGTTTTGTCGTTTCAGCCACCGCTGTAATTACCTCCCCAGTGCCTCTTCCTTCCAACACACCTTCCTCACTTGAAAATAGCTCATACCCTTCCTTAAACACCACCCACTCTCAGATATCATCATTCTCTCTCCTCCAGAGTGAAATGAGGGGCCCTGCTCCATTCCTGAGACCTGGAAGTCACTCAGGAAGAAGTTCAGTTTATGGCGCAAAACTGGAAAAGCTCAGGGCACTGATCACTCTGTTTCCCAGGTTGTCCCATTCCCTGGTTTACATCTGCGGCCTTTAACATATTTCTCATTGATTTCCATTCCCCTAAGAAGGAACCTGAGGACCTCCGGTCAGTGTCTGGCATCATTGTTAGCCTCTTAGATCTCTGCCCTCCTTCCTTCTTTCTCTTTGGAACACCCTCGCTGGGCATTTCCTTTCCTAGGCATTACCAAATTGTACAAGTTGAATTTTCCCACTTTGATGTCCTTTCTGTGTATTTCATCCCCACAGGGAACTAGCTTTATTTGGTTGTCACCTAATAAAGAACACATTAATTAATTTACTTTCAGGTGTTAACAGTGACTGAAAATTGGCTGGCTAAGGTGTTAATATTTACATTTTGTCACTTTTAGGGCCCTCACACAGTAACTCTCAGCCTAAACTGCTCATTATCATCACCTCAGAAGCTTTTGGAAAAACTATTAATATCTGGGCCCCTTAACAGAATTTCTCATTAAATAAGTAGGATGGAACTTACATCTAAGAATTGGTCTTTGCTGGAAATTTAGGAATATGTAAACAAGATGAATTCATTAGTTGGTTATTTTTGTTTTGGCTGGCCCACACAGTCAGTGCCCTTAAATTTACAGCTTGTCAGAAGCTAGTTCTTTTTCCTCCTAAGTCTAAACCTTTTGCCTACTTTTATAATCAACCAATTTTTAAAAACTTGCTCCAAAGAATCCTTTAGGATGACAAGGCTTATCCATGTACCCCATCCTCAAGGTCTGCATTAGAATTTTTAGGAATCTGGAACTTGGCATTTAACAATTGAGGTAGACTAAATAAAGCATGTTCAAGTTTGAGAACCACTCATTGCCCACGGCAAAAGCAAAGATCCCAGCTATACCTGGATTGGAAACTGATTCGTGTTCGGTTTTCTTTTTTCTTTCTTTCTTTAGTTATATTGCCATGGATCATTGGTCCCAGAAATCAAAATATATCCTCAGAATGCATTTTTGACTTATCTTAGAAAATGTGACAGAGTGACATGATCAGTCTCTCGAACTCCATCTGGAAGTCTGCCTTGTTACCATGGTCTTCAGGATAATAGCTTTTGTTTTGTCTTGAATATGAACATGCTAATCATTAGAGGGATTCCAATTGCTGGATTGGGTTGAGTTTTCCAAAAACAGCCCCTCCCATTTTTCATTCTCTTGACATAAAAGAAGCCTAAACTCTGTACTTTCTTAAGATGGATTCGAGGGACCACCAGAGCTCCCATCTTCTCGGTTGGTGTCTTCTCATTAAATAAACCTTTCCTTACTCCAAACTTTGATGTTCTGATTTTTGGCCTTTCACGTGTCAGGTAGATGGACACTGGACTGGTAACAATAGGATACAATCAATGAATTGTTTGATATGACATTTACATTGTGTTATGTGTAAATATGTTTGATGCTCCTCGTCACTTAATTCAGTGTGCAACTAGCACAATCTAGCATAAGTTATGAACAGCAGTGAACACAATCTGATTCCTTTTTTTCGGGGAGCTTAGAGTTCAGTCTGGGAGAATGATGGAAACTCGACTAACTAATACAAAGCAAAAGGTAATAATTGCTAAAATCAGGATCTGGAACAAGAATAAGCATGAGCATATTCTAAAGACCTCCTGTAAAGGAGGTAGCCGATGAGCTGGGCTTTAAAGAATGGGCTGGCCATAACTGGTTTGGCTCAGTGGATAGAGCGTCAGCCTGTGGACTGAAAGGTCCCAGGTTCGATTCCGGTCAAGGGCATGTACCTAGGTTGTGGGCACATCTCCAGTAGGGAGTCTGCAGGAGGCAGCTGATCGATATTTCTCTCTCATCGATGTTTCTAACTCTCTATCTCTCTCCCTTCCTCTCTATAAAAAAATCAATAAAATATATTTAAAAAAAAAAGAATGGGCTGGTTTACAATGGGCACTTACGGCACAAACACAGACAGACTGATGGTAACCACGGTGGGCCTTGACTCATGCTATTGCCTTTAACTCTTCAGATCTTCCTGGTAAATTCTTATGTATCCCCAAAGCCTTGCTTGGCTCCAGCTCCTCTATGAAGTCTCCTTTTTCACAGTTGTGATAAGCTCATCCACTGCTTTGTCTGAAACTATTGCTATGTTAAAACCATCATGCTCATATCAGTTATGAGGAATGATCTATCTATATAACTGACTTCATACTAGATTGTTCACGTGGTAGCCAAAACATGCTTGTTCATCTTTGACTGTCCAACACTTAACAGACCTGGTACACAATACATGTTTGCTGATTTAACATTTCAACTGTAGTGGTGAAAAGCCAAACTGACTAGTTTTTATCTTGATTCTATAACATGGTATCTATGATTCATTAATAAAGTGATTTAATACTTCTGTGCCTCAGTTTTCTCATTAATAAAATAGTAATTATTTTTTCCTTATTGATTAAAGTATTACATATGTGTCCTTATCCCCCCATTGTCTCCCACTCCCCTGCTCGTGCCCTCACCCCCCCTGGTGTCTGTGTCCATTGGTTATGCTTATGTGCATGCATACAAGTCCTTTGGTTGATCTCTCCCCCTTCCCCTCCACCCATCCCTGCCTTCCCTCTGAGGTTTGATATTATTTCAACAAGTAATAGAAAATAGTAAATGCCACTAGTATTGACATAAGGATAAAATGAGTTAATACATGTAGAGTGTACAAGAGAGGGTCTAGTGCATTATAAGTATTCAATATTTACTAATATTTTATTTTGTAATAAAATTGAAGAGATAAATATGTCTTCCCTACATCATCCTTGGAATTCACGTTACTCTACCACTGACAGGTTAAGTACTTGGACCAATGGTTGGCCACAGATGCATCTATGACATCTTATTTTGATATAGGACTCCAGTTCCCAGCATTTAAACCTTTTATACATATTGTCCTGCATCACTGCATGGCATTAGGCATCTTAGAGCCTTGACACAGATCAGTTCCAGGTATTGTTGCATGTCATCCAATGAATTAGTGTAACAGCCCAACCAGACACTGCCGGGGTCCAACCCCAGCAGGTCCAGGGGTTCCCAAAGGCGTAGACGGAGTCGGCGAAGAAGGAATGACACGGAGACAGCGTTCAGTTGATTAGCAGCCTAGCCAGGATCTCCAGCCAAGTTCTGGTCTCGATCTCCAGAGAGGTTCTGCTTCAGATCTCCAGCCAGGTTTAGTCACCAGGTTCTAGTCAGGTTCTCTTGCCATGTTCTATAGTCAGGTTCAGTCCAGGATCTTTTGCCATGTTCTCTCCAGCGAAGTTCTTCTGTCTGTAGGTTCTGTGTAGGTTCTGTCTTCTTGGCTCTCTTCTAAGTTCTGTCTCTCTCTGTCTGGTTACATCTGTATTTATACCAGTTGATTCAATCCTATCAATCTCTATTACAAAGGATAGGGCGTTTCTTATCTCCATTCCAGGGAGTAAAGATTATGCAGCTTAAGCATGATTGTTCATAGTTAAAGTGATTAATTACCCGCCTGGCACTTAGTTGAGGGGTTTTATTCCCTCCCTAACTTCAGGGGAAAATCCCTACCTGGGGATTCAACCTTTCTCGGAGAGGTGACCTTGGTTAAAACACAGCGCCAAGAAGGTGAGCAAACATGTTAAGAACCGTATGCCATATATGCCAGGTCCCTTGAAACAGCAAGGATGGACCGGCTCCCGGCAAGACACCAGACTTTTCAGGTCAATGCAATCTACTCATCTACTAAGAATTGAGCTTGTTATTGTTTTTTGGGGGTTTTTTTTTTAAAAGAAAATTTTGAAGATTTAGGATTTTGCACAGCAGGTCCTAACTATGCTCTCGAGTATGTACAACCTTGATGTCAATTTCATCTTTCTACACAACTAAATGGAGTTTCTCTCAGACTTGGATACTGTTCCAGCTATTGTATTTTCCCTCTTCTGTTGCTGGAGAAAGCTTTGAAGCAGTTATTATCATGTGATGTCTTACATAGGGCACTGAGCAGCCTACCAGCTTCAACCTCTAAAGTAGCAGTTCTCTACCTGGGTGGTTTTGCCCCCACCTGGGGACGCTTGGCAATATCTGGAGACATGTTTGGCAATCACAGCTGGGGGATGCTACTAGTTTCTAGTGGGTAGAGGCCAAGGATGCTGCTAAACATCCTAGATTTGCAGAATAGCCCTGACAAGAAGTAATTCTGCTGCCCAAAATACCAAGAGTACCAAGGAAGAGCCAGGTCACTACCTGAACATGGGCTTAAAGAAGTGGTATAAATATTAAACATCCTACTGCTGACTCAGTTTGGGGCAGTAAAATTCATGGGAGGAAAAAAGTTATAAAGTGGAAGTTGAGGATGATAGAGAAGGGCAAAGAGACCTGCTTCTGACAATAGCACTTACTTCATTGGGATGTTTTAAGTTGTCTGCGTGCCAGCAATCCAATTTACTACCCTTCTCTGGAAACAGACAAGCTGCACAGTCATTTGACTGTTGGTTTCAAAGGTAATGATGCCCAGCAGGAACACTGAACCTGGAGAGCAGCTTTGTGGATTTTGTGGTCTGACCCACTGCCCTTTAATAAGACTGAGTTCCCTTTGTGACTCTCAGTTGGCGAGGATTGGGGTATTGGGAGCAAAAGCCTCATTTGATTCATTTTACCCTCCAGTTTTCTTTCAAATTGCACATGTTACAATGGAAGGCCCCAGGTGAGAAGAAAGGAAGCAGACATCAAATTGGATTAAATGATAAAGAACTGGAGTCTCTTCCCCAGCTGCCTTCCTGCAATATTCACTTAGATGTCTATCTATAAAGCAGCAAAATCATATAATGGTCCCTAAACTATTCCAGCTTAACATGCATGTCACACTTTAGTAATTATTGATTATAATTACAAAGAAGCTATCGTATTTTTTATAGGGAGATTATTTCAGACTTCTAATTTCAAAGTCAATGAGTTAGCACTATAGTTATGTGGATAAATTATTCGTGTTCAGGCATTGGTGCTTCGAAAATTTTGTTAGAAAAGACAGAAAAAAAAGACAGAATGTTTTGGGTGTTTTTTTGTTTGTTTTTTAGAAAATCCCTCTCTTAAATACTAAATTTATAATATTTAAGATTTACTCAATTTTAAAATTTAATCAACCTAAAAACGAGTTATTGTTCTCAGAGATATTCAAATTTCAACTTGACTCTGAAATTTTGTTTTTAATAGGTAATTGAAGGTGTGAGTTTCCATAAATAAGTGATGATCTTTCTCTATCAACATATAGCTTTCTCTTGTGACTTAGTCTTCTATAATATAACTTTATGACTACATGTTTGGAGATTTGAACTGTTAAAAGATTTTCAGATGTTTAAATGTATTCCCTTCCTACATAATCTTGTTCATGAGTCCAGCAGACTTAGGAGCCTATTGTAAATGTGGTATTTCCACTGTTATTAAAGGTTAACTCATTGGCTCCTTATTCTTTTTCCAATCCTGGGACCAAAAGGGCCGTGCAGCTGAGTATAGTCAGAGACACAGGCAAACCACCCTGTAACACATCAATTAAAAATAGGAAAAAGAGTGTTAAAGAAGTAGAGGCACATGTTTTTTACCAATGATATGCTTTTTGGATCAAAAACTACAGAATAAAGGATATCTTAGTTAAGAATTCTTCATATACTATAAGTAGAAAAGATCAACTCCTGTTAGCCTAATCAAAGAAATGAAATATTGTGGCTTCTAAGAGTGACCCTGTGCTCAAAATGATGGACCGGTTCCCTAATAGATTCAAAGTAAAACAGACTAGGAGAGTTTATTGTGGTTGCAAACTATACAATCTGGCTCACCATCTCTCCTGTTCTCATTACCAATTCACCTCCCTCCTCACTGCAACCTCACAGATAGGCATTTGCACTTGTACTCCCTGTTCCCTCTGCCTAGAAGACCCTTTCTCATTACTGAAAGCTCATTTCCATCATTTCCCTCAAATATCAACTTCTCACTGACATGTTAACTAGCCACCTAACCGAAAGTGAACCTCTGCTCATGACATTTCCTACCACACTTTATTTTTCTCTTAGTACTTATCATTACCATACTATATCTTTTAATTATTTATTTATCTTGTATTTAACACATTTGCATAGATGCTTAATGAGAGTAGAGATATTTGTACTTTTTTTAAAAAAACTGCTGTAAGCACAATGCTTAGAATAGTGCTTAGGCATAGTAGATGGTCAAGAAAGAAAGAATCAAGATACAATCATGTTCATGGAGCTCAAAAGCAAGAATTGAATCTGGGATTCATAAGGGACAAAAACTGTTAAGAACTTTGAAAGCTTATTTTCATGGATTCATGGATTCTTGTACACAATATCCTATTTCTGGTTCTATGTCATTTATCATATAGCTTCACATTTATCAATTCAACATGTAATCATTGTGGCTGGCTAGCATGGCTCAGTGGTTAAGTGTCAACCTATGAACTAGGAGCTCACAGTTTAATTCCCAGTCAGGCCATATGCCCTGGTTGCAGGCTCAATTCCCCAGTGTGGGGGTGTGTAAGGAGGCAGCTGATCAATTATTCTCTCTCATCATTGATGTTTCTTTCTCTTTCTCCCTCTCAAAAATATATGTGTATATGTGTATACACATATGTGTATACACAAATTTAAGAGATAGTGGTTAAACCCTAAAATGGGAATGGAACAATGGAACATCTTGGGTCCCAGGCTCAGCTCTGTGAGACTGGGTAATTTAATTAACATCTCTAGCTTTGCTTTCTCCCTTCCTAAATGGAGGGAATCTGTATTGGAGCATACTTGCTTGTTCTATGCTAGTGAGAAAGCTTATGTACAACAGCAACAAACAAGGAGTTCATATGTGAACAGCTTTCTACTTGCAGAAGATAGGGAGGACCTAGGCATACATTTACATTGGTATTTTCTTGTTAATAAGTTTTCCTTCATTTTCTATTTTTGGACAAATAAAGCTTTATTGTAGTGAGGAGGAAGGGGAAGGGTTATAAAAAGAAGGAGACAGGTATACTCTATATGAAAATCTTTTAAGTGTCAGGGGAAATGAGGGAAGGGTACAGGATGTATAGAGAACTGGGGATTTTGCTGATTGTGTTGATGTTTTTTATTCTATCTGTAATTAATTGGTAAATCTTCAAGGGACATAAATAGGGCTCTGGGCTAAGTGCTGTAAGGAGGAAAACACATCTCTGTCCCTTTCTCACTTTGAGGGACTCTGATTCTAGCTTAAGAAATGGAACAGAGCTGACAAGGTAAACAAATCATTTCCTCCATTAGGCAGCGAATTCTCAAACCTGAGAAGTGACCTGGACATTGAGTTCAGATGTAAGAGTTACAGGGTGACAAGGGAAAGGGTCTGAGCAAAGCTAGAAAGGACATGGAGGAAAAGTCATCCTGATTCAACTTGCCAATACATAAAGAAAGGCAGCCTTCCTTCCAAAGTGAGGAGTAGCATGAGCCAAGAGGCACAATTCAATAGCTGTGGCTAGAGTGAACAGTTTTTAGGAAATAGTAGACAATAAGAAAAATGTGGTTATTGGTCACACTGGGGATTCTTTTCAACATCAGATTAATATAAAGTCAACTTGAAGTCAATAAGAGTTATTTATAGTTGTGGCTAAGGTGGATCAGCACTAGATGCAAGCAGCCAAGGTCATGGACCTTGGAGGAGCACTGACTCCTCCCCTCTTCTTTGCTCTTCACTTCCATCTAGACAAGGTGATAAACATGGCAGAACTTGCCTTTAGAAGAATTTGAATGTAGGCCATTTGCCACTGGCCTTTCTAACAGGCCCACAGGATTTGTAATGGCCTTCAACTCTCTGGGGGCATCCTCGGGGCACTGTCCCATATCCCTGTCCTTGTTCACCTGTTGAACTCCAACTAAACTTATCTGTCCTAAAGCTTCCACTCAGACTCCCACTCTGCTGTCTATGACTCTACCTGGCTAACTTGATCAAACGATTGAGCTGAGGGCTAGTAATGCTTTCAAAGTGAGAGCTAGCCCTCTTGCCATTTTTAGGCACAAGATGTCAGGTTGATTCTGGTCATCAGAGGCAGTTCCTTTGCACACGTCCAAAGGAGTCATCCAAAGAGTGAAAAGGCCATGCAGGGGAGGAGGGGCTAAGGGAGTGTGCTGTCTTCCAGCTTCACCTCAATCTGAACAGCTGGTGCTCTGCTCACACTGTATCCTCCACTTGGAAATCTTCCCCACATCTGTCTCCCCATCAAAGACACAACTACCTTTCAAACGCCAACTGAAATGTCACCACCGGAAAAGTCTTCTCCAACTCTTTAAAGAAAAATAACCAAAATTTAATTGGCAACTTTTTCTTCAGACCATCTTTAATCCAACTGTTTCTTTCATTATCTTTAATTTAACAATGAGGAAACTGAGGTTTAGAGCAGTTAAAAATTGCTCAAAGTTACAGAACTTGTAAGTGGTTAGAGGCATGGGGTCAAAACTCTTAACAACCCACTCATCCATTATTTTATTTTATTTTTTGCTCATCTGTGCTCTCTTAAGTATTATGTTTGCATATCTTTGTTATAATAACAAGTAGACTAGCACAATCTGCTTTGTACTCTGATAAAGTGTTTACAGTCTGCCTTAATAAATGATAAGCTCCTTGAGTTTAAGGGCCATATTTAATTCACTGTTTTATCACCCATAGCACCTAGTGAGTGCCTGATGAGAATAATGTGCTTAATAAATTTTAGTTGAATTATAGAAAACAAGTCAGGAAAAAGTGTAACAAAAATGTCCTTTGAGTTATTAAATTATGTTTTACTTTACCTTGTTTTTGTATGTTTCCATGTATCTGAAGTTCAAGGTAAACTTATCAGCCCAAGTTCATATTGAAAGCCTATTATTTTGCCTCTTGTGAATGGTGTAGATGTGGAAAATATAGCAGAACTGGGTATTGGAAGCAGCTCCTATTATTTACAGAGGGAAAAAGAAACAAGAAACCCTGAGATATCTGCAGGCTATATCCATAGGCCTCCCAGAGAACAAAGCCAACGGGATCTCTAAAGTGCATCCCTAACAGAATCCCCTCCTCATTTATTATTTAGTGTAAATTGCATGGCAATCCTTTACTTAAGCTGTCTTCCCCCTGGCTTCAGCTTTCAGACTAAATAGCAATAACAACAGCATTTCTCGCAGGGTTCTGATGGCTCTCAGCAAGTGGTAGGGATTTTAGAGGAATTTTAGCTTTCCTTTCTCTTTCTCCAGAGTCAGGACTATGCACATAGGTTTTTCATGACTGAAACGCTTCCCGATCCAGGATCAAGAGAATGGTGCCTTTCTTCAAAACCCAGTGAAATGAAATCACCTTGAAAGGACATCTCGGATATTCCACGGGACCCAATTGCCAATCCAGACAGACACTCACTTGCTAGGATCAAACTCTGAGCTAGACTCTCTTTTGCAGGAACTGTGCTATTCATATTTTTATCGAGGTCTCCAGTACTGTGATTGGTTCCTGTTCAGTAAAGGAGAAAAGGGAAGGGAGAAAGGGAAATGGTAGAAGAAACCTAATCTAACCTCACAAATAAGATGAAGAGGACACTGTAACAACTTCCCACCAAAGAAATACTGTATTGGTATCTAAGTGAGTTTTATGCCTGGACATTCACTGTTGCTTGGTTTACTTTATCATTGCCATGTTTTGATTTCTTTCCCTTCTTATGTTTAATTGCCTTCTGAGTTCTTTATTCAAAACAAATAAGTAGATTTGCAGTTGAATAAAACTGACATTCCAAGCCTACCTGTAAACAACAATGCCTTTTTATGTATAGAAAAGCCTTTCACCCTCACATTGTTGGTATTCTTTGATGCTTCACTCAACACAACAGCACTGTCCAAACTCTGAACCAAATGCTCCAATTATCCTGTGTCTATGTCTCACAAAACACTAACTCCTATCTGTTAAATTGCAATCATATCCTATTAGTATAAGTGTCTTAACTTTGAGTCACTGTTACTGTTTTCAGATTCTGTTTACAAAACTGGAAACGAAAAATGAACCTAACAAAACAATTAAATGACTTAGAATTTAACTACCCTCCAGAAATTAAAACATCATCAAAGAGATAATCATGGACTCAAGTCAGTTGCTTGGGTGTCTTTAATTGGAAAAAGGTTCAATTCTGATGATGGTAATGATGACAACAAAGATGACGCTGGTGATGACAGTGATGATGAGGATAGTCAATATTTTGTTAGCTCCTTTAGTATGTCTGAGAGGTTAATAGCCTTTTAACGTGAATCATCTTATTTACTAATGATAATAAGCCTGAAGGATAGATATTATTAGCATTATCATTTCTATTTTACAGATGAGGAGACAGAGATTTAAAATGTTAACTAATTTGCCAAAGATCCTACAGCTAATTGAATGGGTAGGCCAGAATTCAAATTCAACACAAAAGACTTCACACTGAACCTCATGCCAAGGAAATTCCAACAGAGTGAAATTAATACTTGTGAGGCCTTATAGTCCTCGATGTAGGTGTGCCTAGTTTAGCAGGCAATACTATTCAGGACCTAATTTGGTAACTTGCTCACTTCAGTTTTAGGAGAAAAATATTAGCAGTTTCTACTCATTGCCTTTCTTATTTCAAAAACTAGAACTCTTCATTTAAAAATCAAAACATAATTTTTTCAAAAGTTATTTTTTCAGATGTCATTTGTAATATGTGGTAAATACCAAGTGTTTTCAGACATACATACTTGGGGGTAATTTAGTGTTGTATGCAAATTCTTCATTTTTATCCACGAAATCATAAGTTTGCATCAGTCTTATACAGATTACATAACCTCTTATATTCTGATTCACATAAAGCTATTACCAAATTCATTGGGTTATAAATGTCAGATAGAATTTAAGTAGATCAGTTAGCACAATGCCTGGAACATAGTAGGCACTCAAACTAGAAACACCTTGTTTAGAAACAGGTTACCCTAAATTGACTCAAACACGCTATGAAGTGGTTCCAAAGTCAGGGAGCAGCTTGTTGATATAATTCATTCTGACAGCTTATCATATATCTCAATGAGCCAGAGCCAAAAAGTTTCCCTAGATTTGTAAGTTTAAAGAAAGGGTAAAACTGGCTTTGCTTTCCTGGTTTCTAATTCACAATAAAGGTCTATTTTTCTTGCTGCCAACCTTGCTTTTTCACCCACGAAACAGACAACAGAAAGCTACATGTAGCTAAGTTTCTGTAACAACAGCATGAATTCCATGACAATTTTTAAAATTGGGTTTCTCGGTCATTTTTTTTCCTTTTTACATTAATTATGCCTCATCCACCATAGGGTGCTTGTCTATTTCTTATGCTTAGTATGCATAAGACACATGTGCACGCACAAATACACATGCATGGCTGCTGCCTTTTCGGATGCCTGTGGGAGCCCCAGTGTGTCAAGGCTACAGCCTGGCTGAGCCCTGGCTTTAACTGTTTTCATCAGAAATTTCCATCTACAACTCTTGATTTTGTGAGTTGATGACTGGCTTCCTCATCATACTGTTTCCACATGGATCTGGGATGCTGATACCAAGTCAGAAGCTGTGGCAGAGGCAGTAATACTCATCTCAGTGTTTCCTACAGGCGGGGTGGGTTGTCACTAGTTGGGAACAGTGTGCTGCAAGAGGAAATGGCCCGTGTCTCTATCAGGCTGAACCGTGAGACGCTCATGCTCAGACTCCCCAGCAGCACTGACAAAAGACGGCACAGCTCTGATGGGATATCTAGTCAGACTGGATACATTAGTCACCACATGGAGACTTGCTTGGAACTACAGTCAACTTCATGTGAGAGATAAATACCAAAATAAATCTTTTACCTGTTCATTTAGTGGTTTGGGGGCTTTTGAGACTGTAACATAACCTATTCTATCCGGACCAGATGAAGAATATCAGCCTTATCATTGTACAAATCCTAAAGCATGAGACTATTCCTCCCAATAGTTTTGGAAAAATCTTGAATAGGTTCTTCTAGACCCAACTGAGTCACATAATCATCCCTGAACCATCACTGTGACCACTGTGATTAAATAATCTGATTGGCTAGTCATGCCCCACATCCTAGATAGAGAAGAAAGGGGCAGAATATACCTATCATCGTTATCTGGGCTTAAAAGGAGGAATAGTTCTTCAAAGCACGCCATATTTTTACACTGGGGCACTGGTAGTGTCTGGGACCCATCTCTTGCTAAGATGTAGTAATCTTGCCATAAAAACAATGCCATTGAGAGGAATAATAATACATTTGCGTTTCCTAAAATGCTTAAGGGACAGACAGTTTGGCTTTTTACTTTTGTTGTCCTCAAACACTTTGTTTATAAAGTGAATAGGACACACATGTTTTGTCTGCCTATGATTAAGTTCAATGGACAGTGTACACACTGCTGGCCAGTGTCTTCTGCCCCCTCATCACTCAGCTTATTCCAACCCCAGTGTGGGGACCTGCTGTGGCCCAATCAACAGCTTATCTTAAGGAGTCAGGGAGTCCTAGAAATGCCATCTCAAGGGCAAGGGGAGAATGCATTTGTCTTATAGCAAAGAGTAAACCTCAGATTTGAAAAAGCTATTGTGATTTCTTTGAAAGAGTAGGATAGGATATTGCCTAGTGAGCATTCAAGTTAAAAAAAACACACACAAAAAAACGCATGCCAATTTCACTAAAATTGCTTAGAACATCAACTCTGGTGAACTGCAATTGAGAATACACCACACTCTTAACATTATAGGGAGCTTTCTTAGAAGCTGCATTGACCCTGAGAGGTCTGGAAATGTGGAGTAAATGCCTTGATGTGGTTCATAAAATTGGATTCAAATAAAAGTCTAATGTGGGGCTGCTTGAACATAACACAGAAATCTCCTCCCTGAGTTCAGGAAAAAGCAAACACATTGGAAACATGTTCGATTCAGGTTGGCGGGGGGGCGGGGGGTGTTTTATGTTTGCTTTTCTCCTTATTAAGGACTAGAAGGCGCGCCTGGCGAGCATATCTCAGTGTTGAGCTATGAACCAAGAGGTCAGGGTTAGATTCCCAGTCAGGGCACATGCCCAGGTTGTGGGTTAGATCCCCAGTGCGAGGTGTGCCGTAGGCAGCCAATCAATGATTCTCCCTCATCATTAATGTTTCTCTCTCTCCCTCGTCCTTCCTCTCTGAATTTAATAAAAGTATATATTAAAAAAGAGAAGCAGGTGGCTTGTTGTCTGCAGTGTGTTTTCAGAGATGGACATCTGTTTCTACTTCAAATATGAACATCTCAAAAATCAGGGTAAAATCTTACCATTTCTATAAGCTATGGAAGGTAACAAAGCAGTGGTTGCCATTGCCTGGTCACGCACAAACGGTTGTAATTTCTGATGGCATGACTAGACCCCTTGACATTTTGGTCAAAAAAACAACAACACTTGGGCCCTAACTGGTTTGGCTCAGTGGATAGAGCGTCAGCCTGTGGACTGAAGGGTCCCAGGTTCGATTCTGGTCAAGGGCATGTACCTTGGTTGCGGGCACATCCCCAGTAAGGGGTGTGCAGAAGGCAGCTGATCGATGTTTCTCTCTCATCGATGTTTCTAACTCTCTATCCCCCTCCCTTCCTCTCTGTAAAAAATCAATAAAATATATTTTTTTAAAAAACCACTTGGGCATCATAATTTAGAAAAAGTCTATTGTTCTTGTCCTTCCAACAGCTGGGAATTGTCTGAAAGCCTTCCACTGTCACTGGTTATGCACCAGCACCAGAACTTACTGATGGGGTATTAACAGCAAAGGGAAATTCTGGAAGGTAACAGTGGAGCACTGTCAGTGAACATGCTTGATGGCACAGAGAGAAATAATATACAGAAAACATGTGAATGTTGGTGACAATGAGTCGTATAATGATTCCTAGAGAATGACAGAAGGCTGGAAAAAAATGGACAGGGTTGCACAATGAGTGAATTTTGCTATTGTTATTTGAAATGTGATATCTAGAGATGAAGAAATGTAGCTGAAATTTACAGTGTTGAACGCTTTTGATAAACATGGGAAGTTCAACTTGTTAAGGTTATCTCACTGGCAACACTGAGCTGCAGACCCCTTAAGATAAATAATTTTATGTGTTCAGCTATTTCCAGGATGAATAGGGCAGCATTCTATCATTTATGGAATGTCTCTTAGAGTAGAATGATCTGGACAATTAAATCTTCACACAATAGGAAAATAAAAACCTTTACATATATAGCTGGCCAATGGGGAAATTAAGTTAAAATATATTAATATGCCTCTGCCGTGGGTTAAGAGTGTAAATGGATCATAATTCCCTTTTCATTGATGACAGCATCATTATGTACAGAAATTATTGTATATTCATGGGGAAACTGCCAGTCTTCTGTGGGCCTGCATTTTCTTATTTGTGAAATAAGGAGGAAAAGAGATAACTGCATAATCTTAAGGTCATTTTATACTTTGAGTGTCTGTGCTTTACTTGTGTTAAACCCATTAACATTTCAGTCTGGGATAAAGCTATTGTGCTTTGACCAATTGGAAACCCTAACCTAGAGTGTGTTCACAGTGCAGTGGAAAGAACAGCACAATCAGTCCTGGCATCTGGGTGACCCTGGCCCGTTCGCCAATTCCAGGGCACAGTTTCCTCTTCTGTGAGAAGGATCCATGAAGCTCTAAGCTACTATGATCTTTAATAATGTAAGTGCAAGCCTGCAGGGGTTAATGAGAAATTAGAGAGAATCTCAGAACCTTTGGCTTATTCTTGTGGAAAACTATTCTAAAGTCAAATTGCAAGCAATATTCTAAGCAAACTTCAACTGCAGCATGTGGGATGATAGTGAAACTTTTGCCATTATATTCTCTACTGCTCCTACTAATAGAATTCGGGCTCGCCTATTGTCCGTGTCAAAAATGAATCCATAGTAAATACACATCAAGCTCCTATTTCACGCAAGGCACAGTTTTAGGAATTGGCTTTCCTAACATAGAGGGTCACAATCTTATCAATTTATTGAAACAAAGGTTAGGGACTACTGGGAATTATTGCAGGTTACTGTCCATAGGGAATCAATTACAAATAGAAATGACCCTCTGGTAGTATGAACTCTGCTCCCTCTCTGATAGCAGTCCAATGAACAAGGCTAGGTTAGCAGTGATAGTAGAATTCCTCTTGCAGCTGTTAAGTATTTGTGAAGATAATTATAAGCTGGCCTAGTTTTTGCCTAGTCAGGAACATGTATGTATTCTGTTCTTTTTCTGTTTAAAATCCTCACCCAAGGACATGCGTATTGAATTTTGAGAGAGGGGAAAGGAGAGAGGAGAGAATGAGAGGAGAGAAGGAGAGAAGGAGAGAAGGAGAGAAGTAGAGAAGGAGAGAAGGAGGAAGAGGAAGAGGAAGAGGAAGAGGAAGAGGAAGAGGAAGAGAAAGAAAGAAACATCCATGTGAGAGAGAAACATCAATCAGTTGCCTCTCCTATACTCCATGACTGGGAATCGCACCTGCAACCTTCCAGTGTATGGGACTATGCTCCAACCAATTGAGCCACACTGGCCAGGGCTATTTGTATTTTTAAGTTTCTCTAATGGAACCATTTGGGGCATAACAATTGTAACTGAAGGTCCCAGGATATTTGAAACCAATAAACAAAAACTACAACACCAAAACTTGCTACTGTCTTCAGATCAAAGGAATATTTAGAAGCTTGCCACTGATTATCATTAGGATCTTTAGATTTTTTCACCAATCATATATCAGTACCATAAGTTATGTGACCCCTTAAAGATTGATATTCATACTTTCACTTCTGAGTTGAGACATTTAGTATTCATATGGCACATATAATTTATAAATCAATTTACAATAATTAATTTGTCGAAGAACACACAGATGGATATTTTGGTATTCAAATTATATTGCATCCTGATATTTCCTTTACATAGGTATACATGTACATATTGCCAAAATGTTTTCATAAGTGTGAAAATTACAGTGAAGTATGTTTTCAAACTGACTCTTCCTGTCTTCCAAAATTCTATCATTCTACTCTTGTACTGCATTCAGTAAATAACTGACAACAATTCCCATTGCATACATTTCTTGGTGCTACACACAATGGCCTGAAAACATTTTGATACAAGCCTCCACCAAGGGGTTTAGACTTAGCAGGTATTTAAGAAGACTCTCTTCAAGAAATAACAAATAAGCACATTATCTTTCTAATGCTTTATCTTAATTTCAAATTGCTTTATGTTCCAGTCAGCTCTCTTTAAGCATCTCTGAACCAGGCCTTCCTGGTTATTAATGATGTTCTGTCTCCATCTGTTTTTGCCCCCTTCATCCTTTCTCTCTCCTTTAAATACAGACACTACGGTAATTATTGTAAACTCCATCAGCTTGAAGTCAGTGACACTACCTATCTTAGGCTAAAAAGAGCTTAGTTTAAAACAGGAGAAAATAAGCGCTATTTTATGTTAATTGATGAGACACACATAATAGGAGAAAATGTACATACAAAAATATTGAATAAAAGCCAAAAAAGTTAAAAATTTTAAGCAAAAATATAAATTTTTTCATTTAAAAAAATTTAAATGAAACCTGTAAATCTGATCAAATCCCCCGCCCCCGCCCCCCCCCAATAAATGATTGAGAGAAAAGGGGAAAGAAAACTAGATACAATAACATAAAGAATAATAAAAATATGACTACAGATACATCAACTATTTGAAAATTTACATCTAAACATTGCAAAATATTTTATAGTAGTAAGCGAGAAAATCTAGAGGATATATTTGCATAGAAGATTAAACCTGGGTAGATTAATGTAGAGATAACAGAGATAGTTATAGATTTAACACTCTCCCTAAAGAGGAATTAGATTCAGTTTGTTTTACTAGAGACTTGCAACAAAGATAAGCTGATTTTTATATTATTTAAATTGAAAAACTCGGTAAAATTCAGAAACCATCTCAATAAAAAATAAGATAAGCCTGAAAACAAAGTCAAACAAAGATAACACATGCCAAAAAAATATTTATAGGAGAGAGTTTCTGGGATTTTAGGAACATATGTATCTGTTTTAAGAAAAACAAATCTTACAGACCTCATTTCAATTTCCATATTTAATGTTTCATATATATATACAAACACACACACACACACACACACACACACACACACACACACACACACACACACACACTAGGGGCCCAATGCATGAATTCATGCACCTGAAAGGAACTGTGGGCTGCAAGGTTGTGGTAGTACAGGGGCAGGTCTCAGCCCATCCTCTGCACCCCTGCTCGGCCCCTCCCACTGCAGCCCCTGGTCCCCTTATCTGCCAGCAGCTCTGCTTTCACCACCACTCCCACGCACTGATGGCACTGGCCCTGCTGATGGCGCGGAACGACTGGGGCCGGTGCCAGCAGTGGATGCAAGCAGGGCCAGGGCTGTCAGCGAGTGTGAGCAGCAGCTACTGCCCCAATTGCCCCTCAGGAGCAGGGGTGGGTAGAGAAACCCTTCAGGGGCGATCAGGGCTGGCAGCTGCCTCTCATACCTGCTGATGGCGCCAAGCAATTGGGACCAGCATTGAGCGCTGGCAGCGGGTGTGAGCAGTGGCTCTGGTGCCTGCTGCAGGTGTGAGCAGGGTTGGCTCCGGCAGTGGGTACGAGTGCCTGGTGGGACCACAGCGCATGGGAGCAAAGAATTTTCAGTAACCACCAGAGGCTCACCCTGATAACAGCGACTGGTGCCCCACCTTGGTCTGGTGCCCCCGCTCACTTGCTCCACCATCCCACTGTGGTGGATGCCCGCCATGTTCCACGTGTGCCCCCTGGTGGTCAGCGCAGGTCATAGCGACCAGTTGTTCCGGTATTCCGCCATTCAGTCTATTTCCATTTTAGGGTTGTGTGTGTGTGTGTGTGTGTGTGTGTGTGTGTGTGTGTGTGTGTGTGTAACTTTATATTAGTTATAGCTAATACCTTAACTACCAAAACAAAGGCACAAAAATTAAAAGCATACTTATAAAAATGGTAGAGTATAAAGTAATATATATCTAACCACCCAATTTCTACCATTACATTAAGTGGCATAGTATTTTATAGAAGAAAGGTCTATTTTCTTCTGTTTTTAAGTTTAATAAAACTAATAATGAGTATGCCTGTTCACATAAATGTATTTCAAGAAGAATTACTAATAATTTCAAGGTTTGATTTACTCCTTACAAATCATCAGACTACATAATTTTCCAGAAACTGCACTAATGAGCAATCTTGCACTCTTCAAACACCGATTTTAATCAGGTGCCATATAAAGAATCTGCGGATATGCCTAGCTCACTGGAAAATAAATTAGCATTGTGGCAATATTAAAGCGTGCATAAATGGCTATTTTTCCTTTTATCGCTGGAGTAGGAGTAGACAGAATCTTCACTACTTATTTATAACTATTTATTTGTACAAATAAATGTATTTTGAGGTAAAATTTACATCTGTGTTTTTCATTTCTGTCTGCACATTAGAATTTTAAAAAATACAGACACCTAAGCCCTAACTTTGTGGATTCTGATTCATTTAATCTGAGGTGAGGCCCAGGAAGTGTAGGAACTACTGAGGACTTCCATACAATGCAGGTGCATATAACTAACAGATTATTAACTGCCATGGGCTTGGCCTGCCTACATGAGCATCTTCTTTAAGAATGACTGAATTCCCTCACTTTTTTTCTAGACCTTGTTGTCTAGGCACCTTGTCATTTTTTTAAATCTATCCTTGGGGAGTGCTCCATGTTAAGCACAAAGGCAGAGATAGCGCTCATTGGACTCAGAGACAAGTTCTCAGGTATAGGATGGTGACCCACATCTCCAAGATCATGCTTAGATGTGGATCATTTTAGAATACCATCAAACTAGAATGCAATATGGAAGTATTTCACAATAAAAATAGATCTATAAAAATACTTGAGTCCATGGGTCTCTGGTGGATTAATACACCTAGAAAACAATATAACGTATTAATATATATGTGAATATTCTAGGTAACTAATGTAAAATTCAATTAAACTATATTTTAAAAGAATGAATGACATGTTATGATTAATAAGAATTTTTAACAGGGAGCTAAATATAACTTACCATTAGAAAATCTATTAATACAATTCACAGTATTAATAATTAAAGGAAAAGAAACATAAAATGATCTAAATAATGATATAAGTATTTTGATAAATTCACCCATTCTTAGTGCAATAGGAATAGAAAAAGTCCATTAACTTAGTAAGCAGTTTATTCTTTAATCTAGAGTAAACATCATGTTTAATGATGAAATATTATAATAATTAGGATTTAAATGAAGGACAATATTTTAATTACCCCACACTACTATTATTTAACCATATCAATCTTGTCAATGAAATAAAGACAAAAGATTACGTGAGAAATTTTTTTTGAAAATTAAATAACAATATTTGTGTTCTGCAAGGCATATTAACTATCACCCTAGAAAATTGAATAATATCACTTGAAAAATTCTCCTTATATGCAGTAATAACAAATCAAGGAGCATCATGGAAAAAAGAAGTTCTTATTCAACAATAAAACAAGAGCTATCAAATAACTAGACATAGCCAAAGAAGCAGTCAAGGTATTTGAAAGAAAACAATACATGTATTTTGATTTCTGGCTAAGATAAAGTCACTGGGACTGGATTTATCCAATTGCCTTACCCAGATAGTAAAAACTGGATAAAATATATAAAACAACAGTTTTTCAGTATTGGAATATAGTCAATGCTAGACATAGATCTCCAAGAAGGGAAGACCTATAATTAACTATTCCTCAGCTTACACCTGGATAGTTTCTAGGCTGAAAGAAGGGAAGAAAAACCGGAGACAGACTATTGTCTGGGCACCTGGTCTCCTTTTCAGTATGAAATTGAGTTTCCAAGGAAGCCCACACAGTTATATTCATAATGAAAAGTACAAGAAAAGGAGAGAGGAATGAGTTGGGGAGAGAGAAAGAGAAAGGGACAGGGAGGAAGAGTGTGGGGTGGGGAGTGAGAGAGAGGGAAAGAACTCTGGAGATATGCAGAGGCTCAGTCTCCTATTCCCAAGTCTTCAGTTGAGTATTGATTAAAGCATGCATGTGAAACAGCTACTCAGTGCTGGAGAAAGAACAACCAATGAAGAGCAGGCAAAGAAATCTACTGAGCTCACAATATGCATGGGATAATTGGTGTTCCAAGCAGCCATAGTGGAAAATTCTTACAACAAGGCGACATTAGGTGCAACACTCCGAAGAGTACAGCTTCTGTATGAAGGTGAAATTAGCCGAAGAATATAGGGTGTTCTGATACCACTTTAGAAAGCTTAAAACAATGCTCAAAAGGATCAAACATTCTCCAAATAGCTCAACCTTTTTCAGAACAAACTGCAAAAATATTTGAATAAATACAAAAAATATCCAGCACCCAACAAAGTAAAATTCACAATGTCATCTATTAAAAAAAATGGCATGAAAAGAAACAGGAGAATACAAGCCATGAAGAAGGAAAAATATTAATCAAAACGGACCCCAAAATTGCACAGATCATAAAATAAGTGGACAAGCACATTACAAGTTACATAACTGTCCTCTATATATCAAATAAGGTAAAGGGATATATGACCATGCTAAAGAGACACTGCAAATACAAACATAAGTTATTGAACTTCTAGAGATGACAACACAATAACAGGAATGACAATGGAATAACTGAAAAGTGGATTAATAAATTTGAATACAGTAGGTCCCTCTTATCATACCAGCATATGTTCCAAGACCCCCAGTGGATGCCTGAAACCAAGGATAGCTCTGAGCCCTATATATACTATGTTTTTTTCTTTACGTACATACTTATGATAAAGTTTAATGTACAAGCTGTCACAGTAATAAATTAACAACAATAAGATAGAATAATTATAACAATATACTGTAATAAAAGTGATGTGAATGTGGCCTCCCTCTATCTCTGAAAATTGATCTAATAACTGAGACAGCTGCTAAGTGACTAATGGGGGTAACATATTCCATATGGATATACTAGGCAAAGGGATGACTCATGTCCAGGTGGGAAAGAGTGGCATAGATGTGATACTGTTGTAAACTAGTCCTATATAATAAAAGGCTAATATACAAATTGTCTCCTCGACCAGGAGTTCAACCGGGGGGTGGGGCTAGCCAGCCAACTGCCCACAGCCCCTCTCCCTGGCCAGCCCGGCCCATCAGGGAGGGCTGCCCAGACCCCACCCATGCATGAATTCGTGCACTGGGCCTCTAGTTATTAATAACAGAGGGGAGCAAAAGGAAGGCCAAACAACATAGGCATGCCACTTGGGCAGCTCCACCTGGAAGCTTTATATTTCCCAGGGAGCTACCAGTCTATTCCCCTCAGATCTCTTGGGGGAAGGGACTGGATAGGGAGAAAAATAGACACATGCCCAGTAAAGACACATGCCCATGGGTTGCACTGTTGGTGTGTTGTACTTGACTCCTGATTTGTGGAGCTTTCTCACTCCTACTTCCTGGCATTCACCCATATAGCCCATGGCCATGTGGACCCCACACACAATGGACTAATGGACAATAACTAACCTGACGCTGAACTGGACCTGACTGCAGCACGGAAAGGAAACTCTGGACCCTGGCTTTGTTGTTAGCTTTACTGAAACCCCAGCTCCACTTCTTCCAGAGCTGTATAGAGGGGAATGGGACTTTGGAAACCCAGGGATGTGAAGCAGGGGGTCCCGTGGGGGTGAGGCCGACAGAGTCCTAACGAAGCATGCCCGACTCCGGAGACCAGGTTCAGTGATGCAGATCTAAGTTTATTGTGTAAGTGCAGCAACATATATAACATTCCAGACCAATCAGAAGTTTACACCATCCTTAGGGCAACCAATAGTAGGAAAGATCAGGGTACTATGTAGGGGCTCTAGGGGGCTTGCTCAGGCGGGTGCTGCCACTTCCCGGTGTGCCGAGGAAGCTTGTATAGGCGGAGTGTGCTCACGCCATTGCATCCACCACTGCACTGAGATAAATCTCCTGAGCTCTTCCCACAGGGATTTAATTCCAGGCAAATGAAAATCGCTCATCCTCCTGTGCGAGTCTCAGAAAATTATTTTTCTCGAGATATCATATGCACCCATTGGGGAAAAGGACACCCCAATTTCCCTGATAACAAACTCATTTTCCCTGGTCCACCCAGCATCCTCAAGTGGATCACTCTGCCTGCACCAGCAGGGCAAGAACATGCCAGTAAGGGAACTCCATTCCCCAACTCCCACTAAGAAGTAGGTAAGCCTGCTCTACCCGCACTCATGGCAGAAGGAGATACAGTATTTTGTCTCCTGGTCCTCCACCCAAGAGCAGCGGGTGACTCAGAACCAGCATCTTATGACCCCACCCACACCCCCAGCAGAAAAAAAAAGTGGGTCAAGGAAGTACCTTCTGTCCCAGAAGTTAACACTAATAGGGGATCCTGTGTGAGCCTTGTCAACACAAGGCAGCTGAGAAGGTGGACTCAGGAGAGACTCTTCTATCCCTCACCTGGCAGCACTAAGCACAAGAAGTGCACGTTTCCCCTGTGGTCAGTGTCAGCATGGATCAAACAGAAGCCCCGGGATACCAGGTGAACAGCAAAGAGCACCACAGCATTGCAAGGATCCAAAAACAAACTGTCACTGACACTATAAACCACCAGTGTGGGCCAGAACCTACCGGCTAAACCTAAACAGGGTATCTGCTTGCTAACATTAGTTTAAATAGGATCCAGAAGCTCCTAACATAACATTCAAAATGCCCAGAAGTCAATAAAAAAATCACTCATTACAACCATAACATAAACGATGGCAATAGAAAGAAATTAGAAGTCAATATGAAAAACCTATCTGAAAAATCCCTTAAATATGGAAACTAAATCATATATCTATGTATCCATTGAGTAAGAAAATTAAAAGAAAAATAGACAATATTTTGAATTGAGGAAATTGAAAACACAGCATATAAAAATTTATGGACTGTAACTAATGCAGTACTTAGGGAAAATTTATAGCATTAAGTATCTAGAATATAAAGAAGATGGCAGAGCAATGAGTGAATCTTCCATCTTAAGAAGTTAGAAAAATGAGAGAAAATTAATACCAAAGTAAGGAGCACAAGGATGAATTAGTAAGAGTGACAGTAAATGAACTATAAACAGATAAACAACAGGGGCAAATGAAAAACTAAAAGCTAGGTCTTTGAGAAAATCAATCCAATTGATAAACTTCTAGCTAGACTAATGAGGAAAAGAGAAAGAGAGAGGAAATGCAAATTACCAATATTAAAATCAAGATGAGAGGTGAGGATATTACAAAGGATTCTTAAGATATTAAGAGGATAGTAAATAATACTATAAACAGCTTAATGTCAATAAACTCAACAACTTAGATAAAATGGAAAAATTCATTAAAAAGAAAATTACCAAAACTCACTCAAGACAAAATAAACTAATAGCTCTATATCTGCTAAATAACTTAAATTAGTAGTTAAATCCTTTCCACAGTAAAAACACTGGGTACAGATAATGTCAGTGGTGTGTTCTACCAAATATTTAAAGATAAATAATATCAAAATAATATATCTCTCTAAATAATATCTACTTAAATTAAACACGTTAAAACACTTCCCAACTTATTTAATGAGGCTAGCATTATCCTGACACCCCAAAGATATTATGAGAAAATCATATACACATATCCCTCATGAATTTAAACACAATAATTCTTTAAAAAATATATAAAAATATATTTTTATTGATTTTTTACAGAGAGGAAGGGAGAGGGATAGAGAGTTAGAAACATCGATGAGAGAGAAACATCGATCAGCTGCCTCCTGCACACCCCCTACTGGGGATGTGCCTGCAACCAAGGTACATGCCCTTGACCAGAATCGAACCTGAGACCCTTCAGTTTGTAGGCTGACACTCTATTCACTGAGCCAAACCGGTCAGGGCTAGACACAATAATTCTTGTTTTAAAGTCTAGCCTATCACTCTGGCTGGTTTGGCTCAGTGGATAGAGCCTCGGACTAAAGGGTCCAGGTTCAATTCTGGTCAAGCGCACATGTCGGGGTTGCGGGCTGGATCCCCAGTAGGGGGTGTGCAGGAGGCAGCAGGTCAATGATTCTTTCTCATCATTGATGTTTCTATCTCTCTCTCCCCTCTCCCTTTGTCTCTGAAATAAATGAAGAAAAAAAAAAGTCTAGCCAATCAATTCCAACAACATATGAAAATGATAATACATTATAACTGAAAGGCTCTCCTGGGAAGGTAAGTGGTTTAATACTCAAAAATGATTCAGAGAAATTCACCATTATCACTAAAATAAAGACAAAATAGCATATGATCATATGTTATGTTTGAGTATTAGACACATGGATTGTGACACAGGGTCAGAATTGACTTTGATACCCATGATC
This sequence comes from Myotis daubentonii, assembly GCF_963259705.1. Taxonomy (NCBI): domain Eukaryota; kingdom Metazoa; phylum Chordata; class Mammalia; order Chiroptera; family Vespertilionidae; genus Myotis; species Myotis daubentonii. The sequence goes on along the minus strand of NC_081852.1, from coordinate 49,429,374 downwards.
CCCTGTTAGAGTGGGGCATATAGAATGCATTAATAAAGCTCTGGCTTAGGTCTAATTCACAATGAATCCACTAGGTCTATAAACAAACTTTGTCATCACTTTCTTGGTCTCTAAATATATATTTGTAATAAAGATACTTGTAGTTGTCAGAATCCTAATATTGATTCCTAGACCTAGAATAAGAGCTTACCCACGCCCCCCAAAAAAGAGCTATTGTATTGGGGTAGATTTAATGGCTACTTTTAAAATGCCCCCCAAAAAGACAAGAAATTTTAAAAAACCCACCCACAATAATGTCTCCTAAGTGAAATGATACATATGGTGACAGCCTCAAAGACATAAAGAATGGATTTAGTCAAACTGTCAAATCTTCATTTAGTTTATCACTCCAGCCCCTAAAATACAATATGGATCAAAGTATGGCAAAGACTGTCTGTAGAATTAACCAAATAGATTGTTCCTATCCTCCTGCAGTGGAATGTGGCCACTCACCTGGGAGTAACTACTCCCCATCCCTATGCAAAAGGAAAATCACAAGCATTCAACTTTGTGAAGAACACCCTTATGTATTTATGGTGTTAACAGGATCATCTGCAGACACTTCTACCCTTCCTCATAATATTGTCCAGAAATACTTGGATCATCTGTACCTTCTGCTTTGGGACTTTACTCCAATAAGACAGGGTGAGCAAGAAGTGGCAAATAGGATAGTGTGGCCAGACATATATGCTCTATAGCAGTGGTTCTCAACCTTGGCTGCACATTAGAATCACCTGGGAATCTTTTTAAAATTCTGATTCCTGGGCCTCATCCTCCGGAAACTCTGTTTCTTTGTTACTAATGTTGTGGCCCCACCCATAACACAAAAAAAGAATTTCCAGAGGGTGAGGCCCCAAAACCAGGATTTTAAAAAGATTTCCAGATGATTCTAATGTGCAGCCAAGGTTGAGAACCACTGCTGTATAGGGACACATCTGTGATGTGTTTAGGGAATCTCATAGACATGTGAGGACAGGTTGGTGTATTTTATACCTCCCATTCGTAAGAAAAACCCACAATATTTGTTTCATCTCTTCGGGCTCTGAAGGTAGCATATTTCATGCTTGGAAATACCCTTCAGGCTCATTTGCTAGATGATATGTCCACTTTCCAGTAAGTGTGAATTGTTATTATAATTCCCTTAGGTGAATAATTAAACAAACTATGGTCTCTGTAGCATGCAGCGCTACATGATTAGATTAGCAGGTAACGCTACCCAGTAATAAAGAGAAATAAACACTTCATACACGCAAAAACTTATATGGATTTTAAAGGCACTACTGAATGAAAAGAGCCACCCTCAAAGGTGACATACTGTATGATTCCATTTACTTAACATTCTCAAAATGATAAAATTATAGATGTGGGAAAGAGATTAGTGATTGCCAGAGTTTCGGGCAAGCACACTGTAAGGGGCAGCATGAGGGAGCCTGTTGTGGCCATGGAATGTTCTGTATCTTGATTTCAATAGTGGTTAAACAAACATACAGGTGTCAGAAAATAGCAACAGTATACCGATGTTGAACTCATGGTTTTATTATTGCACTATAATTATATAAGATGTAACCATGGGGAGAAATGGTGAAGGATACATGGGGCCTCTCTGCACTAGTCTTGCAACTTTCTGTAGATCTATGATTATTTCAAACTAGAGGCTTGGTGCATAGATTCGTGCACCGGTGGGGTCCCTCGGCCTGGCTTGGGCCCTTTCGCAATCTGGGACCCCCGGGGGAATGTCGGATAGCTGGTTTCGGTCCGATCCCATAGACCTGATCCAGGCAGGAGGAGCCTGATCCTGTTCATTGAGAGTCTGTCCCCTGGTGGTCAGTGTATGTCATAGCAACCAGTCGTCCAGTCGTTCGGTCATTTGGTCACTTAGGCTTTTATATGTATAGGCACAAAAGTTTAAAAAATGCAAACAGTGTGAGAATTTTTTCCTCCAACATTGGAAATGAAACTGTTTGAGAACAAGTACAGTTGATTTAAGTCAGTCTGCATAACTAGAATGTTCATTGTTAAATAGCAGGATCATAAATACGGTAGAGGAATCTTCACTCTACACTGCCATTGGGAGTGGCCAGTGACAGAAGATTCACACCTACACACTCATGTCCAATCAGCGCATAGCTGAGTTAGGACTCACGAGCAAACCAGTAGCAGAGTTGCTCACAGTTGGAATGATCTCTGACTGCTTGCTCTTCTCTCTTTACCAGCTGGGTCTGTCTATGTCCCCTGCATGTTTTTAGCGATCTCACAGTCCAGAGTTTCTGGGTCATACTATCAGTAGAAACACAGATGTGTGTTGATTAATCAAAGCCCCTTACTTCTCATGTCATGGTGAATATGGAAATCAATATATGTGTCTTCTTATGCCCAAATGGAAAACTGCTGCTCTCTCATTCTGGGTGATGAGGTTACAGAAAATATAGAGGGGCATGACAAAAATAAAAATAAAAACCAATGATTATGTGTGACTTTTCCAGAAAAAAAATTTTAACATCTTTAAAAATATATATATATGTAAGATTTTTTTAAAAAATAATTTTTATTGTTGATGAAAGTATTACATTTGTCTTGCTTCTTCCCCCATTAACCCCTTTTAGCCCATCCCCCGCCCTTCATCACCCTACTGTCTTTGTCCATGGGTTATGCATATATGCATACAAGTTCTTTGGTTGATCTCTTCCCACCCACCCACCCACCCCTGCCTTCCCTCTGAGTTTGGGCATGTTTTAACATATTAAAACAGTGTTTTAAAATAGGGCAGTACTGTGGTACACAATGAATGAAGGCATTAAGAGTTGGGCAGCTCAGGTTAAAATCTCCACTCTCAGGGTTCAGCCCTATGACTTAAGACAACTTCTTTAACTCTTTGTGACCCAGTGTAAAGGAGATAGCAATGGTACAGATGACATGTTAAGAATTGTTTAAAATTACTTCCTACGTAATGAACTCTTTAAAACTTCAAGCTGTTTTTTAAAGATTTCTCATACTCAAAATCTACAATCATTCTTTTTACCCTTGCTTACAAAAGAAATGTAGGGTTTTTATTTGCCAACAAAAATCTTATAACTGAAATGGGTCACTAAATAAAAAGCAAAAAAAAACAAACTATAACCCCTCATTTCAGTCATGCATAAACATTTTGTTTGTGCTGACATCTGAAAGGAGGAACATCACGTACAGGTGAGTTTATTTGCATTGGCCTGCTTCACACTTAGAATTTTTTTTCCGGCCTCTGGGCCTGGCATTCTGGGTATTTTAACAGAGATTTCGTGTTCTAGTGCACCATACATAGCATGAATACCAAAAGAAAAATAAAGACGGGGAAGAGAGAGAATCATTGTCTCATTAAGCAGATGATAATTGCAATTATTCACCAAGAATTATGAATCATAAATGAAGATTGCAAAGTCAATTGGGAAACAATTTGGCTATAAATACTCATATTAAGCAGCCTAATGAAATCCGCTTTGCTTTAGAAACTTCCACTCCTGTTTTCATCTGCAGAAGTACAAATCTTGACAAATTATTCCTGTCTCTCTGGCAATGTGGGGAATAAAAGGGATGTACCATAATAATCATGTTGATGGCTGCAGAATCTCCTGATGGCACTATCACCTACAATTTAGTTGCATACATTTTCAGGTTTTCTCACTCAACATTATTTCATATGATGTTCACAACACTATGTATTATCAGGTAAGGAAAATACCCCATTGAAAAGGTATAGCTAAGGAAAATGTAGTATCGATAAAGGCATAATGATTCTTCCAAGGTCATATGTCAGTTGCTGGAGTAAAATCTGGGTTTGCTTATTTCCAATAACAGGAAATTCTTCCCCCTAAATCACATTGCCTCCATCATCTGTTTTGATGTTTTCAGTTTCACATAACTCAGATTGACTTGAACAATAACAGAATGCATTGATTTATGTAAATAGTAAGTTCACACTTAAGTAGGTAGGTGTGACAGTTGGTTTGATCTGGTAGTTCAGAAATATCACCTGATTTTTTTTCTACCTCTTCCCTCTTTCTGCAGTGTCATTTTCCCCCTCTTAAGAATAGCTCACACTCTTACAACATAACTCTCAAGTACTTCTAGGAAAGAAACTTAGTGGCAGGGAGAGAGGCAAGGAAAAAAAAAAAACGTTAGAGAAGCAAAGAGACCCTATTAAATACAAGTCCTAGACTTGGTTCTGATGTGTTAAATTTAATTTAAATGCACTTTTAATTTCCAAATTCTATGACTAAGGCAGTACCATATACTGATTGGCTTCAATCAATAGTAATGCCCATTTCTTTATCAATCACCCAGGCAGAGTGTTAAGTTAATGTTGATTGCATTAGAGCAATCAGAACCCAATTTTGGGATCAGTGTAAATTCAAACACAAATTCAAACCATAGAGATGCTAGCTCAGAAGGTCCCCTGAAATAAATTAGAGAAGGGCATTTCCACTCTGGGAGGAGGCAGCCCATGTGCACCCAGCCAGGTCAACAGGAAACAGTCTGGACTTCAGTCCTCGTTGACCTCTTGGGTGTGCACAGTTGAGCAATAAACAACCTACACAGAATAGCCATGAGCTGTGGTCCTGACACTGCAGTGATATTCAGGGAGAACAGGGCTGGCTGTGGCTACTGCTTAATAAATACTGATGAAGGGGCTCTGTGCCAGCTGTGGTGTGAAAATGAGATGCCAAAAAAACTCAGCAACTTCCTTCTGCATCAAGATCATTAAAACTGCCCTAGCCCAGCGGTTCTTAACCTGTGGGTCGCGACCCCTTTGGGGGTCAAACGACCCTTTCACAGGGGTCGCCTAAGACCATCAGAAAACACATATATAATTCCATATTGTTTTTGTGATTAATCACTATGCTTTAATTATGTTCAATTTGTAACAATGAAATTGGGGGTCACCACAACATGAGGAACTGCATTAAAGGGTCGCGGCATTAGGAAGGTTGAGAACCACTGCCCAGCTGGTTTGGCTCAGTGGATAGAGCATCTGCCTGCCAACTGAAGGTTCCTGGGTTCAATTTGGTCAAGGGCAACTACCTCTGTTGCAGGCTCCTCCCCTGCCTGGGCCCTCACTGGGGCTCCTACAGGAGGCAACCATTCAATGTGTTTCTTTCTTTTTTTTTTTAAATATATTTTATTGATTTTTTACAGAGAGGAAGGGAGAGAGATAGAGAGTTAGAAACATCAATGAGAGAGAAACATCGATCAGCTGCCTCCTGCACACTCCCCACTGGGGATGTGCCCGCAACCCAGGTACATGCCCTTGACCGGAATCGAACCCGGGACCCTCCAGTCCGCAGGCCGACGCTCTATCCACTGAGCCAAACCGGTTTCGGCCAATGTGTTTCTTTCACATCAATGTTTCTTTCTATCTTTCCCTCTCTCTTCCACTCTCTCTAAAAATCAATGGAAAAATATCCTCCGGTGAGGATTTTAAAAAAAAGATAATTAAAAACTATTAGACATTATGTTCAGTAACTTGTGTTGCTGCTTGGAAATTTTGTTTTAAGATCGTATTCAAGGCCAATTTGAAAGAGAAGCTATTGCTTATAATGATTGAGAGGAACTAGGAACTTAAAACACACACACACACACACACACAGGACAAAAACTAAAGAATACATTAAGGTTAAGTCACATTATCTTTGCCTAAAATACTAAAAATTGCAGAAGCATATTTCAATTAAGAGAACCAAACTCCAGAACAAAATACAAAATGTGTTGAGACAATCATTTAAAAAAGGGGGGGGGGAGATTGCCTTTAACCTAAGGAGAATTGCTATATGGCCAATATTTCCATAATATTGGGGGGGGGTGTTATTCACTTAAAAGAGTTTTAGTTTTTTCTTTTTGAACAGTACAAATGAAAAGTTATTCCTAATCCATAGTTCAGAACACTACCATCATTGGTTCCTCTGTTACTTGCTTGCTTTTTATTTATTTTCCCCACTCAAAATAGCATTGTTTTCCCAGCTGCAGGCCACTATTTAATGGGTCTCAAATATATCTGTGAATTTTTATATAATATCCATGTACCAAAGGCGTGCATTTGGGGGATATTTGAATCTAGTATTAATCTTAATTATTTTTAAACATTTCATTTTTATCTATATATAATTAATTTCTATATTTTATTTTATATGTATTTTCAAATTTGGATGCATATTATCTTTTCCATTTATCATTTTTGTTCTGTTTTTAAGATAATTTATTTTTAAGATAATTCATTTTTTATTGCACATGCATGAGTGTGTATGGTTTTTGCTTCTACTTGCAACAGAATATTTTACAGTTTGCATTCTCCACATTGTGATGGTCCTTTCTTTAAATGACTTGCCTCCAACTGTAAGTATACCGATCCATGACTCCTTATGAAACTGTAAAACTAAGAGAGTTGTGTCAGTACTGCTATGATGTTCTCCAGAATGGCGACACTGTTCTACACTCTCACCGCATTGAATTATGGGCCCTCTACTTTTTGCCAACAAATATCACCGTTACAACTGACTTGCCTTGACTGTCTAAGTAGATGACTGTATCTATTTAATGCAAATGGTCATGCATATTTCTCAGGGATCAGTGAGAAGAAACTGGGATGGAAACAGAGAGGATATTGTAATTATTAATGAGGCTGATGAAAATTAAGTAGGCTTTAAATAGATGATAATTTAACACTATAATGAAGGCCTCATTGTCTTTCCTTATTTTAAAAATAAACTCATTGCTAAACATTTAGAGAAGAAAATGGCTTGAATGATTATGAAAAAACATTATTTATAATAACATTAAAAAATAATAAATGTAAAACTTTAGACAATAAATTAAAAAAGAATATTTGAAAAGCTATTTCATTTTCTGTTCTAAATATATACATGTGTTTTTACAATATTGTTGTTGTTTTTTTTATCATTGTGGTAAGAAAACACATAAAATGAGACCTACCCTCTTACCTAATTTTAAATGTACAGTATAGTATTCTTCACTATAAATACAGTGATGTACAGAAGATCTTTAGAATTTTTTTACCTGGCATGACTGAAACTTTACACCCATTGGATAGCAGTTCTTCTCTCCCCTCCCCCAGTCCCCAGCAATCACTATTCTTGCTTCTCTCTTATTCTCTCTTAAAATAATTTCTGATTATCACAATTATGCATGATTATAGATAATGGGAAATTACACACAAGTACAGCAAAACAGAAAAATATAATTTTATACAATCATTCTTATTCAGAGGCAATTAGTCTATTCTATAATTTTAAAACATATTTGAGATATTATAATGTGTTACGTTTTGTATAATTTTACCCAAAATATATCTCCAATTTAACCCTGTATAATTTACAAATTTTCCTCAAAACCCGTTTTAAAAGGCTACTTAGTTTGTTACAATCTATGGACAATGCAGATATCTTTATCTCAATGTCAGTTTTGAATTTATAATTTGAAATTATGGTTATGAGTATAAACCCCTGAAAATAAAATATTAACTATAGAAAATTTAAAATAAACAAGTAAAGGAGACTTTGTCTCTCCTATCACTGCCTGATACGGTACAAAAATAGAGACAATATGAGTCTTAACCTACATCCTAAAAGTGCAGATCAAATAATATTTAATATTTAAGTGGAATTTTTCGGTTTGCTTTCTCTAGGGACAATATAATTAAAAATAGAAGATGAGGCCCAGCGCATAGGCTCAGTGGTTGAGCATTAACCTATAACCAGGAGGTCATAGTTGGAGTCCCAGTCAGGTCACATGCCCAGGTTGAGGGCTTGGTCCCCACTGTAGGGCATGCAGGAGGCAGCTGATCATTCATTCTCTCTCATCATTGATGGTTTTTTTTTTTTATCTCTCTCTCCCTCTCTTCCTCTCTGAAATCAATAAAATATATATATATATATATATATATATATATATTAAAATCTATAAAAAACAGAAGATCAGCAGATTTTATGGGTCTTTGGGATGAATCCTAAATTTCACCTCCTTGCACTGTTAGGAATTAATGTAATTATGGGAGGGGCAAGGGACAATTGAAAGGAGATAGAAGGATTGGTGACATTTTCCTTTGGCATTGGAAAAAGAATAGGAATATCATCTTGTTTGGGTTTTAATTTTTCACCAAGAACAAGCAAATGACTTGGATGGAATTTATTTTCACTTTCTGAAGTCATATGGCAGCTACTAAGGAAGTGAAAAATATGGAGGCCAACATTCCAGAAAGCAGGGAAATTCAAAATGGTGAGCTCATATTTGGTACCGCTTTTCTCTTTGAAGCACTTATACAGGAGCTGAAATGCTAAACATCTGAGCATATAGCAGGAGCTAAAATGATTGGTAGTCTCACAGGTCTGGGGATAAAATTGGAGTTCAGGAGCCATCAAAAAGGAGGGGCTGTGCTCCCAAATGAGACTCTAATTGGGGACATAAAGAGCTGTACTGTAAAGATAAGTGTGGACCAGATGTAGACTGGCTCCTACAAGGACTGCAGTTCAGTTTTGAATCAGCTCTAATGCTGATTAGATTTAAATGACTCCCTAGCAAAAGTCCTAGTTGGACTTTTATCTCTAAACTCTGTCATACACAATGTCTAGCATCTGGTACAAAAGAAAAGTGTCAGCGAAGGTTCAGTCAGGAAGAGAAACCACACAATGTGATTCAGTGGAGATAAATTCATGTAAAGAATGTTCCAATGAAAAACGAAGATGGGAAAGGCAAAGGGAGGACACCAAAGTATCACAAAGGTAACAAATATGAAGCTGCTACCTCATTTCCAACTGGAAAAACAGGAGGAAGAAGTTGGAAATATCTCACCAAAGGTTGGAAGAGCGGTCCCTCAGAGGAAACACCAGGAGGGCTTGTTGCTTGGCTAGTGGTGTGTCTGAGCTGGGAAGGGGATTCTCCTGGGGCTAAAACCCAGGAAGTATGGGTGTCTGGCTGGTGCTGGAATCTCTGAGCTGTCACGTGGTGGCTGGTTCTTTGTTTGAAGAATTGAAAACTGGACTTAATCACTGATACTTAAGCAGGTGCTGTGGAGTGAAGAAACATGACTAAGATCATACTGAAACGGGAAGCACACAGGAAGCAAATCTCCAGGAGAAAGTCCCTTCTTCTCCCTCCAACTGTCCAATCTCTGTCTACTGTTCTTTATAGGCAGAACCTGATAGAATTCATGGGCAAATAAAAAATGTGTTTTGCAGAATTTCACCCTTAGAGCAAAGTATACAACCGTGGGTTTGAGACTGAAAAATTAATATTCAATAACTGCCATAGCAAACATGTTAAAGAACATGATTGACCAAGAGGAAGTGAATATGCAGACAGCAGAACAAAATCAGAGGGAATTTACATATTGGAGTTGTCAAATAATTACTGTAAAATAACTGTGATTAACAATGTGCTCAAGAAGTTAAATGACCAGATGGAGAGAATTTTGGTGAAGAACTGGCAACTATAAAACCAAGTCAGATGGAAGTAGAAAAGCATAACAACTGAAATAAGAACTCAATAAAAGTTCAACTTATGATTAGGAAGTAGAATATAAAAAGGTTCACTCCCACTAAACTTATCAAAATATCAACAGAAAAAAATACCACGTTTTTTTAAAGCCATGGAAGATCTGAGAGGAAAAGAATTTAAAACACTAAACTCGAGAGTGGTGAGCCCTTCATAGGTAAGCAATACACAGGACATTTGTATGGTCGGGGCCACTTGCTAAGGTTGGGGGAGTGTAGGGGAAAGGCAAGTCTATAACCAACTGAGCTTTTTATGAATCCACGTATTAACCTATAGAATTTGAATTAAGTGCAAAGTAATTTTCTCTGCCAAATGATTATCTTACAAGTAGATTTTGGGGAGTAAGCAGATGTGAAGGTGAGACTGAAAAATACAAGTGGCGCTCTTAACCTTCCAGCCCAGAATTTTAAATAATCATCTCCACACCTTGCCTTCTAGACATCTAGATGTAAAAGTCTTATGATCTTTGGCCTCAAGGCCCTACTAGAGGGAGAAGTACAAAACACATTCAAAGAATTTAAATCCAGATCTAAAATTAGTCCAACCAAACTGTAACTAAGCCCTTTTCACATTCAACAATTTATAAGACTAGTTATAAAGTATCCTATACAATAAAAGGCTAATATGCAAATTGTCCCCTTGACTGGGAGTTTGACCAGGGGGCGGGGCCAGCTGGCCAAGCACCCCAGGCTGGCCCCACCCCGATTACCCACCCCAACCCAATGGGGGGTGGGCCAGCCAGACCCCAACCATGCACGAATTTGTGCACTTGGCCTCTAGTCAGTCTATAACAGTACAAGAAGTTGAGAGCTTGACTGATTAGCAAAAAGAGATATCCTTAGACTCATAATGCTCATCTTCTAAGATGTTGCTAAAATGATTGAAAGTTTAATGTAAAAATAGTAATATTATGGAGTTGATAACATATGGAATTTAAATATATGAAAACGAGCATGAAGCACAGGAGAACTGTTGTACTATCACAATATTGTTTCTATATATGAGAAATGGAACATGTATAAACTATAGAGTAACCATTTAAATTAATGCAAAGTATATAGGTAAAATGTTACTAGATGAAAAAACTGAAAATTTAAAAGCACATTATAGAGACAGACTCATTAATAGAGGGCAGGCTGACAGCTGTTGGGGGTGGGGAGTGGGGGAATTGAACAAAAGGGAAAAAAGCATGAACATGAACAACAGTGTAGTGATTACTGGTGGGGGGCAGGTGCGGGAAGGTGGGGGAGGGTATAGGGAGCATACATGGTGATGGACAGAGACTTGACTTGGGGTTGTGATCATCCAATACAGTGTAAAGATGATGTGTTGTAAAATTGTGTACCATAAACCTGTACAATTATGTTAAGCAATGTCACCCCAATAAATTCAAGAAAAAGGAAAAAACACACAAAATTAGCTAAAAATTAGTAGAGAGGTTATATAGAACAAAAATAGAGAGGACAAATAGGAAACTAAGGGCAAAATGGCAAACAAACACAGTCATATCAATTATTATGTTAAATGCAAATAAACTAAACACTTCACGCAAAAGTCAGAGATAGACTGGAAGGAAAAAGCAAGGCCAACTCTAAAGGCAAAACTTCTTAGACTGAATTAAAAAAGCAGATGCACATAAAATAGGACAGTATTTGAAAGTGAAGGAAAGAAAAAGATAAACCATGAAAGTGCTAAGCATGAGAAATTGGGTATACAGTACTTTAAGACAAGGAGTCTTAATAGAGATAAAAGAAGACAATTCATGAAGATAGAAGACAATTGATCAAGAAGGCATAACCAATCTAAATGTATATGCAACTAATAACAGATCTTAAAATACAAAAATAAAAGTTGACAAAATCAACTTTTGGGAGAAATTGACAGTTCTATTATCTATCTATCTATCTATCATCTATCTATCTATCATCTATCTATCTATCTAAAATAGAGAAATAAGCTAATTAATCAGGACACCGTAATGGGTCAACTGGACAGGAGGAGGTTGCGTGCACAGCGTCTGGGACGGGGTGGCAGGGGCCTCCACGCGCCTTCACTCGGGCAGGGCCTGATCAGCAGCGGCTGTGGCTGCTTCAAGGACCAGAGGAGGAGTGGGCAGCGCTGCACAATTTCCAATTGAGCGCTGGGATCCTAGTTATAAATAAAACTGTAATGTATTTTCCTTTAATTGATAGAACAACAACTTATTGAGAATATTAAAGTTCTGAACACCACTATCAACTAAAATGAAGTAATCGGCATTCATAGATCATTACACCTAATTGTTGAAGAGAAAACTTTCATTCCACCCGCTCAAAAAATATTCACCAATAAAGACAATCTAAAAAACAATAAAGAGCCATAAAACAAGTCTTGAACCATTGTACTGGACAGTCTTTGATGACAGTAAACTTAAGTTAGATAAAAGAACAAAAAGATCTCTAGATTATCCTCAATACTGGAGCAAAGTAACACACTTATAAAGGGTCCATGAAAAAAAGAAGACATTAAAAAAATTAGAAAAAATATTGAACTGTGTAATGAAAACACAACATATCAAAATTTGTGAGATGCATTTGAAATAGTTCTGAGAGGAAAAATTACAGCTTTAATAATTATCTCAGAAAATAGGAAAGAGCTACACTTAATGACCTAAATTTCTACCTTAAGAAGGAAGAACAAAGAGAAACAATTTAAACCTAAAATAAATAAAAGAAAGAAAATGCATCTAGAGCAGAAATCAATAACATGAAATAGAGACAAAGTCCAGACAAAATTAAAAAGCCAAGTTGGTTTTGAAGAAGATGAATAAAATTGATACCTTCTAGCTAAATTGATCAATAGAAACTTAAAAACTTGAGAGTCAAAATCAGGAATAGAAAACAACAACATCCCTAACCATCTTATACCCATTTAAAGAGAAATAAGGTAATATAAGGAACAATATATGCCAATAAGTTTGATAACTCAGATAAAAGGAGAAAAAAATAAATAGCTTTATTTTTCAGGTATAACTGATATACAACAAAAAACTCTCAAAACAGCACATAATTAGTATGTACAATTTGATGAGTTCAGACATATGCAAACACATGTGAAAACATCTTCACAATCAAGGTAACGGACATATCCATCACTTTCAAAACTAAATTTTCTTATGCCTATTTGGGTGTGATTGTGTGTTGTGTTTTGGCTTTTGTTTTGTGTTTGTTGTCATTATCCTATCTAATAAAAGAGAAAAATGGTAATTGGCGTACGACGATACCCTTTTCATTGGCTAATCAGGGCTATATGCAAATTAACTGCCAACTAAGATTGGCAGTTAACTGCCAACTAAGATTGACAGTTAACTACCAACAAGATGGCGGTTAATTTGCATATGTAGGCACAATGCAGGGAGGCAAAAGGGAAAGCAGGAAGAAGCCCCCTGCCACTGACAGTGATCAGAAACCCAGGGGGGAGGTAAGAGCTGGGGGGCAGGGCAAAGGCGGCCCTGGGGCCGCCTTTGCCCTGCCCCCCAGCCATGATCAGAGAATCAGGTGCCTTTTCCGCCCTGGCCAGTGATCGCAGGAAGTAGGGGTGGAGCCAGCGATGGGAGCTGGGCACGGTCGAAGCTGGCAGTCCCAGGAGCTACGGGTCCCTTGCCTGGGCCTAAAGCGAAGCCCACGATCGCGGGGCTGCTGCAGCTGTGGGTCCCCGCTGCCCGGGCCGGACACCTCAGCCAGAGGCTTCCTGCAGGGGCAGGGGCGGAGCTCGCATGATCGTGGCACCCCCCGCTGCCACTGCAGGTCCCCGCTGCCCAGGCCGGATGCCTAGGCCAGAGGCGTCAGGCCTGGGCAAGGGGCCGATCCTGCGATTGGAGGGTGATGGGGGTCAATGCCTGAGGGCCAGTATGTGAGAGGGGGCAGGCTGGGCCGAGGGACACTCCCCCCCGACCCCTCCCCCCACACCCAGTGCACGAATTTCGTGCACCGGGCCCCTAGTAAGAACATAACATTATATCTACCTTTTTAATGGAGTTTTAATATCACAATACAATACTGTTATCTATGGCCACTACATCGTATAACAGGTCTCTAGCACTTACCACCTGGCACAACTGAAACTTTATACCCATTGTGTAGGCTTTGGGGCAAATTTTGGTTAGACTGCCAGACATTTTCATAATATCTAATACCTCCTAATATAACAAGAGAAATGCTGAACAAGTAAACAACATTATTCATCTTTGTCAACATGCTCTTTTATATTCCTAATGCCAAACACAAGTTTTGGCTCAAGAAAGCATTCAATAAACATTTGAACTGAGTAGCAAGTGCTGAAAAGAACAACATTTAAATATGCAGACCTGTCATAGAGAGTCAGGGGAAGAAAGTTGACAGTTTTGAGGATCCCAAAAGTACAGAGTGATAGTCAGGAAAACGGGAGATAATGTATGTAAAGTGCTTCTCACAGCGTCTGCAATCTGAAATATGCTCAAAACATATTACCTGTTGTTATCAATATTGCAGGAAAAGCAGCAAAGGACACTAATAGTATGATTTGTGGCATAGCACCTGGCCTCTCAGGACTTCTGTGACCACACAGGTAAAGAGGCGGCTTTGGCTTTCACTTCCTAAAGCCTATCCTGTGCTACAGATAGATACACAATGTACATTTCTGTTTTCCATTTTCATGTACCAGATTATCTTCAGTGCACTTCTTAGCTGGAGCTCATCATAGCAAAACTCTAATAAAGAAAAAAAAAGATGTAGATAGAAGAGAAATGGATGATACGTGTGTGTGTGTGTGTGTGTGTGTGTATACACACACATATGCATAATTATTAAATAATTGCTTTTATGCAGTTTTCAAACTCAGACTTATTACAAAATGGCCACAGTCTTTCCAATGTATAGTTGTACAAAATTTCACTTTTGAATCCAATAATTCCCATGGGCTCTCAGTAGCTTTGTGCATTAGAACTTGATTATATTTCTAATGAGATACCCAGGACCCCTGATGTTCACATATACTACATGTTCCCAAAGTGTTTGCTAGAAGTCCACTTCTAAAGGTCATTTAGGAAAGCTTATCAGAATGCAAGTGTTATTAAACTAATACTATTAAATCCATTTTAGTAAAAAAAAATGATTAAAAAACTTTAGAATTTGCTCTAAGTAGTAAATTAGCTGTGACCTGTCTTCCAATGGAAGATATTGGTAATGTAGATAAGTAGCTGCTTCAGGACCTTATGGGCTAGAAGAGAATATATCAATTAAATTCCCAGTGGTAGTAAAATGTGGTAAGTGCTATGAGAGGGCTCCTTCCTGTGTCAAAAGGAGCAGGAGAATGTCACTTATTCCTGAGAGGATGAAAGGTGTACCTAGAAAAAACAATGTCTGAGCTGAGACCTAAAAGATACGGGGGAATTTTCCAGCTGAAGAGAAAATGTTTCAGGAGGAGGTACCACAGCAGTTTACGGAACCACAATGATGGTCATCAGACTGAAGCTGAAGCCTTTGTCTTATTTAGTAGCTAAAGGGGGCCTTTGCTCAATGGAAATGTGGGTGCTGCAGGTAGAAGTCTATGTTACCTTCTCATTATTTATGAGTTTTGGGAAGTCAGAGAAGTTCATTGCTAGCATGAACACTGACAGCAGCGCTCTAACAGGGAAAGCAAGTGAAACCTGTGACATGACTGAGTATCACTTGTCAACTGAGAAGTCAAGAAAAGTCCAAACAAATTTTAAACAGGTACAAGTTCTTCTATGCAGAGGAGGACTATGGGACAAAAGAGTGAAGCTACATAAAATTCAAACTCAGGGATAGGGGGCATGTATTTTAGACACTCTATATAATTGAGCTTCCAGATTCTTCGTTGTGTCTGACCCAATGGACAGACTAGAAATGGAGCTAATGAAGGCAAGCATAAATGCCATGGCCACCACCCACACCTTGGTGCCATGAGTTACCTTCCTCAAACACAGATCAAGAAGAAAAACTCACTCTGAGACATCTCCCAATCCCACTGATGTCAGGTGACAACATCAGAACTCTATTGAATTACATATTTTATTCTCAGAGGCTCTCGGCTATTCTTAGTTCTCTTTGATAAAATAATCCAGCAATCTTCTGTCTGCCTCAGAGCTGGGGTATTATTTCTGAAGACATTTCTTATAGACACAAGGTATTGTGGTTCAGATTAAGCCTATGAACCACCTGGGCAATCTGCATTGCTAGTATTGTTAAAGAATTTCAGAAAAGCTTTTGTCATGGTATTTATTGCCAATTTGAGATTCAGTATTTCCAGGCTAAAATAATTATCACCCAGAAGTATCTATGGAGGAAGAGAGAGTGCCTGTAAAATTCTTTATAAATGTATAGCTGATTCTGAAGTACACACCTGGTCTTAATCATTTTTACATTTTCTTATGGTTAACTTAGTTTTAATGAAAAAATAAGTATTTTTCAAAACAAAAGACTGGTGAAAAAAGTGGTATGGTGTTACATTTTTATAGATGTCTTTTATGACAGGCCTGATGGAAGACAGCTGTATTCTCATATCTGTTTCTGCAATGATGCTGTTTTGGTTGAAGTCTATGATAAAAATAAAGCCTCACATAGGTAAATAGTTGAGAATGAGAAGATTCTATGTATCTTCCAAAATATGTCGGGAACCCCAGAATCCTCAGAGCATAGCTTACCAGTGGTTCTCAACCTTCTGGCCCTTTAAATACAGTTCCTCATGTTGTGACCCAACCATAAAATTATTTTCGTTGCTACTTCATAACTGTAATGTTGCTACTATTATGAATCGTAATGTAAACATCTTATATGCAGGATGGTCTTAGGGAACCCCTGTGAAAGGGTTGTTCGACCGCCAAAGGGGTTGCGACCCACAGGTTGAGAACCACTGGCTTAAACACTGGTATAACAGTGGGCAGTGAGAAGAGTTGGGGGGGGAGAGAGAGAGAGAGAGAGAGAGAGAGAGAGAAATATTCAAAGAGACAGAGACAGAAACTGACAGAGAGAGGAGTGCACGTGTGGAAGTTACTCTAACACACAATTATACAGGGTGTCCCCCCAAAATATATATACACTGTAACAGCTGATAGCTCAATTTTGAAAAGAAAATGTATTTTAATAAACACTGTCTTTATAATTAATCAAAGTGTGTGTATAAAAATTTTGGGACACTATATTACATATATATATATATATATATATATATATATATATATATATATATATATACATATATATACATACATACATACACACACTAGGGGCCCGGTGCACGAAATTCGTGCACTGGGTGTGTGTGTGGTGGGGGGTGGGAGTGTCCCTCAGCCCAGCCTGCCCCCTCTCACATACTGGGAACCCTCAGGCGTTGACCCCCATCACCCTCCAATCGCAGGATTGGCCCCTTGCCCAGGCCTGACGCCTCCGCCAGAGGTGTCAGGCTTGGACAGGGGACCCCCATCTCCCCCCAATCACTGGCTCTGACCCCCGCCCAGGCCTGAGGCCTCTGGCCCAGGAATCATGCCTGGGCAGGGGACCCCCATCTCCCTCTGATCGCTTGCTCCACCCCCCGCCCAAGCCTGATACCTCTGACCCAGGCTTCAGGCCTGGGCAAGGGGACCATCATATCCCCCCAATCCCCGTCTCAGCCCCCCGCCCAGGCCTGATGCCTCGGCCAGAGGAGTTGACCCTCATCACCCTCCGATCACCAATCACCGGATCGGCCCCTTGACCAGGCCTGAGGCCTCCGGCTGAGGCGTCCGGCTCGGGCAGCGGGGACCCGCAGCTGCAGCGGCCCCGCGATCATGGGCTCCGCTTTAGGCCCAGGCAAGGGACCCCTAGCTCCTGGGACTGCCAGCTTTGACCGTGTCCAGCTCCCATCGCTGGCTCCACCCCTACTTCCTGCTATCACTGGCCAGGGCGGAAAAGGCGCCTGATTCTCCGATCATGGCTGGGGGGCAGGGCAAAGGCGGCCCCAGGGCCGCCTTTGCCCTGCCCCCCAGCTCTTACCTCCCCCCTGGGTTTCCGATCACTGTCAGTGGCAGGGGGCTTCTTCCTGCTTTCCCTTTTGCCTCCCTGCATTGTGCCTACATATGCAAATTAACCTCCATCTTGTTGGCAGTTAACTGCCAATCTTAGTTGGCAGTTAACTGCCAATCATAGTTGGCAGTTAATTTTCATATAGCCCTGATTAGCCAATGAAAAGGGTATCATCGTACGCCAATTACCATTTTTCTCTTTTATTAGTGTAGATATATATGCCACATTATTATGACCACCTGACATTTGTAGGCAAATTAGCTATAATTTCCCACTGAAGTTGCTAGAGGGCCAGATCATTATAAATGTCTGAATAGCACAACATACCCAAGTACTGTTGCTGATCAAGTTCATCCTATCATGTTGATGTTGTATCCCAATGAAGATGGCTTCTTCCAACAAGACAATGCACCATGCCATGGTGCACATACTGTGCAGAGGTGGTTTCAAGATCATGAGGGAGACTTTACCTTGCTTAGGTGGCCCCCACAATCACCAGATCTCAATCAATTGAGCATTTGTGGGGCGAAGTTGAAAGAGTCAACAGGCAGCTGGTTCCACAACCATCAAATCTCACAGAACTGGACAGTGCTATTCATCAGGCATGGTGTCAGATTTCTCACATCAACTTTCAACATCTCATGGAGTCAATGCCAAGAAGAATCGCCGCAGTATTGAAGGC
The DNA here is from genome assembly GCF_963259705.1 of Myotis daubentonii. NCBI lineage: Eukaryota > Metazoa > Chordata > Mammalia > Chiroptera > Vespertilionidae > Myotis > Myotis daubentonii. The sequence continues at coordinate 49,411,077 of NC_081852.1, read as the reverse complement.
AAAAGGTGGCCCAACGAAGTACTGATGGGGTGGTCATAATAATCTGGCCACTCAGGTGTAGGTGTGTGTGTGTGTGTGTGTGTGTGTGTGTATTTATATATATACACACACACACACATATATATGCATAATATCACTCTCAAACTCCAAAGGAAGAGCACATAAATGTAGTGATATGATTAATAAGTTTACTGATGGTAAATTTAAGCTTTTACTTAGAGCACTAATAAAGCACGAACACTAAATAAAAGAACAAAAAATAAAAACAATATATTTTAAACATCGACATTGTCTGGAGGAAGCTTAGGTGTACAATGTCTTCCTTTCAGCTTATATTGCACGTTTAGTTTTATTTTTGTTTTGAATTATACATAGCCCCACACACTTTCCTGTGCTTAGCATCACTAAAGTTTTCCACAGAGTCCTGGGAAAACTAGGTATTACAGGTTAGCAGATGGGAGAAATGAGAGGTATAAAGTTCTATTCAGGCCATGTATGAGGAGTATGCCATGAGGACCTACATTTCTGATCTAATACTATCACATGTGATATGACATAAACCACTTCACATTTCAGAGCCTTCTTTTATGATTGTTTGTTTTAATCAGCAATTTTAGTAACAATATTAATGTTCTGTATGGCAAGAGGGTTTTGAGACCAAAACAGGGTAGAAGTTGTTATGAAAATTATTTGCAAAGTTAAAGTTTCTGTACAAACAATAGCTCCTGGTGATTGATGAAATGTAAAACATTAAGGAAAGAGAGAAAGTGAAATAACTTAGTGATTTCCCACTTTAGTCATGAGAGGGAAGTAATGTCATTACCCTAAATAATAATATAGGGGACTCATTATAGAGAGGTCAGAAAATTTTTATGGGCTGGGAGTAATAATTAATACCCAAGTAATATTCTTAGTTCTTTATAAAATGTGAGTGTGACACATAGAAATTACTCAATGCTTATACAGTCCTGCTATATCAGAAAGCCTTTTGATAGCAGAGACTGTCTCATATGCTTTTTTGTACTTTTCTATGGTCAAGGCATGGAAATATGCAATATTTGGTTAGTTTTGGGTATTTTCCCATTATCTTAAATGCTAGTCTATCTTTTTCTTCTTCTTCTTTTTAACTTACTCTCTTAGAATGACTGTTTTGGCTTCCGGTTTAGGCAAGAAAGCAGCTATAGCCTCTTTTACAGAGAGAGTTTATGCCTATAAATATTTACATCAATAGTATACAGCAAGTGATATATATGCTAGCTATTATTCTTTTTTAGTAATAAGTGTTACAATTACAGGACTATGAATTTTCCTGTAAATATACTTTTGGCTGCTTAGTGTTTGGCTGCTTATTATTTAGCTGTATTTTAAATCATATGATTTAAAATTTGTAGCTTTGAGAAGTCATATGGATTAACACAATACATTTAAGAGGAAAAACAAAAACATAGCGCAAGTGACTTGACCAATATCACAGAGTAATTCCTAGAATATATATGCAATTGTGCCTTGTTAAAAATAAACAAGAAAAGAAAAAAAATTTTAGAATTTTATTTTGCCTGTATGCTGCAGGACCTAATGTGCAAGTCTCTGCAATTTTAATCAACATAATTACCACTATTTTCAAGGAAGTGCTTCTCTAATCAAATAAATGAGCAAATAAAAATTAAGCCAATAATAAAAAGAAATTGTCACCTTCAGTATTTCCAAATGGGTAATTCATTTTTTAGATTATCATTATAAAAGCCATTTTTAAGAGAGAGAGTGTGTGGAAGGGAGGGGAAGAGGAAGAGAGAGAAACATCAATGTGAGAGACGCATCAATTAGTTACCTTCTGCACACACCCCAACCAAAGTGAGGGAACAAACCTGCAACCCAGGTTCATGCCCTTGATCAAGATTTGAACCCACAACCCTTAAGTGCATGGGCTGAAGCTCTGCTACTGAGCATCACTGGCCAGGGCTAAAAGCTACATTTTTTAAAATCACTTGGATAATTATTGCCTTTTCAAAACTATTTTGTTAATGCAAATCTAAGACCTGCTATTTTATGTGAACAAGGAAGCCTTAAAAATTTTAGCCCTTTTATTTTATTTCTTAAATATTAGTTCTAGCATGGAACTGGTGCCTGGTTATAAATTAATAGCTAGAAATTGGTTTTGAAAGATCTTCAGCCACTATATGACAATGCATTTCCTTTTTTGTTGTATACTCATTATCATTATTATCAGCATGATATTCAGGGTTTTCCCTTCGGAAACCTTAAAGAAATCGCAAGGAGACTATGTAGAGTTGACATGCCCTTTTAGAAGTCTCCATTAGTTGTCTCATTTGGAAAATATGAACCAAATGAACAAAGCACAGGTTTAATTTCGTTTCATTAGATTGTGAAGAGACCAACATGAATTAATTAGTGTTAACTCCAACACGCTTCACTAATATCCTGCCAACACAAAGATACCCTATAGTGCCAATATGAGAGACATGTTCAGGATGATAAGAGAGAAATGTAAGTGGGTTGGTGCAATTATTGTTACAATTATTGCTGCAAAGAGTTCTAATTGAAAGGGGATTTTGCATTTGGGGGGTAATCAGCTCCATTAAGATCTGGGCTAGACATTTCCTTCAGTTTCAGTGTCATAATTTTATGTTAAATGGATGCAAATTAATTATTAAGGATATTTATTGTGATTATTCATACAGGCAACAAAATCGTAAAATGACAAATAGGGACTTTTGAAGGGCAACCCAGCCACTTAACTCCTCATGGGGTGGAAATAATCATGAATTGAGAAGCCTTGGGCAGAGTAAGTGGGCATTTATAAGGTAAGGGGGAAGAGATGCCATCCGGAAGGCATTGCCTTCAGGTTATGGCTCTGGCCATTTAAACTCGAGCACCTGTTGTTATTAAAACACCTGTTGTATAAGTGATGACGGGGTTTTTTAACACTCTGAAAGTTGTTCTCTCTCTGTATGGCAACATAAATCACAATAATATTAGCTAATTTGTGGTAACATTTTGTCTCCCAGGGTTCCTAGAGAGCAAAGCACACAATGGAACAAAGACACAATGCAAACCACCTGCAGTGCTAAACAGTGTGTACTTCCATGTGCACATAAAACATCACACATCGCAGTGCTTTCTAATAATTATTCTGTGGCACATAACTACACTCAACAGAGTCATGTAATTCGATTCTTCCTCCGGGCAAGTGTTCTCTGTGATACTTCTGTCACTCAAGGGTGGCAGTGACTTCAATGGCAGAAAGAGCTGATGCTCCCCCAGCACATACAGATACTATGATACAAAGCCTTTAATTATTTCCTGGTTGTTTTAGTATCCGCCCAACACATGCCTAACTCTTTGGGAATATGGGAGATTCCTTGATTTGGTCCCTAATGTAGGGTTTTCAATGATAAATTTAGGGGCACTTAAACTAACTATTACAAGTAAATACATTATATGTTCAACATTTCCATGATGTAAAATGACCGTCACCATTGACTTGGGCAGTTTGGGAGAATTATAGGCACAGATACTGGATCAGCAGTGAGATGGAAGAGGGTGGGAGGAGATGTCAACATATGAATGACAGTAAATAGAAGCACATGTTCATATGGAAGAGTAGCAGATAATAAAATCAGATGGGTGGAGTTCAGACTTAGGGTTACTTTGGTGGCAGTTAGAAGGGGACCAGTATGTGATAAATGACATGCATACTGGGATATTTAAAAAATATTTTGTCTAATGTCTTATCCAGATGCAAGCTTCCTAGAACTGAAGCTCTAGTAAAGGCCAGCCATTGCCAAGAAAGACTTTTAATTAATCGTATTTATATCCCTTATTAGGTTTTTAAAATTGTTGGCAAGTTAATATCTTTTGATCTCAAAAGGTGGATTAATTGTCTATTTACCTCTGGAACTACCCATTTGTACGGCCCCCACATATGCCCACTCCTTTCATGGTTAGTTCTTCATAGAAAACATACTTATTTCTGCTATTCTTATAACTAGCTCATATAACATGGGTAGAATCAGCACCCCCATGTGACCTGTAAGCTCGGCTCACATCACTCCCACACAAAGAATAGGTGTCTGTCTAGAAACAACTCATTTTCAATCTCTATAAGTACCCTTATTAAAGGGGAAAAGGGTGTTTCTATCCTCTCTGTGTGCAAAGTATAAACTGACAGAGTCAGGAGATGGATATGAGTTCCCAGAATTGTCATGTGAAGGGCAGAGAGTGTACACTCTTCTCACATCTCCTGCCATCCCCCCTTCATTGTGGCTATGACCTTCCTTGGGCTGTTCCCAGTGACAGAGGGTCAGAAGCTGAAGTTAGCTTTTGAGTGTAATGTCTGTGCTCTGTTCATAGCATTTCACTCACCATGACAAATGGGACCTGGTCAGGCTCACTGTATTCTGAACCCATTCCTGGTGGGTTTCATGATTTCATTCTTTGACCAAAAGTGCAACTCTGAATATATATATAACAGGATACACTTCTACAGATATGCTAATAATATAACTCTAAATTAGGTACATGCTATGAATGAAATTATAAGATAAATTAACAAAATGCATTTTATGATGTTGAAAGGGACAGAACTGAATAACAAATTAGATAGGTTGGGAGAATGCCTAATTGATTTCTAGATTTCTAATCTAGATTTCTAATTAATAGAGGAATAATAGAATACAATCAAGTTATGAAAGGATTAAGAAGGAATCATATTAACCAATTTTTTACTGCAAGTCTATTCAACAAGCCAGGTGATCTTCAAACACTGAAAGAATCTCAAGAATCGTCTGCTTAAGGTTGTTGGTATTTTGTTTTTCTTCATTTTCTGAAATTATGAAATTTAATATTTTTGATCCACAAAAATCTCAATTTCATTAGACCTAATCTAAAGCTAAGATAGTGGATAGGACTAAACACCAGCGCCACCTGAAGTGGTGGGATGTGTATGTGGTTTTCTCCTGGGTCTGATGGAGAGCTCCAACTGAGAGCACCTGGTAATGGTTTTCTGCAGACATCACAGAAACAATGATATGAATGCATCTGATGGGCTGGCAGAAGAGACGAAGCCCCTTCAATCAGCTCATAGCCAAAGATGCAGAATGGAACTAGTGGTTTATAAAAGCAATTAGAAAAATGGGGCGCAACCCACCTTTAAATGTTGGGTTTACTTGTCAATTTACTTAATCCTCTTTAATATACATTTCTCTTTCCTCAAAAACTCATCTTTCTGTCATAGAACTTCTCATCTCAAACTTTCAGGTTTCTGAAGGAAATGTAAATAAGAGGCACCCTCCTCTAATTCGATTTTCTTTAAGAAACAAACATGTTCGAAATAAATAATACAAAGAGTCTCTTAAATGTTTCTTTCTCTCATTGATTTTATCCCTGCCTTTCTATCATCCTTTCCTTCAATCTCCCTCTCATTCTTCTAGATCAAAATATGTGCTTTCTTTACAGAATAAACAAACTGAAGTCCTCATAGTCTGACATCTTTCCTTGACATTCTATAGCAAAACAGGCTATAAATCATGGAGTTGAGTTACCTCAAGGTGAGCAAGAGGAATAGGAAAGATTTATAGGATGATAGATCACTGTCACTGATTTCTGTTCAGGGAAGCAGAGATTTCATACAGTTCACATAAGGCTAATTTTTACGTGACATTTTCAGAGCTAAAACTAAGAACCCTAAGGCCAACCAGCATCCTCAGCCTCTGTAGTCTAAATAAAATCTCTCTCTAGACCAGCAGTGGGCAAACTACGGAGGCCCACGGGCCGGATGTGGCCTGTTTGAAATGAATAAAACTAAAAAAAAAGACCGTACCCTTTTATGTAATGATGTTTACTTTGAATTTATATTAGTTCACACAAACACTCCATCCATGCTTTTGTTCCGGTCCTCCGGTCCAGTTTAAGAACCCATTGTGGCCCTGGAGTCAAAAAGTTTGCCCACCCCTGCTCTAGACCTTTGACTCTCCAATCCACATTCTGCCCTCTCTACTTCATTCAAACTCAGCTCTTCCTGGGATATGCACATGCTCCTCAACCTCCCTCCTACTGATTATATCCCCTTTTTCTCACATTTTTCAGTCAAGGCCATCCCCTCTAGGCAATAATCCCAGGTTAACTCGGTCCTATAAAAATTTTTCAACCAAGAATACTTTGATAAACCCATACCTTTCTAAGGACAGTTATTTGCCTACTACTATTTTGGCAATATTTTAGCTCAGTTATTCAACAGTTACTAGATCAAGTAGATGAATATGCATGCCTACAAGCAAGGCCTGTGTTGACCACTGGTGATATAGAGTCTGTTAAAGAGATATGTTTCCATATTCCAAGGAATTCTGGGTAACTTGGAGAATGTCTATCCAGCAATGTAAGTTCTAGCTGAAGATATGTACAGGATGCTATGAGAACACAGAACAGAGGTATGGATTTCAGACTGGGGAGACAGGAGAGGAGTCCTGAAGATATGAGGCCTAAGCTAACTCTGAGAGGGACCTGGTTGGCAGACACGGTGGGGTGTTGCAGAACACTTGCAACAGCCTGAGATGTTGAGGGAATTTTGTGGATTTGGGGTGGTTCCCACAGAGAATGCATGCAATCAGTGGTGGGAAATAGGCCAGAGAAAATCTCAACTAGAAGGTCTCAAATTTTGATAGACTTCAAACTCACCTAGGGATAGATTCCTGGCTGGGTCTAGGAAACTTATCAATGGGTCTCAGTAGTCTGCCCTTTTAATAAGCTCTTAACAAAGCATTATTCTGGCTCATGAAGAGTCTTTAATGCTGAACAAAGGCATTGGAAAAGGATCTTGAACAATTCAGGGATTCATTATAGGGTCTTAAGTAGGAAACGGATAAGGTCCAGTTGTGGAGAAGAGGTTGACTGGGGAATATTTAAAAAGGCAATTTCAGTGATCCACTTATTACATTTATACATGACAGAGATTAGCTCATATTATTTTAGCCTTAATTCCTCCTTTTCCCTTGTCCTTTCTTCCTTTCCCCCGTTCTTCCTCTTTACTCACATATTGATTGAGCACCTACCATTGTATTGAAAAATAAAAATTCCTGGACTTCATTCCTTACATACTAGAACAGAGTGCCTGGGGTGGGAGCCAGTGATCTACATTTTAACAAGTTCCTCACACGAGTCCCATGTGCCACAAATAGCCAAGTATGTCCAGAGCACCTCAGAGTAAACTGGGTTGACAGTTTACAGGCCGACCCTTAGGTGGTGCGGCTGGGTTCTAACCTGAATAGTTTCTAGCATCTCGAACAGAGAATTCACAATATGCTACATCATCCCTAAAGTAACACTTCGTCAGAGAAGTGGGGGCTTAATATTCCCAAGAAGCACTTCATTCCTATCTCTACCGCAGGTAAAGAACAAAAGAAAAGAAAAAGTCATCATGCTAACTTTATAGGCTCATATGGAAGGAACAGCAGCTTCTAACAGTCACGTGGAAATCACCATGTATTAAGATGTCTCTTTGAAAAAAAGAAAGAAAAGCTGCAATGCTCTGTGAAGCTTAAGGAGCTTTTCCTTAAAAGAAATCGGGTAATTCATTTTAAATTAAAGTTAAACACTTGGCTTAGTTTTCTCTCGTTATTTCTTCTGGTACATCTCTGACTAAATTAATTAAGCTGTGCTAAAACCAGCAGCCAACGTGACACAGGAGGCCATGCGGCACGCTGGGTGTCGACAGTGAAATTAGAACAAAAGTCAGAACCTGCTGCTTGGGAAGAGCAGGGCTGTTTTTTCCTCTGGCACCTTCTCCCCATTTCAGCAACCATAGGGCTGGCTGCCAAGACCACCTTTGCCAAGACCACCTCCATCCCTGAGTCCTCAGCTGACTTTCCCCCTTGTTATATATAAAATAGGACACATGCATGAACAATAAGAAGGAAGCATGGCTATTTCAGCTAATCCCGTAACCCTAACCCAGACTAGGGCAGAGCATTCAGGCCAACCACCACAGAGCCCTGCCCAGAGGGGAAGCAGAGGTGGTGTGATGATAGACTTGATGCTTCTACTTGCCTGGGCTAAGGGATGACAAGGCAGGTGGTAAAACACTGTTTCTGGGGTGTGCCTGTGAGGGTGTCTCAGGAAGAGATTAGTATTTGCATCAGTAGACTGAGTGAAGATCACCATCCCCAATGCCGGTGGGCATCCTCCACTCCTGAGAGAGCCTGAATAAAATAAACATCAAAGGAAGGGCAAATTTGCTGTTTGTGGTTGAGCTGGGACATCCCTCTCCTCCCACCCTTGGACAATGGTGCTCCTCATTCTTTGGACTCTGAGACTTACACCCACAGACCCCTGGTTCTCAGGCCTTTGAACTTGGACTGGACTGCACAGCTGGTTTCCCCGAGTCTCCAGTTTGCACACACCAGAAGGGATGACTTCTGGGGCCCTGGAAACACATGAGCCAATTCCTATAAGAAATCTTTCCTATGTGTTCCTTTTTATTCTATTGGATCTGTTTCTCTAGAGAACCTTGACTAATACACACGTGCTTGCACAGATAATTTGGTGGTGCACAATTTAGGCCAAATCCCTGTCCTCTTTGGAGCTTGTATACTAGTAGAGGTCGCAGATCCTGTGCAATTAAAACAATTAATGAACCAAAATAACCAAAGATTGGGACACATGCTATAAGGTAACAAAACAGGATGCTGTGGCAGAGGCTAAGAGAGGGGACATTGGATAAAGGTGGAGATGGCGAAGGGTGGTTTTTAATTGAGACAAACAGCATGAGAAGGAGCCACAAAAGCTGGAAGAAGTGTGTTTCTGGCAGAAATGAGCAGTAGTAAGCGGTCCTGGAATGAATCTGAGTGGAACTCATTGGTCTCTTAGAAACCATGCTCTCTATTCCTGTTCAGTCCTGTTCAATAAGAAATAATTTCTAAGAGTTCTAAGGGGACGTTTCACAGAGCCTTGCAAGGAACCCTCTAAAATGAAGAGGTTGCCTTCCAAGTGAATTGTTCATCTTATTTTCTTGTAAGTTTAAGAAATGCATAGTTTAAGGGCCTGAGAATCAAGGCAGCTAACAACCACCACACAAAGCCAGAGGGAGGGACTCGGTGGAGCAGAAGCTGTTCCCTTGCCATAATTAACCTTCCTTCTTGGTTCTACATTCAGCACCATTCCTCTTGCCCTTGGCTACAGGAAAGAGGAAGGCAGCCTTGACATCTGCCACAATTATATGAGCTCAGTTATCTGAGTCCCTGAAATTTGTTTGGCCTGAAGATGAAGGCAATTTAAAGCAAAATTTGTTTGGGTTCTGGAGGGAGGGGCTGGTTCCTAAATGCTAAATATTGGCAACTTTGAAAGACCAGCTGGGCCCCGGTGGGGCAGAGACTGGTACTAGCCTTTGGCATTCTGATTTGTGCCCCTCTCTGCAATGCGAGGTGATGTGTTTCGACACCAATTAGCTGGCGTGCACAGAAGTCACCCCTTCCCCCAGTGAGTGGTGACCATAGATGTCACACACCTCTTCAAACAAGACAAGTGGCACACAAGTCATTGCCTCCGTTAATACTCATTAGAGTTGACAGGCAGTGAGTTATGGAGAGATGCCTGAAAAGCAGAAAATGGGATTGGTCACAGCGGCATCAAGAAGGACAAACCCTCCTGATGTTTAGACCAGGAGAAATAAGCAGGCAAATCTAAGTTTATTACTGCCTGGAGCATGAACTCAGAAGGTGTCTGTAAACATCCTGTACCTGTACATCTCACGGGACTCATTAGCTCAGCAAGAGATAAGATGCTTACCTCCCTGGGCTGAATGCTCTTTTGGGTGGAGAATACTACTTCTCTTCCAGAGAACATGGGTGTTTGTAGCCTCCTGATGGCTTACAAAATGGACACCATTCTCACAAACAAAAAATAACTGTGTTTACTTACACAGGTTCTCCTTTTATCGACAATACAGTGAAATAAAGAGACAAAGAAAGATCCACAGGAGATATTTTAAGGTACAAAAAGCAGGTATAATAGATAGATAGATAGATAGATAGATAGATAGATAGATAGATAGATAGATAGATAGATAATATATAGATAGATACTAGCTGATCCTATTTTTTAAACTACATACTTATATAGTATTCAGTGAAAGGAAGGACAGAGAAATTTAAGGCCTAATGATAACAAAGATTTCTTTCTGTACCTTTTTCATTTGTATACTTAGGAATTTGGGACTTTTAAAAAAATTAGCATGGATATACATGTATTGATGGATAGAATCAAACTGTATAGGTGTATATCAGTGGCACGGAGAACTCAGCAGGAATGATATCTTAGAATTCCATATACCCTCCCCCCGCCCCAAACCCCAGGGAACCAACACTCAGGGTAAAAACAAAACAAAACAAAAAAAAACGAAGGAGTTTATATATTTAACCAAAACCAGTTGGTTTTAAAATATAGATTAAACCAAAACCAGTTGGTTTTAAAATATTGATTAGTCAATGACACATCTTCCTGGGTCTCTTCAATATTTATGGTAGAATGTCTATCCCTTCTTCCAACTCGGCTGAGAAATAAACAACATGTTTAACTGGAGTCAGATAAAAACAATATTTATGAGCCATTGCCTGGAGGAAGAGCAATTCTGCCACCTCCCTCAGTCAGCATTTCTTAAGTGTGTCTTTTGGGACATAAATTCCCCAAGATCTCCTGTGAATTCTTTAGGCAACCACGTTTGGGAAATGATGCATATCATACCCTGGCTGGAGATTCAGAATACACAACCATGTACAAAAACCTCTGAGAATTCACACAGTAAATGAAAAGCTTTCAGTTAATTAACCTAGAATTGTCCAAACCTATTTGGTAAAGAACCCTTTTTTCTCTTTTTTGTTTTCGTTTTTTGCAAATTCCTGTGTAACATATGCAGAGGAATAACATTGCACCAACTACTTCAAATGTACTCCCCCAAAACCTTCTCCCCCCAATCCATACGATGTTGCCCAGCCTTCTGCTATTCAGTAGAATGGCAGTTACTGACCAAATCTATCGTTATGCTTTTATCACCTTATCTCTGTCTGTGTGCTCTGAAACATGTTATTTTTATACATGAGGACATTATTGTGAAACAATTAAAAATGAAGAGTCAGTAAACTGTTATGAATAGGCACAATGATTTCCCTTTAAACTGCCCAAGCTAATCCACAAATCGATCCTGAGATGAGTGCTACAGTCACCTGCTGCATAACAACATTTCCAATGGACAGAATGTTCCTAACGCTAGTAACTGTAACTGTGTGAGTCCTGGCCCAAGGCATTACTGCTTTGTACTTGTCTCAATCTATAGATAGTCATGCTATTGGGCTAGAGATGCCCGGGGCACTCACCTGTGCCCCCGCCACCCCCCCTCGCCTCAGCCCCCCAGCTTTCAGCTTTCCACAGAAACATTCCTCCTGTAAACCAATGTTACAACGGGACCCACCCAGTGGTTCTTATTAAGATTGCAAGAGGCCCGCAGCAATAACCTTTGGGAAACTTTGAAGAAAAAGAGTCTATTATGTACAGGCCCTGGAGCACACAGGCACTCTGTGGGCACACAGGGCGGTGATTGGAGAGAGGGAGAGAGCAGACACAGTGGGGCCGGGGGCTCTGCTTTCGTTGGGCTGTGGGTTTCTCAAGCTCACTCATTACTGGTGGATTTAACACGTAAGAGCAGGGAATGAAAAACACAGGAAGAGAACCAAGTAGCCCAAAAGGTCAGCTATCAAATCAACCAAGATCTCTAAAACAAAGGGGCCTCTGAGGGAGGCAGCCTGGTTCATTATCTAATTGTGCCAGGCCAGGTGATTCTTGGAGACATTCTTCTTTGAACCGGATGCCTCTTTAAAGTGGCAATCAAAGCTTAAGCCAGGTACTGCCATTACAGGAAAGAAAAGCCACCCATCAAGACTTTAGCTAAATTGCTCACGTGTTTGTGGTGATGCTGGTGCAAACAAACCTCCTGAGCTTCCAGTCATATTCAAGTACAGCGTATATGATGACAGCAGCAGCTTATACCATATGGGTTTGTGTGAGTGCACTCTTCGATGGTTCAGCAATGAGGAAACCGCATGCTGATGCATTGCTCAGAACATAACCCCGTCTGTAAGCTGTGCATGACTATAGCAGTGAGAGAGAGGCCGAAGGAGTTCCAGTGGCCTCACCCAAAATAACACCGCCCGCCAAATCCAGAGCTTAGACTCAAACCCAAGCCGCTTGACTCCGTGTCAAGCCCAGGAGGGATCATTCTTAGTGTTTTCTCTATCAGGAATAACTTGACTCCTAAATGCTATTTGTTGCCATTGGAATATTTTGGCCACTGTGTGTTATAAAATGAGTGTGCTTCCCTCTTCCATTCATGTCCAAGTGTCCACAGCCTGAAGTGTGGGCTGGCAGAGGTACCGTCCTTTAAGGCATGTGTGTGGTGACCAACCTTATGTGGATGCCATCTGACATTCTTACTCTTATTTGCCTCATTTTGTTTCTCATTAGCTCTCATTCATTTTTTATTATGAATACTGTGCATATGCTATGCCAATATAAGGTGACAAAGTAGAAACGCGTCACAAGTCTCGCACTTCCTATACACCCTGTAGCTGCCACAATCCTTTTCTCTCCAGCTGCATCATCATAAAATATCATTATGAAAATAAGCCAGAATGGAGTTCCAGTAATAAACACGCTTTCCTTACTACAGAGCTTTAACCCTCGCCAGTCAATTAGCATACAGTGCATCACAGGGGAGAAAATTTGTCAAGAGCTCGGTTTGTCATCCACAGATAAGTAAAAGGCAGTTAATGTAAATTGCATTTCCAAAATTCATTCCACTTAGCAGGGCTCAGGAAGGACCTTGAGACTGCAATCCAAAGACTGCAATGAGGGTGAGTCATGTGGCGGCCACTTTCCACTTATGTGAGCATCTTTCTCCAGAGAGCACTTTGCAGCTGTCCTATTTACTGCTCCTCGTTACACTTGTGTGGTTGCAATGGTGTGTTATGTACGAGAGCATCGCAACCTGAGCAACCATTAGTAGCAGCTCCCCAGAGCATATTCCTTAAACTGTGTTAAGAGATCTGGTTCAAGCCATGCTCATATAAGCATCGCTTGCCATGAGTGGGGAAAGGCCTCTATTTCAAAGGTGGCTGATCATGGGAGGTATGGGTTTGATTCATCTGGGTAGTAGTATCTCAGAAGACCCTGTGGCCCATCTCTTTCAGTCCCCAGGAGAGCTGAACCAGAGATCAGACTTCAAATATTCAACCAGTTGCTTTAGAATAACAACATGATATAGCTATGAGTGAACACAAAGTTTCACTATAAAAAAAATGTAAAAATAGAGATAATATACAAAATAAAAAGAAATTATTAGCCTCCAAATAGTACTCTGGACCATGGGGATATGAGTGGAATTATTTCCAGACTTGAATTCAACACACACACACACACACACACACACACACACACACACACACACACACACACTCCATGAATGTCTTTATATATATTCACTAGAGGCCCGGTGCATGAAATTTGTGCACGGTGCAGTCCCTAGGCCTGGCTAGTGATCAAAGCATGAGCATCTGGTGTGGAAGGGCAGGTCTCAGGTGACCTCTGGGCCCTGGGCAGCACCTGGGCTCCTGGCCCCCCCCACACCCCATTCCACCTTAGTCACCGTGCCACAGTCCCCACGTGGAGATGTGGTGAACATGGCCAGACGCCATGGGCCGGGGCGCAGCGTGGGCCTCTGGGCCACCCAGCAATACCACACTGAAGCCGGGCGGGCAGCGTGCTCTCTCCCCCCAACCAGCCTTGTAGACTGGCTCCTGAGCGAACTCATGGGGAGTCCGACTGGCCCCTGTGGTCCAGGCAGCTGCAGCCTGGCTCACCCAGAAGACACCGTGCGGGTGCAAGGTGGGCTCCTCATGGGCAACCAGCACCTGAGCGTGGGGGCTTCCCCAGGACACAAGCCCTGGCATCTTGGAGAAAGGTAGCAGGGAGAGTGAGATCAAGCTCGGTGGACACTCCACATTCTCACTGCACCTCCATACCCATCACCCTCGCCCCCAGGTAGCCGGTGAGAGGTCCCAGCACATCATCAATGCCCGCCAAGTTCTGCGCTGCACCCTGGTGGTCAGCACACGTCATAGCGAGTAGTCGAACTCCCAGTTGAATGACTGCGCGAAGGAAGAATTTGCATATTAGGCTTTTATTATATAGGATATGTATACATGTTTGTGGTTTCTCAAATCAAGCCCAGGAGTCAGGATTCCAAGCTTCCCCTTAATTACCAAGTAGACTGTATTACTGTTCACCATTATCTAGTTCCTCTTCCTACAGGAAGATTTTTGCTCTTCTACCACCCTGCATTCAGGCTTGACTTACCAAGCCAATGAACTACAAGAAAACTGATGTGAGGCACTCCTGTGTGGGAATGTTAAAAACAAATGCTTGACTCGCCATAGTCTCTGCTCTCCCTTTTCCATGAAAACTGCCCTGTCAGCCTACACTTCAACGTGATGACAATGACAACGATGCAGCAGAGGGCCCAGCTGACCCTACATGCACATGTCATGTGAGTGAGAAATGAACCATCATTGTTCAAAACCACTGAAGTTCGGGAATTGTTATCACACCAGAATCTAGCCTGTTCTGACTATCACACCATCTTAACAGAAACCAGTTGTGATCAAGTTCAAGTGCCCATGACAAAGCTACAAAAGTTATCACTTCTTAAGAAGATCAGACAAAAGATCCACAAACAACAACACCAAAAATGATGCTCAGACAACTTTCTTTGGAAGGTTCTCTTAGAAGACCATGGGTTTACAGTAAAATCTTGGTTTTTGCTTTATCAGTGACATATATTCAGGAGAGATGAAGGTGTTTTGTTTTTGTTTTTCCCTCTCTCTCATTAGTACAGTAATATCTTGTCATACATCTATAAGGGGTATCCAAACTATTTAACCATATAAGATGTGGCATTTATGTTCTTGCAAGGATAATTGAAATGATTGTGTTTCAGTCTACCTTCCACATTTCCCCTTCCCTACTCCATAACAACAGAAAAATTGACTTTGACTCTGGAAATGGAATGAACAGAAGTTAGGACCTGTTTACCAATTCAATCTGATATTGTGTTATGATATTTGTGGGATTTGTTATTTATGGAGACACAAACATTCAAGTTCATCCTGGATAGGGTTATCCTGACCATTTTTTTATACTTCCCATCTTCTGCTATTCTACAATGCTATTAACTGGATACTATGATATGAGAAAATTAAAGAGATTCTTTGAGTCTGCACATAATAAAAGTTTGATAATTTTATAGTAGATTTATAATGAAATTTGATTGTAATCCACACCAAGTAGTTATATAAATAAAAGTAACCACGTAATGACTAATTATGTCAACCATCCTCTGAAATCCTTAAAAAATGAAAACTGTTAAATAACAAGAATAACATCAATAATACATTAAAACAATTTATTCTAATACCTTGAACTTACTGATAACCCATTAGATACTGGTGAGGGACAACAGATGATGTTCTAAGAACTAACTTAAAGCCACACAGCTAGCTCAGGCATAGAACATGTAGCTGATTTACCTAGACCTCTTATTATATCTTAGACCAACCCTCAGGTATCCAGAAGAAATTAAAATAACCTACAAATAAAAGATATGTCATTTCCATGGTTCCAGAAATATTGTGGTATCTCTAGACATAATAGTTTCTAATAAATACTTCATGAGCTAGAAGGGAAGGGGTTGATTGTTTCTTTCACTCACTCAATCAGTAAGTCAGGAAGTAATTTTAAAAATACTCATTGAACACTGACTATATGCTAGAGTCCATGCAAGGCACTGTAGATAAAATGGCTAGCAACAACAGATAATACCCCTATCCTTATAGAATTTAAAGTCTCATGAAATAGAAGCTACATATAAATAAACTAGAGGCCTGGTGCACAAAATTCATGCATGGGTAGGGTCCCTAGGACAGGGCCTTCCTTCACTCAGCTCTGGCCGGGGCCTTCCTTCATTCCAAGCTGCCCCCTGGTGGTCAGTTCACGTCATAGCAGGCAGTTGAACTCCTGGTCGGTCTACCTCCTGAGAGGACAATTTGCATATTAGCCTTTTTATATATATGATATGGACCATTTGTGATAAGTTGTGTAAAGGGAGTTAGCTCATGGGGTGGGTGGATGGTGGTGGAGGCATACTTTAGAGAGGGTAATGGAAAAAAACCTCTCTGAAGAGATAATATTTGAATAGAGTTGAAAACTAAAGAGCTAGCCATGAAGAGGTGAAATAAACCTACAGGGTACACAGCAAGGCCCTGAAAAAGGAGGAAATCTTGAATGAGAATGAACCAGGGTGAGCCTGAAAGGCCATCAAGACCATATCATGTGTGAGAACTCCTAGGCTGGTGGAAGCGAGTGTGATTGTCATTCTAAGGGCCATGGGGAGACACTGCTGTTTTATGTGATTTGTGTGTGTGTGTGTGTGTGTGTGTGTGTGTGTGTGTGTGTGTGTGTGTGTTTCTCAAATGAGAGGACAACCTCCAGCAATAATGAAAGAAAATGTAAAGGTGGCACAGGCATGGGGAAGCTAATCACACTCAGTGAATTAAACTAGATACTATACACCAGGTATCTAGGACATAGCTTAGTATTTTGAAGGGGCTTGGTATAAAGAAGTTCTTTCCCCTCTTTCCCCCACCCTCTTCTAAATAAGCAAATGTCTTCAAGTCAGTTGCTGGATGCTCCCATCAGAGGCCGCTGCTCCCCACCTCAGCCCTCTATTGTCTTTCAACTAGAGAGCATTCAAAATAACCCCGATACCCCAGAATGCCATCTTGGGTTTCCTTGGCTATTCCAGTTTGTAAATAATTTGATCCACAGTGTTTTCATGCATCTGGCCTATATCAGTAATATTCCTTACAAAATAAAACTGTGTTAAGGATTAAATAGTTGTAAAGAAAAATATTTATAGTCTTCCCCTTAGCATAACTATTTACATCTCTCTATGTACACATTAAATTTCACATTGTTATAATCAGTGTTTACATATCATCATATCGTCATGTCGCATTTTTTTATTTACCTATTTTGTAGGCATTTTTATGCTTCCGTAATTTTGATATTTATCATTTTTATGGCCGTATAGTGCTAACAGGTTCATGTATCATAGTTTAATTAATTCTTACTTAAGAAATATATTATCCATACATTTTCCAAATTGGTTCCTAGACCCCTCTCCATGTATTTCATGTTTCTGGAGCCCCTCTGACCTTTTAAAATTAAACTGAAAATTAAGGGAAAATGATCTTTTATAAAATGATCATATATCCCTGACATCCAAAGAGGTTTTTCTCCTCGATTTTTACGTGTTTTTACAGACTGCTTCTAACTTACTCAATTAGCTGTTTTAATCTTATTCTGATAAACCTCCGCTGTGACTTTGCCTTTCTCATTAATCTTGGTTCTTTCTTTGGTTTCATTTCCTTTAGACTGAAGGTCCAGGATACCTAATAAACTCAGTTGTATTTCTCATGCTTTTATAGTTTGAATCTTCCTCTGGGGTTGAAAGCTTGTTTAGACTTTTTCTTTGTGGAAAACATACATCACTTTTTTTTTTTCTCAATAAAATTAGGGTGGCTTGTACTTTAAAAGAGAATGTGGAAAATATTGGAAATTACCTATGGATTTCTACCACTGACCTTGACTAGACTGAATGTGATCCTACTGTGTTTCCATTTTTATAACACTCTCCCACTTATTATGGCTTAATATGCATTTTCCATACTATTTCTATTTTTTCAGAGCCGACATTTTTAGTGGCCCCCTAAACATCCTTTGAGCGGAGACATTGTAGTTTGTTAACCGTTTCTGACCTTATATTTTCTAGATTTGTGTCGTATTCTTGTTAAAATTCAGTGGGTTATCAATAGTAGAGAACATCCTCCCAGAGCTTTAGGACTGCGGCTGTATTGTTTCACCAACTGATGCTGTTTTCCAGGTGTTTGCATCATTCATTACACTGCGTTTTACCTTCTCCCAGAAATTGCTTGTCTCTCATTCCCTTTCTGCCTTCCAACACAGCTTGGAATGACCTATGACAGGCATTTGATTTGATTTTCCCCTTGTTACAAAGCACCTTCTAATCTATCAGGAAAGCTCAGGCCTTACATTGCTTAACCCATGAGCTGAAGTCTAGCGAGGCATCCATGATTGTCAAACACATTATAAGCAGTGAAAAGATGAGCCCTGAGGATGTTAATTCAGAGAGAGAGCGAGAGCGGGAGAGAAAGAGAGAGAGAGAGGAAGGAAGAGAGAGAGAGAGAGAGAGGACAGGCACACCTTCATTGTGAGAGAGGGGAAGAGTGATGATAAAGGAAAGTATAAGGGCAGCTTTAGTTTCTAGAAGAAACATTCTGTAGTGAGCAATGCCTAGGAATGAAATTGACTTCCATGATGGATTATTACACATTGATAAGGGAGACCTGGAAAATGGCATCGGTTAAACACCACTATCCATTCAGTGCATTAATGAGACAGCTTTCAGAACTCACTGGGATAAAGAGGGCTATCAATATTGGCGAAGTCCAGAGGTGCTGTGGTGGATTAGAGCGGGATGAATGGCTGCTGAGGGCATGGGGATTTTTCATGCTGGTCCTCATTTTCCTGTACGCCACTGTCAAAACTCAGCAATGCCCAGAAGTCTCAAATCCAACCTCATGCTTATAATAGCTGCATGATAATTGCTTTGTACTAAATGTGGAAAACACCAGTGCTTCATTCACTCTGCTCAGCCTTTGAAGCTAACTTGACATTCTGGTGGTACAGGCTGCACAAAGCCATTGGAGTCAACATATTTTATTACTCAAACAGATGTCCAAAGAGCACACTGTATTTGATTGGAGAAAAAATTGTTTCTTGTTGCTCCATTATGTTAATAAACAACAGACATTCATTTATTGTTCATATATATATATTGATATTCTACAGCATATTCTACAAAGAATTTGAAGAAGTTATGAGACTCATATTAGAAAAGCTTACAAGGTAAAAAGAGGAAAAAAAAGCCAGCTTTCCAGTAGCGGATCTCATGCACTGTGATCAGATGACTTTTATTGGTAATTGTCAGAATATACTCTCTGCTGGTTTAAAATATATGCTGTTATGTATGGTGATACCCAGAAGGGAAGGGGGTGGGAGGAGGTGGAAGTGGCCAAAGGGGGGATAAATGGGGATGGAAAGAGACTTGACCTTGAGCATGAGCACACGATGCAGTATGCAGGTGATATTTTGTTGAGTTGTACACTTGAAAACAGGATGGTTTTATTAACTAGTGTCACCCCAATAAATTCAATTAGAAATAAAAATATATAAAATATATTCTGTTATATGAGATATAATTAACATCTTCTGTAAAGACAATGTGCATGTATGCGGCTAATTATGTAACAGTTGACAACTTAGTAATAACTTCAAAAACTTTCAATTGCACATTGCCAATTAGAGTTATAAATTAACCTCTCGGCCCTCATCAAAACCCATTAATATGCAAGGAAGGAAATAAAAATAAATTGTAAACATATATAGGGAGAAGACCAAGAGAGGGGACCACAGGAAGTT
Source organism: Myotis daubentonii (assembly GCF_963259705.1). Lineage (NCBI taxonomy): Eukaryota > Metazoa > Chordata > Mammalia > Chiroptera > Vespertilionidae > Myotis > Myotis daubentonii. Next base: position 49,391,400 of record NC_081852.1, on the reverse strand, counting down.
TTCGGAATGTGGGAAGCGCAGGAAGGAATTAGTTTTGCTAAGAAACCTGAATCCCAAACGCTTGTGCAAGTCAATTAGAACTCCAGAACTCAGGTACCAACAGCACAGAAGAAAACAGTAAAGCACTGGAAGAAGTCAAAAGGGAAGACATTGGTAGAAAAGTCAGCACTGGTCCTGGACTCTATTCCTCCCAGTCCAGCAAGTATGCTTTCTTCACCCCAAGATGAGGTTTATTCTCTAAGAAATGCAAACCAAGGCAGTTCCATTCTAGGGAACACTAGGCATGGTATTTAGTGAGTGAGAGGTGCTGTGATAAAAACAAAGATGTTAAGCCTTGGCTGGGTGGCTTAGTTGGTTGGAGCATCGTCCCAAACGGCAAAAGGTTACAGGTTTCATACCCAGCCATGGCATATACAGAAGGCAACTTCTGTTTCTCTCTCACATCTCTCTCTCTCTCTCTCTCTCTCTCTCTCTCTCTCTCTCTCTCTCTCTCTCTCCTCCCTCCCTCCCTCCCTCCCTCCCTCCCTCCCTCTCTTCTTCCTTCCCTTTTTTCTTTCTAAAATCAATAAACATATCCTCAGGTAAGGATAAAAAAATAATAAAGATCCACACAAAGTGTGTCATCCCTTCTTTTCAAAAATGAATACATAAGAGAAAAAGACTCAAAGACACAACCATTTGGAATTCCCACAGCACAACTGCCAAGACTCTAACCAATCACTAAATGATTTTCATCCAAACATCAAACTTTCCAATCATATATTTAACGTCAGACCTGTAACATAAAGATTAGAAGCCACAGATAAAAATAAGTTCCTAAAATATCCTAGAAAACAAACAAAAAGAACAGATAGTAGATGATTTAGGATTTTTCAGTAGCAATACTGCAGGTTGAATGAAAATGAATCAATGCTTTGGAAACTCTAAGGGGAAATTTAGTTCTGACATGTGATGCCATACCTGGCCAAATTACCAATCAGGTGGGAGGGTAACAAATTACCTTTTCCAGAAATTCAAGGTCTCGAGATTTCCTCACATGTATCATTCTCAGAAAATCGCTTGAAGTTGTGCCTTCCCAAAATGAGGGAATAGATCAAGAAAGACACAGTCACTTCATTCAGGAAACATTGGATCAACCACAGGAGTGAAGAAAAGTTCCAGGAGGTTAATGGTGCAGATCAGGATGCAACCAGTCTAGAGCCAAAGTGGAGAAATGAGGGCCAAGAATGGAGGACTATTTCAAAGAAAAATATAAATAGATATTATCTCTGTTGTTGTAGAAAAAGGTGTTCTAAAGGATCCTATACTCCTTTTATAGAGCTTGGGAAGCAAATGGATATGTACTGAAAACTAAGCCCACACTTATGTAAAGGCCATTATTAACTCCAATGTTAAAGGGATGCCAGAAGGAAAATGTAGCCAATAGTCCGCTACTATTGAATACTACCAGTGTAATCATATACAGTAGGTGGAATATTTTCCCACAAGCCTTCCCACTACAGTATCACTTGTTTCTCAATAAATTCCTGTTTTGCACTTTGAAAAAGAATATGTACACCTATCATTCTTTAGAGATTTGGGGAGGAAGATGCAAACGTCAGTAAAATCCATCCCTGGCAGCTATAATTTAGAACATATGGCAACAATCAGATCTGACATGGTTAACAATTTACCTAGCTCAACCTTAAATCTTATGTAAAATCTGGTAATGCAGATGCATCATGTGCAGATTCCCTAATGTTTCAAGGGCTCAGCAAAGAGTCCTTTCAAACTATTTCAATCCTGTCTATGTCTTAACTCTCCCTTGAAACAGTATCTTTCACAGGCTTTCAACTTTTATTATTTTTATGCATGACCAGGTCAGGAGGTAAAAGGATTTAAACTCCTCTCTATGTCTGTGTGTTTGTGCATATTTATGTTTACAATTTTTTTCTGTCAAAATATCTCTAGCAAAATCTCCATGATGGATTTTTAAAAAATTTATGATTCATACAATGTCATGGTTGAAATGATACTCTTGATTTGTGGATTAAAACAAAAAAGGTTTCCAACCAAATTAATCCATGGCCATGGTTCTCAAACTTTTATATGTATTACAACAAACTAGCGAATGTTAGAAATCCTAGGCTGAGACTGCAGCCCATTCCAATGAAATCTATGAAAATGGAGTCCAGTTTTCCATACTTGATGTCACCCCTTCCCAAGTTGATTTCAAATTGAGCCAAGTTTGGGTCCAATAATCCACACCGGCTGCTCACAGTGTGATCTGTGGGTCTACCATATAGGTACGACTTGGGAGCTTGTCAGACAGGCAGGGTCCTGGTCCCCTTCTTCCACCCACTGATGCAGAATATAATTTATACCAGGGCTTCCCAAACTGTAAGGTACCTTACAATCATCTAGGGGTTCTTGTCAAAATGCAGATGTGCATCCAGCTGTTTAGCCACAGAGCCCAAGACTGCATTTCTAATAAGCTCTCAGAGGATACCCATGCTTCTGGTCCACAAACTACTCTTTATGATGGATGCAGCTGGTGTAGGATGTCATCTTGTCTGGAGCATAGTCATCACATCCTCTGACATAACAATAATAATGACCATGGCTTTTAGGCAGCTTTTCTGTAATAGCTAATGGGTTCAGAGCTTTAGCAAGCTCCAGTGGAAAAACTAACATAATTTATATTTAAAAAGTAAACTGGGGTTCAATGAGGTAAAGAAGGTGGCTCAAAGCTGCTCAGCTGCCCCTGTAGCAAGAGCTCCCAGATTTCAGAGTGATTGGGAATCCCCTATTGTGCTCATTGCATATATACATTGTGAAACAGTCTGTTTCCGTGTGGTTGAAACGAGGGGACTTGATCACCTTCTATCGCCCCATGATATGGTCTGAGTCCCTTCCTAAGTTTTAAATGATGTCATCAAGCGACAGTGTAGGGCTGTAAAGTGGTTCTCAATGAATATGCCAAAGCCAATCCAGAAGGATTTCTACTTAGCGGCACTTGGTACGTGTTGGTAATATACAGTTAACTGTATGTGCTTACGGTAACAAGGCATACTCCTGCAATGAATTTTTCAAGGGATGAGCTTCTTTGGTTTCTAATAAATGGGAATGTCATTGCACAGTGACATTCAAAATAAGTGTAATACACAGCACGCCCATGAAAGCCACTTTTAGAGGAGGCAGATATACACCTATAAAGTAGTTTAATCATAACACAAGGTGGCATATGGTAGATGCCAAATGAGCAATAGAGGCGCTGCTCATAATGATAGTAGCTACCACTTATTGAATGACCATTATGTGGCAGATGTTTTATATAAATTGCCTCATTCAATCACTACCATCTATGTAAGGTTATAATTAATATTCCTACTTCACAGATAAGGGAGCTCAAGGAGTTATGTGATTTTTCCCAAGGACTCACCAAGCTGAGATGCCAGCCCCAGGGTCAGCGTGATGCCAAATGCAATTCTATAAACAGGATGCCTTATTGCCTCTCCTAGGCTATGCAACCTCCTCTTTATTCGTGAAGGTCAGTAAAGAAAAACACACAGCAATAGAGAAAGCTTCATGGGAAGACTTTACATGAGCTAATGTAATAAAAACTGATGAAATTTAGATAAGTAGAGAAGGGGCAGGCAGAGAAATTGAACCACAAAAAAATAAAAATTATAAAAAAGGAGGATCAGGGAGCAGTATCAGGAAGCATGGTGGTGTTCAAGTTTGATGAGAATAGCTTGTTGGGGGAAGAAGTGTAGGTGGAGTGGATAAACTAAGATCATTGTGGAGGACCTTAGAAATCAGTCTCAGACATGTTGGGCTAAGGACAGTGTGGGCTCACAGACATTTCCAAGAGAGGGAGAGGAATGGTGACCAAGGAGTTTTCATAAAATGAATAAAAAATGTGATGAATGGTTTGTAGGGTGAGAAGGAACGGAATGTGTGAAGTACTCTAATAAACACATTAAAGCTTTGAGGGGATAGTAGGACTATCACATTTGGGGAACAAAGGGTTTCTTTATGAAAAGTAAAAATACAAAGCAGTCATGTCTTGATAGTTTCAAATTTTTGAGAGCTAAGGGGATTTGGAATTTGCTCTATGCAGTGGAAAGCCATTATGAAGACCAGTTTGTGAGAGAGAGAGAGGAAAGAGTAGAACCTTTTAGAAAACAGGAAAGTTTGAAGTGGTACCATGGAAATGGTAAAGAATCTACACTAATAAAAGAGAAAAATGGTAATTGGCGTACGACGCTACCCTTTTCATTGGCTAATCAGGGCTATATGCAAATTAACTGCCAACTAAGATTGTCAGTTAACTGCCAACAAGATGGTGGCTAATTTGCATATGTAGGCACAATGCAGGGAGGTGAAAGGGAAAGCAGGAAGAAGCCCCCTGCCACTGACAGTGATCAGAAACCCAGGGGGGAGCTAAGAGGTAGGGGGCCCTGGCCAGTGATAGCAGGAAGTAGGGGTGGAGCCAGCGATGGGAGCTGGGCATGGTCGAAGCTGGCAGTCCCAGGAGCTAGGGGTCCCTTGCCTGGGCCTAAAGCGGAGCCCATGGTCGTGGGGCCGCTGCAGCTGCGGGTCCCCGCTGCCCGGGCAGGACGCCTAGGCCAGAGGCGTTAGGCCTGGGCAGGGGTGGAGCCTGCAACCGCAGGGAGCTGGGGGTCCCCTGCCCAGGCCTGACACCTCTGCCAGAGGCCTCAGACCTGGTCAAGGGGCCGATCCGGTGATTGGTGATCGGAGGGTGATGAGGATCAACTCCTCTGGCCGAGGCATCAGGCCTGGTTGGGGGGCGGAGCCGGGGATTGGGGGGATATGATGGTCCCTTTGCCCAGGCCTGAAGCCTGGGTCAGAGGCGTCAGGCTTGGGAGGGGAGTGGAGCAAGCGATCAGAGGGAGATGGGGGTCCCCTGCCCAGGCATGATTCCTGGGCCAGAGGCCTCAGGCCTGGGCGGGGGCCAGAGCCAGTGATCAGGGGGAGATGGGGGTCCCCTGTCCAAGCCTGACACCTCTGGCGGAGGCGTCAGGCCTGGGCAAGGGGCCGATCAGGCGATCGGAGGGTGATGGGGGTCTATGCCTCTGGCCGAGGCATCAGTCCTGGGCAAGGGGCAGAACCAGTGATGGGGGGAAATGAGGGTCCCCTGCCCAGGCCTGACACCTCTGTCAGAGGCGTCAGGCCTGGGCAAGGGGCCAATCCTGCGATTGGAGGGTGATGGGGGTCAATGCCTGAGGGCTCCCAGTATGTGAGAGGGGGCAGGCTGGGCTGAGGGACACCCCCCACACACACACCCAGTGCACGAATTTCGTGCACCGGGCCCCTAGTGTATAAATAAAGAGGAACCAAGAATCTATACGAGACCAGGAAGTAAAGAGTGACCGATTAGAACTTTGGCATTCAGAGAGAAGCCAGAATGACCAGAAGATGGTAATTCCTGGAAGATGATGAGTTGATCATTTGTTAACTTGTAAATCTAGACTCTTAGTTTATAGTGTAAAGGATATTCAGTACAAAGTAGGATGTATTTTCCTTTCAAAAACTCTATAGTAATAATAATAGCTTATATTTGTACATCTTCTTGTTTTAAATTTATGTTTTATTGTCTTATTCAAAGGACTCTTATGTAAATCACCTCATTGAAATTTTACTTATCCTTGAAGAAGCCAGGGTAGAAATTATTATCCACATTTTATATGTGAGGAAAGTGAGGCAAAGAGAGGTTCAGGCATTTTCTTGAAGTCATTCAGTATGTTGGTGGCCAAGCTAGAACTGGTCCCATATGTGTATCTCTAAGTCCAAGATCAGTGTCTGTATAGTCAAGACAGCAAATCCTGGGCAGGAGGAGTCAGGGCTGGTTGGGGATGAGCACAGAGATTTCTGTAGCAATGTGTCATGCCTTCAATTAGTCCAGAAAAGAGAAGACAATTCAATAAAAGTAGGTAATGACTGTGCTTTAGTTGTCATTAGGTTTAAATTACACAGATACTTCTCATCAGTTTCCAGGAATGTGAGGCAGCAGGAGACATGAAGGTGGGATTTTTCTTCTTCTTCTTTGCTTTTTGAAGTGCAAGTTATGTGTGTCTAAATATGAAGTCACTTTACATAAATCACTGACCCCTTAAATAACAAGCTACAAAGGTATTCATCTGCCTGGTCTTAAGACGCTCACTCCAAATAAAGGCTATTGAGGATCAATAATTCTCAGATATTGATAAGGATCCATCTATGGAATCCGGCCATGGAGGTCAGTGATACTCAATACCTGAATTTTATTTAAAGTTTACCAGGGAGATTATAAATTTAAGATTGCATATGCCTCTGTTTATATCCAATACTGCTTTCCAAAAGGAAACAAACAAACAAACAAACAAAAAATGAAATTATGGAGACCTGGATACACAAGTCTACACTTGCCCATGAAGTGCATGCACCTGGGCAAGTCATTTAATCACTGTGCCTCAGTTCCTTATTTGTTGACTCAAAATAAAAGTCACTCACTTATAAATCTATTTACTGATTAACTTCAAAAAATGGAGACTTTACTATATGCTATGGGTTAAGATTAATGCTGAGGAAAAACCTGAAAAAACACAGGTCTGGCCCACAAGAAGCTTAGAGATTATCAAAAGAAATTAATATTAATCATTACAAAAATAATTATATTAAAATCACTAAGCCTCAAAGTTTTAGTGAGGCTTTCTAGAGTGAAGGGATTTCTAAACACAAGGCAAGATGTAAATGCAGAGAAATTTAAGGCCAGAGGAAGAGAGATACGCTTTATTGAGCATAGTTGTCGTATGCCAGGATCTTTATATGCATTTTCTAATTTAATCCCAACATTTTCTAATTTAAAAGGATGCCATTACTTGCTGTTACATATGTTTTTCCATAAAGCAACAAAGGCTCAGAGAAGTTAATTAACTTGACCAACTCATTATATTATGGTGGTTAAACCAAATTCTGGAGTTACAGTACATGGGTCCAAATCTTAGTTCTATCTCTAACTGTGAACTTTGGAAGTTACCTAATTTTCCGATATCTTAGCTTTATTCATAAAATGAGAATAATTTAATATTACCTATCTCATAAGATTGATGAGAGAATTAAATGAGTTCATTTTGCCTAGCAAAGTATTAGCTATTATTCTTAATATTAGGTGATTTGATAGTCAATTTTATGTGTCAACTAGCTATGCTATAGTGTGTATTTGTTTGATGAAACATCACACTAGATGTAGCCCTGGAGGTTTTCTTTAGACATGATTAACATCTAAGTCAGTAAACTCAGAGTAAAGCAGATGACTCTCCTCAATGTGGGTGGGCCTCAAAGGATCAGTTGAAGGCATTTAGAGGAAAGACTGAGGTTTCCTCAGAAGAAGGAATTCAGCCTCAATATTTCAACACAGAAACATTGTCTGAGTTCTCAGCCTGCCTGGCCTGTTCTGTGGAATTCAGACTCCAGACTGCAACATCAGCTCTTCGCTGAATTTCTAGTCTGCTGGCTTGGCCTATGGATTTTGGAATTGCCAGCCCTGGCAATCGGGTATATCCTATTGGCCTTGTTTTTCTGAAGACCCTAACTAATGCAGGTGATAAAAACAATGTGAATTCCAATCTGGTAGCAAAGGTTGTTCTATGCCTCAAAGTTCCAATGGACTTTCCTGTAGCTATTCAAGGCTGTTTGATTTGTGCTGTCCTCTTTTACCAATTGGTTTTACAACACACAAAATATTTTTATAAGATTGTACAGTAAAAGGCAGCGGCAGTCAAGTCCAAAGCAACCTGACTACAGGCCTTTTCTCTTCCTCGTCCAGAACGTTCCTTCCCTGAAGGCTTTGACACAGCGAATGGGGGCACATCTGACAAGTAATATTTCTTTCATAATAGAGAGAAAAGTTTAAAATGAGATCCTAGACTTTCATTAGTTTTTGTGCTGCCCTAATTTCATTTTCTCCTTTGCTTTCACACCAGCTGCAGACTTTAATTAAACTGTGGCAAGTCTCCTAAACTTGGCGGGCTTTCCAGAGAAAACAAGGGCATCTCCTCCCAGAGCAGATCTCTCCCCAGCTTGCATTTATTTTTCCCAACTGTCTGGATTAGTGGCTGGAAACCTTGCATGTCCTCAGACCTCGTTTCCCCTTCTCTTTATTCCTTTCCACTTAGTGGATTTCGCTAGACGTTCCTGAGCAGTGTAGTATGCCATGACTAATTCAAAGTAATATTTCATTGCTGCAATGATGGTAAATTACTGCACTGGTTTATCATTTTGATTCTTTATTTTTAAAGCACCACTCACCGCCACAGGATCTGTATTTATGAATTAAGTTAATGCATCCCTTTATTAAAGACAATGATCAAATAAGAGGTGAAAAGAAATCTCAATCTTATTAGGCTGCAGACAGTGATAAATACATTAGGGACCACTTCAAAATGCTCTGCAAACTCAGTGGCTATGTACACTGGGCTCTGATTTCCACACTCACTTTGTGATTATCAAACTGTGGAATACTATCAGAATTTAGATTAACTTCTAAATCTAAATTATACCTCACAGGAAATTTCTGGGACCGAATTCAATGCCAAGGAATTTGACCATCTTTTCAATGGAGATGATTCTATCAATAACAAACCTATGGAGCACTTATTATGTCCCTGACCTAAATCTAAGCCCCTCACCTGCACTGTTTCAGTTTATCTTACAGACTTAAGATCAGTGGTTACCTCCATTTGATGGATGAAAGATAAAGTCCTAGAAAGTTAATTGACTTGCCCGAGATAACACAGCTTCATTTGCAGAAACAAGATGTAACACAAATCTAGGTGACTTCTAGGCCACTGCTCTTAACCAGCCCAGGGCATCAGTTCCAATCAGTTCAGCCTATCCTTGTAAGCAGTTGGCAAAAGCAAAGCAAGAGAGTCCAGAAATTTTTCCAGAGGTCTTACAGGGTAGTAATTGCACAATCAGTACTAGAACCCCATCTGCTTCTTAATACAAAACTCTTTGCTTTAATAAATGGTAACTTCTCCCAGCTCTACTTAGCCATTGACCTCAGCTTTACCCGACAGCATTTCTGCTCACCGGGGCAAAGGATCCAGTTGGTCTGTGTGCCCAGCTCACAGGTGTGAGGGGGGAGCCCCTCTTCACCAGTTCACCTTGGGAGAAATGAGGGCATCTGTCAACAGGCCAGTGTGTGGTATCGCTCAGACAGTCCTCCAGATCCAGAGGAGGTCGCTAGTGAATAATACAGCCAGGCACTGCCCTGGCCCAGAAACTGTTGATATAACATTTCTTCCAAGGGTCATGCCCACTGACCTGTGGAAGGAACATTACACTGACAAGGAGCCTTGCACTTCTATTCCCTCATTTTGACTCTCCCTCTATGAGAGGAAGGAAACAAGCAAGAATAAACATAAAGCAATGAAACATACAAAACAAATACAAAAGACATACATCAGTGCTTGTGGACCTATAGTCACTTCCCAAAAGGCTTCATGGATATACAATTCAACTGGTAATAAGCATTCATTCATGCATTAGTGGGTTTTAAAAATATATACTTATTGACTTTCTACTAAGTAACAGACCCAGATCGGTGTGTTGGGGATTACAGTAGGGAAAAGAAATAGAAAATGTAAGGCTCCTGTGGATTTTAGATTGTAATTGGGAGGTGACATGATAATGAAATACTATCTAATATGTCTAATGGTGAGAAATACCATGGAGATCAGCAAGCAGCTAAGTGTAAAAAGGAATGCAGGGAGCAAGGTGAGTGAGATTTTAAAAAGGGGTCAGAGAACAACTGTTTCTGATACATTTGAACAGAAACCTGAAGGCAGTAAAGGGCTAAACTATCGACTTCCCTGAGGGAAGCAAGTTCCAGGAAGCATTCCAGCAAGTGCCAAAGCCCTGAGGCAGAAGCTTTCTTATCTGGTTCAGGGAGGAGCAAGGAGGCCAGTGTGACTGGAGCAGGGTGAACAGGTGAGAGAGAAGGAATGAGGCCAGAGAAGTGATGGTAGGGGAGAGCGGGAAATCACAGAAGGCTTTGTAGGTCAGAGCAAGGACTTAGCCTTTAACTCTGGTATGAGAAATCACTGGAATAATTTAAACAGAGTGATCTGACCTTTAACAGGCTCGCTCTGGCTGCTGTGCTGGGAAGAGACAGTCCTGAAGGAGTCAGGGAGGGGATAAAGGCAGTAGCAGGGCATTGAGTTAGGCAGTGATGGTGATAATCCAGGTGGGAAATGATAGTGGCTTGGCCCCGTGGTGATGAAGGTGGATAAATGTTGAAGACGGAGCCAACAGGATTTGCTAAAGGACTACCTGTGAGGAGTAGGAGGCACAAGATGATTCAGAGATTTTTGGCTTGAGTCACCAACTACAGTGATGAGAAATGGCCTATCAGAGCTCGGGTTTGGATGTGTTAAGTTCAAGATGCCTATTAGATGTCCAAAAGGAGATGTTGAATAAACAAGTCTATATATAGTCTGTGGTTTAGGAGACAGGTCTTGGCAAGAAATACAAATGTATAGTCCTTAGTATAGTGATGGTATTTAAAGCTACACCACCGAGTAAGATCACATATGGTTAAATGTACCTGGAAGAAAATAAGGCAATTAGAAGAAAAGGAAATGATTAAAATGTGAATAATATGGAATATATGCAATATATGTTAGTTTAAAAAATCACACAAGATCTCTGCAAGGTAGGTGGTATTTGTCATTTCACAAGTGGGAAATGCAGGAAGGGTAAGTGACTTATCTAAATTCATTCACCAGGAAGTGACAAAGTGGGTCTCAAATCCAGGGCACCTGGTTTCAACCCACTTTGGTGTAGCTGCCTGGATTACTGTGTGCCCTGGACACAGCTTTTCCTAAGTGCATGTGCTTTCACCTTCCAAGATGACAAGCACCGGAGAGAGGCTGCTGAAGGGGATGGCTATTGTTTTAACATCCTCAGTCCTCTTTGCTGGCGGAACCTTCATATTCAGCCTCCTGCTTTGCAAAGTATACAGGAGGGACCTCAAGAAAGGAGGCCACTGGAATTGTGTGGTTTTGTCTCAGGAAAAAGAAAAGAAAAGAAAAGGATTACAGAGTTTTATGCACATCCCAGAACAGAATGTTTCCTAAATTTATAGGGATGCTAGAAGGAGAGACTTGCCCTAGAGCAGTGGTTCTCAACCTGTAGGTCATGACCCCTTTGGCGGTCGAATGACCCTTTCACAGGGGTCGCCTAAGACCATCCTGCATATCAGATATTTACATTATGATTCATAACAGTAGCAACATTACAGTTATGAAGGAGCAACAAAAATAATTTTATGGTTGGGTCACAACATGAGGAACTGTATTAAAGGGCCAGAAGGTTGAGAACCACTTCCCTAGAGGCTCCTATGAGCAATGGGATGCCCACTGGTAGGAGAATGGTTCTGACTCCCTGAGGGCTGTGCCCATGTGCAACAGGGCAGCCTCCAGCCCATCCTCTCCCGGGGGTGGGGGGTGGGGGGCGGTTCCTTCTGCTTCCTATCCTGGAGAGCCTTATAGGATAGTTGTGTTTGCTTAATTCTAACCGTCTCTCTCACTTTCCCAAAGGCACCAGTTTTTCACAGTGTTCACAGCTATTAATTAATATAGACCTCTCTCCTTGAACAGCGGCTGGTGTCTTTAGTGAAGTTATGGATTTTTTTTCTCAGTTGCTCTGGAGTCACCCTGAGGCTATTCATTTGGCCTATTAGCTGAGGGTGGTTTCAAAATCCATATTGTTAATGCTGAGGCTGGGCTGCACTGGCTGCCTGCTACAGGGGCTGTAAGTAAACAAGTGGTAGCCACCTGTTACTTCAGCTGCAACTGAGCTTTCTGGTGGCAGGTCAAAGGAATCCTGTTCTGCTGCTGACTTGGAGACAATAGCTGTCTTTCATAATAGTAAAAAGTCAATAATCCTCATGACAATAATAAGTTAATATTATCAATTAAAAGACTGTATTTCTAATAATGTTAATTACCACTGATTAATAATTCATCAATATTAATTAACAATAAAATAATTTTAATAAACAAATATGGCTACTGTTTTCATGGTAGTTCATTTATTAACTACTACTTACAAAGCATCATGCTAAACAAATTTTTTTTTCATTCAATCCTCACACTTTCTCTAGGAGAATTTGTTAGTATCACCATTTTATTATCAATCTGAAGTTAGAAATTTGATGTTAGAAATCTGATGAAATCTCCCCCATCACACGGTAAGTGGCCTGGGTGCAAACTCCATCTGTCTGAGTCCCAAGCCAGCACTCTTGGTTTTAAATATTAGTCCTATAGACTGTCTGCTCTCTAATCACTTGAAGGCACCTCTTAATATAGAGATTATCATACTCTACTGCCGATCCATTCAATCAGAACCTCAGGGAAAACCCCAAAATCTATAGTTGTAACAAGCTCTCCAAACAATACTCACATATGTCCAGTCTGGTAACCCCTGTGTAACCAGAGGTGGCGTCAGCCACCACCTTCCTCCAATACGGGCTCTCAAACTGAATTGCTTGCTTATGAATCCCACTTATTTGCTGTGCATGATTGAGAAAATTACTTAAACTGTGTCTCATTTTTAAAGGAAGGTAATGGTAATAATAATCAACACTAATAAAAGAGAAAAATGGTAATCGGCGTACGAGCTACCCTTTTCATTGGCTAATCAGGGCTATATGCAAATTAACTGCCAACTAAGATTGGCAGTTAACTGCCAACAAGATGGCGGTTAATTTGCATATGTAGGCACAATGCAGGGAGGCGAAAGGGAAAGCAGGAAGAAGCCCCCTGCCACTGACAGTGATCGGAAACCCAGGGGGAGCTAAGAGCTGGGGGGCAGGGCAAAGGCGTCCCTAGGGCCGCCTTTGCCCTGCCCCCCAGCCATGATCAGAGAATCAGGTGCCTTTGCCGCCCTGGCCAGTGATAGCAGGAAGTAGGGGTGGAGCCAGCGATGGGAGCTGGGCGCGGTCGAAGCTGGCAGTCCCGGGAGCTAGGGGTCCCTTGCCTGGGCCTAAAGCGAAGCCCACGATCGCGGGGCCGCTGCAGCTGCGGGTCCCCGCTGCCCGGGCCGGACGCCTCAGCCAGAGGCGTCCTGCAGGGGCAGGGGCGGAGCCTGCGTGATCGCAGGCCCCCCCCCCCCCCCCCCCCCGCTGCCACTGCAGGTCCCCACTGCCTGGGCCGGACGCCTAGGCCAGAGGCGTCAGGCCTGGGCAAGGGGCCGATCCTGCGATTGGAGGGTGATGGGGGTCAACGCCTGAGGGCTCCCAGTATGTGAGAGGGGGCAGGCTGGGCTGAGGGACACTCCCCCACACACACACCCAGTGCACGAATTTCGTGCACCGGGCCCCTAGTAATAATAATGATAATGATAACTAATACCTAAGGGGTATTGCTCAATAGCCTGTTTTGAACACTTGCCGTGTATCAGGCGGAGTGTGGTCAGGATAAGGCCAATTAACACTTCATGACTTTCTGACAGGGCCAGGCACACAGTGAATATTTGTTATCATCAATACAATAGGCTTTGGGGACAAAAGACCACAGCAGCCTATGGGCTCAAAGCAACTGACTTTTCATAGTAATTCTTTAAAACAGCCTGAATTTTAAATGTGGGCAGAGTAGATGCTTCTCATCTTGATAGCTGAGTATGATTCACAGTTGAAAGACCTGAGTTAAAATCTCACCCTGCCCCTCTCTGTCATGGGACTGTAGTAAAATCATGTAACCCTTTTGAACATAGCTGTGGAATGGGTTAATAGCAAACACCAGGCACTACTGTTCAGAGACAACAGACATGAAAGCGCTCACCTTCATCTTCATGGCAACTAAATGTTGCACGTGAATCATTGTTGACTTTGAGAGCTCTCCTCTACAGTAACTCCGTGCCTCCTCACCATGGGAGGCCTGCTCTCATGCGTTTAGAATCACCATGCAGAATTGATTATTTGGGGTTCAGGTGTTATTTCAGGTTAGAATGTAAACAATGGACATCTCTTACATGTGACCACCTGAAAGGAGCCGGTAACAGGCATGGATTGCTGAAAGAATCAGAACAGACTCCACCCCCTTATGGGTCTAATATCAGAGGGACATCACCTCAGAAGCGTTCACTGCAGAGGGACACAGGCTTTCATCAGTGGGAGTTGCTCATTAATAAATGTGCAGAAAGTTTAAAAAGCTGAAAGTTAAATGTCCCACTTTTCCCTCATTTGCTCACCATTTGTGTTACCATTTTTTTTTTTTATTCAAGAGCCTACATTTTAATGTTTATTTGCTTTTTTTTCCCCCCCTCTGGGCTTTGTTGTTAGGGCATGGCCTATGTGGGAGCTTGCAAATAAGGTGGAAAAATCTAAAAGGAGGAAGTCAAAGCCATATATAAACTCTTCCCACACAGATATAAGCATATCAGTAGCTTTCCTTTCAAATACTTTCTATGATTGAATGTATTTGCAATGTCAAGGTCTTTCTGATGTATAATGCTGCATTCTTCATTTTTCACCTAATATTTGAATCATGAGCTTCGCCCCGTCTTTGAAAATTATTTAAACACATCATTTTATTGACAGTCACAGTGTGGAAGTGTCATAATTTACTCAAACAGCCAACTATTGTTTGACATTTTAGTTGTTTCGAGTTTTCAGTTATTGTTAAAAATGGTTGCACTGAACATGATAATGTGGCAAGCTTCGTCTTTATCTGCATTTCTCATTATAATATTTGCCTAGGAGAGCTTCCACTTCTTTTTTGTAATCTTTATTGTTGAGACTATTATAGATGCCTCCCTTTTTCCCCCGGCTCCCACCACCCAGTTCCTGCCCCTCCCCAGGCCTTCACCACCCTATTGTCTGTGTTCCTGGGCAATGCATATATACATTTAAGTTATTTGGTTAATCTCTTCCTGCCTCTCCCCCCCCTCCCCCCACACACATACACTTCTTTCAGGCTATTGATATCCCCAACCTACTTTCCAAGACAGTATACCAATCTACACTCACACCAGCAGCACTTTAAAAGGCCAAATCAATGAAACCTTTTAAGAAATCTTTCTTTTAAAAAAGGTGAAAAGGTTGTGATCATCATAAAATTTGAATTGGCAAATTCAAAATTAATCCAGCTTTACTAGATATTTATTTGATTATTATTAATCATGTACATTAACCCATCAATCCCATCCACAGAATTTGGGATAGAAAAAAAATGACTGCCAATCAGCCTGAAACAACCTCAGTTCACATGTTTGCAGTGATATCCAACTGACCCATTTTTTGGGGGGATTCTCTGTTAGTCCCACTCTCTCATTCACTCACTTCTTCCACAGATACTTACTTATTAGAATTACCTGTTGATTCAATGAATAATTATTGGAATCTTATTATGGGACAGGGCACCAATCAAATTCTAATGCAATACAGGGGCAACTAAGACAAATATCTCCTCAGGGAACTTCTGTGTCATTGGACAATAGTTATAAGTCTGGTAAAGTTAGTCAAGATAAAGGCAGAAAGTCAAATTTTGGATATGAAGAATGGGTAGTGGTAGATTAGCTGAAAACTAGATAGAAGAGCATTACATGAAGAGGAAACAACATATGGGAAGAACTTGACACATGACAAGTTTTCATTTGAGGAACTAAAAAACTCTCAATATGGTTAGAGCCCCTAGAAGTGGAGGAAATAGTGCCAGACTTGGATGGAGGGGATGTTGGCATAGGTTGGACCTTGCCAACTCAACATTTATGACTCAACATGTTGACCCACAGATTGAAAATAATCAGATGCTTAAAAGATTTTAGGAAAGAAATGAAAGGATCAGATTTGTATTTTCAACTCCAGCTGCTGAGAGAATACATTGGAGAATGAAAGAGATGGAAATCTAGAGGTCAGTTAGCGGGTTAATAAAATCCAGGAGAGACACAATGATGGTTTGCACTTCAAGAGATGGCAGTGATGATGGAGAGAAATGGGCAATCTTAATATTAATAACCCTGGTGGCAAAGCATATTACCAGTGGAATCGCTTACACAACTACTCCAAATTCTTTCCTCTTGTTCCTTATTCAGTGAGAAGAAAAGATTGCTAATCACCATTAATTCTCTAAGATCTTTCTCCATATCTAATCTACATTTTAAAGTTTCTCCTTTTTTTTTTCTTGTGTCAACTAATCATATTTCCTTTTATCTTAATTCTCAGGGTGTCCCATTTCAAATTTTTAAACTGTTGTTTTTTAGAAAAAGGTATTTTTTAGGAGATGGTGAAACAAAAGCCCCAACGTTTAAAAAGGTGTCCTAGCTGGTTTGGCTCAGTGGATAGAGCATCGGCCTGCAGACTGAAGAGTCCCGGGTTCAATTCTGGTCAAGGGCATGTGCCTTGGTTGCAGGCACATCCCCAGTGGGGGGTGTGCAGGAGGCCGCTGATCAACGTTTCTCTCTCATCGATGTTTCTGGCTCTCTGTCCCTCTCCCTTCCTCTCTGTAGGAAATCAATGGAATACGTTTTCTTTAAAAAAGTTTAAAAAGGTGTGTGTGTGCCATTTTCCTATTAGAAAGGGGCACATGTGAGATGTTCACCTTGGTTATTGAAAAAATACTGCATATATTTAATAGCCTAGTCATGAAATACTAGAATTTTATAGTTTATAAAGCAATATTGTTATTCCCTTTGCTACAGTTTGATGAAAGTATAATAGGACAGGAGAAGGATGTCTACAAATGCATTTCTTCTGAGGCATCAACACCGAAGTTTTCTCTGTTTGGCAAAGGAATGAAACTCAGAAAGGTTACTTCTCTGAAACCCCGCCTGGTTGTTTTTGCAAGGAGGTAGAAACAGTGAGGGTTTCTCTGACACTTTCACTGACTTAATCTTCAATTCCTTGCCTGGTTTCTACTATCAACTCACCTCACAAAAGAGAGGATTAAGGAGATACCCTGTGTGGCTTTATATAGCTCCTCGAAATCAAAGGGCTTTATATAGTCACTGCATTAAGAAGCTGATTGGGGTTGTATTCATGAGTTTTGCCAACACCTACTTAGCCCTGGAAGTTCCTTCTTTCCTAATTCTGCACTAGGAGAGGCAATCAGTATAAAGCTCTCTAGCAAGGTGTTTTTGTTAGATCAGGAGAAACAGGAGGCAGGCAGCCTTCATTCATGCTTTATCTTCTTAACAGCCAATTTCTTTCTCTTTTATCAAATTGTCAATCTTTGTATTCTTTCTCTCCTCTCAAGCAAACAGAGCCCTACCTCAAAATGACTTCATGGAGGGACTTCACAGGTTCTCTTCCCTTTGTCATTGCTTTTCACTCTTCCATGGTATCCACCCAACAGTTACCTTTGTATCTTTGTTAATTGTTTGCTTACTTTTGAAATCAAGAAGAAAGGATGCTGTTAAAAAATCAAAGATCCACTTCTGTGTATTTTGCTATAGAAAATGAAAACACTAATTCAAAGAGATACATGCACCCCAATGTTCACTGCAGCATTATTTACAATAGCCAAGATATGGAAACAACCTAGGTGTCCATGGAAAGATGAATGGATAAAGAAGATGTGGCGCATGTATACAATGAAATATGTACTAATACAAAAGAGTAAAACCTTGCCATTTGTGACAACATAGATGGAACTAAAGGGTAGTATGCCAAGTGAAATAAGTCAGACAGAGATAAAATAAGTCAGTCAGAAAGATAAAATAAAATGAACCAAACAAAACATAAACAGTCTCACAGAAACAGAGGTCAAAGAGATGGTTACCAGAGGGATGGAGGAGGGAAAATGGATGGACAAAATGAAGGGGAATATAATCAATCATACTGTGATAATTTTGCATGGTGATAGATGATTACTAGAATTTGTGGAGTGATCACATTGTAAGGTAAAAAATGTTAAATCGCCATATTGTGCACCTAAAACCACTATAACTAATATAATATTGTATATCAACGACACTTAAATTTTAAAAGGAGGGAAAATAAAACATAGTGATATCTTTTCTGCCATTTGTTTCAGAACGTCTTATTATAGGCTTTTCAGTGCTGAGCAACACCGGGCAGTGGAGCAGAAGGCAAGAGGTGCTGTGGTGGGGAATGAGAGCTGAGCTTCTCCAATATTCCTGCCCTGAGTACTTGAGGCCGGTAGTGAGGAGGGCGCGCCAGAGCTCTGCCAACCTTCAGCCTCTTGTATCACCTCCTGGGCCCTGAACTGAAGCTTGAACTTTGCTAGTTTAGCCTCCTAGATCAGTGGTCGGCAAACTCATTAGTCAACAGAGACAAATATCAACAGTACAACGATTGAAATTTCTTTTGAGAGCCAAATTTTTTAAACTGAAACTATATAGGTAGGTACATTGTTATTAACTTAATTAGGGTACTCCTATGCTGGCCTTTGCTAAAAACATCCTCAATCTGATTGAGGTACGTTCGCTGAGGTCGACCCCTTCCAACTCTCTCATCTACACTCGTCTTGTATACTTGTTTCAGATACACAAGTGTGGATGGGAGAGTTGGAAGGGGTCGACCTCAGCAAACGTACCTCAAAACAATGTACCTCCTCCGTGCCGCGTCTCCCGTCACCCAACCTACCGACATCCCCCACTTCTTCTAAGGCCACTTCTTCAAAATAGACTGATCCAGGCTGAAAACCGACTTCTGCGCATGGGCCACGAAGTTTCAATCGCATTGTGCGTGGGCACCTGCACGTGGTATTGTGTGGAAGAGCCACACTCAAGGGGCCAAAGAGCCACATGTGGCTCAAGAGCCGCGGTTTGCTGACCACTGTCCTAGATGAAACTCCTGTGTTTATTTGTTTGTGATATATAAAACTGCACCCATGGCAAATGGCTGGCTTTAAGGAGCAAGCATATAGCTGAATCCAGCCAGTGAGTCAGGTAGAAACCAGGACAGCAATCAAGAGCTAGTGTCCATGGGAAGTGGTTCAATGATCCCTTCCTTCATAGAAAAAAGGGCGGGGCTATTTACAAAGATGGGGACTCCAGGAGGGAAGTCAGGTTTTCTTCCCTTAAGACTTACAAATCCTCTTAGAGCAATTCTGTGCTCTTTGTCTTTCTGGGACTTGATTCTTGACAGCCAGGAGAGAAATTCTATTTCTAAGAAGTCTGGGAGAAGCTCGGCAGACCTCTTTAATATAGAGCCTCCTCTTCCCAGCCCAGGGAAGTGCATGGGGCAGGTGCACATTACTTAACCCTTTATTGAATAAGTGCCTTCTGTGTCAAGTATAGAAATTATATCTCCTTCTAATGCCTACCTCAAGGACTTTAAAAGGGCAGTTCCCAAGGCCTCTTCAGCTGAGAAGATGAAGGAGCAGGGGCACCAGACCAATCAGGCAACTGGCTTTTCGGATGAAGGAAAATAGCAAAGCTCTTGCCAGAGGGAGGGCAGAGTTAGGGAATAGGTGACATTTTGGAAATGTGGTCTTGCTGAGCTCTTTGCTTAAAAGACACTACACAAACGCAGCTTCTTGAGAAATCCTCCTTGCACATATTTTTCATTATCACTGTCATTAGGGCTAAAGAATAATGATGGACCGCTCTACTCTTTGGTTTACACATTCTCATTCTCTCTCTCTCTCTCTCTCTCTCTCTCTCTCTCTCTCTCTCTCTCTCTCACACACACACACACACACACACACACACACACACACACACACACACCTGTTCCCTTTCATGCTCCTCTTCAAACTAGAGAATGAGAGGATCAATGATTCATTTAGACACAGGTACACCATTAAATCAAATCTAGACTTTCTACTTATTGGTTTTGTTACTTTAGGCATTTCATTGATGCATCTAATGGGTTTGGTGATTAATGAATGGCAGCGGGCTGTTTTTACTATAACAATTATGGATGCTATGTTCTCTAGGCCTCAGTTTTCTCATCCATAAAAATTAGGTTAAAAGTTTACCATCCATGACAAGTGTGAAGAGTAAACGAAACAATGCATTATGACTCTCTCTGACTTCCCCACAGCTACATGGAAAGATACTCATCCCATAACTGCATGGATCCCTCTATCCCAACAGTAGCTCTTTTCAAGTTTTATCATAGTTGCCTGCACAACTGTGATCACAACCATGAGACTAAGCTCCTTGAGGGCAGATGTCTTAGTCAGTTTGTGCTGCTATTTAAAAAAAAGTACCATTGACTTGGTGTCTTAAATGACTTGTTGACACAAAATTACTCCTCACTGTATTAAAGGCTGGAAAACCCAAGATCAAGGTATCAGCAGATCCAGTGTCCAGTGAGAGGCCACTTTCTGGTTTGTAGATGGTTAATCTTCCTGTTGTGTCCTCATGTGGCAGAGAGAAAAAGCTCTGTCCCTTCATCTTCATATAAAGGGCACATGCTATTCTGGAGGCTCTACCATCATGAACTAACTCAATCCTAACAGCCTCCTAAGGGCCCACCTCCAAATATCACATTGGGGGTTTAGGGATTCAACATATGAATAAGGGGGCACGACCATGCAGACTCTAACAGCAGGGAAAGTGATTCTTTCTAGACTAGAGGCCTGGTACATGAAACTCGTGCATTCAGGGGTGTCCCTTAGCCCGGCCTTTGCACTCTTGCAGTCCAGGAGCCCTTGGGGGTTGTCTGACTGTTGGCTTAGGCCTGGCAGTCGGACATCCTTAGCGTGCTGAGGAGGTGGGAGAGGCTCCTGCCACTGCCGCGGCACTTGTCACCCATGAGCCCAGCTTCTGGCTAAGAGCGCTCCTGCTGTGGAGCAGGGTGCAGCTCCTGTGTTGAGAGTCTGCCCCCTAGTGGTCAGTGCACCTCATAGCAACCAATCATTCTGCTGTTCGGTTGATTTGCATATTAGTTTTTTATTATATAGGATTGGACTCTCAGGTAGATCAATATACAAACTAACAAGTACTCAGAAATATGTATTGGATGGATGGATGGATGGATGGATGGACGATGGTAGGGTAGAGTTTTGGGCACTTAATATAATCTGAATTAAAAAACAAACAAACATTAATGTCCTTCTAATGTGACCCTGATACTATAAATATGTGCATGACAGAGCTTCTCAAACAGAGTTCAATTTCCAGTCTCTTTCCCTTTCCTACGGCCTTCAGACCTACTATGTCTTATTCCTAATAGAAAACCAATGGCAGCTGGCTGTCTAGGAAAGAAAAAAAAATCTCACAGCCTGTTTAGCACTAAATTGCTAATGACCAACACAGTTTAATATATTTTCCCATTTAGAGATATTTGCATTTTCATCAGTGACACTGCCTTAACTGAAAGATGGGTGTATATTGGTGGCTTTTCATGACTCAGCTTTGCAAGCTGGATTTTTTTTATAGTATCCAGCAGTTACAGCCACCACCCCCTTATCCCCAAGACATATAAGTATAAAGTTAGTTATGAACCAGAATGCCCATAGGAAGTCTCCTTTATCCGTCCCCCCGCCCCTTCTTGATCAAGAAGGAACCCATCACCAAGCTGTAGCACAGCCCTGCTGACTTAAAATATGCACCTATGAGATCTATTTGGACTTTTGCCCATATAAGGTGAGGCTGGAGGGAGAGCTCTATCTGGTTGTTTATTTTGTGCGGATAAACACCTGGCCTTAGCCTACCCAGGGCCAGCCCTCAAGCAGTGCCATCCCTACAGCCATGATGGCCACTTCCAGAATCAGACCACGAGGTCTGACAAGCAGCAGCAGACATAGGAGTAAGATCATTGAAATCTCCAGTTTCCTGTAAAAAATCGGGCATGGGATTCTCCTGCCCCTGTGGGTGAGTAAAGAGGCTGTCTCTGTCCCCCGCAAATAGACAAGTCTGTGCAGCCAGCTCTGCAGGAAGGTTTGGGACACATAGGGACCATCCCATGTCAGCAAACACCTCAGCAAAAGCCATGTAACAAGGGGCTGTTCTTGCTCCAGTGATGTTGAATAGAAGAAAGGATTATAAAAACTTCTAGCGCTGTTTTATTTTTGTAGTCAGTAGTGATGGGCCCAAGGTCATCCACCTATCGAGGACAGAACAGTCCTGTATTAATGCTTTTAAAATTGCACATGGCATTTTTAAGAAATGCTTTTTTATTACATTTGATTATAATAAATTAATATGGAAAGCAGGACCCAGTCACCACTTCCATGATAGACTGAGGATTAGAGGGTTTTAGTCACACGGAACTGCTGGCAGATTCAGTTACACCAACTTATATGGATGGTGCGCTTTTTGTGTTTTTGTATTTTCTTTGGTTGGTTGATTGTTTCAGGGGATGATTTCACCCAAAATGCACTCCATCCCCGTTTTGAAGGAAGTAGAGCACATCAGCATAAGCCATGAACTGACTCGTCAAAACCTGTCACCATTCAGCTGGGTGACCGTGGGCATTCCAGGTGACGGCTCTGGGCCTTGCGTCTTGCATCTGGACCATAGAGGGGGAAAGGGGTATTACATGATTTCTAAGAAACTTTCCCACTTCCTTTCAAGAACTGTCATAGGCTTTGTTCATACATCTTGATACGTAATGCCCAGCCAGCAAAATCATGCCCAGCCTGTCTGTCTACAGTCTTCCAGTTGCTCTGAGGCCCATTTCTTTCTACTCTCAGCAGAGAGGAGAAAATTTGACTGTCAACATCACAGTTCCGCGTCCCTCATGCTGTTCACCTTTATCTTTGCCTCCGATGCTCACCAGTATCCTGTCAAGAGGGCAGCAGAAATATCATTGGCCACACATCCAGCTGCTTGGGCAAAATAACTTAGGGGAAGGGGTCTCCAGTGAGATAGTCCTGGGGTTGAGTCTGAAGTGCACTACGATCTGAGGATGTGTCCTAAAAGTAGTAGTAGTACTAGAGTAGCATTAGTATTCAGAATGGAGAACCTTGAGAGATTTTCTGCACAGCCAGCCAGGGCTCAGCTTGGTATAATAGGACCACAGAGCAGTGAGCCCCAAGGCAGAGGTAATAGGAGGAGGGAAGGGAGAGAGCATACTCAATATTATAATTATTACTAGAATATGTTATAAGTGAGCATTTGTAAATATAGTTTATCTCTGTAATGCACAAAAGAGGAAAAATTCTGTCAATGTTTTCTGGCTTCTGGGGATAGAGGGCTCATGTCAGATTTTACAAAAGGGAAGGATTTTGTTTCTCAGATGCAGATGGGGGTTTCCCAAATGGAGACACCCAAGTGTAGCTTGGTCGCTGAGCGGCCTGCACCCATCGCTTAACCTCTCGGGGCCTCTGTTTCCTCCCGTTGGAAATGAAAACATATCCCAGCCTTGCAGAACAGAGCAGGGGTGGGGAAGGCGGGGTCTAGGGTGAAGTGCCTGGCAGGGGGAGACACTGCTCACTGCTTGTCCCTCCTCCCCATCCTGATTTACCAGCCAACACTCTCCCTGCCTTCCGCTCCTTCATGGGCAATGGACACTCTTTGCTCTCCCCACTCCTCTAGGTTGGTGTCTGCTTCTGGGAGCTGCCTGGCAGAGGTGGCAGTGATCATTGTTGCCTGTATTACCTCTTCCCCAAAGGCAGGCACCAGGGCTGCCAGCCGCTGAGCTCTGACCTTGCTCTCATTTCTGGGCCTGGCTGAGAACCGCACCCCTCATCTCAGAGAGTTTTGACCTTTTCCCAATGTCTGTTGGTTGCCTCTGTCCTTTCTAAAAGCTTCTTATTGATGTTTGGCCCTAATAGGGAAATGTAAACAAGAGATAGATAAAGGTTAACAATACCCAATCAATGCTGCAGAGAGAGGCAGCGCAGGGAGGGAGGTACTAAAAGGCCAAATGTAAGGAGAGCTCTATTGACAATTTAATTGCATTCATTCTTTCCCCTTGATGTGTTGAACTAATAACAGGGCTGCCTCATATCCTTTCATTTTAGCTTTGCTGACATTTCTTTTTCCTTTTTAATAGATAAGAAGAAAAACTGACATGGACTAGATCTAGTATCATTCCCTTGCTATGTTTTTGTAAACTAATTCTTTCCCAGACACACTCCTAGGTGGCCTATTTTCAATGGTATTTTGTTATTCTGAAATGCGCTCCTCCATCTTTCGTCTGGTCCTTACCTTCTGTTAAACCTGATCCATCCAGGGAAGCCCAGTTTCCCTGCTGGCCTCCCTAGGAAGCAGTTCCTGAAGCCACAACCTACAAGTTATGCCCCTTTATATGTCAGCTTCCTGGTGCCTGTGCTCACTCAGACCAAGACTAATACCAGAACTCACAAAGCGTGTAAGGCAGACATCCTTCAACAGCTGTGGGACGAAGAGGAGTGAGGCTCAAAGAGATGACATGAATGTCCCTAGGTCATAGAAAATGTCACAAGATGTGGAATAGAGATTATTCTTAAGATATAACTTCTACTGTAGTTTTCTACCATTCTATCTACTTCATTTAGTTTCTTATACAAACAGCAGAAGATGAACTCATCAGTAGCCCTTACTTTAGCTATACCAAAAATACAAAAACAAGGAAGGAAGGAAGGAAGGAAGGAAGGAAGGAAGGAAGGAAGGAAGGAAGGAAGGAAGGAAGGGAAAGAGGAAGAGAGGGAAGAAGGAAAGCCCACCATGACAAATCATTGGCAGAATCCAATGAATGAGCACCAAATCCCTGTAATTGCTTCCAATATTACTCTTCCTTTATTATACTTTCTTTTCCCCACCCTTGTTTTCCACACTTCTGCCTATTACCCAGTGTATAGCCTTCTAAGAGTGAAAAATAAAAACTCTCTTCTTTAAAAGAATCTGGTAGGTTAATAACAGGATCAAAGAAGAAATCTTAGGTGGTGGTAGGAGTGTGACTTAACAATAATTAAGTCTACATCTAAATACTTTCTCCTTTACTACATTTTTATATGATTGGGATTCTAACATTTCATCTATCAAGTCCAAATTATAAAATCACATATGTTGCAGAAAAATTAGGACTATTAGAAAGAAAACCTTTATTTTTTTCCTATCTTATTTATTCTGCAGCTTGCCCATCTCTATGTGGCTTGCAAATAGCAAAATGTGTGTCTAGAAATTTTATATACCATGACATGTGTACAAAATTCAAGGCTGTATTTGAGCAGAGATTCTGCAAACCAATAAATACATGGTTCTTTTTGAAAGTGGGGCAAAGGAAACCAAGGTCCCTGCTTCCTCCAGAATAGGGAAGGAAAGGGTGCCAACAACTGTGAACCAGGCATTTTGTGTTCATCCCCATTTATATGCTGCTGCAAAAGAAAGAACAAAATACTCTAGCATCAAAGAAAATTGCATCAATTTTTAATTATGCACTTAATCATCCTCTTCCAGAAGGGAAAGCTGTCTTTCGTGACATTTTTACATATTTGAAGGCAGCGCTGTGTGAGCACAGGGCAGCATGCTGGGTTTATCAGATGTCACTGACCATTTCAACTGGCACTGATGGGTTGATTCAAGGGACAAGAGCCTTTAAGCCACAGGGGTTCTTGACCTGTGGGTCGTGACCCCTTTGGCGGTCGAACAACCCTTTCACAGGGGTCGCCTAAGACCATCCTGCATATCAGATATTTACATTACAATTCATAACAGTAGCAACATTACACTTATGAAGTAGCACCAAAAATAATTGTATGGTTGGGTCACAACATGAGGAACTGTATTTAAAGGGCCAGAAGGTTGAGAACCACTGGCTCAGATACTAAAGAGACATGCAATGCCCAATCATAAAATGTTATTTGTTTTGATTATTCACTCAATTAATTAGCTAAGATGAATTATACGAGGTGTAATATTCTAAATGTTACAGACAGAGAGATGAAAGGCAGTAGCTAATCCCAGTGTAGTGATTGGTGCAAACATATCAATAAATATTCTGAGATAAGAGCAATATTAATAAAGGTGCAGGGCAGGCTGAGATTGCCTGTCCTAGAGAGATCAGGACGGCATACGATGACTACACCCCTGGCAGGGATGATGGGCAGTCCAGTTAGAAAGCAAACTTAGGTGCGATGTTTACATCACACTGCAGTATGCTGCCTGGTTATGGGCTGGCACTATGTCCAGGAGGCCCTGTGGTAGTGGAAACTCGGTGATTCAGAGGGCAGCTTCTGGGTTTGATCACAGACTTCCACTGATTAGCCGTGTGACCTTAAGCAAGCGATTTAACTCTCCTTTGCCTCCATGTCCATATTTTAAGAATTAGACACACTTCAAGGTATTTTCTTAAATAAATGAAGAGCCTGGAGAAGTGACCAGCCCTTGTCCGCTGTATTCTTGTTGACCTTGACTTGTCCATGTTACTTCTCCCTTGTTGCAAACTCTGCTTCTCTTTGCCTGGCAAATAGTGTTAGGAATTTGTATTCTGGAGACCCCAGAGTCTTTGTCCTCACCTTTATTTTAACCTCTATCTCATCCCCTTGTCATATATATATCACACACACACTCACACTGAGTGGTCAGATTATTATGACCACCTGACATTTGTAAGCAAATTAGCTATAATTTCATGCTGAAGTTGCTAGAGGGCGAGATCATTATAAACGTCTCAATAGCACAACATACCTAAATATCATTGCTGATCAAGTCCATCCTATCACATTGATGGCGTATCCCAATGGAAATGGCTTCTTCCAACAAGACAATGCACCATGCTATGGTGCTCGTATTGTGCAGGAGTGGTTTCAAGAACATGAGGGAGACTTTACCTTGCTTAGGTGGCCCCCACAATCACCAGATCTCAATCCAATTGAGCATTTGTGGGATGAAGTTAAAAGAGCCATCAGGCAGCTGGTTCCACAACCATCAAATCTCATAGAACTGGACAGTGCTATTCATCAGGCATGGTGTCAGATTCCTCGCATCACCTTTCAACATTTCGTGGAGTCAATGCCAAGAAGAATTGCTGCAGTATTGAAGGCAAAAGGTGGCCCAACAAAGTACTGATGGGTTGGTCATAATAATCTGGCCAGTCATAATAATCTGGCCACTCAGTGTATATATCAGTACTTCATTGACACTTCCAAAAATACTGAATATTGAAAACTTCATAAGCAAATACTCTCAACGTTTTATTATTATTATCTGCATAACTAATTCACTTCATTGTACTGATGGGGTGGTCATAATAATCTGGCCACTCAGTGTGTGAGTGTGTGTGTGTGTGTGTGTGTGTGTGTGTGTGTGTGTGTGTGTGTCTTATTCCTCCTGTCAACTTCTGATCTTTCTCTTATTTTCTTCATCTTTTGTCTGGCTCCCACACTGAGATAAACACATTTAAGATGCTCAGATAAAATGAGGTCACAGGTATGATGCCTGCTTCTGTAAAGGCCCAGGATACTCAGTGGGGCTCCTTTGGGGTCTTGAGGGAAGAAGAGAGGAAGCCTACTTTAAATACTTTCACTTGCTTCTCAAATCCAGTGTCACTCAATTCTACTTTTATCAATGTAGTCTCGAGTAAAAAAAAAAAAAGTTTTATTTGAGGCTCCCTTTTTCCAAAAAGAAAGATTTTATTACATACCTACAGGCAATTTTCCAACCTAATGGCATTAGCTGTGTTTTTAAAATAGCATATAACACCTACGGCTGTCCATGATTGCCCACCAGATATCTTCTTACCAGTGGTTTGCTCGATTGGTATGTAAAGCAAATGTCCATCATTGCGTTTGGTTGTTTCGTCTCATAAATCTCTTTTAAGTCCCTTTTAATTCAGAAAAGTCCCTCTTTTCCTTTCCTTCGCATTTCTAATATTCTGAACGAACAGGGTTAATGGTCTTGGAGAAAGTTCCATATTTTAAATGCGGCTAATAATTTCCTCATAGTGTCCTCGACCTTTCCCTCTATCCTGTGTTTCCCATGTGGACTGTAGACTGTAAATTAGTCCTAAAGGCTTCATTAGATTCCAGTGAAGCAAGTTTGGCTGAACGTATCGCAGGTGTTGCTCTGTGTTTTTGAGTGAGTGCATCACACCAGGACGCATGTCACATCCCTCTCACTTTTAGTGATGCTGAGATGGATGGGTGCGTTCAGGTGGTGACAGCCATATCTGCATTGTTCTGTGATTTGCCAGCAAAACTTCAATTAGGTCCTTTATTCTAAGTACCATAAGCAAAGCCAGTCTAGCCTTCATGGGGACACCCTAGAAATACCAATGACTGGGTGTGGGGATAAGCCAACACTTTCCATCTGGGACCCACTCTCCCCTTCAATATTGGTATTCATTTATTGAGTGTGTACCATTATCAGGGACTATTATAGACACTTTATAAGGTTAACCCATATATGCTCACTCTAGCCATCCATATGGTACAGATGGGAAATCTGAGGGACAGAGTTCTTTAACTTGCCAAGTTCACATTGGTGCCCTTCACATTCAGGTAGTCTCACTGCAAAACCTCACTCACCGCCATTCCCTTCTCAATTCCTGCACAGGTCACCTCCAATCTCACATTTCCCAGAAAGTCATCCATTGCTCCAGTCCTTGCTATATCCCATCTGACCCAACTCAGCACCTAAATTCCAGGATGTTTTATATTCTGTATTCCTACGCAGCAGAGAGCATAACCCACCTGCAAACATGAGATGTGGACTCAGGAGGCAATAGTTTATTTCAGGCTGTCACTTTCTAGCCATTTGTCTTGAGGCAACATAACTTCTCTGGGTCTAGTTTTCTACCATGATAATATTTTTCTCTTGAAGTTCTTATGAAAGTACAAGGAAGAAATGTGAAAAATCTTTGTAACTTTAAAGCACTGTCCCAATATTTTCCACTCTCCTTATTCATTCTCATTCTTCTCTCTCTCTCTCTCTCTCTCTCTCTCTCTCTCTCTCTCTCTCTCTCTCTCTCTCTCTCATACAGTGCCTTACCATAATTAGATTACATTTCATTGTTCTCAAAGACAGGGGTTATCTTAACTCTCCCCCTTTACTCCCCCACAATTTTTTTCAAAATTTTCCATTGCTAAGACCTTTGCTAGGGCATCAGGTGATAAGCAGACTTTGCTGAATATTGAAGCACTAGAGACCCAGTGCACAGGATTCGTGCACTGATGGGGGCATAGCCTGTGGGGATTGGCCCACTGTGGGAATGCACTGACCACCAGGGGGCAACTCCTGCATTGAGCATCTGCCCCCTGATAGCCAGTGTGCATCATAGTGATTGGTCGACCAGTTGTTCTGGTCATTCCACCATTCAGTACCTGGGCTTTTATTATATAGGATCAGAGCCCCTGTCTTTATTAATCACCAAAGTTTTATTGTTGTGTACAGATGACTCAGAAACCCAGCAGGCCTGGCCCTGGAGAGTTTCCAGGTTTAGCACTCTAATAATATTACATGGGAAGAAAAGAACACCATTTTTTTTAAGTCACATTGATTTAGATTCTACTTAATCACATCATTCAGACATGGTGAATGTGCTTCTAATTCAGAACCAGTCTTGGGCAATATGATGAGGTTGGCAAGGCTCTTCGGTGTCTAACCCTTTCTCTCCTTTCTCTCCCTTCCAAATCTGCAAGTAGAATTCCCTTGATCCCTGGATCTTCTTTAGGGTAAATTAATTTTTTGATTTGTACGCATATATGCATTACTGCAAAAATGGAACATTATGTTTTATGTCTAGCACAGATGAACAATTTAATTGAAGTCTTTAGATAATTTTACACAAGGCATTAGCTTCAATAGTAGGAATTGTAGGCATAACACTGGTGTTAGGGTCATATTAAAGGGTCTAATGGAATTTGACACAGACATTTCAAAACTCATCAAAATATCCAAAAAGCAGAATCCCTATTCTATTTATCTATAAGGCAAGTCCATTGTTGATGATGTAAAGATTGAGACATTCTCAGTCACTATTTTTGTTGTGCACTTTCAGGAATTTTTCTGTCCAAAAAATGAGCCAATCCTAATCTGAAGTACATCACTGCATTATAATTTGAATAAAGTTTCTAAAGGTTATTATTTGGGTCTTCAGCTTGCAAAATGACACATGTTCACTATTCAATTAATAAGACTTTATTGAGCAGCTACTTGACACAGTAGGTCTTTTAAGGTGAGAAAGATCTGACTTGCTTTTCTCTAGATCAGTGGTTCTCAACCTTCTGGCCCTTTAAATACAGTTCCTCATGTTGTGACCCAACCATAAAATTATTTTCGTTGCTACTTCATAACTGTAATGTTGCTACTGTTATGAATCATAATGTAAATATCTGATATGCAGGATGGTCTTAGGTGACCACTGGGAAAGGGTCGTTTGACCGCCAAAGGGGTTGCGACCCACAGGTTGAGAACCGCTGCTCTAGATGCTCATGCATAGGCAGAACCATAAAGAAGGGAATGGAAAAATCCAAGTTCAAATCTTGGCATGGAAACTTACTAATTAAGGAATTATTTAACCTCCCACACCTCAATTGTTTTCTGTAAAAAACAGGAAAAATTAATCTAAGATCCTAGATATCCTGTTTTATGAAGAATTTAAAAGAAAGTACATGGCACAGCATAGTCTTGTGACAAATACCAGCTCCCTCTCTATTTATAATATACTGCACATTGTGTTGGGTTTCATAACGTAAGTGCAAAGTGCCACAGGCCTATGGGGAAGAGAATAATTCTGACTGAGGCATGCTTTATTGTCAGGCTGTGTGATTATGTCTAATGGAACCCTTATATATTACGTTTTTTAAAAAGTCTCACTTAACTTTATTTTCCAGAGTCCATTAATCTCTCAGTTTCAAATATGTAGAGTTTGGTTTCAGAAAAAAATGCCCTGAAAGAAAAAAGTTTCCAATACAGACTCAACCATGGCAGAGAATTTTCCATGTTTGCTCAGGAAATAGAGTTTTTCTCCTTCTCTGACCCATTCACTTTCTCAGCCATCTCTAGCCCACTGATGAGATCCTCGGGCATTATCCTAAACATTACTTTGTATCTCCCATAATCCCAGCCTCTTAAACTCTATGAATTAGCCATCTTTCAAAGCATGTGCACACACGTGCACACTCATGGACACACTCCACAGACATACTTTTAAATTAAACCCCCCCTCACTGAATGCTTAAGTACCTACAGTATGTTCTACACTGTTCACACACAGCCAGACACTTCCCACATTCTTCTCTTGTTTCCAGATAATTGAATGAATGGCTGATTGAAACACATGAAGTCCACGCATCCCAACAGAAGAATTCCACCTGGATTCTCAGCGTCAAAGTCACATTGGCAGAAAGGCCCATTCTCATTCCGTCATGCACACATGTGTGTATTTGTTCCTTACAAAAAATAAGGTGAGTAAATGAGTAAACATTTGGTTGCCCAGAAAATACATTCACTGGCCAACTCAATCTAAAGGGAGATTAAGCACATGCAATGGACAGGCCATCCCACTGGAAGAGTTTTGCTGGGCAGGCCTGAATTTACACTTATAATTGTGTGCACTGAAGGATATGCCTGTGTCTGAAGTAGGGTAAGTTTTTTATCACTCTCTTATTTACCACTTGCTCTATGATGTCTTCTATGTTTTCCTATCTTTTTGTGATCATAAGACCTGCTTTCTGCACATAAAACTTTGTACCAAATAATTGAATACACTAACTTTTACATTTTCAATCTTATTTAGTTATTGCCTTAAAATTAGATAAGCCTGGAGAATCATCTTCCCCCCCCCCAAGAAAAGCAACAAAATACATAACTATACAGAGTGCAATACAATGGCTTAGTGCACGCTGATCTTCTGTGTGTGTGTGACCCTGTATAGAGGCAACTATGATATAATGGGAGTCACTTAACATCCTTGAGCCTTGCAATTCTCCTTCATGTCCTGGGAATATTTATTATAAACTCAGGGTTAGAATGAAGACTTAGGGAGAGCTTCCTGTTAGCTATAAATTGCTTTGGAAATGTTGGATTGATGGAATTTTCTTTCCCAGCTTCTTTTCATTCTTTTTCTTTTTAACAAATTAATATCTATTTTAATTTTAAAGGCCAAGGTTCTAAAGACTTTTTTATTCAGTCATGAATCCCCACAACCACCTTTTATAGTCTTTATGGCCTGAAAATAAAATGTACTGTGTACTTCCTGCTTAATGTATTTTTGGTTGCAAGCAAAGAACTGATTTCAAAGAAGTACAGGCTAATAATGAGATTTGTCTGCTTATATATGTAAGACAAGTGCTGTCTCACAAAGCCCAAGGGCAAGAAATATGCAGGATTTTGCAAAATCCCAGGAATGGGAGAGAGCTCAGAAACCAGGCCTGAGGCCCCTGAGCCTCATCCTTGGATCTCTGGTCTCTGCTTCTCTCTGCAGGCCTGCTTCATTTTCTCCATTCTCCTCTAGGCCCACGGTGGGGAACCATGTCTCACAGCCCCCGAGTACATACAACTGCATTTGAAGCAGGCACACTTCAAAAGTCCAAGGGACTTTTGTTTTTACCTTGAGTCAGATAGTCACACATGACCCATGCATGTGGCTGTCCATCATCCCTGACAGTAGATAAGGTGGGCGTGTAAGGTGGGACTGTTCTCCAAAGAAGATGGTTTCCATAAGTGTAGGTACCTTTAAAGTTACCTTATACAACTGGGTTATCTTTGGTTGTGTTTTCTAATTATACTGCTTTCCAGAAAGATTCTAAGTTTGTATGGCACCATGTATGATGAATCCATTAGCCAGAAAGGAATATCCTTTTCTTTAGTGTACCCCACAGCACCACAATGCATGTGGATACTTGAAAATTTATTTGAGCATTTAATAAAAACCCAGCATGCTAAAAAGACCCACTGACATTGACTATATGAATATATATAAAATATTGTTATATATTTACATATGGCACATACAAATATATAAGTTATATATTTACATATGGCCTATATAAATATATAAATTATATGGAATATATGTTATATATTTTATATTACATCTACATCGGGTTTTTTTTATTTCAATTTAAGCCAAGATCTGAATGGAAGAAAACCATAAATTATATACAGTTCAGTATGTTGGGAAGAGGTAGAAAGTTTGTTTTGTCTTTGGGGCCAGATGAAAAGGATGAGGTAAAACAATTGATAACGATCAATCTTTCCTAGGGACTATATTTGAGACCCTTCACCTAATATGCTTCATCATGAAAAATCCAGAGATTCTGGAGAATTTACGATGACTGAAAGCCTCCTTCTGAACATCCAAGATTGCTCCTCCCTAGAAAAATCAGGTGTCTTCAGCTAAGGTAAAGGGGATAGAAGGATTTGGAGAGAAAATTGTCCTTTCTTAGGTGCTCCTAGAAGGAAGGGGTGCACATTTAGTTTGCTCTCCATTTTCATGACGTGGGAATTTCTGTCATGGCGGATTTAGGAACTTTAAATATTTACCACCATAATACATGCCTTTAAGTCGCATTATAATTTTTTAACCAACATTAAAGTTTAAAAACTGAATAAAAGCTTTGCTTCATGATTGACCAGATTATCTCTCGGAACAAACACAGATGAACAAATCATAGAGCGAGATTTAGAGTCCCTGGGGGAGCACCTCTCCCATCGTTCCTTCTGAGGGCACATTTGTATTTGCATGTTCCCTATACAGAGGGTTTTAGAGAAGAAAGTGCTGCTCCAGGTTTTATGGTTAACTAGCTTTATGCCATTTACGTATCCAAGATGGGAAAATGACCAATAAACTACATCACGTTGCTGGTTAGTTGCCCTTGGATAGATCCAGCTTGTACAGTATTAGCCTATTCGGTGTCTTTAAAACCTGAAATTCATTGACATTGACAAATCTGGCATTTTTTAATTAATCTTAAAGTTCTGGCTTTGTCTTAAAAACTGAAGAGCTGTCTAATCCTATGCAAACTTTGCTGAGTTAAAAAGAGGCTTCCCCTTTGCGTGTTGCTGTGTCCTATATTCATCATAGTCTCCTGCCTCTGTTGTCTTATAGACACTAAGATTACATGCCAGTGTCATTTAGTTTAGAAGAAGGACTGAGTGATTATATGTTTCAAGAAAAGTTGGAGAGAGCATAAGTCTTTGTGGAAATAAAAAAAATTCTGTTCCATGTGTATATGTAGGCAATGAGGCAATATAATGGGAGTCACCACTATGAAAATAAACTCAGCCTGCTTCATGAATTTTTTATTAAATACCAATAGGACCACGTGTTTGGCTCGTGGATTTACTAGATCTCTTTTAAGTCTAATACTCTATTATTCTATTTTAAGTGTCTGCTCTGCCATTTTGACAGATGTAGCAAAATGATTTTCATGTGGGCTTATGAAAATGAACAGTGAGAAGAAAAGATAATGGTTTTATAAAGATAAGAACACAAAACTGGAGATAGGAAACCAAAGCTAGAACTCAGATCCCCTAGATCACAGCCCAGGAGTATTTCTAATACCATTTCTACCGTTTTCACTCTCTTTTAGATGCATTAATCAGCAGCGAAAACATTACTGAACTATTTTGGGTCCCCAAGCCTTCTTTCACTTAAGAAAACAAATACAAATCTCTTGAACTCCACAGAAATCTTTTTCATTTTCTCAACAGCTTTATATTTTGCAATCACAGTATATATTTTTCCCTCTTCTAGAAGCATATCTCAGATCCCTTTGGAACAGCCTTCTCTCTTCTCAGCATTTGAGTTTATATTGTACTGTCACTGAAACTAGAAGCGAACATTTTCTTAGTTTAATGATAGGCTTGCTTCCCAAGACACACCGTAATTGTGTTTGGCGCAAAACTGCTTATTACATTTTGACCATTAATATTTCATGATGTTTTCTATTCTACTTGCAAATGCCAACTTTACACTTCCAGGGAAATCCAGAGTTCCTCTCTTTTCCAGCCAGGAAAGTTACTCAGGCAGAGCCTTAAGGACTAGTGGTTCATCAATTTCTTGAACGAGTGAGGGGGAGTGCACTTCGGGAGGACAGTATTTTAAGAAGTGCAAGGGTGACACACTAGAGTACACTCACTCATACTCACACAGGGCAGGACTAAGACCCAGAAGGAGGCTCCCTCGAGAAAAGAAAGCACTGAGAAGTTTAGTGCTACAGGAGCCAGCTCTCAACTTCTTATTGTGTGCTTTAAAGTGAAATAATGCTTTATGAAACCAGATGGGGGAGTTTTTGCTGTAAGAAGCACTTGTTTAAACAACTCCTGATCAACAGAATTGCTCTAACTGCAAGTTTTCCCAAGTTTCTCCTAAAGTACGAATTGCATTAACAAATGCAAAATAACCAGACTCATATCTAGATCTGGTAAAAGTCTATCTGCATTTGGAGGAGGTCTGCATGGTCAAATGGAGCCCAGAATCTTGCAGTTTCTAATTAACAGAAAACATACATTATCTTTTCCAGGAAGGGCCAATGAGTCCCAGACCTGTAGCTGCATTTACAACTAAAGTGAACAAACTCTGTTTCTTACAGATTTTATCTAAGTGAATTATATGACGTTTCAAAAGCCATGCAGAAAAGAGTGACTGTATTACATGCAACATATTCAGTACATAAAAACCCATGAGTCCATATAACAGAGGGAAAAAATCATTTACTACCATTGGCGGTTACTGGTATACCAAGTCCGCGCTCTGAAAATTGGCAACTAAAAATGTGGAATAGTTATTTGAATAATCACATAATGGTTAACAAAATAATGAAATCATCAGGTGAATTTGATGGGGAGTGGGCTATTTCTACAATTTCCAAGCATTCCTTCAAAGATGCATTTGATTTCCATGTCAGCGTAACAAATGACCGTAAACTCAGTGGTTTAAAATGACACACGACATACAATACAGGGTCTCACAATCAGGGTGTGAGCAGCGCTTCATTTCTTTGGAAGCCACCTGTAGTTCATTGCCAGGTGGCCTCCTCATAGGTCCTCTCACAAGACAGCTTATTTTATTTTATTTTATTTTTCAAAAACAGGGCTGCAGTGGGGAAGGGAAGCAGGGGGTTGCTTTTCACTGGGCATCATGTTTCAGTTTTGCAGGATGGGAAAATTCTGGAAATCTGTTCCACAGCAGTGTGGATACAGTTAACACTACTCAGCTCTACACTTCAGTGATTAAGATGGTGAATGTACATTACGATTTTTACCACAACTTTTAAAACATACAAAGCCCAAGAAGCACAAAACACATCTCTTTTTTTGGTTAATTCTGAGGAGTCATATAGAAGTGAATGAATGCTGACGCCCATTAGGCATCCTGCACTTACCAGTCTGTGTTGCAAGCTGGGGCTCGGATCCTAAATGCTCTCACGGATGTTGACTCTGCAGGGAAGGTAGCGGCTCTTATATTTTAAATAAAAACGCCAAGAGGTAGAAAAAGCTTTCCCGGTAGAGAGATTTCCCTGCCACCGACTGCCTCCAAGAACAGGTGAAGACGACTGAAGCTGGCGCCTCTCAGAATTTATCCTGCACAAGAATCACCTGGACTCCTTTAAACTACCTTTTCATGCAGTGAGTCAGGTGGGACCTGAGGTTCCAGGGTCTAACACTCTCGGGTGATGATGTTGCCGGTTTAAGGATCACTCATGGAGTAGTGAGAGCTTAAAGAGATTGGAATAATTAGAAAGGGCTGAACTAACAATGCAGTATTCACAAGAATCACCCAGTGCTCTTGTCAATGCCAATATCTAGGCCTCAGCCCTGGCGATTATGCCTTTGTTATTCTTCATGGGAGTCTGGAATTTGTGTTTTTAACCTCAAGATTGTTGTGATAAGCCAATTTTGGGAAAAATTAACTAAATAGTCTTTTAAGATAGTTTTCTTTTTTAGAAATATATTTTTTATTGATTTCAGAGAGGAAGGGAGAGGGAAAGAGAGATAGAAACATCAATTATGAGAATCATTGATCGGCTGCCTCCTACACACCCCACACTGGGGATCGAGCCCGCAACCCAGGCATGTGCTCTGACCAGAAATCAAACCATAACTTCCTGATTCATAGGTCAATGCTCAACCACTGAGCCATGCCGGCCAGGCAGATGGTTTCAATATTGACTTTCCATGATTCTGCTTCTCTGTATTTCTGATGGGGCTAGCTTAGACTAGTTTTCAATCCATACCCATCTCCAGTTTTGGTTTGGTATGTGGTTTCATCCCAGGGACATTAAAGTTCCTACTAGAATCATCCCCTCTATTTTTTAATAAACACGAATAAGCACTGTACATGGACCCTGGCAGCACCATTAGCCCTTCAGTGATTTCATTCAGTGATAATACTTTTATTTGTTTGATTATTCTGGTGGCTTGAATGCTTTCCCTCAGTGTGTAGATTAGGAAACAGAAGTCAATAGGGGCCAAGTGACTTGCACAAGGTCACACAGATGGAGGAAGTTGCAGGGCCTGGAAGTGACTCCCCTGTCAGTCCAAAGCTCATTCAGATACTAGATGCCTGGTCCCCTGTGGTGCTGCCTCCTCCTGTGTGCATAAGAGGCTGGGCGCCTGCACCCTGTTCATATCTTCTGCTCCTTAACTCAGTGTCTCCATCTACTTTTGCATCTGCTCACCCCCGGTCTTCCAGCACTGACCATCTGCCCTAATTCTGGACCAGCATCGGGTTCAGACCTGCTCTTTCCAATCTCTCTCTGGTGTTTTTGAACATCCATATTCATCTCGGTCTGTAGGAAAAGCCACAGTGTGATGCACTGAGTTCCTCAGACAGGCTCTTCAAAACAGCAGTAAAATCAATTCCCTTAACTATTCTTTAATCAGAACCAGCTGTTGGGCATAGAGCACGTGGTGGAGCTCATGTGGTGGGGAAATTAATCCTCCCACATGCTCATTCTC
The DNA here is from genome assembly GCF_963259705.1 of Myotis daubentonii. NCBI lineage: Eukaryota > Metazoa > Chordata > Mammalia > Chiroptera > Vespertilionidae > Myotis > Myotis daubentonii. The sequence goes on along the minus strand of NC_081852.1, from coordinate 49,353,669 downwards.
TTCTGAACCTCAGTGACCTTTAGCACAAATCGCCTGGAGAGCCTTTGTTTAACAGATATGTGTGGGGCACCTGCATGCCACTGTACAGGGTACTTGGAGGTTCAGTGTTGAGCACCAGGTGACATGCATGGTGTCCTCCTGGAGCTTCTGGTTCAATAAGGGAGACCATTGAAATGAAATAATTATAGTAATTCACGTGTGATTAACACAGAGAGATCAGGGCTAGGATGGAAAGGAACACAGCTGTGAGAATTAAGTCACAAAGTGCAGCAGAAAGCAGCAGACACTGGTCAGGTTAATCTCATTTTCCCTTTCATCCTCTTTAGTGGAGTCCTAATGTTTATAGATGTAAAAGAGTTAACATTTATTGAGTCCTTATTATCTACAAGTGGTTTCTCATAAGCACTTGATATACTTTATCATATTATAGCCACACGGACACCGTATTAGCCTTGTAAGATAGCTCCTTTCCTTCCACTTCAGTCTCTTCATTTATGAATTGTGGGCAGAGTACTTATGCAACCTGCCCACAGTCACATAGCCAGGGAGCAGTGGGTGCTGACTCCAGTGCTCAAGTTTCTAACAACTGTGGATCACTTACTCCTCAGGGCAAGCATATCAACTCAAAGGCTAACACGGGCCAAATAAACAAGGCATCAAGTCAGGGGTTGTGGTGTGGAGTGTTGATGAAACCACTGAACACAGGAAAGGAAACCATTTTGTTCCCAACTAACAATTGTTATTAGTCTCCGTTTTATAGCTGGGAAAGCAGAGACCTAGAAATTTCAGTAACTTTAGTCTGAGTTAAGGGCTTGCTTGATAAAACAGGAAAGAAAGAGAGAGAGAGAGAGAGAAAGAGAGAGAGAGAGAGAGAGAGAGAGAGAGCAGAGTATGTGAAAGTTTTTAGAAAAAGCTTCAGAAAGCAAACCAGAAGTCAGTACAAATAGGTACCCAGCAACACAAATAATTGTAGATAAAAATGTATTGCTCTTATGATATACCAGCCATTCTGTCAATTGCTTTACATCCTTGGTCTCATTTAACATAACTTAGCAATACCTTTTCCCATCTTAAAGATGAGAAGATGAAGGCTGGGGGACATTAAGTAACATGCTTTTACATAGCAGAAATGAGACAGTCATATCTGGGTTTGAGTCCAGGATCTATGTGCTAATAGCCAACCCTGGGTTGCTTCTAATAGAGCAGAAACCAAGGGGTTGGGGTGGGAGGGCAAGGGACTCCAGGGCTAGGAAAAGAGATTTGCTTAAGCCCTAGCGGCCAATTTGGCTCAGTGGATAGAGCGTCAACCTGCATACTAAAGGGTCCCAAGTTCGATTCCAGCCAAGGGCACATGCCCAAGTTTCAGGCTCAAAGCCCCCCAGTAGGGGGCATGCTGAAGGCAGTCAATCAATGATTCTCTCTTGTCATTGATGTTTCTATCTATCTCTCTCCCTTCCTCTCTGAAATATATATATATATGGAGAGAGAGAGAGAGATTGCTCAAGGGCAGAAATTGGCAGACTCTAATAATATGTAGGGCTGGAGATACATGTGGTCTGGATAGTGAGTAATGACATGAGGAATCACAAGTCACTAGAATAATCAAGAGTGTGGCAGACCCCAAAAAGTAGTGGCTCTCACCAACTCCAGCTAATATTGGCCTTAGTTGGGGTTGTGTCTTTAGCCATATCACATCAAGTGTTATGGTGCCTCCAGCACAGCCTCACATCCACGTCCTTTCAGGACAATATCTTCTTGAGTAGTATTTCCCCCTTCTTTTGTCTCCACAGGTTGTCTACACTCAAGACTAATAGGACACATACAAAGTGCTTCCCACAGCAGGGCTAATACACCCATATTGTAATTTGTATTGATGGAGTGCCTCCCTGCCCACGCTTTCCGTATCTTATCTCCTGTAGATGTTATAGGTTTAGCGCAGCAGACATTATCTTTCTCCCCAGGTGCGGGAAAAAGGAGAGTCACCATGCACTCTCATGTTGGACTTAGTTCTAGGGAAATTGAGGCTGGCAGGATATGACCTAAGACCTCAACATCAAAGACCAAGTCACAGAGAAACATCCTAGACTAGACTCTTCTTCTAAAGACTAGTCCCTCCAGCTTGCTGCCCCTGCTCCCTAAGCCAGAGGAATCATTTCATTTTCAAATGTTTCATCCACAATGCAATAGGCCGTTTCTGGAACATAGCAGGGGCTTGGTGGTGGAAAAAGTACCCCAGGACTACTTGGATGCGTGCTGGCAGCCACGGTCTCTCTTCCCTCCTAAGCCTCAACTGCCGCATGAGTTCATTTCTTGCTCTTCGACATCTTGCTGTGCACTGCTATATTAAGAGGAATTTACTCTTCAATTTCCTGTAGTGATTTCAAATCCCCAAGGTTACTGGCGCGCCTTACTTTATAGCAACAATTACACACCACTCCCTAAGGTCGTAAAGGATTTGGAAATACATCTTCAGCGGGACCTTTGGATGTCAGATGCCACCAGCTTGCAGCACCATTAAGTCTCTCAGTAGACACTCCAGTGTGAGGTGCTTAGAGGTGGGGGCAGAGAAGGAGTCTGAAAGAACAAGGAGAGGGTTCTTTAAAGATCCTGGTTCCTTCTCAACACTCAGGGAGTGCCTTGGGAGAGAGGATCACAGCATGGTAACCACCATGGGTTTTCTTGTGCAGAGAGCAGTTTCCTGTTCCCAGGGGGTCTCATTTCTTTCCTCCAGCCTCTAATCGCATAGCCACATAACTCTCCTCCCAAGAGTGGTTATTTTAAATGGTTAACATTTTCAAAGAAAACTACCGCTGAGGTTCTTTTAATCTTCAGCGCCAGTTGGTAGGGGAGCCATTATTATGCTGCTTTTATGGCCCTCTAACAATTCATTCAGGGCAGAATCTCCAAGAATCATACACTCTCTCAATGGGACTGGAGGACAATGCTTTAGACCATCGAAAGCAACTTCTGTATTTTATAAAGAGGAAAACTGACACTCAGAGAGGCCATATTCAGCTCACATACTAACAACAAACTGTAAGTAAACTGGGATATATTTTTTCTTAGACTTTTATTGCCCACAAATCCAATATTCACACAGAAAAAAGTGATGCACTAATTCACCCACAAGTGACTTTTTAATTTCTTTCAACATGATATACTCCTTAATTCAGTTTGGCTTTATAAGAACCCAAAGTTGGGGGAGAGGGGCTTATGAACAAAATAAATCAGGAGTGAGCAACCTCTGGTTCTTGAATGAATTCAATCCATGTAAGAGGGACAAGATGTACAATCTCCATTTATGACGATAGTTGAGGAAAGGCCAAGGCTTTTGAAGGTTTTAGCAGCAGCAGCACTGACAACCATCAGAGGAGAAAGTTTCACCATGAAGTTGGAATCTTTCACAGGCCTTTCTCAGGCAAGAGGATGGACAGAAAGAAGGGGGACACCCCAGATTGAAGAATCAGAAGGAAACTAGGTACATAGGGGCAGGACACAGGGAGGAAAGATAGAACCGGGGAACCTAGCTGTCAGAAGTTACTAAGACAACCCAACTGAGCAAGAAAAGCCAGCTTTAAAATGTATGGCTGTTACTAAGACAGGAAACGTGCAGATAACCCATCACAAGGCAGTGAGGTAAATAAACCAATCTCAAGCATGTTAACAAGACAGAATTCTTTGAAAGGACCAATCAGGAACTAGCAAGCATATATACATACAAAAAAGCCTGTACACTTTCTCTTTTCTCTCTCCCCAGCAGCACTAGATTCTTAGGTTGATGACATGAGACACGCTCCCCTGCGCCCACGTGGCTTATGGCCATGTGGGACTCTACCCATGGGCAAATGGACAAATTTACTTTAATGCCTGACTCTAACATGGAAAGAAAGCTTTGGACACTGGCCTGCTCCTGAAACCCCAGCTTCACCTTTTCCAGGACTGAATTATCTCAATAAACTTTGCTCCCACTAACTATTTTGGTCCTTGACTTCAGTCTTCCATTTTGTGAGACAATGAACTCAGACTCAAATCCCCCCACATTTCGGTTTCAAGATGACATGACCCCCACATCCCAATCTGTCTGTCTCATTCCTTATTATCAATCTCTAGCCTTGGTTTGTCTATAAAATAGTGGTTTGTAGAAATATATCAGCAGGTAAAGAAGTTTATATTTCACATGACTATTTTGTAAACAAAAGAATACAGTACTTCTTTTTCTCCCTCCAGCCATGGTAATCGTGGGGATGTTCAAATGGGAGTGGGGAGTAAGTTGAGGAGTACATATCAGTGACCTTTGTTTGAAAACAGCCTCTTCTGAAATAGAAGAATCCTTTGGAAGCTTTTAAAATCTAGATCATGGTCAGAAACCTTGCCCCCAAATTTTCTTATTTATTCAGCAAAAGGTGCTTGACTAACTACTACATGCATAGTATAAGGATTAGACTTTGCTTTCAGATGGGAAATAAGGGGACTCAAACTAGCGAGTGGTGGTGAAAACTCAATTGGGATATAATTATGGCATAGTAGCCTGCTAAGAAATCCAGGAATAAAAGTTTAGGATGAGAGAAGAGTAAAGAATATCTGCTGAGCCCCTCCTTGTCCTAAGCATTGAGCTGGATACTCTGTTAAAATCACAATATTTTTTGAGGAAAATATTTTCCATTATAGTTGACATTCAATATTATTTTATATTAGTTTCACGTGTAGAGACTAATATAGTGGTTAGACAATTATTTAATTTACCGAGTGATCCCTCCCCCTGATAATTCTACTACCCTTTTGGCACCATAGTTATTATAACATTACAGTATTTTCAGTTGTGAAAGTAATTTAAACTCTGCATGCCCTCCCCCCTTTTTTTTGTAGCAAAGTTTAATTACATGAAATAACTTTCCCTTTCCTACTGTAGATGTGTCTGGGGTTGGAATTCAGGTTTATCTGCTTCCAAAGCCCAACACTTTCCATTATTTTACATGAATTGCTCATTGGTATAGCATTTACAGATAGGTGGGGTCTAATAAAATCTCCAGAAATGTTAAAATTCCTTTTTATAAAGTCTGTCAGAGCAGAGTTTAGTCCAGGGGTAGGCAAACTTTTTGACTAGAGGGCCACAATGGGTTCTTAAACTGGAGCAGAGGGCCGGAACAAAAGCATGGATGGAGTGTTTGTGTGAACTAATATAAATTCAAAGTAAACATCATTATATAAAAAGGTAAGGTCTTGCCGAAACCGGTTTGGCTCAGTGGATAGAGCGTCGGCCTGCGGACTGAAAGGTCCCAGGTTCGATTCCGGTCAAGGGCATGTACCTGGGCTGCGGGCACATCCCCAGTAGGGGATGTGCAGGAGGCAGCTGATCGATGTTTCTCTCTCATCGATGTTTCTAACTCTCTATCTCTCTCACTTCCTCTCTGTAAAAAATCAATGAAATATATTAAAAAAAAAAAGGTACGGTTTTTTTGGGTTTTTTTTTAGTTTTATTCATTTCAAATGGGCCGTATCCTGCCCGCGGGCCGTAGTTTGCCCACGGCTGGTTTAGTCTATAAGAGATGAGTTAACCTAGATTGAAATCAAGTAATTACTGATTTTACAGAGCAACATAACATGTATTTGTCAGAGTACTGCTAGGAAAAAGACTGGGGAATTTGAGGAGAGTTTAGTAAAGGGATTTTTTACAAAGGTGTGGGCAGGTTTCTGGAAACCACAAGAAAGATCTGGTATCCACAGCAAGTAATAGTGATATGGAATTTTTGAACTGGAACCCAGATTCTTTGTCCACTGGAGTCGAAGAATGACTCCACAGACAGAGGATAGTATAGCAAAGGTGGAGACTTATTGAAGAACAAGTACAGACTCCCACGTGGGGAGAGGGAAAGAGTCCCACCCCATCCCTTCTTCCCCAGCTTATAAAGGCTGCAAGTCCCTGTGTCCGGGTATCCCCTCTGATTGGCCACTATCTCCCTTTTCGATTTGGTTACTATAGCAACTCCTGAACTCAAAGGGCAAACACCACATGGGACATGTGATGCCCTCCTCCCTCATTGTTCTTTTCTTTCTGGGCTTTCTTCCTTCTTTATTTTGCAAATATAGACCTTTTTGGCTACTTCCAGCTCCTTGTCTTATGTAAATGCAACTCTTGCTACTCCCTGAACCTGGCTTCCTTATGTTATGGAGATGTACCTGTTGCTGCTCCCTTATCTTAAGGAAATATACCTGTTGCTTCTTCCTTGTCTTATGGAAATATAACTGCACCTGGCTTCCTTGTGTTATGGAGATGTACCTTCTCCCAATCTGTAGCCCTGTTTTTTTCCATGGACCCCAATTCTAAAAATTCCCTAAACCTGCCTATATTTCCCTAAAATTCCTGTTTCAATAGTGACAGGAGCCATTATTCCCCAAGGCTGAAGAGGCTAAAGGAGGGAGAATGTTGGAAACCACAGAAGAGGGAGAGCTGTGTGGAGGGGCTGGTGGGCTGAAACAGGCTTTAGTCCAGAGATGCATTCATCCAGGGGAGACCTCAAAATAAGGGAGCTGGGGAATATGGACCCCAACTTCACTCTCATTCTTTCCTACAATCTCCTGCTCCCCATCGGTAGAACTGTAGCAACAGCCAGAATGAAGGGATACCCTTTACATAGGCTGAACTCCCAAGTATTTCAGCAGGATGGGGGAATAATGGTCAAGTGGATCTAAAAACACTCACATCCATGGAATGGAGATGCTAGTAGCACCCACCTCCGAGAGCTGTTGCAAGGACTGCATGAATTAAAGCTCTTTGGTCTGCTGGGCTCACACTTCCCTGAGACTTCCAGCATGTTCTCTATAATAATCTGCATTCCACAGAGTGGACGGTGATTCCCTGGGCTACAGCAGGTCCTCTAGTAACATTGTTTCATTCAGCATTGTTTTGTTATAATAATGATGAGATGCCATAGCAACTCAACTCCTGTTGATATCAATTAGCCTATGGTGACACTGGTTTTTCTATTGGTGGTTTCGCTTAAAGTCACAGAAACTATGGATGACAGTAACTGAGGACTTACTGTAGTTGGTGCACTAGCTAACGTGCATTTTTTTTCTCTCATGGGTTTTGCTGTGTGAATAAGATTCAACATGGTAAATCTTAAAGGACCAATAAGCAAAGAGCAAGAACCCCTTATTTCAGGCCCAACAGTTTAAAGAATAGACCTCTTCTATCAACAATACTATAGTAATACTAGAGGCCCAGTGCATGGATTCGTGCACTAGTCAGGGGCATGGCCTGTGGAGATCGACCCACTGTGGGGGTGCAATGACCACCAGGGGGCAGCTCCTGCATTGAGCATCTGCCCCATGGTGGTGAGTGCATATCATAGTAACTGGTCAACCGGCCATTCTGGTTGTTCCGCTGTTCAGTCACTGGGCTTTTACATATATAGACTAGAGGCCCGGTGCATGAAAATTCATGCACTGGAGGGGGTCTCTCAGCCTGGCCTGCCCTCTCTCACAGTCTAGGACCCTTCAGGGGCAGGAGGCAACCCGGCAATCAGGGAAAGGCGATGCCCCATCACACCTCTGCGGCTGCCACTGCCAGCAGCGCAAGCCTCATCCAGCCCTGGTTACCTGAGCCTCTGGCGGCCCTGGGTGGCTAGGCAGCTGCCATCTGAGGCTTGCCTGCACCTCGAGCCAGCCCTGGGTGGCTGGGGGGCTGAGGGGACTGGGAGACTCCGGAGGCAGCATGCTGCGCACCTGCTGCCCCGGTGGGGTTGAGGGCATGGCAGTCAATTAGCATATTCCTTCTTTATTGGCTGTGGGCACTGCCATCTTTGAGAACAGGGCAGTCAATTGGTATATTCTCTCCTTATTGGCTGTGGGCACCGCCATCTTTGCAATGGCGTGAGAGTTAATTAGCACATTCCCTCTTTATTAGATAGGATTGTTGATAGTAATATTATCAATAATAAAAAATATTTTTTAAAAATACATTAAAGAAACAAAAAGAATAGACCTCTGCTGGCCCACAGGGACTGTGCCAGACTAGGAAGCAGAGCCAGGACATTTTTAAAAAGCAGCCGCCCCTTTTGAGGAACACGAATGCTGTGCAGGTCCAGCTTTAGCCTGGCTCCTTCATGATAACAGCAGCCAATTACATGGTGACTCGCCATCCCAGTCTGCCTAAGTTTGTCTGTTTTATCACAGAAAGCCCCTCACCCTGCAACAACACCCCCACCCGACCCTGCCCTGCCCAGTTCTAGGTAAACCAGGATGGGTGGTCACCTTAGAGTATTTACAGAGTTCAGAGCAGAGGAGAGCCAAGTGCTTAGTTAGGCTCTTGACTGCTGTTAACTTCCATCCTTTTGAAATTTAAACAGTTGCATTTATAAGCAATCATCTGCAATTGCCTCTGGGGATTATGATAAGCATATGCTAATAAATCAAAAAGAGGTCACAAGAATAGAAATAAAAATTAAGAGGCCACTTAAAGCAAAACAGGAAGCAGATGATAACACTACTTGTATTTTGTGAAGCACTGAATTCCTGCCAGAGACTGACTGCTCCTAGCATCCACCTATCTAGGGAGCAAGGGCGGGTGCAGTGGCCCCCAGAAGGCTAGGTTGGCAATACAGAGGACCTCAGATCCACCACTGACTAGGGAAGTAGACACAGTTCCTCAAGGCATCCACTGTAGGTAGTATCATGGAATGAATTTAGACTTCTCTAGTGTGCAGTACATTCCTGGCAATTTAATGAGTTAAGAAGAAAGGAAAGAGAAAGATGCCTCAAATGCTGCAAACTTTTGATGAGAGTTTCCAATGTCATTATTTCTATAAGTTTGTGAATTTGAATATAAGTTGGTTTCCTTAGGTAGCCTGTTCTTACCCAGTCCCCATCCAGAGCCTGTCCAACATGCTGAATTACTGGGGTGCGGGTATCAGAGAGAGCCAGGTGCTACTAGACTTGAATGCCCAACATAAGCTTGGTGAAACTGATTATACCTGTGATGAGAAAAAAAAATTAAATATAATTTATGATGCTTTATGCCTTTTCCCATTCCTAAATTAGGTAATTTGGCCCACTTAGTTGTAATTTTTTTTAAAATTTCACCACATGAAAGAGAGCTCTGATGTGTCAGATAAATCTTTGGGATATTTGTGGTAGGAAATTAGGTAAAAAGGCAGGAGAGTTGGTTTTTTGGAGTGTGATTCAGTAGAAGAAATGTAAAATAGGGAGTTTTCAGAGACAGTAGTAGGACTATGTTTCACCTTCATGAAATTATAAAAATACAAATTAAAAAATGAAAAAACTTATGATTAATTTTGTTGTTTTAAACTATTCTTTTAAACATGGCACCATTAGGGGTCAAAAACACATGGATCATGAATCTTTAAGTTTAAAATAATATTTTATATGACACTATTTTACACTACTGATAGAACATGGCAGGGGTAATTGGCTATGCTGGTATTTTTAAAATTAATGCATAGATCTTACTTTATATCAGTGAGCACGACTTGCTGCGACAGATACACAAATCTATAAAACAGCATGCAATTCTTTTATATATTATGCTGACATTTTAGTACCTAAAATTTTATACACAGTTATTACATTTTCAAACAAGTGTATGGTATGAGGTAGTCTGGATAATAAAATAGTTTCACTAATTTACAGAAAATTAGGGCGATTTTGTTTAGTAGAAAGTACAGGGGATCAAAAATCAGGAAGTCTGTATGGTAATCCCAACTAGATTATCAAATTGCTATGTGAGATTGGGAACTTTGATCCACGTCTTTAGGACACTGGTCTGTTACATTCCCATTTATTCATGAATATCATCAGTGACAGGAAACTTACTAGTCTATTACATAAAAATTGACTAGTCTCTATTGCATTTGGGTAGCTATTTTTATACCTTTGCATGGAAAGTATTGGTTCACTGGGTTAAGCAGATATTCTAAATAGTGACAGATTTCATTGTAAAATATCAAACAAATCACAATCATCATTAACATCACCACTGAGCTCATCTGAAATGTTTTTAAATGTTGTTATTCAGTCAAGATCAGGGTGGGTTAAACAAGTTTTCCAAATTTCAATTTTCTTAAAATTTTTCATTGATAACAAATATTGTCAGTTGTTTTCCTGTGACATGCAACATTTAGTTTTCAAAAGATGTCATCAAATACTTAAGCTGAATAACCTCAGTTTTGTCTGCCAGTTCTTCTTTCAAGTAAACACTGTTCTATAAAAAACAAGTGGCTAGTTCAGCTTGCAACTCAAATGGCTGTCCGTGTGTATTTCTAAGAAGCACCCACAGCATTTCTGATGGAAGCAGACACTCTTTATGCTTAGTGAATATTTAAACCTAATGAACTAGCCCTAACTGGTTAGGCTCAGTGAATAGAGCATCGGCCTGAGGACCGCAGGGTCCTGGGTTCAATTCTGGCCAAGGGCACACCTCAGTTGCAGGCTCCTCCCTGGCCCAGGCCCTGGTCAGGGCTCATGCAGGAGGCAACTAATCAATGTTCTTTGGGGTCTTTGAAATATCACAATGTCAATGTTTCTCTCACATGGATATTTCTTTCTATCTTTCCCTCTCTCTTACAATCTCTCTAAAAATCAATGGAAAAATATCCTTGGGTGAAGATAAAAAACTAATTCACTGAAGGTTTGCGATTTAACATATTTAATATTTTTCTGCTTTATCAAGAAAATTTTTAACTGAACCTCCCTCCCCCACTTTTTTTTACTATAATTTGTACATTTATAGGAATTGTATAAATAGCAGGGGGAAATATCATGATTAGCAGGGAAACATCATGATTACTAGTAAAGTTCATGTCACCATCTTGACTTGTATTAAGACTAATAATTTTATCCACCATTGCTTTTGCACCAAGAGTACAAAAATCAACACAGTAAAAAAAAAAAAGCTAATAATGTCTTAATGATGTTGTAAAGATAGTTTTGAGACCTTGTGGACCCCCCAGGTCTACTAGCCACACTTTAAAAATTGCTATTCTCTAAGGAAATCTCTCTCTCTCTCTCTCTCTCTCTCTCTCTCTCTCTCTCTCTCTCTCTCTGAAATATTTTTTTTGCCTTGGTATTCTGGCATCCCTTCCTTCTTCTACAATTTGATCATAATGGGGTTTATTAAAAATATAAATCAAAATTAATCATCTCTGTATCTGTAACACTCTTTAGAATCTCAAAAATTCATTACACTTATATGTGCACTAAAGTAAAGTTTTACTTACAGTGATTCAATAACCTAATATGATTCAATAACCTAAAATGAAAACCATGTCTGGAAACATAATGAGTTTATAAAATCCTATTATCCTTGTATATCTGATAGGATCCTATCAAGAAAAAAAAATAAACCACTATATATATATTTAGAACTTAATTTAAATTTAATAGAGATAATTGGTGACAAAGGCTTAGGGAAAACTAAAACAAAACAACCAGAGAAGAGAGAGAGAGAGAGAGAGAGAGAGAGAGAGAGAGAGAGAGAGAGAGAGAGAGAGAACAAGCAGTAGGGGACATCCATATTTTATTTTAGCACAGCAAAATTCATTACCATTCCTAGGCTACAGGGAAAAAAGGAGAAAAGGAGGTATGTGGTGTGTTCTATCCCAGAGGCTGGAGTAAGTTCATTTCTGAAGTTAATAATCCATAGCAAACATTACCTGCATGACAGCCAAGAAAAAAATGTTCAATAGGTTGAATAGGTCTGCGAGGAAGTAGGCCAACGATTGGCACACCTTGGCTTTGTGGATACATTGCTGAGGAAGAATGCCATTTACTAATTTTTCAAAAAGTGTGTATTAGCAACTACAATGTGCTGACCCCTGCCCTGGTCAGGGGATTATTGCAAGACAAAAAAGACTCAACATGAAACTGATGTGCTAATGAGAAAAGACAAATAACAAATCCCCCCCCCCCAATAAAAAATAATATTAGCTGTTCAGAAATTAAAAACAGGATGATATACTAAAGTGATTTATTGTATTTTAAATCAGGCATAGAGGCAGGGGGGCATTGAGAAGGTGACATTTAAACTGAGGTATTGACAAGGGGGATCAGGCCTGTGAAAAACTGAGGATATAACTTTTTGGGTTAAAGGCAGAAATAAGCTTGACATACTGGACTAGAGCAACAGAAAGAAGGCCAAGGTGGCTGAAATTCATGGGTAGAATGCAGAGTAAAAAGAGAGCTAGGCAGAAGCCAGATTGTATAGGGATTTATCAGTCTAGAAACCTTTGCATTACGAGGTTGTAAGAATTTCCTTTTATTCTAAATGCAATGAAATGTCATTGGAGAATTTTAAACAAGGAAGTGACATGATATAACTTATTTCAGAAGGTTCTCTGGAGGCAAGTGTGGAAGGAGGTTGTTACTGAAGGTCAAATAACCAAGAGGAAATCTACATTGAAATCATTACAATTCGTCTCAGGAGAAGAGGTGGAAGAGAAGATGATGAGCCAGGCATTGAGTTATCAATGAATGAAGGAGTCAGGCAATTGCAGTGGGATATGTAGTGAGATCTGATGGCATGAAATACACAGAAGCAGTGTTATGAAGGAGAAATAAAGGAGTGGTTTATAGGTGGCTATCTGCATGCTCTGAGGTTCTTAGGGTAAATGCAATGCCTTCAGGAGACTATTCTCTGGGGGAGACTATTATTTGTAAAGAAACACCCAGATTTCTGTTAGGGCAAGACAGGGATGAGAAAGCTTAGAGACAGGGACATGGAAAAGCTAGCTTACAGCTAATAGATCATAGACCCAGGGCTCAATGGAAAGTTTTGTGGGAAATCAGCACTAATTAGTAACTATAGACATTAGTTGGAAGAGGTGGGATCTGGCCATGAATAGTTTAGGCTGTTGTGAGGACAGGGATGGGGAACATGTTTGCATTGAACCAGGCTATCTCTTCGGAGGATGTAGTAACCAGGACAAGCTGGACATCTATTATTTCTTGATGCATGGCAAGCAAAGAGTGATCCAAGGAGCCTTTGGGGTTGCTCTCTTTGGTGACTGAGATATGATAGACGGTACAGAGATAGCACTAAGGGCTTACGTTAAGGATTATCTTAACTCTGAAGCCTTCAGGGTTGTGGCAGCACGTGTTGCATTAGGCGCTGCCTCTCCTCACCCAGGGGTGTTCACAGTGGATGAGAAACTGGGCAAGAATGAGTGAGTTTCAAACTTCTTGGCTGTAGAAACCAAGTGACAGTTGATACAAAGACCCCAAAGAACAGTCTAAATCGGACTCACTCCATACTCTCAACCTGAGATTCGGAAACTATTCAGGTCCTCTGGGGCTTGAAGAAGGATCCTTCGCACACCTCTAAACAGTGCGGTCTCTAAAAGGTTCCAAATTTCAGATTCAGTATTGGTACTGTTCACACCTTCGGCTAATATCAGCAACCATGACACATGGGTAAAGCCTCGCTAACTTTGAATAATGAGGTTAATATGATGCAGTAACAAGACTAAATTACAGACGTTTTATTAACAAAACGCAATTTTATTACTCTTAAGTAGATAATGTATTACAAACTGAGCTATAAATGGATATTACTAAGTTAAATGGAATAAGTTGATGTAAAAGTGCAGCTCACAATAGAGCCACATACTTTGGCGATGTATCACAAACCTTGTAAATCCTTTAGCATCTGGGAAATAATTGCTGTGGTTGAGAAACTGAAGGCAAGTCTTTTATTTATTGCGTCATTGGTTCCCAAACTACTAATTACAATTTGAATTCTCTCTTAAGCCTAAGACCCCGAGGAACCAAATATAAAGCAATTATTTCAGTATTTCCTTGGCAAAAGCAAAGTCTAAAAATTCTTGAAAATCTCAAGTGCACATCATTGGAGAAAATAACATTCCATTGTATGTTTAGGTCTGGATGTGTGATAATATTTGAAGACAGACAGTGAGTGAAAAAAAAGGCCAAATCATTTGTATAGACGCAGGGCTCCTCAAAAATGTAATATGCTAAACAGGATGTCTCCAACTTTAATGTGATTGTGTATCACCAGGGACTCTGTTAAAATGCAGATTCTGGCTCCGTAGGTTGCAATTCTCCATGCGATGCTATTGCCACAGGTCTGTGCCACACTTTGAATAGACAAGAGCAAAAGTGCCTGCAGACTTTATGTGAGAACACTGAGTAGATATAGTGTAGCATTTTTATACCATATACGTTTTGTGGGAAGAAAGAGAAGTGTCAAGTTTTAAGATTATTTTATTGCAAATTTTTTTACAGATGATTTTTTCCCTTTAGTAAGTAGGACGATCCTTTAATCCTAGTCTCTTGTCTGTTTTCTTATCTACACTTCCTCTAAGCCCTTAGTAAGGGGTCTTTCATTATAGAGTATTAGACAAATTACATAGGAAGATCAAGAACAAATTTCCATAACCCCAATACTCTGCTGTTGGCATAGGGGCCTTGTTTTACATTTTAAAAATAGTGTATTATCTTTAAGTAAACTTATTTCAACTCACTAATGTTGTTAAACATGCTTTCAGAAAATGAATTGCTTCACTTAAGAGAAAAGCCAGCAATTGCTTTTAAATTCACAGACTAACAGAATTCTAACATGAGCAGGTTTTTAGGTATAAGAGATACATGTTATCTAAAACTCTTGTTTTTCAGATAGGTAGGTAGAGTACATCGTGTACCCAGTAACCCTCAGAATGATTTAGTTCCTATATCTTCAGTCTTTCTTCAAATCTTTAAAGGAAAATGCAAGCCACAATGCCTCTTGAATTTAAACTGAAATACTGCTTATGTCATATACTTCTGGCCTACTAAAATAGTCATATTTGTAAGTATATCCATGTAGAATACATGAGTTTTATGCATGTACTTGTGACATTTTCTTTACTGTTTTTCAGATGCTAAAAGTTTGTGCCTTGAATTGTGTTAAGAGGACAAGTTTGAAGGGTTAACATCGAATTGCTTCATCTTGGCTGACCATGTTCAAGTTTCAGGTCCATGCAAGCCTCTGTTCCCAAGCAGAGTTAAGAGAATGACTGTGTTGTCCTAGAAGGAGACGTGTTTAAGGGAGATGTAATGCAGGTTCAGGATCACAGACTTACAGAGCCTCTGATTATTGTCCACACAGGGCACAGCACTTCCCCAGTAATCGGTGAAATATGCAGAAGGCATGCTCTCCAGCGCCAGTTGCTTGCCACTTAGCCCCGGTGAGCTGGCTGGGCTCCAACTCAGGTAATTGCATCCTGTCTGCTCAGATTTCCTTTGCAATTTCCATCAGATATGTTACCCTCCTTAGCGTGGCTGCCCAGAATGCTAGTTTAGGATTCCCTTACAGCTGCTAAGCAGCTGTTGTGTTCAACCCAAGAGGTGACTACATTTCAGCAGTGGGTAAAATGATTCCTTGTTATTCCTCTCTTTACCATCACAGAGGCATTCTGAGGCTTAATTAATTAAGATGTGCTCAGCTTCTGAGTGCAAGTTATGGTAAAGATGGCAGACATTTATTATTAAGCATTTTTAAAGAGTATTGCACCTGCCTTCACCTCCAAGTGAAATCTATAATATGTTCCTTATACTACAATATATCCTGTTTAAATTTAATAAGAGAATTATTATCAGAAACAGGCATTGGTTGAAGTTAAAATTATACACACTGCCTCTTTTATCGTTTTAAATGATCTTCAGTACTAATGAAGCAAACATGTCACTTCAAACTGCATCAATAAACTTTTTGTTGATGGTTCCACATTAATATTTGCAGATACTGCAAAGGCGTCAAGCTCTTTTTGCCCATTATTTCCCCAATTTTTCCATATGATTTTCTATGCATGCACCTTGCTCATGAAAATAGACTGCATTAAAAAAACAAACAAACATCCCAAAACTGAATAGCTTAAAACAACCATCATATTATTACATCTCATTATTTTGTTGACCAGGAATTTGGCGATAGCTCAATTGGGAAATTCTTCCTCTCCCTGTGATATTGACTAGCGTCACTCTGTAGTATTCACCTGGGAAGGACTGCTCTGGAGGTCCAAGAAAGTTTATTTACAGGCCCAGTGCCTTATCAGATCAGAGTGAAGCCAGGACTCAGCTGACTCCCTCTCCATTTAGTCTCTGGACCTCTTTATTGGTCTCTCCAGCAGGGTAGTCAAACTACTACCTGGAGACTCAGTACTTCAAAAACCTGGGACAGAAGCTGCCAGTCCTCTGAAAGGCTGGACATGGAAAAGTCACGATGTCACTTTAATTCTACTTTCTTGGTCAAAGCAGTGACAAACCACCCCAGATTCAAGGGGAGGGAAAATAGGTTCAACTCTTAATGAGAAGAATGTCAAAGAATTATGGGCAACTTTACTCCACCACACTGACCATTTTAATAGCATTCTTGTCTGTGATAATTGCAAAGATAGCTTAGTTTTCAAAAAAACAAACAAAAAAAACAACAACCACACAAACAAACAGAAAACAACCTCTACCACTAAACATATAGACACAGGAACAGACTCAATACCAACCTCATAGCTTTAACATTGTCCTAAAGTACCTTTGGAAACAGCAAAAGCTGGTATTTTCTCAGCATTGGCATCTGTAAGAGGTCCTAATCACAATAATTCTCATTTTTGCCCTCTAAATGATACAGTACCCAGTGAGCTACCATTTCAAATAAAATTGCAAATAGTTTTAATCATTCCAAATGCATTTACACCTAGAATATTTAAAAGACTTGCTGTGGAAGTAGGTTAAATTAGTCTTTCTATTTTGCTCCTGAACTTGAAATACAGGTAGGAGATTTGCTTAAAAGTGATGAGTGATGGGCCACTCATAGATGGCCACCAAGTCCAGGATTCCATCTTCTTAACTCCACATCTTTCTCTATGAAGATTTGACTCACAACCTAGAAATCCTTGGTGAAGTGCAAGGTTCCTGACTTCACTACAATGAAGATATTTTTGCAAAAGGGAGAAGCATTTTTTTCCATCTAGATTCACATTTTCATTGAGAAATGTCTAAACTGGAACTACTGCGGGTGTCCCTCGTTTCTTTATTTCTCTGAGCATGGAGCAGGAGAGTATTTCATGATTAAATAATGTACAGTTTGTTCTGTTTGGCCATGTCACGGTCTAAGATACAATCTTCTAAATATTCTCCTCCTTAAGCAAAAACACATTGCCTGGGTTATCCTTGCCTTTTCTCTAACCCTTCATGTCCTTCTTAGTCTTGAAGATTGAACTCAGGTCTCCCAACTGCTCTATAAAGAAATCCCACACCAGTCTGGAGCATGCAATATAGAAATCAATTACACTCATTCTTTCACTCCTCAAAATTTTTAAAGCACATTCCCTGTGTATATTCTGCTGATATAAAATTGCCATGTTGATCTTGCTGCCAAGAGGTAAGAGCATTTCAGAGGAGAGTCACAGAGTTATCACTATGCACCAGGGACTATGTATGATATGAGGGCTTCACATGCATCTTCTTCTTGACAGCTCCCAACAATCCCAGAGGGCTTTGTAGACCATGGAACTAGAGCACTGCAGTCCAAGGTCACATTACTAATAGGTGGCAGAAAGAGGACATAAGCCCAGAACTGTCTAACTCCAGAAACAAAGCACTTGGCCATTAGGCTATAATGTATTTGGATAATTGTATTAGATATGTGCATTTTCATCCGGTGTATGTGTCTATAGATATAGTCATTCAGGAAAATATATGGTGACATTTATATTTCAAATGTCACTTGTAATATAGGAAAGGCACAAAGAGCTATGAGACTTCAGATGGGAACAAAATAACTTCATCCACAATAAGGTTCATGGCACTTGACAGGAGCCTTATCAGGGGAATAGTGAGCAGTTTGGTTTAATATGGGAGAGGAATGGATGAGCATGATGAGTAAGAATAGAGTAGGACACATGTAAAATATATGCTAAAAAGTTTGAATTTGATCACATGGTCATTGCTACATTTTGTTTGTTTGTTTTTAAATATATTTTATTGATTTTCCACGGAGAGGAAGGGAGAGGGATAGAGAGCCAGAAACATCGATGAGAGAGAAACACCGATCAGCTGCCTCCTGCACACCTCCCACTGGAGATGTGCCCGCCACCAAGGTACATGCCCTTGACCGGAATCGAACCTGGGACCTTTCAGTCCGCAGGCCAACGCTCTATCCACTGAGCCAAAGCAGTTAGGGCCATTGCTACGTTTTTAAAGGTGTTCAGTATGGATTGACAAAATCAGAGATGAACTTTAAGAGGATTAATCTGTCAGGCTGAGCAGCTGGATAGATGGGAGGAGGACCATGTCAGTGATACAAGTTAAGCCTTGCCCTTCTAATTCCTAACAAAAGCAATTATGAGTCCATTGCAAAAGTGCAAGGAAAGCGAAGCAATGAAAGTCTGACTCCATCACATATAGAACTTGGCTTGCTTGTTGATGGGTTTAAGGGTGCAGTTCTTGAATTGTTAACCATTAATAATAACAACAGTAACTGACAATTTTTTCTCATACTTTCCTCCTTTCATTGGACCTTCACATACATTGTCCATTGAATTTTATATAGACTGCCAACTCCACAAAGCTGAGGGTCACAGGCTAGCCAAGTGCTGAGGATATAGTTACAATTCAAAATGCTTGGCTAATTTGCTAATGAACCTATAAGCAGTCATTCTCCTTCTGTTCTTGGAACCATTCTCCAAAGTGCCTCCACTCGTGGTTACCAAAGCATGAATAGTAATGCCAAAAGTAATGACAATACTGTCCAATAAATGTTATTACTGATATTAATCATGAATCAAATAATTTAAGCACAATTATATAAGATATATTATTATTCCTACTCTATACATTAACAACAAACTTGGGCAGAGAAGTTTAAATAATTGCCCAGGCTTCTATACCCACTATGACTAGCTCTGGGATTCAAATGCAGACAGGATGACTCGAGCTTGTGTGCAGGTAATCACCAATCTCCCGAATCTGGAATGTCTAGTCTTCGTTCCTGAGTTTCAATGAGACATGAGACTTTCACAAGGGCCCCAGGAAGAAAAGCTATATTTTAATATGTAAAAATATATTTTGTAACAGTCTAAATAGAGACAGTTGGCAATACATTATCTATACTTAGGATATAGTTTAAAGACTGCCTATATTGCAAAATCTCAGTTTAAATTTAACTGTGTTCTCTTGAGCTTAACATGTCTAATGGCAAAAAGGGAACTTGAAAACCAGTGGGTGGAAAGAATCCAATCTCCTTTTTCCAAAATAAGACTCAGTTTCTAAATCCCCAATAGATTTCTTCCTCCTAGCAGTCGGCTGCCAGGAACAGAGCGAGTTCACCACAGCCCTGCAGAAGATTAAATGGGGTAATTAAGAAGTGTGCTGAGAATTTGGCCCAGGACTTGGCTCTGTTTTCACTCTGTAGATTTTGTGTTGGTGGAGGCAGTTCAGGCAATCCTTCCTTTTTGCTTGGCAATGCCAGAGACACAAGTCAGTTCTTGGAATGCAGCAAGGGACAACCATATCCGGTAGGTAGCCAAGTTTGACAGCAAGCATAGAGGCTTGAGGGGTCCTCTGGCTGTGGTTAGTGTCCCTCTCAAATAACTCACAGCAGCAAGTGGCAAGGAAAAATGAGTCTGCCATTCTCCCAGTCTGCCCAGACTTAGCTTCTTATATCTATATCTATCTATATCTATCTATATCTATCTATATCTATCTATCTATATCTATATCTATATCTATATCTATATCTATATCTATATCTATATCTATATCTATATCTATCTATATCATCTATATCTCTATCTATCTATCTATCTATCTATCTATCTATCTATCTATCTATCTACTAGAGGAGGCCCGGTGCACAGATTTGTGCACAGATGGGGTTGCTCGGCCTGGCCGGCGATTGGGGTTAATCGGGTCCATCTCGCCCAGTCCCAATCAGGGCTGATCAGGCCAGCTGGAGGGAGTCATCATGGGAGATTGGCCGGCCGCAGGAGGTTGGCTGTGGGAGCGCACTGACCACCAGGGGGCAGCTCCTGCATTGAGCATCTGCCCCCTGGTGGTCAGTGTACATAATAGTGACTGGTTGTTCGGTCACTTAGGCTTTTATATATATAGATATGCAGACTTACTTTTTAAAAAGAAAGCTTCATATGATATTACTAATCTGGTATGTGAGAAATTTAGAGGATGTGAATGTCTAATTATGAGTGAGATCAATAATTTTTTCAAATGTTGGCGTGGCATGTGTATTTCCTTTTTCTGTGAACAAAGCACTTGGCCATTAGGCTATCATGAAGCAAAGATTCACGAACTGCTGTGGTGAGCTGTGAAATGGGGGCCCACACATAATGACTGGGGAGTTACAAATGGGCATAACAACTTGTCAATGTCTCATAAAAATTTTAAGGTGCTCCTTCCCAAGTCCACTCTTATGTATTTCGCTTAGTGCCCAACTCACATACATGCAGCATGACATGCTTATAATACCTTCATTGCAACACTTTGGGTAAAAAGAAGAGAGAAAAGAACATAAATATTTGTTAATGGTTGCCTGGTTAAATAAAGTATGGGAGAAACATCTACTTCCAGCTGTGATTAAGTGACTGGTCTGAGATAGTTCTCAAACCATAAATACCTGTAAGACAAGACAAAATAAATGAGGAAATATTCTTTCAGCATTGAATAACAGACACCATAAGCATGTAATCCCTGAGAGAAGAGAAACTGAAAATATGAGGTCCACAATTGCCCAGCCTGGAGATAATTTCCTGACATTGCAAAGAAAGCTAGAGACAAAGCAGGCCTTGGCAGTCCTTTTCAGTTCAGGAGGCAAAGATCATAGCCTGGGGAAGCTGAGATGGGTGGAATTTACGTGGCATAGCAGAGTTGAAGAAGGAGCTATGCTCAAAGGGGTCCCCAAAGAACTGATACAAAAGCTATATATATCTATGCTAGCAAAACAAATGAACAAACAAAAAGAAACAATTAGGAATTAAAATTTAAAAACAGTACTACTTGCCCTAGCAAGTTTTGCTCAGTGGATAGAGTGTTGACCTGCAGGTCCAATTCCGGTCAAGGGCAGGTACTTCAGTTGCAGGCTCCTCCCTGGCCGAGACTCTGGACAGGGCTCATGTAGGAGGCAACCAATCCATGTGTTTCTTTCACATTGATGTTTCTCTCTGTCCTTCCCTCTCTGTTTCACTCTCTCTAAAAATCAATGGAAAAATATATTTGAGTGAGGATTTAAAAATAAATAAACAAACAAACAAACAAACAAATAAATAATAGTACTATTAACAAAAGCACAAAGACATGAAAATTTTTAGGTAAAAATATGCCAAATTTGTTTAGTATTTTTATTCTAAAAACTATAAATAATTATTGAAACAAATAAAAATTATGTAAAAAAAAACAGATATAGCACATTAGGAAGTTAATATTCATAAGATTAAAGTTCTTTTACTATTAATAGATTTGATGCAATTCAAGTCATGTAGATTTGAACCTGCTAAAATTTATATAGAAAAGCCAAGAAACTAAAATAGCTCAAACAATTCTTTTTTTAAAAGACAAAGTTGAAAGTGTCACATTATCTAGTTTCAAGACTACTAGAGGCCCAGTGCACAAATTCGTGTACTGGTGGGGTCCCTTGGCCTGGACTGTGGGGATCAGGCCTAAACTGGCTCTCTAACATCCCCTGAGGGGGCCCAAATTGTGAGAGGGCAGTTCTCAGGTGACGCACCCTGGAATTGGGCTCCCTCCTCTCTGGTTTCAGGTGTGTCACCTGAGAACTGCAGCTGCCAAGTCACTGCAGATCGGCAGCTCCTGCATTCAGTGTCTTCCCCCTGGTGGTCATTGCACGTCAGAGTTAATGGTGGGATGGTCTAATGTTTGGACTATTTTTATATATATAAATAGTAATCAAGATATAGATTAAAAGAATGAAAGAGTCCAGAAACAGATCCACAAATGTATAGTCAACTGATTTTTAACTAAGGGACTAAGACAGTTCAACCAATTATAATCTTTTCAACAAATGATGCTGAAATAATTTTATATTCATACAAAAAGAAAAGAAAGGAAATTAAGTCAATAGCTCACACTAATATAAAATTTAATTCAAGGTGAATTATAGGATTAACTATAAAACCCAAAGCTAAAAAACTTTTCACGATGACAGAAGAAAATCTGTATTACCTTGTGTTAGGTAAAGATTTCTTAGAAAAACACGAAGAGTATAAACAGCAAGATAAAAAAATATATATAATATATTTTATCAAGATTAAAATTGAATCTCTAGAAAGATACTGTGAAAAAAATTAAAATACAAGCCATAAACTTGAATAAAAATATTTGAAAAACAAACTGTAACCAGCATACATATAAAGAGCTCTTGTAATTAATAATAAGCAAATAAACAATCCAATTCAAGGGGAAAAGGGAAGTTTTTTCAACAAAGGGTGCTAGATCAACTGCATATCTATATAGGGAGGTCTGATGGGGGGGGGATTGACTTATTTCACATCATATGCAAAAGCTAACTTGAAATGAGTTATAGCCTAAATAAAAACTAAAATCTGTAAAACTTTTTAGCAGAAAACATAGGACAAAATGTTGCAACCTTGAGGGAGGCAAAATTCCTAAGAACACAAAAGAACATATTGGAATTCATAAAAAATAACATCCTTTATCCTTCAAAAGACACTGTAGGAAACAGAATTGTGACACCACCCCTACCACCACCAAAAAAAAAAAGGGGGGGGGGAGAAAGAAAGAAAGGACGAAAGAAAGAAAGAAAGAAAAGATCCTATTCCCAAATCCCTAGGACATTAGTGAATATGTTATCTTGTATGACAAAAGACACTTTTTAATTCCTAAGTTAGTTTAGTAATCAATTGACCTTAAAATAGGTAGATTTTCCTAGATTTCTAGATAGACCCAATCTAATCACATGAGCCGTTAAAAGCTGAACAGGAAGGCAGATGGGAATGCTATAGAAATGTGAACCATAAGAATAATTTAACATTACTGGCTAGAAGATGATGGAGAAGACTTCATGTTGAGGAAATAGGGACCTCAGTCCTACAACCACAAGGAACTAAATTCTGACAACTTCAATAAGCTTAGAAGCAGATTCTTCCCCAAAGCCTCTAGAAAGCACACACCTGCCAACACCTTGATGCTGTCCTCTTGAGACCTGAGCAGAGAATCCAGCCACACTGTGCCAAACTTATGAGGTACAGAACTGTCAGATAATAAATGGGTGCTTTTAAAGCCACTCTGTGTATGGTAATTTGTTACACAGCAATAAAAAATGAACACAGACACTGTTAAAATGAAAAGGCAAGCCTCAGACTAGGAGAATATATTTGTAACACATAAACAAAGACTATATAGAGAACTCCCAGTTTTCAAGTTGGACAAGAGTTTGAACAGATAGTTCACAGAGGAAGATATATAAATGCCCCAATAATACCATGAAACATATTCAACATCACTAGTCATTAAGATTCAAATTAAACACACAGTGAGATGTTTTTTGAATACCCTTTAGAATGGCTACAATTTAAAGACTAGCCATACCAAGAGTTAGAGATCATAGCACAAGTAAAATTTTCATACATTACAGGTAGGAAAGCAAAAAAAAAAAAATACACCTTTGAAAATGATCTGACAGTTTCTTAAAAAGATAACAGAAAGCTACCATGTGACTCTGTTTTTCCATTCTTAAAAATTTACTCAAGCCCTAACCGGTTTGGCTCAGTGGATAGAGCGTCGGCCTGTGGACTGAAGGGTCCCAGGTTCGATTCCGGTCAAGGGTATGTACCTTGGTTGTGGGCACATCCCCGGCGGGGGATGTGCAGAAGACAGCTGATCGATATTTCTCTCTCATCAATGTTTCTAACTCTCTGTCCCTCTCCCTTCCTCTCTGTAAAACATCAATAAAATATGTAAAAAAAAAATTTACTCAAAACAACTGAAAACATATGTTCACACAGACTAGTACAAATATTCATGGCAGATTTGTTTGTCATAGCCAAAACTGAGGGAACATAAACAATATCCAAATGTCTATTGACACTGGAATGGATATATTTTTCTAGATAATGACATGTCTCTAGAATAGAATACATTCAGCAATGAAAAGAAACAGTCTACTGATGTGTACAACAAAATGGTTTAATCTTAAAAAGCATGATAAGTGCAAAAAGTCAGAAAAAAATGCAAACAAATCCATAGTGACAGAAAACAGGTCAGTGGTCACCTGGGGGCAGAGGGAGAAACAGATAATAAACCAGCTTGTGAAAAGTTTTAGGTGATGGAAATACTTATTACCTTAATTGTGATGATGGTTTCATAGGTATATACAGGTCAAAACCTATCAGACAGAACACTGTAAATATGTACAGTCAGTTACATCCACTATGTCTCCATAAAGTAATTTAAACAATTATATGGCCCACAAAGCACATCTTCCAGTCAGAAAGGCTTGGCGATGGTCCGATAGTTTAAATTCTCAGGTATCATGCTTATCATAAAAGTCAGAAGGATAATCTGTAATAATTAGAATTATGTCACAGAATGACCCAATTTGGGTTACCTATGAGGCAGGTGGGGAAAGGGTGCATTTTCCATCTCTGTCTTATTTCTATTGCTTATTTGAGGACATTTACCTTCTAACGAAGTGCTCTGTGGTAGCCAACTGCCTTGATGCACCTGTCAAAAGCCACTGAGTCACTGAGTTCGCAAACACTGGGCCCTGCAAGGCCATAATGATTTCTCAGGTTCAGAATTCAATAAGGAAGTTATATCTGGGTCCTGCTGTTATCAAGCATTGCTTTGGGTTTGTTAGTG
This sequence comes from Myotis daubentonii, assembly GCF_963259705.1. Taxonomy (NCBI): domain Eukaryota; kingdom Metazoa; phylum Chordata; class Mammalia; order Chiroptera; family Vespertilionidae; genus Myotis; species Myotis daubentonii. The sequence continues at coordinate 49,328,811 of NC_081852.1, read as the reverse complement.
GCGGCCAATGGGATGAGCTAGAGACAAATCTCAGAGACTCCCTTGTTTAAGATAAAGAACATGCCCTGAGGAATTTTCTAGCCAGCCCCAGAATAGCAAGATGACTTTATTACATCTATGAGAAAAGGAAATTGTTCTAATCACATAGTTTGAATTTTTCTGTTTATTCCTGGGCTCACTGAGAGGCCTTCCCAGGGCTAGTTCCCAGCTCAGGGTTCTCATGAAGACATAGCTGATGGCAGAGCAAGAATCCAGGAATTGCCAGTGCCAGGGAGAATCTGTCTCCTCCAGATAGAAATGCCCACAGCATAGCAATGCAGACCAGCCTCCATCCCTCTGCAGTGTGCTACAGCCCTTGCCCAGAGAACTGCCAGCTGGAGGGGCTGTGACCCTTCCTCCACTAACAGCATCCGTGCCAGTTCGGGAAATAAGAGAGGATTTAGTCTGTCACTGGCAGAAGGATCAGCAGGTACCTCACTTAAGGGTCCTCAAAGGACATCATTCCTGTTAGCCTCAAGACATCTTCCTGACAATCCTTATTCTCCAGAAAAAGCATTTCATTGCAACTTGAGTATGAAAAGCAAGCATTTCATTTAACCTCTCGGTACCTAATTTTCTAGTTATTTACTCATTCATTCATTTGTTCAACAAATGGTTCATGGATACCTATTGTGTACAGGCCACTTGTACATTCCTAGTAGGAATCAATACCAAATTCTAGGTCTTCTATAAACCAGAGCAATGCTCTATTCTTTATATCAATAATAGTATAAACTATCTTTTGTGAACCTACTATTAAGCACCAGCTGTACTGCACACATTATTTCCTTTCCTCACAATGCAAGTTAGATATTATAAGTATTTAATAGTTAACAAAACAAAGGTTAAACAATGTGTCCAAGGTCACCAGTTTAATAACTGTTCAATCTGGAATTTGAACAGAGTTAGGATTATCTCAAACCCATGCACTTCCCACTCTCAGTAGGTTACCCAGCATGTTTGAAGTGATTTTAATATGCTGATGTTTCCTTATTCATAGCACTTCAGCAAATATGTTCACACTATTATCTCTGGCACCTTTATAGAGAATTATAACAGTAGGTGACATCTGGCTTCACAGACCATTGGCAAATTCCCACAGTCCAGTTTTGTGTTTTGGCTTTCAGGCTCAGAACTCAATCTGTCCATCGCCAGAAACTAATTTCCTAAATTCACAGGAATCTGATATATAAATAAGAATTCTATCTTCTTATTCATAAGGCTAAATAGGACCAGAAAACTGACTGGACTATTGGGCCAAGCACCTCATCCATTCCACAAATATTTATTGTGTCTAAGTGCTAACAGAACTCCAGGTGCTGCAGAGAAGACAGTACTATGATTAGTAAGGTCCCTGTTCTCACGGGGATGACATTGTCAGTTCTGATGAATTAGATTGCTCGTTGGGAGGAAAACACTCACAAAAGCCATAAAATGCTCAGCTTTGTGCAAGTTTCAATAGTCTATGGGTTCATCAAGAGGATATTTCCAGCAGAAGCCATGGTGTGCTGGGGCTACCTCACACCAACTCTGGAGAGCCAATTGTTAAATTTTCACTTGTTTTATGAGTTGGCTGATGTTGAGTTGGTAGTCAACATCAACCATAGTCAATATATTTATGTCATGGAAATTGGCCATCTTCGAATCAGAGCCCCTCTTCTCTGTCCCCATGAGGGCCCATGGTTAAAGGTTTACTGGCCCATCGTTGGGTAGAGGAGCAGAGGCCTGGATGTGAAGACCAGGAGAAAGACTCGGATTCCCTGAGATTCTAAAGCCTGTAGTTAAGTTTAGAGGTTATTAGAATTCAGATAATAGTAAACGTCTTAGGATAGATACACTAAACTAGGGGAGAGTGATCAAACCAGAAGACTGAGAAAAGAGCTTAAAAAATAATAACCAATGATCAGGCAATGAGCAAAGCAAAGAAAGTGCATCAGGCTTGAAGTGTCAGGAAGGAGTTCCACAAGGGAAAGTGCAATCAGGTATTTCCAGAAGGAAGTGCTCCACTTTTCTATGTCTATCCTTTTAAGCTATTGTCTGAAGATTAGAAAGTGTCCAATAATTTTGGTGGCTGGGGTAAGATGAATTGTTGATAAAGTTAGACAAAGCATTTTCAAAGAGTCAGACACACAAATGTGAAAAGTCAGATGCAAAAACATGAAAAGTAGGTGGGGATTGAAGTGGAGATAGCAAGGATATAGAACCTGAGAGCTCGTGTCTGATGATGGGGAACCCCCCCCCCCTTTCTGGACAGAGGAGAGTTGTACATTCTTATTCTAATCCTTACCTCTTAGATCCCCATTTCTTTTTCTTCATTCATGCAGGAAATACCCTTCTGTTAGCACACTCCTTCTTCACGGGGGTGGAGAAGGCCACAGCTTTAGCTCTGCTAAGCAGCCCAACTCTCCTGAGATTCCTGACACCCAAATCATTGAGCCTGGAAATTCAACTGCTTATCATTTAGGATAGTTTTTCCTACAGATGGCTAATTTTATTCCCCGCATGTTGATTTTTTCCCTAATGTTCTGCTCAGAAGGTAATCTAAATTTCGTGCTTAGGGAGCACCTCACTCTTACCATGAACATATGCTCCAAGAGAGAATATTTTCTCTGCTCATTTTTAACTCATAAAAGATGCAGCAGGCTTGAGGGAGAGGAGGAAGAAGAGTATGAGAATTGCATTGCCTGTCAGTCAGTAACCATCCCATTCCCATCCCAGAGAAGTTGCCTGGGTTATATGCAACTGAGCAAAATGCCCAAGCTCTGTACCATGACATCCCTCTATCCAGGTTTCAGCTAATGGGGCTGGGGATGGATAGCTACTCAAAGATGGTCATTTCCAAATCTAAACAGAGACAGTGATTTGCTGGCTCAAAAAGACAAGCTACAATAATCAGATTCCCTACCTCCAAAACTTTCCTCTAAAACTTTGCTTGAATCCTTCCTGTTGCAGGAGCAAGGGCTGGGAGAGCAGTGAAAATAAAGATAAATACAGGCAGGGAGGGAGAGGAAATCAGAGATGAGAGACCATGTGCCTCCTGAGAGACAGATAGTGAGGTTAACAAGGAGCCTCCTAAGAACTGAAACAGAAAGTCAGAAACCAAGAATAAAGTCAGATCCAAAGACAATTTACTCAAGATCACAATTCATGCTAACAATGCTAACAAATGAGCCATAATTTAGACATGGCTGTTATCCAACACACTCTCTTTTCATGATTCCAACTCAATGCCCTCAGCAAACATTTATTAAGCTCTTACTCTATACCAGACACACAGATAATAAGGCATAATCTTCACTGCCCTCAAACAGTCCTCAGACTGGGAAACAGAAAAGAAACACCTCTGTGCTAAGAATTCATTGGGAAAGGCAGAAGAGGAAAATGAAAAATAGCAGCTAAAGTCACAATTTTGGAGTAGAGACTTTCTGCCCCTTTTTAAAGGACAGCCTGATTTTCTATCAGCAAACCGAGGGGAGCTTGTACTCAAGTGGCTGAGCACAGGATACTTGCAGCTTATTGTGTGTATAAACATTGGTTCATTACTTCAGACAATATCTAGTCCACTTGACAGACTGGTTGGTTTCTCTCTGCTACAAAGCCATAATCTGAATACTACCTCTTGGTTTTACAAAAAGGAATATGTCAATTTGGCTTGGCTAATTCCTATAAAACTCAAACATATTTTTCTTCAGTGAGAGCCCCAAATCAAGTCAGAAGAATAATACACATCAAAGCCACCCAGATGAGCATTTGATAAATGGGAGTGATTATCTCAGATAATCCTCAATCAGCACCATGAACTGTCTACGATTATTACTTTTATTTTGAGATGAAAATAAACTAAGGCTTAGTGATGCCAAGTCACTTGCCAAAGTTAGCAGCCAGAGATCAGAGGTGAGACCCAGTGCTATTTTCCTGGTCTTCATTATTACACCTTGCAGAAGGCATCACACAGAAGACTTGTTACCCAAGCAAGCACATACATTTGGCAATAGCCAGGCAGTCAACAATCTAAGTTATGCATTCACCTATCATCTTCAGAGGAGCCATTGCCATTAGGAAGGACAGTTGCAAAGAATCACCTAGAATAGGCTGGATTTAATTAAATAAAAGATAATGGGGGCTCTCCCTCCCAGGAGCACCACCTTGCCTCCCCCCTCCGCCCCCCACCCCTCCATGCCCCAGGCAAGTTACCATTAGCTTCCTCACTCCCAAGGGACATTTCTTCTAGGAATTACTTAATAAATAATTTCCTCTTACAAAAAAAAACAAAACATCTTTGAGTATTCAATTTCTTTATAACATTAAGATCCCAGATGTCTTCCATACACACACACATAGAAATAGGTGTGTGTGTGTGTGTGTGTGTGTGTGACATACTGAAACAAATAAATAGAAATCCACAGTAATTATTGGAATGGTTGCTGAGAATGATGAGCTGGTCCTACTTAATTAGCAGTCATTGAACAAGGTAATATGGCAAGGCTTTCTTTAGCAAACAGAGATGTTGAAAACTTTTAATCAGCAAGAACATCTCACAAGTTGTGGCTTACATCCCCTCCTGCCAGGCCAGGGCCCTGTAAAAGCTGTTTGTGTAGTGATGGAAACACAGAGGGTCATGAAGCAGTTCTCCAGTCATTTGGAGGGAAACAGGACAGCCTTTTAAAGAATTCATTTAGTGTTGACCAGAGGTAGCGAGAGAGAAAATGCGTAAGCCTTCCATTCACACACCACAGGTTTCCACTAAACAATCACTTTCAAGAAAACTCAACTTGTGTGTGGATGATAATAATAACTATTGAGTTTGAGGTTCTTAGCAGCCGCAGAAGAAAATTCCTGGTGGAGAGAGAACTGCCTGACATGTAAGGCGTGTTTCTGTGACAGGCCATGGTACTCTAGCCTTGGAGGTGGGGAGGGTCCAGCCTGTTGTGTATATCATTGTCTACACCGCCCCACCCTTCCCCCCCACACACTGCTTTTCATCTTCCAGAAGTCATCTGCTCTGGCTCACTGCTAGAGACTTGAACTGTGACGCTCAGCTATTTGGGTTTGGAGATGGTTAGGGGAGCTGATTTTCCTGCTCCTTGAGATATTATATTGAGGGTGGCATAGCTGTCCTACATATCTTATATCTGTAAAGACACTTTGAGTCACAGGGTTTGGAATGTCTTGTTTTGTGAGCTGACTCCCATGGGATGATGTCTTAGGTTGGGTTTCCTAGAAGCAGACACTGTGACAGAGATTTGGGGTATGCGATTTATGAAGAGAGGATTCAAAAGAAAAAAAGTATGAAAAGGGAGGGAGAGTTGAGCAAGAAAGCAGTTTCAGGTTAAGTTTAGTTTGGACTTGATCCACAGGGGGGTCTAGAGCATACATTACTCACAGACTTGTCTCATAAGGTGTGGGGTTGGGGTGTTACTTGCAGGAGAGTAGGGATCGCTCTGGGGCAGGAGCAGCTGGGAGACATTAGCAGGTAGCACACAGATGCTGGTGTTGGGTGCACTCAAAGAAATGCAATCAAAGAAATGCAAATACAGGTGTAGGGAGAAGCCAGGAAATTGCCTTCAGACTCAGCTCACTGTTGTGGCAGCTCCGAGCCTGTATATTAAATTCATTACAGAACGGGTTATTTCATTTGATACATACAATGACTTGATAAGATATGCAAGCCAGACACAATTTCCTTTCAGTACCAACTTCTACTTTATAAAAGTCAAACATATTTTTCTTCATTGTGAGGCCCAAATCAAGTCACACGAACAACACAAATCAAATGCATCCAGATGAGCATTCGATAAGTAGGAGTGATTGTCTCATACAATCCTCAATCAGCACCATGAAGTACCTATATTATTACTTGCATTTTAAAGTAAAATGAAAATAAGTCTAAGTGATGTTAAGTCACTTGACAAAGTCACTAGCCAGAGATTACAGGTAAGAACCAGTTCTACTTTTGTGGTCTTCATTATTACGCAATGCACATCTTCTAGAGCAGGGACTGTGCCCCGATAGACTGAATTGCTAGCCTAAGTAAGCCAGATAACATGAAAAGAGTTGGAACTAGAATCTAGGACATCTGCCTTCAAGTTTGGGTCCTTTCTGAGGCATTGCTGTCTCTTGCCACCCTCCTGGTAACACGAGAAAAGGAAGATGATCATGGCAAGTATATGGGCAGCAGAGCAAACAGATGCTGTAGAAAGCAGGAAAGGGTGAGAAGTATTGAACTGGTCTCATCAGCATGGCTTGTTGAGGGAGCCATGTCTATGCTGCTTTCTCCCCTGGTAATTAAGATTTAGATGAAATGAGGGATGAGAGCTTTCCAGGCTCAGATAGGGCAAGACTAGAATGATCTCAGGTACATCTGGAATATAGCATGTGGGTCATTCTGGGGAGGGGCTAGATTTGTATGTACCAGTGATGTTAAGCTGCATGCATGTGTTGGGAAGACAGTCTTCAATCACTACTGCTTATCTTTCCCTCATCTCCCAGACAGCCTCCTCTCCATGAGCCCACACCACACCCTGCCCTAGCTTCCAAATTCAGTTGCAATGTCTGATTGTGTTAACTCCCGAATAATCAGTTCTAGACAGTAGAGAGTTGCATGAAATTGCTTTCCACCATTAGATGAAGAAGAATAAAGCCTTTTAAAATCAATATCCATTTTATATGCACTATTGCTAGGATTTTATATTAATTTATTAATTAAAATGGATTAGGAAAGGCCAAAGTATTAAAAAATGCCCCTCCCAACCCCATCCTTGTCTCAAACATCTCTACCCAACAAGTTTCCAAGAGTCTCAAGGGAAAGGACAGAGGAAAACAAATTGCCATCTTCTCATCCCTAAGACCTGGGCCATCATCCCTGATACAGATGCTTTGAGGAACCTGAATGATCCATGTGATTCAACCTAGATATGTATGAAGCCTCTCCACCAATCTTCTCCACTCCTGCAAGCATCAGTGAAATCAAACTGCAAAGGACCACTTTCTCTCCTTCAACGAGAAGTGAAGGTGGGGATACCAGTGGGAAATTGCTTGTTAAAAATAGGCCACTACGCTGAAAGGACTTGTCCAAGTGAAGGCGTCTAATAATAAAAATATTAGTTTACAAAATGCAGACCAGAAGAACAAACCCAGAGCAGACAACCCAGATTCACTTTAGAGAGCCAAAGGACGGGGACACCTGCTTGGTATGCTTTGATGGGGAAGAGTTACAAAGGAGCAGAAAGAACTTTGGGGAAGGATGCATGCTGTGCTAATGATTTCACATATGCCAGGATTTCTCAAATTGTATACTTTACGTATGTATAGTTTACTATATGAAAATTATACCTCAATAAAGCTCTACATGAAAAGTACAAAGAAAAGAAAAGAAACGAATCATGAGGCCTGGCTTCAGCATGGCTAAGATGAAGGACCTCTGTATGATGTTGGTTCCGTCACAAATATTCTGCTTACCCTCAATTTTATTCTTTTGCCTGTGTCTTTGTTTATCTTACCTTTAGAAATGGGCTGAAATGATGACTCTCCAAAAGGTCTATCCACCCAGAATCTAGCAATGTGACAGGTTTGGAAAAAGTATGTTTGCAGATATAATTTAGTTAAGGATCTTCGGATGACATCATCCTAGATTAACTGAATAGATCCTAAATCCAGTGACACATCTCCTTATAAGAAAGAAGAACACACACACACACACGCACACACACACACACACACACACACACACACAAAGAAGCTATATTAAGATGGAAGTGATGAATCTCCAAGCAAGGCACACCAAGAATCATAAGCAGCCACCGGGATCTTGGAGAGAAGCAGGGAACAGATTCCTCCCCAGGGTCTTCCCAGAAAGAACCAACTCTGCCCATGCCTTGATTTTGGACTTCTGGCCCTAGGACTATAGGAGAGCAATTTTCTATTGTTTTAAGTCACCTTGTGTGTGATCATTTGTCATAACATCTGGGACACTAACAACCTGTTAGTGATGCTCCTTGGAGACCCTCTCCATAACAGCAGTGTGGATGGAACCACCGGGCTGCCCCGGCCCAGGGACCCCAGCGATCAGGGAACAAGCCCACTGACCAGCATTGTAATTTGCATTGAAATGTGGCTGTTCCATGGTCTCCCTGGGCCATGGACCCCACACAGAAGCCTCTGCCCTCAGCTCATGGGGCAGCATCACTGTCAAAAAACATCCCTTTAAACCTGGCTCAACCAGATCTCCAGGCCCCTGGGAAAGATGCTCACATGACTGAGCTGCTCTCCGTTGGCAAAGGTCTTTATTAAGCAACACAGAGTGTATTTTTTCAATCATTCCCATATCACACGGCAAAGACAAACTCTGTAGCATGTGTTCGCTGAGAAAGAAAGAAAACAAAACAACGTAAAATGCCATGGCTTGGGACACCCAGGGACTAGCTGGGGCTTTGAGCCTTCATGAATCTTAGCAGTAGCCAGCAAAGAGTAATTCAATCTTTTTCACTTCACAATATATATTCATGTCAGTGGCTTTCAGATAAGAAAAAGACTTCAGTGAAAAATGAAACCTCTGATGAAAAACTGGGAGGATGGTGAATAATATACAATATTGCTAATCCCTTCCCTCTGTCAGAGAGAACCCACATCCTGCTGCAATCCCATCCCTGTCACTGCCATTCTTTTATAAGGAAAACAATTTGGGAGGAGGAAAGAAAAGAAAGGTTGGCCTTTGGGGCAGGAGGAAAGAGGAGTAGGAGGAGGGAGGAGGAAAGAGGAAGGGGCAGGGGAGGGGAGAGGACAGGAGAAAGAAGGAGAGGAAAATAATCTCAGCATGTTATCATCTAAAGATCCTAGAAGATGCAGGGAAATTGGCACATAGCTGATAATAACCATAATAACAAAGTTAATGACAGGCTGTGGGAAGGACCTAGCTTGGTCTCGGATCTGTTATAATGAAGAGGAGACGTTCAGCTGGAGACATTTAGAAATTTGCCATTTATCCCACAACAGCCCACCAGCCATGTCTGAGGCTGGCCACTTATCTCCTACACTGTCCCAGACCTCATTTTGCCTCTAAAAATTATTGGTATCTTGGCACTTCACTGAGATTCAACAAAAGAACAGGTGTAAACATTCATGGGTTGGTGGGGTTGGTTGAGGGGCTCTCTGTTCTAAATTTGTTTCATTGTTTCCTGCACAAAGGAAGGGGGGCAGTGCTGGGTTGATTGGTTGGAAGGGGGCCCCTGAGGCCCATGAGGCTGAGGGGAGCAAGGAATCCCCTTGGGGGTCTGACCCTTCCTGTGCTTCTGTCCTGCAAGGGCTCTCTCAGGTTCTGCCATACAGGTGTCCTAGCAAAGTGCAGACCGAAGCGGGGGGTGAGGGTGGGGGGGCGCAAAGGGGCTGCTCATTTATGCCAAACCTGTTATATCATTTATATTTATTATTATATTCTTCATAAGAACAAAAGAGAAAATTGAGGCATGGGGAGGTTAGAGGCTTACCCAACACCACAAAGCTAATAAAGGCAGAAGCTGGCAGTGAACTAAGATCTATAGCTCTTAAAGCTAAATCCTTATGGCAACATCATGCTTCCACCCCCAAAGGTGCAGGCAGTGCCCTAGGTGAGTCTGTGCTGAGAAGTCATCTAAAAGCTAAGAGCAGGAGGGACTTCATTTGTAAAAAGAAAGGTTGCATGATACAAAGATACACACTTGTAGAAAGCATATACTGTAAATGGAAAATTGTTTAGCGAGCAGAATATTTTCCAAAATTGGTGGGGTTAGTTTGAACCCTACCACCCAATGTCTCTCATTCAGGCCCGTGGCTTCCAGACTTCCAATTCTGAGCCTCTACCCATCGCTCTGTATCAGAGAGTTGGGTGGGTGCAAAAGCTCAGGGAAGAAATTTGGCCCAAGTTTCCTCCTGCTTAAAATACCTTCCAACACCAGGCAATGCCTGCCTCCAGCTAAGTTCTTCACCTCACACTCCATGCAGAACCGCCTGCCATGTTTGATAACCACTTAAAACCTTAATTGGTGTTGTTCTGTTCCAACCTTCCGTTAACAACAGCAAATCACTTATGGATGGATGTTGCCAGCAAAATTGCTACATGAGAAAGTTGTCTACTTTTGTGAAAGGAATAAGACAAAGGAGTCACAAAGAGCAACATAAAAGCCATTTGCTTTGCCAAAAATCTTGAGTAATGATTTCCTGTATCTTTAATACTCATTGTGAAGTACCTGAGTAATTATAGCTTCTTTTTCCATTTATGAAGACCTATAAACCATCCTCTAGCAGATATTATGCTTCCACAAGTCTCTTTTGAAATTATTGTCCATCTTTGACCTCTGAATGTTCCTATTTTAACTATGAGTAATAATCAGGATTGCAGAACAATCTCATTATGCCTTTTAAAAGTTTATTAAAAAGACTCTAATGAAATGCCGGGAAACCCACTAGCTCTGGAACACCATTGTGGACATTTGATGTGACTTTTACTTTCTTCTTTATTGTTTTAAAGTATGAAGTGAATACATACTTTCTATAAAAACTTGGAATATTATAGAAAATATAAACTTATGTGCAGATCGGATGATCAACAATGTTATAAATCCAAATCCCTGATATTTTATTTATTTCACTGTTGTCTTTCTAGCCCATTTCCTGCCATCCCCTCATCCCATTCGTCCACCAGTTCTCCGCTTCCTGCACGCTGAGAGCTCTATCACTTTGCCAGAAAGAGAAGGAAAGAAAGAGCCCAAATGGGGAAAAACAACAACTGTGAGCAAATTCCAACATGTTGAGTGCCTAGTGTAAATGTAATTTCCTTTGATAACTGTTTGTTAAATTTTACCACCACCCTTTCCTCTTGGGGGGTGAAGAATTACCCCTGTCAGTCTCTCTAAATTATCAAAACACTTTGTTTCCCTAAAAAGTGTTATAGAAAATTGAATAAATACTTACAAGAATGTTCCTTAAATTTTAAGTTCTGCCAGAAAAGGGGTTGCGTAGTCATATCTGAAATTCCAGCACCTCACACAGTACCAAGTAGTTAGTTTCTTAGTCCATGCTCAATACATACTGAAAGAATAGTGATTTTTCTAACTCCTTGAAGGGTTACTGTAGTGGACATTCCTTCTCTGTCTAGCACCCATTAGGCCTTCAGAACCACTCACTTATTGCCTTGGGTGGTGATGGAGGGATAGCTTTTCTTCTAGTATATTCAGTCTAAGAGGAATAGTAAATTCGAATGCCTCCACTTCCACTTCAAAAGCCAGGGCTATACTTATAGGTTTATTCCCCTACATGTTTGCCCTACATAGTTTACTTCACTCTTTAGTTTTCCAAGGCTGTTATGACAAGTGTCACAAATCAGGTGGCTTTAGTTTTCTAAGGTTGTTATGACAAGTGTCAACAACAGAAATGTATCATGTCACAATTGTGGAGACTAGAAGTCAGAGATCAAGGTGTCAGCAGGGCTGGTTTCTTCTGAGGCCTCTCTTCTTGACTTATAGATGACCATCTCCTTCCATGTCTACACATGGTCTTGCCTCTGTACCTGTCTGTGTCCTAATTTCTTTTTATAAGGACAACAGTCTGATTGGATTAGGACCCATCCTAACAGCCTTATTCTAACTCAATTACCTTTCAAAGGCCTTATTTCCAAATACAGTCACATTCTGAGGTACTAGAGGTTAGGGCTTGACTATAATAAGTTCAAGGGGATACCATTTAGACTATAAAACTGATGCAGTGAGTATGCAACCTAAACTTTCCCAATTAGGAAATTTACCTGGGCTTTTGAATCTTTAGTAAAATGGGGATAAAAGAGACAGTTGAAGCCGAAACCGGTTTGGCTCAGTGGATAGAGCGTCAGCCTGCGGACTGAAAGGTCCCAGGTTTGATTCTGGTCAAGGGCATGTACCTGGGTTGCAGGCACATCCCCAGTAGGAGATGTGCAGGAGGCGGCTGATCGATGTTTCTCTACCATCGATATTTCTAACTCTCTATCGCTCTCCCTTCCTCTCTGTAAAAAATCAATAAAATATATTAAAAAAAAATAAAAGAGACAATTGAAGTCCATTCTCTCCAGAGGAGACCCTGTGTACCAGTAAAATGCCACCTGCCAGGGAAACAGTCCCGTGCTTCCTGATTCTCATGCCTCCAAAGACGCCTTCCTTCCTGCCTCTTTCCAAGCTGTGTTCTCCAGATTTGAGTTGAGTCCATGGAGTCCCACTAGCCTTCCCATAAATTCTTGTTTGTTTGAATTAGCCAGGATCAGTGTTTATTTTTATTAACTGATATATCTTAAATATCATTTTAAAAACCATATAGAGCTATGCACACTGACCTTGACAATGTAGGGGTTCACCACTCCAATGAGAGGCAACCCAAGGACTATAAGGCTGACCGGGGATCTCCATAAACAGCTTTTGTGCTCAGAGATTTGGATTTTCATCCATAGGTCAGGGTCTAAAAGGAAAAAGAAAACAGTTCAAGGGTAAATGCAACATGGACACATCTTTGGCATTAGGCTCCCTCTGAATTTTAGGTTAGGGTGAGAAGACATCTGGTTTGTTTGAGACAGCCCAGTGCCATGCTTTTTTCCCCAGAGTAATTATTAATAGTGCTCCAACTGTGTCCCAGTTTGGATTAAAAAAAAAAAAAGATATGGTCACCCAAAGGAAGTATGTTTTGGTCATTGATATATTCCCAGAACAGAGCCTAGCAGAGAGAAGATTTTCAATAAACGTTTTTGAACAAATGAATTCATGAAAGGGATCTTACCTCCTGATCAGATACAGATGCACATTTAATTTATTTTTCTTCTACATGTTGCCACTTGCGAGGTATAAATCATTAAGCCAAGAGGTTTGGGAAGATCAGCATATTGCTATGGAGAGCTCCTAGACAGAAAGGAGATGGGTTTGGAGACCTGCCATGTTCCTCTTGGCACCCATGGAAGTGGTGGCGGCCTCTTTAAAATGGGTGCATATCAAGGCAAGGTGTGAAGTCCACCTACTGTTGGAAAGTCTGCCAAGATCTGAGCTCCACTGGGCTCAGGGCTCTTTCTCTCCTACTCCCCCCATCCCCAATGCTGGTAGAGGCTCCAAGTTGATCAGTAGGCATCCACCATGCCACTAATTAGGAGGCACGAGGCATATCTTATCATGATTAGCTCATGATGCGTACATGCTGCCTGGAGTTGTCTTGTTACCATTATAAATAGATTAGAAATCTGGGAGTATCTGCATTTTCCCCTCACAGAGGAGAATGTGAAACTGACAGGTTGAAATGAGAATATATCAAGTAGAGCTTTGTAATGAACAAAACTCAGCTTTAGATCTCTAGGCTCACCTCTCCTCTCTTCTTCCGTTGGCTCTCCTCCCTCAGAATGCCCCAGCTGCCAATGGAAGAAGCCCAGAATTCTCTAATTGAACCATAAGATTTTGGAAGGTCAGTGCAAGAAAACCATTCGGGGGCTCCAGGACCGGGTGTGTTATTTATGGAGACAGTGATGTGCTTCCCAGGTGATTTTATCTAGAAACTGAGAAAGGCAGATTAATGACCAGAGAAACAATTCTGTTCTGCCTCTGTTGCATCTGCATAGCCTCCTTTCTCTCCCTGCCCACCATGCCTGTATACAACATTAACGGCAGCCAGTTCTTAGAAGAGTGACAGCCATAACCCTTTGCAAGGGAGAATAAGAACAAAAGACCCTGCAGCATAAGAAGAGCTCTGGGAGAGGCTCTGGGGAGGAGACGTAGAGCTTTCTTGGTAGGGAGAGATCCTTGGAGACCAACAGCCTTCAGCACACAGGGACACTTTGGACACAGATGTTTCAGCCAAGGAAGTGTCTGTCCCTCAGGGACCAGACCACATACTTTCTCAAGAGCAAATTACCGAAGGCCCCACTTTAGCTGGTTCATTTGTAATAGCTGCAAACAGCGCCCTTCCCCAGAGACTCAGCTGCAGTGACAGATGGCATGCGGGCCTGTCATGGTCTATTTTCCTCTGTCTTTCCTGACATTAGAAAAGAATCTACATCCTGTGCTCACCCTCTGAAGGGGCTCTCCTGAAGCTGTGACCAGAATTGAAGGCAAGAAGGTCCTTGGTACCTCAGGATCTATAAACGTTCTAGACTTACAAATAGCTGTTTCATCTGAATGTTTCAAAGGGTGAAGATGAAGGAACTCGGGTCAATGACCCTCAGAGAGGCTCTGAGGGACCCCAGCACCTGAAACTGCGCACATCATCACAAGAGCATTGTATGAGAAGGAAGAGTAACTAAGAAACAAGTTCTAAATACTGAAGCCCAAACCCATCAAGAAGCAAGGCCAAGGTGTTTCTGTCCCTGTAGCATGGCTACTTCCAGGGTTGCAGCGCATTTGGCAATAGTGAACCTGTTTCAGAACCTGAGAGCCTCCAGTCTAATTTTATGAGGCATTCTGGCAGCCCTGATTAGAAGCATCCATTCCTTATCCCTTCCAAAAGGTCCAAGGAAAATTAAATCAGTTGTATTAAAAAATACTACACACACACACACACACACACACACACACACTAAAAGCAGCAGTGAATTTTGGAATCAAGGTATTAATGGTAAGTTTTAAGCAAAATTATCTTCCATCTGAAAGGGAGCTGGGGGAGATGGTATGTCTCCCCAGGTAATTCTGAATTCTTTCCCTGGGAGTACAGCCCTAGGTGGGAGACGGTTCAGATCATTTTTACAACTTGAGGCTGTGGTGGGGGGCGCGGAGAGGAAAAGGATCCACCATGTCAAAACTAGAACCCCTCAGATTCTATTCAGTATTAGTCAAGCCCTAGTCACTGTGTGTGTTTACCCACATTATCTCATTTGATCTGAGATCCAACCCTGTGAGATAGATGCCCTTATTGTCAATTTATAGCTAGGGAAACTGGGCCCTGATTATGGTATTGTACCCCTCTGGGCCTCAGATAATTAAAAGTAATGGATCCAAGTTTTATTAAGACTCTCAATCTCTGATTGAATTGAATCCTGGCCAGGCTTTCCTATTTTAAAGGGCACTCGGTGACTGTGCATGGTAACTACTATAAGTTTCAGGGATGTCATGATGCCATGGTGCTTTGAAAGGCCATGGCTGGACTACATCTGGTCTCCTTTGGCAGTATGATTGGAGCAGACAAGAGAATTTGGCTGGATACGGTGTGTGTGTCAGGATGAGGCTTCCCCATTGCCTATGTTTGTCTCTGGCCTTCTTTCTCCTGAATAAGGCCAACCACTCTAAAAGGCGAGCAGGACAGCATGTGAAGCTGGGGCTGGCGGCTGTCTGTTGAGCAGCCTAACTTCAGTTCGAGTCATGGGCTGCTAAACAAGTGTGTCCGCAGGGCACCAGCATACAGAGGTTCTGTAAGCCACCGAATGATAAGCACACTTGGCAAGTTAGAATCTCAACCTTTCTAGACATTGTAAACGGGAGCCATATTGGCATATCCATTGGGCTCCCTACTGACGCTCAATGATCTGCAGTTTAATCCGCTTTGCACTTGTTAGGGAGCTGTGTGGCAGAAAGAAGACTTGGATTCCAGCTTCAGCTCTGTACTCATTTTCTGTGCAACATCCAGGAAGTCACTTTCTACTCTGAGTCTCAGATATTCCGCTACAGAAGGAGAGGGTTCTCCTACGTACTGCCCATCCTAGTCATCGCTCAGCAATCTCTGGAAAGCAACGCTAGCCAGTGAGGCAGGCCATAAAGTGTATTCCTTTTACAAACCAGGAAACTGTGGTCCAGATTACTTGCTGAAAGTCAGAGATCTCCTAATTCCTGGCTTAATATTCTTTCCTAGGCCCAATCCATCACCACCTTCTTCGCAGTGTGTTTTTGTTTCAGATAACTCAATTAAGTCACTCTCTCAGAGTTGCAGCTGTTGCCCAGAAGGAAACGAATATATTTGGAAGCGGTTCTCACTTCTGTCAATTAAGATGCTGTGTATCATGGTAACAGGAGCCAGGGCAGGTGACTTTCCCCAGTAACGCTCCCTGAACTATTTTGTGGCAGATACAGCAGTTCTTCTCAACCATCAGTGCACATGAGAATCCTCGAGAGCCTGCCTATGGTGCTGATAGCTGGGCTCCAGCGTGGAGTGCTTCTGAGGGCTTACTTCTAAGCTCTCTGATTGCCTTAGAGAAGACAATTCTAAAGCAAAGCATGTCCTCACTGCTCGTGAGAAACCCAACATAGAAGCAGCTACAAGTCAAGGACACCCTTTGCCATCAGCCTTTGCCCGTATAGTACTGAGAAATCTGAGATAACTTGGTGGTGGATACAGGCTATATTCTTAGCATGACTCAGCCCGAATGAACCAATGATCTACTATTTTACCACTTTATGTCTTTTTTGTCCCTTTTAACCTAGTGGAGCAATTTTATCAATCTGACATAAATTTAACATGGAAAAAACTCAGATACCATTGGAAAGTAAAAACTAATACATTTAGAGAATGCACCTTTGATGTGGGACAAGAATATTAGACATTTGCTTTATTTGGGAAGCACAAGACCATTAAAAAACCCTTAAAGATTTGCAGGCACTTTAAGTATGAACCACTAGTGAGACTGAAAAAAAGCCACTGTTACTTCTTTCAGAGGTACCATGAAGTAACTTCTCAATATTTGAGGAAGCATATTTGTTAAAAAGTAAATATAACTAAAGAAAAGTTTTACTAAGAATAACTTTAAATACATTGCAAATAAAAAAGAGCCTACCTTTGTTCAATCCTACATCTTCAATTTGAGTTCAGAACCTATGATTCCAGAATAGCTAGTTAGTATCTAAAATATGGAAGCAAATTATTGACCAAAGCATTCTGGTTTCTTGGGTATCTTTGATCCATGGAAATTTATCACATATTTTCAACACTATAAATGCTAAAACATCCAACGTATAGCCCTTATTCTAGATACTTAGTTCACATTTCCTTATTACCTAATGTGGAGACGAGTCACTCACTTACCCTTCCAAATTCCTACTCAGCGCTGGGCAAGAGATTCATTACTGTTGCGATGCATCAAACAGCATGCTCCTAAATAATAATAAAAAAACACACAAAACAAATAGAAACCAGAAGATATGTCTTACTGATTTCCTCTCCTGTTTTTATTTTTTTCTTCTGAAATCTTCAAGACATGAGTTGGCACTACACCTCTACCACTCACTGGGACCTGAGGTCAGACTCAAAGTTCATATAGATACCCAGACATCTGCTCAGAAATCCTGGCCACAAACATTGGGATGGGAAACTTTGATACTGATTCAAATAGTTCATCTAATAAGAGCTCATAGAAAATGAGGGATCATAGAAAGTGATTCCGTAGATTAAACTATTGTTATCAATTTCACATGCCCTCTGTCAACAGGAATTATAAAGCCACACCATTTGTCATGTAACTTAGGAGTGGCTTACACCACAGTAGGCAGAGTCTATTTCCCTGGATCATTGATGTTGGCCATGGCCATGTAGTTTTCTTTAGTTAATGAAAAGTAGGTGACAGGTAAATAGAGGGACCATTTTGAGCCAAGATGATAGAACATAGAGTATTCTGCTGGTCTCACCTGGAATTCTGTAATTCACCATGAAATAAAACATACCCTGGAGAGCTGCTGGTCTCAGAATGATGACAACTCACTGAGCAGACCTGAAGAGACTGAAGCCTGCATCCAAGCTAGCTCAGGAGACCTCAGTCAGTCTCTACTGAGCTCAGCCAAACCAGCCAACCTGAAGACTTGAGAGCAGAGCATAATATCTGTTCTTATAAGCTACTAGATTTTTTTTGCCATGTAGCATTATTGCAGCAATAGTTGGCTGATACAATAGATAAAGAAAACTGCCCAAAGAAATCTCAGACAGATATGTAGCTTTGATGTACAAAAATACATTTATTTTCAACAATTTCAAAACCACTGTCTTTTTTATACAGTAGAAATATTCAAATGGAACAATAAAACCAAGAACAGTATATGTACATATACTGTATATATAGATATGACTCATGCATTTGTATTCCAGTGTGTAGTACAAGTATTGCAATTGTCTGCCCCATTTAACCCTTGAAACAAAAAAGCACAATCTTGAGAAATACACCTACTCCTGATGTAAGCTGCAGCCAGTCAGATTTCTGTGAATCACTTTCTCTCAGGGTCTCATAGAGAGAAATGTGAACAACATCCTACAAAAATCAACAGGGAAAAATTCAGCCTTTCCTCCCATATATATATACAGTATATCATTTTCTAAAACAGTGTGCACAGGCTGAGCCTGAAAATAAAATAAAATAAAATAAAATAAAATAAAATAAAATAAAATAAAATAAAATAAAATAAAATAAAATAAAAATGCTTACAGCGTGGCTTAAAGTGACCCTACTGAAAACAACTGACATGTATACATGTGTGAAAGGGCTGGGGTGCTGGAAAAGAGAATGCTGGCCTTGGAAGCCACTCACTCCAGAGGCAAGAACTATCTTAAGGGAACTGAAGGCAGACATTTGACTTTAAGGAAGGTGTGTATATCTGACAAGCAAATAGCACAGCTTTGCTAACATCATCTTTGACTAATATCATTAAAGACTAGACCCCTATTTGACCCACCGGATTTGCATGGACTCGTGATTCCACAAATACCACCTCCCTCCCAACCTCTCTAACTCCTCCCATGCCACGAGGCACTCACTGGGCTTCACCTACTGCCCAGAGGACTAACTTTAGCTAAGAACAGCCCAATAATTCCCCATAAACATTATACATTTCTTTGGAATCCAACCAGGAAGCAGAATCGTTGTCATTTTCAGATCCACTGCCTGGCTTCCTTAGAGAAGAGCATTTTCTCAGGCTGATATCCTCAATGTTGTCCTTTTGGAGGGAACCCATGTACGCCCATCTGGATCTCAGTTTGAAGTCTCTAGTGGGCTTCATCTTGCAACTTCTTCCATGTCACTGATGGAACAATAAGACTCCATGTTCTACGATGTTACTATAGTCCTTCCTTTACCAATTGTCCCAAAGAAGCCCCCCCACCCCCCTTATATACATAAGTAGAAACCGGCTATGGCATGGACACAGAGATGCAAGAGTTAATTGTGACAGACAACTGGAGAGCATCCAGAACCCAACACATCAACCAGGCCTGGGGGTTGGTCAGCTCTGAGGGTGAGTGCATAAGCCAACACACGCGTCTTTCTTTTTTCTGTTTTCTTTTTTACTAAACATTAAATTATTTCTCAGGAAATAAAAAGCTATTTACATTGTAATTATATACAATAAGCCATCGGTAGCCTCACTATTGACATGCACGAGGCAGGGCCTCTTTCACAAAAGTGTGCACGCTTCTTGCAGTTATGTCCACTCCCCACCAACTAACCTCCTGCACATCTAACTGGGAAATGGTTTACCTTTTAGGGAAGTGTGCTGGTGGGGGGTTTGTTGGTGATTTGGGGGGATGGGAGGTTAATGAAAAGCCAACCCAACTTTAACAGTAAAAAGATAGAGAGACCCACAAGGGAAAAGAGAGTCCTTGCAGAATAAAGCAAGAAGGCTATGGGAAGATATGTACTTTGCCCATAGCACAAATATAGCCATTTATTCTATTTGATCTCATTTCAATCAGTTAAGAATGTTTTTGCCTCCCAAAGCTAAAATCTGCCTGGTACTTATGAAGGGGCCCTTGGTAAACAAAGGGTAAAAAAGACATTTTCATTTTTCCCCATAATAATAGTAATAATAAAAATTAAAAAGTCAGAAAGATGGTTGACCACGTGGCTTGTTGGTATTAAACACTAGTGCAGTTGGGAATCTCCTTTGTGCTTTCGCTGTTTGCAATGGTGGCAATGCCTCCTGCAGGGAAGAGAAGACAGGGAGAAAAGGATGTAAATTTCATCAGGGCAGGAGTCTTTGTTTTATTTTTGCTAAATACCAAGCCACCCTGAACAGGTGCTTAATATGCATTATTTCATAGGATACCTAGATATTCTATCCTATCAGCTCACTGGTTCACCTCCTCTATATTTAATGTTTGCTACCCCCTACACCAGCACACAAGGTAGAAGCAATACCTTGCCATCTTATACTCTACTAATAACTATAGTGATAGCCAACGTGCACTGAACACTTACTATGTGGCAGGCATTGTGCTAATGATGTAATATCATTCCATTATCACAACAATCTCAGAAGGTAGGTACTATTATTCCCATGTCACAGATGAGGAACATGAGGCACATAGAGCAAGTAGGATGGTAGACCAAGAGGATTGGCTGAGCAAGAAAATGGACCTGGGACCATCTAATGCCAGAGCCTATATGTGTGATTATTAATTAGGACATATGATTCTTTTGCTCTAAAGGAGAAAAAGTCCAACAGTGATGGATAGTTGGTCTCATCTCTTCCTTACTCTTGATCTACTTTTAAGGGGAAAAATTCTGCCAATTTCAGATGGGCCAGAGGTGGTGGGAAAATTTTCAAATATGTCTATGTCATTGTAGCCAGTTCTAGTAGTATCTGAAGAGCAGGCCCAGTGGGTTGGCTGACCTAGTGTCTAGAGGACAGAGGACACAGCACACATACCTATGACCCGGGTGTCCAGCTCTTTGTCCAGCAGTTCCTCAGGCTCGGTGAATTCACTGAGTGTGATTTTGGGGGCGTTTTCACTTTGGCTCACTGACCCAATCATCTCCTGCTCCTTGTCATGTTGAACTTGAGCATAGATGTTAATCCAGGGGATTTTCCTACATGCACAGGAGCAAAATCACATTATGATCACAGGGCATGTGAAAGTGGATATTTGGAAACCCTTGATGATAATCAGGGGGAAGAAGCTATTTAATAAGACAGGCCAATGTCAGGAAGAGGGGCTGCTCACTTAGACACTGGGGTCATGAGGCCAAGAGACATAAGGCCAGAGACTCAGATGCCCAGGGGACATATAAGCCACAGAACTCCCTAAGGAATGCACCTTCTTCTGAAGTAAAAACCAAGCAGGTGTAAACAGAAGGGCAATGCCGTCCATCAGGTATGCACTAAAAGCCTTAAAACATGTATCCATTATTATGTGTTTAAAGGAGCTGGACTTTGAGACTCATAAGGTTATATCAGTGTAAAAAGACATTTTTTCCTAAGGTTGCATCAGTTTAATTGGTCTTCTTTATGAAAAGCTACAAAATAAAGGACATATAGCCATTGCTATTCTATCCAGAACACTATTCATAGGTTAAGTACCTTAAGTACTTCCATAGTCAGTTTCCTCATCTGTTCAATAGGAATAACACTAGCTTCCTTTTAGGATTGTAAAGAGGATTAAAGGAAAGATTAAAAGAAGCTAATTAACTTCCTTCAAAGACACAGAAGTAGTGGGTTTACAAGGCAGACAGGCTTGAGGTTAGAGGAGCTGGCAGGTTTCAGTGAAAATCTCAAAGAAATCATCTCTTGACCCCATCTATTATCTCCTGACTCACTGTGTTCCAGCTTTTGTAGCCTCCTTTGAATTCCTATAATCCAGTGCTTCTCAAACCATTTGTGACTCTATAGGTCTGGACAGGATGGGCTGAAATTCTGCATTTCTGCCATGCTCCCAGGGGATGCTGATGCCATTGGTCTGAGACCTAAACTTCAAGTTGTGAAACTCTAATACATCAAACTCATCCTCATCTTGGGGACTTTGAAGCAACTTTTCCCTCTGTCTGCAACACACCTCCTTCTACTCTTCTCATGATACTGTCTTTCAGAACTGGGCCTACATGTCATTACCAAGAGGTCTCTCCTGACCACCCAACCTTTCCTCCTATAAATGTAATGAGACAGTGTCTATGAAATAAATGAATAGGGTGTTGGTTTAGGGCGATGTAACAGGCAATGTTTGTTGATTTGCTTTCTGTCTTTCTAACTAGACTAAAAACCCAATGTTCATACAGCCTGTGTTTTTATCTTAACTTCTATATACTTAACTTAGCACAGTACTTGTCACATGGTTTACATTCAATAAGAATTTGTTGAATAAATAAATAAATGACCTCAAATCCTGGGCTCTTTCTATTTTCATATTATGTTCTCAGACAAAATGATGACATCTAAAAAAAAATAGAATACTACATCTAGAAGAGATCTGTCTACCTCATTAAATGAGGAGGAAATTGGACTGTTGTACAGACATTTCAGGAAGCTGATTACTGGCACAGATGTTATCAAAACTTGAGACATCTGACATCCACCCCAATCTAGAACATTCTGTGCCTTTCTAAAGGAGAGTCACTCTGTTGTCCTGGCACCAACCAGTAATATTTTCAAACTTCTACATTCTCCTCCCAACTCCAACCATTAATGGATATAGAATGTAGGGATACTTAATAAGGCGTTTCTATATTTATTTAAGAAGGAAAGATCCAAAAGATAACCTTAAAACATGGATAGTTTCTACCTTTTCTTTACATTCAGTTTTCATGTCCTTAATGGTTGCTTTCCATAATTAAGGAAAATGTCCTCCTGACTCATACTGGTCTGAACCAGTTAAACATAATTTGCAAGAACCATGACTGAACAGATTATGTGAGGCAGCGAACCTCAGGCTCTCTAAATGTGTCCAATTAAAAACTCATGCTGGCCCCTACTTTCTCATTTAAATAGAAATGTAGCCTAGTGACTGAGATTTCCTTTAATCATAAAAGTACATATTACTCATGAACATTGGGATCAACTGTAATATTTATTAGGTGCTGGGGGCAGAAAAACCATTTCGGATCATACAAGCCTATATAACTTCACCCCCACCCTTTCCTGCTCTCCGAATGATATCTGTGAGAATTTGAATAAATTTGCCCTAAGAAAGTTCGCCCACTTTATTTCAGTCTCTAAAAACAGATTTTTTCAACATTTTTAATAGATGGTTGGAAGGAAATGAATTTTGTTATTATTTTCAACATTTAAAAATTGTTAAGTTAGTTTTCATTTCTTAACACAGCCACTTGTATGCATGTTCAGAACCTAAGTCAAAACTGAACTCAACAAAGAAACATGGGAAGTAGGTTTAGAAGCATTTCTTGGGCTACCCATTCATATACATTTTAATAAGAGCAGTAAGATGGATCAGCCCAAGTGACCTCTAAAAAACTTCAGTTTTTATTTGTTTGCTTCAACTATGATAAGTGTTAGGAGCACCTGGGAGACAATTTAGAGAAAGTGAAGTAGGCTTCAGATATGATGAAAGCCTAACTGAAAAAAAAAGTACCGAAATAAATATAAAAGCACAAAAGTTTTGTTGTATAATCAGAAAAAAATAAGAATCTATATTATGGAAAGGAGGTCTTCGTAGGCAGAGTTTTCAGGAAATAAAAGTCATCTCATAATGATTTTTAATTATATTGCTTAAAATGTCAGATAATATCAGTTCTATACAAGAATTAGATCAAATGTGAGAGACAGGGTGATATTTACTCAGAGGAAGCTTGGGGCTCATGGTAACTCTATTCTTCCCCTGTTAAGGGAAAACTTGGGATCTTGAGATCGTGGTTCAGTGCCCCGGCACACAGAAGTCACTCAATGGATGTTTGTTGAATGAATGCATGGTTTAATGAGTTTGTGCTGGGGGTTAAAGGAAGAAAGTTTTGGGTCTGAAAACTCAGCATGGCCAGGGATCTGGAAACAAAAACAGAATTGCCCTTTCCCTACACTGTGTTATCCAAGTGTTGACTAAGCAGGTGTAGCTATTGAAATTTAAATTAACTAAAGTTAAATAACATTTAAAATTCAGTTCCTCGATATTAGTGATGACTGTGTTGGACAGTACAGATTATGGAGCAATTCCATCGTTGCAGAAAGTTCTTTGGGACAATAATGCAAGAAGCAAAGGAGACTCTGGAACTCAGGGGTGAGAACCTGACCCTCCATAGAGCCATCACTGGAGTCCCAGGTGATAAGGAGGAAAGGAAACCAAAGAAATAAAAAAAGATCCAACAAGACCTCCACCAAAGGCTTGAACATTGCGAGGAAAACTTCTAGAAAAGGTGGTTAAAAAAATAAAAATAAATAAATAACTGCTGATTGGTAACTCTTAGCTGACTCTGCTGTTTATCCAGTTTGTCTGGTGTTTGTTAAATGTAGCCTTGGATGCATGATTCACTGTAAGGGGCATAGAAAGGGTTGGTTGCTATCTGAGGACTATAAAGGGAATAATTCAGAGATGGCACTACCTGGCATAGATCCGAGTATTGAAGTGTATGCATTTAGAGATGCCTACATTAATGAGTTGGCTGTCTAGGGAGTGTAGCAGCATTTATAAGAGAACAGAAAACTTTCTAAGTCATAGGATAAGTCTTGCTTTAATTTGGAGACATCTGACACAAGTACTTCTCTGCAGGACTTCTATTGGCCCTTGGCCTCAGCTATGATGAGGTTCTAGGGGCCAGAAGAACAAATGTAGCATAGTTGATCTTCAAGCCCCAGCAACCACCAGGCTTCCACACAACCAAATCCTTGATTGAACGAAAGTGTGCTTTGCATGTCACTGGAGTACATCCATAAATGGGCATTGTCTTGACTAGACTGTTTCTATGTTGAATCTTTGCTCTCTCTACTTGCAATATTAAAGAGGTTTCCCCATTTTCAAAGAGAACATGCAGGTGGGCTGACACATCCTCCCTCAAGTGGACATGAACTCACATACTGTTCTACAAATTGAGTAGTAAGGGGAATCTCACTCTGCTTTTCTGGTGGTGTTGAAGGATTCCTACTGTTTTGTTTAATTGTGAGATGGATATTGAGTAAAACTGATATTGTGAAGCCTGAGATATACATGAGAGGAGTGCTGAAGGGTGCTGGGGAGCCCTAGATGGTTTGGCTCAGTGGATAGAGCATCAGCCTGAGGACCGAAGGGTCTGGGTTCAATTCCGGTCAAAGGCACATGCCTGGGTTGTAGGCTTGATTCCCAGTGGGGGGCGGGGGTGTGTGCAGGAGGCAGCCAATCAGTGATTCTCTCTGATTATTGATGTTTCTATCTCTCTCTCCCTTTCCCCAGAATATATATTCTGGGGAAGGAGTAGACTGAAGCACCTTCAACACTGATCTCTTCCAAAATCTAAAATCATCGTGTTCAGTACCTGGAAACACTCACAGGACCAAGTATGCTTTCAAACCTCATTTGATGATATTCCTATGAAGTACATTTCTATACCAGTAATATTTTTATGAGCCTATTATGTGCCAGTTTGTGACACAGAAGGCACCTCTGGAAGGCATGTTTCTTTTTATCTATAATAATAATAACATAGATTTGTTGATTATTTAGTATGTACTTGGTATAGATATTTACATTTGAACTATATGGCAAGCCTATAAAGTATTATACACTTTTTTATAGATGAAAAAAACTAAAATAGCTTAGAGAGAAAATCTAATTGTCCCAGGTTACAAATAGCAAAAGTTAAAATTGGGTCTGTCTTATTTCAGAGCTCACACTCTTAACTAGTCCACCTCTTGGTAGAAATATTACGTTATCTAAATAATGGTAAAGAATTATTGATTTTAATTTCATGTTTTTAATAAGTATCCTATTATATCACTCCTCTTGTGGCCTTCAAATATAATTTCTGAACACATGTATAGTTAGTTTTTGGGGTTTTTTTTAATCAATTTCCCTTTAGACACAGGAAAGGAGTGATGGGGATATTTTGAGGTTAAATATTTTCAGCAGCCAATTTAAATAGAGATACTGTACAGCTATTGCACAAACTAAGAAAATGGGTATGTGTGTGTGTGTGTGTGTGTGTGTGTGTGTGTGTGTGTGCGTGCTCTTGTACTTGTGCATACAAGATTTTAGCTGAATTTTCTCTATCCACCCTGAATGATTGTTAACTTGTAGAAAAAGATATCCTGGATATTTGAGACCTTATTTTAGAAAATTTTAGGTGAAGTTTGAAAACTCCTTACACTTCTTTTGAAGAAAATAAATTGATTACATAAACTACGCCTCCATTCCCTAACTCAATATAGTTATAAATTAGATAGAGTTCAGATTTTTAAACTTACTCCCTGACCCTCAACCATTCCCACTTTTCCCCATTCCCCAATAGAGCTTCAAGGAGAATTAATATCACATAGTTGGGAGGAGTTTAGGAATGTTAGTTATAGGAAGAATCAACTCCCATGAATCTAGCCCCAAGGGTAAAATTGATAGTAGTGCATACCTTTTAAACTTGTAGATCAGAAACACAGCCAGACCAACAAACACCACCGACAAGAGCATGAGCATGGCTGAGCTGCTGCGCCCAGCACTGGAGTCCACCAACGGAGCTAGGAGGGAAGAACATGCTCACTTGGAAGCTATTAGCTGAAAAGCGAGTACCCCTTGGAGCAGGGGTCCTCAAACTACGGCCCACGGGCCACATGCAAATACAAATATTGTATTTGTTCCCGTTTTGTTTTTTTACTTCAAAATAAGATATGTGCAGTGTGCATAGGAATTTGTTCATAGGTGTGTTTTTTTAACTATAGTCCGGCCCTCCAACGGTCTGAGGGACAGTGAACTGGCCCCCCGTTTAAAAAGTTTGAGGACCCCTGCCTTGGAGAAAGGAGGCTAGCTGGGTTCCATCTGTATATCCAGTCTCCAGTTGCCCTGCACGCTATCTGGGCACGGGATCCCCAGTTTCAATGACAAACTGTATCCCCCATCACAGCCTCTTCAGGAAAGTAAATGCCTCTGCTCTTCTGGGAGAGATTTGCTGCTCTCGGTATAAACTGAGCAACGTGTGTTCAGTTAAGGGGAGTAGAAGGAAGATGTGAAAGTCTTTCTCTTAGCCCAAGTGTCCGTTAACACGCTTATAATTGGCTCATTGGGAACTTTGGGTTAAACACTGCTGCAATGTTTCAGTCTCTTCTTTTACACTGCTCTGGTGAAACATTGCTGGATGGGCACATCTGGAATCTCCGCATCTGAAAACTCTTACAGCAAAAAGGGACATTTAGCAACTAGGCTCTCTCAGAGATCCAGCAGTGGATGCCCAAAGGAACATGTCTCCTTTTATTACTTTTACAATCAACCAACTAGAGTTGATCACCGTTTCAACCTTAACTTCCACATTGTAAATAGAAGGGAGTTTTAAAGTAATTTCATCTGGCCTCCCAATGAACATTCATAGAATTCAAAAATCCCAGAAACTGAGAGAGTTTGAGGACTGCTTAATATAATCCTGACTGTTTCAAATTTTTAAAAAATTCAAGGCCCAAAGAAATTGTAGGTTTTCTCCAAGATCATCCAGGGATTCAATAGCAAGGTCACTTCTAAGAAAGTCTTCTTGCCACTTCAACAGAAAGCCTTGAGAAAGATGTAATTAATCTTTCTTAATCCTCACCATGCAAAAGAGCCCTGCCATAAAGCCATTTTCCAGGAAGTTATGGAGAAGTATTTGCTGACTGTCTCCTCCCTCTTCTCTCCAGAACAGATCACCATACCCACTTCCCCCTGAATCCCAACAGGCACTCACCTAAAGTCAGCTGTGTGACATACACAATGACTTGAACCCCTGGCTTCAGTTCAAACTGGACCAAGTTTTGGTTTAGAGCATTAAACAACATCTCCACGATCTAGGGGAAAAAAAGAGAAAGGCTTCATGGGAAGGCGTGACATGTGACAATGCTCCCTCATGGAGGAAGTAACCAGGGTCCATAGGCAGGAAAATGACCATGATCAATCAGTGGACAGGCTATTGGGACATCTTTATCAATTTGGGTCTCCCGGAGCCCTGTGAAGCCAAAACAGAAGTCGGTATCATTCGCTTAGATTGGAGAGGATAGTGAGACAGAAAGCTGTGTCCAAAGTCTCCTAGCAGATTCAAGTTGATAATAGACATTGATGTTTCATTCAACTCCTAGTTCAGTGCTCTTTTATTCATGCCTTTTAACTTACCATAGAAAAACCTGTGGTGGGGTCCAATGAAAGAAAGTCAACCCATCAGTAGTTCTTTAATCTGATCAAGCAATACCCACAGGGTAGAGAGGTCCCTGCCAGGATTAAAGCAGACACATATACCCCACCCCACTCCTCTGCGTTGTTTTCTCCCTTAGAGACAATGGGAGGCAAACATCAAAGCAGAAGCTGCCTCCTTTTTATGGGATAATTTTTCCTCTTTACTTCTCCCCAGCAAGTCTCAGAACACATAACATCGATTTAATCACTCTGTAATTCCCACATGGAAGCACAGGCAGACTTAGGCTGCTGTCCCTAACACTTATCTCGCTGTACGCGCCTTAATACCACAGCTGCTATTCGTCACTGTAATTACCTATTTATCTAAATGGATGGATATTGTAGCTTCCAAATATAATTCACACATGCCACTTGCTATTTCAGAATAAAGAGGTCTTGTAAAAGTGATGTATGCATAAGCTGAATTTATTTTTGGCCAAGTTAACTGTGCAACCCTGAAATGCAAGGATCAATTTCATTTCCCAGAGAAATGACTGCGATGACATCTATGCTGCTTGAGAAGGACTGAGGATAGATGTGGGGATGGGGTGATGGCCAGGTGAGTAGCAGAAGGACGTGGAAGATGTTTATACAATGATTACCTCATATGGGAGCAAATGTGTTTGATTCATGCCCATTTTTAGCAGCCTCATTCTCCCTTATTTTCACCTTTGACTTGGTATCTGGGGAGGCAGGGAAGGGTGAAGCAGAGCACAGACATCAAGGCCCCCATGGAGCAGGAGTGAGAGGGAGAAGCACGGGACTGGCCAACTCCTTTATTTCCTGGTCCGTGTGCAGATCACAGGAACTACATGCCCCTTTGGTAAGGGCAGTAAATCACAATCTCATTGGGAAACACAGCTTCCTTAGTCAAAGCAAGCTGAGGCAATCCGTCTCTCTCCAAAGAAACATGTTCAAAGCAGTTCCTGTCCCCTCCAGAAGCAGAATGTAGATGACCAGGATTTTGAAAGACAAGAAATAGAGAAACTCAAATTCCTCTCTTTCTTACGCACATCCCTCTCCTCTGGGACAAGTCATTGGGTGGGAGATAAGTTGAAGGACTGGCAACTGTTGGAAGGAATGATGCTGATTGCTCCAGTCCATGTGCATCTATGTTGATTTGGGGTTAGGCTGATTATTCTTCCAAGCTCTGAGTACTGGCGAAATAGTGACAGGCTGATGGGCCAGTGGGGGAGAGAACCTGTCTCCCTTTTTGGCTGAAATGAACTTTGGGTCCTCTTAGAATGTGAGGTACAGGCAAGTGTTCTAGCCAAGTTTGCGTTCACTTACTTGTTCTAGGTCCTCTTCATTGCCTTTCCGCCTCTCCGTCAAGTTCTTCGGGGGGAGGATAAAGAGCTCTGCTGAAGTTGGGAGGCCAGGGAACACAGCAACCAGGATCTGGTCTTCCGGGACACTGGTTACCTGCAAGCATGCGGAGACCAAAGAGTGAGGTCCCAGCCTTCCCCAAGTCAACAATAAGGAGCAGAATATTCACAGATATGTCTTATATATGTGCAGTTTTTGAAAAAAAAATTAATCATGACCTGAGGATATGTTTTTATTGATATTTAAAGAGAGAAGATGGGAGAGAAAGAGAGAGGGAGAGAAACATTGGTGCATGAGAGAAACATTGATCGGTTGCCTACCATTCATGCCCCAAATGGAAATTGAACCCAAAACCGAGGTATGTACCCTGACCTGGAAACAAACCCCCAATCTTTTGGTGTATGGAACGAGGCTCCAACCAACTGTGAAACATAGCCAGAGCTATAAGACATATATATATAATATATATACGTATATATATTATATATGTATATGTATATATATATATATATATATATATATATTTTAAATGCAGCACTTCATCATAGGTTCCAATAGACTCCAACCTTTCTTTCCCTGGTCCCCTAGAAGTGCTTAGTTTCACTACCTCTTCTGCTCTGACTTACATCTTTACTGAAGCTAAAATACTATCATAAGTGATTTTCAAAGTATTGTTTGCTAGGAACATTTGCAAAAGCTCCCCCCATATTTTGTTTTTCTGCACTTAGAGAGTTCTGGCTAAAACATGAACAGACTGGCTGCAAATGAGAAATAAGAACTTATAAACAAACATGGGAAATGCAAATGAAAGAAAAAAGCAAAGCAGCACTGGTTTTCACTTACTAAAGCAGGATTTTTTATTAACTTAAACTAGCTAATATTGGTGAGGCTTCAATTAAGAGGTCCCCTCATTTGTTGTTGGCAGCACTAAAAATGGATACATATTGTGCCAATTTGGTTTTCAAAAGACTTACTTGGAGGCCATAAAAATTTTTATGCCCTTCATTCAATAACTTTAACTTGGGGTGTTTGTCCTACAAAAATGATCTCAAATATAGGCAAAAAGGGGTATAGGAAGAAAGAAACACTCATAACTTTATTATAGCAAATAAGTAGAAAAAGCGCAAACATTTGAAAAAAATTAAGGAAATAAATGATATCGTCAACCTGTTAGTGTTACTCTATCATTAAGATGATAATTAGTACCAAGCCAACATGGAGAAACACTTATGCTAGCTGCATTCTAATCTATTTCCTTCTATTTCTTTGGTTACAACTCTATAAAAATAAAAATGTATAGGAATTAAAAAGCAAAACAAGACACTAAATGTTATGTTAAGATGCTGAAATGATGAGTTAATTTTTCTATTTCTTGAGTGTTTGGGAAAAGGATTATGTTGCTTTATGATACAAGCTTAAAAGTAAGCTTCCGTCTGAAAGCAATTTCTTGAAGAAAACAAAACTCCAAGTTTTCCCCCTGTAGAGAGGATTGACTATTCTCTCCTAAATGTCTTTTATCCAGAACAATACTTCTAGTGCCAATCTAAATATGATAATATAGTTTTTGTTTTGATGGAAATACCCACCTCCTCCCCTGACTAAACTCTGCAGGAAGTGATCTACATCTCAGCCTCTGGTCCTAACCCTTTCCAGAACACCATCCCACCCCATCGCTGGGACTCAGTTCATGTCCACGGTGACAGATGAGTACATCCACCTTTTCTCTGGTCACTTCTATTGTATGTTTGCCAAGACATTCCCGGGTGTTTTGTGGACACCCCATTTGTTTGAAAAATGCCCGACAGAGTAGAAACTCAATAAATAGTTGCTGGATTGAACAGAACTGGATGGGTTAGTTGTTTCCCATTTGATTAGCACCAGAACTTGGGTAAAGATTGGAGTTAACGCTCAGAAATGTGACAACAAAGAGTGAGAGCGTCAATTTGAGAAGAAGTAATAAGCAGCAGTCAGATCCTAAAATATCCACCAAGAAGAGAGGCATCCCCTTGGGACCTGAGTGGGCTTTGCCAGAGACCTCATGTCTTGCTGGAAGGTGTGATCCCTAGCAGCTGGAAGCCTTGGTACCGAAGGACATGGAGCAAGAAAGTTTTATCCTAACCAGTCAGAGGAAGCAACTCTCCAGGGACTGGACTGAGGACAAAATGTAGAGATTCAACCAGTGGAATGAAGTGGCTGAGCCTGTGCGTGCTGTGGCTGCTGTGACCCTTTGCCCTACGGAACTATGGTCTTGGGGAGCATCAGTCAGTTAGGGACCCTGGAGGGACCTTGGAGCTATGTGTCTAAGGTCAGTTAACCTCATCCAAACAGACATATGAGTGATTTGTTTTGTGATATTTAAGACCGAGGGATCAGCTGGCATGGCTGTTTATTATTTACTAGAGGCCCAGTGCACACAATTTGAGCACCAGGGCGGGAGGCAGGGGGGGTGGGAATGGGGGAAGGAGGTCCCTTAGCTTGGCCTGCACCCTCTCACAGTCTGGGAGCCCTCTGGGAATTCTGACTGACGGCTTAGGCCCACTCCCCCCAGGAGCGGGCCTAAGCCATCAGTTGGACATCCTTAGCGCTGCTGCAGAGGTGGGAGAGGCTCCTGCCACCACCATTGCACTAGCCAGCTGTGAACCTGGCTCAGGGCTTCTGGCTGAGCGGTGCTCCCCCTGTGGGAGCACATTGACCACGATGGGGCAGCTCCTACATTGAGCATCTGCCCCCTGATGGTCAGTGCACGTCACAGCAACCGGTTGTTCTGCCATTCGGTTAATTTGCATATTAGCCTTTAATTATATAGGATTAGGATTATTATTATAATTACCAAGTTATGGATTTAAAAGCTTGTATATTTTTAATAAATACAGTCATACAAAATTCTGGAAGTTGCAATCACAGTCATCCAAGAACAGCCTAATTTTCATCCCTTTCTATGAACAATCTCTTTGTAAAAAGATTTGAGGTGAAGTTCATCCTCTGAACAATTCCCTGCAGGAATGCTTGTATATTGTTCTCTTTTACTTACTTGTCTTTCTTTCTGTGAGCTCCTTCTGCTTATCTGTCCCTGGAGCTTTCTCCTCTGTCTTGGGAGGCATCAACATCCATACCTGCCCTGCCCCCACTCCTCATATGAGGAGGGGGTAGGGGGTTAAGGACTTCCAGAGCCTCAGCTCCCACATCTCTACCTCAAGCTGTACTTCTGCTTGATCTTAAAATCCATATTTTCAGCTCTCCTGGTTATCTTAACCCAATTGTTTCTCATGTCCTCCAAACTTGTATGGAAGATCAAATCATTATTTTTCCCCCAGTATGCTTCTCCTATATAGTCCCCACCTTGATTAATGGCAAGGGCATCTCTTACCTACCCTTCTAATAAAAAAGAGTTTCCCTCCTCCTTCTCATCCACACTACATATTATTGGCCACCAATTCTATTGTTTAACGTCCCAAATAAACGTTGAATCTTTCCTCTTCAGGATTTTATTATCTCTGACTAGAATAACTGTGGTAGTCTTATAACTGCTCATCTTTTGTGAAATATTTCCCCCACTCTATTCACTTCCCACCTTAGCAGCCCATCCTCTGTATTGCCACCAGAATAGATATTTGAAATATAATTCTATAGTCAGGATTTCTCACTAAAATAAAAAACAACACATTTCACACTTGCCAGTACCTATGAGAGGCACTTCAAACTCCTTCTAGCTTCTCAGACTCTTCACAAACTGACTTAACCATCCTAGCTCAACATTAGCCACACTTGCCCTTAAAACCTAAAGACTGGCTACACTATTCTGCCATTTTCAAATGCACTGTGCTCTTTCAGTAGTCCATGGCTTCGCACATGCTGTTCATTCTTCCTGAAAGATAGCATCCATTGTTAACTACTACTTATCCTTTAAAACAGTCCAGGTATATTCTCCAAAGACCATTCTCATAGTTCATAAGTATTTATTGAATCACCAATATGTGCTAAGCCTGCACTTTTCTGAATAAAGTGAATCTCACTTCTCTCCATGCTCTTTGATATGCTGGTATGCCTCTACCATAGAACTAGTTGCATGTTAGAACTGACCATGTTTTATTCATTTTATTCTAATACTTAGCTCTGAGCAAAGGGTTCATAAAACCCTTTCAATATTCTCTAAGGCAAATCTGACTTCAGTTAACTCTATACAATCTACTGGCATGCTCTATTTCCTGGCCTGTAGCCTTCTAATGGCTAACAGTGGTCTTGGAGTCCAAGTGTTTGATTAAGAAAACCCCTCTGCGGGGGTTGGGGGTGGGGTGGGGGGAAGAAGCCAGCCAAGTGAATGATAGTAGTGTAGACTCAATGAGTGGTCCTCATTATTTCATAAAAAGGATCAAGCTCTTATATTAGAAAAAACTTGGGATAAATATGGGGCCAATCTCCATCTTCAAGCATCTCTCTCTCTCCTCTCTCTTTCTCTCTCTCTCTCTCTCCCTCCCTCCCTCCCTCCCTCCCTCCCTCCCTCCCTCCTTCCCTCCCTCTCTTCCCTTCCACCCCACCCACCATCCCTCCATCATTCCTTAGCCCCTTCCATTTTTCCCTCTCTTTCTTTTTAGAGAAAATCCTAATCAAACTATAAAATGGGAGGTTTTAACCCAGGAAAATGTGTTGTGGAGGAAACCATCTGGCTCTTTATTCATAAAGATTCCAGAAAATATAAAGTCAACTTACTTTAACCAGAGCTCTCTTGATGACATTGCCAATATCTTGTCTCCACTCTGGAATGTCAGGGTTGTGGTAATCCAGGTTAGGAGAGAATGATAACAGCTGGGACTGGAAGTATTCTGCAAGGAGAGAGAGTGTGTGAGTGAGACCAAGAGAGGGTGTAATAGGTGGGAAGACTCCACAATCACCATGCTATAGAGAAACCATCTGCTCTTTCATGTAGCCTCAACTATACTAGTAATTTCTTCACTCCAGCCTGTTTCTTGGTCTCTGAAAAGAGTGTGGGATTTGATGACTGGAAGTAGATTTGTGCTCCCACCATCTTTTTCTTAGTTCCTAAGATCTTAAGCCCTTCTTGTAAAAGAATATTACCTGAAATGAAACATACGTATAAAAAACCCAGGACAAGACTTTTGCTACTGTAGGTGGTATCATGCAGAGCCAGCAAGAAAGCATTAAGTTGGGCTTAATGAGGAGAGAATATTGTGCTCTTCTTTCATTTCCTTTGTCCATCCTGCTAGCACTGCCTCCAGGGGCTAGATAGAAAGTTGATACCCTGGATCTAGGGTGTAGGCAATGTTAAACTTCTTTACCTGGTTGGTGGGTACAAGGCTTTGTTCACTTTGTGGTAATTCATAAAGCTAAGACAATTATGATGTATACTTTCCTATATTATATTTACACTTAAATACAAAGTTTTAATTTAAAAAATCGTCTTGGTGTCCCGTGAGAGAGCGTGAGCATTGAGTTTGGAAGAGATATATGAAAGGCCAGAGGAGCTAGTACAACTTTCTATAAAAACCTTGAAATAGTGACTATTTTTAGGGGCTTGAGGGAGGTTGTGTGGGATTGTGGTAAAAGGACAATTTTACTTAAAATAAATTTAAAAATGAAGAATGGTTCTCCAGGATTGAGAACTGGATAGTAGCCTCATTTACCACTCTTCTGCCTTCCTTCAACCTTACAGTCTTAGCCTTATGTTCCGTCTCTGCAGCCAATGATGTTAGCATCTCTACCAATAAAACAACAATAACACATAGGTTGTATGTAGCTCATCTCAGGGAGCATAAGATGACACCTCCCATTTTGAAATCACTGGTCCTGATCTTCACAAAGAGTGGGTGCTGCATGTGTATTGTAGATACCTCAATAGGACCCCAGATCTAGATGGTTTCCTGATAGTTTTTCCAGTTAGGTTTCATTTCAACTTCTGATAAATCTCTCTCTAAGGAGACCATTAGGTTTTGATGCACACACATCCCAGAAGACAACAGATGCCTGTCTGTGCCCTGCATTTATTTAGGAACAAGGTAGGAAAAAGTTTGGATGCCCCTTGATGACATACATCACTTTCCCATGGCCTGGTGAATTTCCAAAGCAGTCAGCAATTGTCACTAGGGTGGATTGGCTGGGTAGAAAGAGGCATCACAATGACTATTTTCAGGGCTTACCATGAACTGCGATGTCTTTTGTGTCCTGGATGAGGGCATTCCCAGCGGCCACCTGAACAGTGATGGTGTTGGTTCCCTCTGCAAGGAACGTGAAGGAAATGCTGCTGTCCAAGGTGATGAGGGGCTAAAAGGAACAGAAAGACCAATTTAATCCTCTGTGGGATATGAGATTTCCTCCTTCCTGTAAATCTCAGATGGTCACACATTTGCATAGCATTCACATATCCCAGGGGATCCTAACTTAAGAATGGAAAAAAGAAGATTACACAGCTTCCCCAAACTGTGATTATACCTTATATCCAGTATCCAAGAAGAGTATTTATAAAGTCTAAATGCACTATACCCCTGAGAGATGGAGCTACAACTGGACACTCTGGATTTTGCATGTCATTCTATTCCTTCCCCTAGGGCAAAGGAAAAGTGACTTCTGTAACCTATTCCTATTGGCTCTGGAAATAGGAGATCATTCCTCTCCTCCAATATTCCATGTCACTTGTATCTTCATCCTATTTTCCATGAACTCTAGACTATTCAGAGAAGTGATTGCATTTTAATAACTTCTGTATCACCTGCCCTTGGCATACCATCTTCCAGATAGCAGAATGTATCTGTAAGTTGGATGCCAAGGCATACTACTAGCTTTTTATTTTATTACATCTGTGCTTTTCACTGCAAGCCACTTCAATATTTTTAATAGGCAGAAAACATATCCACATATATGTCTGCGACCATTTTTTAAATCCTTTTGTTCTTTTTCTGTTTTATCTTCCTTCTCACAACAGATGGGGATTTGCCTAGGATAAAAAGAGAAACAGAATAACATTTTCCCCTTGCGAATTCGGATCTTGATAAAATCAGATGCTTATTGGAGAGAAGAGAATGAAGATCTTAAGATTAAAGTGTCGCTATTCAGTGGCCATGCTGAGGTCCACGCCCTGTCAAGCCCTCGGTGTGTGCAAGGTAAGAAACAGGAGGAGGCTTCTCCAAAGCAGCTCAAAAGAGATAGAACAAGCTGAGGTGAGCAGACTCCCTCTCCTCTCTGTTCCAGGACAACACTGGGATGGAGGAGAATAATGTTGGGGGTGCAGAGAGCTGCCCTTGAAGGGGGTGGTTGTCTGCCAGTGCTCACACGGCAACCCCATGCATCTTAACTGAACATGGCTTGGATCTGTGGGCCAGGACCTACAGAGGCTCAGAGATGCAGCTTTCAGAGGGCATCCCTGATGCAAGACTGGGATTCCTTCCTAGCTCAGAATTTTCAACTGGGCCTCTAAAATAATAATTTGATTTCTTCTGCTTTAAAATTCCATAGATCCATTTTATGACCAGGATGATAGCTAGAGTTTGGCAGGATTAAAGATGTTGCTCTAAATTTTTGACACTCTTTCTTTTTTATTTGCTGAATGAAAGAGAGAAGTTGAATATGGAAAGGGATATATATTCTCCCCTTTAACTAAGAGTAAAGCCTAGAGTTCAAGCATTCTTCCCCATGCATATGGCTCTATGAGGATACACACCAGGGTGTGGCCTTATGAATTAAACAACAACGTAGTACAAGTCGGTTCTGTGAAGTACTTTTTCTTCAATGGGACAATAGTGGCTGTTTAGTGTCCTGTGTTGCAAATGAAGCTGAAGTCAAGTTGGGCTCAGCATAGCAATGTCAACCATGGTGGCAGAATAAGAGAAAAAGAGGTCGCCTGTCCCATAAAAAGAACAGAGATATTAAACTCTGGCTGGTTTAATGAATGACCTTGGGTGAAGTTTCTTCCCATTCTGGTCCTTAGTTTTTATCTGTTAAATGAAGGGCTTGGTTTAGAAAAGCTGTGAGGACTCATTCAGCATCAAAATGGCTTTAGACCCACTTTCTACTTCCTACTGGTCAACCCATTGGGTTTTATTTGCCAACTGCTTCATCACCTTAGAAAAAGTTCAGTTTTACAAGAAATTGCAATAATTATTTCTAAAGTACTAGTACTATTTTACATTTTATGACTTAGAAATCTCACTCTTGGAAATTTAATCAAGATAGAAAATACAATAGGGTGGTAAAAGTCTGGGATGGGATGGGAATGGGGGGATGGGGGAAATATGTAATATTCTCAACAATAAATATAAAAAAGATAAAAGAAACTATGTCAAGAAAGAAACAAAATGTTCATAGCAGTATATTCATAACAGCCAGAAACTAAAAACAGCCTAGGAGAATTTATCAGTAGAAAAATAAATAAAGAAGCCAAAGTAAAGAACAAGTTTTGATGTACATAATAATATACATGAATCGCAAAACCATAAGAAGTGAAAGAAACCATATACAGGGGTGAGCAAAGATAAACTACAGCTGTTTATCTATAAAATATAGAACATAACTATAAATAATAAAAGAAGAATGAATGCTGTGCTTTGCATACTGTCAAAAAATTAACCTATTTATGCCCACCCCTATTATAAAATAATTCATATTCATGGAATCATTTATATGAAGTTCTAGAACGGGCAAATCTAATCTCTGATAAAAAAAATCAACAACAAACAGTGGTGGTTCTGGGCACTGGGAGTGGGAGTTGACTGAGAAAAAGCATGAGGGAGCTTTTGGGAGTGATAGAAATACTTCATATCTTGATAGAAGTTTGGATTAAAGGTAATGCCTTTGTCAGAGCTCAGGAAGTATATACTTCAAATGTATGCATGTAATTATTGGCACATTTTATACCTCTATGGGGAGGGGGTAAATGAACATTGAATTATTGTTAATGACTTGCAAGCTAAAGCATTTAGGACAAAGTATATACGTGTATGCAGTTAACTTTGAGATGGATCAAAAATTAATATTGATTAATAGATGGATAGAGAGATGGACAGATCAATAGACATATGATAAAACAAGCATAGTAAATGCTAATGGTAGACTACAGGTGGTGGGTATATGGATGTTCACTATAAAATTATTTCGACTTCAGTGTATATTTGAAGATTTTAATAATTTAACATTGGGAAATAAACAAGAATAATCAATGCATTTTCATTTTTCTTGATTCCATGAATTACTCTCTATGACCAGGACTATATTACATTGCCCTTCTGTTTTGGTGACTGCCCTCAGCGATCTCTCATCTCTTCCCATCTCTCCCACCAGGATATTTTTCTCCCGTAAAAGTTGGGTCTTCAGGAAGCCATCGCTACCTCCATGCCATCTCCTTCATCTCTCGGTGGTCTGCATGGCCCCCTCTCCTTTCTCTGCACACTCCTCGTATCTTAGACCCAAGTATTTGGTATGGCATCCCTTTCTGAGGGGACTGAAATCCCTCTTACCCCAGAAGATTCGATCTTTCCCCCATATAGCTGCTTCCCTAGGAGATCCAGGGGCCGAGCAAAGACACAGGGCAGCAGGACAAGGAAATGTCACCTGAAGTAGGAAGGAGAATGGCATCCCACCATCCCATAGGGCCCTGTACCATAGCAAAGAGACTGTGCTAAAGGCAGCACGCAGTGTGGCAGGCCATAGGCTCCTGTGCTGGGGAAATGGCAGGAGCTCATTTAGTTTTCCAAATTGCTTTTGTTTTCCATCAGCTGTTATGGTATCATGGCTGCTTTCACCTTCCTTGAAAAGCTGGAACACTCTACAGGATCCTTGAGCTCCTTGTGGGCCACTGATAGCTAGTGCCCAATGTTAAATTAAATCAAGTATTTAAGGTTCATTTACAAAATCTATTAGGCAAGCAGATGCATTTATTAAGCCAGACCTCTGTTAATCCCAGCAAATCGGCCTTTTCAGAGCCTCACAAATCCAACAGGCGGCCAGAAGGCGATTGACTTCTCTATCTCTGTGCTTTGTCCAAGCTGTAGGGCCAGCCCACTGCGAGGCTGCTTAGAATAATACCTCACGTCCTGCCTAGGCTGTGGACTACATCCCTGCCCACAGAGAATCCCTCATGCGAGACAGGTCCCCTATTACCCACTGGGCCCAGCAAGAAATCAACATGCAATGATTGAACCTATCAGCGAGAGATGTGGAACTGAGTGACTACTTAGTTACAAGATTTCCACTGGACCAATGAAACAGGGAACTTCAGGGAAATCTTTGGATGCAGCCTATACCAGTTTTCCAGACACACTAAGACTTAGTGACTAAGTCAAGTTAATATTAAATATTATGTGATTGTCACAATTTAAATGTATACCTTGATGAAAATGGCCATCCAAAATTGAACAGACTACGCAATAAATATACTTAAAGCCTTCAGCTGATTACATAATAATGTGCAAAAAGTGCTTATTATAAAAAGTGTAAAAGGCAGAATATGTAATTTGGGTATACTATGATGAGGATTATGTAAAATATCTAAAATACACACAAAAACAGGGAGAAATAAGGCAAAATCATATGTGTAGAATATTATCTGTGACTATGGTATTAATGTGGAAATTTATTTTTTGGGGGGAAAAAAAAGTCCACACACACACACACACACACACACACACACACACACAGGCTCAAAACTCTTCAAAAGTATCTCAGTGTCTAAAGTTTCACTGTCCATGAACCTGATTCTAGCTTCCATTATTCTATCCTAAATTTGAGTCTTTATGACAAAATAAAAAGCATTCATTTATGTAATTGAAAGCCATGTGTTATCTAGCCTTCCCACCTTTCATTTCATTCTCTGGTTTCTGCATACATGTATCCTGTGTGTTGTCTGAATCTGTCTACACAGAACACAACCATGCCCAAAGCCTTTACATGCAAATCTCTTTCCCTTCTCAGTTCTGCCTCAGTTCTGCTGCTCCTGTAATGCCCGCTTAGGACAAACTTCACACAGGACTCATTCCATAACCAGCAAACTCTGTGTCCATCACTTCCTAGGCTGCTGGACTGGGCCAGGAATATTACATCTTTAGTATAGTGCCTTATCTGTAGTATCTAATTACCTTACAATATTTTTAATATCTATTATCTTAGAGTACCTATTCTTAGATGTGAACCTCATAGCCTCAACTACAGATTATATTTCTTAGAGGCAACGATTGGAATCTACACCACCTTACATTCCTCAAAACATGTAACACAAAATATAGGCTCTTGAAAGAGCTACTGATTCAATTCCACATCTCTCGCTGATAGTTTCGTATATGAGCCTATATTAGGATTTCTGGAATGCTTGCTTTCTTCTATTTCCTTATATCCCACGTTTGCCCACCAATCATTGCATGTGTGTTCATCCTGCTTTCTGTGTAGAATGTAATTTCCTGGAAGGCGGAGGCAATGCTATGTGGGTTCTTTTATTCCTAAGGGCACCAAGCGCAAGGCTAGATATAAAGGAGTGGGTATTATCTGATTATTATTGAGTGATGATTTAATTCAACCTGTTTAATTCACCTAGTCACAACACACACACACACACACACACATGAAAATGCCTTCCCAAAGTATTAGCCTATTTTCTCTGTAAAATGGGATTACTCTTTATCAGAGATGTTCCAATAAATAAAATAGTATGTATAAAAGGACTAATACAAAGCAGTACTAGGAATAAAGACTTAAAATTAGGATTAGCTCCTTTGAAAGATCAGTTTGCTAGTCAAAGGGGATGAAATGGCTCTAAAAGCAGAGCACTCACCACGACACCAAAGGCACTCATCATTTGTCAGCCAAAGATGGTGCTCATTGGATTAATTACTGGATACTGTGGCCACCTTGATGTGTTTATGGCATGGTGCTAGGAAAAGCTCTGAAACTGTATCTCTTTCAAATGGACTGCATAGCCGTTCTTGGAGGTGAGAGGGAAATCCGTGGAACCAAATCAGATTTGTTCCTGAAATGGAGAGGCTATTGATGCAAATGATGAGCAAACCCAACAGTGACTGGCATTTTCACGTGATTAGGTGTGTTCTAAGAGCTCTACAAGCCTTTCTTGACTCTCAAAGTAATATTAGGGGATAGTTAC
Organism: Myotis daubentonii; assembly: GCF_963259705.1. NCBI lineage: Eukaryota > Metazoa > Chordata > Mammalia > Chiroptera > Vespertilionidae > Myotis > Myotis daubentonii. Next base: position 49,287,386 of record NC_081852.1, on the reverse strand, counting down.
TACCACAATTAACTCTGACACTACCATTAGTAAGCTGAGGTCCTGAGAAATTATAAGATTTAACTGAAGGCAGACAGCCAAGAATGTGAGTCTGGACTCTAACCCACTTTTATCTTATTTCAAAATTACTCTATTCTAATGCCTCTTATGTATTAGCATTCTCTTGATTCTTTGGGAACAAAAATAAACCAGTAAGACCTTGGAGATCTTGGTATTTGGGCAGCACTTCATGCTCACATTTATAGATGAATAATTCCTAACCAAAGAATTGCCTCACATAATCATAAATTTTAAAAAACTATAATGTCTTTCTATAATTTAACAATGTCCCTCTCATAATATGGCATTATATAGATTAGATAGATAGATACTTCAAATAGTAGCCCGATGTTCATGGATTACATATTAGTATCCTCACTTTAGAGAAAACAAACAATGAGACAGGTGATTTGTTCAAGCTAACAAAGATAATCGTTAGAGAAATTGAAACTAGGCTCTCCAATCCCTTTGTCCACTTTTCTGTTTATTTATCAAATATGTATTAGACACTGTCTGATATCTCAGGTATTAGAATCAGCATTTGAGAAAAAAATGGTAGAGAAATACTGTGTGTTTGCTTCCTTGTGGGCTGCTGAGTAAATCGCTGTGTTGATATTGACCAAGAACTGCACCCCTCGCACACAGCAGTTTCTCAGTAAAAATCATCAGTAAATGAGCAGTAACAGAAAAATAAATTCCCTGGCTTGACAGCCAAAACCTCACATCATCACAGGAGAAATGAACTTAAAATTCTTCTCACTCTCACTTTCTTTGCCCAAATGATGTTTTATTTTTCCTTCACCCTGCATGACTGCTGGCTTTTGAGGTAGGATTGTAGGGTCTGTAACCTCTATGGAATGGAGTGATGCAGCTAAAGCATCCTGTGGCTAGGGGAAGGGGCGGTATGTGGTAGGTGGGAGGTAGGAGACCAGGGTTTTAGGTCTGACTCTACAATCAAGCAGCTGTTTGACCCTGCAGTGCTCATCTCACACAGAGAGCTGCACTTCTCTATTGTACTAAGCAGGGATCTTCTGAAATAACCTTCCTACCCACTGCCTGGTGAGTAATAGTCCCAGAAATGCACATCATCAGTAGCCTAGGCTAAGGAATGGACCTAAGAAAATACAGCACAAATAATGCAAAGAGAAAAGGGGCCTTTGGTCCATGAATCTAGTTCTATCTTTTATCAAGTCATTCTAATTCTCAGTTTTTAAGACAAACTAAAAAGCATCCATTTAGTGAATACTTAGTGTGTGCCAGGGTGACACACATTTTCTTACTAAGTTTGCACAACAATCAAAATGGCATAGGTATTATTATTTCCAATGTGCAGTTGAGTGAATTAGCTTGGAGGTCAACTATCTCGAGCAAACTCGCATAGCCAGCATGTAGCAGTGCTGGATCCTAACCCGGGGCCCTCTGACTCCTGTCAGGTAGGGGCTGAAATTCTCCTCGGCCATCCTGAAACAAGCAAACAAAAACAGCATTGCCCCATTCATGTTGGAATCACTACACCAGCAAATGAATATGTATTAGCCCTTTTCTTAGATATTCAGCATTTCCAAGTCTGATAGAATAGCTTTTTAAAAGTATTTAAAAACTAAAGGTAGAGACCTAAGATAAGCAATGCCAATTGCTGGGGTCCAGCCCCAGCGGGTCCAGGGGTCCCCAAAGATGTAGACGGAGTCGTCGAAGAAGGAATGACACGGAGTCGGCGTTTAGTTGATCAGCAGCCTAGCCAGGATCTCCAGCCAAGTTCTGGTCTGGGTCTCCAGCAAAGTTCTGTTTCAGATCTCCAGTCAGGTTCTGTGTCCATGTTCTCTTGCTAGGTTCTCCAGCCAGGTTCTGTCCAGGTTCTCCAGCCAGGTTCAGTCACCAGGTTCTAGTCAGGTTCTCTTGCCAATTTCTGTAGTCAGGTTCAGTCCAGGATCTTTTGCCATGTTCTCTCCCTAGGTTCTGTCTCTAGGTTCTGAGGCCAGTTTCTGTCCAGGATCTTTTGCCATGTTCTCTCCAGCAAAGTTCTTCTGTCTCTAGAGAATGTTCTGTGTAGGTTCTGTGCCTAGGTTCTGTCTCTCTTGGTTCTGTCTTCTAAGTCCTGTGTTCTAAGTTCTGTCTCTTTCTATCTTGTTACAACTGTATTTATACCAGTTGATTCAATCCTATCAATCTCTATTACAAAGGTTAGGGCGTTTCTTATCTCCATTCCAGGGAGTAAAGATTATGTAGCTTAAGCATGATTGTTCGTAGTTAAAGTGATTAATTACCCGCCTGGCACTTAGTTGAGGGGTTTTATTCCCTCCCTAACTTCAGGGGAAAATTCCTACCTGGGGAAACAACCTTTCTCAGAGAGGAGACCTTGGTTAAAACACATAGTGCCAAGAAGGTGAGCAAACACTTTAAGAACAGTATGCCATATATGCCAGGTCCTTTGAAACAGCAAGGATGGACCGGCTCCCAGCAGCCAATCACATCAAAAAAAGAAAAATGCAGCCCTAACCGGTTTGGCTCAGTGGATAGAGCATCGGCCTGCAGACTCAAGGGTCCCAGTTTCGATTCCAGTCAAGGGGATGTACCTTGGTTGCAGGCACATCCCCAGTGGGGAGTGTGCAGGAGGCAGCTGATCGATGTTTCTATCTCATCGATGTTTCTAACTCTCTATCCCTCTCCCTTCCTCTCTGTAAAAAATCAATAAAATATATTTTTTAAAAAAGGAAAATGCAGACAGAAACATGAACAGAGAAGAACATTAATCCCCTAAATTGAGGGACCCTCAGCCTAATTGCTCCCAGACTCTGTTATACAAGTGTGGTGCTTTTTTATGTCACTACTACTAAGGATTGGGAGCAGGGAGTAGCTGCAAAGTCCCCTTTAGTGCCTTTCTTTGTGACTTGGCGACATCAGTGCCATGCCTAAGAAGAACCCGGGCCTTCGAGAACACCTAGAAGGTCTTGATAAGGATTCTTGCATGCACTGCCCTGCCCCATTTGCTCTTCACAGCCTTACACTGAAAATATCTAATTCACATTTTTTTCAAATGGGATTATTTGATCTCAGAGATACTATATAGCTAGTGGAAAGGCCAGGATTAAAACACATGGAGCAAAGGATGTTTTAGAAATATTGATCACAGGAGCAAGAACAACCAGATTTATATAGTTTCTCAAAGTACTCTTTCTTCCTTAGGGTTATTTGAACTTTCCTTGCTATAATGAACTAGAGAGTAATGTCATATTCAATTATGCGGACTCACAGCTGCAGAAAGTACATCCTCGTGCCCACATCCCCAGTGTCCCTGACATCAACCCCGAAGCTGGAGCCAGGAGCACTCAGTATAGATCGCATCAGACACAAGGCAGAAAGGGCCGAACCTTCGTGCTATTGCCAAACCACCAGAAGTAGGTGAGAGTCCCCAGCTGGCTGGGCCACACGACTGCACTGATGTTGACCTCCTTATTTCTTATGGCGACAAATGGGACACGGAGGTGAACATGCTCCACGGGACCTAAAGGAACAAGGACAACCATGTCAGCGTTTAAATTCCTGAGATAAACAGACAAACGTTATCATACTCTCCGAGTTTTATTCTTAACCATTATTACCTTGACCTATAAGAAAACAAGGTTCACAACCTGACACATGTTGAGGTGTGTGTGTGTGTGTGTGTGTACTTGAAATGAAGAACTGCCTCTAATAGGAAAATCAAATCAGGCTTAGGTTGTTTGAGTGACGTTTGAACTTAATTTACATCTGATGAGCCAAACCACAAATGCTTATGAAACTCCAATCCAAGGATAAAACTAGTTTACTAGACACTGAGCCAACAGATAGGAAGAAAAACAGCAGTCAGTTTCATCTCTGACCATTAGCCTGTATAGTGATTCAGGGTCAATGCATTGTAAAGAGGTCTCTTCCATTATCCTCAATTGTTAATTGGTTTCATCTCTTCAACCAGGAGCCACTGTGCCTGTTACCTGCAATACTCAGCGGGTGTCACTCAGAAGCCCACCAGGCTGTTTAACAAGATGGAAAAAGCCCATCTCCCTAAACTGAAGGAGAAACAAATGCCAGGCCCCCAAATAATAAGAAGAAAAAGCTGTTTGCAAAAAGTTGACCAAACACTTTTTTTCCTCAGAAAACTGAGATAAGCAGAATCAAGTTCTAAGAGAACATACAGGAACACACTCTGTGCATAATAAATGAGCATTTTAATTAAATTCATTTCCTCCCCCAAATGAGCAGAAAATGTTAATGTAAAATGTTAATATGCTAGTGTTGCATCTGTGGGGTAGATATGCTATTTAACTGTCTTTGGGATTTTCCTCCTCCACCTTCACCCTTTCCCCTCTCTCCCTCCCTTCTTACCTTCCTTTCTTCCTTTCTTTTTGTTCTCTTTCCTTTCCTTTCCTTTCTTCCTTCCTCCTCCTTTCCCTTCCTATATCCTTCCTACTTACTCAAATCCAATTAAAATCTTCCAATTATCTGTTCACACTAAGGGTACCTTTTCCCAGTTTCCACTGCCATAGTTTGGTGAAAATGACTAAAGGTCACAACTGCAGTGAGGACATCTGTAGCCTGGGGACCTAGTGTTTTCCAGAGGTGGGACATTTTTCTGGCCACCTAGTCTTCGCTATTGGAAACAATCCAGTTTAAACGGAAAAAAATGACATGAAAACAGATGGATGCTTTCCGTTTCTGCTCTGGTTCAAATGTAGCTATGTGATTAGTGCATCTGTGTAGAGTTTTGTCCTACATGGACCATTACTTTGTCCTAAAAATAAGAGACAATATTTGCCCTGCCTTCCTTATAGAAATAAGAATATATGAAGGCAATGTATGGCTGTTAAAGTGCCATGTAGTAGATTATAGGTTGGCACTTTTCCTATGCACACCACCATGACCACCGTGGCACCCGTTTCTGGAAATCTTTGGGTAGACTTCCCTCCGAAGACACTGGGAAGTCTTCTGGGTCTCACTGGGCACATTGTGTGTTGTAGGTAAATTGACATTGGGGGAGAAGGTGTTTGGACATGGACCGATGTTTGGGTGATAAGAACAACCAGGTCTATTTGCCATTGTCCAGAGTCCAGTGGTCGTCAACCTTTCGGACCTCACAGACCACCGGTCAGTGACTGCTGGTCCAGACTATATCCTCCTGAACAGTCAACAAGTTTTCAAGAATCTCTGTATCTACACCCTGAACATACTCTCTGCCTACAGCTTTCTGACCTGACCCCAGATATATGGCACATCAAGATTTCTTCCAGCAAATAATTTGAACTTTGTCATTTCAGATACACCTTTGGCTAAAGGTTTAATTATTTTCAATAAGGAAGTCTGTTCAATTATATTTTATGGTTTGATTGTCAATGAGAATGAAAAACACATCGTCTGAGAAAACACTGGCTACTTTCACTGCTTTATAGACTCATTTTTAGGAGTTTACCTGATTTACCTCTTTCTGTTGTTTGCGTTTTACTGATAAATGGGGAAGAGAATGAGGCAGTGGGAAGAGTCCCTGGCCAGCTCATGTCCAAGGAAGGAAGTGAGAGATCTGTTTCTTACAGTAACTCCTCCGTCTTTCTCCATGCCCAGATGCAAACCCCTCATCCTTCCCCTTGACCCTCAATCCTCATGTCCTCAAGGGAGAATGGCCTGGAGCCCTTTCCCCTGGCCAGCTCATGGGAACCCTGGGCTTTTACACAGTTAAGGGATAAGGCCACTATGACTTGTAGCCTGACATATTCTTGTCAGCCTGTGGTCACTCAGGGGTCAAGGCTTACGTTGCCAGGAGACTTTGATGCCCAAGGAGACGAAAGGAGATCTTCTCCCTAATCTCACACAAACACAACAGGGATGAGGCTCCCATGAATTACAACACCATCAAATATGGTCCCATTTATTCCAGCCTCACATTTAAGTAAATATAATATCAAGTAACAACAACAGGCAGTAGCTATTTAGTGCAAAGAGCCTGAACCAGAAGCTTCAGTCTTCAACCTAGAGACAGACCACAGAGCAGGGAGAAGAGAGCTGAAAGGATTCAGGAGAGAGCATGTCACACACCTAAAATGGTCACTGTCAAACAGGGCTCTTTTGGATAAAAATCTAATAATCTGTGCGAGATTGGTTATTATGGGCAGCTAACAACTACTTTTGTTAGCTAATGGCCCAAGGTGAGGGCAACGGCAGTTTCCACTATAATAACTGTCTGGTAAATGCAGCCATGATTGATTTGGAGGGAATTATGAGCACGATAAAAGTTTCAAGGAACATTTCCTCCTTCATGCACATAACACACAGTATAAACCTGTTCCTTGATGCTGTGTTTTTGTTTTGTTTTTTGCCACTAAGACACATCAGTCTTGCCCCCTGCAGTCAAGGCCCATTCTTGCCACAATTAGGAACATGGGTGGGGCAGGTCCTTGGATTAAAGTAATTTTTTTTCTTTGTCTTCATTATTAAATGCAGAGAAGTGTTGGGCAGAAAGTGAATAAGAAGAACTTAGTGCAGTTGACCCTTGAACAACATGGTTTTGAACTATATGGGTCCATTTACAAATTTTATTGAATTTATTGGGGTGAAATTGATAATAAAATTATATAGGTTTCAGGTGTTCAATTCTATAATACATCATCTGTATATTGTATTGTATTGTATGTTCACCACTCTAAGTCAAGTCTCCTTCCATCACCATTTATTCCCCCTTTACTCTCTTTTATTTTCTCCACCTTCTTTCCCTCTGGTAATCACCATACTGTTGTCTATCTCTAAGACGGTTGTTTTTTTTCCCTTTGCTTAATCCCTTCACCTTCTTCACCCAGTCCCCCATGATATGTCTTCCCTATGATGGCTGTTAGTCTGCTCTCTGTATCTATGAATCCAGAAAAAAGAAGTTGAAGAAGATACAAATAAGTGTAAGCATATACTCTGTTCAGAGATGGGAAGAATTTAGACCATTAAATTGCCCATACTACCCAAAGCAATCTATAGATTCAACACTTCCTATAATGATACCAATGGTATAATTCACAAACCCAGAACAAATATTCAAAAAAATGTATGTGGAACCACACAAGACCCTGAGCAGCTACAGCAATCTTGAGAAAGAACAACAAAGTTGGAGGAATCACACTAGTGATTCCTGGACTGGGCCAGGAATATTACATCTTACATCTTTAGTATGTATGTATCAGTTGTCAACTGATATCAAACTATACTACAAGGCCATAGTAATCAAAACATCATTGTACTGGCATAAAAATTGACATATAGATCGATGGAACAGAATAGAGAGCCCAGAAATAAATCCACACCTTTATAGACAATATTTGACAAGGGAGGCAAGATCATACAATGGGGTAAAGATAGTCTATTCAATAATTGTTGTTGGGAAAATTGGACAGATACATCCAAAAAAAGAGGAAATTAGACCACCTTCTTATATGATACACAAGAATAAACTCAAAATGGATTAAAGATATGTGTACAGACCCATTCATACATAAATTTTTAATAAATATATACAATACTGAAAAATGTATTTTCCTTATGATTTCCTTAATAACATTTTCTTTTCTCTTACTTTTTATTGTAAGAATGCAGTATATAGTACCTATAACATACAAAATATGTGTCAATCAATTGTTCATGTTATCATAAGGCTTCTGGTCAACATTAGGTTATTAGTAGTTAAGGTTTGGGGGAGTCAAAAGTTATACATGGACTTTTGACTGCACAGTGGGTTGTGATATTAATCCCTGTGTTTTTCCAAGGTCAAATCTAATTACTATCACAGGTTGCATTTATCATGTGCCAAGCTGGGTGCTAAGTAGCATTTTGCACACTGTGCAGACATGTGTGAACAGCCCTGAAATTGCCATCTTTCAAAAGATCTGTGTGTAAGACTGGTCCTTGACTAGCATCTGGGAACTTGGACCTGGGGGTGTTTCCAGTCAACAGTTAACTGATAAGAGTGTCTAGACTGTCTTGCCAACAATATAGTTTGTTCTGAACACCTGCTTTCCTCTGGGAGTCTTGACTTTTGGTATATGCTAGGCAAAGAATGCCTATTTGATCAGAACCCAATAAAAATCATGGACACTGAGTCTCCAAAGAGCTTTTCTGGTAGACAGCCCTTCACACACATTGCTACAACTCATTGCTAGAGGAATTGAGCATGCCCTGTGTGACTTCATGGGGAAAGGACTACAGTGGGGCCTTGACTTACGAGTTTTATTTGTTCCATGATGGAGCTCATAACTTAAAGTGAACAAGTGAGACGCGTGATGCTGGGCTGATGTTGTGGTGTTCACTGTGACGTTTGCTGTGCCAACTAGTGGTGGGGTATCTGAAGCTGGTTCGTAACCCGAAAAAAATCGGCCGAGAGATGGCTCGTATCTCGAAAAACTCATTAGTCGGGACACTCGTAAGTCAAGGCCCCACTGTATTGGGAACCTGTGTCTTGTTTCCTCCAGACTTTGTTCTATGAGCCTTTTCTCTGTGATGATCTTGTTTTGTCTCCTTTCACTGTAATAAATCATAGTCACGAGTATGACTAGAAGCTGAGGCTGTGAATCCTCTATGTAATTGGTAAACCTGGGGGTGGTCTTGGGGATCCCTGACACATACATAATCCAATTTTATTTTACAGCCTCTCTATAATTTAAGTATTAAAGATGAGGAATCAGAGGTTTGTAAAGACCAAGACAGTTGACTGATATTAGACATTTAACAAAGGGATATAATAAGAATTCAAATGTAGGTTTCTCTTGCTCTGAACCCCGGGCTCATGAACACACTGTACACCACCTGCCTGAGTTTCTGACCTTGTGCTTTGCTTCTGATTATAGTTGGTGTGGTGTGGTTATCACCACTTGGGCCATTGATGGCCCATTCCTAGCAGATCCCCCTTCCACCACCACTACCCCTCCCCCGCCAAATGTAAATTCGTAAGGGCATGGCCATATCTGTACTGTTGCCTCCCCAGTTCCTACCAGAGTGCCCTTGCAAAGATTAACTCAATATTTATTGAATAAATTAGTGAATGGATGTTTAATTTGTGTTTTCTATTTACTACTAAAAGAGCCCTGTGAAACAAGGCACCAGTTAGACTTAAGCCATTTTAAATTGGAGTTCAGCCAGCTCTGGCCGGGTAGCTCAGCTGGTCAGAGCGTTGTCCCAATACACCAAGGTTGCAGGTTCAATTTCTGGCCAGGGCACATATAGCAAGCAAGCAATGAATGCATAAATTAGCAGAACAACAAATTGATGTTTCTCTCTCTCTCTCTCTCTCAAATCAATAAATAAAAACTTTAAAAAACTGGGAGTTCAGAAGACTAAGAGATGAAATAATTTATCTCATGGCTGCATAGCCTGGCATCTTTAGGAATATAACTGAGCTACAATCCAGGTCTCCTCCCCCTCCCACACACTTCCCCCATTACTGTTGGTCCCTGTTCTGCTATTGTGATTAGAATGTTCAGAGACCTGCTAGCTTGCTGTTTGCCAGGGGCCTCTTAAGTACAGTTTGTTTATATAGTGGCATTTATGTCATCACTGAGTTGTTGCTAGGAAAGGTGCTCCTTGTATTCACTTAGACTCTTATAAAACGTGTCATTTTCACCACATGCAGCATATTACTCCAAAAACACCGTGAGGAGTATAAATAAAAACCACAGACGTCCTTAGACCCATGAGAAGCACTGATAGAGACTTATGAAACCAATACCAGCCCCATAACATTTCCTCAACCCGACATTCTAAAATCATAATATTTGTTTCAGTTTACATGAGTCAAGTTGCAAGATAGCAAATACACAAAATGCATCCAGTACAAACAAAATATTCAGAACTCAGCTGTTGAATTGGTGTGGGCCAAGCAACAGCCAACAGCAGTAAAATACATTCTTGGACAGCAAAAACATGTTGGAGAGCTCTTAGAATGCTTTGCAACAGGAATGAACTTCCAGTGGCCTTAGATGTAAGCATTAAGGTCTTCTGCGTGTTCAGTTCTACATTAAAAAAATCTAAACGTGTGTTTTCTAAACCATTCTTTGGTTCTTCCAACACAAATCACAAAGGGAAGGGGCTTTTGCCTCAGTGTATCTGCATGTGCACTTACATCAGAACAAAGTGGAGCTGAAAAGGAGGGGCCAGTTGGTAATATACTATCCAAACTTTCGAAATAATCTACTTCAGTGTTAGGAAACTCTGAAACACAGATGAGCACACATCGCAATCATTTGACTCAGGCCATCATTTAGGGTAGTAGTCACACCAGATTCTGTCTCAGCTCTGAATACCAGAAGTTTGGAACAGAGGGAATTGTCAATGGAGGAAAGCAAGAGAGGGGAGGGCTCATGCTACTTACAAACCACGTGCAGGAAGAGGACAGCTGTATCCGAGCCCAGGTTGTTCTCTGCATAGGCTGTCACCTGGAAGATCCCTGCGCTCTTGTACACATGCTTGATGCCATCCTCAATGGGGCTGAAGTTAGCATAGGACACCGCAATCCCATCCCCAAAGTCAAGCTGGATGTTGGTCCTTTGGAGATCGCCCTGCGAGAAGGAACAGCAATTAGCTTGAGCTCAATCACATGGTCCAGCTTGACTTAATCTCGTATGCTTTGCCTGTGTCTTCATCATCACCCTCTGAAAACCTAAAGTCTCCCCCTGGGGGGCCGAAACACTGTGAACACGATCAATAGACTCCTATCTGAGATCAACTGGGCACTGTGGGCAGGCGCCATGGACCTGTTGCTCCTGTGTGCCTGAGCTCCGTCAGGCTGGGTTAGTGTGACACTGGCAATAATAGAGAAGATAGAGACTCTAGGCAACTCTGGCTACCTCGCACATGGTTTAATGATTCTTTTCCTGTGGCATAGTAATACCAATAGCAATAAGAATAACAGCTAACAGTTTCTTTTCCATTCCAAACATTTAATTTCCTCACAGCTCCATATTGTAGAAAGTACTACTGTCACCGTTTTATAAATGGATTGCAGCTGGTAGTGGTAGAGCCAGGTTTTAAACCAGGCAGTCTGGTATCAATGCTAATGTTCTCAACCACCATGCTATCATCATAACTGTTCATATTTTTAGCAATTATTATTATGGTCTGAGCATTATGCTAATCATTTAGCACATATTATATAATACCACCTTCAAAATAACTCTATGAGGTAAGATGATTTATTTCCATTCTGTATATTAGCACTGCACACTGGCCAAGATTACATCTGTGCTCTGTTGACCTTGGATGTCCCTAAACCTAACGAAGCCCCCTCTTCCCTGAAGCACTTCCTGGCCCTCCCAGCTCACAGGTACCTCTGCCTGTGAAAAGGACAAGAGCCTTCTGGGTGCTGTCTGGTAATTGATACCAATGGTTCAGGTGAGTGGATCTTTGCCACCCCAAGTCCTAAAACCAATGCTCAGCTTCTGAGGGGCCAATGCTAAACCCCATCCTTCCTTTCCCTTCCTCTCCATATTAGGCCAACATTCTGGATAAATGCAATTGAGTCTGACCACAAAACAAGAATAATAGATGAAAAAGAACCGAATCTCTTTTCATATACAAAGATGGTTGATGGGATGGAAAGAGAAATGCATCGTTTCAGAATTATGAGCCAATCGTTCCACCCAGTGAGTGTGCATCCATCATACTTTCGCTTTCTGTCTCTTCCCCCATAGCAACTCAGATGTGAGAAAAATATTGATAGGTGCTCCCTTGCCCCACATACAATGTCAACTACCTTTGAGTTTATGAATATAAATTAAAGTGGAAATGAACTGGATGCAATTCAAATGGATAAGATCGTGGCTCTTCACATCCATTCAAGAGAAGGTTTTATAGCTCTGGTCCTGGAAACTCCCTAGTGAAATGCGATAATGACCTCCTCTGAATCTGTAAGTTTTTTAATTCTAGCACCCAGTGTGGGTGACAGCTGAAGAGTCTGTCAGCCAGGATAAAGAAACTTCACCATCCTGTCCAGGGTGGGCCTGACTTTAAAGGTTTCTAAAGTATTCACACTTCTGGAAAAACACACATAAAAGTCCTGACCTGCTTTGGTCTCTTTCCAAGATCTCAAGAGCACAGAGCAATTTGCATACAAATTTAGAGGGCTTTGTAAATCAGGCAAGCCTTCTCGCCCCCACCATCTCAGCGAGGAGTGCCTGAAAACCAACCTGGTTTGAGAAGAGATGAAATAGCTCATATAGGGAGCAAGAAGCAGGGAGCAGAGCTATTTCCATCCTGGAATGAATGAACTTAGTCTGATTTTACTGCCCAGATTACAGGAGACACTAAAAATGAACTAATGGAGCAGCTAGTTGATGGAAAAGCAACCAATATGAAATTTTTCATAAAGGTAAGTTGAAAGGATTTCAATAATCCGCCACTACCCTCACACTCATACTGTGGAGTCCCTTTGAAAGCCCCATGGGCTTTTTAATTAGGGGGTGAAGGGTTACAATGAAGTGAAAGAGGCTCCTGAAGGCAACGGATAAAATTTGAATTTCCTTCTTCTGGCAAAGTTTATAGTATATGGTCTTATGGTGATAAACATTCCTTCAGCAAAGCAGAGCCTAAAAAGGAACCTCAGAGAATATGTCCAGCTCTGCTCTGCGAGAGACAAGCAGCAAGACTGCAGGCTGAGCCCCTGTGGCTGGATGAAGGGAAGGAGGTCTCTAAACACCCAAGCCCTCTTTTGGTCCTTCTATCTTCTCCCAGAAATCTCAGCTTCTCAGCATTGACTTGCTTTCTTTTTTAAAAAACATCATGTGAAGAGACACATTGATTGGTTGCCTCCTGAAGGTGCCCCTGACTTGAGCCGGGATTGAATCTATAACCCAGGTATGTGCCCTTGATCTGAATCGAACCTGAGGCCATTTGGTTCAAGGGCTGATACTCTAACCACTGAGCAAACTGGCCAGGGCTGCATTGACTTTCATACAGGGCCCTGAATACAGGATTTATTTTTTCTCTTCCCTGTCAGAGAACAGGGAATGGTCTGCTTGTGAGTTATGACCTCAGAGACCCTGGCCAGCACCTACCTCCTCCATGAGGATGATGAAGGTTGCATTGTGCCCCTGCTCGGCCACCAGGCGTCCGTCAGTCGTCACCACATGGAGGCCCCGGGGGGCTTTTCCAGGGCACACCTGGGCCTTGGCGGTGTACTTCTCCCTTAGCCCATCTGTGCAGTTGTTGGACACAATTCGCCGGTACCTGAGGAGCATTGGCAATTGTCAGTGGTGTGGTTTGTGTTGTATGCGTGTGTGTTAGAAGGCGTAGAAGAGAGGCAAGACAGACATTGCACACAGCTCCTCCTCAAAACGGAGTCTCAAGGAAGACAGCCATTTAGGGAGCTAAATAAATGCTGAGGAGCCGCTATCGCTCCATCTCAGGAAGAGTAGCTCTTTAAACATTATTATCGATCCTACCTGGTGAGCCACAGATCGGATCAGTGTCTAAAGCAGCCAAGAAAAATCAATGTCTGACTCATACACAAGACAGGAGGAGGCAGACCCATTGGATTATAGAAGCAGGAAGATCAGGTGCTGATCTCTGTGAGGGAGAGACTTGTTTCTACTTCCCTGAGGCCACCCCCAGTTTCCCCTGTACCAGGAAGCAGCTAGAAGATGAGACTTCTGCCTCTGATTAATCAGGAAGCTTCTTCCTGTCTCCCCTTCACCACCAGGGCATCATTCCATTGCTTAACACCTAACAGTCCTTACTCTGGAGCCACTGGGATATTTTATGGGATATTTTCTCTTTGTTAATATTTCATTTCTTACCACAAATACCAGATGAGAAGCACAAATTTGAAACTCCTATTCAGCCCAATCGAGGTAAAATTATTTCAGAGAAGAAGTGAGCATGGGAAGACCTCCCACAAGGACTGTGACCTTCTAGGACAAGGACAAATTTGTGCATAGTGTTGCCATGTCATCTCTCTTGACTACAGACCCCAGCACCTGAAGTCAAGCTGAGAGTGTGCCCAGAGCCCTGACCTACATGATGGATTGTTTCTAGGTACATCACTCTCTCTAAATTGCATTAAAGCAACATTCTGGGAAAACCACATAAAATAAATGGACCATCATCATCATCATCATCATCATCACCACCATCACCATCACCATCACATTATGTCTTCTTTCATCCTGGATATCAGGAGTAACTAATAAATCCATCCATATTGCCTTCTTCTAGTGGCTTTGAAAGCAGATGAAAACAAACTCTTCTGTATGATATCGGTCCTCCATTATATCTGATACTAGTGGCCCGGTGCACAAAATTCGTGCAGTGGGGGGGCGTCCCTCAACCAGGCCTGCACCCTCTCCAAACTGGGACCCCTCAGGGGATGTGCAACTGCCAGTTTAGGCCCAATCCCTGTGAGTGTGGGATTGGGCCTAAATCGGCAGTCGGACATCCCTCTTGCAATCTGGAACCGCTGGCTCCTAACTGTTCACCTGCCTGCCTGCCTGATCATCTCTAACCACTCTGCATGCTGGCCTGTTTGCTCCCAACTTCCCCCCCCCCACCGGCCTTCTTGCCCCCAACTGCCGCCCCCTTGCAGGCCTGCTCACCCCCAACTGCCCCCCACCCCCACCGACCTGATCACTTCCAACTGCCCCCAACTGCAGGCCTGCTTGCCCCCAACTGCTCCCTCCTGCCAACCTGCTTGCCCCTAACTGGCACGCCCCTGCCGGCCTGCTCGCCTCCAACTGCCCCCCCCCCCCACCAGCCTGATCACCTCCAACTGCCCTCCCCTCCTGGCCTGATCGCCCCTAACCACCTCTGCCTTTGCCCTGCCACCATGGCTTTGTCTGGAAGGATGTCTGGAAGGTCTCTGGGAAGGTCTCCTGGTCTAAGTAGCATATTACTCTTTAATTAGTATAGATTTCTCCCTCCCCACCAATTGCTGAACTCCTAGCCATACTTTCCATCCAGAGATCTCATGAAGATGTTGGGCAAATGGTGTATATAGTTATTGTCTCAGATTGAATCACAATATTTCTAAGCCTAATCAAAACAATAGCTATAATCTGTCAAATGGCAAAAGGTATTGAAACTGGGTAATCAGAAATCTCTTCTGATGTTCCCAAAAAGCTACTCTCAGCTAAAGGTCTCCTCAGGCTTCCCCGGAAACCACATAAACAAACTATCTACATTCCATCCTGCTTCAACAGTGATGCTCCCTTTCATCCCAACTTAGAGAAACACAAAAACAGTGAGTGGAATTCCTTTGGTTGTTTTACTTACCCAGTGCTGTTAAGGTAGCTTTGACCAAGGCTGCAGTCCTTTGATGGAGATGCTGGATTGTACCAGAAAGCTGGGACACACTGGCTCTCTCCATGTCTCTCATAGCCATAGTCACTGTCCACAAAATGAATATTGCATAGTCGTGTAGATGCAAACATGTTTGAAACACACACACAAATAGAAATGCATCCCTATGTGCACCCAAAACTCTGTAACGCGTTCTTTCAAATACTCCTAGTGAGGGCAAATATTCATACAGAGAATACATTTTTAGATTTAGAAATAACCCCAAGTCTTATGGAGTCCAATGTAGAAAAATATAGTGGATTATCAAATGTGGATTCTAGGTTCAAAAAGTATGAAACTACATATGTGGCAGGGGCACTGGTTTGGGGTGAGTGTGAAGGATGCTTTATGCTTAAAAGCATGTTTTGGGTCACAGTGGAATTATTGAAATAATTAGATGACAACCAAGAAAATGGCTTTAAATGTCAAGGTTCATTTCTGTGTTAATATCCCATAGGTATTCTTGCCAAATTTCAGATTTTATTTTCTTTTTCCCTGCCAATTCTCTCTCAAGCACATATATACATTTGCATTCAGATATATCCATTCAAAATTTTCCCAACTAAATGTAACATAGGCTCCCTCTTGTCCTAAACAATAACAACAACAGAAAAACTATGTAGTTCTTTGACATGTTTTCATAAAAGCCTAGCCATAACAACACCAAGAAAGATCCCTGGCCAGTGTTGCTCAGTTGGTTAGGTGTCCTCCCACACACCTAAGTTGCAAGTTTGATTCCAGGTCAGGGCACATGCCTGGGTTGTGGGTTCCATCCCTGGTGCATAACATGAGGGAGACAGCTGGTTGATGTATTGCTCTCATATCCATGTTTCTCTGCCTCTCTCTCTCTCCCTTCCTCTCTCAAAAAACAAACAAACACACATCAAAAAAACAAAGAAAGTCAAGTATGATTACCTTCTCCTTTCCTTCCCATTTGAAAATGAGAAAGTAAATGCAGAGGAGGGCCCTATCTGAAATTTAAATGATATTTCCTTACTTCTTAGAGTTTCATAAGCTCCCAGACAAGTAATTGTCAGGGTCGAAAAAGAACAACAAAGTGTTATTGCTTGCAACCAACCAGAGGTCTTTGAGGGTGACTTTATTCGGCAGGAAAATTCATGCTTCTGAGTTAAGCATCCAAGGATTTCCTCAAACCCACACATTGATTAGAACAACCTGGACATTTGACTATTGATTCCCTGAGTGTTAATAAAACATAAAACAGCAAGAGAAATCATTCTCTCTGGACCCACTCCTCCTTTCTTCTTCTGCTCCCATATTCTTTGATCCAAGATTTAATTAAAATCCAATGAAATTACAGGCCAATCATCTATATGTGTAACTGGGATAGAAATGAAAGGGAGATAGGGATAAAAATTTAATTCTACACTCTTTATCACTCAATATGTGCCCTGTTCTCTGGAAGAAGTACAACAATCCCTCTCCTTAAGGGGTTTCCAGTCTTTTGGAGATAGGCATATAACCTGCCTCAAATCCAATGAAAGAACAGAACAACAAATATGAAGTAGAACACAGTGTAATACAGGATGAAGCAGTATAGTTAAGAAGTAACAACTGATTGATAACATTATATGAATTATCTCCCCAGTTTGACACCGCCCTACCTTCTTACCACCTTCCTCCACAACAAACTCCATCTGACCCTCAAGGCAACTTTCCAACCCTCTTTGTCTTTGTGTGTATTATACCCTGGTCTTGAAGTACTCTACTGTTTTCTGTGTTTGACACTTTCCTACAGATCCTTCCTTAGTATCTAGGGCAGATGAGACCATCCATGATTCCCATTCAAAATTTCTGTGGTCACAGCATGTTGGAAACATTGAGGCCATAAAAGAGCAGAGACCTCAGTTGGTTTTGGTTGCCAGTGTTGGTCTAAAACATTGAAGGTATTGAATAATATTTACTGGTGAATGGATACTTCAGTTACATTGAAAAAGGATTGCACTAAATTATGCTATTGCATTTGGACTCTGCAGGGAGAGTGTGAACCCACGGTTAATTTTCCAGTGTGTACCACAGAGAGCATCCCAAGTGCTCAACAGATGCCTGTGGCGTGAGCATGAGCTAGAGTCCTTCCAAATCACTATGTGGAAAGATAGAACTCAAGACCAGCCTGGGAGTTGACTCAGAGGAACTCAGTATTGCACCAGCTTATAATAGTTCCTGAGAACCAGTTTAAAATTTCAGGACTTTTCCCAGCTATTTAATGGCTAGTAATCAGTCATTATTAAAAATTAAATAATAAAAAATTTATTTAAATGTTATAGTTAAAAAGCAATAATAAAAATAATAAACTCTTCATTACCTTACTGCATTGTATTATTATTATATAATATATTGCATATAAAATGTTATTATATATTATTTATGCCCTTGAAGTTATTTACAGCTGAGTATTAATAGACTAGAAATACTATGCAATGCTACACATCTCTCCCGAAGTCTGCAGTCACTGACATCATGTTGGTGGCTTGAAACTGGCCATGGTGGAAATATTTACTACAATCAGCAAAGGCTACCAATCAGGGATTCTTTATTTATTTGTTCCCAAAGAGCTGGTGGTTAAATATTTACCAGCATACACTGGACGTCTGATTTCTAAGCATTGTTCATCTGTAGAAACATTTAGATTGCCGTGTGTTTGCATCCCTTCTAGAAAATTCCACCATTGCTTTATGAGACGAATCTGTTGAATGTCCTGCTAACCTTAAGAAGTTTCGTAATTTTGGAAGAAAGGGTGCTCTCCTAAGCAGCTTTGGGAGGGAGAGAAATGCCTTAATGCTCTTTGCTGAATGCGACCATCTTTAGCAGTTCTGTTCAGCTCTGTGACCTGTTAGCCACAGAGTAATTAAAAAGAGGGCATCAGGCATGCTTCTTTACCCCAAAGAGAAAAAGAACCTCATTAATATTTAATAACATTAATGGAAACATCACTGGCTGCCCCCAAACTGTGGACTTCTTCATTAACTTCTGCTAAATGTATATTAAAATCTCTCATACTGCCCCCCCCTCCATCCCAGCTCTGGAGTTCACATAATTTAGACAAACAAGCAGTTTCAGCGGCTGCTCCAGTTTCCTGGGGAAAAGGTGTTTTTCTGTTGAATTGTGAAGTCTGGAGTGACTGTGCTGGAAAGTTTGATTTGCCTCAGGGAAGTATGCTGCCACAGCTTCTGCAAACACACAAGCAGCTTCCTTCAAGAAATGTCACCTCTGTGTCTTTCTTTAGAGGGTTTAGAACTTCTTTAAAAGTTTAGCGGGGAACGTGTCCATTTCTAGGAACCTGTATGTCCAAATCTCATCCAGAGATCCAGGGAGGAGCCTTAGACAGTCTAAAGAAGAAATGACAGCTTCAGAAACCAAAAGGCCTCTGCATGTCAGAACAGGAAGGGACACTTGTATTCCCTGGGTCCAATCCCCTCCGTTGGTAGATTAGGAAGGAGGAGTAAAGAGAGGAGAAATGACTTGTTAGGGATTGTACATAACTGACAATGGCAGATGGAGATGATAATCGACTCTTGACCCCTGGTTCAGCATTAGTACAATCCCAAGGGGCACCCATTGCATCATCAGTAGAGGGCTCCTTGGTTCTCAGGAATGACAATGTCAGTCTCTTGGAGCCAGCCAAGAAGTCATCTGCTGGCCCAGCTCAGGGCTGTGCTACTCTCACCATGCACAGCCCCTCCTAGCCTCACAGACCCCCAGGTTCTCAATTCTCCCATTTGGCACTTGAGATTCCAAGATCAGTGTCCCACAGGTGTTTCTGTCTTATTTTAGGAGACAGCACAGCATGTGGGTTTGGGATCAAGCAGAGAGAAGTTTTCTGGTAGGCGCAGAGTGAACAGTCAACAAACAGAAACAACCTCAACAAAACAATGGGATAATAACATCATTATCATTTAGTTAAGGCATGAACCTAAATACAGCCATAAAGATAATTACATGCAGATCAGTTCAGAAACTGCTTGCAAAAAACAACAATCATGCCTCACATATTTCTGCTAATTCAACCCCATGCTCTCATCTGCCCTTATTCCTCTAGTCATCAAGAACACACACATATACCTGATTTCCCTAAAGTGCTGCCCATTTTTCTTGTACTTTCTCAGCAGGAAGTCTACACAGCTCCATCACCACCTCCTGCAGTAAACCTTCCATCATTATTCCAGTCCTCAGTGAACTCTCTATTCTGACCTATTCTAACACTTTCTGTGATAATGGAACTGCTTTATATCTATGGTAGCCATGGCCACATGTCACAATGGAGCACTTGAAATATGGCTAGTGCAAGTGGAGAACTGAATGTTTACTTTAACTTTAATATGAATAACCACATGTGACTAGTGGCTATTCTATTGGGCATCTCTGATCTGTGCCATAAAATTCAGCACCTATGCTGTTTATTATTTGCTGTTATGCCTTCTTTGAGTTCAACAACTCTGGTTTATACATTTTTTCTTTTTTTTTTACTTTTCAATCATGTCTTATCTATAGAAAAATATGCTTGATTATACTCTCTATGCAGAACACTAAAGGTTGAAAGAATTTCAGACATATCTGATTTATATGCTGACACACCTCAAATCTCTTCTGCTCTATCTTCTATATTAGCATTTGATAAACTAGCTCTGTGGATCTGGAAACTACTGAACAGGATAGACACTAAAACATACTAAGACTTAGGACTCTGGAATCATAACATTATTATTTTTAGTAAGTTACTTAACCTCTCTGTGTCTCCATTTCTTCATCAATAAAATACTTATAATAGCCAACTCTCATTCCAGCATTTGGGTGAGATCAACATAATCCACCTAAAGAACTTGGTGCATAGTAGGTGCTCAGCAAGAGTTATTGCTGAGTAAACAGTTGGCTGAGTGAGTAGGAAAAATGACCTCCAGGTGGAAGACCCTCCAGACCAACTGGTTTCTCATTGAACAAGAGTATTTGGGTCTCGCAGAAGGCAATTCATCCCTAAGAGTTGGCCTTTTATGTTACTTTTCTGATACCTGCTGGTCTCTGACAAATTTAAGTCTTAGGATTTGTTCCTGGCCCCTCACCAGTGCCAGGGTGGAGGTGGCTCTCTATGGTAAACATGAGGCTGGGAGATTTACAAGGCTATTAAGTAGAAACATTATTATTCATGCAAAATTCATACACGAATAAAACATGCTCTGTATGGAGGCTGAAAGTCAATGGTAGCCCACAAATAAACACTTCTGAGACTCTTTAAAACCTTCTCTCTTTGAGCAGAGGAGGGATGCAGGTGGGTAATGCCCTGCCTCTGTGAATTTAGGCTGCACTCTTTAACTTTTCTACCAAAACCAAGATATCTGATCATCCTGCCCAGTCTCCACCCCCAGACCCTACCTGATTAAAGTAGGTTACACCCTCTCCCTGCTCTCTCTGAGACCTGAAAGTTGCTTGAACCAATTGAATGGTGAAGATCTGCTTTGGCTCAGGGAAACAACTAGGTGGAATATGCATGATTGTCACTTATACTAACTGAGCTAGGAGTTTCCGGTTCCTTAGTTACTAAAACTTCCTGGTAGGAAGGACCACTGAGAGGGTGACAAGGCTATGAAATGGTTGTTATAAACTACTTTCCAGCATAAACATAGAAAAACTATATTTGATGGAAAAACTATATTTTTAACTGATAACTTTCCTCATTGAAATTGACTTAAAAACAAAAAGACAATTTTAAACACAGTCCCATTGTCCAAAACGTCACTATAAAAAACAGCAATTTCAGAAATCTGTCTATTCCATACTAAAAAAAAACAGTACAAAAATAATTTTTAGGCTATGCAATTCTTTTGCTATTTTTCTCAGATTCTGACCAGTGACTTGTCATCCAGTCTTGTGCATCTGCTTCTCCTAACTCACACTGGTTCTTCTATCTTCTTTTTAACATGAGGTATGCTTGGCTATAGAAAGACAAACATAGAATAACTTACCTATCCCCCACTCCCAAATTCTATAAAGTCTTCTTGAATACCATAAACCTATTACAATTCTAGCACCAGTGATCAAATATACTTCATTCATAACTGTTTTAGAGTTAATGGAACATTCTATGTTGAACCTCATCAACAGCAGTTAACCGAGGTCATTTGAAGATGAGTTTTAATTTTAGAATAATTAAACTTGGGGATCCTATTTATTCTGAAACAAGAAATCAGTCTAAAATAATTCAGACTTGCTAGATTTCTTGAGAAATAGCATGATGTAGAAGAGAGAGCATGGGATTTAGTTAGGCTTGCATTTGAACCCAGCTCTTTATCTCCTAGTTACAAGAGCTTGGTCAAGTAACTTACATTCCAGATATTCATTTTCTTCATAAAATGTCATATTAATGGTGCTGACATTACAGGGTGTTGGATCCAAGTGGCCCCTCTACCAATGAAAACATGAGAATCACAGAACACCTTGTAAGGACTCCCCTACCCCTTGCCACCTGCTACTTTACTTACAGATGCATTATGAGAATAGTTCCAAAGAAGGGTTCAAAACTATTTTAAGCTATGCCACCAATATTGGAATAAATGGATAACACTCAAAGGTACAAATTTGAAGATAGTGATTATTTGAATGTATAAGCTCTGGCTTACTTGTTAAAAATACTATGGCACCACTTAACCCTGGGGTACAATATTAACAATGGCAGCAGCAACAGATACCATATGGATGCATACACCATTAGGATAAATGTCTTTTCCACATTAATGATGTATATTAATTCATTTATTTCTCCCTAGGATCCAATGAGATCCATGTTCTGTACTTGTACTTCACAGCTGAGGAGGTGAAATCAAAGAGATTAAGATATTTTTTCCTAAGGTCAAAAACTATAAATATCAGAGTTGTGATTTTTTTTTCAGAATAGTAAATGTTAATGGGATTGCTGAAGGGAAAAATATTTATGTTACAATTCTTATTCTTTCTCAATTGTGAGTTTTGCCAACGATGAGTGAGGGACTAATGCAACTCACAGACACAGGCAAAAAAGGAGAAGGACATATGCAAAGACAGTGAGGCTGCACAGAGTGAGCCTGCAGAAGGACATAAAGAAGCCTGATACTCATATTCTGAATATTTAGGTTGACATCAATATGTCATGTGCAATAATTCTGAGTGACTTACTGTATACATTGCTATGACTATTTTTGCTGAATTGTAATTAATAATTGAAAATCATTCTTTCCAAGTGTGAAAATAAATTTTGTTTCCAAAGGATCAAACTTTCCACAGATAAAACATTGCCATTCAAATTTAAATTCCATTTAGCACAACCCATTTGAGTGATTCTCACTAAAGTCAAGCTTTCTTTTTCTCCTATTTATTAAATGTATTGGGGTGACATTGGTTAATCAAATTATGTCAGTTTCAGGTGTACAAATTTATAACACATCATCTATATATTGTATCGGGGTTCACCATCCCAAGTCAAGTCTCCTTCCATCACCATTTATTCCCCTTTAAGCTTTCCAATGCATAAGTTCAGGAATGAAGAGAAGGTAGGAAGCAGTCAAAGTCATCTGTCTGGCTTACAGTTACCAGCTACAGTCATAGTTACACTTGAAAACAACTATGGCTTCCAATACAAATTACTGTTAAGAAACAGGTTGGATGAAATAGGATGAAATAGGGATGAAGCTGCTGGCTGTGCAGGACCAGCCATTCTGTGCCCAATTGAATTTATGTCTGTTATTTAACACTAGAAAAGTTCCAAAGCAATTGTCATTATCTTGCCCCTTCCATGTATATAAACTCGAACCTGAGCCCTTAGCTTTGTCTTTTAATATGGGATGGCTTAATAAAACATCTAAACTGAACTTTAGCTTTTGACTATAATGTGAAGGAAGCATTCATCCAGCTGGGATCAGAGTAATACTTGCCCATTCCCAGAAATGGGAAGATTTTGACTCTCCTAAAATGAACAACATTCAGAAACATGGTCCTATTATTTATTGCTTATATCACCTAGGCGCTGAGGGTGCAACAATGAAGAAAATCTAAAACCCCTACACTCATGGCACTTACATTCTACTGGGGAAGATAGGCAATAATAAAGCCATCACAGAGCATGATCACTCCAAATGGCAATTAATACTAAGAAGACAATAATCATGCTGATATTCTAGAGCAGTGATGGCGAACCTTCTGAGCTCGGTGTGTCAGCATTTTGAAACACCCTAACTGAACTCTGGTGCCATGTCACATATAGAAATTTTTTGATATTTGCAACCATAGTAAAACAAAGATTTATATTTTTGATATTTATTTTATATATTGAAATGCCATTTAACAAAGAAAAATCAACCAAAAAAATGAGTTCACGTGTCACCTCTGACACGCGTGTCATAGGTTCGCCATCACTGTTCTAGAGAGTACCCAGGTGTAGGTAAGATCATATAGCTTCAAAAGGCATTTCTGAGGAGATGATAATTTTACTGAGACATGAGTGACCCAAAAATGCCAACTATGTTGAAATTTGGAAGAAATCCTTGCACATGCTATTTTTTTCTGGTAGAAATAACCCTGGATTAATTCAGGTACAAGAGATGGTAGTGTGGCTATAAACAGTAAACAAGGGAAGAATAGTAAAACATTAAGGCACAATGATAATAGCAGGCCAAATTACATACAACAAAGCAAGCCAAGGAAAAACATTGGATTGTATTTTAAGGGTGAAGGGAAGCTGTTCTCAGCACAGGAGTGATAAGACCTGATTTTGGTTTTTAAAGTATAATATGGTTGCTGCGAGGAGGATAGAGTTTAGGGTGCATGGTGAAACTAGAGAAGGAATTAGTAGGCTGTTTGAAGAATTCACTCAGCAGAAGATATGGGGTAAAGGTGCTTTGAGTTAGAAAGTATTTTGGAAGTAGAGGCTTGCAAGGACTTGCAGATGTTTGGTCGAGAGAAAGGGGAAAAATCAAGCTCTCCTGGGATTTTGACTAAAGTAACTGAATAGATGTCTGTGTGTTTTATTGAGGCTGGAAAAACTGGACTGGGGTGGAGATTCAAGATGAATTGAAAAACTGCTTCCAACAGTGATAGTTCAGGAAGAGTTCTGCTTTGGCCACAAATAAATTTAAGGGGAGATGGATGTTGAGCAGATGGATGAACACAAATGTCTCCATGCTGGAGGAGAGGGAGGCCTGAGCTGAAGGTAAATACTTGGAAATTCGTGAGTCTAATAGGTTAGGTTTCACAGTGTCCTTTGTGGTTGTCAGTGGAGGGAGGAAAGACAGAAATGATGATGAGAGTTCAAATGGAAGAGTGCAATTTCAGCAAACTTGTCTGAAGGTTACTGTCCAAGGCGGTAGCTCTCTGTACTCTGTCAGTGCCCAGCCCAGCCTCTCTGGTACTTTCCAGTGCAGCTACTCCCTGAAGATAAGTCCCCTTGGACACGCTTCTCTGTGAAAATGCCTCCTTGTGTCCCTCTTCCAGGGACGCAAACTTCCCATCGGCCCCAGGAACTGGGGTAGGTGGGCCTACAGGCCAGTAGTTCCTCCCCTAACTCATCTTCCTTCTCTCCCCCCAAACAAGTAAACATCTTGTTGAAAATGGCATTGAGAGGCCAAGGGACTCACCACTCAAAGTCCCAGTCGGCACAGACACAGGGTTCTGAGACCACCGTCCCCGAGGAGTCTCGGCCCAGGGCACACTGAGCTCCTGGCTTGCGTTTCTTGAATATTTTCCTTTCTCCCATGACACAAGGTTCCCCCTTAGAAAGAAAGTCCACAGTGAGAAAGGCAGAGACACACAAAAAAGATGAAGTAAAACAGCTTCTCAACAGGAAGCATTAGGCTTTTCATTCTCTTTTCGTCTCATTCCCAGTAACAGTTTGGGAGTTTCAAGGATAAAAGGGCTGCTCTTTTACTATCATACAGAAGGAAAACTATGCAAGGCTGGCCTATCACTATCCCTCCTCCCAACTTAGCCAGTGATGTTTACTCCATCCTGTTTCTCCTCCATCTCCATAGGGAATTCCAAGACTCCCACCATCCTTACAGACACCCCAATTGCCCAAATGGTTTCAGCAGAAACTCTAGTGGAAAGGATTCCACTTCTGGCATATTTTTCACATCATCTTCAGAGTTAAACTGAAGATCCCTCTCTATGATAAACAACACTGCCCAAGTCTTTATTCCTAGCCAAGGGCAAAAAGAACAGAAGTTAGTGCAAATTACAAGGATCCAACAATTCTGAAGAACACAGATGCCTGATTATGCTGTGTATCAATAAACATCTGCTATTGGTAGAGACTTTCACTCCCACCCCTCACCCTTTCTTAGTGGTCCTGTTCCTGATGCTCTTGGGCCCTTACTCCAAGCTAGCCTGAGAAATGCTCCTCCCCTCAATAGGGAGGTATAATGATTGAACCTATGGAGGGTCAGTCTCCTACCTGTCTGAGCTTATTTCTCGATGGGTAGAGCTAAAAACCCAGGTTATCACTGCTCCCTATCACAGTGATCCCAGGGTGCAAAATTGTCCCCAATACTATCTAACTCTACTGAACCTGGATATATGGGCTTCACCCCTTCCCCTAAATCCACCATTATCCTCAGAGGCCCCACTTCAATAGAAAGGGCCATATAGGAATAACAGGACTCTTAGTAGCTCTTCTTGCTTGTGGTATACCTGATTGAGCAGGTGCCAGGTCTGGTAGTCTTCCTTGGTGCAGCGCCGGCTGAAGATAGATTTGTAGTCCACTTTCACCAACTGCCACTCAGAGCGAAGGCTGAAGTGGCCAAAAACTCTGTGTTTAGGGAAGGGATGGGAAAGACAAGCAGAGAAAGCCTTGAAGTCAGTCACAAATGCACAAAGACTGGGGGGATCAAAGACTGAATTGCACCCTGGCCTTCACTGGTTCTTTCAAAGTATGTTCTTTGAAGGCCATCGAGTAGAAGTCTACTGTATACACAACACCAGTGAAATGCATTCACAGTGGGTTTAAATAACCAATCATTTTTTAATTGAAAAAGTAATATCTATGCCTTATAGTAAAGAATTAAAATATAGAAAAGTACAGAGAAGGAAAAATTCCAAGTCCAAAATTCTCCACCAAGATAGAACTGCTGGTCATTTTTTGACATTCAGCCTTGTATGTCTTTAATTCCAAGCAATGGTATTTTCTTTACTGATGTCCACTGACAAGGGCTGTTTCCTCATCTGTAAAGTAGATTGTGTATGTTGGAGTGGGAGGTGGGTTAGCTAATCAAAAGTATGACCTTGCCAATTCCAAAATTTCAACTGAGTATAAGGATATTTATTTGAAATTCCCATTGCTTAATTTATATGAATACCATCCTCCTCCTCCCTTCCGTGAAAAATCACAGGAGTCTCATAAAAGAAACTCATATTTATGTATAGTAAAATAGCACACCATATGAGTAGATAATCCACACTGACCTTTTCAAAGCTCAGCAGTTGGTAGCCCTATAAATATGAATAATCAATCGTTTCTAGAAAAATAGATTGATCATCCATACTCCACTCAGGTGGTATATCTTGTAATTACAATGCAAGGCATCCATCACAGTGATGTAAAGGGGAGACCAATATGCCAGGAACTTAAATCAACTGAAATCTTTCAAGGAATTGGATGACTTCCATTTCATTAAGACTTACTCGTGCTCCCAGCCCTGGATTTGTATCTCCCCAAGTTCAGGTATTCTGATAGTGACACTGAGAGACTAACTCTCCTCAAGGGACATGTCCTTCTGGCCCCTGAAACACAAGGATGCTTTGGGAGGGGTAGGAGCTGATTAAGATTGCAAAATAGAGAAAGAAATAGAATTGCTGTTTATATCAAACAACTTAAAATACACTTTAAGAAATGACTTATAGTGATCTAATGGTTCAATATTAAATAAAAGTTTTAGAGCTTTGTCTAAAAGAAAATTAGACTTTGAGGGGAGACTGAGGGTCTCCTTTAGTAAAACTGTATGATCTTTGTATGAGTCTTAGCTCAGCCCTGGGAAGTGGAAGCCATGGGGCTAAATATCCTGGGTTGTGAGGCCCATATTTTGTGGAGCAGAGTGAACTTAATTTAAGTATCTTCCTTGGTCCTCTCAGTTCTCTTAGATTCTTGTTATATTTAGTGGTCTTCTAATAATCCAATACATCCATGTCAAGTCTCAACTAAGGTATTTTCACCTTATTAGCTCTCACTCACTTCATGGAGAGATCATGAGTCAGTCCATTTTAAATTTTAACAAAACAGTTAACTCATCAAAAGTGTATACTTATTTGAAGAGAGGAGAGTTAAGCTGAAAGCTCATTGGGGAAAAGAAAAAAAAAAACAAGAGTGGAAGGAGACTTTAATGAATGTCTCTTCCCTCTCTATCCAGTCTATTCCTGCCATATTCAAATGCCACCTCCCCTGTAAGTCATCCCTGATTGGAGGACTCTGAGTAGCAGGTTATCAGTGATGCTAAACATTCTGCCTACTCCAAATAGTTTACAGTTATTTCATGGATCATAAACTACATCTGTCAGATTAATTCCAGCCCTTTCTATGAAAGGATTTCTAGACAGACAGAAGAGGGAAATATGAGGCATATGATTTACCTATCAGCAAGGCACCTGGCATGGTCTGCCACAGCACTCTTGAAAAAAAGATGAAAAAATATGAGCCAGGTGCTAGTAAAATTATGTGGCTGAACAGTACCTAATTAAGGCATTAAAATCAACCACGAAGGAGGGTGTGAGTAGTCAGCTGCAAGGTTATGCTGTCTGCACCTTCTTGTTCTTCATTTTTATTAATGACTTGAAGACATGAAAATAATGGTCATCGTTGGAAATCACATTTTCGGATGACACAAAGCTGGAAGAAACAGTCAGTACACTTGATGGCAGAATCAGGACCCAAAAAGCTCTTGACAGAATGAGAGACAGGCTGAATTTAATAGCATGTGACACAACAGGATGAAATGTCAAGTTTTCCCTTTGTCAACTACATAAGTATTATATAGATGAAATGGGGCTCGGTGAAACTCAGCTTAAATAATAATAGTGATGATAATAATAACAACAATAATAATGAAAGCTTAAGAGTTTTCATGTATAATGAGATTAATATAACTACACATTTCAGAGAGACTAAAATATTTAAGGTGATCTGAGAATGCATTAATTAATACAAAATTATGTATATTATCTAGAGCAAAAGTGGAAATATCCTGGTCTATGCTACATTACACTAGATCACAGAGAAAATTTGTAGTTAGTTTTGGATGTCATCATTCAAGAATGATATAAACTATGTACCTCAATGTGCAGTACATGTATAAGCTTTGGTGGTAATAGTGGAATTTGAATCTCTTGAAATATTAAGTAAAATATGTGTTCATTGGCATATGTGTTTATATGTAGAGAAAGTACATATATTTTATCAGATTTTCAAAGGGGTTCACAGTTCCCAATGTTTAAGAACCACTGAAAAGGAGAGTGATCAAGATTGAGTACTGAAATGAATAGTGGCTCCCTAAGAGATTTGACCTGTAACCTTTAATGAGACCTTATTGGAAAAAGGTCTTTGATTTACAAGTTAAAGATCTCCAGTTGAACTTATCCTGGATTATCAGGATTAGCCTGAAGTCCAATATGACCCAGCAACCCTTCTTCTGGGTATCTAACCAAAAAACTTGAAAATATTTATTTGTAAATATATATATATATATATATATATATATATATATATATATATATATATATATATATATTCATTGCAGCATTATGCACTGTGGCTGAGACATGAAAACAAAGTGTCCCTCTACAACTAATTGGATAAAGAAGATGAGGTACATATATTATATGCAATACTGCTCAGTATGAGAAAAGATGAAATACTGTCATTTGTAACAACTTAGATGGATCTTGAGAATATCATGCTGAGCAAAATAAGTCAGATTGGAAAAAGTCAAGGACCATGTGATTTCACTCACATATAAAACTGAAAGCAATAAATGAACAAACAAAACTCATAGACATGAATAATAGTATCATGACTACCAGAGGGAAAGAGAGGTAGGAAAGAATCAGTAGAGGGCAAAGGGGATCAAATATAAGGTGAAGGAAGTAAAACTGACATTGAATAGTGAACACACAGCATGATATACAGATGATATATTATAGATTGTATACTTGAAACCTTATACTCTGATAATCTTATTAGCCAATGTCACCCCAATACATTTTATTAAAAATAAAAAAATCCAAAGAAGAGATACATGGAGAGAGGAGAAGGCCATGTTCAGACAAAGGCAAAGATTAGATTTCTGAGGCCACAAGTCAAGAAACAGCTAGAGCCAACAGGAAATGGAATAGCATAGAACAAGTGATCCCTAGTACACTAACGTGAGTGCAGTCCTGCTGCCAATTTAACCTTGGGCTCTGGCCTCCGGAACTGTGAGCGAATACATTGCCGTTCTTTTATCCACACAATTTATGGAAATTTGTTACAGCAACCTCAAGAAATTAATACCGATGGCTATATAATTCGAGAGCACTTTTAATCTATGAATCTATTATCTATCTATCTATCTATCTATCTATCTATCTATCTATCTATCTAGAAGTGATGTAAAAGCTATGGCTGGTTTACCTGGAGATAACTTAGGAAGGGGCAGGAGAGAGAGTCCAATAAGTAGCCATTCTAGGGAGATCTCTTGAGTATTAAAAAATAACAAAACATGAAAAGGTAAAAGTTTAAAAAATATGAGAGGTCTTTCTAATAGATAAAGTTAGTCCACAGAGGAAAGGAATGCTCAAGCATTAGTAAGCTTAGAACTTCAAGTTCAGGCTTAACCACTTCCCAGGGCTCTTGTTGCAAAGAATATACTAGTAAGCATCATTCAGGCACATAGCCTAATTGACCCTGAGCCTCTAAGGATGTTCATGATCTGTTTATGATCTCAGAGTGCTCATTTCAGGACTGAACACAGAAATCGGTCCCCAGTCAGGACTTGTAGACTAATTCAGGTTCTTCTCTTCTGTAATGTTGGCAGGTGCATTATTTTCATCTATATTTCTTTGGCTTCTATCCCAGATTTTCTTACATTGTGCATCCCAGGTCCTTCCCCAAACTATAAATTGATACACTAATATTTTCACTTAGGAGTGTGCTAATCTCCTTGCCGTGTGGTCTCTGCAACATGCCAGATGCAAAATATTAAACATTTTATGTTAGGTCTATCAGTTTAGTTCATTTTCTCATTGGATCCAACTAAGATCAGTGGGATAAAAACCCTTAGCAACTTTCAGACATTAATGTACTTCCCCTGTTTCCATCCATTATTAGTTAGTTCTAGGAAGAAAAGGTTTATTATGGGGCCCCTCCTGTGGGGCGTAAGTGACTCTGACACAGGGTATCTCTTTTGCATAGTTCTGGCTTCCCTAACTCTGCTCAATCCTGCCTCTATCCATTTCTCGCCTGATTAGAGGTCATGGAAACTGAGAAAATGACAGAAACATAGCACACTAAGGAGGAGATAAAATAAGGACTAATTTAAAGTCAACCATTTTTCATTCCTTTTCATAACTACCCTTAGAACAGAAGTTAAAATCCTTGCCAGGGTCTGTGGAAGTGAGCACTCAGCAAAGAAATTAGAGTGACACCCTAACCGGTTTGGCTCAGTGGATAGAGCATCGGCCTGCGGACTCAAGGGTCCCAGGTTCGATTCTGGTCAAGGGCATGTACCTTGGTTGCAGGCACATCCCCAGTAGGGGGTGTGCAGGAGGCAGCTGATGGATGTTTCTCTCTAATCAATGTTTCTAACTCTCTCTCCCCCTCCCTTCCTCTCTGTAAAAAATCAATAAAATATATTTTTTAAAAAAGAAATTAGGGTGACCATCATAGGAACCCTTGTCCATCACTTTGGGGTGATAAGCATTGACAAGGTCCACTTAATTCTAGATTAGAAAAAGAGAAATCCCAGACATTTTCTAATTAAAAATAAGGAAAATAAATATCCCATATAAAAGTTTCTCATCCTATGAAAATGTTCTTCTAAAGCTAGTGGAACTCACCCCACTTGCAATACCTTTGGGGGGATGACTCATATATCAACTGAATATGAAAATCCAAGAAATGGGCAGGGCAGAGGAACCAAAGACATGGGAAATCTCTAATAGGATAATGTGATTCCCAAGTTAGGTGCTATTTCTTTCAGAAAGTCTTCTGTGACTGTTGTGACAACACTGAGCTCTATTTCCTCAGAAGCTCAAATGCTCCTGCTATCTCTAGCCCAGAGGTTCCCCACTGTTTGCATGAGAGTCACCTAAAACAGTGGTCAGCAAAATACCACATGCTGGCGTGCACATACAGTGCGATTGAAATTTCGTGGCCCATGCGCAGAAGTCGGTATTTTGTGGAAGAGCCACACTCAAGGGGCCAAAGAGACCCATGTGGCTCGCGAGCCGCAGTTTGCCGACCACTGACCTAGAAGGTTTGTGAAACAAGTTTTCTCATCCCTCAGATTTTCAGAATAGTATTTTATGTGCCTGGTTATTCATAATTCTAAGTCCCCAGGTAATGTTGATATCTCTGGTGCCAGGACTACCCTTTGGGAAATACTGCTCTAGACAACTTATTGATAATTTCTTTATTTTTAAATATTTTTATTGATTTTTTAGAGAGAAAGGAATGGAGGGGAGAGAGAGAGAGAGAGAGAAGAAACAGATTGGCTGCCTCATGCACTCCCCCTACTGGGGATTGAGCACACAACCCAGGCATATGCCCTGATCAGGAATCAAACTGGTGACTTATTGGTGCATGGGATGATACTCAATCCACTGAATCACACCTGCTTGGCGGTGATTTCTTAATGTTTTTGTTTCGTTGGTCAAATTTTTGTCAACCAATTAGAAAGCTCCTAAGGCTGAGAAGGATCCTTGTATTTCTTTGTATTCCCTAGAGCCTTTCAACAGTAGTTGCTTGACCAAAAGTGGTTAATTGATTATTGATCATTGATGGAAGAAGGCAATTCTTAGCATAGCCAAATTCACTTTCATCCATAGTCCCATTACTTTGCAGTTACCAAAAAAAAAAATACAGTTTTGAACTCTTCATTCAGAAATACATTCCTAGTCCCTCTTCTTATCTCAAAGTGTAAGTATACAAGTAGGCAAAAGTGGATTTACAGTTGTGAGTACAAGGAACACAGTTGATTTTTACATTATTATTAATTAATTAATGTATTATGTAAACCTACTTTTGCCCACCCCTGTATTTTTTTATCCTTACCCAAGGATATGTTTTTTAAATTGACTTTGGAAAGAGACAGAAAGAGAAACATCAATGTAAGAGAAACATCGATGTGAGAGAGAAGCATCAATTGATTGTCTCCTGTACATGCCCCAACCGGGGATAAATCTGCAACCATTTGATCTACAAGTTGACATTCTAACCAACTGAGCCACCAGGCTGGGGTCCACCCTGTAATTTTGTCAACATAATCAAAACTGTATAATGTGAAAATATGTTTGTGAAAATCTTGAGAATCTCAATGTTCATTACCATCACCATCATTCTTATTACCGGAAACTTCAGGACTCAACCCAAGGCCCTGCTCAGCTAGGGCTTTCAATAAGTTTGTTTTCAAATTCTTTTTGCAACATACTAACTTCAAACTCAGGGATTTCTTTGTTGAGCACACTAGCGTGCCTGTGTGTGTGTGTGTGTGTGTGTGTGTGTGTGTGTGTGACATCTAGAAGGGTGGAGAAAGTACATACCTCATACAGAAGTAGAGATGAGTGTTTATAAAAAGGTAGCCTACCCGTTAGTGTTCCTGAAGAAGTTTCTCCCAATCACAGGACAAAACAAATGAATTCTCTAAGCCATTTCTCACTATATTGATTTTTAGGAAAAAAATCAATTAAAATTTGTTATTTCTGGTTTTTCTTTTTACCTTGCAACCTAGATTTTTTCATGAGATATTTGTGCTCTACTGAAGATTCATCTTCTTGCACTCTATAAACCTAAGAGAGTCTCTTTCTCTCTCTTTTAACTCCTCTGGTGCTAGTGTGAACCTTGCCACAGAGTGTCATCCTAGACCCATGGTCGGCAAACTGTGGCTCGCGAGCCACATGTGGCTCTTTGGCCCCTTAAGTGTGGCTCTTCCTAAGCCTTAGGAGTACCCTAATTAAGTTAATAACAATGTACCTACCTATATAGTTTAAGTTTAAAAAATTTGGCTCTCAAAAGAAATTTCAATAGCTGTACTGTTGATATTTGGCTCGGTTGACTAATGAGTTTACCGACCACTGTCCTAGACCCATGTGCTATTGTTTAACTTTTAACATATAGAGGGTCTGGGCATGCTAGCAAGAGTGCTAGGCAAGGATATAGACTTATATTTTTCTACGCCTCATCTGCCACTAAATTAGCAATTGACCTTGAGCAAATGACTTCATCTTTCAAGCTTCCTTACAGAAGATGATTTTTAATCCATGACATATATACTCAACAGATGGGATGCAGAAATAGTCTAGACAAAACACAGCCCTTTCAGGACAATTTCCAAGAGTTTATTTTCTTTCAATCCCTATGTCAACTTCCAGGTGTACAAGCTATCTATCTCCTGGTGACCCTATACAGAAAGGATTTATCTAGAGTCATTCATCTTTGTCTCCACTGGAACTTCTTTCATATAACAGATGCTCAATAAATAGTTCTGGGTTGATTAATGGATGGAATTAATGTATCAAATCATTCACTTCTTCCAAAATTGGGGTAATAGCTTTATCTGCCCTTATTTCTGGGCCAAAGAACATGGCTGTGTTGTGTGTCCTTTGGGGTTCAGAAGGACAAAAACAATGTCAGGGAGAAAATAGCAGCATCTTCACTTTTCCTGGTTATCTTGGACTGTGCTAGGCTTTCCACAAACAACTGTGATTTGCTGGGACCCTAAATAATACAGCTTCCCTAGTCCACCATCCAGACCTCAGTTAGCCTTGTGGAGAGGGGAGTGATTAATTTGAGGGAGGAAGCTGGTTTGTAAAAATAAAAGATTTCATTAGAATTCCACACAGACAGAGGGTTACCTACTCATTAATTAACTGATTTCAAAAGGGATCTTAGTATATAATTGCTATAATTTAGGTGGAAACAATGCCACACTAAATGTAATTATAGGAGTAGGCTCTGTAAAGATGTTTTTCTCTTTACCAGAGAGCAATTCTGGGTCAGCTGATTCTCTTCTGCATAGTAATCTCGCTCTTTTTTCCATCTCTAATTACACCAACTTTTATCAAATAGGTATCAAAGCTGAGAGAAGTTTCAAGGAGAGAGTGGTTGACCACATCCTTCAGAGAGGAAAAGGAGAGGATTCATTACCAGGAAGCCACTAGAAATGGGCAAAAGAAGATAAAACAGTGCCTACAGTACGACAAGGAGGGCTTCACTGCAGACTGACTTGTGTGGGAGCATCTGAATGAACTCAACTAGGAAAATGTTGTATTGTCATGGACCTGCCACAGGACCTATCTCTTCCCCTTATTGTCCTCCATGATGATGAAGGTTATATAAAAGCCTTCTAAATAAAGCTCGCTAATAGTATTCAAATCCAAAATCATTCTACTTTTCAACTGCTTGTTCTATTAGTTTTCCCTTGAGTCCTTTTTAAAATATTCCCATGAAAGTCTAGTTCTCTAGACTTTAAAGGTTATCAGAATATTTCCCTAAGATAATGCAAATCTTCCATTTTCTCCTTGTGTTTTGTTTATAGGGTTTTGTATTATGTAACCACAACACTATACGCTTTGAGGTAATTCTATCTTCTTGATTTATTCTTTTTAATTTCAATTTTTAAATGCTAACTTCTCTGTTATGCCCTCCGTGATCGTTTTTCCTCCTCAGTTCTTTTCCTTCCTCCCTGACTCTATTGGATAGATGAATTATCAGAATAACGTAGACGATGAAGAATCCTGGTCCCTGGAGAAATGATCCTGCTCCCCACTCCCCATCCCCAGGGACAGCTTAGCTGTTCTCATTGCATATATATATATATATATATATATATATATATATATATATATACACACACACACACACACACACACACACATGCTAGGATGATGGAGTCTAAGCTGGGCTTTCCTGGTGGCCAGCAAGCTGGAGGGCAAGCACAGACCTTCAATTTATGAATGAGGGAGAACCCCTGTGAGTGTCAGGGAAGAAAATAAATTCTCCCATTGGTCCAGGTATTGCCTCCATATTGGCATGTAGATAAATGTGCCCCAAATCAAATGCTCTGCAATCACTCAGTCCGGTCACATGCAATCTCCTCCATTGACACACCGGATTTATTTCTCATTCCTCTAAGTAAACAGTTAAATCTGCTGTGGGTTCCAGTGAGTCACACACCATCTTCTACGCCACCTCCATCCAGGGCTCAGAATTAGCCATTGCTAGGAAACGGCATGTCTCAACTCAATCCTTTCCCTCAGCCTCAATTCCTTTCACAGGCTGCATGTCATTAATTTGAGAGCAAATTATTAGAAACCCAGAAAACAGTCTGTAATGCCTGCAGATTTATGATGAAGTCATTCCACGAAAGGTCACGGGCAACCTTGCTATAATTAAATATTTCATTAATTTTTAAAATACACAATAACTTATAAATGCAGCATAAATGAACCAGATGACCTTGAAGAAATTAGTTAGAGCACTGCTTCATCAGAAGCCACTACCTAGCAATTTTCTTAATTCTTCTTCTATGAGTGGGACTTGTGTCCACTTTTCATTCTTGTCTTGGATAGGGTTCCAGCAGCCTGTTTATTTGCAGTGATTTAGTATGAATTCACTGGGAACATTAGGTAGCACTGAAAGGGATAGTGGGTAGGCAAGACTCTCCTTTCCTTTAGGTGACAACCTCAAAAGTGTGTAAGTGTGACCCACACAGTCACCCTCTGGGACACAGCCCCTCTATTTCATTAACTGGGTGATACTTTTTTTTTCATGTGAACATTTTGATAAATAGTTTCTCTTTTCTCATTATAAAAAATGCATTCTCATTACAAAAATTTTGAAAACTTTAAAAATCTATACATGAGAAAATTGAAACCCCCCTGGAGGCAACCACTTATAATATTCTGTGATATTCCTTTCCATTCATTGAAAGTACTGTTCTTTCTCAGGCAAGGCAAGCAACTATCTGAAGCTACAGCCGGGGTTCGAATCTTTGGAACTTAGAGAAACCCTGAGGCTTATGGTAGTGTCTTCCCTGTTTGGCTCAGTGGACAGAGAGTCAGCCTGTGGACTGAAGGGTCCTAGGTTCAATTTCGGTCAAGGGCACATGCCTGGGTTGCGGGCTTGATCCCCCAGTAGAGGGCGTGCAGAAGGCAGCCCATTAATGATTCTCTCTCATCACTGATGTTTCTATCTCTCTCTCCCTCTCCCTTCCTCTCTGAAATCAATAAAAAATAATTTTAAAAAAGCCTCAGAATTGGATTGTAGAACAGATGCCATGCACACTAGAACTGAAATGAGCCTCATACAAAACTGATATTCCTCCTATAAGGTGAGGAAGAGGATTTATAACAAACATCCCATCAGCAGAGATCTGGTTGGTGCCGGAGTCCAGCTCCTAGAACACTGAGGATCGTGCCTACCTTGTAGCAGACACTCAATACATACTGTTGAATGAAGATAGAATAATGTTTTTGAGAGGAGGAACTTGAAACAGGTGGACCCCCGAGTCCTTTTTAAAACATTCCTTTGAAAGTCCTGTTCTCTTAGAAAGGCTTCCCACGCCTCCTCTTGCCTCTTCCTTGCATAAGCCCTCCTTTCTGCTCCCACGGGAGAAGCTGCTGAGGACAGATGTTAATTCAAAGGTTAGCCGTCAGCGGCCAGCAACCGTAGGTCTCCAGAAATCCAGGCCACATTCCGGGCTACTGGTGTGCATCCATGCCGTCCGATTGTTTTCCCATTAGGGTGCAGATGGGCTTAGTGGTAAAGGAGGTCAGCAGCTAGAGGGGAAGGAAGTGCATTGAACGAAAGTGAGACATGAGCTAGACCTTAACAGAAAGAGGCAGGGGACCAATAGCAAGGAATCCGGCAAGCAGAGCCTGTGTTAGTTACATGATACGATGATCAGTGAGATGGTGGGATGAGGCAGGGAGGAAAAGGCATCAGAGAAGAGGAGAGGGGACTGGAACGCATTGGAATGGAACAGGCAAGAGAAAGAAAGCTGACTTTTAAAAATTAAATAAATCATCCTACGCCCAAACAACTTTGATTCTTTTCTCCACACTTTATAAGCTCTGTGAACGGGTTTGAAAGCTTCAATAACAGAAGGTTAGAAGCTGTGGTCTGTGAACCTGTGAGAGATGAGTTGGGTGATAAGGAGACCCTAAGAGATAGAAACAAGAGGGCAAAATGGATATTCAGGGTGGCATTTTGGAGAGGAGGAAATCAATTAAAAGAGCTGTGAGAGAGGAGCCACAGAGGGACACCTGGTTTTCCTACGTCATTAAATTGCTCAGTCTCCTACTTGGTGTCAAATCCCGAACCAAGAGCTAAACACATCAAAAAAAATGTTCTGTGTAAAATGCATCCCTTTCCCTTAAATAGTTGCAGTCCAGTCCAACAGCATCACTCACTCAGCACGTGTCTGCTGAGCACCCGTTATGCACAGCCTCACATTCAGTGCTGCGGGGGATGAGGGATTAAGACAGTTGCACTTGGTGAATCCTTACAGACTAAAAGAGACCTCACACTCTAACTGCAAAGATGACCAATATGCAAAACAATTAGGAAACTCCAAAAGAAAGGTGACAATGCAATTCACCATGGCCCAGCAATTCCACTTGTAAGTATGTAGCTCAGAGAACTTATATCCCTGGAGGTTCTTGTACAAAGATAGAACAATACTGTTTGTAGTAATGCAAAACCATTGCTGGGAGAACGGGAAATAAATTGTGCATATCCGTATCATGACAGAATTCCATGTGGCATTCAAAATATCTGGACCAGATGGATATACACCAAGATCAATAATACTAATATGGAGTGACAGAAGCATGCATTTAGCTAAATTATACATTTATAAAACACTCAAAGCAATGTTACGTATATTTCTATGAATAAATAGATATGCATGAAATGTATCCACGCATGTAATAGAAGAATATACATCGAATTCATGGCACCCATTGATTTTTGTCGTATGTAAGGATAAACGGTCTGAACATGGGCAGTACCTAGAGGACCACCTCTACCTGGGATGCCCTGCTCATTTCTCCTAAAAATCTGAAGCCAAAGTGACAGCATGCTAATATTTATTCATCCCAGGTAGTTGGTACAAAGGTGCTTGTGACATTATTCTTTGTACTTAACTGTATTTTTAAAACCTTCAAGAACTTTAAGAAACGCAATACAGGGAGAAAAGTGTGGATATAGAATTTATATTAAGCATCACACATTCAAAATCTTACAGGAGCCAAGAGGACAACTTAAATGGACAGTGAGTGAGCTGAAGCAATGGGGCAGATGCATGCACATCGGGTAAGAGATGGGGCAAGAAACAGCATGTCCAGTCGCAAGTGGGCAGCTACCATGCAGCTCTATCAGGCTGGTGGATGATGGGCATTTGTGCTCAATGTTGGCAGATGTTTCTGACTTTGCAAAGTTTGCCTCAATATTAAAAAAAAAAGCAAACCAAATTAAATACAGCTGTGAGCCAAACCCTGAGGCATAAGATACGAATTCAATAAAAGTAAATGAGGAGGAGCCGGATGAATAGTGGAGGGCTTCCTGAAAGAGGTGACACTTGTCTATGGGCTCTGCATCAGATATGAGAACACTTTTAAGCCATTCCAAATGATCTGTCTTTCTAATACTTCATAAGAGAGTGCAAGTGGAGAAGTAGTTTATGGGTAGGGGAAGTTTGTAGAAACTGTCAAAAATTTCAATGATATTTGTAACATGTTCACAATGGATGAAGCTCCAGGTGCACTGTTGTTCAGCGTCTGCAAATTACAGCCCATGGGACAAATCTGTCTGCTACCTGTTTTGAATGGCCTCAAAGCGAACAATGGTTTTTGCATTTTAAATGCAGGGTGTATGGAGGATGGGAAGAAGCAAACAACATTTCATGACGTGAAAATGGTGAGTAATTTAAATTTCAGCGTCTACAAGTTGATGCCCACTCATTATGTATAGCCTATTGCAGCTCTCACACTACATTGCAAGAGTCAGGAGGTGCTACAAAGAGCCTGTGGCAAGAAAAGTTAAAAGAGCTGTAAGCCCATTTCTTAATCATCAGACTAGGGAGGCTATCCTAGTCTACTAACCCTGGATGGAGACTATGGAACTTAATTCCCACACCCAGGTGAGGAAACGTGAGTTCAGACAGAGGGTAAGTAAAGCACCTCAGGTCACATGCACAGCTAAGTGGCAATCTGAACGCTTTTCCTGAAGCATCAACCTCCAAAACCCATGTCCTAAGCCACCACTCTATCCCCACTCAGCAACCCATTGGTCAAAATAAGCCTTTTCCCCCCAGGTTACTGCCAGCCTGCAGTACTTCCCAGTGTCATCCAAAAGCCCCTATGCAGGCACACAGCCGGCTTCTGTGTTCCTTGGCACCCATGACAGTGGGCCTCTGAGTGGATGGCAAGTCTGATGACACCCTGAGGGATGTGAATCCAGCAGCCAACCCGGGAGGTAACGACTTGGGAGTTCCACTGGATTTGCCGATTTCTCGAATCACTTACTTTGGGCAAAGGCAAGTCAGGCTCTTCCAGCAAACAACAGATAATGGGAAAACAGATCAATGGAAGCAGCACTGGTTCATTTCCAATGACTTTATTGAATGCAGTTACTGGAGGCTAAACAATGCATTTAAGCTCCGGGCTGGGGCTCCACGTTGTGCTGAGCCTGCCTTCAAAAGCATGTTCCCTGCTAAGCATGTGGCCATGGGTTCTTAGGTGGAAAGAAGGTTTTTGCTGTTTCTTTTTCCCTTTAAACCTCTGCAGCTTTGGGGTTTGCAAAATTTCCTAGGTAAAAGGTTCTCTCTCCCCCTTCACTTTGGCTAGTTCTGCTGGTGGAACAATGGATCAGAGATAGAAGCCAGTGAGAGTGGATTTATTCAGGGAGTTAGCAAAGCAATCAACCCTAGACAGTCTTCTGAAAGCATCCCTAGTGCTTCCCACATCATACTCTCCCCGTGCAGACCAGGCAGCATCCCGCTGCTCACATTTGCTGACATAGTTCCCCCTCCTAGAATTCCCCTCTCTCCTTCCTCCCCACAGAGCCAAGAAGTCTTTGTACTGCTCTGTCTTCAATCACTTCTTAGATATCCCACGACAACTGTCTTCAATTTGGGCCATTTAATTGTCCTATAATTCTTTCACATTTGTCACCTTTCTCCAAACGTTGGTTTGTATGGGTTGCTGTGACGTGGTGTCTAGCAGCACCATGAACACTCATCAGTACTTAGTGAGTACTAACAGCCTGCCCCTTCCCCCACACACGTGGCCCTTAAGGGACTGAAGACACCTTGGAGAATTCTAGTACCTTTCCTTAAATTTCAGCTCTGAGCCTGAAGTTTGAAATTCACATCCCTTGCTCTCAGTGTGCCTCTCACAGAGCATGCCAGCTGAGTGCTAACTTCTCCGGGCCTCGGTGTTCTCATTAGCCCGAGGATGGTCATCTAATCCACATGGCAGGTTGTTGGGAGATTTCAGTGAAATCAACTTTGAGAAAGTGCCCAACCAGAACCTGGCCAAGGGCAGGTGCTGCACAGACACAAGTGAGCTGCTGCTCGCGCCTGGGAAGCAGGGTCTCTGCCCTTTCTTCCAGCAAAGCTGTGCCTCTCCTTTGGGGGTTTCTTGTTTTCTGGGAGGCGGCTACGTTGCCCCTGGCCTCTGTGAAAGATCAGCTAAATCACAGCCAGCTGCTTCAAACATTTCATATCAAGAAAGAATTTCATCCCTGACTGGTTTGGCTCAGTGGATAGAGCATCGGCCTGCGGACTCAAGGGTCCCAGGTTCGATTCTGGTCAAGGGCATGTACCTTGGTTGCGGGCACATACCCAGTAGGGAGTGTGCAGGAGGCAGCTGATCGATGTTTCTCTCATGGATGTTTCTAACTCTCTATCCTTCTCCCTTCCTCTCTGTAAATATCAATAAAATATATTTTAAAAAAAAGAAAGAAAGAATTTCAAATGTAGCTTTGAGCATGCAGGAAATCTGTTTCCCCATCTGATTCCACAAGTGAGCTCAGCAACACAAGCTTTCCTTCAAGTGCTAATCTGGGGGCAAACCTTCCAAGAGGTAGTGGACCCAAGAAGCTCAGGGCTCTAATAGCGACAGGCATCTCATCAGCTGGAGGGTCGCTGCTTACAATGGCAATAGGCCCTCTGGCTTGCCAATCAACCAGGCCTGTCCTCCACAGTAAGTAATAAGAACGGTCACATTTCACTGTGCATTAGGCTAGACTAGATGGTTCCTGTCAAGGTTACCAGGGAAATGTTGAAATAATAACATTTGAAAAGACAGCAAGAAAAGGAGCAATGAAAGTAAGCAAACCCCAAGCCTGCAAGCTGCGAACTGTTTCTCCCACACAGATTCCCCTGCCGAGCTGCAGTGTTAGATTTCATACCCCTGAGCAGGGGCCTTCGGGAGGACTGGAAGCTGCAGGAAATCAGAAATCATTCCCAGGAGGGTCCTCATTCTCTGGCCGCCCTTTGTTCCCACATGCCATTCCACCCTGCTGCTTTCTCACCCCCTCCACACACCTCTGCACACAGCCTCCAGCCCCCATAACTTGCAAATACTAGATTCTGACCTCAGCCCTTCAGGATCTCTAGAAATCTATAGGCAACATCCTAAAATGCGAAAGCCATTGGCCAGAGAAGCCACAGCAATCAAAACACTGGTAAAATTATTAAGGACCATACCTTGCACCGGTTAATTCATCATTCACTCATTCATTCATTTATTCATTCAATACATATATACTGTTAAAT
This sequence comes from Myotis daubentonii, assembly GCF_963259705.1. NCBI lineage: Eukaryota > Metazoa > Chordata > Mammalia > Chiroptera > Vespertilionidae > Myotis > Myotis daubentonii. Next base: position 49,245,018 of record NC_081852.1, on the reverse strand, counting down.
CCTCAGTGCTAGCACAAAACTAATAAGCACATGGCACTCAAAGAACAAGATACCCAAAGGTTCTTTCTCATGGGGACTTCAAGTCATGTGCGTGTGTGTGTGTGTGTGTGTGTGTGTGTGGCCATCCATGCATACACATGTGTGTTTGTGGGTCTATATTAAGGGTGGATAAAGGTGGAGGGGGACCATACTAAATAAACAATGCCATTTTTCCTAATATTTATTGTCTAAAATGTTATCAAGGCAGACATTTATAGGGCTTGGAAAGCATATAGCATGGGGATCAAAACTCATCCAGTGGGTTAAAGGAAGGAGTGTTAGAAAAAAAAAAAAGATACTTAAAATAGGACTTGAAAGATATTTAGAAGTTTGGTTGTGCACATGGGGAGGACAAGCACTTTCCATGCAGATCCACAAGCGAAGGCCCTGGGGCAGGAAGGCACCAGTGGAGCAAGGAATGGAAGTCAGCAACGAGATCCTAGACATGGGCCAGTGTGGCTATCGGGTTAGGCCATTCAACAAGTTTAGATTTTATCCTAAAGGAAGTGGAAATAATCCATAATTTTTTAGAATAAGGGTGGTGTTACCATATTTTCAATTTGGAGAATGTCAGTCTGGATGCAGGTTAAATTCTTAAAATAAACTAAATCCCTTCATAATCTCAACTCTTTATACCCAATCATGATCTTTTGTGGTTCCTTCCTTTGTATGTGTTCTGACCTTTGCCTTGAAATAATTTATTCTCTCCAAAAATAATTACTGACATCCTGTTATGTGCCAAACCTCCTGTTAGGTATCCAGGTGACAGCACTCAACAAACTGTCAAAAATTTGTGCTTTTTTCAAGCTTACATTACCTTTAGTCAGTTTTCCACTGGTGAGCTACTATTGAAACTTTCAGACCAACTCATTGTCACCTTTTATATGTGAGAAGTCTTCATTTGCCTCTATTCACTCCCTGGTTATATAACTAGGGTTTCTTGATGATTAAAGTATCCCCACTCCCCACAACACATTGGCCTGAGAGGTTCATAAAAGTAGAGAGAATGGTATTTCCCTCTTTTATATCCCTCAAGAGAACCTAAAACATATTAGGATCTTATTAAATGTTTTTGAATAAATAAAGTGTGTATTAGGGTTCTCCAGAGAAACAGAATTAGTAGGATGTGTGTGTGTGTGTGTGTGTGTGTGTAGTTCCAAGATCTTTAGGGTAAGTGGGCAAGCTAACCACCCAGGAAGAGCGAGTGTTTCCGTTGGAGTCCAAAGGCAAGAAAAAACCATGTTCCAGTGTGAAAGCACCAGGCAGGAGGAAGTTTCTATTGCTCAATGAAGGAACAGGATTTTGTTCTAGTCAAGCCTTCACCTGATTGGATGAGGCCCACCCACATGAGGGAGAGCAATCTGCTTTACTTAGTTTATTCATTTACATGGCAATCGTATCCAAAACCACCTTCACAGAAACACCCAGAATAATGTTTGGCCCAAATGTTTAGGCACACCATGGCCCAGTCAAGTTTACACATAAAAATCATTTAAAAACCATGTAAATCCTCCAAGTGAAGTTAACAAGATAGGTCAGTAAAACCTTTTTTTTTTTTTCTCCTTGACTACAGCTAAGCTTCAGAGTCGGGATAAGCAGAGAAGGGAAGGATATAGAAGGATATCCTACATCAGTAATAAGGTTTTGGTGAAATTGCAAGGTTAAGCATTTTGTCCCCAAATGGTCTCCCTGTCCTCGTAGTTCCTAAGAAATATATAAAAGTTTTTTGAACTCCTGCTCCCATTCTTGCCATTGTCATTACACGAGGAAACAGCACTGGTCAACCCTACCTAGTGGGCCACTTGATTTTAAAATCCTTTTCAAATCTAGGACAGAAGCAGAAATTGCCTCTTGACAATCCTTTAAGAGCTCACCCTCTGGCTATGTGAAGAGCCCTGGAAAACTTGTGTCATTTTCACACTAGAAAAATGTTGAATTTAATAAAAAGTCAAAAACAGGGAACCTGAATTATTTATACTTGGGTAGATGACTGCTGCCAAACTCATCTTCATTTCATGAAAGGACAAATCCTTTCCTGTCTTATAAGAAAATTATGCACTATTCTAGCTCCTTTTCTACTTACTAGCATTTAAAATATTGCAATAAGCAAGGTAGAAGTGGGGGCAGAAACTCGGGCATACTCTTATGGAGTTTTAGTGGGAGGAAAGGGAAATAGAAGTGCTATCTAGTCTTTTCAGTAAATGGTTTGGCCCTGAGGTCAATCTCTCTCACATCCATGTGACCAGTTAAACTCTATCTGAATCTGAGGGAAAAATTATTAACATTAAAGATTGGATGAACAGAGTTTAAACTGTGGCCTTCAGTTCGTTAGGGAATGCCAGGTCATGTAGAAATTAGAATCCATGTGTTATTGTTCAAAGTGATGCCCAAGAGGAGCATGCAATGAGTTCAATAGGCCTCCTAGAAGAGAATGTAGGAAAAAGCACATTATGTGGCGAGGAGAATCCCAAATGAAAGGAAGACCAGCATGCCTCTCTGACACAGACACAGGGAATGCCTGACTGTAGGACCATGTACATCTTTACTGCCCAAGATGCTGGGACAATTAAGATTTGGATATGGTGAGCAGTTACATCTGCCTTGATAAATTGAAGCAGGCTGCACAACCTTCCTGGATGTATGTACCTTGCCTTACAGAATGTAGAGCTCAATACTTAAACTCTTTGATGTCCACATCAAACAAAGTCCTAGAAAAGATGAAGGTTTTCTTTTTATATCTAGTGATTAAGTGAAGGATGGAAAATAATTTGGAAGTGTCAGCTCATGGTCAGAGATCCTTCTGAAAAAAGATGGTGGTTTTCCTAATATTCCATCCACTTCCTGGAAGTCACAAGAACAATGTCTAATCTCTTGGCAGAGTATTCTGGGTAACATGAGATTTTTATATCATATTAATTTAATGTATAAACATGCAAACTCCAAGAGGACAGGAGTTTCTTTCTTTTTTGTTCATCTAAAACAGTATCTGGCATATAGTAGGTATTTCTGGTTTTATTTATTTTTACAGTATAACTTTACAAAGATCTTTCTAGGACCCTAGATCCATAGGTCCTTGGGACTTCTCTCTTATCTCTGTTGCCTCTCTCTCTCTCTCTCACTCTCTCTTTCCATATATATACAGATAGATATATATATGTGTAGATACATGTCTGTACACACACACTTGCATATATAACCACTATACTGATTCATTTGTATTTTAGAAAAAAAGTTATATTATGTTACTGCCTTAGAATATCTAGAACTCAACTCATACTTATGTTACATATTGTTGTGTATTTATCAAATGATGTAGCTTCAGACTCTAAGCATTAAATACTCTTTATGGTTTGTACAGATAAACTCACATCCAATATTGTTAACTCTTAGTAAAGTGATTTGACAGTTTAGTCATAGAGTCTGCTGGTTATTATAGGAGTTCAGGAGGTGGTACCAGGTGGTGTAGGACCACCATAACTATTCTCCCATACCCTCTATGTACATACAGGCACACAAACACACACAGGCAGTCAACTTTTCAGGGATTTAAATTTGATATACTTTTAGAAAAAAAATATCATTATTATTTTCTTTAATATTCAGAAAGTAATTCTTGGCTTTTTACAACTTTAAGATCTATATCCCACCATCAATTCACATTGTAAAGGAACGTAGACAAATTTTGACAACAAATTAAAGTGGAACAAAAACAACTGTAAGCATGTGTATGAGTGAGTGTGTGAGTGTGCGTGAGTGTGAAAGTGACAGACTGTAGGAGTTTCTCTTAAAATATTCTATGTTTTCAGTGTGTTGGCTGATTTGCTTCCTCTTGTCCCTGTCACTAGTATCTTACGAGAATGTTTTGGAAAGAGAAACACATGTAAAGACATAAGATTTCTGTTTGTTTTGGTTTTGGATGAATGGAAAACTGTTACAATACTATTTTAAATTCTAGAAATCTTAACATTTCAATGAGTAACCTAGCTTCTCTTCTCTGGTCTGTTGATCATAAATATTTATGTACAAGCATAAACATTTCCATTTTCCAGATGAGGAAACATCAGCCCAGAGACTGAAATGTTTTGGTATAGGGTTCCCTGGGAAAAACCATGTCCTTGGTGGGTTTAGAGTAGAACCCAGGCCTCTGGGTTCCTTTAGACCAGTGGTTCTCAACCTTCCTAATGCCGCGACCCTTTAATACAGTTCCTCATGTTGTGGTGACCCCCAACCATAAAATTATTTTCGTTGCTACTTCATAACTGTAATTTTGCTACTGTTATGAATTGTAATGTAAATATCTGATATGCAGGATGTATTTTCATTGTTACAAATTGAACATGATTAAAGCGTAGCGATTAATCACAAAAACAATATGTAATTGTATATGTGTTTTCCGATGGTCTTAGGCAACACCTGTGAAAGGGTAGTTCGACCCCCAAAGGGGTCGTGACCCACAGGTTGAGAACCACTGCTTTAGACCAAAAGCAAAAGAAGTACTCACGTCATGATCTGGGTCTCCACTCCAGCTTCCACCAGAGCCCCGTCGACAAAGAGAGGAACCGGAGTGAAACCATACTTGTCCCAGGAGTGGCCCTCGTCAAAACTCACCCTGGGTCAGAAACAAGTACATGAAAGAGACAGCTGAAAATAAAATCAGACCCTTCTGCAACAATTTTTCAGGTTATTAAATTCTCCCCTGCATCTCGCTGTCTGGCAGTTTGGATTATCAATAGGAAGTAATCTTCAACATCTCTCCATATTATTATGAGATTTGATCAAAACTGCATTTCCTGGCCCAGGCAGAGACAACACCAGGGCTGCAGAAATATTTCAACATATTAGAATAGAAACCACAACCTAAGCAAGGGAGATTAGTGCATGGAGTGTCACGTTTCAAGTACTCAGAATGGAACCCGAACTTCAATTTACTGCACAATCAATTCAGCCCTTGGGGTTTTTGATACAGATAAATTGAGTAGTGCCGAGTGTACCCAAATGGGAGGGGGAGGTGTGTGTCTTTCAGATCATACCTTAAAAAAAGCAATTTCCTATTTGTTCAGAATGGATGTTAGGATCATTTCCCTTCCCTGATACCATTTTAAGGGGCTTTTATAGATGAGTATTAAGTGCCTGAGATGTTCTGGGCAGCACTGTGCCATCTTTCCTCCAATGGTAAGAGGAAGGTCTGGCCCTTTGTGAATACCACATCAGAAACTCTTTAAGGAATGCTGCTAAGGACTTAAGCAATTCTGATTACTTGTTTCCTTCCCTTTCTTGGAATTATCAAGTAACTGCCTGTTCTGACTTAACCAGAGGACACAGTCCAAAGACCATCTCCTCCGGAAAGCTTTTCCTGACACCCTTCATTCTCTGTGATCCTTCTGTTCTTTAAAATAGGTTATTTTTTTAAAGCATAATTTATTGATTTTTAGAGAAAGAGAGGAAGGGAGAGGGAGAAAGAGAGAAACACTGATGTCAGAGTGTAACATCAACTGGCTTCCCCCTGCAGGCCCCCTATTGGGGATCGAGCCCATAACCTGGCATGTACCCTTGACCGGGAATCCAACCAACAATCTCCTGGTGCACAGGATGACACCCAACCAACTGAGCCACACCAGCCAGGGCTTGGCCAAGTGAATTTGTAATTGTTCTCTGACTCCACAACATAAGATTCTTTGAGTTCAGTTGTACAGACTATTTTCCTATAAGACCCACGCCTTCTTCTATCGTAGCCCTGATTGATGGCTTCTTCACCTATCTTGAATCTCTCATTCAACATTATAATCTTGGGAGTTCAGAGGGGTCATGCATGTCATGTTTACTGAATGACCCCTTAACTCCAGCTACATATCTTTATTACAGTGCCCCTTTCCTGATATTACATATATATTATCAAAAAATGTCTGACTTCCCCACCGAACCAGGAGATCTTTGAGGTCAAAGACCATGCCATTCGTTTTTGCATTCTTAGTACTTAGCAGAAAAAAATGGCACGTGTTATTATATAAAGGTTAAATGAGTACATGAATTAAAAAACATAAGGAATGATTGAGAGCACTCTTCTAATCCACCCAAGCATTTTTTCAAGCATTGACTTATCCTGGCATCGGTGAATTGGATGTGGGAGCCTCTCCCCATGGCTAGTCAGCCTACTCAGTCTGCTCTCTATTTACTTCTTTGATTCTCACAGCCTCTCCATCTCTTTCTCTGCCTCACTGTCTTATCCTCTCTTCCCCAATATATTGATTAAAAAGAATTAAAAGGTCAATCTCCTGACCCATTAGAATAATTAGCCTTTCAGACAAATTTTGTAATTATGGTGTACTTAGGTCTATATACAGAAACAAAAAGTAGACAGTTGTTCGTAAAAGTTTTATGGATTCCTAAATTATCAGTGTATACCTTGACATTAAAAAAAAGCTTTCTAAGATGAATAATTCCTAATGCTCAACTAATTATCTAAAACAAAGCAAAACTCCTAAAGAAACTCCCAAAAATACAACATCAAAAAATTTAATCTCTTGAGTATCAGAAATTTGGCTGACTTGCCACTTGTGACAGCGATTCGTTTTTGTGACTTGGAGTTTTTAAATGGTCTGAGGTAACTATATTGAATAGTATCCCCATGAGATACACCTTTTCTTCCTCAGTTCAATAGCTCATTAATGGCCAAGACAAAGGAATTAGGAATTCTCTTATTAGGTCCCCAGGTGAAATTGGTAGTACTGCCAATACTCAGAGAGGCAGGAGGAAAGTTATAATTGGCCTCTAAATAGTGGCAAGACAGGACTATCAAATCCAAATAAAATGAAATGCATTTATCAAATATTTATTGATGCCTAATGTGGCAGCTCTGGCAGTGCCCTCTGTTCTGAGAATATAGCAGTGAACAAGAAAGGGAGGCCCTAGCTTCAGTAGGACTTGAATTCTAGTTTGAGGAGACAAACAATATGCAGATAAATGGTTACAAAAATCTAAGTTAGAGAAAAGTGTCCTGAAGACAATTAAAATAGAGTGATGTGATGGAGAGTGATGGAATAGCTACTTTGTATTGGAAATTTAAGAAAGTCCTCTCTGAGGGGGTGACATTTAAACAGAGATCTGAATGATAATAAGGAACTAGCTGTGCAAAGATCAAGGTGAAAGCCATTCCAGAGGGAATATCTAATGTGAAATGAAGTTGCTGTGTGGGAGGAACTGAAAAATGATCAGTGATTGTAGATTCGTGGGAAAGGAAATTAGCAGAAGGCAATGGAGGCAAAACAATAGGGCTGGGCAAGACCAGAAAGGTCCTTTTTGCCAGTTGAAATGAGAAAGATATGATTTGATTTAAACTTTAAAATATAACTTATTTTTTTGTGTGTGTGTGTGGTGAGTGGACTGTCAGGCCAAAGTGGATGTAAGAAGATAAGTTGGGGGGGAGGTTTGGTCCAGAGACCAAGTCAGAGGAGAGGTTTGGACAAAGGTTATAACAGTAGAGATAGAATGACATGGAAAGACGTAGGATATTTTTAGAGGTGTAATAAATAGGATTTGGTGATAGAATGTATGTGATTGCCTGTGCAGAAGGAAGACACAATGGACAATGTGAATTTGGAGGGTGAAGCAACTGAGATGGGGAAATGAAAAGAAAAAGAGAAGCAAAGCTTTTTTCTATTTGTTTGTTTCTATTAGGTCCCCATCAGGATTCAAATGCTTTTTGGGCTTCCAAGTTGTGACCCTGTCAAGGAGGCCTTTGGATGGATGGATCTGTATTTCTGGGGAGTGATCAAAGCTGGGAATGTAGATTTAAAAGTCACTTATAAGGTAAGACCGAATTAAAGCATGATACTTTTATTTTTAAAAAAGACCCATAGTTGGAGAAAGGAAAATAGTTACTAATGATAAACTCAAGCTAAACAAACCAGGGTCATTGTCAGTTTCAAGGTAAATATTTCCCATAAATGTCACTATGATGAGAGGTAATCAAGCCACTGAGTCTAGCATGTGTTCACAGACAGATAGCATGCATAATAAAATAAATTATCCTTCTACCAGATCCTAAGTACTATGTTCAGTTTCAATCACTGTAGAAAACTGACTGAAAATCAATGTGATTAAAGGTAAAAAGCAGGTTATTCTAGAAACAGGTTGTATGACTTGAAGATAGCTTAGGGAAGAGAATAATAGAGCTAAATAAATTACCATTGCCTTATAATATTTTTAGTAGAAATCTTCCAAATAGTTAAACAAAAACAATCATATCTGTTGACTATTGAAAATGCATAATGTCTTTGAATAAAACTTGAAAAAATATAGTTAAATGCATAAAAATATTAATTAAGAATACAGTTGGAATAAGGGAGAAAAGATAGCCATTCTCATAATTCTTCTAAAGATCAGAGTCAAATATTTGTATACAAGAATATAAGCTCCTCAAAATTTTGTTTTGTTCATTGTTATATCCCAACACTTACACTAATGGTGGATAAATGGTATATGCTCAATTAATATGTGAGAAATAAATGAAAAATGTATATATCTTAAACTGCATATCTGATTATTCTCCAGAAATTGTAAAGGCAAAGAAATATCTTGAGGTCCTTTCCAACTGTGGTCCTTTCCCCCAGTCTAATGATCACATGCAATGCTGGAGCAAACATGCTGTATAGATCTGTCCAGCAGAACAAGGACTGATGGAGAGAAGTTATAAGCAGGCTCATTATTGCTCAGCACAAAAACAATCTTTCATGAGATGAGAACTCTGTCGTGGGTATTGCAAGTTGGTCAGCACGGTGGCACCCTGGTGAAGTAGACAGAGCCTCTTGGATGTCACAGAGATATTTGCTATGCTGGGTTTGTGAAAGTAGACTACATGTCTTCTAAGACCATTCTATGACTTTATGACATAGAGATAACTTCCCCTAAAACAGAACAGCATCTTCCAGGAACAATCAGAGCCCTCCCCAGAAGTGCCTAGCACAGAAATAGAGTCATAATGGTCATTGCGAATCAATGTCCCTCCCTTCCATGAGATGTATTGTTCGATTTTATTTTATTGCAATGCATGAGGTGCTGGCATTTTAGCCACTGGGAAGGTCTTCAGAATAGCAGATGCCTTTCACTTCGCAAAGACACATATTCGGTGAAACTATTGTTTTCCTGTGAATGTTTCTCTGAACAAAAAGCTGATGCTCACAACCATTTATAGAAGAACAAAGGAACAAAAAAGGCTAGGTGATGTTTCACTTTCAGTTTCCAAGAACAACCCATTGAAAGGAGACACTGACAGCTTGTCAGAGCTGAGGGAACGATAGGATCCCAGCCTACCTGCTGATTAGTAGTTCTGGCTATTGTGAGTTTTCATTAGAGCACTGAAGCCATGGGACTCCATTGTTCACGTCACTCTAATGCTTCTAACATACAAAGGTAATGCTGGATGGAAGGCTAACTTGAAATACCACTTAGGTTTTCAATGTACATCCAAATGTACCTGGTCACAAATAGATGGGTTCATTTGTATGCTGTTTTGTCTTCATGCATATCTAGCTCCCTATCATTTCAATTTATGGGAAACAGCATGCCTTGTTAACTTAGCTAAAGTTTCTCCCATTTTTCAATTATGACACCAATTTTCTCTAAAAGGCAATGTAGCTATTATTAAATTCGAGAGCCATAATACCTTTGTGTGAGAGTGGGTAGGCTGGTGTCTCTTTCCTATGCAAATATAAATACAGCTGTATAGAAAATGACATCAGTCTGAGACATACAAGAGAAAATAACAATGAACTAATTACTTAACCTTTCTTCCACTAAAAGTGAGCTGTGTGTTTATCTTAAAGGTTGTGACTTAATTAGAAACTACTGGTAATGAAGAAAATGAGTTGGAGTTTCTCAAGCTTGCAATTCATAAGCTGGAGACAAAAATCAGTCAAGAATTTCTTAAGGAAACATTGATGATAGTGCTATGGTCAAGCCCTTATAAAACATTCACTTAGCATTTGAAACAGGAGTTCAAAGGAGAATTTCTGAATGAGTTATTTGTGGTTGTTTTCTAAAACAGTAGCTGGCATTTAACAACTGCAGGCATGCTTTCAGAAAGACATGCATAGATAAGCAAGTAAGCAGAAATCATGGGTGGTGTCCAAGTTCAGAGAAACATTGGTAGCATTTATGACAAATGACAGGGTCAATGTCCTTTATATGGAGAAAATCCTATCTCAAAAGCTTATTTTGAAAAATCATTTTTTATCCTGTGTAAGCTGGAGTAGGCGAACAATTGGAAAGTGGTATAATCATTATTATTATTATAAGAGGTAATTCAATGGGAATGCCCTTTATTTTTATTGAGCTTTATAAACATTTTTCACCTAACAGAAGAGATACATCATGGGACAAAAGAAAACTCAAACTTAGTATTGATGACTTTGAAAGGCATGATTTGATCCTACTTACATATCCCTGAGTGAATATTAAATAATTTTCCCAACTTAAGATGGTTTCTTTCCAGAAATTTCCAGACAAGTGCTCCATCTGAAAGTGATCAGGTCCCTGGAGAGAAACTGTTGCAGAACAGACTGCAGGGTCAGATGTGAGGATGCTAAGATTTGACAAAGCCAAAACTCTTTCTAGGTCTTCTGCTCCTTACTCTTCTTTCAGGCCAAATATACTCTCCTCTTCTATCACCAAAAGGAAACAGCAAGGATAACACCACCACAAACTTCTCATTCCCTTAAAACAAGAAAATGTTTGTGCAAAAGGCTCTACAAACCCACCATTAAGTAAATCCTAGGTTTCTACTATAATAATGGAGAAAAGCAGGAGGGTGCTGCTCAAGTGTAAGATGGGGTTGCCACCCTCTTCTCCTAGGACTTAAGTGGACGAAATCTGTCCAACTATATCTGTCCAGGGAGCACTTATCAATTTTCTAACTGAGATTTACATGCAGGTTCTTAAAACATCATGATAGGGGCTGAGAAACATTGCTTTTCTTGGTTAACAAACAAACAAACAAACAAACTTGATTTAATAGTCAAGCTGTTGTCTCTGAGAGTACAAGTCTTACTCAGCCAAAATAGAGAGAGCTCTTCCCTCCACAGGAGAGATAGGTCTTCATAGTGCGAGGAATTACCTACAGTTCAACATGGAACCCCTTAAACTGGCATTTAAGCTCTTCGTAGTCCTATCCAACCTTATTTACTTACTTACTTACTTATTTACATTCTTGGTTCCTACCAAATAGAGTCTTCTGAACATTCCCAACATTTTCTGAATTCCTGGTTTTGGTCAAGTTTTCTCTTCCTTTAACTTGCCTCCCATCATTCTTCCTCCTCCCAGCATCCTTTTATCAAGGATCAGCCCTCATGCCACCTGCTTCATGAAATTCCCTTTCATATCAGACTCCTTCAGGATTCCAGCAATATATACTTCCAAGACCCTTTAGCAGGCATTGCTTTGATTTGTGATGATATGTGCACTATCAACACTCTTTGACTATCATCTTCCAGAAGGCATGGCCATGTGACAAGTCTCTGTGTACGCATTAAAGTATCTGGAAATTAGTGATTAAAACCCAGTTTAGTGCTGCCAGTACTAACTGTGTAGCCTTGAGCAAGGTATTTAATATGTCTGCATTTCTATGCCACTATAAATATGTGATAAAAAGAGTACCCAATACATAGGGTTGTTTCCAGAAGTAACTCAGATAATTCATGTAAAGGTTTAGGACAGAGTCGGGATTGTAATAATCCTTCAGTAATTGCTGACTATCATTAAAACCACCTATTTCCACTCCTCTGATACTACCCAAAAAGTATATGATCAGCAGTAAAAGGATGATAAGCAATTACACTGGGAACTTTTACAAGCTCATTCTTGAGTTGGTAGAGCACTTTTTTTTGCAAATGGCTCCATGTATCAGTTTAAAATGTATTGTCACAATCTCTCTGTAAGAAGATATAGTGGTAGGTGTAATCATTTTACTTCATGCTGGGCTGAGCGCTAAGAAACTGATATTATTTCTCCATTTTGACTTACAAAAATGGCAATTTCATATGGTTTAACTTAATAAATGGCTAGATGGAGAGAAGCCTTCATAAGCCCTTGCCAAGGTGGCTAACGCTTGGATTTGGCACCTAGGGATCCTATGCAGTTTCCTAATTACAATCTGATACTTTTCAGAAAAAGTCTCTAAAAACTCTTACTCCACAAATCATGGGCCTGATATTTAAGCCACCAGAGTCCACCTTCCAGCCCATAGGTAATCTGATCCCAACTGCACTCTAGACAACATACTCTCTACCACCAACTATTCACGCTCATATATTCACTTGGCTGCACTTGAAAGTCTTTCTCTTCAGAATATAAACACGTATGAGACTTATACAACCCCTTCCCCAAACAAAAGCAAACAACAGTAGCATCATTATTACTAGTAAAACCATCATCATAATAATACATCCTCACTAAGCGATTTGTCCTCACTGTGTATGTATCTCAACTTCCATAATGTACTTTCTTGAAAAGAATTATCTACACTCTGTTACCCCACTGCTTATCATTCATTCATAAATCTATTGCGATCTACCTTTTAACCCCACCTCTCTTGAATGTACTCTGACAAAGATCACCAATGATATCTTATATTCCTTAATCCTAGATATTTTTTTACTCCATAACTGATATATCTGATTATAAAACTTGGGGCTATTGATCACCTCTTCTTTCAGCATTTAAGAAAATATTTCTCCTGGGTTTTTATCTTTTTGGCTATTTCTTCTTAGTCTGTTCTATAATTTCTTTTTCCGCTCTATATGTTAGTGTTCAACAGTGTTTCATAGGAGTCCTTAGTTTCTTCTTGTTGTACCCACTCTCCCGAGAAACTGACCCCACCTCCATGGCTTTACCTACCAACTAATGGCTAAACAACTCCAATTCTAGAGTGCCAGCCCAGACCTCTGGCCTGATTTTCAGATGCGTACATCTGACAGCTAATGATCATCTCTGCTTGAATATTTATAGACATCTCAAACCCAAATTATCTAGAACTGAACTTAGTATTTGCCTCATGCACTAATATTCTTCTTGAAACAATTTCCATCTCACATATTTTGGATTCTTAACTTTGTCTGTTTGAACTCAGAAGTCATTCCTGCTCTTTTTTGCCTTATCTGAGCACCTATTCCTACCATCTCACTCTATATATCATATCTCCCCACCTAAATTATCTGGCTTACTACTACTACCTAAGAGTTAGAGGATGTAATGGATAGTAAGTGGATGGATGGATGAATACATGATTGAGGAAATGGGTGAATGGGCACAAAACCATGCAGAGTAACTTGTCCCAATCCTTCCTGCTCATGAACAGGGTAGGGAGCTGTCCTTACCACAAATGCCTGACTGGCAGAGGTGTGTGTTTCATGGCCACGAGGGCGCCACCCCAGTCTAGGAACCAGACATTGTACTCTTCATCAAAGATCTGGAACAACAACAACAACAACAACAACAATCATAGCAATACCTTACATTTGCATAGTGCTTCACAGTTTACAAGGTTTTCACATGCATTGTTTCTTCTTCCAACAACCCTATCAGGCAATTTGGCAAGTACTATCAACCCCCGTTTAACAGGTGAGAAAATGGGCTTGCAAAGGAAAAATAACTCTCCCTAGACTAAGGAAATGGCTTTCTGATGGCTCTTTCCACTAGCACTGTGAGCCAGTGTGCTACAAGAAAAGGAGGCAACACCATGCATGCTCCACTGGATATTCCAAAGGATAATATGACTCAAAAAGCTTCCCCATATTTATTTTAGTAGGTAACTACTCAGTACTCTCTTCAAGCTCAACCATGCAGATGTTGGCTAATTTATAAATGGTCTGTGTCTTATAGTGCTCTTTACAATTATCTAGGAAGATAAACTGCTTTTCTTTAGAAATCATGATGATTGAGTTCTTAGACTTAGCCACCACCTCCTAGGTTTCCCAGCAAGATGAATAAAGACCTAAATTTGGTGCTTAGGGATCTTTACAATAAATACTCATGGAAACATCTTACTCCTGGGGACCCAAAGTAATTCATATTATTTGATTTATCCACTTTCTATCATCTATTTATCCATCCACTCACTCATTCACTCATTCCATGACCCATCCATCTACATAGGCATTTGCTATGCATCTGCTATAATGCAAGGCTCTTAGTTAAGAGAACGTTTAACCCAATTCCACATATCGTAATGCTTCTGGTATATATGACTTTCAAACCTCCAACCTGAAATAGGAAAAAAACACATCTCTCCAGCAGAAAATCAACCTCCTACTTGAAATCTTCCAGAGAAAAGTGGAATTGAGGGATCCCTTTAACTTTTAAGCACTAATGATGCTTCTTGTAGCCTGGATGGAGAGGTTGGGATGTGAGGTAAGTGGAATGTACCAGAAGGTGTAAGGAGGAATAGGCAGATTCAAAAGGGTGGTATGAGGAGGAATGGAGCCTCTTATACATATGGCCCAGGCAACACTATAGGGGAAAAAAAGTGGATTCTCAGGACAAACTTCAATTGGTTGGTTTTCATTCCCATATTTGTGTTTTAAGGAAAGAAAAATGTCCATACTAATAGTGAGTCTTAATGCACAAAGAACATAAGGAAGATTCATTTATATTTTGGATATAAACAAAAACTCTGAACCTGGGAAAGAGGAAAGAATGTCAAAGTAGCGACAGTACAAGGACAGACTGTTGCAGTCACCACTTGGGTGAGTGAGCTATTCCTTGAGTTGGAGGCTCAATGGTTTGTGATTTTGGAGTTTCTATACTACAAGAGTTTGCATTGTAGCTTTTATCCTCATTGGGTACTTATAATATATTATCTTATATTTTGAAGGTATGTTTTCATTTATGTGTCTGTTTGTTATCCACCTGATTATGGCCTTGTTGTATGCCTTGAACTACTTGGTTGTGTCTAGTAGGTCCTTGGTAAATTTTTTTGGATAGTAGTAGTGGTGACAGTGGTGGCAATGGGGGTGGTGGTGATGATGTTGGTGACGGTGATGATAATCTTTACTAAGGGTTTAAAACAGGAACTTATTCAACTAGATTTCATATGGTGACTTCACTATCATGAAGATATTCCTCCTGGCTGGCATGGCTCAGTGTCACCTATGAACCAGGAGGTCGTGGTTTGATTCCCAATTAGGGCATATGCCTGAGTTGCAGGCTCATGCAACCCAGTGTGGGGTGTGCAGGAGGCAGCTTATCAATGATTCTCTCTCATCATTGATGTTTCTATCTCTCTCCCTCTCTCTTCCTCTCTGAAATTAATTTTAAAAATGTATTTTTAAGGAAAGATATCCTATGCTCTTCCCATTTTCTTCCCAGGTAGAAATCTCCTTATGTTTAAGACTTAGTAAAATGTCATCTCATCTTATAAAGTCTTTCCCAGTTTCCCCAAGTAGAACAACTCCTTCCTTTTCTTTCTTTATGTGCTAACAATGCCACTGAAACAATCATCCTAAGCTCTAGTTAGGTATGAACTCATTTCCTCTACGTAATTTTGAGCTCCTCGAGAAAAGGAATCTGAAATATTCAATTGCTTTCTTGGTTTTGTACTCGACACCTAGTTGACATCGCATAAATCTCTGTTGGCCAACAGAGTAGCCGCATGAGACTATTCAAATTTAGACTGATTAAAACAAAATTCAAAATTCAGTTTCTCTATCACACTCACCACATTTCAAGTGCTCAGTAACCACATGGGACAGCACAGATACAGAACATTTCTATCAGTGCTGAAGTTATATTGGACAGCACTGATCCAAACATTTGTACAACTGAATTATTTTTTCATGTGGCCATGTACCTATGAAGCTTTTTTATACTCACTTATGGCTGGACCTACACAATACTTAACCACAGACTTCCATGGCTTTGCTGGTTTAATAGTCTATCCCAGTGGTCAGAAAACTCATTAGTCAACAAAACCAAATATCAACAGTACAACAATTGGAATTTTTTTGAGAGCCAAATTTTTTAAACTTAAACTATATAGGTAGGTACATTGTTATTAACTTAATTAGGGTACTCCTAAGGCTTAGGAAGAGCCACACTCAAGGGGCCAAAGAACTGCATATGGCTCGCGATCCGCAGTTTGCCAACCACTGGTCTATCCCCTTCATCTTGCAGGTAAAGAAACAAATGGAAAGGTGAAGAGACCTCTTTGCCAAGAAGATTCCATGGCACATTAATGATAGAAACATTTTATTGGTTGCATTCCTAGCAACCAGCACAGTACTTCACATCTAGTGACTGTTCCACACATATGGCTGAATAAAATAATGAAGAAATTGAGAAAATTCCAGTTCCTCCTATTTTCTGCCCAGTGGTCTTCCCATTTGAACCTACTGGCCATCTAATCTACTGGCCCAATTGACCAAACTGAACAGCAATTTCCATTTCTTTGAAACCACAAAGTCTTAATGAACCTGAGAATCTATAGGAGAGGTGATACTTTGGCAGAGATTGCCCAAAATGCTTCTTCCCTGTCCCCAAATCTCCCAGTTACCTGTCTCCACGTGTTGCCCCCATCAGAAGAGATGAACACACTGATATCAGTATATGAGAGCTCCGGGCCAATGTTGCCTGAAACATAAGCAGAGTATTTGGAATAGTCAGGCAGTTGACAGATTATGAGGGTTTGGGGTTAGGGGAGAGGGGAACAGTGAGTAAAGGTTTTCCAAGTGATGTTTAGGTTTATTTGTACACTTTCTTTCTTGGTGTCATATCAAAAATCCAACAGGGCCGTAACTGGTTTGGCTCAGTGGATAGAGCGTCGGCATGCAGACTGAAAGGTCCCAGATAAGATTCCGGTCAAGGGCATGTTCCTTGGTTGCGGTCACATCCCCAGTAGGGGGTGTGCAGGAGGCAGCTGATCGATGTTTCTCTCTCATCGATGTTTCTAACTCTCTATCCCTCTCCCTTCCTCTCTGTAAAAAAATCAATAAAATATATATTTAAAAAAAAAATCCAACAGGAAGATAAACCCAATATGAGAAAAAAGTAAACAATGTGACAGGAATGAGTCTTTAAATGGTAAAGTTTCAAAGGCTGAATACTAATTAGCTTGGATCTCTTGAACTATTCATCCTGTACACCAAGCATGTCAAACTTGTGGCCAGCGGGCTGCATGCCTCAACTACGAGTTTGGCATGCTTACTGTACACTAATAATTTCTTAAAAATTGATCTCAACAATCCTAGCTAATAAAAGAGAAAAATGGTAATTGGCGTACGATGATACCCTTTTCATTGGCTAATCAGGGCTATATGCAAATTAACTGCCAACTAAGATTGGCAGTTAACTGCCAACAAGATGGCGATTAATTTGCATATGTAGGCACAATGCAGGGAGGTGAAAGGGAAAGCAGGAAGAAGCCCCCTGCCTCTGACAGTGATCGGAAACCCAGGGGGGAGCTAAGAGCTGGGGGGCAGGGCAAAGGCGGCCCTGGGGCCGCCTTTGCCCTGCCCATGATCAGAGAATCAGGTGCCTTTGCCCCCCTGGCCAGTGATAGCAGGAAGTAGGGGTGGAGCCAGTGATGGGAGCTGGGCACGGTCGAAGCTGGCAGTCCCGGGAGCTAGGGGTCCCTTGCCTGGGCCTAAAGCGGAGCCCACGATCGCGGGGCCACTGCCACTGCGGGTCCCTGCTGCCCGGGCCGGACGCTTAGGCCAGAGGTGTTAGGCCTGAGCAGGGGCGGAGCCTGCAACCGCGGGGAGCTGGGGGTCCCCTGCCCAGGCCTGACACCTCTGCCGGAGGCCTCAGGCCTGGTCAAGAGGCCGATCCGGTGATTGGTGATCGGAGGGTGATGAGGGTCAATTCCTCTGGCCGAGGCATCAGGCCTGGGCGGGGTGTGGAGCCGGGGATTGGGGGGATATGATGGTCCCCTTGCCCAGGCCTGAAGCCTGGGTCAGAGGCGTCAGGCTTGGGCTGGGGGTGGAGCAAGCGATCAGAGGGAGATGGGGGTCCCCTGCCCAGGCATGATTCCTGGGCCAGAGGCCTCAGGCCTGGGCGGGGGCCAGAGCCAGTGATCAGCGGGAGATGGGGGTCCCCTGTCCAAGCCTGACACCTCTGGCGGAGGCGTCAGGCCTGGGCAAGGGGCCGATCAGGCGATCGGAGGATGATGGGGGTCTACGCCTCTGGCCGAGGCCTCAGGCCTGGGCGGGGGCCAGAGCCAGTGATCAGGGGGAGATGGGGGTCTCCTGTCCAAGCCTGACACCTCTGTCAGAGGCGTCAGGCCTGGGCAAGGGGCCGATCCTGGGATTGGAGGGTGATTAGGGTCAACGCCTGAGGGCTCCCAGTATGTGTGAGGGGGCAGGCTGGGCTGAGGGACACTCCTCCCCCCCAACACACACCCAGTGCACGAATTTCGTGCACCGGGCCCCTAGTTATTCCATAAAGGTGGCAAAAAGTGGAAGAGTAGACATGTATGAAGAAGCTGGGCTGAGGACACTTTCATATATATATCAGAAAGATATGTGTGTGTGTGAGCGCACGCTTATGTGTGTGTGTGTATCCATATGTGTGTCTGTATATGTATTTTCTACTTTAACTTGTCAACATGTCTCTTGGAGTCCCAGGCAGCTGAGTAACCCAATAGTATATATTATGCAACCTAAATTATAGAGTGCTCAGAATAAGACAACTATACTTAGCAGACCATGACGATCAAGCATGGCGGGTAAAGCAGTCACCTGGTTTATGCCTAGACTGGCCACACTTCTGCCTCTATCCCTTCTTTCTTTGTCTTTCACCTTCTTTTTCTTCCTCTTGTACTTCGTCACTTTGTGGTTATATTTATTATAACAGAAAGTCATCATGATGTTCTAGATATTTGTATTTTCCAAGTGTCCCCAATGAACACCCCATCCTCCACAGAGCTTAAAACAGTGTTCCAAATGTAGTAGTTTGTTGCTCAATATTAATTGTAGAATGAATGAATGAATGAATGAATGAATGAATGAGTAGATACATGATTGAATTGTGTTCCAAGGCTGATGTGCATTTGGGGAGGTATTGAGAACCAGGAAAGTACCCTAAACATGTAAGAATTTATCATTTTGACTGATGTTTTTTCTTTTAAAAAAGCAGGAAGGGAATGTTGGCTCCCACACATCTGTAGCCTAAATAAGAACACAATAAAAATGCAATAATGAAAATGTTAATTGAGTTCCTGGCATTTAATGTTTCAAAATAAGAAATTAAAGTCAGACTCCAGCTTGTCAAGCTCCCATCAGCGTCAGGAGCACACAGCTATACTAGTTGTTTTGACTTTCAGGCTTCCAAAAATAACCCTAGGGCTCAGGGCTCAGGGCTCAGGCAGGAGGTGCAAGTGTAATGGGGGAGGGGGGCAGGGCAGGCAGCTCTGGGGATATCTATCCTGAATTTGGAATCCCATTCTACAGATACAGGTTTTGGAAGATACAGATAAAGATAAGAAGGATGGGGCAGAGAATGGGTTGCTTGGTGATGGTTGCCTAGACCATAGTATTAATAGGACTCTGAAGCCATATTTGATTTAAACCGAATAGAGTGTGGTGATTGGTTAGCAATGTCTTCCAAGGGTGGGTTGGATAGAGGGAGAAAGAGGGGGAGAGAATAGGGGGCGGGGGAGAGAAATGGGAGAGGGAGAAAGGAGAGAAGGAGAGAGAGAAAGAGAGAGAGAGAGAGACAGAGAGAGAGAATTTGAGAGTCAGAATTTGCCATCCCTGTCTTGAGCTCTTAGGATATGTATCATCACCTCTTACCCTCTTTCAAAACTGGTTCTACCAACATCCTCAGCCTCTCTTTCAAAGCTCAAATCAGATTGATTGTGGAGTCTTTGCAGTGGTGAGAATCCAAGGCTAAAAATAAAGTCGGTTTTTGGAAATATCTTCTGTCAATTGAAAGGAACCCTGAAAGAAATGCTGCTGATCACAGGGACCAAAAAGTCAATTCCCAGATGGAGGGACACTCAGAGTGTTTCCAGGATGATCTGATATTTGAGCAGTCCCTAAGTGGTCCCGTGGGAAATCTCTGACAGGAAGAGTCTGGGTTATGGTGTCAGAGAAGGAAGATTTGAATAATGGGCCTCACTGGTTAAAATGGAAGTGAAAAGGTTACCACAGCGGCCAGCCATTGGCCAGGTTGGAAGGTGTCACTGCTCCCCACTTAAGTGGTGTGACAGGTGGGAGGAAGGAGGTGTGAGATGGAGAACAGGGAGCTCCTCTCACCAATAGCATAGCTGCCAAACCATGGAGGTTTGCCACATACATTTTGGCAGCTCTAAACAACTTGCTTACTCCCCAGGTCCTCCAGGGTGACATTTTTCTATTCCTGAAAAACCGGGGAAAGAAAGGTGAAAGATAGAAAGAGAGAGAGAGAGAGAGAGAGAGAGAGAGAGAGAGAGAGAGAGAAGATTTTAGAGTCTCTGGAGTTAGAGATGCTTCTCTCAACATCATGGATGCCTCCCCAGAGCAATTTAGGGCTCAGAGGAGGAGGAAGCAGAGTGTACAATCCACTGCAGGGAGGGAAAGTGCTTCCTTAGAGGGACAACACTAGGGTTTGAACATTCAGAGTTTATAGGAGGCATGGCAGGAAGCCCCGTTAGTTGTGGAGCTGGTAGGTGAAGGGCTCGGGCTAGGTCTGGCTGAATGGTTACTTCACAGACTAGTCTTGGAGCCAGAGGGAATGTGGGTGTGGGAACAACACTTCCCCCTTGTCCTCCCTCTCTTCAACAGTAATTGAGAAGAGTAATAGCCTTTTCTACACCATAGGGTCCTTGTGTAACAAACTCCAGGAAAGTACTTTGTACACTGCAAGCCACGGTGAGGATGTGAGGTCTTGAGTGCTGGTTTGAAACCACAATGGTAAGAACTCTAGCGTTTCTGATTGCTAAAAGCAATTGCCAAACTCTCTAGACTGGAATTCCACCTGTCTTCTGATGGACTCAATAGGGATTAGAGATGAATCCTAGGCATACTTTCTTCAGGGCATGCAGCTTCCCTGAGACCACATCTCAATGAGTGATGGGAAGAGGCAGTGAGTAGTCAGAGTGGAGGGGACAGAGCACCGGGTCACTGCCACTTGAAGGCAGGAGAAATGCTTGGGCGGGGGAAAGGGACCTGGAGAGACAGGCTCCATACAGGCCATCGAAGAAACCCTTGGCTAACTTCATAATTATTTTTATAGAAAATAACTTGGCAGGGAGAGTTAGCAAGCAGGGTAAGGAGAGGCTGGGTATGAGGAGTCATGTCAGTGATGTAGCTCTGCCTTTATCAAGATCTTGCCAGCTAGGTTATATCCCTCCAATGTCCCAGGGTCCGGCAAAAAGCCAAGCAAAATTACAAGAGTTAAAAAGGGAAGAAAAAAATAAGTTAGTCAATTTTGATATATATCTATGGATAAAAATAACAATCAAATCTTTAATGTCTGCAGGCTTGCTAATTTATAAAGCCTTAGCATTAGACTAATTTAGAGGCACATGTTGGTCTCAAGTAATAACAACCACCAGTAACGGCACTCACTATGCTCTGAGCACTTTGCTGGGTCTTGTAGACACACTCTTCTCTCTCTAATTCTTAAATGCCCTTACAAGATAGAAAACATCCCTGTTTTATAGGTGAGAAATGCAAAGCCCAGGGGTTAAAGAACTAGGCCACATTCACAGGCTAACAATGGTCAGAGCTCGGCCTGCAAAGCAGGACAACAGGGTTAACAGGTATTATTCATTCATTCCATGTATACAAAGTGTACGATTACTTCATGGATTCTATGGAAGGAGATGAGCAAATCATCCTCTTCTGTTGCACCATCAGTGGCTTTAACTTCTGGAATATTCATGATGATAATAGGTAACATGTATCCAGGATTCAATATGTCCTAGGCACTGTTCTGAGCACTTTCAATCCAGTGCTGCATTTACTCCTGTTCAGTTCTATTATGGCACTGCTATTATTCCCACTTTGCCAATGAAAACACTCAAGCTCAGGGTAGGGAAGCCACACAGAACAGAGCCTGGCTGCACATTTAAATAACATTAACATTTATTAGGGATTATAGTTTCCCAGTGTTGCTTCTACTCCTGTTCAACGCCTCCTGCAAACCTTGAGTGAGACAGAGAGTATAGCAGTCCTGGAGTTGGGAAGGGATACCCCCATGCATTACAGAGCGTGGCCATCACTCCCGGAGCCAGGAGAAGGGCAACAGAGCCTTCCTTCATCTCTCTCTGTCCTAAGTTCTCTGAGGCCAGGGGTGTTCAATGTGGTGGGTCCCCACCTTATGGGGTTGAGAGAAGTTGACTGAAATGCCAGAAGGAGACACTAGTTGTCAATCTGATTAGAGAGTTTGGGCACTGGTGGTATTTAAAATCCACACAGTTGGAGGTTTGGGCATGGAAGCCTGGTCTAGGAGAGCAGGAAGTGTAGGGACGGTGCTTTGGGTTGACGGGAAAGAACAGAATGTGCCATCTCAGAAAGTCACTGTGAATTTATCTGCTTTCATTAGTAAAGAGCTGCCCACCACCAGAGCTCTGGCTCCTAAGATTAGAAGCCTGCCTTGCTTTATGCCATCAATGTATTCCTGAAAAGGTGTATGTAAATCAAAGGCATGCTAATCAGAGCACCTTCCCCCAGAGACTTTCATTTTCATTTCGGAGTTTCTTTATCCTCATTTCTGATTGATGTTCAGAGGACAGTGGTTCTAACAATGCAACCTTAAGTTTTCCTCCCTCTCCCCCAGGCTCTCGCCTAGTGGTTAATCATGTGTAAGCAAACCTTTACATGCACCAGAGACCTTAGGATTAAAAAGTGCTCTGAGGTGAAACCCTTCGTGAAGAAGCCTCCCTGTAAAGGGAGAACTAGCCCAACTTGCATTTGGTGATCTAGGAACTTCAAAGGTCACATTTTCTTCAAGTGAGAATTCCCTATTACAAATCATCTCTCTGATCAGTCAGTTTACTTTGAGAGGATCTCTGGCTGGCTGCTAAACACAGGGGACTGCTCTGGGACTGTGTGGATGGCATACTAACATAGAAGTTACGGGCATGTGGAGTTTTTCTCCTGGGTTATGAGAATGGGCTTGGAGGTCCAGGTATCCTGCCTAGTTCCCAGTGAGGAAGATGCTCAGGGAACGTCTTTCTTACCTGTAGCCACCACAAGTCCTGGGGCTGTCGCCTTGCTGGAGATTCTTCCAGAGGAATATGGATTCTCAGGGGTCTGCAAGTGCAGGTGTAAGGAGCAGAAGGGCTAGGAGGGAGAAGAAGAAAAGATCTTTATTCCAGGAAGCTCCTGACAGGCACCCCTACCTCACCAGATCTTAGGTTTCCAGTCACAGCAAGGATTGGATTGAATCACACACTTAGGTTTGGACAGGAGTCATCTCTACCTGAGATCGGCAATAAGTTCACATCAGAAGCTTCCCTGAGAACCTGGCCCCGCTCCCATCACCCTGTATGCTGCCCCCACTTTTCCTCACCCCCATCCCATTCATCAAGATCCAGTTCATGGTTGGCCTGCTGAAGCCTCCCTGACCATGCCTTGCCCAGGATGGTAATGGCCTTCTCCCATGTCTGATGCTGAGCATCACACTCTGCTCCTCTGAGGGATCCCGCTGCGGGGAAGTGAAAAGGGGGAGCTGAGTCAAATAGTCTCAGGGCCTGTCCCTCTTCTTCAAACAGACAATCCCTGTTTCTGTTTTTATGTATTTGGTTCTTGCTTATAATTTCACTGAATTTTACTTCAAAGACTTGAAGCCATTATCTAAAACACATATTTTTGTGTTCTTTATTCATTTACTTATTTGCCCCATTTGGGTATACTTTAAAAGAATTTATAGGGATGTATTATATTTACAAAATATAAAAAACCTAGAGGCACGGTGCACAAAAATTTGTGCACTCGGGGTGGGGGGGTGGGGAGGGGGGTCCCTCAGCCTGGCCTGTGCCCTCTCGCAGTCTGGGATCCCTCGGGAGATAAAGACCTGCTGGTTTAGGCCTGCTCCAGGGTGGCAGAGGGCAGGCCCAATCCCTAGGTGCAGCCCCTGGTCGGGCTCAGAGCAGGGCGGATTGGGGAGTTGGGGCGCCGCCCCGTCATGCACAGAGCAGGGCAGATTTGGAGGTTGTGATGCCACCCTCAGTCGCGCTCAGGGTAGGGCCAATTGGGGGGTTGGGGCACCGTCCCCTGTCACACTCAAGGCAGGGTCAATGGGGAGGTTGCGGCGCCACCCCCTGTCACGCACAGAGCAGGGCCCATCAGGGGGGTTGGGGCTCCGTACCCTGTCATGCACAGAGCAGGGCCAATCAGGGGGGTTGGGGCTCCATACCCTGTCACGCACAGAGCAGGACCAATCAGGGGATTGGGGCGCTGCCCCTGTCACACACAGAGCAGGGCCCATCAGGGGGTTGGGGCACCACCCTCTATCACCCACAGAGCAGGGCCGATCAGGGGGTTGGGGCCCTGCCCCCTGTCACACACAGAGCTGCAGGGCGATCAGGGGGTTTGGGCGCTGCCCCCGTCACACTGATCCCGGTGCCGGGAGGCATATTACCCTTTTACTATATAGGGTAGAGGCCTGGTGCATGGGTGGGGCTGGCTGGTTTGCCCTGAAGGGTGTCCTGGATCAGGGTGGGGGTCCCCACTGGGGTGCCTGGCCAGTCTGGGTGAGGGGCTGAGGGCTGTTTCAGGCTGGGAGTGACTGAAGTTCCCAACCGCTCCTTTTTTTCTTTTTTATTCTGTGCCAGCTTTACCTTGAGGCTTGGCTCCAGCTCTTAGGCCTCCGCGGCTGAAAGTAGGTTTCTGGCCTTTGCTTACAATGTTGCGAATCTGCTGGCTGAAGTCCAGCGGTATTTGTTACAATGTTTCTTAAACTGCCCGCTCAGAGGCCTGCAGCTGCAGGTGGGGAACGTTGGTTTCCTCCAACGATCCTCCGTCACTGAGGCAAGCAAGCCTCATGTTAGTTTCAAGCTGCCTGGCTGCCGGCCACAATCTTGGCTGACAGTTAATTTGCATATCTCGCTGATTAGCCAATGAAAAGGGTAGCGGTCGTACGCCAATTACCATGTTTCTCTTTTATTAGTGTAGATATGAAAATGACAAAATTGGGGAAAGTAGAAAATTAGGTTAAGGAAATACCATGAAGCCATAGATACGGTGTTTGTTTGTTTGTTTGTTTGTTTGTTTTGGGAGGGTCTTGCTGTGACCACTTTTTAGAGATAGGCAGGCATTGTCTTTGACCTTCCTAGTACCCCCAAGCAAAAAAAACTGGAGTTGGCTGATACTACAAAAGGGGAAAGGCCATGGTTGCCCTGGTTACCACTATATCTCCAGTTTTTAATATAATGTCTACAATATGATTCAGTGGTTAATAAACATTTTACATAAGTGGCAAAAGGTAACTTGTTTGCTAAGGAGAAACATAACCATTTCTGGGGCCTTAGGCGAATTCTCACACAGGTCCTCTTTAAGATGGCACTAAGGGTTGTGAATATCACTGTTAATTATCTGTCTTCCCTCCCCACCTAGAGTTGTAGCATCTGAGGGCAGAAAATAGCATCCTACACATCCTGCCCTCCGTAACTCCTACCCCAGCATCCCATATAGCTGCAACCCTAGGAATGCTGGTAGATTCCTTTCTCCAGGTGGACATAGCAGCCTGACTATTCCTGGACTTTGCTTACCTAACCCCCACCAAACCCTTATCAAACTGTATCATATCAGCTTCAGTTAAAGGCGTGTTGCCTTCACTGAGCTGTCTGGGACCCTGGAACACAGGCACTTTCTCTTCTACATTCCTTCATCTTACTAAGAGTTAGATCATATGGTATTTTCTCAGTAAAAGCCTCTGATGTTCAACTGAACTTTCCACCCAAGGTGCATGGCGGTCTGAGTGCACAGATCAACAGCTGGGTGTCATAGGAAATCCCCGCCCTTCACTGGCCAAGTTCCCAGAGCACCCAGGTGGAAACAGCCCCTGGTGCAGCTTCCCCAGGTAACCAGCCTTCCCCGTGGACCTCACATGAGACTGGGTGACTGACCAGCAGGCAGTGCACCGGGCTTCCTCTCAGGTCCACGTCTGGAGCTTGCAGTAGGCGCCAATCCCTGCCCTTGTTGTAAGTGATGTACGTCTTCACCTGCTCATCCACCTTCTTGTTTGCCAGGAATATCCCTTTGATACCTGCTACCTAGGAAAAAGGGTGAGATGGAGAACCATGTTGGGCCAAAATGCCTACAGTCTTGGAGGAGCCCAGAGAGAAGCCCCAGCATTTTCTATGGAATGTTGGACGTACACAAGATGACAGGAAGAACATAGTGAGACATGCCATACGCCATGTGGCCTCGAAAGAAGTTTAAGTTCATCTCCGCACCCTCCACCTGCCAACCCACATGTCCTATTCCCCTCTTACCCATCTGCTTTTCCCCACTTTACATGTCTCTGCACTTTGTCCCCTAGGGCCCGATCCCTAACATTTTGTATTCCCACCGAGGTGGAAGCTCTTGATAACAACTGCAGGAGTTACCGCCCCCCCCCACCTTCTGCTGGGGGGTGGGGGGCGGCAGAGGGGAGAGCTGGTGAACAGGTTTTAAAGGCATCAGGCATACTCCTTAATGATGAAAGTTGAGGTATCCAAGTTAGTAGTGAGGTAGATATGCTTTGGAGAGAGATGACCCAGTGTGGCCACCTGGAACCTATCCCTGGCTGTGCCACTAGCTCAGTGTGTGACTATGGATAACCCTCATATCATATTCAGGTCTGAGCCAGCGGTCACTTTGAAATAGGCAGAATCTGCCCTACTCTTCCTGTTTTCTCCCGGTTGGCTGGCAATGGATACATGAGGTAATGCATAGCCCTCTTGCCAGAATGGCCGATTATTGGATTTGCGCACCCACAATATTTTGAAAGAAGAGCAGCACCAGAAAACAAGGAGCTAGATTAAAAGAGATTTATTACCTAGAAGGGTCCTAGAATAAGGACAGATTTACTCAAACTTTTATTCCTACTGTGTCTATTATGTTCTGGGCAATGAGGACAGCTATTTATATTGACAACATCCTTTGCCAAAAAAAAAAAAAAAAAAAAAAAAAAAGGATTATCTTAACTTCCCTTCCAATCCCAGCATGTTCCAAAGCTAAAAGATAATTCAAAGAGCTTAAGTATATATAAACAAAAGGTTTAATGGCAGGTTTTTTGGGTAATAGAGTCTCAAAATGTTAATTGTATGTATCCCCCATTATTTAAGAATTATGGTGAACTGATTTATTGCAGATCTGAGAGAACGCCAGTGGGAAAGAATTGCACAAAAGTGGAATTCTTTTTTTTTTTTAATGGCATAATTTATTTGATGAAATAAGAAGTCTTTTTATTTGTTTTTAACTTTTTTTAGTAACCTGACTGGCCTTGAAGAGAATGCCAACCCCAATAAAAACAAACCCAAAAATGGACAAAGAATGTCAGAAGGAGAACAGAACACACCACCAGGGGAATTAATTAGATTCCCAGAGGGTGGGTAAGGAGAGAGCCAAGCTGGGGGGGGGGGAGGGGCAGTGGTAGCAGGGTTCTGCCCTTGCCCAGAGATACCCTCGCTGCTTAAAGTCAGTGCCATTTCAGGAAGCCTGGCATCTATATGCTCATCCTGGAGCCTGAGGCCCTCAGAACACCTCACCCTTTCTAACCAGCTGCAAAGGTGTTTTTCTTAACCCTGATGGCCAATTACTGCTCACTGAGAACTCGATCTGAGTTTCTGTAGGATCTTCCGCCTTTTGGTATTTTCTATGAACCACCAAATAATGATTCTGCAGACTCTTCCCCGAGCCAGCCGGCGCCCCTGCACCATGTGCATAGCACCTTGCTCTCCACTTCCCAAAAGAGAAAAACAGAGTCAGACTCAGACTCCCAAGACTACTCCTGTCACCCCCTCCCCTGCCCCCAGTGGGATGCTTTACAGCAGAAGCTGTGAGCCATTCATCTGCCTCTTGTGTTCTTCTGAAGGAGCATGTTTGGCAAGTGGAATGGCCACTACCATAATTTCCCACTGAGAGCTATACCACTCAGATGGGTGTTTCCTGTGTTGCCCACAACATCCTGAGAGCAAAATCGGGAGAACAGAGAATGAGAAGGTATAGGAAGGGGCTTTCAGAGCTCCAGGGAACCCATCGTAGCTCTGAAGGCCTTTCTTCTGCAGCCGCACCTAATGCCACACAACTCTCCCTCTTGTCTGAGGGAACCAGAACACTTCCCCTTTGTATTTGGACTGGTCAAAACCCTTACATTATTACTGACTACTACTTGGCTTCGTATCACATACAAATGGACTATAGGTTTGGAGGTCACTTTGCTTTTGTGTACCGAAGCCCAACATTTCAAAATTTTTAATGCAAACCAAGAATAAAATACATTTATGTTGCAGCCTAATAGACTCATATATGCATGTATGTGTACATGTGTAGGTACATATAAATCATGAAACACAACATACCCACACTATACACACTATAAATGAATTAGACAATGAGATTCACATTTTAACTCAACTCCATCCAAGGAGGTACTTGGCATATGCCTTAAACATGCTTCTTCCCACTGTTGTTTGAAATCAGAAGCTGGGCTGTTGCTGTTGGGCCCAGCAGTTCAAGGAGAAGGGTACCAGCTGGCGGTGGCCCCATTGAAGAGGGCAGCACAAGGTGTCAGGACTGCATGACCCACTTTGCCTCTGGGAATCAACTTGAATTGGAAAGGGAAACTGACAGTGGCCCCTTGGCAGAGCATTGAGTCCAGGTGGCATGGTCATCTGTCACTCACCGCCTTGGGCCCTCAGGACAAGAAAGCCAGGGCTCTGCTGAGAATAGCAATTACCGTGGTCTGCTCTGGGCTGTCCCTAGAGTCAATCCTGTGGTGAGAATTCTATGAAGGTCATTTTGGAAAAAATGTCCCTGTGGAGGCCATAGCAGCTGCCCATCTGGCCAAAATAGGGTCACCTAAGATCATGATAAAACAGAGGGTGGAAGGCAACCGTTATGGACAAGGAGACATCAATAAGATGGGCAAAGAGACCAGAGTAGTAAGGATGCCTCAGAGAGTTGCACTGTATCCATCCAACAATTTGTCATGAAGAAGGATATTTTTCCCCTTTTTTTTTTTTTTAGAGAGAGAGAGAGAGTGGAAGGGAGAGGGAGAACAGAGAGAGAGAAACATCAATGTGGGAGAGACACATCAATTGGTTGCCTCTGGCATGCGCCCCGACCCTGCCAGGGATCAAGCCTGCAACTGAGGTGCATGTCATTTACCAGAATCGAACCCACAAACCTACAGTCCATGGGCCGAAACTCTAACCATAGAGCAAACCCAGCTAGGGCAGAACTATTCTATATTTTGATTGTGGTGGTAGTTATACAACTGTACAGCCCTGTCATAACTCACAGAACTGTATACCACAAAGAATAAGTTTTACTGTATGTAAACTATACCTCAGTTAAAAAAAAAAAAACTGATGTGGAAAAAATACATAGTGGGAAGAGCCTGGGCATTCTAGACACACAAACATGAGTTTTGTTTAAACATAGTGTGCCACAATTTACTAGCTGTGTGATCTGAGCCATGTGACTAAATTGTCTGAATCTCTATACTCTTATAAGGCACAATGGGGAATGACACCTACCACCAGGGGATGCTGCAATAGATATATAAGAAAAAGTTAAAAGCTGATTAGGGTTATGCAGTACAATACCATAGCCACTGGCTGTTGAGCACTTGAAATGTGGGCAGTGGGACCAAGAAACTGATTTAAAATTACATTTACTTTTAACCAATTTGAACACTGATGCCAGATTTAGTTTGGCAAACTTTTAATTATGTTTGGAATAACTTTGGTGTGTGACTTTACTTTTTTCTACTGTAAATTTTAGGAAATGTAAATAATGATCAAGGATTTCTGGTAAAAATTTAGCATGTAAGTTGAGATGTGTAGTTTTAGTATGGAAATATATAAAGTATCTCAGCAATCTTTCATATCAAACATATACTAAGATGATAATATTTTGGATATTTTGATTAAATAAATTATATCATTATAATTAATTTCACCTTACATTTTTTATGTGGGTAGTAGAAAATTTAGAAGTGCATGTGTAGCTCACATTATATATTTATTCAACAACACCAGTCTAAGGCATTGCCTGGTATGCTCTTGTTGTTATTATAAGGAGTTACAAGTTGGATGCTTAATATTCAGGAAAGGATTGCAGAAAATCCATCAGACGGACAGCTCAGAGAATGTTTCCATAATATAACTAAGCGTGTTGAAGAGAATATTTGTTTCTTGATTTATCAGTGGAGAACAACTAAGAATAAATATAGTTTATAGTTAGGGATGTGAAAAAATGAGTGTCATAAGAATAATGGTGAGCGCGCAAAATGGACTACATTCACGGTCAACAGTAGCCTTGTTTTGATAGAATGGGCTTAAAGAAGAGATTGATTATTATTTGGCCTTCAATAATTATTTTCTCCCCTGATTATGTAATTACATCTATAATAATATTGTACTTTGAGGCAAAGATTAAAGAGAGAACAAGAAAGAGACTCTGTACAGCAGTAGGCTGCTCCAATAGACCAGAAAACAATAATGCATCTGCATTATTAGGTTTTAGTGAGTTTAGTGGGCTCGATCCCCATTGGTCACCAAGGTCTCTCAGCACCAAGACCTGCAAGGTGAATTCTCAAATAAGTTCTGGCTTTCTTCATACTCTTTCCAGGGTCAGGAAGAGGCTTGAAAGGTCAGTAGTTTTAAGTGGCCGTGGTCAGCCCAAGCCACCTCACATCTGTGGTACCTAAAGGCATCTCTGACATTTCAGACAAGGGAATACAGGTACAGTGTCCTGTTACATTATCATATAAAGTTACACATTAACTTGAAATAGGGGACTACATCATGAATGCAAACATCATCCACTAGGTATGTAGATGTAGGGGAAGAACAGAGAAATACTAGCCCACAGAATTAATGCCCAGCTCTTCCATTAAGTCTTTTAGTGGTATATTTGCAATCATTATCCCTACTGTTCCCCAAGGTCACTGAACATTCTATAAAAATAGACCTGGTTCTCTTCTCATGCTGGGACTCCACCAGGTATGTCTTTCTCTCAAGCTCCAACATTCCTCCTTCAAGCCAACTCATCTACAAGTCTCCCCAAATTCCTTGTTAGCATTGACCTTCCTTTATAGTGACCCCACAACATGAGAAATTGTAACTTTAATAAAAGTCTTACCCTTTGAAAAAGCATGAATGGACCTGGAGAGCATTATATTGGTGAAATAAGTCAGTCAGAGAAAGACAAGTGCCATGTGATTTCATTCACATGTGGAATCTAATTAACAAAATGAACTAACACGCAAAATAGAGACAGACTCAAAGATAGAAGGGAGGCTGACAGCTGTTGGAGGTGGGGGACTGGATAGTGGTGGAGTGGAGGGATTAAGCAAAAAAGAAAAACAAAAGACAGAGAAAAACCTCAAGGACACAGACAACAGTGTGGTGATTGCCACAGGGAGAGAGGAAGGAATTGAGGGAGGGTATAGGGGGATAAATGGTGATGGAAGGAGACTTGACTTAGAATGGTGAACACACAAGACAGTGTAAAAATGATGTGTTGTGGAATTGTGAGTCTGAAATTGGTATAATTTTATTAACTAGTGTCACCCCAATTATTTCAATAAAAAGGAAAAAATAAAATAAAAAGAGCAACAAAAAAACGTTAGACTGTGATCACTAACTATCCTAATACATATCTTTCCAGTACAGTGGGGCCTTGACTTACGAGTATCCCGACTAACGAGTTTTTCGAGATACGAGCTCTCGGCCGATTTTTTGCTTTGAGTTGCGAGCTAAAATTTGGGTTACAAGCCAGCTTCAGATACCCCACCGCTAGTTGGCACAGCGAACGTCACAGTGAATGCCACAACATCAGCCCAGCATCACGTGTCTCACTCATTCACTTTTTGATTTAACATACGAGTAATTTTTGAGTTACGAGCTCCGTCACGGAACGAATTAAACTCGTAAGTCAAGGCCCCACTGTAGATTGTCAGTTTCATGTACCAGCCTCATCTCATCAAACAGAGTACACACCATGAAAGTCTGTTAATTTAGCTGAACTGAATGTGAAAGTTTACCAGTCTTCCCAGGTGCATTACTCAAGGGCATTCAGAGTCCAGAAAATAACAATCTCAGTTTCTATGAGAAGCTCCAGTGAAGAAGGTTAAAGTCTAATAACCCCTAGAGACCAATTAAATTGAGCTTTGTCTCCAAATCACAGGATGTATCTCCAGGTGCAAAGCAGCATCGCCCTCTAAAAACCTTTAGTACGTTGTTCATTGTCTAGTGGTGTCAGGATCCATTTTATTCCCTTGGTACTAAATTCCTTCTAGAATTTAACTCCAATTATTTATCCAACACTCATTCTTGTACCTGACAAGCATCACTTCTATTCAGTAAGACTGGTTAGTTGATAATCTTATACATCTATACCTTTTATCCAATTCTTGGCTCATACCTTTCACTTCTTCACTTCTTTCTCATCAGGAAAGACATATGATAATGATAGGTAATGCTGAGAAAAGGAACTGAGCATGTACAGCTCATCCCCACATCCACTCTTTTGGGGATCTACCTGCAAAGATCAGACCTTCTGTACCTCAGGGTGATGGTGTTATAGAAACAGGTTTCCACAGGAGATCTTTTATTTAC
The DNA here is from genome assembly GCF_963259705.1 of Myotis daubentonii. Classification (NCBI taxonomy): domain Eukaryota; kingdom Metazoa; phylum Chordata; class Mammalia; order Chiroptera; family Vespertilionidae; genus Myotis; species Myotis daubentonii. Next base: position 49,212,236 of record NC_081852.1, on the reverse strand, counting down.
AATTTCTGCCTGTTACTGGATGGATAGGTGCAGTTCTAGAGCACAGTGTTAGCAAGCCCACTTCCTCCTACCTAACTTTTCAATGTTCGGTGATGTTTGATCTCTATTTGTCTCATCCTCTGTCACTGTCTCAATTGGTTCCAATCTTGGGCAGGTAAATAGGGAGCTTGTTTGATGACCTCTGCAAAGTCCAACAAACTAGATTTCAACCTCCATGATGGTAACAGCCATCATCTTTCCTATCTCACTCCTGGATTTGCACACAAAGTGGGGGCACAATAAAACCTGATAAAATTGAATGGGGAACCAGTTCAACAGTTCTGGTGTTAAAGAAGCTGCCTTGCTTGATACATCATGTTTCTCTGTAGATGCAATGACTCCATGCATTCCCTCCCCACAATGAGACCAAAAATGCAAGACTGACTTCAGAGAGAAGAAAACAAATTACATAGATCTAGGTACATTCTTCATTTTGATTCATGTTCCACTTCAGATGAGAGTGTCTCGCTGTTCTAAATGACCAAGGAGCTTTCAGGCTCCCATAGGAAAGAAACAGCACAGTCACAAATTCACTCACCATAATCAATAGGGTCAGAGACCCAGGGATTTCTCAACTGAAATGCCATCTGCAGCAGTGTCTACCCTCCTCTTGGTTCTGGCCACAGGAGCATGGATAATCCTCTTATCTTTATAGCCTCACTTGTGCAAACAGGAACTTGTTGGAGTGGCCTCAGTACTGCGAACATCCATCTAAACCTTCCCATAAGCCGTGACTTATTGCCCAATAACAAAGATACGTTTCTTCTTCCTGGTCTGAGTATAGGCATAGAAATGGAAGCTTCCCAAACCATATATACTCTTTAGTCATCTTTACAAGTTTTTGTAACTCTAGGAAGTTATCTGGGCCATTTTTCCAAATAAACCTTATTCTTAAAAGAATTATTTTAGCATTTCAACTACCTCTTTAAGAAACCAGGATATTTCTACTGATTTTGTTTTATAATCAATGCTATTCACTTCTATCCTTTTTAAGATGTACTCCCATTCACCCCATTTGTTTGTGTAATCCTCCTTCTACTCTGATAAAAGAATTGGAACCTTCTATGTTACCATCACTTCCAGTGACCGAGCAGCCAACTTATATACCAGTGCTGAGATGCTGGTTCTTTGGCAGAAGAGAAGCAGAAGTCCATGCACTGACCTCTCTGTTCTGAAAGCCTCTACTAGTCCTCAAAGCAAACACCTCACAAGGGAGCAGCTCATCCAGACCATCTGAGCCTACCACCCACAATACACAACTTGACCTTTCATGAATAGATGACCTCAACCAGCTCAGGTATGTGGGTTTGACCACCAAGTCACTGGTGAATGTCGGATACTCAGACACACTTTCTTTGCTCAAACCAATGCATCATACCGAGATGGTCAATCAAGTACCTTCACTGTGGCCAGGACTGTCAAAGGACACACTTGTCACTAGAGGTTTAAAAAAGCACTACATCATTAGGGTCACTGAAACAATTAGTTGTTTAATCTAGTTCCTATATGGAGTCACTTGGTTTCCTAGATAAATTATTCTTTAACTAGTGATGACATTTAAAAAAATACAAGCGCACACTCAGTAAAAGTAATCATATATTAAAACGAGAAAAAACTCAATGTAAGTCAAGGCCAATTCTTCATGCATAGATTTCGGCATTTGGTGGCATTTTAGGGGAACCTTCACATCCATCACTGATGTTTGCTTTAGTTTCCTATAAAATTTGTCCATAAAACTTTTAAAAGCAATACAGCTGATGTTTGATCTCTACAAAATTAAAATATTTTGATTTCCTAAATAATTTAAAGCATACAAATAACATTGTTTTCTCCACCCAGAGTTCATAAGAAGGAGCATAGAGTTGAAAAATTTACTTAAGAGATCACATAGACCAAGTACCCTTTTTTTCTGACTTGTAATTATGCTCATACCTACAAGAACATTGTCTTCAGATACATTTATTGAAGGCTTACTGAGCCAACCCCCACACTACATGCTTCACAAACATTACCTCTCATTCTCACAATAATCTCATGAGATAAATATTTTATCTCCATTGTACAGGTGAGGGAATTGAGGCACAGAGAAGTGAAGACCCTTCCCAAGTCACACAATTGCTAAGTGGTACAGCTGAGATCTCACCCAGGGCCATCTGACCCACTTGCTTGTGTTTATACCATTAAAACTCATGAAAAAGAGAGGCAGACCCAGGTGTGGGATAATCTTGGCTACATACCTCATACAATTCAATAATAATGTTTCCCATTAGACCTCGGCTGCTCTTAATGTTCTCCATGGCCAGGGTGAAGTAAATCCCACGCGTGTCTGAGATATAGAGGTTGTATGTGTCATTCTGGTTCCATTCTTGAACCGCAGCAAACACTTGGTTCTCATCGGTACTGATGATGTGCATGTCCTGTAAGAAGATGGAAGGCCTGTAAGGCAGCAGATCTCATATCTCCCTGCCTACTGGGACCCAGAATAATTACTGTGACTTACAAAATGGTTGAGAAAAAGCTTGATTTATAGGCAATGTTCAACAATTCTGTGTCGGACCAAGGCTATAAATTATGAGCTTCATGATTTCTGTTCCTTGCTAAGTGACAGCAAGATGGGCATAAGGGGCTTTGGTGGGTATCATTTTCCATGGCTTCAAGGGATTCATCCACTTTCATTTTTTGTTTTTATATCTGAAAGGTAGTGTTGGTACTAACAGAGACAAAAACCCTTGCAAGAAAAAACTCACACATGCCAGAAGACAGGCCTATCCCTTCTTTAGATCTCCATTGATGTTTTCAAACGTTTTGGTGTAATGGTTTTCACACCTTTCTTTGGAATCTTCAGAGACATGGGGATTGCAGGAAGAATGGCAGGGAGACATGGCCAATGGGTGGGGCTCTGGACTTCCAACCCTGTTTCAACCAGAGCAGAACCACTCAAATCTGCTTTATACTAAAGTTCTGTGTAATATTCTAGGAATATTAGGTGAAGGGGGTTCTGCTGTTAATAAAATAATGTTTGAAAATCATTGATATGGAGGAAAAGATACTCAACGTGAAATTTAGTGTTCTCAGTCATAATATAAGCTCTGCTACAGAACTGATGAATATGTCAGTCTCCAAGAGTTTCAATTTTCTTCCCAAAAAGTGAAGAGGCTGGGCTACCAATAAAAAGAGCTAATAATTGGCAGTGTTCTAAGTTATCTTAATGTATTATTTCAGTTACAAATCCAAATAAGTCTATAAGGGATGTAGTGTAATTATTCCCATCTTATTGAGGAGTAAACTAAGGAATTAGAGGTTTGCAAATGTACTTCATATTGAATAGCTAGTAAGTGACAGAACCATGTTTTGAATCTCAGTGGTAGGACTATAAACTAATTGTTAGCTTCTGACCATTTGGATAGATAGCCTCTAAATTAGAAGTTGCAAACCAAGGATCCATACAGTAAATATAAATCGCAAGGGTTTGACCCTCGTCTATTGGTTTGACCACAGTCTATTTGCAATACTTGAAAATGTAGTCTTCTAGGTGGAGTCATAGGACTCTCAGTCCCATATATCTAACTTTTCTTATGATTTGCTACTTTCTGGTCACTGAAGTTACTTTAGTTTGCATTACTGGAGTGGGTCACTTCTAAAATCAAATCTGTGAGTGCAGAATCCAAAGCAGTTTATAAAAGCCAGTTTGCATATGTGTTTAGGCACTGTACAAAGAGTATCATAAACTCAAGTCCTTAATTAAGGAACTCACACTGTCAAGAGTCAATGTTGACAAGGACAAACATTTGAAAACTGGGAGTAGTTAAAGAATGCATAACTATACAGATGTGTATGGCAACAAGTAATAACATCCTGAGAAAGCAGGAGAGGGGCCCTTGTCACTATGGTGGAAAGCATTGGTACAAGCAATTGCAGTTGACAGGAATTAGATAATCAGGCTGAATCTACCTCTTACCTTATTTGACCAACCTTTCCCAGAAATGGTTTCAACAATAAAGGGAGGCAGCACTGTCTAGAATGTCAGAACCATGGAGAGCTCCATCAAGATGCTTTCAAAAGGAGCAGGCTCATTTGATTTGGATGATTCCAGAAGGAGCAAGCTTATTTGATTTGGACATGTGGGAGGCAGGGAGAGTGATAAGCAAGTTCTACATCTGTGCATTGGAGATTCTCTGTCACATCCCGGTCTCTGGCCTTGAATGCCCTTGGTCACCTTGCCTAAGACCTTACTTGCTCATTTGTACTTACACACCTTAGAGGTTCCTGCTGAACTGCTTGAAATGGTAATGAGGCTTACTCTTAAAAACCATGTGATGACATCATGTCATGTTGGTGTGGAATGAAAACCCAAGAACCCAGTAGGAGGGGAAACAGCAGCTGCAGGAAATACAGATTAAATTCACTTATCCTGTTAAAAATGCAATAGAAATTCCTGGCTTTTCCCAGATGTTTTGGTTATAAAAATGAATGAGCTAAATTATTTTAGACTAAACTAATAAAAAAGAGGTGGGGGGAAAACAACTCAAAACACTGGGGCATAGTCAGGATTAGAGGCAGCCAAATTTGCTATGAGTGCATCTTACCTTAGACCTGTGTTGGGACTGTGTTACCTGGTGAACAGGTACTGCAGGCTCAGGGGTGAAAGACTGCTTTCTAGCATCTAGGACAGACGTGGGCAAACTACGGCCTGCGGGCCGCATCCGGCCCATTTGAAATGAATAAAACTATTGAAATAAAAGACCGTACCCTTTTATGTAATGATGTTACTTTGAATTTATATTAGTTCACACAAACACTCCATCCATGCTTTTGTTCCGGCCCTCCAGTCCAGTTTAAGAAACCATTATGGCCCTCGAGTCGAAAAGTTTGCCCACCCCTGATCTAGGATTATGAGATGCCTGCTTGAGAAATCCTTAATTGGCCAAAGTCACTTAGTTAATAAATGACATTACTAAGATTTAAACTTGAGACTACCCTAATCAAGAAGCTAAACCCATTATCAGTGGGGATATAACTTTAATGTGCATCAACATGACCTGGAGATCTTAATAGCAGGAAGGTTCATGAGTTCCACTGCCTGGGGTTCTCATTCAGTATTTCTGGTGAAAAGCCTTAGATTCTGCCATTTAATAAGCCTCCAAGATGATTCTGCTGCCTACAATCTGGGGAACTACTCTCCGAAAAGCTCTGAATGCTGTGTTGTCTCTTCTAATAGTTCTTATGGTTGAATAAGAATTAACCAATAATAACCTGGAGAGTAAGTCTTCAGGAACAAAGAAAATTCCTGTTAGTTAAATTTGGTCAAATAGGCATTTGAAGAACAATGTTTATTTCTTGAATTCTGCTACTCTAACTCCAAAGTATGCATCATCTTCATAGTAAAAGAATTATAAATAACAGTCCCCCTATACCAGTGATGGTGAACCTTTTGAGCTCGGCGTGTCAGCATTTTGAAAAACCTTAACTTAACTCTGGTGCCGTGTCACATATAGAAATTTTTTGATATTTGCAACCATAGTAAAACAAAGACTTATATTTTTGATATTTATTTTATATATTTAAATTCCATTTAACAAAGAAAAATCAACCAAAAAAATGAGTTCGCGTGTCATCTCTGACATGTGTGTCATAGGTTCACCATCACTGCCCTATACCCTCCCAAAAGAATAATTGGGGAGAATCAGAGTTGCTTTTTGAAAACCTGTTACTTCTTAGGAGAAAATAGCAAAAATACTTCTCTGTTACTGAAATATATTTTAAATAATCTGGGCCTTATAGGAAGATATATGTTATTAAGCATATGCCATATGTCAAATACCGTAATATAAAAACAGAGAGGAACAAAATGTAGACCCTAACCTCAAGAAGATGCCCACCCAGGGGAAACGGCATGCTCTTGCGGCCTTCTATGAACTTATAAGTGCTTTAACAAAGGTACTGAAAATGGTGACAGGAGTAAAAAGGCCTATATAAGTGGGAGGAAGGGTGGTCATTCAAGGAAATGTGTGGAACTTGGAATAGCTTAAAAGCATTTTTCTTTTGTGGACAGTGAGGGTAGAGTGGCCACATCATAAGGGGTTCTGTATAGTGCCCCTAAATTTACCCAGAATAAAAGACAAAGCTATCACAAGGTTTTTGCAGGAGAAATAAAAGATTAGAGTTGATCAATGCAGAGATTGAGTTGGAGAAGATGAGCTTCATTGAATGATCATATGCATTGAGGACCCAGTGGATTAAAGTAAGGCAGGGAGAAAGGCTTAAAATGTCATAGCAATAATCTAGGTAGTAACACATGAGGGTCTGATCTCAGGAGTAGGTTTTCTATAACCCTAAGAAATGGATCAGTGAGATATTAAAGAGGTAGAATCTACAGGGGGTAAGGGAGAAGGACATATCTTTTATATCTCAGATATCTGACTTACAAAATCCCTTGAATTTTACTCACTAATATGATATTTAATGATAATTAAATATCATTTGTGTAATTATTTGTTTGATGTCTGTCTCTCTCATCTATAATAATAAAAGCATAATATGCTAATTAGACCAGATGTCCCTCTGTCCTTCCAGACACCCTTCCGGATGAAGCTGGGGCTGCCAGGGAAGCCCAGGTCCTGGGTTCCAGAGAGAAGCCTGGGTCCTAGGTGCCAGAGGGAAGCCAGTGCTGGCAGCTGGGGGAAAGAAGGCCTACTCTTGCATGAATTTCGTGCATCCGGCCCCTAGTTAGATTATCAACTCCAAGAGGTCAGAAACTATGCCTCTCTTATTTATCACTTTATTTCTAGTGTTTATCAGAGTATCTAGCACATGGCAGACATCTAACAAAAGCCTACTGAATGAATAAATGGACTAAGTAAACGTGGCAGAAGAGTGAGTTATAAGGGATATAGGGTAGAGTCTCTGAGCTCAGTTGAGGAGTTGTTAAATGAAGCCATTAAGGGGATGTACTCTGTATAGACAGTTGGAGTTACAGTCCAGAGGTCAGTGGAGAGATATGGATTGAGGCTGTGGACATAGGAGTCACCAACAAGAAGAAAAGCAATGGGGTCACATGGGAACCATGCAGAATGTAAAAAAAGAATGGAGAAACATTGGCATTTAAAGGGTGGCAAGGCAGAAAAGAATGGACTGAAATTTACAAAGTGATGCAAAGCAAAGGACTGAATCCAAGAATACTCTATCCAGCAAGGCTATCATTCAAACTTGAAGGGGAAATAAGAAGCTTCACAGACAAAAAAAGACTAAGGGAGTTTGTCACCACCAAGCCAGCAATGCAAGGAATGCTAAAGGGACTGGTATAAAAAGAAGAAATAAAAAGCTCAGAAAGAAAACAGCCACACACACACACAAAAAGAAATGGCTACAAACAAGTACCTTTCAATAATAACTTTAAACGTAAACGGACTAAATGCTCCAACCAAAAGACATCGAGTGGCTGAATGGATAAAAAAACATGACCCATACATCTGCTGTCTACAAGAAACCCACCTCATTAGAAGGGACTCACACAGACTGAAAGTGAAAGGATGGAAAAATATCTTTCAGGCAAATGGAAAGGAAAAGAAAGCTGGGGTAGCAATACTTATATCGGACAAAATAGACCTCAAAGTGAAGGCCTTAACAAGAGATAAGGAAGGCCACTTCATAATACTAAAGGGATCAATACAACAAGAAGATATAACCCTGGTAAACATATATGCACCCAATGTAGGAGCACCCAAATTCATAAAAAAACTCCTGGAAAATATCAAAGGAGAGATCGACAACAATACAATCATAGTAGGGGACTTTAATACACCATTGACAGCACTGGATAAGTCCTATAGACAAACAATCAGCAAAGATACAGCAATCCTAAATGACTCACTAGATCAGATGGACTTAATAGACATCTTCAGAATACTTCACCCCAAAGCCAGAGAATATACGTTCTTCTCAGGTGCTCATGGGACATATTCAAAAATAGACCACATATTGGGTCACAAGCAAAGTATCCCCAAATTCAAGAAGATTGAAATCATAAAAAGCGTCTTCGCAGACCACGATGGCATAATATTAGAAATAAACTACAATAAAAACAACCCAAAATACTCAAACACCTGGAAGCTGAATAACATGCTACTAAATATTGATTGGGTTACCAATGAGATCAAAGAAGAAATTAAAAACATCCTGGAAACTAATGACAATGAAAACACAACAATCCAAAACCTATGGGACACATTGAAAGCAGTCCTGAGAGGGAAGTTTATAGCTCTACAGGCCTATCTCAAAAAACAAGAAAAAATGGTAGTAAATCATCTAACTCTACAACTCAAAGAATTAGAAAGAGAGCAACAAGAAAACCCCAGAGTGAGCAGAAGGAAGGAGATAATAAAGATTAGAGCAGAAATAAATGACATAGAGACCAAAAAAACAATACAGAAAATCAATGAAACCAAGAGCTGGTTCTTTGAAAGGATAAACAAGATTGATAAACCTCTAGCCAGACTCACCAAGAAGCAGAGAGAGAGGACCCAAATAAATAAAATCAGAAACGATAGAGGCGAAATAACAACAGACCCCACAGAAATACAAATGATTGTTAAAAAATACTATGGACAGCTTTACTCCAACAAACTAGACAACCTGGAGGAAATGGACAAATTCCTAGAAAAATACAGCATTCCAAAACTCAATCAGGAAGAATCTAAAAATCTCAACAGGCCAATAACTATGGAAGAAATTGAAGCAGTCATCAAAAAGCTTCCATCAAACAAAAGCCCAGGACCAGACGGCTTCACAGGGGAGTTTTACCAAACATTCAAGGAAGAACTAAAACCTATCCTCCTCAGACTACTACAAAAAATTCAAGAGGAAGGAACACTTCCAAGCTCATTCTATGAAGCCAGCATCACCCTAATACCAAAACCAGGTAAAGACAACACAATGAAAGAGAATTACAGGCCAATATCCCTCATGAACATAGATGCCAAAATCCTCAACAAAATCTTAGCAAATCGGATCCAGCAGTACATCAGAAAGATCATACACCATGACCAAGTAGGATTTATCCCAGGGATGCAAGGATGGTACAATATCCGCAAATCAATAAACGTGATACATCACATAAACAAATTGAAAGAAAAAAACCACATGGTCATATCAATTGATGCAGAAAAAGCATTTGACAAAATTCAACACCCATTTTTGATAAAAACTCTCAGCAAGGTGGGAGTAGAAGGATCATACCTCAACATAATAAAAGCCATATATGACAGGCCCACAGCCAACATCATACTCAACGGACAAAAACTAACACCATTTCCCCTAAGAACAGGAACAAGACAGGGATGCCCCCTCTCACCACTCCTGTTCAACATAGTACTGGAAGTGTTAGCCATTGCAATTCGGCAAGAAGAAGAAATAAAAGGCATCCAAATTGGAAAAGAGGAAGTAAAACTGTCCTTATTTGCAGACGACATGATATTATACATACAAAACCCTAGAGATTCCATCAAAAAGCTACTAGACTTAATACATGAATTTGGCAATGTAGCAGGATACAAAATTAACCCCAAGAAATCTGAGGCATTTCTATACACCAATAGTGAACTTTCAGAAAGAGAGATTATAAAAACAATCCCGTTTACCATTGCACCGAAAAAACTAAGCTACCTAGGAATAAACTTAACTAAAGAGGTAAAAGACCTCTACTCAGAAAACTACAGGACGTTGAAAAAAGACATAGAGGAAGACATAAACAGATGGAAGAACATACCGTGTTCATGGATTGGTAGAATCAACATCATCAAAATGTCCATACTACCCAAAACAATCTATAAATTCAATGCACTTCCCATTAAAGTACCAACAGCATACTTCAGAGATCTAGAACGAACTTTCCAAAAATTCATCTGGAATAAAAAAAGACCCCGAATAGCTGCAGCAATCCTGAAAAAGAACAAAGTAGGTGGGATCTCAATACCAGATATCAAGTTGTATTACAAAGCCAATGTTCTCAAAACTGCCTGGTACTGGCACAAGAATAGGCATATAGATCAATGGAATAGAATAGAGAGCCCAGAAATCGGCCCGAACCAATATGCTCAATTAATATTTGACAAAGGAGGCAAGAACATACAATGGAGCCAAGATAGTCTCTTCAATAAATGGTGCTGGGAAAATTGGACAGATATATGCAAGAAAATGAAACTAGACCACCAACTTACACCATACACAAAAATAAACTCAAAATGGATAAAGGACTTAAATGTACGACAGGATACCATAAAAATTCTAGAAGAATCCAAAGGCAAGAAAATCTCAGACATATGCCGAAGCAATTTCTTCACTGATACAGCTCCTAGGGCACTTGAAACTAAAGAAAAAATGAACAAATGGGACTACATCAAAATAAAAAGCTTCTGCACAGCAAAAGAAACCATCAACAAAACAACGAGAAAACCCACTGTGTGGGAAAACATATTTGCCAATGACATATCTGATAAGGGCCTAATCTCCAAAATTTATAGGGAACTCATACAACTTAACAAAAGGAAGATAAACAATCCAATCAAAAAATGGGCAAAGGACCTAAATAGACACCTTTCAAAAGAGGACATCCAGAAAGCCAAGAGACATATGAAAACATGCTCAAAGTCACTAATCATCCGAGAGATGCAAATCAAAACAGCAATGAGGTACCATCTCACACCTGTCAGACTGGCTATCATCAACAAATCAACAAACGACAAGTGCTGGAGAGGATGTGGAGAAAAAGGAACACTTGTGCACTGCTGGTGGGAATGCAGACTGGTGCAGCCACTATGGAAGACAGTATGGAGTTTCCTTAAAAAACTGAAAATGGAACTCCCATTTGACCCTGTGATCCCACTTCTAGGAATATATCCCAAGAAACCAGAAACACCAATCAGAAAGGATATATGCACCCCTATGTTCATAGCAGCACAATTCACCATAGCTAAGATCTGGAAACAGCCTAAGTGCCCATCAGTAGATGAATGGATTAGAAAACTGTGGTACATCTACACGATGGAATACTATGCTGCTGTAAAAAGGAAGGAACTCTTACCATTTGCAACGTCATGGATGGAACTGGAGAGCATTATGCTAAGTGAAATAAGCCAGTCAATAAAGGAAAAATACCACATGATCTCACTCATTCGTGGACAATAGAGACCATTATAAACTTTTGAACAATAATAGATACAGAGGCAGAGCTGCCTCAAACAGATTGTCGAGCTGCAGCGGGAAGGCCGGGGAGGGTTGGGGGGCAGGAGGTAGGGGGGTAAGAGATCAACTAAAGGACTTGTATGCACGCATATAAGCATAACCAATGGACATAAGACACTGGGTGATAGGGGAGGCTAGGGGACTGTCTAGGGCGGGGGGATAAAATGGATACATATGTAATACCCTTTGTAATACTTTAAGCAATTAAAAAAAAAAAAAAAAAAGAAAACTGAGTATACATGTACCAGGCATCAATAGGCTTGGTGGGCATTCCAGGCAAACACAGAGAGGCAGAAGAGAGCATCACTGCTCTGGGATTGGCCATGATCTGGGAAGGCTACGTCACAGGGTACATAAAGCGATGAAATGGCAGTAAATGAATATGGAAAGGTATATCTTGGATTTGTCCATTGCAAAACTCTTTCATTGCATATGTATAATAAAACGTTCTTTGGTAAAAAAAAAAAAAATAAAAAAAAATAAAGGGTGGCAAGGGGAAGAGGAGCAGGGAAAGGAAATCAGAAGTAAATAAGAGCAAAGGGAAGAGTATCAAGTATGGATCCCCCAAACATTGTCAAATTATACAGAGAGGTATCAAAAGACAAAGAGCTACATTTTGGGGGGATATAGCCCATAGGCAGTCACTGGTAGCAATGGCTAGAAGGTTTTTGGTGAAATAGTGGGATAGATATGGGGGAACAGAGGGCAACCGGCCATCGGTTGAAGAGTGAAGAGCAAGTGAGAAAAGAGGTTAGAACTACAGATAACTCTTTAAGAAGTGTGGCTGTGACACGGCAAAGAAGGGTAAAGCAGCATTCGGAGAAATGTAAAAATTAAGAAAAATTTTCCTGAGGAAATTAAGGAAAAGGTTAATATCATTGCCATTACCATTATAATAAATTTTCTCAACCATATTTTCCTCTCTTCTCTTTTATTATTCAATACACAATTAACTGTACTCTACTGTCAAATGGAAACACACCCAGACTAAGGTAAAAAGAGATTTTATTGCAAAAGACTATTGCAACACTATGGCTATAACATCTGCAAGCATCTCAGAGTGAAGGCAGAAATGAGTTACTTTTAGTCTGGCCAGGCTGGCTCAGTGGTTGAGCATCAACCTATGAACCAGGAGGTCACAGTTCAATCCCTGGTCAGGGCACATGCCTGGATTGTGGGCTTGATCCCCAGTGTAGGATCAAGGTATGCAGGTATGCGGGAGGCAGCCGATTAATGATTCGCTCTCATCATTGATGTTCTATCTCTCTCTCCCTCTCCCTTCCTCACGGAAATCAATAAAAATATATATTTTTTAAAAATAATTGCTTTTACAAGAAGTACACCAAGGCTACCAAAACTGGGGTGTGAGGAGTGAGGTGAGACAGGGAAGTTGTTCTCCTTAGAATCTATACTTTTCAGGGGTGGCTGTTAAGAGGGGTTGTTCTGAGTCCCAATGCATAAGCTCCCAGTGCTCACATATGCTCAAGAGTGGGTCAAAGTTTAGGGATTTGAAGGAAGAAAAGCTGAATGTAAGTTGGTAAAGTCAAATCAGCAAGCATTTGGTACAGATTGGTCGGTAGGGACAATCATTTATGAGACAAAGAGTAGGAATTGGGTGTGGTCCAAAGTAAACTCGGGGACACCAGTGTCTTATCAAGGCCTTGGGGATGAGGAGATCTTTGTAGTAAGTCATGTCCAAGAACACAAAAGGGTGAGGGCTTTCTTAAATATTGCTGCTTTCTAAAACACAGGACTCAGGTAAAGGTCAACATCGTCACCAACAACAAACTGAGTCCCACATACAAACAGACATAAAATCAAAATTTTCTCTTGTAGAAATGACTATAAGAGTAACAAGTTACTCTTGAGAGTAACCCAGCATCTAAGAGACAAAGGAGGGTGTATTAGAGTCAGAGTGGTAAAGTGAGGGTCTCAGGCAACCGTAAGTCCAAGGACAGGCTAAGATGTGACCTGACAAGGAACACAGATCTCCACGCAGGTCAAGAGCATCTACTGTATTTCCCCTTGGATCACAATCATTGCTTACAGTCGCCCAGCACTTTCCACTTTACCAACAATGAACCATTTGTTGAATCCTCACAACTTTGTCAGATAGTATGACGATGCCCATTTCACAGATGAGAAGACCCGGCCTCGTGGATGAGTTCACTACAGAATTGGATTGAGAGCTCAAGGTTTCTGCTCATAAGCTCCGTCATATTTTCCCAAAGCCACTATGACTCGCCTTCATTTTCCTCCCCACCCTCTGTGTGCTTCTCATGCCTGTTGGACTGAGATGCCAACAGGATGCCAGGGACTGGGTTTGGAGGACTGGACATGTGGTTGCTACTCCTAAGAGTGCTGCTTATTATTAACAGCGTTCATTTTCTTCTCTGCAAAGCACTCCAAAGCCAGGACTGCCCCAGGCAAGCAGGTCTGAACAGACAGTCTTGGAGGAGAGGTGAGGGCAGTAGTGAAGGGAACTGCTTTGTTCTTGTTTTCAAGGAGGCACAGCCACAGCCTCAGGACTCCATGAAAAGCAGCAACTTGCTTAAAAGCCATTTCCATTTGTAAACAATGGGAAGAACCAATCTCCCTCCAGCCCCTCTGTCTTCATCTCTTAGGAAAAATCTGGGGCAATGTCAGCTAATAAAGGGGATCGATAACCACCCAGCTATTTTCACAGCTGCCCTCATATTAATGAGAAGCTGTTCTGGATGAAGTTCTACAAAAGGAGTCGCAGGGATGGGTCTCCACCACAATAAATGGCCATGCATTTGCTAATCATTAATGGATTGTTCTAGGATTGTGATCAAATCCAGGGTTAATTTGTCCCCACCTACAACCACACTGCCCAGTGCAGGGAACTGTTTGTTTTTCCTGAGAAGGTGGACTTAACAACACATAAAATGGGTAAGCATACACAGACAAAATAGGCCCTACATTGGACATTGGACGATGGTTTGGAAAGTTCCTGACTCTTTTTTTTTTTTTTTAGGCCCATACAGGGAAATCATCCGGTTCCTGCGAGGGATCATTCTCTTTTGGAAAGAGCCTAATTATGAGCATCCCTGTCCTCAATTCTCCAGGCAGGCACGCCTCTTTCCTGCTTGTGTTTAGAATATCTGATGGGTACATCATGCAACCATAAAATTAGATACTGGTCCTATAAAAGCCAATCACAAAGAGGGTAGAGAAAATGAGAAATTGGTTCCCAGGGTCTCTGAGGCTATTGAATGTGGCCCTTGCCCACCTCATCAGCCTCTCACCTGAGTCTAATCCAGTCACTCAACATGGTTTCAGTTTGTTGAATAAATCATACTCTCTCCTTATTTTATTTACTTATTGTTAAGTGTTTTTTATTGATTTCCAAGAGAGGTAGAACGATATAGAAACATCAATAATGAGAATCATCAATCAGATGCCTCCTGCATGGCCCCCACTGGGGATCGATCCTGAAACCCAGGCATGTACCCTGATGGCCAGGAATCAAACTGTGACCTCCTGGTTCATGAATTGATGCTCAACCATTGAGTACACCAGCTGGACCTATAGTCTCTCTTAAAATAGGGCCTGTGCATGTATTTTCTATTATATGCCTCAACACTTGTTTGCACAGTTAACTCCTTATTTCTTAATCAGCTTAAACATCAATTTCTTTAGGAAACTTGCCCTCATTACTCATATTTATTTAGCTCTAACTCTTATGCCACAATGACCCTTGAGCTTCTATAATTATAAAACCCTCTACACCTACAGTTGTTTGTTCAGTATTTCTCTTCTCTACCAGAATATAAGTTCCATGAAGACAGGGTCTGTTTTCTGTTTTGTCTTATTCTCTACTCTAGCCATATACCTTAGCTCAGTGCCTGGCACAGAGGAAAACTTATATGTTAGAAAGAATAGTTCAATGGCTGAATAAAAGAAGGAACAAATGGATGAATGGATTGATATATGCATACATGAATAAATGAGTGCATAGAAACAATAAGAGGGTATACAATTACCCACCTTCTTATTCCATAACCCCTCCTACCTCTGTACTCATAATGTTTCCTAGCACCAGCTTAGAAACCCAGTTCTTTGTAACATCATACTTGACATGAGACTTTGCTTCTTTGCAGCCTCATTAGGTGATGCAATTATGTCCTGTCCATGTTCACACTGAGGTTCTAAAATCCATCTTCTCCCAAAAGCCAGTGTTCACCGGAAATGGGGTTCACAAAGTTAAGTTTTATAATCTTACAACAGAGGAATTGCCATGCCATCGGATGTTATTAAAATTATAGTAAACTATTCTTTTCTCATTACTCATAGTGGCAGAAGGGAGTGGAATCATAGGTAGTACATTTATATTTAGCATTAAAATGGAGGGAGAAGCAAGAAAACAAGGAGACTCACCTATGCACCTTTATGGGCTCACACTTATAGCGTCTGTGCTGCTGCCTAGACCATTCTGAACCCATCCCTCTATTTGGCAGTAAGGCCCTTACAAAAGAAAGGGCTCCTCAGAAGAGATCCCAAAGCTAGTGCTCCTTTCACCACCTCTCCTGGGGAATGACCCACAGTTATGTGGGATATTTGAGTCATAGCAAATCAAAACTCCTGCCTGTGTACCCTGCTGACAGGAGAACAGAGAACCCAGGTTCAACGACCTCTGTAGAGGCCAAGCCCCACAGGGCTAAGTCAGGCTGAATGACAGATGGTTCCCCCACAGGGATCTAACCTCCCAGAGCCCAACAAGGCAGCCTCTCCCTGCGGCTCTGTCTGGCAGGACCAGGACATCAGGAGGTATGTACCTTCGGCAGCGAGTACTTGGGCAGCTTTATCTGAGCGAAGGCCTCTCTTCGATAGGACACGTAGTAGCTGGCTCTTCCTCCAGTTGTTACCTGGGTCAAGGGAAACACAGAGAGGTCAGATGGGGCCATGGATCATGACACAAGTTGGAAGGTATTAGCCGCTCCATCAGTAGCTACAGTGGTTTGTGACAACCTTTTAGGGAGTATCTTGCTGGTTCTTTTTATTATTATTATTGATTTTAGAGAAGAAGGAAGAGGGAGAGAGAGATAGAAACATCAATGATGAGAGAGAATCATTGATTGGCTTCCTCCTGCACCCCCTACTCCCCGCCCCCCGCCCCACCACTGGGGAGGAAGCCTGCAATCCGGGCATGTGCCCTGAATGGGAATCAAACCATGACCTCCCGGTTCATAGGTCGATGCTCAGCCACTGAGTCATGCTGGTTGGGCCCTTGCTGGTTTTTAACCTCCAATCCCACGACACCCTGAGCTGCTCCCATGTCATGGCCCTTAGAGAATAGGTGGGTGATGACAACAGTCTTCCCCGTGGATGGCACTTTCTGTGAGAACAAGGTCTGTGTATTTGGTCACTGTGCTCTGCACATGTACAAACCTAATAAATGTTTTCAGCTGAGAACAGAGAGGCTATTGATGTGACCTGTACCCATGATTTATTTATTCTTCTTTTAAAAAATCAATGTTTAATCCATTGTGACCATGATGTGATGGCCAAAGGAATTTTTTTCTTGATCTGAATATTAATACTACTTAAAGTGCTTATAACTTTGAAATTAATTTCACTTCTGATCTGAGCACATTGCTTTTCCTTTATATTTACAAATTAAGGCATTAAGCAGATATTTATGGACTCTCCTTGAGCAAGTTATTTAAAGGCATCAAAGCCAGAGAAAACACTCTAGATTTAAAAGTCAGAAATGTGGGGTTTGAGTCCCAATTCTGCTGTCCAGGCTGGGGGGTCAGGTTCGGGGGTCATGACCTCACTTGGGAAACCATGAAATCTTAGAGGAACCTGGAAACCACTCCAAGAAATGAACCTCTGGCCTGGGCTTGGTTAAAAGTCCTGCCAACATGGCACAGCTCTGCAGATGGCTGCTCTCGGCCCAGTCACCCTAACTCAGGGGAAATTAATATTCCCAAGAGAAGATAACATAGCCTGTTCAGAGAAAATAGTAGGATGACAATAGCCACCAGGCTGCTGTGCTGAGGAGGTAATTAGTGGAGGCACATGCTCTGCTCTCATTAAGGCCCTAGCACTTGCTGGAGACAGGCCAGTCCTCCTACTCTGGTCCCAACCTGGCGCCCTTCCACGGCAGCTGCCGAGAGCAGGATGGGTCGAACATCTCTATTGAAATCCACCCACCGCTTCTCACTCTGAGAGGTGGCACCTCCCATGGCTCCCCCTGGCTCTGCACAGATTGGAAACCCACAAATCAGGTACCATACACTGCCAGGTAGAGCAGATGTTGGAGTCAGTGTGAAGGCAGAACCTCGTGAAAACTTGGTGCAAAGACTCGGCTGTGAACCAAGAGCAGAGACCGGTTTTCTCCCTGATGTTCCCCGCTATCCTTACATCTCTATTTTCTAATTAGAATCATTTATGTCTTGTACTCAGGACTTTTATTTTTTTAATAAGACATCTGTTCTGAATCTGTATTGTTCCTCATCGGCTTAGAGACGGGGTATTGATATATTAAGATCAATGAGTTGCTAGGAAGTCATTTTTGTTTTTTCTTTTTAAAATAAATCTCAACCACACAGACACAGATTAAAATGTAATCCTTGGTTCTGAACACTCACCATTAGTCCCTGCATGGTATTATTTACTTATTAGTGGTTTTATTTGGTGTTACTTTAAATTATAAAACCAACACATGGAAACATATCTGCCAATCCCAAATCTAAGTAATAAAAGAGTAATAGTGATAATAACTACCACGCAGTAAAAGCTCATTACTTGAATGATGCTATGATAAGCAGTTTATAAACCATACCTCATAAACCTATGTTATGTATTAAACATTATGGACATACATATATAGAGTTATAGAAAGAGTTAAGATATGTAGAGTTATAGGTGTGGATTGTATTTCTACTTTACAGCTCAGAAAATTGAGGCTCAGAGAGGTCCACTAACTTGACCAACATCACACAGGCTTTCATTGCCATGGCCAGTATATGACCTTAACCTCACCTGGACATGTAAATGAGTATATCCCACAAATGTCAGGCACAGGGCAGGGGTCAATACTTACTGACTAAATGAAAAATGAATTGTGATTAACCTGCCTGACTAGGAAGACTTGGAGTTTGACTTCCTCCAGTGTTTAGTAGCTAAACCACGATGGAGAGAAGACCTCTCCCTTCCTGCCCAGTCCCGAGATGGTCACAGGAACGTATCTCCAGATTGAAGCCCTAGCACCTGGCCTGTGGAGCAGAGTCCTCACAAGGCTGGGCTGATACCAGGCTAAGGCATCTGCTCTCTCTCTTCTTTGCATGGCTCTCTGGCAACCGCACAAGGAAGGAATAAAGTTTAGTGACTATTAATCTATTTTGATGAACTTTTCTCTTCCTTACAAGCAAATTTGCTGGCATTGTAAATCCCAGAGATTATTACCACTTTCCCTTTCAGTGACACCTTTTATTTTACATTTGATGAATGTCATCCAATTATTTGCTCTGGGCCCATCCATCATGCTAAACACAGAATTAGCTGGGTCTTTTCCTCGCTAATGACTGGCTCGTTAATCTGATTTTCTGCATTTCCATTTTACAGGTTTAATTGGGCTCCTGGCCAGTGAAAATGATTCCTTTGGACAAGTGCATTGGCCATTAAACACATCTGTCTCTTCTGACTTGTTCCCATTCTTGCCATACCAAAGTGTAACCTGGCATATCCTTATTTTTTCATTTCTATCTTGCCTCTGGATGATGGCTTGTCTTGGAGGAGAAAGGGAAATCTGGCCAAAAAAAATAATGGAGCCAGAGGACTGTGAGTCATATTGGACCTATTTCTGTCATAAATACACAAAAACTAGAATTCATAAATGGGCATAAGTAATCTGCAAAGAAAAGCAGAAACTAACAGTTTTTAGTATCAATTATGTGATGAGTGATTTATATTCATGACAATTACTCACACCCATGATAATAATTATCACTATTGATATTATTATATAACATTACTAGTACCTTACAAGGCAAAAATATTTACAACATAACATTTTTGAGTATTTGTTATATGCCAACTGCTGTTCCTGTATGTATACTAGCCTTCACAGTCTTTGAAAAGTCACCACAAATAAATGGTGAAGCTGGAATTTGAACCCAGGCTTATCTGACTACCAAGCTTCTTATGCTGGCCCCTCTCTGTGGAGGGGAATGGATCCCATGTCACTCAACTTCCAATTTCCCAGATAAGATGCCTATCAGCAGGGCAGATATTTCTATGTGGAGTTCATATCAATTTCTTAGCCTTGAGAAATCAATGTTCTATTGTTGCCCAGGAGTGAATAGTACTGCTTTGGAATCTGAGAATAAGAGGTACTATAATGGAAATAAATCTGGCTGTTGCCTTCATAGAAAATGACATTTAGAAGCTTTTCCAGTTAGAGCACCTTGCTGGGTCCACTATAATGTGAATAATCGGCCTAAGCCCACAGAAATGGCTACCTGTGCAGGCTCACGCCAGTTACTGCTCACAGCCTCTGCACTGTTTCCTCCTCAGGAAAGAAACAAAAGGGAACAGCCAAGTTGTTATGATGCACAATTAACTTTTCCAATTTCTTTGCTCATTAATTCTATTCAGATTCTTTAAAATAAATCTTGACATTGTTAGGTCTTTCTCTTCCTTTCCACTGCCATAATTCCTTCAAAGATCACACTTCTTTTCTCAAGAACAAAGAAATAGGCTTCTGACTGTGGGACCACATGAGTCAATAAATAGCCATAGGTCTCACCACGGTGTTGCTGTAAGTGTCAGGATGACCATGGGAACTTCTGCATGATGGGTTATGTCACCTCTGCCATCTCAAGCTCATTTTCCCATAATGCTTTGCTAAGGTGCCACATTATGTGTCTGAATCAAAACTGTGACATAGGATTGGGAACAATAAGACACCCTATCAGCCATCTCCTGTGCTAGACTGTTTGGTCTTGAGTTTTAGTGTTTGTCACACTGGTGTTTGCTCATTTTATGTCCGAGAGACTCTATGGTATTAATATAAGTAGTTTTATTTAAAAAGAGTGAGTCTGGTACCTAACACAATACTCGCACTGAGACTAAACCTCCTTTGACACAGATTTGCACATAAAAATTTGTTATCAGGGCCCTAACATAATAATCCAAAAAAAGCATCACTAATAATAGATTTGAGATAAGATAGTTGATGTTGTAGCCATGGACTGACTCTCTCCCTGTCTCTTTCTCTGTCTCTCTCTGTCTCTATCTCTTTCTCCTTGTGTATATGTGGTGGGGGTGAGGGGAGATGTTATAGGGAAAACATATATTGAGCTTGCCAACACACTCATTGGCCAAAATTCACTTATAACTCTACTGCCACCTTCACCAGCACTACCAGGAAACTTCTTGTAGCTTTGCTGCCTATTGGAAATGTTAGTAAGGCCGAGAAAAGGTGGTGAGTTAGAAAAGCATGGTACATAGACTGTGTGTCTAGACCACAGCAGCACTAGACAAAGAATCAGTATGCCTTGTTCACTGAGTCTGTTTCTTCAAATACAGTAAGGGGCTTGGACTTGATAAGTTTCCAGTTATATACTCTCAATGAGTCTGATAGTTTCCTCTGGTTTGTAAGCACCATTGGTTGGGATTTCAGACCTGTATTTGAATCCTGCTTCTGCCACTTGTCGGGTTGGTGACTTGTATAGGTAATTTAATCTTTCTAATTTCTTCTGGAAAGTGGAAACAGTATTAATACTACCTATGGACATGTTGTCATGAGGGTCAAACACAATATAGCATGTAAATAGCTTTAGCCCTGAACGTGGAACATACTAAGTGCTCCTGCTGAACTAGAGGCACAGATGCCTACCTCAGTCCAATACCTTGGAGGTCCTATGGCGACTGACCATGATGACAGCTCATATATGCAACCTGGATGCTCAGGGAAGTGCTGGGGTAGCTACATGGGCCGCCTGGTCAGAACTGAGCAGGGACAGAGGATTGGAATTTTTGTTGTCCTCAAGGATAACTTCATGAAGAAGACCACCTATGGAAACCACCAAGCCAAGTGATTTTGCCAGAGATTTAACCAGTAATGGCTGCAAGCCTCATCTTAGTGCTTTGGCTTTTATGATTGGGGAAGGGAAGACGTTCTTGAGATGCCCGCCTAACCTTTGGAAGTTCTTTGTGTTTTTCTCTTCTAGGTGTTTTTGTTGTTGTTGTTTTTTGTTTTTGTTTTTGTTGTTTTTTGAGGTGTTGATAGTATAAAGGCAGAGTGCCAAAATAAAAAAGAATAAATATGCATTTAATTTTTCATCCTGAAGTACAACATTTTGGAACATCTGGATACTCCCAGTTAATATAATCCTATATAATAAAACCCTAACATGCAAATCAATTGAATGGCTGAACGACCAGTCGCTATGATGCGCACTGACCAGCAGGGAGCAGACACTCAATGCAGGAGCTGCCCTCTGGTAGTCAGTGTGCTCCCACAGGGGGAGCGCCACTCAGCCAGAAGCCAGGCTCATGGCTGGCAAGCGCAGATGTGGTGGCGGGAGCCTCTCCTGCCTCTGCTGCAGGTGGGCAGTAAGGAGCGAGGGGTCCCAGACTGTGAGAGCCCTGGACTGCGAGAGGGATGTCTGACTGCCAGCTTAGGCTCGATTGCCCTGCAGTCCACTTTGAGTGTTCCAGATTCAGGATGCCAGAGCTTCACTACCCATGGAAATCCTAAACAAATTTTTTAAAATTTACCTTCAAAACACATCCTTCCCCCTTCCTCTGTCAAAATGGACCCTTTGCTTTCAGGCTGAGTTTAATATAAGTTAGTAAAAGATGGAACTGAGAAGAAGCTAGACAAGATATTATTAGGAGTCTAGCTTATAAAGTCTTCTCACTAGTATATAAGCTTTTATCTTTGACTCGAGATATCACATAGCCTATTTCCTTTATACAAGTGGACATTATGAGGTCAATTAATTGACTGAAATCTTCCCGAGCCAGACACTAGCCTCTGCCTTTTCTATAATATCCCAGAATTTCATAAAAGCAAAGGAGATTTTATGAAAGGAGAGGGATATTATAGAAAAGGGGAAAGGAGAGGAAGAAAGAAGCTGTAAGATCCCGGTATCTGTAACATCTGTGATTTTATTTTGGCTCAATCAATTATCAGACATGTGATTTTAGGCATTGTAATGAACCTCTTGGAGTTTCAGGGTTATTTTTCTATAAAAATGGAATGTGTAATAACTACCCTTCTCTTACTAAGAAGTAAATGAGATGAGGTAATAAAATGCTTTCATTTAACTACAGTGGTCTACAAATATAATGATTAGGATGTTAAAAATAATCTGTGATATGTGTCTAGGAACCCAAAGATTTTGGAAGTATTTTCATTGACAAATTGCAGTAGACTGAATTTTGTTCCCATGGCCCCACCAATTCATGTTAACACCTAACCTCCAATGTGATGGTATTTGGAGGTGAGGCCCTGGGGAAGTGATCAGGTCATGGAGATGGAGCCATCACCCATGATATCAGAGCCCTTGAGAACCTAGAGAACTCACTTGCTCCTCCATCACCTGAGGACACAACTAACTATGGATCAAGATGTGGGTCCTTACAAGACACCAAATCCGCCAGTGCCTTAATCTTAAACTTGCCAGCCTCCAGAACTGTGAGAAATGTGTCTGTTGTTTATACGCCACCCAGTTTTTGGTAATCGTTTATAGCGGCCATGAAACAGAAATGAAGCTGGTGATCCACCTATGCCCATTGACTGTGTGAGGCACTGACATTTTCCAGGAAGGCTACAGCTACCACAGACTGGAAAGGTAGAGGCAATACAGAATAATGAATATCACAGGACCAGCAGGACCGGGATGGGTAGAGCAATAGAACAGAAGTGTCTTCAGTCACATGGGATGAATGGCAGGTTCACAGCGCTACTTGGAGAATGATTACTGTTATTGCTATGTTCGAGATATTTTAAATATCTTAAAAGGGCAAGGCAAACAAAATCATTAATTTTCTAGGGAAGCAGGGATGCTTCTTTGGGACATGGGATTTTCAGGTGGCCTCGGAGATATGGGTAGGCTCCTAGATATTACGGCACAGCTTTGCAAGCCTGGGATTTGCATGCCTCATGA
Organism: Myotis daubentonii; assembly: GCF_963259705.1. Lineage (NCBI taxonomy): Eukaryota > Metazoa > Chordata > Mammalia > Chiroptera > Vespertilionidae > Myotis > Myotis daubentonii. The sequence goes on along the minus strand of NC_081852.1, from coordinate 49,188,813 downwards.
GTGAATTTGGGGACAGCAGTGGATGGATTTAAACTACCTTTCAAGCTGTTTCTGAGAAAACACTGCCACCTCCCCTAGAGAGCCAGGAATATTTGTGAAAGGCCAAGTGCTACTTCTCAGGGCTTCCCCATTACATCCTGCGTCCTGCCTCTCCTGTCCTGCACCAGCAGAAGCGTCGCTGTGGGAGAGCCAAGCTCCATGCTCACCACTCAGTATGCATTATCTGCTCTCGTGCACGATGACACGTAGGGAAAATACCGTCTCTGAAGCAGCCCTGCTTACTCTACCTTAACTGACATGCATGAGGTCACTCAGATCCAAAGTGGCAGAGCCTGGTTTTGAACTTGGGTCCTTAAATCCTGCCAATGTCCTCTATACTGTGCAACCCTGAACAAGCCAGAAGTGTTTACTGCAGAGCCTTTCCAACGAGTGACTAATTTAGGAACATTTACCTGGAGGGATTCATCCTGGCCCGGGTCACTAGGAGGCTCCAGCATCAATGACTGGCTTGTGTCAAAAGCTATCTCTTTGATGAAGCCTCACCACACCCGTTTCCCAGTTGGGTTTCATGGTGTCTTCCTCTGATTCCCGGGGCTCTTGTCTGCAGCTCTTGCCACATTTATCAGCTGCTGTCTTGAATTACTGGAAAGTGGGTACAGCTTAGGTCTCCTGTACTATAATAGCTTCGAGGGTAGACAATGTGTCCTGTTCCCATTTAACCCTCTTAGTACCCAGCATCCATATCATAACAACTAATATTTACAGAGTATCTACTCTATGCCATTAGTTTTCATTACTGGACTTAATCTCATTTGGTCAGAGCATAACCCTGCAAGAGAGGTCTAATTATATCCCAATTTTAGAATTAAGGGTCAGAGACCCGGACAGACCACTTCAGTTCATGTTTTTACTAAAAGGTGAGGTTCAAATCCAACCTCAGAACTTCTGACTCAAAACCCCAGACTCCATTCACATTGCCAGCCTGCTTCAGTCTGTGTTGGCAAAGTTGAAATCAGAAAAGCACAAAGTGGAGATAATTGCATGGATTTTTACAAATGGGTCATGATTTTACATCAATTATGCCTTTGAGTGGTTGGCAACAACACAACATGGAAAAGCAAGGGTGATTAGAGTGTGTGCTTTCCTGTGGGAAACAGGGAAGCAGATTACAAGATGTTCTTTCCCACCCACTGCTGAAGTCACATATTAATTAAAGGTTTGAAAAAAAAAAATAAAGGTCTGGCCAAATCCACATCATCCCTAGGACATTAATCATGTTTAGATGTCTCATTATGGATACTAGCCCCAATTCTAGGATGTGTTACATTTACCAATCCATCAGCAAGTCCCTGCTCAGCGCTTTGTGCCCAGGCTGTGTCAGGTAGCACAGAAGTCAGGGGGCCATGACCTCATGGAGTTCATTTCTTTGTAAGCACAAGCCTAACATATACTAGTTAGATGCATACATGACCACATATAATCAGTGTTAATACTATGGTACCTGCGCAGAGTAAAGCCTAGTGCTATCAAACAGAGAAATCCTCTCTTTAGACCATAATAGTTTATTCAACTTATTTTCATGCTCCTTCCAGAACTGAAATAAAATCAGCCTAGGCACAGTAGAGTCCACACTCATCCTATCTCCATTTTACAGATGATACAACTAAGATATGGAGATGGCAGAGGGCTGATCTGGAATTTCAATTCATGTTTGTCTCACTCCAAATATGCAGGCATACCCCTCTTCGATATCACCCCCAACAGTGCGACATGCATAATAAGCACATGGACATGTGTGTGCACACACACACACCATAATATGTGGTATATAAACAGGTGTTATTTACACTCCCACTGCCTTTGGAAAAGATTAGGTTCTCATGTTGAAGAATATTGTTTGATAAATGGGATGATGAATTTGAGGTTGGAAGATTAGAGAAACCAGGGAATGGCTGAACTGTTCAAATAACAAAAGGAGAGATGGAGTGAAAAAGGTGGGATAAGATAGACATGGATCTTGAAAGAAGCAAAAGATGGCCAGGAAGCTGGAGAGGTTGTAGGAAGAGAGATCCAAGAGGAGGGTCACTGGTTGTTGGCTCCAGAAGAGGTACTTTGGGGGAATGTCAAAAAAAGTGGGCGTATATAGGTTTTACTAAGTGTTATTGCTGTGCAGCATCTGACATAAACACTGCGCTTCATTTTTCTTGATACTTTTGATAAAAAAGGTCTATACTACACTGCTCAATCATCTGATATAATTTCACTTACTTTTTTTGTTTGTATATTTATCTTTGCAGAAGTGGTTCATATCAGGAATGCAGTTCTGCTTCAAGAAAATGGCCAAGAGTTGTAGCTGGGTTACTAAAAAGTGTGTCTATTGGTACCTTTGGGATTATTTATTCAGCTATTTGTTGTAAAAATTCACAAAGAGCCCTGGAATGTAAGCCTAAAAATGGAATCCAAAACTCCCTTCCCCTATTGGCTATTATGGGTCTTAGGGAAAAGCATATAACTGCTTCCAGACCTCCGTTTCATCTTACCACAGTTCCATGGGCACACTCATAACACAAGGTCCAATACATGCCTGATACAAAGCAGGGACTCAAAAAATGTCACATCTGCTATGTACCTCATCCCTTCCCTTCCTGGGTCCCAACTTCCTCAGCAGGAAGGCCTTCTTAAACTCCTCTATCTGAAGATCCTATGCTGCCAGTTTCTTTTGTGGCCAACAACTCCACAAACATGGTTTGCACAGCTACTTTGTGTTAAAGCTTCCCATTTCTACTTACTGCCCCTTACACACTCCTTGACCCAATTTGCTTCCGGCAACTAAAAAAGTGTCAGTGTGACTCTCACTTAAAAAGTGGAACAAGTGTAGTGGCTAAGAAAGGAGGCCCTAGGTCAAACCTCTGCTCTACTCCAGACTGGCTGTGTGACCTTGGGCAAATGACTTATCCTCTCTGTGCCATTTTTTTTTTCTTATAAAACAAAGTTTAAGACTAGGACTTAAATCAAAGGATGTCATAAAGATGAAATGCATTCATAATAAGCTTAGCTCACACTAAACAATAAATCAGAGCCATTACTGTTATATGTAATTGATTCTCCAAGAACTACAGATTACTCAATAAAAAAAAAATTAACCAAGAGGTAAAAATCATAGAAGAAGGCCAGGCACAAATCTTGATTAAGAAAATGCTGAAAACTACATAAAGAAAAGTTCTGTTCAATTCACTTCCTAAGGACTCATCTCAGATATTTCACAGGGACTAAGGAAACTAGCACTTCAACATCTTCCCTCCCACACTGAACACAGAGCCCCTAAGAAGCAATTACCGAGCACAATGAAATAATAAACACAGTCATATTAAGAGCACCGATTACTTCTCCATACTGCAATCTGGAAGCTATTGCTACCTGAGGCAGACAGGCAAACTGCAGGCATTTATGCTGGAGAAATCAGACAGCAGGCCTTGGGGATGGCAGACCCTCCGTTCTGACTGCATTTTATTCCCACTGCACATTTTCTAATTTTTTTTTATTGATTTCAGAAAGAGGAAGAGAAAGGGAGAAAGAGATAGAAACATCAATGATGAGAGAGAATCATCAATTGGCTGCTTCCTGCACACCCCCTACTGGGGATGGAGTCAGCAACTTGGGCATGTATGTGCCCTGACCAGGAATTGAACCATGATCTCCTGGTTCATAGGTGGACGCTCAACCACTGAGCCATGCTAGCCAGGCATCACTGTGTGTTATCATAAGGCGTGAAGTCCCAGACACATTTTTCAGAGAAGAAAGTCTAAGCCATCTTGCCTGGTCTTGAGAGGCTACAAAGCTAGAGGGAGAGGGTGGGAGGGGTTAAATTCATGTTCCCGTTGTTGCACACAAACTGAATTAGAAGAAAACAAGGAACAAGGAGAAAGTGGAGATTAAGGAATACAGCAATTTTAAAGCCCAAGAAGCACAGAGAGGGAAAAGCCAATCAACTTCTTTATTTTATTTTTATTCAACAGATGTTTCCCTTGCAGTTCCAAATTGAATAGTAGTTGGTGTAGTAAAGATGAAATAAATGAGAGAAAAAGAGAGAGCTACAAAGGATGGGAGGGTGGAAGTCAGCTGGCAAACAAGAAGCTAATTCCCATACCTCCCTTCCTCGCTGCCGCCCCGATAGGTTCCACCCAAAGGGACAGCTCCTATCCAGCCACTAAGCCTGCCCTGTGCGCTCCTGAGTCTCCATGCAGCAGTCCCGCCCTGCAGTCATGCCTCACCAGGAAGGCAGGGGTAATCAGCCCATCCTTTAAACATCTTCATTCTATTACTTTCATAATCAGCTTCTAATGTTCTCTGTTCAATAGATGTGGGGCCGGCCAGACCAAGTACTTGAACAGCTGCGTGGGCCACAGAGCTATTCTCTGTGCCATTGATCACCAGGACAAAAATCAATCCTGGCTAAGGAGGAAGAAGTTAAAAATAAATTGCCGCCATTGATTTCTGTTCAGACCTCTGACTCCCAGTTTCGGAAGGGAGAGGAAGAGCGCACATGTATGTCTGCCTGTCGAGAAATCACTCCATATGTCCCTGTCTCAAAAGCAAAGTTTGTGGCTATTTTACACACACACACACACACACACACACACACACACACACACACACTTTCTCTTAATTTATGCTTTTATGGGTTTTTTTTTAAACTTTTGCTTCCTAATAATGATCAGAAATGAGAATCTTTCAAATCATAAGCTTCCATGAGAAGAGAATTGTCTGTGGAGAGTTGTGCCTCCAGAAGTATTTATTGATGGACTGGTGGAATAAATTAATGAATGAGATACCCACCCTGCTATTATTAGAATTACATTTTTATTTCTTCGTAGATTTATCACAGTATGCAATTATTTTTTGTTTATTCTTTGCTTATGTATTATCTTTCTCTCTCACTAGACTATAAACTCACCTATGGCAGGGATCTCTGTCTTTCTTATTTGCATATTAAATTTATCATATGCTGCATGATCTCCAGGGATTATAACTGTCTTATTATTTTCTGCATTGTCTCCATACTATGCCCTCAGTGGATGTGCAGGGAATGAAGGAAAGAATGATTCAGCAACTCTCTTGACAAATTAACTATGCCCCAAGTATCTTTTTTTTAAAAATTCTGACACTGGAGAAATACATTGGGAATTACTTCTGCATAATAGTCTAACTACATGGAGTGTTGTGTAGAGTGAGCAGACTTTTGGAATTTCAGCATTTGAAGGGAATTTCTGGAGTCCTATGGCCGACTGCCTTCCCAGTGGGTTCTATGGAGTTCTAGACTTCTATAGCGATGCATTGGGGGTATCCACAAGGGGCTGGGTGGCTGGTGGTTCTGATACAGTTTAAAACTAGATCCAGTTCACTTGTATCTGTATTATATATTGGCATCCCTTGTACAATATTGCCTGAAAAGCAGCTCCCACTGCTAAAAACACCAACAACAAAAGGTTTCAAAGTTCTTCTTTGATGCAATCCTTTCATTTTGTGATAAGGAAACTTGAGTTCCAGAGAGGGAAGGTGATCTAGCCCAAGGCCACAGAATGAGTTAATGGGGAGATCAGACTTAAGTCCAGGAAGGCTGCCCTCCCCACCCCATCTTGTCATACTGTTTTCTGCCAGCGAAGGGTCTCTTTTCCTCGGAGTCTTGGTTGGTCCTAAAGTTGAACACTTCAACTCAGCTCTCTGCTTTGAGAACCAGCTTGAGCCCTGCCTTCTCCAGGAGAATGATTCTGATCACACTACAGACCTCCCTCACTCTGGGAAGGAGCCTCATACTTTTGTAAGTGCTTCTGAGCATGGTTCATGGAGCGTGTCAGGCACAAAGTCCTACCTCCTCATCTAGACTGAAAACACAATGATGAAAACCACGTTGTCAGTCTTGTTTGCCATTATACCTCCTTCATCTAAAACAGTGGTTCTCAACCTTCTGGCCCTTTAAATACAGTTCCTCAAGTTGTGACCCAACCATAAAATTATTTTCGTTGCTACTTCATAACTGTAATGCTGCTACTGTTATGAATCGTAATGTAAATATCTGATATGCATGATGGTCTTAGGCGAACCCTGTGAAAGGGTTGTTCGACTGCCAAAGGGGTCGCGACCCACAGGTTGAGAACCACTGATTTAGAACCCTGACAGGAGTATATTAAGTGTTCAATTAATGGTTGTTAAATGAATGCATGAATCAATCCATCAATATTTCTGTCTCAGACAGAACCTATCACAGCTCTGGGTACCTAGTAGGTGCTCACTGAAATCAAGTCAAGAGATTAGCCTCGGCTCTGGCACTATTAAATTCCAAAAAGAGCTTGTTCTGCCTGACCGTGAGGGCTCTCAGAGTCAAGACTCTTAAGAGCTGCTTGCAGAAATCCAAAATGTTTGCTTACCCTGTTAGCCAGCTATGGGATTAAAGGCAGAATGATTAAAATTTTTAAAAGCTAGACCTCTGAAATAAATAGATATATATCCTAGTTAGAACGGTAATGGGGAGAGAACTGAACCTAATAGTCAACTTCTCAGTCAGCAGCCCAGCTGCCTTCATTATCAGCACTGTTGTTTTACAACAGTATAATTATCTTTAATAGGAGAAGGCCCCAGAAAATGGATCCTTCTGGGAGCTGGGCTTAGCAGAGTGAGTGTCGGGGACTTGCTGGGACATGGAAGGGAAGAACAATGGGTAATCCTTGCTGGGCCATGATTCAACAACTCCTGTGCCCCCTGAATAGGGACTCAAGAGCAGCTGGGCCCCCAAAAGCATCATAGAAATTGGGTAATGTATGGCAAGAGGTATAAGGCAAGTGGGGAAGGATGGAGAAGAATGGAGCTAGAGATGGTAGTGATAATTAACCTCTGTCACTCCACCCCCATGGCTTCCCAGGGAAGAGTGTCTGAATAATCCTCCAAGTGTAGCGGAGGGACAAGTCTCAGAGGTGCGGGTGTAGTTACACTGTGCCAAATCCCAATGGAGCACTTCTTTGGTTGATGATGCAGAAAGTTTCTGATCTGGAACAAAAGTGAAACAGACCCAGACAAACAGTCCACGGAACAGGAAGTGGAATAAAGCTTTCCTGCCCTTATAGCTACAAAGATGGATCCAATCTCTGCCGATTTCTCTTCTACAGCCATCTGGAAAAGTTTCTGGGAACACCAGCTATTCCGTGCTAATGGGAAGATCTTCAGACTGGGAAAGCAAAATGAGAAATTGATCACTGCCTCTTTTGTCATCCTTTATGAATCCAGGCAGGCCTGAGGTCATATCTTGATTTACTGAGCTAGATGACAAAGGGTGACTCCCTAAACATCTCTGAAATTTGGTTCCCCCATGGAAACATAATAACATCTATCATACCAAGATCCTGTGACACTTAAAGTAGAATTAAATTAAATTAAATGCACATATGCCAGACATAAATTTGACACTAAATAAACGTCAGGTCTCTTTCCAACTATTCTTCCAGTTTGCTGATGGGTGGGTAAAAACTGATGGTGTGGATAGGTGGAAAGAACATTCTGAAAAATCACCGCCTTGAAAACAGGAAATTACAGTTTTCCAGGAAATAGAAAAGAGAGTTGTATAGCTGACCTCAGTCCTTTGAGCTGAATATAGAGACGCTTGTGGCCCCCCAGACAACAGCCCACCTTCTAACCTGATGAGGCTTGTGAATAATTAAACACGATGAGTGCCACCCACCCTGTAAAATGCACTGCACAGCCTCCATGCCACCCCTCTTCCTTCTCGTGCCCATGGAGACACCACTAATTAACGACAGAGGTCTCTCCTACTGAACCACAATAGCACCGCCTTTGGTAATGCAGCAAGTACCAATTCCTCAGAGGCGATACCCAAAATGAAAACAATTTGACACCCCCAAACCAGCCATATGCTATCCATGTACTACCAGAAAGGCAAAAACTGACATTATAATGTGGAGCAAAGTACATAACAAGTCTCTGAAATTAAGGGAAAAACAACCTTGCTCTTTTGCCAGGTAAGAAACAAGTATTGTAACTTCCATGGAGCCTCAGCAGATCTCTTGGAAAGAAATAAGTCTTAATCATGAATTAGAGACGAGCACAGCAAAATTCTGAATGGAATGAAGAGAGTGCCATGACTAAGGATGGCGATCCTATAAGTAAGCAGCTCTTCCCTGGAGGCTCTGTCTCAGCAGGAGGCACTGGGGAATCATCAACATCAGGGTAGTCATTGATGCTCTCCTGTGGGGATTGCTCAGAGAGAGGGGGTAGTGCATGCAGAGGAAAGGAACCCATATTGAAAAGGTGGGTGAAAGGAACCCATATTGAAAAGGTGGGTGGAGGAAGAGGCACCTGTTCGGGGGAAGACAATTCTGAGAGGTAGGAGAGAGACTGGACTGTACATTATCGAAGAAGCCAAGGGGAGAGAGTACTTCAGGAAAGAAGCTGCAATCAAGAGGTTCAAATGCTTGCAGACAAGTTAATTATTGAGAGGCGTATTCAGGTTATAATCCTACGTTCCCTTTGATGAATCTGGCGAAGGTAATTTCAGTGGAGTGGCAGAGGCAGAAGTCAGTCTCAAGTGGGTTAGAGAGAAGGAATGCGAAAATGGACTAATGAATAGAGACAGCTCTCTAGAATTCGGCTGTGAATGAAAGAGGGGACGTTTATAGAGAAGAGGGGGGTGGGTTCCAAGAAAGTTTTAATTTAAGGGTGGTAGGTATTTAAAATTACTTAAAAACCAATATAAAGCCTGAAATAGGGATACATAATATAAAGATATAGGAAAAAGTAGGGTAATCAATAAAGCCAGGTCTCTGAGAGATTTGAGAGGATGGGGTTGGGTGATTAGAGAAGTTTTATATGCGGATGAAGCTGATTCTACTTTTCATGCATAGTTCACTCTAACTATAAACTGGGTGCACAGTAGGGACTCAATAAATTTGCGAGTTTTTCAAGTTTGCCTTGAGTTGGGTTCCCCCAAAATATAGGGTTGTTGTGGGTGGTTTTTTTTGTTTGTTTGTTTGTTTTTTGGCAGGGGGAGTCTTTGTTCATTTGTTTTTGAGAAATGACCACAGGGAACAGGAGTGGCAGAAATAGGAAACAGGATTCAAAGAGGGAGAGAAAGCCACAGGGGCTCAATTCCACTGGGGACCCTATGAAGATTCATAGAGAATGAAGCTCAAATTCAGGAAGAGAGGGATATGTACCACTGGCGCCTGGCTCCTATTGGTCAAATGGTCCAAAAAGGTCTTGACACTTCCCACTTCAAGGTTTGCACCTGCACAAGAATGGCTAAGGGGTCTCTCCTGAGCATCCTACTTGGGGAGAAATCAGCTCCAGAACAAAAAAGCAAGAGGCACACAGGGCAGCTGAGGCAAGGTCATAGCAGGCCACTTCTGGGCACAGCTGGTTTCTGATCCAGAGGGATGTGATGGGACATGTGCAATGCTGAACACAAAGGTCAACAAAACATCACTAATTTGCATTTATTCATGCAAGTATTTCATATACTAACAGCAACTTTTACAACAAGCTACTAAAATCACTACATGTAGAGGAGACCATCCCAGCTACATGCTATTTGAAGAATGTCCATTAGTGCTGGCTTTTGTAAACACTTTTAAGATTCTGAAAGTGCTCAAGAAAGCTGAAGATGTCTTTATTGGATTTCTTTTGAAGATTGTCTCCGAAACACTTTCATTTTCCTTTCAACTCCTGTGTTGTAAATGTGTCCCTAATGATGAAATTGCTATTTATTTAACATTCAAAATCTCTCCCATTAAGACCAAATTAACATCATTTAAAATACTGCCAAATAGGTTTTCTTTGAATAATTACACTCTATTAATTTCTGCCTCGGGGCTTTTTTTTGGTTTAGAAAGATAACTATTTATTAGGGATACAATGGCCACGCCATAGAGGCTCCCCTGCCTCCCACATAGATGCATAAAGCAGGATCTTAAATGAAGTATCAAAACCCAGGTGAGCTAGAGGCCAAGATGCTACAAAAAGGTTCTCAAGAGTCTTGAAAGATAATTAAACCTGCGAGCATCTACAGTTACATACATATCATTAGCAGTTGGGTTCTTTGATAACCAGCACTAGGTAAGGTATGTGGGAAGATTTTATCATGCAAATATGTGAATGCATAGTTGAATCTATGAACTATTAAAAATGAATTTGGGAAAAATATTTAGGCTTATAAAAACCCTTAAAAGAGAACATACAGCTCTAGCCAGTTTGGCTCAGAGGATAGACTGTCAGCCTGCAGACTGAAAGGTCCTGGGTTTGATTCCGGTCAAGGGGACATACCTGGGTTGTGGGCTCGATCCCCAGTGGGGGGCGTTCAGGAGGCAGCCAATCAATGATTCTCTCTCATCATTGATGTTTTTCTCTCTCTCTCCCTCTCCATTCCTCTCAGAAATCAATAAAAATATTAAAAAATATATTTTTTAAAAAAAGAAAACACACATACACAGAATCATGAGGTTGATTTCTGCACGTGGATTAGTCTCCTGATTCTTGAATTTTTATAGGGCTGTATAGTTTTCAAAGCACTTCAAAGCCGTTATTATCTCCCTTGATCCTCACAACAACCTTCCAGTTAAGGCAGGGCAAGTAGCATGAGTCCATTGTACAGAGATGAGGAAATCAATGCTCCGAGAGACCCAGTGACTGGCTCAGTGTTCCTTTGCTGGCACGTGGCAGATTACAACCCAGGTCTCCAAGTTCAAGGTTGTGTTGCCCACAGTGGACCACTATCTACTTGAATCCTAAACTGCTTGAGAGCAGGGACAATGCCTTTCACTTCTGCAATTCTCCAGGGCACCTGGAAAATATCTGTTAATTGGTTACTAGTACTTATTAATTGCTATTACTCCTATAACATCAAGGAACCCTTTACAGCAGTGTTATTTTTCTATGTTTACAACCAAAACTCTTAAAAACCAAGAACAATGTATATACAAAGTACAGCCTGGTTTTCCTGTTGTACTAGAATTATTCTAGAACCACTCTCATGCACGCCATTGCTCCACACTCAGAATGCCTTGCTAATAAGGGGCTTTGCTTCTGAATATAGCCACACAACAAGACTAGGAGTTGGAGCCGAAAGTGGCAATCGATGGGCCTACACAGTGTTTGGTCTAGTTGTGGATGTGGAGAAGGATTTGACAGAGCTGGGGGCCTTCCCCCATTAAAATGTTCTGCTCTCTCCACACTTCTGGAGTACTTTATTTGTTCTTTATTATCTATCTGTTTTTCCTTTTGTATTTTATATATCTGAAGGCAAATCAGTACCATCTATACACTTGCATGTACAATGAAACTTATACTGAGTGAATGAATCCTGACCCTATTGAAGGCCACATCTTCTCTCCGTGCCATGAAAAGAGGGTGGGACCGGGCTTCAGTACAGACACAGATCTTTTGCTACCACTTACTAAGGCTCTGTTCTTGTGTCATCATCACGCTCCCTAACGGGTAGGGTATGAATGGTATCACTGAGGGGATTTAACGCTACGACTGCTGAGCTATACTGTCCAGAATAATCACTAGAAAAGCTATTTCATGGGAGAAAAGACAAGATTTCCAACCAGTTTAGCTCAGAACACAGAAACAAACTTATCTCTCTCTCTCCTCCTGCCCCACAGAGGAAAGCCGATTTCTCGTTTATCCATGTGGAACGGAGACATTTCAGGCAGACTCTTTCCCATTAAAACAAGGGCTCTTCTGGGAAGGATTAGCTCCTTTTGATTCCACCAGGAAATCCCAGGCCCTGGGCCCCCTGCACAGAAAAGTCATTGATGGATGAACAAATGTCACAGCTTCCTGTCCACCTCCAGCTCTGCTTCCCTCACAGCAGAACATCCAACACTGGGTGCCCTCAAGCAAATCCATCAGGATGACTACCTTTACCTGTTTGTCAATAGAAAAATAGAAGGTGAGGCAGAACCCCTAGGGTCTCCCCAAATTATAGGATCTGTGTGAGTAGTATATGGACCTTCCATATACTACTAGAAGATACAGGCTCAGAAGTAATCACATCATGGGTAGAAAAAGAAATGATGACTGGGCATGGGAGCTTTCCTTTAGAGGGCGAATGAGAGGGGGTGGTTTTTCTTAATGGAAAATGAGTATCATGGGAAGTTCATTATGAAGAGATTACCTAGGTTTTTGGTTATTTAAACTGCTCTCTCTAATGCATATAATTTGTATATAATGATTCACTCATGGGTAAATAAGTATGGCTTAAATACACACATCAGATTCATTAATATTCAAGGAAAGGATATGGGCCTAGATGTCACCTGAATTCCTAGTGGTTCAGTTGTTTACACACAAAAAAGACTAACCCTTGACCCATGGAGCCAGCAGTGCTACAAAACATCAGTGGTTTGCAAACATTACTTAGCAGCAGTAATGAAAAATGAAAAAGTATTAAGAACCCTGATCTACACAGCAAACAAAAGCAGAGACTCTATTTAAGGAGCGGCCAAGAGTCTTAGAGTCCGACCCTGTGAGACTCCCTCTTCCATAGTTTGGTTGCTCCTGAGACAAGTCCCCTAAGATTCAATGTGGTCCCTCAAAAAATTAAGAATAGAATTACCATATAATCCACCAATTTCTCTTCTGGGTATCAACCCCAAAACTTCCAAAACATTTATTTTCAGAGATATATGCACCCCTGTACTCACTGCAGCATCATTCATGGTGGCCAAGACATGAAAACAACCAAAGTGTCCCTCGACAGATGACTGGATAAAGATGTGGTACATATATACAATGAAATACTACTCAGACATAAGAAGAGATGAAATACTTCCATTTGCAACAACATGGATGGATCTTGAGAGTATCAGGCTAAGTGAAATAAGTCAGACAGAAAAAAGTCAAGAACCATATGACTTCATTCATATGTGGGATATAAAACTGAAAGCAACACCTGAATAAATAAAACAAACAAAGACTCATAGACACAGACAATAGTATGGTGATTACCAGAGGGAAGGGGAATTGGAGGGGAGTAGTAAAGGGTAAAGAGGGTCAATTACATGGTGACAGAAGATTTGACTTTGGGTGATAAATACACAATGTGATATACAAATGATGAATCATAGACTTGTACACTTGAACCCTATATAATTTTATTAACCAATGTCACCCCATAAATTTAATTTTTTTAAAATGGTCAAAAGACACATTTGGCACACAGGGTAGGAAAGAGTAAGGGGACAGACTGACTCATTTTCTGTGAGGTTTGTTTTCTGTTTTTTTACCCTCAGAAGTGTATATCTCTGGTGGCATTCAAACAAAATACATCCAGACTTTAAAAAGTTAGAAAATTGAAGTGCATAAGCCCCTTAACATTGCGACCAGCCAAATCCTCCAAAGCCCCTTATGCCCATCCCACTGTTCTTTAGCTGCTCAAATTGTAGCTACAGAAGAAGCTAATCTGCCTCTCCATGGCTCCCCTTTGAATGCAATCTGTGGCGGGCAGCAAGTATCTTTCAGTAGAATGCCTAACCCTCAGTGTCAGCTCTGCCTTAAGGGTGCTCCCTGGAGGCATCACCCGGAAGGCTGGGCTGGACACAAGCCTGGCAGCACTACCACTTTTCCCCCCAAGGTCATTCCTTAGTACATTTCTTGCACAGTCTGTGGAATATGACTGACCCTGATGCCCTGATACTGTGTTCAGATACAAATCTGTGGCTTAAACCCTGGAGGAGGAACTACTGTTGGTCTGAGGGCTTTCTGCTCTGACAAAAACCTTTAGAGACAGCTTTATTTCAATGAACAGAATGAGGAATTCTAGTCCTTTCCTTGCTTCAGGGGTAGATAGTAATCTTCCCAGTGCAACTCTTAACTTCTCCAGAAAGCCTTTCCTGAAACCATATCAATTTTCCAAACTCACATCCACCAAAAAAGATTAAGCACTCAAACTAATTTCAGAATGTATTTGAGATGACTCCAATGCTCTTTAAAATGCAACAAACAAACAAAATATATTAAAAGAAATTAACCAAAGCATTAAAAAATGGCCAGTGGTAGAGGAGAAAGGTGGAATAATAAACCCTCAAGGCTACAGCAAGAAAGCTGCTACAATTAAGACAAAAAATTAGTTCTGAGTTTTCTAGCAACTATAGAGAGAGAAACACAAAGTTGCCGAGATTTAATTAAAGGAAGTAGAAAAGGTTCACCTCTCTAGGACAATTTTCTAATTTATTTTCCTGCCATTCCTCCTGCCCCCCCCCCCACAACTACAATTGCCCTTAGGGTGGGCAAACTTTTTGACTCAAGGGCCACAATGGGTTCTTAAACTGGACCAGAGGGCCGGAACAAAAGCATGGATGGAGTGTTTGTGTGAACTAATATAAATTCAAAGTAAACATCATTACATAAAAGGGTACGGTCTTTTTTTTTCAATAGTTTTATTCATTTCAAACGGGCCGTAGTTTGCCCACGGCTGCCTTAGACAGACAGGTCTTGGTGCATTAGGTTCTCTTGCTTCCTTAGCATCACCATGCCTTTCCGTCCACCTAAGATGCCCTTTCTCCTTTACCTATGAAACTAGTACTCACAGTGCCTGGCAGGAAGCCTGTGCTGACCCTCCTCCCAGGGCAGGTGCAGGGCTCTTCCTCCTGCTCCAAGAGCAACATGTGTTTCCCACTGATGCAGCGCCCTTCATAGTGCATTATACTCGTTTAGTTGTCTGTGTTTCCCACCATGGAGGCTGAATGCATTTTAATATATTTAAATGAATGAATATCAAGAAGACACTAAATAACATAATGGATAATTCCTGGACGGCAGTTTTATAAAAATGCAGAGACATTCCACATATGGCCCTTTCCTAGGCAGTGAGCAATTACCAATTACCCTCCACTGTCTTATATTATTAGTTGGAGAAAAAAAGATTCCCTTGCTTTAAAAAGACAGCTAACTACACTCCCTGAGAATAAAGAGGGATCTTATCTTCTCAGCTCAGTTCAGTTCAACACACATTCATTGAGTACCAGTCAGTATGCTAAGTGCAGGGAAACAATGATGAATAAGACCTAGTCCTGTTCCTCTTAAAGTCTACAGACCTGGCTGGGGAGACATAATGCTAATGGATAAGTGGTCAGCAAAGGTCCAGTCCCGACCATGATTTCCTAGAGGAGGCATTGTCTAAGCTAATCTTAAAGAATGAGTTCACCTGGTAAAGGGACATTCCAAGCAGAAGAAAAAAATTCAGGAAATGAATATTAGGCCAAAATCAAAAAACCAAAAACCAAAAAACATAGTGCATACATGGAAATTTTAAATGTTTATTTTTATTGAAGTGTAAAATATAACAAGGAAAGTATATGGGGAACAGCGGTAGGGAAGGAATCCATACGAGGCTGATGGAGTAGGTAGGATTCAGATCACAGAGGAGCTTGTGGGCAATGTTAAGGAAATTGGATTTTAACCTATAGGTGATGAGCAGCCTCCGAAGTCAGGAACATTGATTTTCATTTTAAATAAATTACTTTGGAAGTAGTGTTGCTAATGGATTGGGGGGTGGGTGCTATCTGGGAGCAGGGAAATCAGTTAGCAAGCTGTTGCAACATTTCAGAAAATGCATGATGAGGTTTTATAAATGGTTTTAAATAGCCAAGTAATAATGATGCTTTCCCCCTTCTTTTAAATAAATCACCCTGGAGCAACTAGAAAAACAAGAAAGAAAAATGCAAAGTCTATATGTAATGAAAATATAACCCTGAGACACAATATATATGGAAAGGAAGCCAAATGCAGTGAAGAACAAACAGGGTATAAACAGGCACCAGGGCAAAAAATGCCTACAGCCACAAATCTTAGGTAAAGATAGAAAAACAGAGTTCTCCAACGATGACATTTCCCAAGGAGCAATCTGTTATTTGGAACCAAGGGAATGTGGCCAGGAATTGGCAGTGGGAGTATTCCTGGGACTGACTGGGAACAAGGAGAAGTTGGAGAGACAAGGCGAAATAAAGAACCATTCAAGAGGTTCTATCTTATGGGAAGAACCTACTCACAGACAAACACCTGGGGTTATTTGGAACCTCACTGAGAACCAAGGAGGATTCTTGTTAAGCTGAAACAGAGCTCTGATCCATCACCAAGAAGGACCCTCTTAAACAGTCCATCCAGAAAGAGCTCATGACATAAAAAAAAATGAAGTGGTTAATAATAACATAGCAATAAAAGAAAACAGCACAAGAATCATAAGATAATATAGATAAGTCTTTGGATTGTCTCTTCTCTCTAGATACTTGCTCTTTTGGTGACTTCACTTTTGTGGTTCAAATACATCATCAATATGCTGACACCCTTCCAACTGATATCCTTAGCCCCAACTTCCCACCACTCCTACTTCTAAATTCAGTCTCAAATCTCTACCTGCTCATCCCACATCTCAAAGGGTGACTTAAAGGAGCTCAGGACTGAACACACCTGGCTCCATATCCCCCCTCTCCCTGGTTCACCACCCAAGCAGGCCTTTCCAGGTCATCCTATATAATAAAAGCCTAATATGCAAATTGTCCCCTTGGGTGTCATTCGACTGGGAGTTTGACCATTAACTATGATGTGCGCTGACCACCAGGGGGTGGCACGAAACATGGTGGGCATCAGCAACAAGGAGCTGGCAGCGGGCAGCAGTGGAGGCACTGCTGGCCCCGATGGGCCCTGACAAGAGCGGGACAGTGGTGGGATGGTGGCAAGTGAATGGGCGGTGCCAGGCCAAGGCAGGTGTGATTAGGGGCCCACAGACAGTGACCAGCAGCGGCAGTGGGGAGTGAGGCTGCTGCCCAGCTCCCTGATCGATCGCCCTGCAGGCAGGATGGTGGAACAGGTGAGATGGCGGTGCCAGGCCAAGGTAGTGTGCCAGGCGGGGTTGTGGAGCTGCAAAACTGGGGCTGTGAGCTGGGACCTGATCTCCACAGGCCATGCCGAGGGACCCCATCCATGCACAAATTCGTGCACTGAGCCTCTAGTCCCAAATAAAATCGTAAAACCCACAGATGCCCAACATCCACAGTTCCTCATTTATTTTTATCCACAGCATTTTCATCACCTGATATATTTTATAGACAAATAAACAGATGATCATTCAGGTTAGATAGAAAGATAGAGAGCAGCACTTATATAACACTGTTTTGGTTCTTTACAGGTATAATTAACACATCTAATCCTCCCATCGACCCATGAAGTGAGAGCTGTAATTATCCTCTTTATGTAGGTGAGTCAAATGAGGCACAGCTCAAGGTCTTGCAGCTAAGTGTGGCAAGCCAAGGTCAGAATAAATGTCAGTCTCCAGCTACAAGTTCTTAACCACTATACCTCATGTAGAGGCATATACAGGGTGTCCCAAAAAATGTACACCCACTGTGAATGACTATTAATTCCAATGGGTTAAATCTGAAAAGAAAGAAACATCAGTTAAACTATAAGATGTAAAGTTTAGACACCCTATATGTAGATGTACATGTAGGGATGTATATATCATATACATATTTTTCCTGTCTCCCACTAGAATGTATATGCCACTAATGCAGGGATTTTATTGTGTTTATTATTTTAATCCAAGCACCTGGAACAAGGGGTTGGGAATATAGTAGGCCAGCAATAAAACTTTATTGAAAATGGGAACTTATATCTCTTTCAAACAAAATAAAATTTGATGCTGATTAAAGAAAAAACTGCTATTGGTTTCCAGTATAATAAAAAAAATGTTTCAAAATAGAAAAAAAAATCTGGATATCTGTCTGCAGAATTGCAGAAAATTTTATGCAATACAAGGAAAAATGAAACTAAGAAATTTGAACATTTTAAATTCGAAGTGATGTTTCCCAGAAACAATTCTGCCACGTTTATCATTATATGCAGTATCAGCATTAAGAAAAGTCCAATCAGATTGGTAACTTCATAAATCATTCCTGAGTTTCTACGTTAAAAAAAAAAAAATGAGAGAAAAGGTGATAACAAAGTCTTAAATCAAGACCATAACAATGGGCATGGAATAAAAGGAAGCACTTAAGAAATAACTATGGGTGATATTAGCAGAGGCTGTGGCTTCATTTAATTTGGTGACATACACTGACTTCCAAGTTTCTATCTTGAGTAGTCTGATTGGAGGTAGTGTCACAAGTGTGTCAGGTTCTAGGGGGTCATGTTGACTTTATTTTACCTGTGGAATATCCAGGTTGAGATGTTGAGACGGCTATTAGACATATAGATCTATATGGCAGTACATGGTAGAGTCTCATTGACTTGAGAGTCATCAGAACATGGAGATATTACTCAAAACCATGAGTACTGGATGCAAGAAGCTGGCCAAGGGCAGAAAGCTTGATAGCATCAAGAGTAGTCTATTTTGCATTATCTATATGTTCAGTAAATACTTGTGAATAAAGGGATAGTGCCAATGACCTCCCAAAATTTAGGAAAAATTGACTGAGAATCTGCCTCTTAATTAAGCTGAGAAACAGTGATTTTTGTGAGCCACAAAGACCTCTCTTTTACTCCCTTTTTCAACCTAGTTTTGGAGTAGGGCTGGCTACATTTCCTGTATTTTACTAGATCTTAAAAATTCATGCATCTAATTTGCAAAAATAAGTAACTTCTACATACATAATCCATCAATTCAACAGGTAGTCACCCAGTACCCCTGATTTGCAAAGGCATCTTGCTAGGGCCAAGGATGAGGAGTAAGTTGTGTGTATAAAATACGGTCCTTATCCCCAGAGGGTGTAAAATGCAATTTGGAAAGAAGGAGATAAATAAATCTGCTAAGAGTTAATTAACAACCCCTAACTCAGGGAGATTCCAAAGGTCAAGGTTCCTAAAGGAAAGACTCTGTGCCAAGTGTTTGTCAGAGAGAGAGAGAGAGAGAGAGAGAGAGAGAGAGAGAGAGAGAGAGACAGACTCACTAAGTGGAGCATCATCTTTTTTTCTCTCATTTTTGATCTATTTTGTACCTTCTTCCTGAAACTCAAAACCTAAATCAAGACTCCCCTTGCCTGCCTAGAGTCCCAGCTAGGTTACCTCTGAGTCAGAGTTCTTGGAGTGACAGATTTTGGACTCGGCATTAGAAGGGGTAGTCAGTACTGAAAAGAGAAGGGATAATTTAGGGTGTTCTAGATTTTTTTCCAGAATAAAAATCCTAGAGATACTTAATTTCTTGGAAATTCTCATTCCTAATTTAGACAAGTCACTTTGGACAGAAATAGAATGTGGTTTTGATGAACTAAAGTCAACTCTCATTAGAGATCTTTCAAGACCCCTTTTGGTATCATTAAATATCAACCCAACTTAGGGATTGAATAAAGTTCCCTGTAGATGCTGTCATCTGCAGAATGCCTTCATCATTCACCAGAAGTCTTGGATCTCTCCAGGGGGCCAGGTCATCAAAGCAAAGGAGGGGCAGCACCCCTCAAGAAAGCCATAGTCATTTTCATAGTAAGCAGCTGACTTCACCTACACATCCTCTCCTACCATTGACAGCGTTTTCTGGACTCACCTGAATGAAGATGTATTCATCCTGGACGACCAGGGAGCTGATGTCAATGGAGCGAGCAAAAGGCCCACTGCGGGTGGTCTCGGCACATTCCTGGATCCTGCAGGTGAGGTAGTGAGCATCTGGAATGGGAGGGCAGAACAACATTTAGACATGGGGGAATGGCAAGCAAAGCTCTCCTCAGCCCATGGAGCTCTACCTCATGGGAAGTCAGTGAGGCCATTTAAAACAGCACTGAGATGGCATTTTCTTGTCCACAACATTTGTAATAATTTTTTTTTAATCATAAAATATAGTTCAGGCAAGGGAGTAGGGAAAGAGTCCTATATTTTTCTGGCAAAAGAGTAAAGTGGGATAGCTTTTTGGAAGAACAAATGTGAAATATCTATCAGAATTTTAAATGTACATCTTACACCAGCAATTCTAATTTGCTCTTAGAATAAAGCACCAAAAACTCAGTGAAAAGCTGCAGTAAATACATGTAAAAAACCCATGAGGGTTGACACAACAACCTGCTTCTTTCTAAACAGCCAGTATCTCAGAAAGCTCCCTACACGGGTAATAATCAAAGGTGCACTCAGGAGGCCATCTGCCTATCCCGCTGCCCACAGGCTCATTTCCCCCTATTTATAATTCACTTTCACATTTGGACACTTTGAAAAAAGAATCAAGTGTATTCAAGGCCACCCCAAGCAAAGTCAACACCTACCTAAACCTTGGCTCATGGCAGGAGGCCAAACTCATGCCACTTCTGGACTCTCCCCCTGCTTGCCACTGCCCAGCAGGGTGCAAAAAGTCCAATTGAACAGGAAAAGAAGTAGCCCTGAAATGAGTTCCTGAAATCCACAAAAAATTCAGGGACTTTATAGTCTTTAGAAATCGTAATGCTTTTATTTTTCAAAACACAGAGACATCTAAGTAAGTGCTATGGGACCCACTGTGTGGTGAGAACCCATAGTGGGGGCTTAGAAAGAATAAATTATCAGGCAGGCCTGGCCCCCAGATGAAAGTGACTGAGAATCACAGGGGACTCTGGGTGTCAAAGGTGAGCTCAAGCCTTGAGTTTGCAAAAGTTGTCAAATTTAGGCTTTGGACATTATCTCCAAGTGAGCGTGGATGTAGTCATACAAGGTTCCATGATGAAAATGAAAGAATATATTTATCATCTAACCTGAAATCCCAAAATAGGCTTCCAATAACTGTGGCCTTTTTATTGTTTTTTTAATAACAACAAATGCCTGATGGGATGGATTCGACCCCGTTCTCTGGAGGATATGAGAGCAATACCTCTGGAGCTAGATGCCCTGAGTTTGAATCCTGGACTTGCTACTCGCTCATTGCCCTTGGTTAAGCAGCAGCACTGCTTTTCATCTGGGAGGTTCAGGCAAGTTAGTATTTGCCTTGGAGAATTGCCATTAGGTTATATGATTATGTATGAAAAATGCTCGGTACTATGTATCGTTGGATAAATTTTAAAAGATCAATAAATATTAGCTCCTTTTTTACTCTGAAGAAAGGAGGGGGATTTAACACTCAGAATCTTTCTTACATTCAATTTTTTGTTGTTAATCCTCACCTGAGGATTTTTTTTTCACTGAATTTTAGAGAGAGTGGAAGGAGAGGGAGGGAGGGAGGGAGGGAGGGAGAGAGAGAGAGAGAGAGAGAGAAACATTGATGTAAGAGGGACACATTGATTGGTTGCCTCCCTGCCTCCCGCATGGTCCCAAATAGGGGTTGGGGATCAAACCTGCAACCCAGGTACATGCCCTTGACCAGAAATCGACCCTTGGGTGTGTGGGCTGATGCTGTAACCGCTGAGAAACACAGGCCAGGGCATAAGTGATATTTTATTTTATTGTTGAAAATTAAAAGAACATGATATCACAGATCTTACTAGTAAAACCATATTCCAAACTTATATCACTGTTTACTTTCTTTAAGGGTGATGGGTGTGCAGACAAGAAAGAAAGGGTGTCTGAACTAGAATAATCAAGGAACCCCTGAAAGAGAAGGCAGTTCTAAGTTTAGCCTGACGGAGAAGTGTGCTATGTGAGAAGGGAATTCCTGAAAAAGGGAGTGGAAACCGCACAGAGTGTCAGGCAGACAAAGCTCCTGGAAGGCACTATATAATTATATGTGGACTTTGATTAATGTTATTTCTGAAATTCCATTTTCTCTCTTCTCCTTTAAAAAAAATCCTCAAATGAGAAACTAGAAAGACCAGATTGGATGAAGATCTCATTTGCATACCCCTGTGGGAAAACCAGAGAGTGACTTCCCAAATGTCTGAAAGTCACATCACCTTCAAGATTAATGAATTGCTAAATGTCAAATGTCTTTCTAATGTATTCCTAAGACCTGGTGCGACCACTGCTCCACTTACAAAAACTGGAAGTCCAAGGCCGTGCTCCCTGCTCTGTGAACAGAGATCTGTTTGATGACTTTAGAAATATCTGGCCCTGCTAGATGACCTGTAGGGAAGGTGATACCATCTCCCTAGTGAGTCCAGCCTCCATGCCCTCTCACCTTGCAGATGGACCCAGGGTCTCATAGGGTGGCCTTGGACTGACTGAGTCATCCTTTTTGTATTGGCTCAAGGTGTATAGAGAAGTTGCGTGCGTCACTGCCCCCAGCCCCCGACACCCTGAGGTTCTAGAAAGCAGAGAATGTAAGACAGGTTCCTGTCCTCAGAAGAATCCCAGACCAACACTGGGAATGGGATATTCACAAGTGAACATGCTCTGGGGTCTGTGTGAGATAGAGTATGGCCTGGGGGATGTGGAGAGAGAATGAAGGAGATAATCTGTCACCCTTAGCCTTCTTAATCTCCTAGGGGTTTGCATTTCGGCTAGTTTTGCAGAGCCTAGGGAGGCAGCTTCTAACTTTCTCCATTCAGCAGGGCAAGCTTTTCATCTATCTACATCAACAAGTTTCCCATAAAGTCCAGCATTTCTCACTCTGCCAAGCCTTCCCCAAAGTGTCATCTCCTTAGAAACGGGCAGAAAGTCTTAGCAATCTTTGTTTCTATCCTCAGGCTGACTTTTCAAAGCCTCTGTAAATTCTGGTTAAACAGAACTGAATTGCATTCAAAGCCTAGCAATTTTGATGTTGAATTATATTGTGATTAGTGATTGTGTTTTGCTTTTGAGATGACTAAATATTCAAAGTATTCTAAATGTCTTGTCTCTTGTCACCTCATAGAAAAATCTTCCCCTGATTCCTTCTATGTCAATCTCTTTGGATAATATACATATTGTCAAAAATTGAAAAAGGGGGATCAAATCGTGAACAAAAGTAAATTCAGTTCTTCAGGTCTTCCTTTAGAAGCAGTGGTTCTCAAGCTTCCTAATGCTGCGACCCTTTAATACAGTTCCTCATGTTGCGGTGACCCCCAACCATAAAATTATCTTCGTTGCTACTTCATAACTGTAATTTTGCTACTGTTACGAATCGTAATGTAAATATCTGATATGCTATATGTGTTTTCCGATGGTCGCAACCCACAGGTTGAGAACCGCTGCAAGAAATACCCAGGACCTATTTACTTTAAATAGGAATGTAAACTCTCAAATGCAAATAAGTAAAAACAGATTCCAGAAAGCTCTCACAAGTTATTTCGCTTCCATAAGCCTGCTTCTCCTTTACCGGGAGAGGGGGACTAATAGTGCAAAATGTGGACATTGGCATTACTACAAATGCCTAAGACAGCACTTAATAGTAAAAACAAAATCAACAAACAAACAAAAAAAGTAGCTCCCATTCCTTCCTATTATGCTTACGGATTTAGAGTTTTTCTAAAACTTGTAATTGCCATAGGAGAATTCTAGTGTCTGTGCCTTCTAAGTGGTATGTGCTATGGTGCAGCTAGCAGGGTTATAGACAGTTAGGAATCACAGCAACCTGGATGGGTAGCTCAGTTGCTTGGGGCATCTTCCTGTGCTCCTAAAGGTTGCAGGTTCTATTCCCACTCAGGGCACACACTGAGGTGTTGGGTTTGATCCCCCATCAGGCTGAGTATTAGAGGCAACAGATCAATGTTTCTGTAACATCAATGTTTTCCTTTTTCTCCCTTCCTCTATCTCTAAAATCAAACATATCCTTGGGTGAGGACTGAGAAAAGAAAGAAAAAAGGGGGGGGGTGGTAAAATACACTTTGTGCCTTTTTGTGCTGATCAAAAGATAAAAATGTGTGGGGATGTATGAGTGTAAGAAAGCAAAAAAAAAAAAGTGTCATATATGTCATTAGGCTAACGTAGTGATGTTATGTGCATTTTCTAAGTAAAGGTGGTTTAGAACCAACTGACCAAAGAAGATCAGTTTAACTATAGAAAAACTGATTTTAAAAAATCCAGAACATGGAACAGAACTAATATATACTATACTTGAACCTAAGTGTGGTGCATGGCATTTATCCCTGGTATATTTCTGTCTACTGTCTTCAATTCTTGATAATAAGCCAGAAACTCTTCTAGTGCTTTGCATTTTAATCTCATAAAATTTCACAGCACTCCTGCACCATAAATTTTATCCAAATTGGACCATAATTCCTAAACTTTCAGAAAACAAGTATAAGCTTAATGTAAGAAATTACTTTATTAAAAGAGAGAGAGAGAGAGAGAGAGAGAGAGAGAGAGAGAGAGAGAGAAACAACACCCCCCCCCCCAAGAAACCATAGGAGCTGTCCAGCAGTGGCCAAAGGTCTGTTTTAAGCCTGAGCTCCTGGAACCTGAGGACGCACAGCAGAGGCTTGGGGAGAAGGTATTAATTTCTACATCAAGTAGGAGATCAGACAGCCCTACAGTTGCTTCCAACCCTAAAGACTACAACAACCATAGGTCACCTATACGTCTTTAAGGGATTGACATGGAAAGCAAGGCCAAGGCAGAGTTGTTTGGAAAACTGACCTGTGGGTCATCTTCTGAGATTTATTGTCTGCTTTCCTCCTGCTGCCCCACTATGTTCCTTTAGACCCTTCCATCGAATTCTTCCTCCAGTGTTTTTTTCTCAACAGTAACAGTCAGATAATATGTTTAGCCGCTGCCCTTATGATCAGTGAATTTGACTACATGACATTATCTCCCTAAATCTTAAATAGTTCTTTTATTAAAAAATGTTAAAGAGTATGGATCATCCCTCATTCCTGCCTGCTTCAGAGAAAGAAAGAAAAATAAAGTACTTGGCACAGCGCCAGACATAGAGTAGTGCTGATTGCTTTCTAATGCTTTAAAAACAAAGCAAATAAAATACATTGCCCAAAATGCATGTTTCTGGCATGCATCTGTGCTTGGCCTCAAAAAACACATGTTTGCACACAACACATGCATTTTTCTTTCATGTATTCTGAATGATATTCCAGCACTAGCAGCCATGTTCAGACTTGTTCAACATTTTATAATTTCTATAACATTCGCTCCATTTGGTCGCAGTGGGCAGGGCAAGGGTGAGTAACCTCAGATAACAGAAGAAGTCAGAAAATGGAGAGTTTAGCGGGGAAGGGGGTCCCCTGGTCTCAGTGCTAATGGGTGGCAGAACCCAGGACCCCAACTCACCAGTAGGCAGCATTCTTAGGTCACCACCATTTTCATGGATTATTTGGCTCTATTTTGACCTAGGATATACTAATTCCATTTCATGCAGTTTAAATATTTCATACATAGTATATTTTCATGTATTTTACATATTTTTATTTAATTTGATCTTATATTCTTCTTGATTAGAGAAGAGCCCTATAAATATGATCAACTTTGGGAAGAATAAAATGCTTAAATGCTGCAAAATGATGCTTCATCAGTCCAAACTGTGTAAGATGTACATAGATGCAAACTGTGCAAAGGGGGTCACGTGTTCAAAACCTTGGGGTTCCTCTGCTGTTTTCAGGGAAATATATAGGTCTTGTGCTCCACGGTAAGCCCAGGGCCGGGAACAATGTCTGGCACCTAGTAGGCCATCCCTAAATATTTGTGGAATGAATAAATAAAAAGTTTTGCGAGTAATTGCCCAGTTACTTCTGTGGGTAAGCCCGAGTATAGGAAGGATTTGTTTTTTAAAGCTGGCAACCCCTGCAATTCCCCCAGTGAATGAAAAAAATGCCATGATGAGCTATGGACATCCCTGTTTGCATAGCACTGGGGATGTCAGAAATGACTAACAGGACCCTCAAAATTCATCACATGAACTCACGTCCCCCAAAGATTCATTCCTGAGGGTTTATTTCAATGGAACGTCTCCCCTGGGACCAGAGGACTCTCTCCCACTCAGGGAAATAAGGATGGATAAGGCAGCAATGGAGCTCAGGGCTTTCCATCTTCCCAAGCCATTAAAATGCAAATTGGGGGAGGAGAGAGAGCTGCAGGCAGGTCTGCCCGGGCCTAGCCTGGTGGAGGCAGCACTCACATCCATCCGTGGTCCGCACCTCCATGTGCACCAGGTCCGCCTCCTTATCCAATCCGGCCACCGACCTGGGGAAGGAAGGAGACAGAAGCTCAATGACCACAGGATGGCAGAGGACACACGGGAAGCACTCAGGGCGATTACTGGGAATGTCATTTTTCTCAAGAGGCCCTGTCCTGCATCATCGGGACCCACAGAACAAGACCACTGGTGGGCCCCAGCCACTGCCTCTAGTGGCTGCCATCTGTAATGGTCACGACACATGAGTCCTAGAGTGTTGTCCTGGAGAGACTCGGCGACTCTCAATAAACATCAAAAAGTAGAGTCCAAAGTAATGCTGGTCTAAATCTCTGTTCTGCCCCTTTTCCACCACCTCGCACCTTCTAAGAGGTTCTTTCTCCTCCACTGTCTTCCATCTCCCCCATCTTTCCCCACCTGATGGCTTCCACCACATCCTCCTCCTCTGCCTTCCCATGGAGATGTGCTGTTCCCTTCCCGTTCTGTCCCCTGTGGAAGGTGGATTAGCCTCAGCCCTGGCTGTTTGCTTTAAGGCACTCCTGCCTCCCTGAGAGATCCGATCTGCCCCCCTCCCTCCTGCCTCGCAAACAGTAAGTGTTTGGTGACAAACATTCAAAATCTGGCCTGACAAGGACAAAATTCTCCTGACGATCAGAGAGGGAAACCTTACAGGTCTATTGCCAATTGCCAGGAGAAGGAAGGCTGAGAGTCCTTATAGACTATTCCTCCTGGGCCTCACCTTGCACTGGTAAAGCCCAGTCAGGGTCTCCTGCATGACATACCCTGGCCAGAGTGCAAGACTCAGAAAACCACCTAAAAAAAGGCAACACTGACATTAAAGCATTTGTGTACTAAGGAAATCACATAATCTACTCTCTCTGGCAAGCTCTTACTCATAGTCTATGTACTCTTATTTTAAATATCATTCTGGTTTCCTGGTTTTTCCGTCCTTAACAGGTAAGAAGCAGCAAGTTAGAAAGAAAACATGGAATTTTAAATGGTGAGAAACAGCCTGGCCTGTGTGGCTCAGTGATTGAGCGTCGACCCAGGAACCAAGATGTCACAGTTCAATTCCCAGTCAGGGAATTTGCCTGGGTTGCCGGGCTTGATCCCCAGTAGGTGTCAAGCAGGAAGCAGCCAATTGATGATGTTTCTCTTTCATAGATGTTTCTTCTCTCTCTATCCTTCTCCCTTCCTCTCTCTCTAAAAATCAATATAACATTATTTTAAATGATGAAAATCAACAGCTGATGCCTAGATAGCAAGAGAAATAGAAACCCATGAAAAAGACCTATTATTTCAAAACCCAGTCTTCCACACCATAAATCTCTACCCTTCGTAATGGCCCTAAGGTCATTACTGTACTATAGCATTAGTATCTAAAATATATGCTGAGGGACTGAAGGCATGGGAAACAGAAAGCCGGGGGTAATGGTACCAGTGTACTCTCTTTAGGAGATTAGGGTTACAATTGATGTCTGTTAGGAAAAATAAAATAATTTTTAAAGTAAAATAATTAAGTTTTGAATGCTTAAACATCAGTTACTTAACAAATCCATTCATATAAAATATTTTTCCAAAAAAGTTGAATAAATGAGGTCTTCCTCCAATGCCTTATTTTTTCCCCCAAGATCATTAATTAACTTTTCATTTTGCTGCACCTCATTTGATCCCAAGGGTAAACACATAAGGCAAAGACAGCAGGTATCATTAGTTATATATGAAGGAATGGGAAACTGAAACACAGAGAAATTGATGTTTATCTAAGGTGACACAGGGACTAGGCCAGAATTAGAGAGACTTACTGACTTCTCAGTCAAGAGCTGTTCTGGTCCTTCCCACCTCTTCTCTCTTTTGCTTGCAATGTCCTTTCTATCTAACCATTCCTTGCCCCCTTTCTCCTCCAGCTACCTCTCACCCTTCCTTCAAGGTCATGTGGCATCACCCCTCCAGCAGCCTTTCCATCTGTCATCTCACTGCTTTATCATCCTCACCTCGGTGGTCCCCAAACCTGGCTGCTCATGAGAGCCAAGGAGGAAGCTTTGAAATAACCAGATGCCTGGGCCCCTCCCCAGACCAATGAAATAAAAATATTTCCAGATAAGACAAAAGCATCACTATTTTTTAAATCTCCCAGGTGATTTCCAGGCACAGCCCAGTTTGAGAATCAATGTTGTGCATGGCTCAATGACATCATTCACATAATTGCACTTCGTTTTCTTCCCTACCTGGATGTAAACTTTAAAGAAGTAGGATTCTGTCGGTTTAACTTTAAATCCTTGGCACCTATGTAACTAGTATATGTTAGGTGCTATTGAATTAATAAACAGCCCAATCTATTCATGCTGATGCCAAAATTTCAGTGTGACACTCAATCGAGACCATACACACAGAGGGCAGAGGGCAGGCACCATAAGAGACTACATGGGCATCTTTTCTGTCCCACAGGCTTCCTGTTTCTTTATAAATAAGTTGGTATTCTCAGGATTACAGGTGTCTTGGGTATTATTTTTCTATCCTCTCCCAAGGTCAATGGCAGGGTAGCATGTACCAATTGAAATCATAATGGCAAAGCCTTGCTGTGATGATCAAGTACTATGCTCTATAACAAAAGAAGAAAAGTCCTGGCCTCTTAGTTGCTTAAAACAAGATAAATACCACCAATAAAATAAGCACTAAAACTGTCCCCTTCTCCAGGATTGCTCACTTCCTTCCACCCACCTAAAACCTATGTATTGTTGGACACCTAGGTTGCTTCTTTATCTTGGCTATTGTAAACAGTGCTGCAATGGTCCTAGAGGCACATATGTATTTTCAAATGACTGTTTTTGATCTTTGAATAAACACTCAGAAGTGGACTTGTTGGGTCCTATAGTTCTATTTTTAATTTTTTGAGGACCTTCCATATATTTTCCATAGTGTTGCACTAGTTCACAATCCCATCAACAGTACATGAGAGTTCCCTTTCCTCCACATCCTCACAAGCACTTGTTTGTTGCCTTTTTGACAATAGCCATTCTGTGTGTGAGGTGATATCACATTGTGGTTTGGATTTGCATTTTGGTGATGATTAGTGATGTTGCACATCTTTTATTTGTCTGTTCACCACCTGTATGTCTTTAAATGTCTATTCAGGTCTTCTGCCCATTTTTTTTTTATTAGATTGTGTTTTGATGTTGAGTTGTAGGAGTGATTTATATGTTTGGATATTAATCCCTTATTAAATATATCATTTGCAAATATCTTCTTCCATTCAGTAGGTTGCCTATTCATTTTGCTGATGGTTTTCTTCAGTAGGCACAAGCTTTTTAGTTTGATGTAGTCCCTTTTATTTTTGCTTTTGTTGCATTTGCCCAGGGAGTCATACTGCCAAGACTGACATCAAAGAGTTCACTGCCCTATGTTTTAATATAAGAGTTTCATGGTTTCAGGACTTACTTCAAGTCTTTAATCCACTTGAAATTATTTTTGTATATGAGAAAGTGGTCCGGTTTCACTTCTTTTTATGTGTCTGTCTAGTTTTTGTAACACCATTTATTAAAGAGACTGTCTTTTACCCATTGTGTATCATTGCCCTCTTTGTCACAGATTAATTGACCATACAAGCATGGGTTTATTTCTAGGCTCTCTATTCTGTTCCATTGATCTATGTGTCTGCTTTTGTGCCAGTGCCAGACAGCTTTGATTCCTATAGTTTGTAGCACACTTTGAAATCAGGGAACATGGTACTGCCAATGTTGTTCTGTACTGCCTATATTGTTTAGCTAGTTGGTGTCTTTTGTAGTTCCAATTTTCACACTGTTTATCACCCAAGACTATAGCTTACCTTTGTTTAGGAGGGTGTTTGTATATTTATTTGTTTAAATAGAATAGAATCATTCTTATTAATATACTACTCATCAGAGACTCATTATCTTTTCTCAATACAGTGGGGCCTTGACTTACGAGTGTCCTGACTAACAAGTTTTTCGAAATACGAGCCGTCTCTCAGCCGATTTTTTGCTTTGAGTTGCAAGCTAAAATTCGGGTTACGAGGCCAGCTTCAGATACACCACAGCTAGTTGGCGCAGAAACGTCACAGTGAACGCTACATCAGCCCAGCATCACATGTCTCACTCGGTGAAAATTGATTTGACATACGAGTAATTTGAGTTACGAGCTCCATCACAGAACGAATTAAACTCATAAGTCAAGGCCCCACTGTATTTACTACCACACACAGCTCAAGATTAGGCACACCGACAGATGAGATAATAGGGGTAAGAGTATCCCTGTGGTTCTGATAACCAAAACTGTCTCCAGACATTGCTAACCTTCCCCTAGGGACAAAATCGCCCCCAGATGAGAACCACTGCCTTAGCTGGATACATTTATTGGATGCCTGGACTCTGTACCTTCTGTGTAGCAAGGCAGGAAAGATCAGCATGCAGTGACTTCTCCCTTCTTCACCCACTCCTAACACTGCTGACTACTGCTATTCTGGACCACACATCTCGCCAGGATACTGTCTGACATGCATCAAGCAGAATCAATCGAGTCCCTAACGTTAAATCCCCAACAAGCTCCCATTCTAAAAACCTAATGTGAGAAAAGGTGCACACAGATACAGAAAGCAATGAAATATAAGTTGTAAGAGATACGTGTGTAGAAATGTTTGGAAAAGTGCATATGGTAATAACGATAAATGCTAATGGGTGTTGAGACCATTCACATGTCAGTCAGCGTGTTTGTTGTTTTGTAAGTACTTTGTTAATTAACCGTCCAAATGAGATTTTAAGGAAGGTACCATTCATGTAATTTTCATCCTCAATAAAATGGGAGATAATAAGAGAAATTAAACTTACATGATAATAATAATTCATAGATATTGAGTGTATTATGTCAGTCAGTTTTAAATGTAAATGCTAATCTAATTCAATCCTCACATCAATGTTATAAGTAGGAATCATTCTTTTTCCATATTTTAAAAGGGCACAATTAAGCATTGAGAGCTTAAGCAATTTGCTGAAAGTCATACAGCTAAAAAGCAGCAAAATTAGGGCTCAGACAAGGCAGGTGGCTTTGAGCCAGGAGCTTAACCTCCCTGTAAGCTGCCTCTCCTGGCTGGTGAGAGGAGGGATGGGGTTTGAACCCAGCCATTCCTCCCAGAGGCAAGGATCATAACCATCATGTCCCATTGCCTCCTCTCCCCATGCCCACCATGTAAGTCCTTTCAGGAAATATAAATGCATTCTGTATACATTTTCAATATCTCTGAAAATGTTGGCTCTAGAATAAATGAACTGCAAATGACTCATATTGGTGATAATCATTCAGAAAGAAAAAAAATTGGGAATAGAAAAATGAGGTTGGGCCGATAGGAGAGGAATAATGAATGGAGATTTTTGCAGAAGCCTCAAAAAAATAAACACAGTTGAGAAAAGAACACTTGGGGTTTAGGTTTAACTCTACTTTAGGTCGATGAGAATGGAATGAGCTGAGACATGTGTAAGAGGAACCAGGAGACTCCCATGAGTACAGGGTAGGGGAAGAGAGGCATGCCTACTCGGATAGGCCAGGCAGGTTAATAATCGCCACTAATACCCCTTCCATAGCAAGCATCCAAGTCCCTTCTCATTTCCAGGACCTAAGTGATGACAAGCTGGACTATAGGGCCAGCAACAGTATCTAGCACTGAACCAGCCATGAGATGGATCAAGCTCCCCGTGCTTAATGTCGGCAACAAAGTAAAGCTAAATTTGAAAGTATCCCCTTGAAATTAAATGGAAGGAAACTTCCAGAAAGTTTCTAGAAAGCACTAAATTTAAAAAATTGTAACTGTATGCATTATTTCTAATGCAAAATGAAAAGCAGTGCCTTTGTTTGGATATGTTGCATTCTTGGTTTTAATTAACTATAAAACAGAATAATTGAACAAGATAGAGTTAAAGTATATCAAGAATGGGTATGAATCTATGAAAGCCATTGTGAATATTTAAAAATTCCTCAATGGTAAATTCCCTTGTCATAAAGTTTTTCTAAAACCAAATGTAATGAGGGAAAACTAGTCTTTTCTAGTGGCTCTTTCCATTCTTTCTCAAGAAGGGAAGCAGTATAAACCCCTCTGTGCAAACTCCTTTCACATTTTGAACATATATATATATCAATAATTGTTTAGTTTACACATCTGTAAATGGGAATATCATAATACCTACTCCATAATGTTATGGGGATTAAATGAACTAAATAGTAAACACTTAGAACAGTGCCTGAAAGGAAGCATTATTATATTTGATATTATATTATTATATTTGAGCTATTATTATTATTCATTTGAAGAACAGATAGACTCTTCTACTTTCCCGCCTGCCTTCTTCCCTCCCTCATACTTCAGTTCTGCATTTGTTGAATCTTAATAATTATAGCATTCTTCCAGGCACTGGATACAGAAAGTTCTATCTACTGTGGAGCTCAGTTTAGGCACATCCCTCCCTCTCCACATTGATTACACATCACAAATCCAGAACCAACTCTTGATAAGGGTTCATATAATGCCCTGTTTTCCCCACCAGTATCATAATCAGTATATTGGATTGCAATTGCTTTTTTTTTTAACTTGTGGGATATAATCTTTGACCTCACTGGCTTTTGCTGGATCTTTATGTCAACATTTCCATCACAGTGCTGGGCATATGGTAGATTATCAGCAAATATTTATAGAATGAAAGATTATAACATTTTCATCCACTCAGACAAACTTCATAAGGCCCGTGTAAGCCTTGAGCTCACCCATGGGTCTCAAAGACAAATGTTCCTTCTGCTCAGAAGAGATTTCATTTTCCTACCTGTGCACCAGACAGTGTTTATCATGCGCACTGCTCAACTGGTGCTGCAAAGTGGGGAGCGGAGGAGAGGTATTTATAACAGTTAACAAGCCCAGCATCAGTGCATAAGAATCATGTGAAACTGAGACGAGGGTGGTGATTATTCTCCAAAATTAGAAAATAATTCTGCCTTCTGCCTTCTGCCTTCTGAGCCAGGTCCAAGGACACGGGAAACAACAAGAAATAAAGAGCCAGAGCCAAACCTCCAGGGAGACACTGAAACCAGCTCCTAGAACCATCCACTCACAGATGTTGCCTCGGAAAGTGCAGATGTTACTGATGGAAGTACCTGAAAAAGATCAAGTGGCTTTCAACTTTATTTTTAGCAACTGAGTGCTCTGTTCAAACACCATCTCCAAGTCCTACGATAAATTAAGTCACAGGGAACTTATCAGGAACTCTCAGCAGCTCAGCCACACACAGCAGTGCCCGGGGAGCTGGATGCAGCGACCTTTGAAACATCCTGATCTCGCCAACCTCTTCATATCATAGATCAGAAAACTGAGCGTCACACCATTATCCAAAGACACACAGCCAGTTTGTGCTGCAAGGCCCTAGAATCCGATTTGAACTTCAGCCCAGGCTCTTCAAGACATACTTACTGCCATGAAGAAGAGGCGGGGCTAAACTGTGTTTTCTCTCCTGATGGATGCAAATCCCATTAGGAAACCTTTCCCAGCAATAAGAAAACTGGACCTTGGTGTAAACATGAGGCAGTATCGAGGGTAAGACATAGATGAGGTCAAAGTACAAATACTTTATGAACTGATTAGATAGACACTTACATTACAAAATAATCTCATCTCAATATATTTATCCACTTCACACACAAATATACCCCCCCCCCCCCCGTTTATGTCTTTGTTTGGGTTGTCGCCCCACCTGCAGTATTTCTTCTGTTCTACCCTGCATATTCCCTGGTTATGGCTCAGCTCAATACCTACTTTCCATGAAAGCTCTTGACCCCAGCTGACTATTATACTCCCTTGGGAAACTTTCTAAAAACATTGAATATCAATGCACATGCCCTACTCTCAGAAATCCTGGTTTAATCCGTCCGGAGCAACAATTCTCTCACATTTTAGTAGCATCCGAGAATCTCCTTGTTAAAACACAGATGCTGAATTCTACTTTCAAAGTTTCTAATTGGGAGAACAAGGGGCTTAGAGGGCCAAAGAATTTGTAATCTTAGCGAATACATAGATGATATGATCAAGATAGTCAGAGGTCACATTCTGAGGACCTCTAGCTCAGAGTCTAGTCCAGCAATCAATAGCTCTTAGATGCTCCTGGGTGATAAGAATGTGTGGGCAAAGTTGAGAATCACTCATTAGAGCCTGAAACACAACCTCCATAATCTCAAACTAAAATAGCCTTTCCTTTTTATGTTCTTGCAGGGTGGTTCAGAGTATGAAT
Organism: Myotis daubentonii; assembly: GCF_963259705.1. Taxonomy (NCBI): domain Eukaryota; kingdom Metazoa; phylum Chordata; class Mammalia; order Chiroptera; family Vespertilionidae; genus Myotis; species Myotis daubentonii. The sequence goes on along the minus strand of NC_081852.1, from coordinate 49,154,589 downwards.
TCTGGAATCAGACTCTCTGAGTTAGAGTCTCAGGTCCATCACTCAGTAACTGTGGGATCACAAGTGATTCACTGAACCTCTCTAAGCCTCAAATCTTCTCATCGGCACAATAAGGAGATAATAAAAGCAACCTTCTTATTGTTTTTATGAAAACTAAATGAACTATATAAATGCATGTAAAACATTTTGAAGACAGAGAGCCATGTGTTAACACTTGGCACTTTATCATGCTTACTATATTAAGTGCTCACATTATCTAAAGTGCAACAATATTTATTGAGTACCTAATGTACTAAAATCTTTGCTATCAATTTAATATTTTATCTCACTTAATCCTTAAAACAACTTTTGAGATAGGCAGTATCTTGTGTTTCTTTTTTCAAATGAGAAAATGGAAATTTTGAGACAACAAATTGCATAACCAGAGTAAGAAAGAGCTAGACCCTGGATTCAAATATCGTCTGTCTTACCCATCGTCAGTTATCTGTACACATGAAATATTTCTCATTCTTGATTGGACTAGTCTTAAAGACAGGCTCTAGATCTGATTGAATGATGTTTTACACTAGTGCCTAGCACTGTGCCTTGCTCTGCATTTATTAAATGTCGGCTGAGTAGATGAATAAATACACAAGTGAGAATACTAATAACCCCAGCAGTATATTTAAGATAAATGTTGAAAACAGCTCTATATTATGGTGAAACAGATTTCATTCATTTAATTAATCTCTAGGCAATTAAGTGAACAAAGTCTTCATTTTACGTTGTTATCCCTCTGTTTTCTCCATTTATCCTCCAAGCAGTATTGGATCTGTCAAACACACAGTCAGCTGTGATTTGCTTGACAAATGTGATCGTCCTGTGAAAACGCTAAGGCAGCAAAAACTCAGGGATCTCATCCAGTTCAAAAGCTTTCTGTCCAAATCACAATGCCCTGCCTCTACCAACGCTAGCTCCCCTAGATCCACAGATACGTAGGTACAGACCCCCATGTCCATGTCAGTACTACTTGGTCCTAATGCCGCACATTAGACCAGGGCTAGAATCCCAAGTCAAGCTGGGTCAACTCTATTTGTTCCCCAGACTTGAGGAGTGGTTTGAGAAACTGGCCTGAGACTTGGAGCACCTTGTCTGGGACACCTTTAACTGTTCTGCCAGAAAGAAGAGAGAAGCAAAGATAAGAGACAGAAAGTGAATACTGGGTGAGATTCAAGAATAGGGTCCTTTCTGAGATCTAAATGCATTTCTTCTCTTGAATACTAATTATTCTCTCTCCCCCTCTATAATTACTCTAGCTCAAGTTATTTACTGTTTCTTGCAATCAGAGAGTCATTACCAATACCCTCCCCCAAAAGTTGCTCAGCAATGCCCAGGGCCTTCTCGTGACTCCTGGGTCAGCTCCTGTTCCTTCAGCGTTCAGGTTCTCCAGGCAAAGTAAAAGGAACATTGGCTAGTAGATCAGTGTCCTTCAAGCTATGTGGTCATTGAATACCTTCTGGCCAGCATTATTCTCTAATAATATGGGCTATGTGGTCCCAGCACTTGACAGTTTATAGAGGACTTTCATATCATGGTCTAACTTTATTGTGTGACTCTTGGGAGGTAGGTATTATTGCTCCCTTTCCACAGATGATCAAACTCAGGCCGCAGAGGTCACTTAGGATCATCCAACAGAGCTGGGGCTCCTGCCAGGCTCCGCTGACTCTGAGCTCCGAGCTCTCAGGGCTGCGGTTTCCACGGTTGCCTCTCAGATAAGCCACAAGGCCACCTGTAATTAGATGCATGATCATGTGGTACCGACTGAAGTGCTGGAGGAATTCAGAGAGTTAATTAAAAAAAAGGCAAAGGGCATTAAGGAGACAGCTTGGGAGGATGTTTTGTGGAAGTTCTAGAAAGAGACCAGGTGTATTTATAGACTAATAATGTGCAGAAGGGGGTGGGGAGGGGAGGAAATGTGCCTCCTCCGGCAATTCTCATCAAGTTAATAGATGTTGCCAATTACTGTGGTAAGATTTTTAATTGTATCTTAGCGCGAAAGAGAATAAAAACAGAATTTCCTAGTCTTTGCTGCGGAACTGTTAGGAGTAGACACTCTGGTGTATTATATCGTGTGGACATACTGCCCAGGGTCTATGCAGACGGCCTATGTCACAAAAAAAGCCTCATCATAGCTGTTCAGCCCTATCTGGGGTTTAAGGGAGAAGGTGGAAAAAGGGCATCTGCTTTATGAGTTCATGTGCATAATGGGTAGGGCAGACAATAGGCAAGTGTGTGAGGGACTAGGTGATAATCACATGGAGACTCACATGGAGACTCCCATGGAGAAGATGGTCCCCAAGGAGAGTGTATATCTAATATTTGTGCACTTTCTTATGGTGGGCTGCACCCTGTGATATAATGCTTTGTGGGAGTGACATTATTATTATCATTTTAATCCTCACCCAAGGATATTTTTCCATTGATTTTTTTTTTAGAGAGTGGACAAGAGAGGAAAAGACAGAGAGAAATATCGATGTGAGAGAAACACATCCATTGGTTGCCTCCTGCAGAAGCCCCGGCCAGGGCCGGGAACCTGCAACCAAAGTATGTGACCTTGACCAGAACTGAACCCATGACCAAAGCTTTGGTCCACAGTCCTATGCTCTATCCACTGAGACAAACCAGCCAGGGCATGTGTGTGACCTTATTGAATACTCAAATAATTCATGGAATTATAGGAATCATACCTGCCTCCCTTGTAGACGATCATTTTCTTGAAGGGAGGGGCCTTTTCCTGACTCACCCATTACAGGAACTCCACTTCCCAGCACAAAGCTGGCACTCAATGATGCTATTGAGCAAATGATCAAAACTGCTACACAGGAGGCACAGTTTTTGTCTGTTTTACGAACAAGGAGCTACAGGGTCAGAGGAATTAAGTGGCTTGAGGAAGTCACCACCACAATAAGTGACAGCTTTTGGATTTGAACCCAGGTCAGATGGACTCAGCCTGGCGCACATCCTGTGAGGCACAATGGAGAAAGAGGGAGGAAGGTGAAAAAATGACCAACAAGTGCCAACCAGCTGCTCGGTGCCAGCCACCTTATTTCTTCATAGCATTTAACCCTAAGAAGAAACCTCCAATTCATGTATCACCCAGAAATTGAAAATGTAGCGATGGAGGTCCTGAGAATGTAAGTGACTTGCTCAAGATTCCCAAGGCAGCAAAGAAGAATAGAGAGAATTCAAATGTTTCCATAACCTCCACAGAGCTTCCCTTCCCTTCATGGTTCCCAGAGAGTGAAGTCACATAGATCAATTTATGTCCTGAAAACACAGGGCATTGAGGGAAAGAAATAAAAGCATATGGTTTCCTGTTCCTTCAAACAATTCCTTAGGGACAACTTGGGGACAAATCGTGATAGAGATCACTCTTCTCTGATGACTGCCCCCTTCCCTGACGCCAGCACCCCTTTCAATATTTTCTCTCTGAATTCTCCAATCAGTGGCCTCATGCTTCTCACCCTCCTGCCCCAGGACCCAAGATAGTCCCCCACTTAGGCCTGACCTTCCTGGATAATATTCTGGGATCTAAGATCAACCACCAGCAGCCCATGGGTATGCCCAGGCCCTTAGCCAACAGCAGCCAAAGGGAACTAATTGAATCAGTAAAAAGACCCCCCTTTCTAATAAGCGAAGACATCCTGGGAGGGGCAGCAGGGCAAACCAACATGAACCAGTTATGCAGCAGATCCTCACATAACATTGTTTTGTTCAATGTCATTTCATTATCATGTTGATTAGATGCCATAGGAACTTCATTCTTGTGTTTATCAATTAGCCTATGGTCAAATGTGTTTCCTTCTCTGTCATTTTGCTATAAATCACAGAACCCATGGTTGATGCTAAGTGAAGACTTACTGTGTATGTACCTGTCATTGAATACCTTCTGCCCAGCATTATTCTCTACGCAGAAGATACGTGAATGAAATATTTGCTTTGCCTAAGCCTGGAAGGGATTACAGTCTAAGTGCACACAGATATGCAAACACCCCCAAGATCTCCGTGCCTAAAATCTGCATAGAGAGCTCCTGGCACAAGCTGCAAAATTCTCAGTTTCGTAATAAGAAACCTGGCTGATCTGAGGATCCACCTGACATTTTCTATTCAAATTCAGCACGGGTCCTCTCTTACCTGTTCCTCCTTCTCACATCAGCCTTGTTCAGTACATTTTACTATGACACTGTGACAAAGTATAGGGGGTAAAACATGTATGGTGCAACTCAGAGAGATGTTAGTTCAAATCCCAGCCCCACCACCCACCAGCTAAGTGATCCTGACATGCACCTGACCTCTCTGAGACTCAGAATCCTCATCTCTGAAAAGGAAATAAGAACATACCTCAAAGTGTTGTTGTAAGAATTACACCAGACAATAATAGCATGGCACCCCCAGCATAGGTTTCAGAATACTCAATACATGTTAGCCATTTGTGTTGCTGGTCTCCTCAATGGATCCATCTTTAACCCCTACTACTGTCATAAGCCCCCATTCCCACATTTTACCTGCACAGATACAGCTGTAGGTAAATCTCCTGGCTAAAAGGAGAAACAGATAAAATAATTGCTAGATCCTATTCCAGGTAGAGATGTTTATCTACCCTCCCCGCCCCCCCCCCCCCAAAAAAAAAAAAAGATTCCTCCCAACTCCAACAAACTGCAGAGGCAACATGTGAAAAATCCCAAGCCCTAGAATACTGAGTCTAAGATAAATATGTACATGCAGCGCAGCAGCATTCTCTGAGTTGTTACTCACACCTGCATCCACCAGCCCAGAGAAGGACTGCCCAGGGGAAGAGCAAGGAGCTGGACCCTCTGGGACAATTAAAATTAAACTGAACCAGACATTCTGGAATTCCCTCCTGGGAATCATTCTGCCTAGTCCAGGGCTGGGGCAACATCACTTTAATAAGCCCCTTTTCATCTTTAATTTCTCCGATTTAGAAAGTTTACAAGATCAATTGCTAAGAGGGCTAATTTGGAGGAGATGAGGCAGCAAGTTGCTCTGAGCCTGGAGTCAGCTCATTCCTTAGCTTCTAACTAGAGCCCACAGGGACCCACTGTAGGAAGCCTGAGGATTCACCCCGCTCATCACCCTTCCCTTCTGCAAACTCCCTCTAAATAAAGAATTTGAATTGTGACCCAGATAGAAGAGCATTAACAACCCCAAGCCAGCCAGTACTTCCCAGGTATCGAAGAAACATCTTGATTGATATATTTATGCTTCTGACCAGGGTAGGGCTCACGGGTTCAGAGCTTGTCCCCTTGTCTTCAGACTTAGGGTCCCAGGGACCTTACCTCTTCAAAGATTATCTAAAGAAATGCAAGTCAACGTGCTCTCAAACTGTATGGGTTTAAATCCCATTTCTACCTTTTGCTAAGCCTTGGTTTCCTCGTCAATAGATGGGAGTCACAATAGAGATTTGTGGGCACATAACTAAACAACACTAGTATTCTATTCTGCTTAGCAAGGTGCCTACGCATAGTAAATGCCAGCTATCGCTCGCTACCCATTCATTAAGCTCAGGCCACCTGGTGCCCGCACACTGCACTCATTCAAGGATTAAGTCCAAATGGACCAAACACTCTGAAGCTCTGGTGTTTCCTGGGAAAAATGATACCTAAACTTCACTTCAGCCAGTGCCCTCGTAACTGCTGCATCCCCGGAGAGAAGTGACAGCCTTTTCATTTCTTTTATTATCTTCCTTCTCTCCTTTATTCCTATAGTAAGTTAAGCCCTCCCCACACACAGGGGAAGCCGCATACAGGAACAACTACATCTAAAGACAGCTTTGCCAAAGGATGCCTGGAAACAGCACAGAAGAAAACGTTGCCTCCCATTCCAGGAGACCCGCATCCTTCACATGGAAACACCACCCAGAAGGGGAATGGCTCGCACCCATCGTCCTGGAGAGGATCCTTCCGTTTCCCTAACAGGACGCTGCTGCTCTCCCTCATCACTTTCTGCGTATTTCCCTTAATGATGGCAAATTGTAACCACTTTTTCTGTACAACTGGCTCTGGGGGATCCTAGGAAATCTGGGGAGGAGGTTTCAATTCGTTCACTTGCTGGGAATGAATTCTGCCTCATATAACTCCTGACAAATTGCCATTTTTAAAGGGTTTGTTAATTTCCAATGAGCAAATGGCACATCCGATATCTTGTTTATTCAACAGATGCTCCTGAGGAAAACAAATGGTTCTTGTTTAACAAACATGGAAACATCTTGTCAGCTTTACTGAAATCATCCTATGTATCTGTCAAGGGAGGGCCTGTGGTTTGTGAAGAGAGTAGGAGCTGTCTCCGTCCAGTGCAGGATTCTCAAAGGGCTGGGGACCATGGCCCATGGAAAGAGGTGATCTGAAGGACCTCCATCACTGCCTGGGAGGTGGCTCTTCAACAAAGGACTGTGGACTTCACCCGTCTCAGAAGATATCAGGTATTCATGAGTCAGGTCTATGCGATCCAGAAATCTGCTTGGTGCTGACTCTGAAAATAGCCTTGAAGGAGACAGCCACCTGACACATAGAGGTGCCATAAAATTGTGGTTAAAATGGCCTTGAAATAAGCCTCCATCGCATCCTGGCTCTGAGTTAAATTGTGTGAGCTTGGCCTGCTTACATACCACTCTCCACCTCAGTTCCCTCACCTGTGAAATAGGCCTAACAATGACATGAAAGGCAAAGATGCCGATGATAGTGATGAATGGTCATCCTGTTAACCTAACGACATTTCAAGACATTTTAAAATGGAACTGAAAACAGGAGTGAGTCGAAGGGCCAGAGGGAAGGCTGGGAAGAGTCCAATTCCTCCGTCCTCCATTGTTTGGAAGAAATAAACGTGGCATGTTTGATGATGGGAAGGCTTAACGACTCCGGTCAGAAATGAGATTTAAAGAGAGAGCGGAATCCTTCCAAGCCTCAAAACCCCAGCCTGATATCATAATTACTTTCAGCCAGTGAGCTAAGGGTCTGGCAGCACCAGGAGGCAGGGTGGGGTGGGAGGGCTGGGAAGGAAGGAGAGGAAAGAGGCCAGCTTGCCGGGAGCACACAAGGACACATGGAGAGGGATCATGTCTGACCTCTGTCAAGTCCCGCACGAGGATAAATCCATCTGCCTATGGGTGCAGCACAGAACAACGTATTAATTAGGAGAGCAATGGCATTTCAAAGCCTCCCTGCTGGAAAGTATCACTGAGAATTACCTTGGGACAACATCTAACTCACTGCAAATTAATTTCCTCCACAGTGTAGATGCTTTGGAGAGATGTGAAGTGAGGTTGACCCCCACTGAGTGCGGCCTTACCATGTACTGCCTGATAGGGTTGCATATATTAACCAATCTAAATGCTGGGGAGGTCTGAAGAACCCCCGGGCATGGTTAATTACCTGACAGACACTTCACAGTAACTCTGTGAGATAGACATCATTATAATCAGCACTGAAGCTTAGAAAATGTGAAAATATTAGAGCTTCTCATGGAGGAACCCATATGCCTGTTTTAGGAAACATTCTCTTAACAACTCTGAAACTCTGAAAATGTATGAGAGGGTTCAGGTGGTTGCAAAAGTAAGGTAACTTAGCCCTACCTGGTTTGGCTCAATCGATAGAGCATAGGCCCGTGGACTGAAGGGTCCTGGGTTTGATTCGGTCAAGGGCATGTAGCTCAGTTGAAGGCCTGGGCCCTGGTTGGGGTGAGTGCAGGAGGCAACCCATCAATGTTTCTCTCACATCCATATTTCTATCTTTCCTTCTTCCCACCCTCTCTAAAAAAAAAAAAAATCAATGGAGAAATATCCTTGAGTGAGGATTAAAAAGAAAAAAAATAGGAAGGTAACTTTTCATCAGAGCTTTAGAAGATAGTAGTAAATTGATTGCCTGAAATTACATGGCCCGCCTCCATCATCCTGGCAAAGGGATTAAAACCTGCAGGTGACAATCTCATGGCATGTATGCAGAAGAGTAATGGCTCTAGGGCAAGCATGTCAAACTCAAAGGCTAACACAGGCCAAGTAAGCAAGGCATGCAGCCCACGGGCCGCGTGTTTGACATGCTTGCTTGGGTATGGGCAGGAGATGAGGATTAGTAGACGATAAAGAGTTTGGAAAAATGTTTATAGTAGCTGGGTGAGAAGGCACTCTATGCCTTGCTAAAGGGTTTGGAACCTCTAGTCTAGTTTTTCTCAATCTTGATTCCCTGATTAAAGTATGGTAGATACTATTTGCATAAGACACAATCAGGTAGGATTTTGAAAAGATCTCAAATGATCTTTAGTAAAATCCTGCACAGCAATGATTTGCATCCACTACATCTCTTATGGTTTGTCCAAAAATGCAGCTTACTATGGTCTCTAAGGGAGACAGAAAAGGCTAGGGACACATTGGCTGTCATTCCATTGATTTTTATTCATTTAGGAATGCAAGTATGGAAGAATGACATAATTTTACTGACAACCTTGAATTGCCTCAAACTTAAAGATACCAAAAAAAAAAATGGAGGAGAGATAACTCATCAACCTCAATTCTTTATTACTGAGCACAAAATGTGTGTGACACACTTCACAAGTAATCATGACTCACTGGTGTGTCATTACACTTTTATTTAAACTTCTCTTATAGCTCTCTCTTGACTTCAACATCAGCTTTTAACTGAAGGACCACATCACTATTTGCATTTTAGGAAAACTCCAAGATGATATAAAGCATTGACTCAAGCTGTGGCAAAACCGAATGCAGAGAAGGCAGAGAGGAAGCTGGTCCAGGCAAAAGATGATGCGGACCTGGTTAAAGGAAGTGCCAGTAGGAACAAAAAAATGCAGTTGGGAAAGAGGTCTTGCAGGTGTCATGAACCTGACATGGTGATCAAATAGGTGAGGATGACTGAGAGAATGGAGGAAGGGAGTCCAGAGTGATTTGATATTTCTAGATCAGACTAGTACATGGACGATGAGATAACCTAAGAGAGAAGGAGGGATAATTTAAGCAAGTTGGGGGAAATAGGAGATGTAGTTTTTGTGAACAGAGGGAATGGCAATACGCCCTGTTTTGGATCATTTGGGCTTTGAGGTAACTGAAAACTATTACAGTAGCGATATCCAGCAGTACCGAAGCAATATTGAGGAACAGATGCCTCTTGGGACATGGGAAGTGTGTGTCTATAATTCCAGAGAAAGTAGAGTAGCAAAAGGATTTGGTGTTCCTTATAGGAGTAACAGTAGTGATGTTAATGGGTATGCTTTTCTAGGAAAAAAAAGAAAAGGATATTTAAAAAAAATATATATATATATATATATTATTGATTTTTTACACAGAGGAAGGGAGAAGGATAGAGAGTTAGAAATATCGATGAGAGAGAAACATCGATCAGCTGCCTCCTACACATCCCCTACTGGGGATGTGCCCGCAACCAAGGTACATGCCCTTGACCGGAATCGAACCTGGGACCTTTTCAGTCTGCAGGCTGACGCTCTATCCACTGAGCCAAACCGGTTAGGGCAAGAAAAGGATATTTTTAAAAGCAAACAAGACAATGATGAGAACAAAATGGAAAAAATTGAGATATTAATAAGGGGTCCCAAATAAAAGATAGTCAATGAGGGATGCAGCACAGGAATGGTCAGGAAGATAGAAAGGAAAACAAGAAAATCACAGGAAGGACAAAGACTCTAGAAAGAAGTAGACAGCAATGAGGACATCTGTTGAAGTCCGGTAGAATGAAGAATGAAGAGAGAGCACAAGGTTTGGCACTAGGAGATCCCTGGTGATCACTATCCAGGGAGTAGTGTTGGAGAGAGCAGACTGAGTGAGTTTAAAGGTGGTTTGAAGGTGAGGAAGTACGTTCATTATAAATAACTTCACCACATTTCACAATGAAGAAAAGGAGGCAACTAGGCAAGTCACTTGAGTGGAAAGATAGACAGGTTTGTTTTGTTTTTTTCCTTTTCTTTTCAGGATTGAAGAGAGTTTATGACATTTTTAATTGTGTGTTTTTTTATAGAGGGAAAAAGAAAGAAGGGAGAGGGGGAGAGGCGAGAGAGATAAACATCAATGTGAGAGAAAAATATGAGACACATCCATCGGTTTCCTCCCATACGGGTCCCAAATGGAGACAAAGCCTGCAACCTAGATATGTGCCCTGATGGAGAATCTAGTCCATGGACCATCCAGTGCATGGAACGAAGCTCCAACCGACTAAGCCGTACTGGCAAGCATTGTTCTTTAGTTTGTTTGTTTGTTTGATTTTTAATGGAATGAAATAGAGTTTAAAGATACTGGACCTAGAAAGTAAGTGATGAAGCACAGCTTCTGAAAGGTGGAAAGAGACAAGATTTTAAAATGGAAATGGAAATCTAAGTTCACTAGAAAGGTACAGCTAGTCTTCTAACACAGCAGAGAAATAAGTGAAACAAACTTTTGAGTACAGAGGAGCAAGGACAAGTAATGCATTTCCATATTGTAGGTTGTAAGGGGCAGGGAAGCAGGGAGGGAGCTAAGGTGAGTGGTGAAGATTAGATTGAGCCCACAGAAGGAACAGAAGGGAAGCTAATTTGGGTGAAAAACTCTATGCACAAGAGCAAGGGCTGTTTGGTTAATCAAGTAATTATGATTCTCTTTCTTCAGGAAGGGAATGACATACAGTGGGTGCTTACCAAATTATTGGAGACAATGATAAATCCAATTAGGTCTCTGGAAGTAATTATCCATTATGATGTGGCAAATACACCACCCCACACCAGTCCTTCTCCTGGCGAGGAAAAAGCAACTTCTGGGCCCAATGAGGTGGCAGCCCCAGCCTGTCAGTCATCTACCTGCAGTTTCTTCAACCTCTAAACCCAGATCCTTCTCCTCCTGTGCATCTCTACCTCCTCAAGTGCAGTTTCCTAGCAAGTCCACGTGTCTAGAATAGACACCATGAACACTGACTAGGAGATAGCCAAGGAACTGATGTTCACAGGGAAAGATTTTAGTGGAGACGGCACTGAGAGGGGGGTTGCTGCTTAGTATGAACGCAGGTCTTTTGTGCAACATGGTCATCAAACGCCAGTGTGGATTGTTCCACCAGATGAGGCCATGAATGAATATTAATTTTTAAAATCCCTTTCTGAGTATTAGCTTCTTATAAAGCACAGTGTTTACTCAGAGGACCATCCATCCAGGCAGTTAAACAGAGACACCGTAAGTCATTGTTTCTAGGGAGTTGGGAAATAGAAGTCCTTTAAGTGCCTTTACTCGGCTTCATGGGAGCTGCTTTTCAAAGTTCAAATTGCTTATATTTCACACTACTCACTTCCTAAATTCTATTTATAAATCAAAGTAGTTTTGGAGCAATTCGATGGGAGTGAAATGGATGATGGATGAAGAAAGAATGAACATCAAATATATATATTGGGTCACTTGAGTTTACTGGGTTTTCTTCCTATTTTCTTCTAACCTTTTATGAAGATGCTCTGAGATAGGTCTGGTGTGTTCAGCGTTGGCCTGCAGATCAGGTACATTGCCAGCTGAGGCCATGCTGAGACTGTCTTCTTAGATACCATCTTCCGACTCCAATGACATCATGATGCTTGTGTTCTAGTCACGCATTAGAGTTGGCCTGGCTAATGTCTCAGAGACGCATGCTGAATGAGAGCTTTCATTCATAATTAGTCAACTCCAGACTCTAGTTCTCACCTGGGGCATTTTAAAGCACTGATCTGGAAGTTTCTAGCCCATTTCAATAGCGTCAAAAGCTCTTAGGACTGGAAGGGTTCTCAGACATCATCTTGTACAGTTGATTTTCAAACCACTTGGGAGGAATATATATTCCCTGACTATTGCAGGCTCATATTTTTGTCAATGCAAGAAACATATCACTGGATGATAAATTGCTTTACAAGTTTCTAAAGACTCTCAGTGGATATACTTACCTATACTTACTTCTTCACAGACCAGTAACAGTTTATGGACCAGCACTGGACCCTGGATTATACTTTGAGCAATGATGCTAACATAAACGCTCATTCTTCAGTTAAGGAAGTTGAAATGCACAGGGAGGAGGGAATTAATCGCAAACACATGGTTTTGTAGAAGGAGAGTCAGGTTAGAACCAGAACTACTGATGTCATCCACAACTTACTGAACCTCCTCAGACTCACTCATATAGAGATTAAGACAGATGAACTCCTACAGGAATACTTCTCATTAATTAGACCCTACATATTTTAGTTTTGCTAAGTATATGCATATATCTGACTGGGTTAGGTTCCTTGTTATACATACATTATTAAGGCAGGCCTTTAAAACTCCCAGATTATGCTGAGTCCCTCTGTTTTACACTTACATGACAACCTTTAATTGTCCTTTATTGCTTTTATCACAGTTAGCAATTACATCTTTAATTGTTTGATCATCGTCTGTTTTCCCTGCTGGACTATATAAGTGCTAAGGAGAAAGAGACCATATCTGTTTTGCCTTCCATTATATCCTGGTGCCTCCTGCAGTGCCTGGCTCCTAATAGATGTTCAACAGATGTTTGTTGAAAGAATTAATCGAGTGAATAGATAATGCTAGGGTGGCACTCTGGGGCCACCTGCAGGAACCGTGGGAGCCAGCAGCACACCCAGGGCTGCCATTGTGAGGCCACCAGGACGGTCACAGAGCTGAGCCACAGGCTCCTGGCTGCTTCCTAAATTTTCTCCAGGGAAGCTCAGCTCCTCAAGCCTTGCATCTTCTCCAGACTTTTTTCATGTGGCCCTTTGTCAACACAGCAGGCAGGACCGTCCCCCCTCCTCCCTTCCCCTCCTAACTCCCTTCACCTCCTTTTCCTTCCTTCCTTCCTTCCTTCCTTCCTTCCTTCCTTCCTTCCTTCCTTCCTTCCTTCCTTCCTTCCTTCCCTCCCTCCCTCCCTCCCTTCCCTCCCTCCCTCCCTCCCTCCCTCCCTCCCTTCCTTCCTTCCTTCCTTTCTTCCTTCCCTCTTTCTTTTCTCCCTGTAATTATTCATATATCTAATACTGTGTGAGGCAATGTATTTAGAGGAAATCTAGCAAGATTTTTGTCTAGAAAGAGTTCTTAATCTAGTTAGGGAGAGATTAGTACACATGATCAGTTAATGAGAAAAGTTGGCAAAAATAAACATTAAGACAACACAAGCTCAGGATTTTCAACTCCTCTGCCTGGGTTTTAAGCCCTTTATAATAAGATCACATCCTGCCTGGCCAAGGCTTCTCCGGTGTGCTCCAGAAAGCCCTACTGCTCAGCATCTCCAAGCATCACGTGTATTCCTGTCTGAGTCTCTAGCTCCGGCTGACATATCCCCATCTCGCTCATCTGGCTTTGCTGGGTCTCACCACCTCTGAGACCTACACTAACCTCTGGTTTCCTATGGTACAAATTATCTGGATCACACAGATGAACATTCGGGCATTGGACACCATATGATCAGGTCCCCAGGCTGCATGACAAGCTCTCTGAAGGAAAGGACTGTGGCTGGTATATATTCGGTGGTTTCACAGAGCTCCAAGTGCGAAACCGTGAATGAATCCTTCAGTGGAAATACACTGCAAGGACAAAAAAATTCAGTTCCAGGTCATTTTCTGGGTCTGCACCACCTAGAACACATAAAAGTAAATTCAGGGCAACACAGCAAATAGGAGTCATTAAAAGGCATTGAGCCTTATCTTAGAAGCGGTTGTGTTTGAGCTAACCTACAAAAAAAGAGTTTGCTAAGACTCACTTTGTCATTTACAAAATGGGACTCACTTTGTCATTTACAAGCTGGGAATAATGGGAAAAATACATAGTTACTAGTAACTGCAGCACTGTCTACAAGCGATTAGGGTTGGGCATGTCACCTCTCTGAGCCTCAGTTTCCTTATTTGTAAATGAGGGTGCTTGGTCTGTTTTCTCAAGACTCCCTTCCAGCTTGAAGCAACCAGGGGTCTCTTAGGAACCAGCGTGTCTCTCTTGAGTTCCCAAAACCCACAGCTGTTCCAGAAACGGCTGCTGGTATCCTCAGAGCAGCCGGAAGGAAAAGGTTCTTATTCATTGTACAGCCCCATAAATCATCTGGAGCCCATCGGATGTTTAATACGGAATCACTTAATTTAATAGTCACTTTGACATAAGGAATTGTTTTCTTAAAGCCAGAACTGGCTGTAAAACCTCAAGTGATATTTTATAGCTGCCATATAATAAAATCATTCAGCAATTAGTGATTAATGACATACAACAGTAAGTTTCTCCATGGTCACCTCCCCCCGCTGCTGTTTCTCCCTGGACCCACCCACTTGCCAGTCCAGCAATCACACCTGGGGTGAGAAGCCTCATTTTATAACCAGGACAGGTTTCTGAGCCTTAAAGAAACCTTTTCCACCAAAAAGTGTCTGACGGAGCCTGGCGCTGTTCTGGGGCTGAATGGAAGGAAGCATCTTGATAGACATCATCTATGGCCGTGGTCGGCAAACTGGCTCGCGAGCCACATGCGGCTCTTTGGCCCCTTGAGTGTGGCTATTCCACAAAATACCGACTTCTGCGCATGGGCCATGAAGTTTCAATCACACTGTACGTGCGTGCCCGCATGTGGTATTTTGTGCAAGAGCCACACTCAAGGGGCCAAAGAGCCGCATGTGGCTTGTGAGCCACAGTTTGCCCACCACTGACTATGGCACTGAAAAAAGTTAACATGCAGGGACCTTTCTCAGTTAAACCTCCAAGGGTGGTGGTCAGTACAATAAAATGAGGGTAGACTCCCCAGGTTTCATTCTTTTTAGGACCAGGTCAGCCCTTGGTTGACTCTGAGCTTCCTAGTCTTCTGCATGCCCTTGCTTAGCACGATTCTCTTTTTCACTGTGCTTTCAGCCCTGACTCTCACCCAAAACACCTAACAGCCTCTAGCTGATCAGGGTCCTTATCATAGCAGCCTTCTCTGGCCCACCTTCCTGCAAGCACCAAAAATTAAACGTGACAGTATGGCCTTTGAACTCAGAAAAACCAGCCCCATTATTTCCTAGTTCACATAATACTTCACACAACCCTATGGAAACAATAACTATTGGTGTTAATTACATGAAGAAACTGAGGCCCTGGGTGCCCCGGTTAGAAAGCTGAAAGGCAGTACAACCATGATTCAAGCCCCGGCAGTCTGCAGCCAACCCCACACACTGGACACTACATTGTTCTCCATGCACACTGGTCAGAAAGATAATTGCAATAATGGATGCCAGGGATCTAGCACATTGCTTGACATAGCATAAGCCCTCAATAACTTAGCATTATCATTGCTATTTACTTATTATTGCATTGTTCTTTACTGCTATTATTATCAAAGTCCATCTTCCTCTTAGACACAAGGAGACAAATTGGGAATCCAGTGGTGACTACAGTGGTGTGCTGCCTGACCCCCTCTGCACCAGACATTCCCTCCCAGGGTTGGAAGTATGGACACCTGATGACTCTCAGTGAGCCTCTCACTGAGCATGCTCAAACACAACTGATGGCTAGCCGCCTCACCAAGTCCCACCCCTTCCCCAGGGTAGCCCACATCTTACAGCTGGTCTATGTGCAGGATGAAGGCCCAATCCTTTCAAGGCAGGGCATCTCTGAAGGCCCTTCCCAGTCACACAGCTCCCATGGGATCAGCTGCCACAACCACATTGCACCCATCCTCTGCCCTGCCCGTGCCATATCCCTCACCTCTCAAAGCAGATGCTATTCCTGGGAGCTGCCAACAAACCTCCTGTACACAAGTCCCTACCTCAGTCTACTTCCCCAGGGGACATTGCCTACAGTGTCCACCCCCCCCCCAAACAAACAACTGCAAAGCTACGCAGGGAACCTTCTGCAGAGATCCTTGTTACCCTGGGGGCAATTATACCTAAGTCAAGGGCATGGCTTTCCAGGAAGTGGGTAAATAATACCCTGAATTTAAACACTCATTAAACATTTATTTGTAAAATCTATAAATCTGTGGTCACTATAACCTGTGGACTGATTTCCAAGTAGAACTTGAAGTTTTAGATATTAAAGAGATCGAAAAACAACACTCTAGGATGGCAGAAGGATTTGGATTTGTTTCCTGTTCTTCAAGATGTTCATTTTCATGTTTAATTGCAAAGCACATTTTCTAGAATTTCCTGGAGTTCCATCTCCTCTTTTCAGTAGTCACTGCCCCAAGGAATAGCCTTTTAATAGGCCACCTGGTCACCAGCTCTTCCTTCTCTCATTTGCCCTTCATCCCACTACAAGAATGACCTTCCTAAAGGCCAGTCCTGAGCATGCCTGGCCCTGTGAAGAAGCCTTCAAGGGTGTACCACACTAGCTGCAAAATCTTCAGCCTGGCATTTAAAACCTCTAAGTTACCACTTTAATCTTCTTCCCAGCCTTATCAGCGTCTCTTCTCCCATACACACAGAACTTGAACTTCATGGCAGCTTGAACTATTAACAATTTTCTAACACAGCCCATGTTCTCACACTTTTTGAGGCTCTCCCACTGCTCCTTCCTCTGCCTGAAATGCTCACCATGGTATCACACGAGAAGGCCCACAAGTACACCCAGAAGCTCTGCCTGTTGCAATCAACCCATCTTTTAAGTTTTTTCTCAGATGCCACCTCTTCCATGAAGTCCTTATTGAATGCGGCCTCTCCTGATCAGTCTATCTCAGGTTGTACCTCTGTCTTGGCCATTTGCCATCCTTTGTATCAGACATGTGTCCATTTGTCTTGACTCTTCTTTGTCCGGCTATATCCATTAGCTTTTGCTGCACAATGAACCATCCCAAAATTCAGTGGCTCACAACAACAGTTATTTAATTTGCTCAAATATCTAGGAACCAGCTGGGCATTGGCTTGTCTAGGTTGGGTTCCATGGGAGGTCCACTCCAAGCTATGATTGGGCGGAGCTTGGGACTTCACGGAGATGTGGGCTTAGGCATGTGCCATGTGTTCATTATGGAGTCTGGGGTGAACTGACCACGGGATTCCAAAAATGACAGAGGCACACCCCACCGGACAGGCATTTTAAAAGCTTCTGCCTGGGTCACATCTGCTAAACTTAAAGAAAGTAAGTCATATGCATGATCTGACAGTCAAGAGGTTGAGGAAGTAACCGCTGCATATGTAGTCAAAAAGCACCCGGAGTTAAATGACAACAAGTCTAAATTACTTAAGAAAGAGTTAAGAATTGGAACAACAACCCACACCTCTTGTCTTACATCCCTTTGTATGTATATTCTGTTCACAGAGAAGAGACTCAAAGCCATCTCTGGAATGGAATTCCTCAGTAAGCACATCTAAATAAGCATTGATAAAATCAATAACCTCATTCATACTACAGTGTTCATAAAAACTAGAGGTATTGTTTTCATAATGACTAACATCTATACAACATTTTAAAAATATTTTAATAGTGTCTTACAGCTTTCAAAGCACATTTTAATATATTATCTCATTTTGCCTGGATTGTATGCATTTTCAAAAGATTCCTGGAGATAGCAATATCTTCTTCCACTACAATGTCATCACTGATTTTAACTA
Organism: Myotis daubentonii; assembly: GCF_963259705.1. Classification (NCBI taxonomy): domain Eukaryota; kingdom Metazoa; phylum Chordata; class Mammalia; order Chiroptera; family Vespertilionidae; genus Myotis; species Myotis daubentonii. The sequence goes on along the minus strand of NC_081852.1, from coordinate 49,137,042 downwards.
TGGATTTCAAATACTGCAGAGAAAGGAGAAGGTTTTGGTAGAGTTCCAGTCTATGCCACTCAAAGCATAATACTTGGTACCCTACTGATTTGTCCCCCTGGTTTAAATACCTGCCTAAACACCTGCTCTGGTTTCAGAAACTCAATGGACAAAGGAATTGCTGGGAGAATGTTAGAATGGAAAGTCCTGATGCCCAGGTCTAGAGATTCAGATAAAGAATCTGCATTTTTAACAAACTCAGTTCAACCCACTGCAGGTTCTCCCTTGACCATCATCTGAGAAACAAAATTCTCCCCCATCAGAGGAGAGAACAGGATTTCCTCTCCTGCCACCACCCAATGCTGGAGAGCAATACCCAGGCTACAAGAGGATTGTGGACTCTTGGGATGAAAGCATTGGATCAAACTTCCAAGACCTGCTGGTAAGTCCTTCAATTCTGCAAATAAATACATAGGAAGCCAGAGACACCCCAACGCCTGGCCGGTATTCCAGTGGCAGAAGTAGAGCTAGCAACCAGAATCCCTGCCTCCTCCTCAATCTCTCAAGGTCACAGATTTTTTTCTAAGCAAAAGGAACTACTATATTTCATCAGTGGATTGGGGGAAAATAAATAATCAATGCTTTTTTTGTTATTATTTTTGCATTGTTTCTTTTTACATTCATTGGTACATGGTTTGTTTTTTTCAGTTGACATTCAATATTACATTATATTAGTTCCAATTGGGTCACAGATTTTCTCTACTTAATTTATTGAATTTATATCAGCTCTGGAAAGATCCTAACAAACCTCACATTTAAAAAAAAGAAGAAGAAGAAAAAGAAAAGAAAGGAAAAGGAAAAGGAAAGGAAAGGAAAGGAAAGGAAAGGAAAGGAAAGGAAAGGAAAGGAAAGGAAAGGAAAGGAAAGGAAAAAAGAAAGGAGGTATAGTTCCCCAATAAGGTAATTCATGCTCCACAAAAGTAGAGTAATGAAACCCAGCTCCCTTTGTTCTATTTCACTGTCACTTCTTTTAATGACACTTGTTAAACAGGGGACAATGAGGCTAAAAAACGTATGAAGCAGGACCTCGGACCTCTCATTCCCAGCTGTAGCAGGACAAGTGCAGGGCTAACCCAACGGAAAACCCCCCAGTGCTTTTGTCCTGGCTCCTTGGCAATTATTGCTTACTTTGGTGCCTTTTACAAATCAGACAGGTGCCAAGGTTCGACCTTTTCAAAGCTTTAGTCTCCACAAATCCATTCAAAATGCTGAATGGGCAGAGCAGAAATCCCCCAGGGGCGCTCTCGCTCAGCCTCCATTGTGCATGGTTCTACCCAAATTACTTGACAGCTTCTCCTACACTCTGTTAGGAAAAAGGTTGAAGAATGTCTGACTATGACAGGGCTAGCCAGCCCAGCCGGGAGATGTGACGGGGCGGGGCATGCCACTAATCCATCATCCAGGCTGCCTTTCCAAAGAGCAGATGAGTAAGGTGACTATAGGGGAAGGATGTGTCCTGATTTGGAGGGCTTTACGGAGAATCACCATGGATTCTTGAATCAGAATATTGTTCCATAATTGGTGGTAGCAAATGCCAGTTGCTAGATTCAAATATACACAAAACATCTATGCAAGAGGAAAACTGTTATTTTTGAAAAGCAATATGTAACAGCTGAAAAACCTAGCTTCCTAAAAGAATTTCCTCTTGTAGGCATCCATTGAGAAAAAAACCATCACCAACAACAACACAAACCAGTGTGACTAACTGATCCTCAGTACCATTTACCACCAAACAAATAAAAGGGTCCATTTCTTCCAACTCAATCACCACAGCCTTATATCCTCTCTTATACCTGGTTCCCTGAATTAGCACTTCAATTGCCAAAATCATGTCCATGTGAATATGGCATGATTTTTGCAAATCAAAGTAAACCCCGTGGATAGAGAAGAAGGTACCTCTAACACAATAGGCTTAGGGCTTTTGGTAAAGACTTGAACCATTCAAGCACTGTCTACACTGGTGTTGGACATTTCAGGGTGGTGTAATCATTGAGGAAAGATAAACTGAAAACTGTAATTCCAGTAGAAACTGAGAAAGAAAAAAACAGTCTAGATCAATGATTTTGTAAACATTTTTGTTTCTTTCTTTCAGAAATGGCCTTCTATCTTCAAAAGTGATGTTCTACAGAAGCCTAATATATAAATCCAATTAAGAAGCTTAGTAGTTCTGGCTGAAGCAAAAATGGGAGGGCCAAGGACCTGGTCACTAAGCACCAGGTGGTCGCTGCGGCAATTTATCAGAACCCCAATCCCACCCTGCCCCCAGAGCTCCCAAGAGCACTGATGGAGAAATCTCTAGACCAGATCATCAACTTTCAGGGTTCTTCCCACTCTAATTTTTTCATAATTCTTTAGTGTAAGTGAGAGTGGAATATTCTGCCACCTTCAAAATGATCTTTATGACACATAGAGAATATGATTTAGGGTTGGTATAAGTAAAACAAAGAAGGCATAAAATGGGGACATAATATAATTATAATTTAGTGAGAAATGACTTTTATGTCTACAAAAATTAGAAAAGAACAAGGAAGAATAAAAGGTGTTGTGTTAAAATGACTAAGTCTTTAGTTTAATAAAAATCCTTTAATGTTGTATCAATTAAAATATTAACAAAAATGTGTCATTTTGAAAAACATATATTAGGTATATACTTGTTAAATAATCTAAAGCTTTTCATTGGAGAATGGAACTTGGGATCAGGATGCTTTAAAAGATTTGTATCTGTGCCCTGGCCAGTGTTATTCCATGGTTAGAGCATGGGCCCTCTCACCAAAGGGTCTCAGGTTTGATTCCTGGTCAAGGGCATGTACTTGGACTACAGATTCCATCCCCAGCCAGATCAGGGCAAGTGTGGAAGGCAACCAATCGATGTGTGTCTCTCACACCAACGTGTCTCTCTCTCTATGTGTCCCTCTCTCTCTCCCTTCCTCCACTTTCTCTAAATCAAATTCAATGAGGAAAAAAAAAAAGACTCGCATCTGTGATGAGAAAAATCAGTACCTTATCTATTGACGGAAAGTTGCACATAAATGCACTTGAACGTCTCAAGGAAAGTGCCAAATGTCAATAAATCATGTAACATGACCATTGTGTCATTTCCTTGCACAAAGGATAAATGCCCTCTGTTACCCAGAGAGACAAGTCTAAACCACTTCTACAGAAGGCCCCCCTTTTACAATCTAAATCTAGTTTGTGTCCCTACTTTCACTCCCCCTGTCTCTCAATGCAAATCCTATTTTTCTAGCAGGATGGTTCTCAATGGCAGGGGGTGGAGACAATTTTTCCTCTCACAGAACATTTGGCAATATCTGGAGACATTTGCACAACTTAGGGGGTACTGTGGGCATATATGGAGCAGAGACCAGGGATCCAGCTAAAGCTCATACCATGCACAGGATAATGATCCAGCCAGAATAATGTCAAAAATGCTGAAGCTGAGAATCCCTTTCTAGCAGATCTATTCACTTCTCTCCAAACATACCATGACCTGGGCTTTTTCCCAATTATTCCCCCTTCCCAGGATTACCTGTCTCCCTTTCTTACTCGCCAATTCAATCCACTTTTAACGATTCTCCAATTCTCCTCTAGGAAGGCTGTGATGGGTTTACCAGGCTAACTTGAACCTTCCATCCCGTGAGAAATCATAGAACATCCCCTAATACTCTTTTGGTGTTTTTCAGTAATGGCCGTGGTCCCTCAGCAATCCTCATGGATTTGTCTCAACATTTGCATCACATCTATTAAAGCACACATGATCAATACAACACAATATTTAGTTTATGGTCTTATGAATTGTACTTATTTTTACCAACATCAAGCCAGAAATAATTTTCTCTAAAATAGTTTTAATAAATATAATACTAAGACATTTGCAGATAGCTGGAAAAACACATCAGAAATACAAACACTGACCATTTGGCAAGGGGATTTGATTGTGCAGAGGAAAAATATTCAGGCCTACCAAACCTGCTTCAGTGAGACGCAAAGAGCTATTTGCCACCAAATTCAGGAGGATGGTCATCTTGTCCAATGATCCTCTCATTTGTAAGTTGTTTCATTATTAATTTTATGTCTAATATCTATTAAGTGCTTACTATGTGCCAGGCTGAGAAGACTGACATTCAGCCAGGAGGCAATGGCATGGAATACCAGTTGGTGTCCTTTCTCATTGGTGGTAGGGCATCAGGCACAGAGATAAAAACAATTGCCCAAGGTCACACAGCTATAAAGGGGAGAGCTCTCCTCCTATTTAGGTCCCTAAACCCCACTAGTCACATCACACTCTTCAATCACTTGAAGTTTATAAAAAATGTTTTCTTTATAAGGTAAAGAATCTTAGGGTGCTAACTATGTGCTCATATAGGCAAACTACAGCTACACCTCATGGCTACCCAGCTCAGTCACACCAGGCTGAAGAAGGATGCTGTGTGCAAAATATTTTTATGTAAAATAGCACCAAAGGTGGAAATTCCTAGAAATAATATTAGTTGAAACTGCATAGGGATGATATGAAGAAAACTGTACAACTTCACCAAGGAACACACAGGAGAGGAAGGAAAGGAAAGACAAACCATATAGTCAAAAATGAAACTGGGTATTGAAAAAGATTCCATTCTCTCCAAATGAATGTATAGCTTTGCTGTAATTCTGATGAATATTTGCTTTATTGGGTGGGGAAATTGGGAGATTTGGGAACATGACAGTGATTCCAAATTCATCTGGATGAATGGATAGGTATGAAAAGCCAAGAATATTTTGACAAGGAAGCTGGTTATTTATTTTTGTTTTATTTTGTTATGGTTTACAGGAAGGAGATTTGCCCAGCTGGACACTATGTTGTGTTATAAACAATAATTAAACACAGTGCAGTCCAGCTCAGCAGAGGACCGACCAATCCATTAGAATAGAAGCTGAAAAATGCCACCTACATCAAGAGTACCCAACTTATGACCAGTTTCCTCTATGGGAAACCATCAAATGAAACAATTAAAAATATGGGAACATAACTAAGCAGGGACATGTTTACTGGATTTCATTTTACTAGAAATAGTAAATAGAAATCCCATAAATTCTAAAAATATCCATCAGTATGGACAAAATTATTAAAATAATTAAATGATGATATAATCACAATGAAATAATGGTGTGAGGTTTTCTGAAGTATGATGTAGGAGAAACAGTATTTTTATGCCTGATATGATTGACTCATATATATGTAATATATAAATAGTATGCATAGTATAGCTATATAGTTAATAAAGCAGCATTATAAGTCAGAAAACTTCTAATAATATTTACATGATTATAGGTTGAGGGTACTATCTGAACTTTAAGTAACAGAAAAATTGTAATGAGAAAAGTAAAAAGATTTCATCAATTTTTTAAACTAAAAAGTATGTTAAAAATCATAAGATAATTAAAATCCAAAGAACAAACTGGGTACAATATTGAAAAAAATTAGAGACCACATGAAGAACGCATAATAAAAAAGGAGCAAGAACAGATGGTCACATAAAAGAAATACAATGGCTAATAAATATATGAAAACATGTCTAAACTCACTGATCTGATAAGAAATGCAAATTAAAACAAGGGAGATCCATTTTTGCATAAGAAATTAGATTACTTTTTAAATTGAATTGATATGAGATGTAGTGAAATGGTATTTTAATAGTTGAAGTGGAAACTGGTATAAACTTTCTGGAGAACAATTTAGCACGACAATACTTATAGACATATTTTTTTGGTAGTCTACCCTCAAAAGTTATAATAATCAGACCTTGACCAAATAATTACTTAAGGTTTTCATAACAACATTCCAATGGTTTTTGTAATAGTACAGTTTTAGAAGCAAGATCAATGTTAAATGATGACAGTTATACAATTATATCCACCAATTAGAATACAATGCAAGTAACTGTAACTTTAAATTATGTTTAGAAAGTATAGAGGATGACATAAAATATGTTCAAGTTTAGCCCTGCTGGTGTGGCTCAGTGGTTGAGCATCAACCTATGAACCAGGAGGTCACAGTTCAATTCTCAGTCAGACCTTATGCCTGGGTTGCAGGCTCAATCCTCAGTGCGGGGTGTGCAGGAGGCAGCCGATCAATGATTCTCTCTCATCATTGATGTTCATATCTATCTCTCCCTCTCTTCCTCTCTGAAATCAATAAAATATGTTCAAGTTTATTTTTAAGACTACAAAATTTTATTAACAGCATGTTCTGGGCTGTGATAAAAATTTAAATATTTTTATAAAATTATTATATTATGATGGGAGGAAAGTATTGAAAAATATATTTAAATTTTTAAGTGATGTTTTCTGGGCAGCAAAATTATAGATCATTATTTTCTTTTTCTGCATTTTCTTAAATGTTTAAAACAAGTTTATAAATCTCATCCACTATGAGAACATTTACACTTTTCCCTCCGAAAGTTTACCATCAATGAGAGTCATCTGTCTCTGGGTTGCATGGATCGATCTCATGTTCTTCACATAACCAACCACATAGAAAAAGCATTTAAAAAGTATGTGTCTCTGGTGGAGACACTCACAAAAAGTCAGGGAAAAGGAAGAATAGAATGGTGTTTCCATTTCCATCTAGGAATTTCTGTTGCATGAATTAGGTGAGTGGATCTTTGAATCCGTGTTTAATACACACCAATCTTTTCAGATTTCCCAAGGCAGAGTCAAATATGGCCCCTTCTTTTCATAGTAAAGAAGTCATTAAGTACATAGCTTACATGTATACATATATATCTCCTGATTTCTCCTCTCTCATAGAACTGACATGTGCTAAGCATAATTATCACATGAGTCCAGCACATCTCGATGGCATCCAAGGAGACGGTGAGCATTCTGCCTTCCTCGGTGCACTGGAAGACTTACCGTGTGTAAATTCTGAGCATTGCCTTTTACTCTTAGTATTAAGACAGCTCTTCCAAGACCAAAATGCAACCAGACGTAACGGCATGAGCAGCCCCCACCAGAAAAGGAGAAACCGCTTTCTGTGTGCAAGCTGAGCTTTCACATCTCCCCTCTTGACCCTGCATGCATTATTTTGAATGTAATGTATTTTTAAATTGCTTCACCATTTTAAAAATGCAAGGGAGAGCTGAATTAAATATTATTTGTGGCATACCCTGGTTTGCAAAGGACCTCTAAATCGGATCCCTTATATCAGGTCGATGCCTAAATCCTATTACCCGAGATTGCAAATGACTGTGTTTGCAAAATTGTAGATGCACATTTAGAGACAGCTTCAAAATTTCAGCCCATAATGTTAACTTTGTTTGAAAAGGCCTTGATTTTCCAGGAAGCAATCTCAAGCCATTTTGCCTATCCCTTAACTCTGTCTCTGTCGTGGATAATGCATTAATAGCCTAAGGATGACTTGGCACGTGGCTCTTCAGGAGCCTTAGTCTAAGGTCTAAATGAGTTCTGGCTGAATAGATGGAGCCCTTTTTTTCAGCAAAACCTACAATGTATTTAAGAGCAGGTGATATCTATAGAGTTTAAATTGAGGTAAAGGTACAAGAGGGTTCACTCCAACCACTTTATCTCAAGGTAATCATTCCCCATCTACAGCTCTGTATCTCTGCCCTATGTCCTCTACACCCACAGCTGCTACCAGACTGAGATGGCTAACTCTAGGATCAAGACACAAGGGATGTTTGTGTTTTAAGGGAAAACAGCACTTCTCTATATGGTTATGTACACACACATATATATACAAAGACACACACACACACAATCAGAATTAACAGTATTCTCAGAAAATGCCATCCTGCCATCAAAATGTAGAATACAAACAGAACATAACAGAATAGAGTAGAATAAGATCATACAATGACAGTATATTAAATTAGCTTCATTCAGACAGAAGATAAAGTTCTGAGATCTGCTACTCAACCATTAAAGCCCATAGAACCTGAGCATCAAAACGTCAAGAAACTCAGGACATCATGATATTTCCCTACTGAAAAGGTAGACCCAAACAATTAGAAAGGTCAACATCTGGGAGTTGATACCAGTAGAGGGAAAATGGGGGAAGTGATCCATGACAGAAGCAGTTACCTTATGTTCAAAAATAAACAAGCAAAAAATAATGACCAGGGTGAGGTGTATTGGTTATCTATTTCTGTGTGATAAATTACCATCAAACCTAGCAGCTCAAGACAACAAATATTTATTATCTCACTGTTTGTATGGGTCAGGAATCTGGGCATGACCCAATTGGGTGTCTCTGCCTCAAGGTCTCTCACAAGACTTGAGTCAATGTGTTTGCCAGGGCTGCTGTCTCATCTTTAGGCCTGATTGCAGAAGGATCTACTGCCAAGCTTGCTCACATGATTGTCAGCAGGACTCGGTTGTTCCTAAATTGAACTAAGCTTTGAGCTGAGATCCTCAGTGCCTCACTTACTATTGGTTGGAGACCTTCCTCAGTTCCTTGCCACATGGGCCTCTCCATAGGGCAACTCAAAACATGACAGTTTGCTTTGACCAAAGAAGCAAAAAAGGATACCACTGTCTGAAGTGACATCTCATCACCTACACCTCATGCTATTCACTAGAAGCAAGTCACTGAATTCAGCCTAAACTTTAAGGGAGAGGATGACACAATGGCATGGCTTCCAGAAGCCAGAGATCATTAGGGGCCATGTTGGAGGCTACCAACCACAAGGAGAAAGTAAATATCACTATAAATAAACAGATATTTACAACTTTGTTAATATATTTAATGATAGGCATAAAAAACACTCAGAATGTATATATTTTAATGTAATTATTCTCCTTCTAGTGGTGATTACACCAAAAGTATTAATCCCTATTACCAATTGTTCCTCCTTGATGCTTTAAGGGATATTCACCTAAGGGGTAATACATTGATTTGCTGAAAGTCGTAGATGGGGAGGTAAAGAGGGAAGAGACTATAATATAGAGGGGCTCTGGAAGGAATGACCAGTGGACAATAAACCTCTGCGACCAAGAGCCCATGGAAAGAGAAGGAAAAAATGAGAAATAACTAACATGATGATCAGGATTTTAGAGAAACAGATACAGAGCAAGGAGTTTTAGGAAGACTTGCTGTGTTGTGTGATGGAATGCTTCTTTGCAACTCCCTTCTAGACATCTAAAAGAATAATCACAGCAATTACACATCAGAAACAAAGAAGCGATAATTACAGAAATTGAGTCTTCAGCTACCACTTGGCTAGCCAGCACAGGCACTAACTTTTATATTTCCCCATGGGACATATATGAAAGTGGCACAGAGTGGAGGAGAGATGGAACCGAATTATCAGGACCCAGAGATTTATTCCTTCTGCTACACAAAGGGAAGGGGGAGGGTGGCAGCAGCTGGAGGTATCTCTTCTTGCTCTTTGCAAAGATAGGAAAGCATAGCCCCTCCTCTACTTAATTTCCTTCAGAAACAATGACAAGGCTTATCCAGCTTGTTGTACTTTCCTTCTCCAGCAACGTGACTTCCTAGTTAGCTGACTGCCTTACTATTTCAAGAGTTCATTCGTGTCCTAGTTGGTTTGGCTCAGCGGATAGAGCGTCGGCTCTTGGACTGAAGAGTCCCGGGTTCCATTCCAGTCAAGGGCACATACCTCGGCTATAGGTTCCATCCTGGCCCTGGTCAGGGTACATGCAGGAGGCAACCAATCGATGTGTCTCTCACATCGATGTTTCTCTCTGTCTCTCCCTTTCCCTTCTACTCTCTCTGAAAATCAATGGAAAAATATCCTTGGGTGAAGATTAACAAAACAAAACAAATAAACAAAAAGAGTTCGTTCATGGGAATGTGAGTGACAGTACACTGACACTGAGACACTGTCCAGATTGAGCAGAAGGCTATGGTTCTACGGCTGGAATATCAGAGAAACAAGTATTCCCTGTTTCTGCCTTCGTCTATTGAGAAATCTTAATTGTTCCAATACAGACCAAATAATAATTGTAACAATAGTTACAGACCAAATACTAGTTGGTCTGAAAGGACAAAATAACTAGGGATAGTCGGGGCATTGAATCAAGAGCTATAATCCAGTTTCCTTTTCTCTCCCAGAACTCTGAACTGTGTGTACAAAACACAGTTGGTGTTCACAGGATGCTTCGGAAATTATATTTTTTAATCCAGAGCATAGTTTTGTGGGTATAGACAGCATCAGGTGAAGCCATTCCTTCCAAAGACATGGATGTAGGTGTTTATATGTACAAGGTACTCGTCACCACCACCTCCCTGCCACACAGACAACACACCCACCCTCTCTTGTGCAGGCCATAAGTGGCCATATCCTGACTTTTTAAGGGAATTATACTAAGGTATTCAAAAGAGACATGGAGTAGGTACCATTTCAAACGGTGTGAATTTTCTTTTACTTTTATATTAAGCATATAATTAAGCATATCATATGTTTTAGTGCATGTTTCCTAATCTCTATTTCTTTGACTTTCACCTCCACTGAAATAAAAACAAGATACAAGTAAAAAGCATTTCACTTTAGAGCAAGGACTAGGAAGAGGCAAAATTATGCCAAACTAACTTTACCTTGTCACAACCAAGGCAAAAATAGTATGGATGTATAAAGCAACACTGATCAATAGAGACACTTTCTGATTAGGGGCAGGGCTCATGTTCCATGTGGAACATGCATTCACTCCTATAAAAGCTTTTTGCAAAATGTGCTCCCCAGAAGTTGTTCTAAAGGATTTATCTGGTGTGACATGAGATAAAGGTGCCGTAGTGAAATAAGCATAGAAATAAACAACTTCAAGTTTGGCAGGCTTCTTCACTGGGGGCTTCCCAATACCCAAACCTGAATCCTGAGTCTTTAGAGGGTAGAGTTGGATCATCAGTACTTAAAGTTATTCTAACACAGAAAGACTGAGGAAAAGAGAAGCATTTTGTGTAGTGTTCTTCAGAATACATTTCAAGAAATACTGCCTTTTAGAATAGGTACATAAAATGTTTATTCTTTTTCAAAAAGAAGGGAGATTGGTACATAGCTAAGAGCATCTGGCCATGACCTTCTCATGGAGCTCTCTAGCCAGTGCTTCTCCAACTTAAAGTGCCCATTAAATCACCTGGGGAGATGTTATATGCTCCCGATCAGTCAGTGTTGTCTGAGATTCTGCGTGTCTAACAACTTCCCAGGTGATGCTGAGTTGCTGGCCCATGAAACACACTTTGAATAGTGAAGGACTAGAACACATGTGCCTTCAAATGATGAATGTATCCAGGAATTGTTCAGAGTGCTATGCTGTCTGACAATCCTTTACGCAAGAGGGTGAGTCCACGGATGGGGCTTACCAGTAAAACCTGTTGGGGGTGATGCGTTCATGCATGAGTTGCCAGCGTCTCCCAAAGTCCATGGAGCTGTAGAGCTGCAAAACAATGAAGTGAGGAGAGCATGAGCATCAAGGCACACTTTCCACAGGAATACCTGGAGCATGAGCATCAAGGCACACTTTCCACAGGAATACCTGGAGCATGAGCATCAAGGCACACTTTCCACAGGAATACCTGGGTCTTCCCCTTGGAGAAGAACATTCCAACACACCAGAGAGCCTAATACACCCAAGCAGTCATCTGATTTATCCAGATAAAATTATGTGAATATGGCTGTGCTATGCTTATCATCATGCCTCCCAGCACAAGTAGGTGCTTAATATATATCCAATCAACTGATGCTTGTGAGCTGAGTATAAATCCATGTCTAATGCCATCCATCATTCTCTCTTTTAGGGGGCAAAACCTTTAGTAAAATTGTATCTTCCCTTTTCCTCAAAGTCCGTGAAGGTCTTCAGCTATGTCTAACTTTTTTTCAATTTTACAACTCCTATGTTTAAGATACTCTGGTGAATATCAAGATAAAGAAGAGGTAGGCTCTGTGCTCAGAGAGAAAATGGAACACCTATGTGATATGAAAATGCTCATCAGATGGGATCTGAGCTAATATTATATGCAAAATATTGGGCTCTTTCAGTTTCACCTCTTGCTACTCCTATATATAATCTAAGTGAACTGGACTCCCCAATGCCACTAACGATACCAGGCTTATTTATACTCCCAGGTCTTTGCAAGATGGAAAAGATAAGGCCACTCTTGTGCCTAATGGAAGATTAACCATCCATGCAGGAAGAGCACAAGTGTGACTTCCTGCTCTGACCACTGCGGCCCACGCATCTGTCTTCCTTCTCAGTTTACTGTACTCATTGCGTGTTTCCACTGAGCACTAATCACAGGCTAATCTATATGGTTACATCTTTCAGATTTGCCTATATTTAGTTGTATTTATACTCTGCTGCATAAATCAATAATTAAAACAGGCAGGTAGGGGTGGAAAGCAACTCAGATAATGAGAAAAAAATTCCAGAAGAGCACCAGAACTTTGGAAAAATCAAAAACAACCCTCTGCATGGCCAGTACAGTCAGATTCTACTGTCACTTATTTTATGGATGTAGAGTCTTATCCCTTTATAATGCATAAGGGAAAGGCCAACATCCCTCTAAGAAACTTATAGAGTGGGGTTTATTTTCTATTGAATGCCTGAATTATCTGATCTAATAATAATAATAGTAATAATAGTAGTAGTAGTAGTAGTAATAGTAATAATAATGATAGTTCAACAACATTGCTCTGTCACATACATTTGAGCCTTAAAAAGACACTGAAAGAAAGGAAGGACAGTTATTACTAACTTAAACTCCTGCTCTCAAGCAATTTTTGATCAACCCAGGCAGAGTTAACCACTCACTCCACAGTCACTGCTATTTTTGCTATCTGCCTCTAGGAAGCTGTTCACGCTAAGCCATTTATGGTTGGCGTGCCTCTCCTCCTACTAGACTGTGAGTCAAAGAGGTGCCGGGGTCATGCCTTATTCACCTTCTACAATGTCTGGCACCTAACAGGTGCACACATAAATCTCTTTCACAGTTAAGCAAACTCAATCTTGGAGAAGTTAAGTTTTGGTCAAACGAACTAGGATTTAAGTTTTCTGATGCCTAGAGCATGTCTCCTTCCATGTAATCATGATACATAGATTATAATAAAAAGTTCACCATGTTTATACTTCCTCCACAGACTATTTTAGGTAGAGAAATTGAAAAAGGCCAAAGTAAGTGGGCCTCAAGTTTACAGAAATGGGCTTAGGTGAAGAACATTCCTGTAATTGCATTCCCAGTAGCTCCTCACCCACAGGGATGTGCTACCAAGTATAACACACCCAGGTAACTGGGCTGTCTATTCAGTTCTGAGGCCATAATCATAGAGCCCATATAGAAATCATTTTTGCATGAGTTTCTGGTAGTTTCAAAAAAGCTTTAAGGGACTTGAAAAAAATTTGGCCTGTTTTAATTTAATTCAGCAAATATTTATTGAATATTGGCATTATGAACTACATACAAAGTCTCTTTCTGTCCAGTTAATGACAGATGTATATGTGTGAGAGAGTGAAATTATTATACTTACTGTTTTTTTAAAAATATATTTTTATTGATTTCAGAGAGGAAGGGAGAGGGAATGAGAGATATAAACAACAATGATGAGAGAGAATCATTGACTGGCGGCTCCTGAACTTCCCCTCCTGGGGATCAAGCCTGCAACCCGGGCATGAGCCCTGACCAGGGATCGAGCCTTGACCTCCCGGTTCAAAGGAGATGCTCAACCACTGAGTCATGCTGGTCAGGCCATCCTATCTTTTGATACTTAAATTAGCCAAAAAAGTAGTTAAGGAGATATATTTGCATTCCCATTTATAGACTAAAATACACTTGGTCTACAAAGTGACTGCAGCAATGATATGAAAAACTAGGACATCTATACTGATTTAGCTGATGGAAAGTTTATACTATACCACACCAACTCTACACCAACTCTCAACTCTCATTGTATTTATTCAACCTGGGCCCTCACCCCACGAGTAAGTCCTAACTACTATAGGTGCCCGACTCAGCAGATGTGAAATGCCAGCAGCACTCATCCCCATCAGTCTGAGTCCCTTTCTTTATTTACCAGCTCAATGAATACAAGACTAGCTCTACACCATTATATGACAGAGCACACAGAACTACATCCAATTCTTTAAGCATCAAAACGGGTAACTGGTGACAATCAAAGCATACATACAGGTACATCACATAAAGAAGGGAAATGGGGCTAAAGCTAAAGATCTAGAAGCTGAGAAATGGGCAAGATTAACAGAGGTAGAAATGGAACAATGAGGCTTTGAGAGAAATATTTCCTGTGCAAGGCCTTTGGAGATAAGTGGTGTAGAAAGGAGAAAAGGTGAATAGAGATTGTACTGGGTAGAAGAGACAATGAGAACAACGGTGTTAATCTGCCTAATGTATTGAGCTTGGCTTGTGGAGAAGGTTTTCAGAGGAAGGAGGTTAGAGATGAGTGTTACTGGCCAAAAGGAGGTAGATGTTGTCTGTCTGCCAGTGTGTTAATCTATCTCTCTTTCTATCCAACTGTCTATCTATCTATTTGTGGATGTTTCTATATCTATCTATATGTATATTTACATTGGGGTGGTTTAGCAGGAGGAACAGGTTGGTTAGGACCAGAAAATCCCACTGAGAAGTACATATACAGGCCATGGGTAAACCATGAGAGTCACACTGACCATGTGGGAGTCTCAATTTTCCAGTAAAATAGTCAGTCCCTCCATCAAGAGGATTCTGGTAGTAACAGGATGTCCCCTGCCCCAGATCCTGCTAGTACTCCTCTCATGTTGGGCTCTTCCTGACAGAGAAAGAACAAGAGATCAGCTGCTGATCTCCTCATCCAAGTCTGTTCCACCTCCTGCCTCCCCTGTCTCTGGTTTTGCTTCTTCAGCTCTTCAGTTTGACTGATGGGAGGAAAATTAAATTGAATTCTCTGCCTAGAGGCGGATTCAGATGAGCAGAAAGAGCAGGCTCCTATTCATTAAGGGCCTTGGGTTAGCTGCTTTGTCTCTCAATCTAGTAAGTTGCTGAGTCTGAAAGAAATTTTATTCTATCAGGAGCTGGATCTTTGCAACCTCTCCATTTGTGCATGTGTTCATCCATTTCTTCATTCATTCATTCATTCATTCATTCATTCATTCAGTAAAAGTATATCAAGCACCTGCTATGCTTTAAGCACCTAACTAAGTGCTGGGCTTACAAAGGTTTAAAATGCCCAAAAGAGTGGAAGACATAAATTCAGACAACTATACTGCCATGCAATAAACACCATAATATTAATACCAGTTATCTCTGCAATTGTGAGCTTGGGGGCAATTGGTCATTTCTTCTTTTGGTTATCTAGATTTTTAAAATTATTGTGAATATGTATTACTTTAATAATTGAAAAGTTTAAGCTCTACCATTCAAATAGGAATAAAGCACATAGCCAACCATTCCATAATAAGTTTTAGAAGAGTATTTAATGATATGAAAATGTTCATAATATATAACTTATTTTAGGATAAATTATATAATTATGTAATTTTATAATTTATTTTTAAATGTTATAAAATATATTAGAAAACCTGATTTTTTAAACTTATACATTTATAATAATAACTTCCTAATATACACATTATATTTATCTCTAAAACCACCTTTTAAAGACTTAAGAAGTAAAATTCTACGTTTTTCTTGAGGGGATTGGAATTAGGCAAGGCATTATGGGATTTTCCATAAAATGGTGTCTCACAGAGATTATCATGAATAGTGGTGAATCCGTCCTTGGACAGGCAGGGTATTGGCTCACATATTTATATAGTCCTGCATGGCTTCAACCCAATGTGCTGCATGCAACATTCAAATAAAGTGTATTTTCCAACAATAAATATCTTTAAAAACAGTCCTTGCTTATGCAAAGTTACATACACAAGACCAAGTTGTCCTTCATACCGCACCTTATGATGCCCCTTCCTTCATGGACATCAATCTTGATCTTTTACCACAGAGCTAACCAGATCCTCTCCTTCCCTGCTTCCACTATATGTCACGGTCTCATATCTCTTAACAAGCACGCCTTCAGTAGCAACATGCACAGAGCCCTAAATGAATCATCGGAACAGCTGGAAAATATGAAAGAACACGCTCTTTTCCTTATTGATTCAGTTATTAGTTCCCTAATTACATCAGCCTGCCAGGGAAAAGCATCTGATAGCTGAAGAACTAAAGAGGCAATTTAATCAATGTAATAATATTCCACAGGAAGAACAAATTGTATCTGAAAAGCTTAAGTGAGAAAAATAATATGATTGCGTTGGGAGGTTGTAGGTTGAACCGTGTCCCCTTGAAAAAGATATGTTGAATCCCTGACCCCCAGTATCTCAGAATGTGACCTTATTTGAAAATCGGGTTAAAATGAGGTCAGGGTGAGCCCTAATCCCAAACAACTGATACCCTCATAAGGAAAAAAAAGTTGGACACGGAGACAGACAGGCACAGAGGGAAGACAGTGTGAAGGCACGCAGAGAGAAGACCATGCAAAGATAGAGGACTGTAGTGATGTGTCTAAAAACCAAGGAATGTCAAAAACTGCTGAAAAGTCACCAAAAGGAAGAAGAAAAGAATTCCCCAATAGGATTAGGGGGGAGCATGATCTTGCCAACACATTGATTTTGGACTTCCAGCCCCCTGAAGTGTGGGACAATAAATTTCTTGGTGGCATATTGCTACAGCAGCCATAGGAAACTGATACTGGCATCTCACACCAACCACCAGGAGGAATCATGGCAAATCTTGCCACATTTCTGTTGTTTTGTTGTCTCCACACCTTATCATTTAGTGGTCAGCCCAGAAGTCTGGTTTAGGGCCAGGTTGTTGAATCTGTGGTTAAAATCGAAACTCTCATTTTGCCAGTATTTCCCTGTCCTATGCATTTTCACTGCAATCCCTAAGGATATTTTTTTTAAGAATAAATAACCATATGGTGGCAACCAGACATACTCAGGAAAAGCAACAAAATATACATTTTTATAGCACTTTTTGGTGCTCCAGCTAGATTCCCTAGAGCCAGTAGATCTCCCATGTGGGGGCAAGGATGGTTAGAAACTCTTTTATATAAAAGCTTCCCCTCTAGGCAAATTCAAACTTAATGCCTAACTGTCCTAATTTTTTTTCTCAAAACCTATGGAGTTTAGGTAGCATCATGCTGAACTATGGTCATGAGAATTTTGTCTTTCAAATAAAATTAGGCTAATTTCTGCTCAAAATAAAAAGGGCTCTCCACCTATTTTCTTGGTAGCCACAAGGCAGGTGGGAGGGCGTGGCTGGACTCTATAGGGCTATAGAGCAGGTGGGAGGGCTTGGCTGGGTTCTGTAGGGCTTCAGGGAGAATCCCTTGGGCAGGGGCAGCATTTATGGTAGTTGGAGAGAAACCAGGGTCACACAGCAGCAAAGAGTCCATCCCAACATGTGCCTCTAGTTCCTTCCTCAGACATTCTCCAAGAAATCTCTCTCTCTCTCTCTCTCTCTCTCTCTCTCTCTCTCTCTCTCTCTCTATATATATATATATATATATATATATATATATATATATATATATATATATATATTATTGATTTTTTTACAGAGAGGAAGGGAGAAGGATAGAGTCAGAAACATTGATCAGATGCCTCCTGCACGCCCCCTACTGGGGAGTGCCCGCAACCAAGGTACATGCCCTTGACCAGAATCGAACCTGGAACCCTTCAGTCCGCAGGCGGACGCTCTATCCACTGAGCCAAACCGGTCAGGGCAGAAATCCCTCTCTTGATAGCTGGTGGGGATAACAGCACCCAATGTCCCTCTAAGCTCTGGGTACATAAGAACTTCTGTCCTCAGCAACCATTTTCCTTTGCCCTTGGAAGATATAAGACATCTAAACCATAAAAAATGTTTATTTAAAAATATATACATTCACCTAGTCATGCCATTCTTTTGTAGAAGTCACCATTTTTCTTCCCTTTTGGAAGATTTCTAGCCATAGAGGTTTGATCTCTCCCAGGTGGCTTATATCATTCATCTTTTCATTCAACAACTATTGATCAAATGTCTATTAAGAAGTAAGAACTGTTCTATGGGTTTAGGGTACATCAGAGAGCCAAACAGACAAAAGGTCTCTGGAGTCTTACATTCTAATGGAGATTAAAAACTCAGATGATTGAGCTCAAATCCAGTGTGAATATATGAAAGACTTGTAAGAAAAGTACTACCATATTTGTAACCAGTTCATTTTGATGACATTTAAAACATTAAGGAAATGTATTTGATTACCCAAGAAGATTTTCCCCATCTATATTGAAACACTTAGCTATCTTTGTTTTCCTGCTTTTGATAGAGTTCAACAAATGTTTCACTTTCCTTTCAGACCTAGGAAAAACACATGTAAGTGAGTTAATTCTCTGCACAAGACATTCTACTACAATGCTAGGAAGAAACAGGGAATCCAAAGAGCTCTTGTGAATAGGAGAGCCAGTGAGATCAGGCTCTATACTTTTCCAAAGGAACCTGAAATTTCCAATTTTGTATGGGAAGTCTACATATTTTTAAATTTTGGTTAAAAATTTTAAATATACTGAAGGAGTGGTCAGTTCTGCTGGGTTGGGTGCTGGGCCATGAGCTAAGTCATAATGAATGAGTAGAAGATGGCCTGAAGGATAAGTTCCCCCAACACACTGCAGATAACAAAAGTGGAAAATTCTGGTCATTAGGGAAGATGTTGGAAATAAGACAGAAACATTATCTCATTCGCCTACAAAAGTACAATTTACTTGGCCCTGGTTCAGTGAACATAGGTCTGATCACCACATCTGAAAGGAGAATGAGCAGAGATGAAGAAGGATCCAAAGGATTCAAGAGGAAGAGGAGGTGCCCAGACAGCATGCTCAGTGGTTGAATGTTGACCTATGAACCAAGAGGTCATGGTTCGATTATGGTCAGGGCACATGCTCTGGTTGCAGGTTCAATCCCCAGTTGGGGGTGTGCAGGAGGCAGTCCAACGATGATTCTCTCTCATCATTGGTGTTTCTATCTCTCTCTCCCTCTCCCTTCCTCTATGAAATCTCTAAAAATATATTTTTTAAAAAAAGAGGAAGAGAAGGAAACAACTCCACATGAATGTGGGTGTGAGGATAAACTAAAGACTTAAAGATGGACTGGGAGAGTGAAGGCTGTAACAGCAGATGAGTGTAGGGAGACATAGTTGTTTATTAAATTTATAAACTCCCTCCCTTGAAACCTAAGAGGCTGGATTACAACACCAAGGAAACAAGAACTACTTTTTTATTTTTATTTCAGGGAGGAAAAGAGAGGGAGAGAGAGACAGAAACATCAATGACGACAGAGAATCATTGATTGGCTGCCTCCTGCATGCCCCACAGTGGGTATCCAGCCCACAACCTGGGCATGTGCTCTGACAGGGAATTGAAGTGAAACCTCCTGGCTCATAGGTAGACAGTCGCCACTGAGCCAAGCTGGCCAGGTAAGGACTATTTTTAAAAGCAAATTTATAAGACTCATGACTAAGAAGTTGGTTAAAAAGGCACAAGATATCCTATAAACAGTTTCAAACATTGTTTGAGACTCAGGGCTTCATAAAATTTTTCATCAAAACATCTCCAACAGCCAAAGGAATCTGGGGGTTTGATCATAAGCAGGCTGACATAAGGGTAACTATGTTTAATTCTCTAATTCTTCCTATAAAATCCCATGGATATTTTGTAGACTTCACTATATCTGTGCTTAGAATAAAAGATAAATTTACAAGTGAATTGGACCCTCTTTAAAGACACTACATATCTATCATACTTTTTATTCACCACTGTCCTAAAGGTGTGTTTTTGAGCCTCAGTTTGAAGAAGAGGGGCAAGTGACAGCCAGAATGTCTGACACATATTAGGAACTGGGGTATTAATGATGGGGTGACATATTTAACTCACTCAAGTGTGTTTTGTACAGGGTGATTACAAGTGGAGTTGTGTTCATTTCTTCATGCCTATGCCAATTGGAATCCTGGACTTGATATTGGGAGACACCCTATAAGCAGGGTTTTCAGTTAAGTCTTCTTACCAGTAGTTATAAGGAACAAGGTCAAGGGAAATGTGGTTTTGGTGATGCCAGACTTGCAAGCAAGTGGTTGCATTAGATCCTGTCAGCTAACATAGTAAGCCTTATTTTGCCTGAGTGTACCCTCAGTTTCAGGGGCTACAAGTATATTTAGAGAGCCAAAGCCTCCTGTCTCCCAAGCCAGTATTCTACTCCCTACTAGAGGTGCTGGTGACTCTAAAGGCCCATTTGAGAACAAAGCGCAGATGATGCTTGTCCCCATGTTCCCCAATGCCCACCCCACAGTACAGAGTGCTTTCCTCCAATTGTGCATGTAGCAAAAGGCTCATAATGATACCGATGCCTACACTCTGTCAACGGGGCGACACCATGCTCATTTCACACTGACCTTCTCAAACATGCCATGAACTTTATCCATTCGAAAGGTTGTTGCACATTCTGTCCCCTTTCCCTAAAACCCCTTTGTCTCTGTACTTCTCCCTCTTTCTATTCACGTACTGAACTCCTACTCATATGTTAGGTATCAGCAGAAACAACACTTCCTAAGGGAAACCATTTTTGGTCCCCTCCTGCCCCAGATAGGAACAGGTCCACCTATTATCTGCTCCCATGGCTCTCCATTCTCTTATTTCAGAACACTCATTAAAGTATGAAATTATATGCTTATGTAATGATATGATCTATGTCTGTCTTTAATTCTAGGTAGTGGGGATCACTACTTTAATAGTCCCAGGTGCTTAACACAGTGCCAGCTACAGGAGAATAGTTGCTCAATAAAAATCTGCTGAATTAATACATAAATATTGCTCTTCAAATTTTCAGAATTCTATTCCTTCCAACTGAAGGTCCCCTTCTCTTCTCAAAATTGTCTAATTCTACTCTACTTTTAATAGTTAAAATCATCTCCTTTCTGAAGCCATCCTTTGCCCACTTGGACAAAAGAAGCAAGATTACAACAGAAAGACTAAAGAACTATGCTTAAAAGCAAATTCATAAAACTCATTACCATAAGAAGTTGGTGAGAAGGGAAGAGTATCCTATAAATAGTATCTCTTGTCTCATATTTAGCACCCAGTGCCCAACCAGATTCTAACAACAGGTTTCTCTTATAAGCTTTTGAATTGTTTTTATTTAACTCATTCAAATATTGATCAATTCATTCATACACTTATGCTTCAAAACTTCAGCCCAGCCGGCATAGCTCAGTGGTTGAGCATCGACCTATGAACCAGGAGGTCATAGATCGATTCCCAGTCAGGGGACATGCTCAGGTTGTGGGCTCAATCCCCAGTGGGGGGGGGGGGAGGGTGCACTGGAGGAAGCCAATCAATCATTCTCTCTCATCATTGATGTTTCTATCTCTCCTTCCCTCTCCTCTCCCTTGCTCTCTGAAATCAATAAAAAAAAAAAGATTAAAAAAAAAAAAAGTTCAGGTAATCTCTTTAAATAGATTAGAGGCTCCTAGATAAGAGGAATCACATCTGAAATATTGATTCCCCCTCAAAGAAACTGCCACTGGGTTCCCTGGCAAAATAGAAATAGAGAGTAATACACTTTTGTAGCTGGCAGTGGCCTTAGAGATCATAAGGACCATTCTTCCATACATGGGGAATCTAAGGCTCAGAGAACCCAAGTGACTTGCCTAATGTCACACAGCCAGTTAGTAGTGGAGCAGGAATTCAAACCCAGGGTCCAGACTTCTACCTCAATGCTCTTTTTCACTGCTCAGGGCTCTTTTTTGTTAACTGCTTGATTTTAAAAGAAAAACAAGTTAAAATAACTTCATAGAAATAATGGCTCATTTGAGTATGCTATACATGAATAACACTGCACCTTGTATTTATCTAGCACTTGTATTTAGAAATCATTTTCACAATTCATTTTATCCTCTTTTATATTGAAGATCATTTTCTGAGCTAACGGTCACATAAAATAATCTTACAATTTACATAGTATTTACCAAAATCCATTCTTTTGTCTCCATAGTCCTATTCTCTTGACCATTTTCCATAGCAATCAGATCCTATTCAATTTTATACATTACTATTCAGAAACATCTCATATTAAGCAATATCCTTTAAACATAAATGTTGGTATTCCTCCGTGAGCTGACTCTATTTATTCTGATCCACATTCCCCTCCCCCCCTCTTCACCTGAGTTTTCTCTCACCTTAATGGTTTGGTTTAACATCACATTGTATTATTAATATCCACGTCATTGCCTACTATTATCCTGGACTTTTCACTGTGTCCAATTTGTCTTTAACTCTTTTCTAAGTTCAGATCTGTTTTCCTTTTCCAAAGGCCTGAATCTAAAACAGGAGAGACCTTAAATCTCTCACTTTTAGGTCATTTATTTAATTTAAGTTACTATTTCTCAGTATAAAAAATACTAATAACACCTGGTTTCAATTTCAAAGAAATGAAGGCTTTACTATCCCCAGCATATGAAACACCATTTGAAACATATCTCCAGATGGACTTTGAAATATACTTATCACTGTCGTATTAACATATGGCTAGGAAATCTAAGAGTTCATTCAAACTCAAGATATTAAAGAAAAAAATAGTGTGTGCATTACAGGCAATTCTTTCAGTGAGATAAGGAAAAAAAAATGGGGGAAAACTAATTGTGAAGCATTTTCCTGGACATGAATTTGTGTATATGTTGTCTGGTTTAATTAGCACAAAATAAGCATTGCGGGGTGGTTATTTCTGTCCACACCTCCTGGAGGAAAATGCGGAGGCCCCATGGGATTTATGCACTTGCTCAGAACATCTGATTCCAAAATCAGCGCTCATCCTAACGCACCTAGCTGCCACTGAAAATAAAGGTTTTCAAGACAATGGCCTGAATTGTGAGGGACCCCAAACTATGACCTACATGAAAAATTGTAGAAACTTGGGATTTGGGGCACATAAGATACTGAACAATGAACAAAGAGGTTTATAACTGTTAAAGTATGGAAAAAACGTTGTGGAAGGACAATGAGGCTTTCCTCTGGGCTACATCAAAAGGCAGAGGTAGGCCCCAAAGATCAAATATAGATGGAGCAAATGCGGGCTTGATGGGAGAAATACTATTCTAATGAAAAGAACCCCTGAGGCGGGAAGAAGCTGCCTTGCATGGCAGCAAGTTCTCCAGGGAGTTAGATGGACGACCATTTGATCAAGGTGATCCTGTCAGGAAATTGAAGTGTCAGTCGAGATTTAAACCAATGAGTTCTTAGGCCCCTTATGATTTTAGATTCTTCATCCAAGAGCAATAATCCTAAGAATAGAACCCAAGGGAATAGTCACCATCGATGCTCCCTAACATTGGAAAAGCTGGCAAATAAACTTTTTTTAAAGGCTGTGAAATGTTGTGAGAAAGGCCCATGACTCTGTGTAGTAGGCTTTGGCAAATTCATTTAGCTTCCCTGTATCTACTGCCTTTGTAAAGGGATTTCCAGCTCCTCCCTTCAAAAGCAAGAATTTATTTCCTCACATCTTGAGTTGAGGTTGTCTTTCTTCCTTGTTTTGGCATCAGAACACAGTGGAAATAAATGTTTTGGCTCTGAGTGTAGCTCCTAAGAAACCTTAGGCACTTCCAATCCTTTGAAATGCTGTCACCCCCAGGTAAACAAACTGGTGTTAACCTGATGGAGGGTGAAAAAAACACATAGAAAAGAATCCAGGTACCCCCGTGGAGGCCATCTCTGACAAGGATACAGCCAGCTGAGCTCTAAACATAAGAGAAAGCCTAGCCAAGATCAGCACAGCTGCCCACTCAACCACAACTGACCACAGACCCATAAATAAATCTAGACGAGACCAGAAATATCATCCAACTAACCCACAGAGTTATAATCAATAATGAATGTTTACTATTTTAAGCCTCTAAGTTTAGGAAGAGTTGGTTACACAGCATTAGCTAGCTGATACATAGACTTAGACTCAAGTCTTAGCTCTATCAATGACCTAACTGGGCTGTTTTGAGTAAGAGTTTATCTCAGTCTTCTTAAATAAATACGATGAATGGCTTTCTCCAAAAGAATGGCTCTCAAATTTCAAAGTTATTGTGATACCTGTTTAAAATGTACATTCCAAGGACTCCTCCAAAATTCTGATTCAGGAGGTCAAGAGTTGAGCCCAGAAATCTGCATTTTAACAAGTTAGCAGATTATTCTAATGTAAATATAAATGCTAAGGGACCACATATTGAGAAACTCTGTTCTAGAAAATTTTTAGGGAAGCTAGACATTTATGACTAAGCTCACTCCCCTGCCTTTAGTCAACCTCCCTTCCATCACAGGTAGACAATGTCCAGCTGAATATTTGGACTTCATTAGAGATAGGAGAACCACAAGCTTGTTCTAGGGCCCATTAGAGAAAAGCAATTTGACCTATGTCCGACACGTTTTAACTCATGTGAACCCACTCCTAGCTTCATCCAGCCATGGCCTTGACAAAGGAAATGGGCAGACTGTTTCCATTTAAAAACATCCTGACCAACTGCCAGTGCTGGAGCTCAATTAAATAGCAAAAAGCATAGCTTCAGCTAAAATGCACACTAACAGCTGGACTGTGTTCCCTGAAAGTACAATGCATTTATTACACAGATAATTAGACTTCCCTCTAGATACAAAGTGTTATGGTCTGTGCATTAAGCAAAAGAGACGTACTGGAGTCTGGACAGCCCTGACTAAAGCTCTCAAATGGGGCTGATCCTTGGGTTCTAAAACAGGGTGAGCAGGGATCTGGGGTGGAGGTTAGAAGGCAGCAACTGCTTTGAGGGTCTTCTGTTCATGGCTTTACCAATATAAATCAGTGGCCCTAATCTCTTCATTAAAACTATCTGGGAGTTTTCAATAATACTGATGCCTGGGCCCCATCTCAGAAATATTAAATCAGAATCTTTCGGAATAGACTACCTGGGCATAGGTATTTTTAAAACTCCCCAGGTGATTCTAATGTGTAGACAAGATTGAATACTGATTGGTCTAAAGTGGAGGTTGAAAATTTATGATCCACTTTTTTTATCCACCTATTTTTTCAAAGAAAGGTTGACTGGAATATAGCCGTACTCATTCAAAGTTGAGTTGTTGTAACAGAGAACATATGACTGGCAAAACCTAATGTATTTACTACCCAGTCCTTCACAGAAAGTGCCCACCCCACTCTTACGCACTGATCTCTAATACTAGTTAAAGGGGCCTGACAGGAGTTTTATCCTGAGTGCCTGTCTTTGTTTCACATCCCTTTTTCCAACAACAGAAGCTCAAAGTGCATAAAGAGAAGATGTCTAACAAGTACTTACTAAGTGTCGGGAACTAAGTTAAACAGTTTGCATTCTCTCATTTAGTCCCTACAATTACCCTGTAGAGAAATCCATTATCATTCCATTATCTGCATTCTATGGAATGGAAAACAAGATCTGGAAAGGACTAAGTCACTTGACCAAAAACACCAAGTAATTATGTAGGTCAGATGCCAACAAGGCTGTCTGATTCCATGGCTGTATACCCAATAACCACACAGCCAAGATTCACAACATGGAAACATGGAACTTCTGAGCCAGGCTAGTGTGAACTTGGGCAAGCCAATACAAGGGGTGGGGATAGGGGTGGGTTTCTATGCGCCACCCTTAAGAGCTATGGTGAGACTAGGAATAGCATGATGTCTAATAAAATTAAAATATCTAGCAGATTGAAATAATTATTTTGTCAGATTTCTTGAGTCATTTTTTACTATATTTCACTAATGTATTTTATCCTTGTGCTCAATCAGTAATTTAGTGAGCACCTTCCATGACCCAGGCATGGTTCTAGGTCAGCCGTGGGCAAACTATGGCCCGCGGGCCGGATCCAGCCTGTTTGAAATGAATAAAACTAAAAAAAAAAAAAAAAGACCGTACCCTTTTATGTAATGATGTTTACTTTGAATTTATATTAGTTCACACAAACACTCCATCCATGCTTTTGTTCCGGCCCTCCAGTCCAGTTTAAGAACCCACTGTGGCCCTCGAGTCAAAAAGTTTGCCCACCCCTGTTCTAGGTGCTAAGGATACAGCTGAGAGCAAGATGCCAGAAAACACCATTTGCAGATTCCTGACTTCATGGAGTTTACATGGTAGTGGGGAAAATGAGCAATAAACAAACAGATATTTATATATTCATAAATAAAAAAACAAATATGTGTGTGTGCATTTATTTACAGTTGATTCTCATTATTCATAGTAGTAATGGTCTTCAGCGTCAGAGCAAACATGATGTAGCAAATATAAAACCTTGTTCCTAGTGGAAATGCAAGGTTAGGTTCCTGTGGGTCTGGGGTCATGATACAAGGTAAGCAAAAGTAGGTTTACAGTTGTTCATATCCTATATAATAAAAGGCTAATATGCAAATTGACCAAACAGCAGAACGGCTGGTCACTATGATGCACACTGACCACCAGAGGGGAGATGCTCAATGCAGGAGCTGCCTCCTGGTGGTCACTGTGCTCCCACAGGGACAGCGCCACTCAGCCATAAGCCTGGCTCATGGCTGGCCAGCACAGCAGTGGTGGCAGGAGCCTCTCTTGCCTCCGCAGCAGTGCTAAGGACCCCTCAGGGGACATCCAAACTGTGAGAGGGCACAGGCGTGGCTGAGGGACCCCCACGCCTCCCCCCCCCCCAGTGCACAAATGTCATGCACCGGGCCTCTACAGAAATAATACAATAATTAATAAATGAACAATACAAGAATAAACTGTTTCAAGTACTCACAACTGTAAACCTATTTTTGTGAACACCTGTATTTTCATAAAAAAATCAATACACAACCTTGTTTTAAGTGTGTTTATTTTTAAAGACACCTTATTTAATATATATCGTTAATTCATTAACATTGGCCTCCTGGCTAGTAGCACTACAACTCATGTCTGAAGGCAGCTTAGCTAATGCATGCATTTACTACCTCAGGCATGTCACAGCCTTCTGGCCCTTAGGACTCTAGACAGCCCCATGGCCCTGAACTTGGGACCATTTTTAACAGTGAATCCACACACAAAAAAATACATAAAATAGTCCACAAAAAGGATAATTTCTTACAGTATGAGAACTAAAACAAGAAAGCAGGCAGTCACTTTGTTAAACCTCAGCTGAGAACACGTTGAGAAATTTGCCAACTCAAATATTTTGCCACTCTTCCATGTCCATGAATGACCACACACATATTTTGAGTGCTGGCAAATATATCTTAGCACGTAGGTAAATTCTCAAATAGGGAACCTGCCAATAATGAGGTTGACTGTATAATATCATACAGAGATAACTTAAAAGAGATCAAAGCAGAATAAGGGGATAGAACATGACTAGTGGTCCTGTTTTATGAAGGCAGACAAAGAAGACCTCTTTGAATAGTTAACATTTGAGCAGAAACATGAATGAAATCAAAGGTCGGGTGAGGTGAACATTCAAAAGAGAGTCACCTGGGATGGGAGAGGAGAACAGCAAAGAGCAGAAGTGGCAGCCTGGGTGGCGCGTTAGAGGAGCACGCTACTCCAGACCAGAGTCGCTGGAGCAGTGGGCCAGAGGGAGGAGCATCCGGAGATGAGGCATCAATGATGACACCATGTAAAAGGCAGGTCTGCCCCAGGTGGGACCTTGGGCTTCCTTCTCTACACAATGGACATGTACAGAGGGGTTTGAGAAGGTGGTCACAGGCCCATTTAAGTCTTGAATCTGCTCTATGGAGAGCAGGACATGGGGCACCCAAAGGGAAAAGCAGAGAGAATAGAGAAGAGACCACTGAGGTGGTCCAGGGAAGGGGTGGTAGCTTGATCTGGCAGGCAAGTGATGGAGTTGAGACGGTGGAGGGATTTGCAAAACATTTGGGAGGCAACACCAGTAAGATTTGGTACTGGAATGGCTGTCAGGTCTGAGAGTGCAAGAGGGCTCATACAGAACTCTTAGATGTTGGACTCAGTCCACTGAGTAGAGGAAGAAGATGAGAGAACTGATCATATTCAGGATATATTTCGGAGGTAGAAGTGACAAGATCTGCTGCTGTATTGGAATTGGATTTGAGAGAAAGACCCCTCTAAGGTTTGGGGGTGTCATCTACTGCAATTCAAATCTGGAAAGGAATGAGTGTGTGAAGATTTCATGAGTTGGTGGCATGAATTAACTTACTCTTCTTTATATGTGTGCTTGTGTGTGAGAGGGAGAGTGTGTCTCAACTGTATGTGAGACACACAGACAGAGATAGAAAGACAGAGAAGAAAGTTATAATGAAGTAATAGAAACTCATAACCTATTTATACATTACCCATGGTGTACTCTGCTAAGTGTAAGGCTAAGCAAAAACAAAACTCCCCGGAGGAGCTTGAAATCTAATGGGAGGAACTAACAAGTAAACAGGTGATTATTTTTAAATTTTCAAACAGGTTCTGAAGTCAAAGAGTGTCCAGCAATGCCGAAGTCTGCACAGAAAGAACACGGGCGTGAGATCCAAAAATCCTTATCTGTAGCAACTCCAATTTCTCCAAAGAAAGGCCCGAGGAAGGATGATTTTCCTGGTCTCCGAAGCAGGCTTTGAGGAGCTTTCAGCTCAGGTAGCTCAGCTGATGATTCAATTGCTGCTAGAATCTCCTTGGGAAAAGGCTTATGAGAAATCTACCCGGGCAGGCCAATAGCCATCATAACGCTAAGTGCCACATAAATGTCTCCTGGCTCAGAGGACAGTGCACAGCGATCAGATCAGACGGCGTCCCATACTCATTCATTCCCCACTGAACCTGTCTGTACATGTGCTTGTTGCTTTTCAAGTGTAACCAAGAGCTCCTCTTAGGGAGCAACACCAACGAAACTAAAAGCCCTCAGCCAAGGGAATCGCCTGCACAAACAAAACACACAGTCCTCCACGGTTTGAGCAAGGCCAAGGGGAGAGAGGGGGGCGGATAGCTCTCTTGAGCAAAATCCCTGTTGAGGGCAGGATACTTTCCCTCTGAGTTTATTTTTACCTTTCTCTCTAGCCCCAGCACTGGCAGAGATGAAACTGAAACATAAGGCACAATTCTTTCCTTAGCCCCCTCAGGACAGCAGTTATAGGTCAGCATTTTCAAAAGGAATTTACTTCAGAAATCCAAGAGGGACATAAACAAAGACAATGTAAAAACTATAAAATCATTGCACTCCCAAAGGAGAGGTCCCCGGCCCTACAATAACAAAGAATGGTCCTTACCAGGCACATATGCCCTATTTCCTTACCCATTCTGTCTGAAAGTTCACGTTCAGAAAAAGCCGCCCTTTACTTCTTAAATAGGCAGCTCGGGCACACTCCTTGACGATCTCTAGAAAAGTGCCTGGAGTAGAAACTCCATTCCAGTGGCTGTTTTGAAGAAAAAGGAGTGGGAACTGGGGGTGTTGAAGCTCCCCTGCGCAGACAATGCAGAAGTCATATTCCTTCAGGCAAAGAACAGCAGAGGAGAGGGTCTGGGAAAGACTAATCTCCTCTCCTCCATTGCTCCTGTCCATTCCTGTTCCAGGCAAACTTTGCATTTCAGGGCTGGGGGGTCCCATAAGGATGGAGTCCCCTCTGAAACCAATTACCCTGAGATGGGCTTCCATCTTTGTCTGACTGTAAAGTGGGCCCATAACCCTCCCATGTTGGCATTTCGTATGCAAAGGACAATGAATGACAACAGTTCAATGCCTTCTCAGCTCCATCACTGGATGCAAGAAAAGAATGCACAACCCTTTGGGGGAAAACCCAGAAATGTCGCCCATAAAGTTACACAGGGGCTACCCAATGTCCTCACACCAGAGTTTAGTTTTGTGTCACTGCGTATCACCTACGGAGTGTAAACCAGGCGTAGGGATAGATGTCCCCTTCTGCCATTTTGTTTTCCATTCTGACTTGCCCGTTCCTGCACGAAGAACATTTTACTCCAACAGTTTTTCCATGACCGAGTCTGATTACAAAGATGAAATAACTAGGCTGGGAAAGGAGAGGCTGGTCCCCCTTGCAATGGGGCCTCCCCAGCTCCTTGTCTGCTGGGGAAGAGCATGTTGGAACTACTCTGCCTGTGAGTTGGCCTCCCAATTCCAACGAACATTTTAGTTGAATAATTTCCTGCTATTTGTCTTCCCCGATTCTGTCCCTTTCCAGAGTTCATAATTTTGCAGAAACTTAAAAATGTATTTTCCATTTCTTCTTCACTGCAGTGCTCCACAACTACAGAGATGCTTCAGACTGATTTTCCAACCCTTCCCCCTCCCTCAACTGTCCCCAGGCAAAGGACAAAAGTTCCTATTGGGCACATCATTTGGATGTGCTCACTCTCTGTGGCATGATTTATAGGAAGGCAGCCTCAATTACAGTTTCTCTTACTCCTTGCATTGACAAAATGCTGAAAATACAGAATTGCCAAGATGGCACAGTACACAGCCTCTGACTCAAACAGCCTTCTGCCCACAGCCCCAGGCACACACAAAAAAGGCTACAGTGCCAAAAACAATGACTCGATCCATCAGTGCCAAAAAGCAGAAGACCAGAAGCTGTTTGCTTAACTCAGAAAGGTAGCCCCACCACCAGCACTCCCTTCTCTCCAACCAGCATGGGGAACTCTGCTTGCTTTCTTCTGGCTGGGAGCATAGAGGCAGCCACAGTCATGGGCCAAGCAATTTCCCACACAGCAGCCAGCAGACAGGAATGGAGATTCAACAATCAATCTGCATATGCAGTTCTATTTCCAGCCATGGTTTACTCGTAGTAATAAAAAATAAAAAACTTGAAACCGGAAATAAAAACAAATAGACCCATTTATCTACCAGCTTTGGTTTCACTTTGATTCTGTTGAGACTGGTGAGAAATCCTAAACAGTGCTTCACCAGACAGGAGAGTGTGTGGGAATAGCCTGGGGGTGAGGAGAGAGGGCACCTTAATCTGTGCCATTGGTGGGTAGAAGAGGAAGCATATGAAAGACCAGGTCAGTCTTGGACTACCTCCTAGCAGACATTCCAAACTTTTTTATCCTGTCTCTTTAAGTCTTTTTATAGCAGACTTAATGATCATTGTGGCACCTTGGATATTATTGTTTTAAGAGCACAATGTTTGGAAAAAGTGTTCAGAGGAAGTAACTGTCATTTCTGGCTTCCCAAGTCTACTTTCAATCCATTTCACCATAGTGACACTTGTCATGACCTTTCTCCAACCTTCCAGTATGTCCAAATGGTTGAGCGTCAACCTATGAACAGGAGATCATGATTGGATTCCTGGTCAGGGCATATGCCTGGGTTGCGGGCTCTATCCCTTGTGTGGAGCATGCAAGAGACAGCCTATCAGTGATTCTCATCCTTGATGATTTTAGCTCCCTCTCCCTTTCTCACCAAAATCAATAAAAAAATATATTTTTAAAAATTCTTAGAGGTCATCTCTTGACAATTTTACTATCTTAACTATTAAAATTAAGATTTTAAAAAAATTAATAGACTTTAATTTTTTAGCAGTTTTAGTTTTACAGAAAAATGAGTGTGAAGTACAGGTGGCGAGTTCCCACATAGCTCTCACCTCCCCACCATTATTAGCATCTTGCATTAATGTGGTACATCTGTTCTACTTGATAAGCCAATATTGATACATTCTTAACTAAAGTCCATAGTTTACATTAAGGTTTACTCTTTGTGTACACTCTGTGGATTTTAACAAATGTATAATGACATGCATCCACCATTGTGATATCATACAGAACATTTTCACTGTCCTAAAAAATCCTCTTTGCTCTTCCCACCCCTGGCAACCACTGATGACTTTACTGTCTCGAGCTTTGCCTTTTCCAGAATGGCATACAGTTAGATAGTTGGAATCATCCTATATAATAAAAGCATAGTATGCAAATTGTCCCCTCACCAGGGGTTGCCCGGAAGTTTGACCAGGGGACGGGGCCAGCCAGGGGAAGGGAGGGAGGCCCTGGCCCAGCCGGCAGCCAGCAGCTGGCAGCCACTAGGTACACTACCAGTGCACAAATTTCATGCACTGGACCTCTAGTACATTATATGTAGCCTTTTTAGGTTCATTTCTTTCACTTAGCAATATACATTTTAAGTTTCTCTTAGGTCTTTTTGTGAACAAATTGTGTGTGTGTGTGTGTGTGTGTGTGTGTGTGTGTGTGAGTGTTAGCTTGCTTACTAAATCTTGTAGCTTGGGAACACAGGGCTAGAATTAGTATCTTACAAAATTGTAAAATGTCTGCCCTAACTTTCTCCTCTGTAATCTCTAAAGCAGACCAGGAACACCAGGAAAAAAAACAGTCAAACAAAAGCCTGATGCTTCCTAATACTGTAAGGGCAAAACCACAAAGATGCATTTTATATTATCCAGTGCATGTTTATAGATATGTCAAGATAAAATTATCCCATGTCAGGGGACATTATTATAATTGCTAGTTATTAGAATTATTCATTGTTAAAATGGGAATATGTCAGAGTTCAGGAGGGTAAAACAGTGCTTGAACTCTGTAAAACAGCACAGAATAGATGTTTATTCAATTGATTGGTTAATTCCATTTCAGTATACATATATGCTCATAGATCAAGCACCAAAGAATGGTATCTGAGAATCTAGCAATAACAAGGTTTTGTCCAGTGCACTCTGGGCAGGTGGATGTGTAAGGTACATGCTCTGCACATTAGCGGTGTATGACCTCCCAAGGGTGGGTGGTGATGGTGCAATAATTACTACATTGTTAGACACAGATGATTAGTGTCATGAAAGCTCAGACAAGGAAGAAATATCCGTTCTAACTGGGTAATTTGTGAGCTGGTAGCCCTTCAAGAAGGGAAAACTGACGTCTATAAATAATGATACAGTGACAGGACAGCATAGGAGGATGAGGGCCATGGTGAAGGTCAGGTAAATCAGACGCCTTATGCATGTATATACAGGGGTCTCAACCTTGTGGTCTTAATCTAGCTTTTGTTATTTGTCTCTGTGTTTTTAAAGGGGGGTTGCTTTGGTTTATCCATTTTTAAAAAAGTTTATGTATTTTTAAATTGAAGTTTGAACATCTTTAGACATGGTACGTGCATGCCAATTTACTGCAGTCCAAAACCTTTCTTATTCATTCAGTCTGCCAGTCCCTAATGTGCATCTGAAATAAACCTGTGGCTTAGGGTTTTCCCAGAGAATCAGACAACAATGTATCTATGACACAAATGGTGGAAAGGCTGAATTATGTGCTCACAAGCTTGAAGTTTATCTTGACAGCAAGAGGGAGCCATTGAAAATTTCACAACTTTGTTTGGAAGAAACCATCTTAGATGGCCCATATTCATGAAGCCCTTGCCTTAAAAGACTCTCTCTTCATTAAGAACAAATCCCAGGTCCTGGCTCTCCAGTGACTGGTAAGTATGGGCAGCACCTTGGATGCCAATAACCAAGTGGAAGCTCCCTGATGCAGTAAGGAAACCATGGCAACAAGGGCTTGGAGAAAAGACACTGGATTTCCCAGAGAGGGCAAAGCTGGGCTCTGGCAAGTCACTTGAATAAGTGAAGTCATAAAGCATGAGCACTCTAAAGCCTCGAAAAGTCAAATGTAAGTAGTTGGTGCTCCTGCAAAATTCAGAGAAGAGAGGGAAAAAAAGGGATGCATTTGTATGATAATCAGTACTCTTCTAATAATGGAACAGAAACATCATCTGCCATGTCAGTCTGAAAAAAATAGGTCCCTGTATCAAGTACATCTTTAATTCAGCAATAACTGCATTCCTGTTTTTCCATTGATTAACCCAATCAGCAAATGCCTACTAATGGTCTTCTGTGTTCAGGGTATTATTCTGGGTGCTAGAAGAGTAGCATAGTGATAAGACAGATCTGCTGCAACATGGTTTTTATGTACAGAGAGGAAGTGTGCATCATCAAGCAAGGTAGAGTAAGTGTTTAACATAAAATATGGTGTATCGCATACACATGATAAACAGCACTCTAAATATCAGATGAAATAAAGTAATTCCAAGCCTCAGAGGCAGTGTGATCACTCTTTGTTGGACAACTGAAGGAAGCTTCATGGATAAGTGGCATCTGGTCATGGAAGTCCATTAGCATGTGGATGGAAGAGGAAAAAGAAGGGAAGGAAAGAGGCAAAGCAACAAATGTTTATGGAACGGAAAACAACCCAAATGTGTCTAGAACATGAAGCACACAAAGACGAGAAGTGGAAATGGTAGGTGGGGTCTAGACTGGAAGCTTCAAATGCCAACTTGAAGTATGAGCAAAGGAGAACAGGTGGTTGTTCTGGGTGGGAATGGCATACTACATCGCATAGAATTCCACAAACAGACCTCATGATATTAAGCAGTTATCTCTACCTCTCTTCATTTTTATCATCTTGCAAGTGAGAAAAGAGTAGAGATGACTCTGAAGAATGATCACCTGTGCCATTCTATATAAACTTTTTAACTTGGTATCAGTACTTAGGAGGTTTAAAAGGAAGAGACCCCAAGTGTAAAATAAAGACAAACACCGCGGTGGCAACAATGGGACTGGAAAAGAGGTGGAGATAGTGACTGGACAGCAAGACATGATTCAATCTGGGTGACAAGGAAGAGGGCGGCATCCCAGGTTAAGTGACAGGAAGTATGGTTGGGTCATTGATAGGACTAAGGAAGGGAAAACATTATATATATATCTCATGTTGGAGTTTGGCAGAGAATGTGGAAGATTTTTAATATTTCCTCAGTGCCCCAACGAACATGAGCTTAAGAGAGAGAAACACTGACTTTAGAGTATGTCACTATACTTAGTCAAGGGAGAATATGAATGAGCAATTATGGCTTCTTCAACTCCACTGGGGGAGTAATTCAATGCAATCGTGTTGAGGCTGTATTGAATCGTTACTGTACATTCTGTTTCAAAAGTTAGGAGAGAAAAAAATAAAAAGGCAAACACAGCCTCCCTTGCAATAATCCTAAAATTCAGTAGAGAAAAATGTGAAATCATGTCTCAGTTTAACAGAACATAAAACATCTTTTTCTGATGTTGGTTGCTTTCCTGTTCTGTGTTCATTTCTACATCTTCTAGTAACAATGAATTTCGCTGAGACCACTCCTCCCCACTTAGTTCAGGAGATCACTGTCTCCTGCTCTCACCCTGGTATGCAGGTCAGCATGTTGTCCATGTGCAGAGGCCTCGGTACTTGGTTTAGGGCTGGGAAAGAGGCACAATCAGAAGCCATCGGGGCCAATTTCGAGATTTCCTGATAATGGAACCCTTTTTCCCGGGGGCTATGGAGAGACTGACAGAGGCCTGGAGTTTTCTAGTAGTCACCTTGCCACTCTGACGGGAAAGTTTCCTGAGTCCAAGGACAATGTCAGGAGAAAGAGGAGCTGTAAGATGCAGGAAAGGAGAGCACTGCTTGGCAGGGTGTCAACTTGTTCAGTCAACCATGCCCCAAAGCCATGTCTTCATTGGAATTCACAATTACCTTAATCCATAAATCCCCTCTGCATATGCCAGCTTGAGATAAGATTTTTGTCACTTTCAACCAAAATATTCTTTATTCTGCACAGTATATATGCACCTGCAACACTGCATCACATAGAAACCAAGTCCAGAGAGAGGCCTGTGTTCTGTCGGCTGCATCAGCCTGTGAACACTTCATGCAAGAGACCAGTTCCTGGGGTTGGTTCATCGTGCGTTGGCTAATGAAGTTTTTATTGGGCATTTCAGGGGCTATTAAAAAATGGTCTCAGTGCAGCTCCTGCTAATCAGGGACCTTGTGACTTCATGTAGGATACAGTTGCATAATGAGACTCAACAAAAGAGTGAACATATTTAAGGAGGCATAGAGTGGGGCCTAATAGAGAAGGATCCTTCCTAGTCCAGCAATTGAAATCCAGGAGGACTGTGGTTTTCCAGTGCCGTATTTACTGAGAAACATTCTATGTGCTAGAACTGCCCACGTTTTCTATCTCTGTAGCTCTGCTCTCCAAAGCAATCGTAATAATAAAATCCATAAAGCCCCTCACGACTTTCCCTTTTCTGTTTTGTGACTGGATCGTGCAAGCTAAAAGCCCCATGCTTTAACCTCTGTATCACAACACCTCGCAACCTCCTGTTGTCTGGCTGATGCTACCAGACTTTCTGGTGCATTGATCCTCTTTTTTCATCCCTGTGTCTACAAAGAGGACCCTGCACTTTGCTGATTCCGGTTGGAAGTGGAAAATAACCTTCCTAGTTCTTGACTGCCTTTCGGAGTCCTGTGAATCAGTTAAATAGGACTCCTCAGCTAAGGTAGGGCCTTTCTTTGGTTGTTGTTAAATCTCACCTGAGGATACTTTTCGCATTGATTTTTAGAAAGAGTGGGAGGAAGGGGAAGAGACAGAGAGACACTTCCCTCACATCGATTGGTTGCCTCCCGCCCAAGAGCCTGCATCCAAGGCATGTGCCCTTGACCAAAATGAAACCCGGGACCCTTCAGTCCATGGACTGATGCTTTATCCACTGAGCCAACCCGGTGATGGAAGTAGGGCCTTTCTATCATGGCCACCACAACTGCCTTCCTGGGCAACTCCACTACCCCCACCTGGCCCTGCTACACACACCCTAATAGTACAACCATTTCCTTCAGAGACCTGCAGAAGCAGCAAATGGCTGCCTCAAAAAAAAAAAAAAATCCCCCTTCATTAGAGCCGCAAATTGCCTTGATAATTACCCAGAGTAACAGGAAAAAAAATATTACTAGCATGAGAGAACAAGGAAAACTTAATCTTTAAATAAGACATATGGAGCCCCTTGCACTGCATCAAAGTAGTTAAAAACCCTGTCCCCCAAATGAGAACGCTACTCTCCTGATTCCAAGAGTCAAATCAGTTTAGACACATCCTTCCCTGTGGGGCAGTTTTTAAGATTAATAATATTGTATGTGTTGTTTTAGGAAACTTCTATTTTCCCCTGCAACTCAGAATAACATTTATTTTGTGAGCAGACCAGCCATCCATTCCCCACAGGCACACTGGATGGAGAGATAGGCAAATTTTTCCATGGATGCCAAGAAATTGCAAAGGCAGAGAGGAGCAGCTCTGACTGCAGTGAGGGTCCAAATTCAGAGCCCTTGGCAGCCTTCATCTTTTATTATAACAATTTTATATAATAAAAGGGTAATATGCAAATTGTCCCCTCAACCGGGAGCTCAACTGGAGTTTGACCAGGGGGCAGGTGGCCTGCTAAGTGCTCAGGGCCCCTCCCCCGAGCCGGCCCCACTCTCCAATTCCCCGCCCCCCCAACCCTGATCAGGGACAGGGCCAGCCAGCCAACCTCCCTCGTCCCCTCCCCCTGACAGGCCAGATGGTCAGATCAGCCCGGACCCCACCCATGCATGAATTCGTGCACTGGGCCTCTAGTTTATCATAAAAGGGAGCACAAAAAAGTGACCACCCCTTGAAACAAGAGTTACTGTTTCAAGTGACAGCCATTTATTTTGTTTGTTATTCAGCAATTAGACTGTGGACATGATGCTGATCTTTTAGTTCTACAGTTTCTTCAGTGCTATGTTGCAGTGTTGTAAAAAATCCTGTAATACTTTATTTTTATAAAATATGCATGTGATATTTGTAATATGCCATATGTAACATAAAGGTAAGAGAGAAAGCACAAGTTAACAAGCCCCTGTGATCCTACCACCAAAAGACAGGAAGTGGAACCTCACTTCTTCCATTAAAGTGAATTGTGTGTTCCCTCTGAACCCATAAGGTGAATACTCACCAGAATTGGAGTTTTATTGTCGCCTTGCTTTTAAAATTAATTCTACCCTATAGGTATGAAAAGCTAAACACAATATTGCTAGGCCCTGCTTATTTCTGAAATTTATAAAAATGGCATCACACTGCATAAAGCTGACTTGGATAGGATTTTAACCATCCAGGATTGTTTTTCCAAGATCCACTCACATTGTTCAATGCAGTTTTAGTTGGCTGATTTTCATGGCTGAATAATATTCCACTGTGTCAATGTAACACAATTTATTCATCCAGTCAACGGATACTGGGTGACTTCCAGCTTTTTTGCTATAACACAAAATTATGTATCAACATGTCCCCATTGGTCTCCTGGAAAAAAAATGCCCCCTAAACCTAAGAATAGATTGTTCAATGGAAAATTTTAAATTTAGTTGATGTCAAAGATACCAAGAGCTTGTTTCCAAACTGGTTGTTCAAATTTAAGCTGTCACCTAGGATGTACTAGGATTCCATTTCTACTGAACATCAACTTGCTCACGCTTGAAACTACAACATATTTTAATTTTGCCAGTGTGGTGGGTATTAAACAGTATATCATTATTGTCTTAATTTGCATCATGCTGATTACTAATGAGGCATTTTTTCTATGTTTATTTCCCATTAGTGCTTCCTCTTAAGTATTATGCCTTTTCATTTATCTTAACAAATATTTTGTTAACTTGTCCATGTTTTGCTTATACATTTATAATATTTCCTCATAGAAAATTGATCCTTCTTCTGTGAGAGTGATGTGCATTTGCAAATATCTTCTCCAAGTTTGTGGCTTATATTTTCATGTATCATTTTTGGTACCTTTTAGTGAACAACTATGCTTCATCATTATGAACTCTAATGATTATAACTTGAATTTATTCCTTTTATGGTTAGCAATTTTTGTTTCTCAATAAAGAAATGCCTTCCTATCATAAGGTGTAAAATAGTCTCCAAAATTTTCTTCATAAAGGGTAATATTTTTATTTCACATTTAAGTCCTAAATCCATTTGGAATATTTGTATATGTTAAGAAGGTTAGCCCCAAATGCATCTCTTCCCTATGCATAAACAATTATCCCAGCATAATAATTAAGTAGTCCATCATCTGCCCACTGCTCTTCTATGCCAACTCTGCTATATCAAGGTGCCATATATGCTTCACGTGGATCTGTTCTGGGCTCTCCATTCTGTACCACTTTTCAGTTTGCCCATGCCGTGTGTGTATATACAAACTGAACAGGGGTGCAGAACAAACCTATAACTTTTGATATCTGATATGTTCTCTACCCCAGTCCAACAGCACACACATCATTCCTCTTTAAGTGAGTCTGGCTTATTTATGGGCCTTTTGGTGTCTTTTATGCATTAGAAAACCATCTGGATAAGCTCCTTCAGGCACTTGTATGTTTATTTGGATTGAATTGTATTGAAACAGCAACTGGAAGAGAACTGATGTTTTTAGGCTACAGAGGTTTTTAGTAAGGATGCCTGGTATACGCATGTATTTAGTTTGGTTTCCTTCAATTACTTTTATAAAGTTTTCTCCATAAAGTTTCTTGCACAACTTTATTCTTGTAGGCTAGAAGAACAAGTTACCCCATGCAAATTATATTTTTAATTATGTTTCTAAGTCATTATTACTGGGGGATAAAAATCCATTTGATTTTGCTAAGCTTTATTAAGTTTAATAATTTGTCTACAGTGTCTTTAGAGCCTTATATGTAGAGAATCTTATTATCCAGAGAGAATGACTTTTTTCTTTCCTTTCCTTACCTTATTATGATGGTTAAAACTCCCAGTGCAATGCTGATTCAAAACTACATTTGTGAGTATCCTTATCTTACTCCTAATTTTAAAAGAAATGCTTCTAATATTTTACAATTAAAATAACATTTGCTGTATATTTTGGTTGATAATCTTTATCAGGTTAAAGAAGCACTCTTCTCCCCCTAGTGTGTTGAAGTTTTGTTTTCTTGTTTTTGTCTTGTAAATCACTTAGGAGTGTTGAATTCCATTCAAGAATTTGTATGAGTCAACTGAGATGTTAATATAGCTTTTCTCCTAAGACCTTTAACATAGTGAATTTCATTTTTAGATTTTTCCAATAGTAAATGATGTTGCATTCTAGAAATAAACCAAACTCAATCATAATATATTCCCTTTTGCAAGCACTGCTGAATTCAGTTTATCTCATTAAGTCTTCACATTATGAAGTGAGTGCATTCTAATATTTTTACAGAATATCATTTAATAGGAATATGACTATGGGTAAAGTCAGAACTTTACCTTGGGCCTGTCTGACTCCAAACTTCAAGATTGTAATCAACTGTCATAGCTCCCCGGATACTTTGAAATGAACAACTCCTGAGAATGCCTCAACGTGCAACATCCTCACAGTACCCACCTGGCCTCTAGTCCAATTTTTGTTTTTGTTTTTTTTCTCTTGGGACAGTAAGATCCCAATAGGTTTGTTTAATTGTACACTTGACTGGCGATCCTTGAAAGTCAACCTTGTAGATGTGTGTGTGTGTATATATTGAGAGAGAAACAGAGGGAGAGAATTGCTGGCATTAAAATGCTTGAAGACAAGGGGGAAAGGATATAAATGCAAACCAAAATGTCTTTCTAGGTCTATTAAGGGGAACGACTATAAGTTTATCGGGTTACCATTGAATGGGAATGGGCCTGCTTATCTCCTTTCCAATCTATCAAATCTATTCACCCATCCCCACCTCCACTGAATTTCATACTCCTTTAGAATCGTCACCTTGAAGTCATTCAATACTATATATTGAAAGAATTCATTAGGAAAAAAATGGCAAGCTCTCACCAAACTCTCCAATGTCCAAAAGTCCATTTGGATTTCTTCCTAAGCACAGTTTTCCTTCACTTTGAACATGCACGCATCTTTTAAGCTCTTCCAGTTTCTCCACATCCTTTTCTAGGTTCAGACCAGAGTCAGACACCAGAGAATCCAAATAAAGTGTTTAAGAATACTGAGTTCGAGGGAGGCAACAGTCTTGGGAAAGTGGAGAATGGGTGTCATGGTGCTTCTTCCTTCTGTGCCATTAAAAGCCTGCCCACCTTCAAGAGGTCACGTGCCAGATATGAATGCGACACTGGAGACCCCAGTACTGCTTGGAGCCTCTGCTCGACCCTGGTTCTCTCACATACCACTGCCTGGATGAACCCTTCCCTGGCCACGCTGAGTCCAGCTCTCCCATCCTGGCTGTCCCTGTGCTCTTCCTTGTGTTATTTTCCTTACAGCACGGATGGCCAACTAACAATATGTGTTACTGTCAAATCAAGTATAACAATAGCTGGCCAATTATGTAAGACCAACAATAAGTGTTCTAACATTTATTATGATTTTTTAATTTGCTAGACATGACAAATGTCTGAAAAGCTTCAGAATGGAAGGGTTTGTGTCCAGACTTTTAATTATTTTTTTTCTTATTGTATCCAGACACATGGAACAGCACCTGAAGCACAGTCAGTGTACAATACATATTGATGGAAAGAGGAAGGAAAATTTGAAGAAAGAAGGGGAAGAGGGAGAAGCCTGCCTCAGTCTCTCACTGTGCAACCTGGACTTGGAAACGCTGATCACCATTGCTGGTCACTAGAGCAGACCCCATATCCCTAAAATGTGTTGACAAATGACCTTGGCCAGATATAAAGAGTTCTCCATGTACCAGAGCCAGCAGTAATAGCCATGGAATAAAGATAAGAATTGTGTTCATCTTAAAACACCATAACCAATAGAAAGGAAAAACCTATTGATATAATCAACAACCCAGAGGAAAAAAGCCAGGCACACAAAACAAGTATGTATTGGAGGATCCCATTAGTATAAACAGTGATGGCGAACTTTTTGAGCTCGGCATGTCAGCATTCTGAAAAACCCTAACTTAACTCTGGTGCTGTGTCACATATAGAAATTTTTTGATATTTGCAACCATAGTAAAACAAAGACTTATATTTTTGATATTTATTTTATATATTTTAATGCCATTTAACAAAGAAAAATCAACCAAAAAAATGAGTTCGCGTGTCACCTCTGACACGTGTGTCATAGGTTCGCCATCACTGGTATAGGATGATTTCAGCTGATAGTGGTAAAAAGCAGAGCAATGCTGGCCTGGGCCAGAGGTGGAGGGAGGGATGGACTGCCAAGGGGCATGGCAAATCTGTGGCAGAACAGATATGTTCTATATCTTGGTGAAGGTTTTACAGAAGCTTACAACTGTCAAAACTCATTGAACTGTGTACGTATGCAGTTTATTATACATAAATAGTTTTCCAATAAGGTTAATAATGAAAAAAAAACATAACAGGGACAGGGAGAGGCAAATGTCTCTTTAGCTCAGTTTCCTATTCAAAGGACATTAGTCAGCCTTGTGTACAACAGTCAGACTAGATTTTCACAAAGTGCAATGTCAACTCTGAAGTGCGTTCCTTTTCTCTAGCTTGCCCTTCCCCTTCCTCCTGCCATTACCCCTTCTCTGAGCCTGAGAGCTTCTCATGCGTGCACCAGTTCCATTCACCTATCCCATGGACTGTGTGGTCACACTACATGCTGTTTGTACTGGTTGTCACTATATGAGGTTTACTTAATACCCTCTCTGGGCCAAGTCAGCCATAACCCCCAACATCTCCCTGGAGAGTATCACCTTGACCCTAGCCTACCCTTCTTGTTCTCTTAGAAGTGTTTAAACATCAGAAAAGTACCATAGAAAGAAAGAAAAATAGAAAGCATGTTTCCAATAGAAAGATTTTTCATTTAAATGCATTTTATTGCGTGATGTATTCCTTTAATTAAAGTGTGTGTCTGGGTGCATTGGTTGCTATTACAGTGCAATTCCTCATGTTTATTGAATGCAAGAGTAGCTGGGGCAATGCAGTGGAAACTCACATATTAGCTAGAGTGCAACTTAAAGCTGCAGTTCCCTGATCTTTTGAGCTTCTAAGAGGTAGGTAATCTTCAGGGTGACTTTGATTAGTGGATGAGTGTTATGAGATGTCTTCTATCATTTTGAATAGGACTAATCTGAAAAAGAAAACATTTTTATTCATAATACCTTGTTTAGTTGTGTCTTATTATCTAGCCCAGATTGCAGCTTTCACTTCTAGAAGAAACACAGAACCAGGCAGGGGGATGGCAGATGCTAGAATGTTTCCACCATCTTGAAAAGGTGGCATAGGAGCCTGGCTGCAGTGGCTCAGTGATTGAGCGTTGATCTATGAAACAGGAGGTCATGATTTGATTCCTGCTCAGGGCACATGCCTGGGTTGTGGGCTCTATCCCCAGGGGCATATGCAGGAGGCAGCCTATTAATGATTCTCTGTCATCATTGATGTTTCTATATCTCTCTCCCTCTCCCTTCCTCTCTGAATTCAATGATATAAATATTTTACAAGGTGGCCTATGAAAGAATTATTAAGTCTCTGCCATTCATATGTGACTTACAGTTTACAAAGCATGTTTACGTGTCTTCCTGGACTCCTTTTAAGAGGCTTGTGAAATATTATTACCCCCCATACTGACTTAAGACTCAGAAGATGAATGACGGACCCATATTGCATAGAAAGCAGCGGAGAGGCACTGACCCCACAGCCCTGCCTCTGAGTCCCAGGTTCTCACCACCACAGCAGAGGATAAGGGCCACCTGAAAGGCTAGTTTCCTTCCCAGCCAGGGCCCTGTTACATCATGAAGCACAGCTAGCCTTTTCTTTGGTATCTCTCCTGAGCAAAATAAATGCCATCATAAAAATACCAGACTTAAAAAATTAATCATTAATCAATAACTCCAATATATCAACAGTTTTCATTCCCCCCTGATCTCTGCCAGGCCTTGCCAACAGCATGCATCTCTACATTCCGTGCTGATATTTCATCCCACTGCCTTTTCACAAGGAAGATCCAGCCTTTTGTTCTTCTCTTGGGCTGAAATGATACCTCCTGGAAATGTTTTCTCCCCACCTGGACTGTGTGCTTCTCCAGGGCAGGTACATCTCTGGGATGTGCCTCAGCATTGACTGTTTACTGCTAGGAGCATAGAAAGCCCCAATTCACATGTATCACATGTTCCTCTGCTTCTTGAATTTTTCCTTGCGCAATTAAAGCTCTGCTTCCTTTTCCAGATTTTCCTAATAAAATTAATTTGTCATTTGGGCTCTGTCATTTACTACTTCTCAGTACAGAGTTAATCACATACTTCTCTATGCCCTGTTTTTATTTCTTCAATTTCCAAGTTAAAAAAAAAGGAAGAACCAAATCAATAGGTTATTATGGGATAAAAAGCACACAGAAGCGCTTAGTACATATCTGGTATACAGCAGTCCTCAACGGATATGTGTTAGATTGGAGAATATAAAGCATGTGTCTATATTCATAGCTCCCCCTAGAGTTCAAGGGAAAAAAGAGAAGAAAACACTGCATATTCAAAACTTGACTCAATCCTACCTTCTCAAAACTACTCTCCGTTGTTCCATCAGCAACATTCAATGGGATGGACAGCATGCTCCATACTCCCTGGCCCTGAAGTATCTCACCTCCAGACTCTTCTGATCACTCAAATGCAACAAGAACCATTGCTCAGACACCAAGTAAGAGCTTAAAGCCACATCAGAGGGATAGGTGCTTCCAAAATGGTCTTATAGCCTTCAAGTTCAGCCAGGTTTTAATACATTTCCGTTATTAGGGACTGTTGACCAGAAGAAGGAAATCCCTAATGGGGAACTTCTCCTAGACATCAGTGGAATGCA
The DNA here is from genome assembly GCF_963259705.1 of Myotis daubentonii. Taxonomy (NCBI): domain Eukaryota; kingdom Metazoa; phylum Chordata; class Mammalia; order Chiroptera; family Vespertilionidae; genus Myotis; species Myotis daubentonii. Next base: position 49,092,471 of record NC_081852.1, on the reverse strand, counting down.
GACCTTGGTCCATGAACTGATGGCTGGGTATTTACTATGCTCTGGGCACTAGGGATTCACAGAAGAAAGGAGGTGTCTTCTTCACTGTTCCTCACAGTCTAGACAGAAAGTGGTGATTATAATATAAAGTGGCAGATGCTAAGACAGAGATGTGTCTGTGCAACCATTGGAAGGGATCTAAGAAAGCCTGGCAGCGATCAAAAAAGCTTCCCAGAGATACTGAAGCTGAGTGAAAATTTGCTAAACAAAAACCAAACTATGCAACCAGAAGCATGTTTTGCCGGTGATTCCTGTTTTTTCTTCCTTTCTCCTCTCCAGCTGCATTATTGCTTTTCTCATCTTGGAGGCCAACCTTAAATCCCTCCTTCTCTGTGACATAGCCAATCATCCCAGGCCAGAGGGACTTCATCCCTAAAAGGAGATCGTCATACTCTGAACGTCCAGCTGCTATCCTGATTTCAAATCTATGCCCTTCTACCTTCTGAGCTCTTTGAGGACAAGGTCCATGACTGGGGTTGCCCATCCCTTTATGTTCAACACAAAGCACCATGCCTGGTACCCAGGAAGCATTCCTGAGAATACACAAGCAATGATTAAGCATCCAACAACTGGCATTTCATGAACTGGTCTTGTGCTCTGACTGGTTTTGGTTTGGAAAACATGGTCTATAATTATGGCCCCAAAATGCAGGCAGGTGGTTTTTAATCCAGCAGCTGCTGCTTCCCTCTTTGCTCCTATCCTCACAAACTTGTACTCACTCACCTTGGAAAAGTTACTTATGCTGTCTAGGCCTCCATTTCCTCATCTGTTTGTTTCATTCTTTGAAGTAGGAGGTAGCATGGTTAGGGATAATGATGATACTTTTCTCAAAGTGTCATAAAAATGAAATGAGATTTTGAATGCAAGTTTTTAATACATTACCTATTAATATTACTGGGATTAATGTTACTAATTACTGCTGTGTGTGTGTGTGTATGTGTGTGCGTGTGTGTGTTTCACCTCAACCAAACTACAAAGACCCTTGAGAACTGAAATCATATTACATATTTCTCTGTATTCCTCAGAACACCCAACACAGGGCTATAGAGATTCCTAATAAATATTAATTGACCAACCAGTTAAAAAGCCCAGCCACTGCTTAGGACTTCAAAATGAAAGGGAACCACTGATGCCAGACTGCAGTAACTCCCCTTCCTTCCTTGGGGAATGAGCTTTTAAGGATGAGTCTTCACTAAAGTGAGGATTTAGGGGTAGGATTTTCTCATCCTCACACATCCAGTTGGTCAACAGGGAAGTCTGAAGCACCTGTCCTAAACCAGGCCTTGACTGAGGTACTGAAGATGCATCCCAGGACAAAAGAGACCATGTCTCTGCCTTCCTAGAGCTTGAATTCTGGAGGGGGTAATCAACATGCCACCCAAGAAGTTGCTTGTGGCAACTTATTACGAAAAGTCAAACTGGATAACTGGTGCCCATAGTGGGTCAGAAAGAAGTTGCATTTCACATAGTGTGGCTGAAGAAGGCATTTCTAAAAAGATGTGATTTGAGCAGAGACCATCAATTGAGACCTCCCGTCAAGTGAATAGTCTGCATCGCAGACACAGTGCAAGAGAAGAGCACTGAGATGGGACCGTGTTTAGCAACCAGGACTGTGCTTAGCAACTGGGGGAACAGCAAGCAAGCCTGGGGGCTGGGGGGCAATGAGTGATTGGGGAGTGGTGGAAAGCAAGGTAAGTGCAGGCAACAGGGGAAGATAACATTATCTTGTGAGCCATGGAAAAGACAAAGTTTTACTCTGAGCAAGATGGGATCTATAGGAGATCTTTGCACAAGGATAACTTAATACTTACATTTTAGTAGATTATTTTGGCTGCTTTATAGAGAATCAATGGTAGGTGGACAAGGGAGAGAGAGGTTGTTACAATAATCCATGTGAGGTAGGTATGATGGTGGCATTGACCAGATGGGAGCAGCGGGAGAGGGAATGGGGAAATCTGACATTCTAGATGTATTTTAAAATAGAGCCAGGACAATTTGCTTAGGGGATGATGGTAGAGTGTGAAACAAAGAGAAGAGCCAAGACTCCAAAGTATATGTCCTGAAAAATTAAAAGAATGAAACCGCGAGAAGAGCAAATGTGCGAAGGCGAATGAATAGAAACCAGGTGTTTAATTTTAGAATGAAATAGCTGGCATATTTATGAGACATCTATGTTGAGATATCAAGTAGGCAGTTGGAGATGAAGAAGTCTGGGGTATAGAAGAGAGATCAGGGCTAATAAATAGGACATATAAATGGAATTTTAAAACAGTGGCCTGATGAGACTGATGAGATCATAAAAGGAAGGAGTGAGGGCAGAGATGGGAAGAGGTCCAAGGGCTCTTGAATATTTGGACAGATCACAAAGATGAGGCAGAACTGTGCACAGTTTCTGAGAAGGAGCGCCTACCGAGGGAGAAGAGAAAAATGAGCACAGTGTTCTGTCTTCTCCATAATTCTACTCCAAATAGGACCTCCCCTCCCCCTGCTGAACACTGTTCACTAGATTTGCTCAGAGAGGACCTCCACGGTCCCCAAATAAACTGTCCCTCGCCTGTCATATCACATTGGTCTTTACCTTCTTGATACTTTGATCATGAATCTAGGTCTATCTCTGTATGAGATATGCATGGCAATTTGGTTCATTCCATGTTTGTTTCCATGTGCGCACAATGAATATCCACCTTTAACTAGACTATTGGCTACCTGCACACAAGGGCTCTCATTCCATTCATCCCAGGGTGCATTTGTTGAATCAATACAAGAATAATCACTAGACCCTGGGCTGGGTTGACCATATCATTATCTAACTTCAACTTAATAGCAACACTAATGCTTGTCAAATGAGCCCCACTGCAGAGATACAAAAACTGAGGATGAGAAAGTTGAATAACTGCTCAAAGGCCACCTTGCTAACAAGCAACTATACCAGGATAGAAAAAGAAAACCCAAGTCTATCTAATTCAAAGCAGATGTCATTTCCATACTCAGTTTTGCCTCTACATAGTAATAGCCTAGGACACATCTGATACTGGCCTGCTTAGAAGGCGGCTGATTAAAAATAGTGGAAGAGGGGAGACTTGATAACTTCAAACCTCACATTCCCAATGCATTCCCCTACCTCTCTCCCCTCCCCACCCCTTAAATCACTCATGCCATGCAGCTGTCCACATCTGCCTGTGCTGAATAGTCTTCATTTGTCCTCACTCCACAGCCACTTTTTGCTCCTCTCTGCCCTGTTCTCTGCCCCTATAAGGCTTACCCATATGGACTGCATTGGCCCACCTGGCTTCCTTGCCTTTACCCTCTGGGTAGATTCAGGTAAAATAAAAAGGCACCTGCAAGACTCTGGCAGGTGAGAAGAGCGGTTAGGCTTCCTCTTTCCACTTCCCCCATTTCCTTCCTGTCCACCTGGGCCCACTTCTCTAATAGGGGCTGTTGACCGCCCCCCTGCTGCTTCAGGTCCCCCCCCCAAGGAATTCATACAGTGCTTGGGACCCCAAGTTCTAAGAGCTTTCTACTGCTTCTAATTTCTGGATACCTTGCCATGCTGCTGGGGTCCAACCCCAGCAGGTCCAGGGGTCCCCAAAGGTGTAGATGGAGTCGGCAAAGAAGGAATGACACGGAGACAGCATTCAGTTGATCAGCAGCCTAGCCAGGATCTCTAGCCAGGATCTCCAGCCAAGTTCTGGTCTGGATCTCCAGCAAAGTTCTGGTTAGGATCTCCAGCCAGGTTCTGTGTCCATATTCTCTTGCTAGGTTCTCCAGGTTCTCCAGCCAGGTTCTGTAGCCATGTTCCCTCGCTAGGTTCTCCAGCCAGGTTCTATCACCAGGTTCTAGTCAGGTTCTCTTGCCATGTTCTATCCAGGTTCTGTAGCCAGGTTCTGTCTCTAGGTTCTTCAGCCAGGTTCAGTCACCAGGTTCTAGTCAGGTTCTCTTGCCATGTTCTATCCAGGTTCTGTAGCCAGGTTCTGTCTCTAGGTTCTCCAGCCAGGTTCTCTCGCTAGGTTCTGTCTCTAAGTTCTGTTGCCAGTTTCTGTCCAGGATCTTTTGCCATGTTCTCTCGCTAGGTTCTGTCTCTCGGTTCTGTGGCCAGTTTCTGTCCAGGATCTTTTGCCATGTTCTCTCCAGCGAAGTTCTTCTGTCTCTAGGTTCTGTGTAGGTTCTGTGTCTAGGTTCTGTGTCCTGCTGTCTTGTTACATTTGTATTTATACCAGTTGATTCCAATCCTATCAATCTCTATTCCAAAGGTTAGCGCATTTCCTATCTCCATTCCAGGGAGTAAAATTATGTAGCTTAAGCATGATTGTTCGTAGTTAAAGTGATTAATTACCCGCCTGGCACTTAGTTAAGGGGTTTTATTCCCTCCCTAACTTCAGGGGAAAATCCCTACCTGGGGAAATAACCTTTCTCAGAGAGGTGACCTTGGTTAAAACACATAGTGCCAAGAAGGTGAGCAAACATATTAAGAACAGTATGCCATATATGCCAGGTCCCTTGAAACAGCAAGGATGGACCGGCTCCCGGCACCATGCAGCGTTTGTCCCCTTAACCCTGCACCTCCCTCTGAAAAGAGTCCTTTCACTCAGTTCTCATTGGAATTCTAGTTTGGGCCAACCCTGTCCTCTAAGCCTGGCCTCTGACTTCAAGGTCACAGTGCATCCCTTTTGGGCACTGTCCTGCCCCTCCTGGCCCCATCCCCTCCTGGCTTCCTGTGCAGTCCAGGCTCTCGGGCAGACCACTATATTGTTCCTGCTCGGACTTTATAGCTATCCAATTCCATAAAAATCAATGGAACAAAAGCCCAGCAAATCTATCACACCTGAGAAATTTCCCATAACTACCCTGAATATTGTCCAGGATCTCCTGGGGTAAGACTTTAAGGAGAGGATAAAAAATTTAAGAAATGGTTTGACATCCAGATGTAAACTAGTGGTAATTCCCGTCTTTCCCCTGACTGGATGAAAAATGAGGTGCCCATGAGGAACTCAGCCTGTCAGAAGATGGTGATAATGCCTCATGTGCCTCCACTTCTGAGCGCTGCGCTGTTTGCATAAACACTTTCCAAACCCCAGTTCCCCAGTGCGCAGAGTGAGCCTGCAGCAGAAATCAGAGCCCGGTCAGAATGAAAAGTTGGGGGCCAGGTTCCCTCACCCGGTGCCCTGCCTGGACACACTCATGCTAGGACGCTGGGTAAGCACAATTAATGACAAAGTGGTTTGTACAGTTTATGTAAACATATTAAACACCTTGCTCTGCACATTTATCTGACATTGAGTGATTAACCAGTTGCATAAGCTAATATTTATACATGACTTCAAATCGTGCAATGCAAATTAGCCCCCATTTATCATGGAATCAGAGAATTTGAAAAAGAAAACAGAGTCCTGGGACATTCTCTTTCAACTCCCACATGTTACAGATGAGGAAACTAAAGCGGAGAAGGAGAGTGAGTGTCCAAGGTAGGGAGAGCAAGAGCTAAAGGCTCCTTCTCCCCACACACTCCTTTATTTTTCTGTTTTCCACACACAAGGGGAACAAGGTGATTCTCTTTAGTAAAGGGCTAAACCCAATGATTGTCTCAGTCCTTACCCCTCTAATAGCATTTTATTCTTGTCCAAACTTTGAACCACTTGCCTTTCCTAAAGTCCATGGCATTTCCCATTCCTAGTTGTTGTTGTTTTTTTCCCTGCTTTTCGAAATATTCTCCTTTGATCGCTTTGCTGGCTGCTGTACAACTCTGTTCTGCCACTTACTGTCTGTGTGACCTCTGAAAACATACCTAACCATCCGGAAGCTTGATATCATCCAGAAGGTCAAGGTAATGATACTGACCTCATAGGGTTAGTTTGAAGATTATATAGGAGAGATAGAAAGGACACATCTCCCAACAAACACTTTGACATGATAAATCAATACAAATTAAAATCTTAAATAATTTCGGAGCTTGAGAGTAAATTCCTGCATGTCAAAATCAAACTAAGAACTTAAAACCAAAGTGGTAAGCAGGAGCTAACTCAATCAGTGTTCCATGGTGTTTGTGAAGCAAATATAGGCTCTGGGAAGCAAGGGGTAGGTTCTAACTTCTACACAAGGAAAACACTTTTGCCCTGTGCCCTACAATGTAAATAGCTGGAAATAGCCCATATATAATGTTTGAAGTGTTATCAGATACATAGAGCCTTGAAATACGTTAGCCACTATCTGGGCAAATAGCAAACACACTGTCTTCAGATCAGAGCCTGAGATGGGGGTTGTGGGGGTGGAATAATCAACCAAGAGAAAACAATAGCCCAGGCTATGGATCTGGAGTTTGAATTCACACAACCTGAATGATTCAGAAATCTACAATAGATAAAAATATATAAATCTGCCCATGTTCATTGATATTCCTAGGGCTCAAGCAGAAACAAAAAAATCACAATCCAGGGCACTCTGTAATAAAACAAACTAAACAAGTCCAGGTAGAGATGAGTTAACACTTAAAACACACACATAACTATGCACAAACACACACACACCAGTATGAGGTCTGAGATGGATGAGATTAATGAATAAGACAGAAAGAGGCTAAAATAATAACAGCATAAGGAAAAATCGTAGCACAATGTTTAGTATATATAAGATTTTTGGTAGTTCCTATTTCCCAATCTCTTGTCTTCTACACCCTAATTATTAGTTTCAAGAGTCTGTCCTTTGTCTCTGTTGGTTTGGGACTTTTATTTTTGGTTTTGTTGTATTTCATGTATTCAGTCAGTCAGCAGGGGAGTGTGTAACAAGAGCTGAGCTTTACGAAGACTGTACTTTATGTGACCACCATACAGATTCATTCACCAATAGGGGGGAAAAAAGATTTCAAAAAATCAGAGGCTCTAATGGACAAACTGAGTCCAAGCAAGAGGCAGGCAGGCCAAGGAAAGGTAATTCATCTGGTACCACAAGAGGGTGGCTATGTGGTAAAATGAAGTATGAGAGAAGGAGCTAATGGGGAAAAGCAAGGAGCCACTAAGTAATCTCCAGCTGCACTGGTGGACCCGAATAAGCTAAGTCAGTGGTTCTCAACCTTCCTAATGCCGCAACCCTTTAATACAGTTCCTCATGTTGTGGTGACCCCCAATTTCATTGTTACAAATTGAACATAATTAAAGCATAGTGATCGATCACAAAAACAATATGCAATTATATATGTGTTTTCCAATGGTTTTAGGCGAACCCTGTGAAAGGGTCGTTCGACCCCCAAAGGGGTCGCGACCCACAGGTTGAGAACTGTTGGGCTAAGGCCATGACTTCACCTCAAAGTTTAGGAGCATAAAACAGTCTCCTAAACTTTCTGTGTGTGCTTAAAAAGCTATGGTCGGACCACTGGGGCATGAGCCCTCCAGTCTCCCCTCTACACAGCGGGGCTGTAGTTCAAGTTTTCAGAAATTAACTTGTGGAGCAAGAGTTGTTCATCTTGGAATGGTCAAGAGTGATATAAGTACTAAAGCCATGCCACCTACTTGAAGGGTATTCATAAGGAGACAGGGGCACTTGTGGATTTCAGAGAACAGACTGTTTTGAATGAGGCACAGTTATCAAGAGAAAACATTTCCAATGGGCAGACTAAAACAGGAAGATTTTATTTTTATGTGTAAGGCCTTAGCCCGTAATCATAATCCTACAAAATCAGAATTGGTTGCTTTGAAAGACTGAGCTCCCTGAAGCTGGACATGTATACACAGAAGCTATGTGGTGGCTGGTAAGAGCTAATATACAAAGGGTTTGGAAGTGGAACTAAAGACCTGTCCAGCTCCAAGATTGTGTAAGAATTAAGCAAATAAAAAGGAGAGAGCAAGTTAAAAGCATCAGCAAAAACAACTACAAAAATATTTACCAATAAAATGATATAATAAGGATTCCACACCTGGACTTATTAATAAAAACAAAGACGAGTTTGATTAAATAAATGATAATAGCATGTGTGTGTTTCTCTCTCCCCTTTTCCAGTTTTGTAACAGAGTATGCATGCATGCATACACACAAGCAATCTGAAGAACATCACCAACTGATGCTGGCACAATTGAAATGCTAACAATGTCAGAGTTCACACACTGTCATAACCTCTCTCCTCTGTGTATATTTCCATGATAAAGAGAAAATTCGGAATAATCTGAGCATTGCTGTCTTCAGCTCAGTAATTAGAGGACATGGGTCCCGATGAATTGCAAATACAATCAGAACCCCAAGTTGTGATTTAATGAGCAAAGACAGCCCAGTCTCAGGACTTCATGCTCCATTTTAATCAACTGCTGATGAGTTTCTGCTGGGAAACTGTCCTCAATGATATATGGTCCTGTCAGCCCACTGTTACCTTGCCAGCCTCCTTTGCCTGAGACCTCTGGCCTTTCTAGTTCTGAGTCTGGACATCTGGGTATTAAGGAGACTGAAGGTTCAAAGCATCTTGGCAGATAACTTCACCCAAGAGGAAATACCCCCTGACGTCTTAGAAGAGTTACAATTCAAAGTAGCCAAAGAAGAGGTTTTAAAAATAAATAAAGAACTGCCCTGAAAGTGAAGGGAATCTGATTAGCTCAGCCAGTTCAGAGCCCAAATCTCATGAAAATTGGTGTTATCTACTCAGCAGTGGGGCTGGCTGACAGGTTTATTCCAAGCAGAGGTTTAACAATGAAAAGGGATTTAGCATATCTATATATCTCCTCCCATAGGATTATCACACAATGCCATGATTCTCATTCTTCAGAAAATGCAATATCCTCATTCTACAGAAAATGGAGCCGGTTCAGAGAGGGTAAGCCATCTACTCCAGGTAACATGTCTGGGAACAAGAGAAGCATGGCGTTAAATCTATGCCTTTTGAGTCCAAGTCCAATTCTCTTTCCAGAAACTATGGAAAGGGACATACTACTATGTCCCTCAAGACGGTCCACTTTCAGCTGGTATTAACTATGACAGGAGAGGTTCACACCACCGCAGTGGTGCTTGTTAACCCTGAGACCGGTGTCTGGCGCCACTTGGTTAACTGAGCAGCACTCTCGCTGTGGGAGCGCACTGACCACCAGGGGGAAGCTCCTCTAAAATATATATTCTTAATTGAGCATTTTTTAGTAACTGACCTGTTGCCAAGTATGTATTAGGCACCTAGTAAGTAGTTTCCTTTCTTTGGTGAATACCCCTCATCCTCTAAGGTTCAGCTCACTTCTCCCCCAATATTCATCAAAGACCCTTCCCTGCTGGTGGTCTCCGAAAGTAACTGGTTCCTAAGGTGCCAAAGACACCATATGTGACTAAGGGTGTCTTACTTTTTCCTCCACATGACTGAACTACTTCAGGGAAGGTCTGACTCTGATTGATCAGCATAGCCACACAAGTGCTGTATATAATTATTTAATTATTTTACATCCTCAGTAAAGGTTTGCAGAATGGAAAAGCAGGCTCTGGCATGAGGAAATCGGGGTCTTGCTTATACAGCCAAAATGTATACATGAAACAGACAGTGGAGGAGATCATTAAATGCTAAACAGTGTGCCCAGATTTTAACTGCTGTAGAGATAATCCCCAAGGAACAGTCTCCAGAAAACAAAGCACACATATACATCTCCCTCATGCCAATCCCTGATGCACTGTCTCCTTCTCCCAAGAATAGGAAGCATCCATTCAGGGCTGTTTCCTAAGATTATAACAGATAGGTGTTAGAGTCAAGTAATTGCCCCACTTACAATGGATTTTCTTGTTGTTGCTGAAACTATTACAGATGTCCCCTATTTTACTTCCCTTTGCCACACTCCACCCAGCCCCCTCCCCAACCTTCACCACACTATTGTCTGTGTCATATGTGCATATATCGCTTCTAATACCCCATCTCCCTCCCCTCTGAAATCTGTCTGTCTGTTCCATGTATCCATGCCTCTAGTCCTATTTTGTTCATCATTTTATTTTGTTTATTAGAGTACACATATAAGTGAGATCATATGGTGTTTGTCTTTCTCTGATTAGTTTATTTGGCTTTGCATAATACTCCCTAGGTCCATCCACACTGTCACAAAGGGTAAGAGTTCCTTCTTTATTATAGCCATGTAGTATTGCATTGTGAAAATGAACCACATCTTTTTTATCCACTCATCTACTGATGGTTACTTGGGCTGTTTCCAGATCTTGGCTATGTATATATATATAAAAGCCTAAGCAACCAATCAAGTGGTTGCTATGATGTGCGCTGACCACCAGGGGGCAGACGTTCAATGCAGGAGCTTCCCCCTGGTGGTCAGTGCGCTCCCACAGCGAGAGTGCTGCTCAGTTAACCAAGTGGCGCCAGACACCGGTCTCAGGGTTAACAAGCACCACTGCGGTGGTGTGAACCTCTCCTGATTGATGGGGACTGGGTGCAAGCCCGCAGCAGGGGCAGCGGGGTTGGGATGAGCAGGCGTGGCCCGTCGCCATGCCCAGGCTCAGGCTCCTCCCTAGCTGCCTGCCACTTTGAGCACTAGTTCATCCCTCGGGTCCTGGATTGAGAGAGGGTGCAGGCCAGGCTGAGGGACCCCACCAATGCACAAATCCGTGCACCAGGCCTCTAGTTGTAAATAATGATGCTATGAACATAGAGGTGCATATATTCTTTCTGATTGGTGTTTCAGGATTCTTAGAATATATTCCCAGAAGTGGGATCACTGGGTCAAACAGATTTCTTTTTCAATATAATTTTTTTACTGATTTCAGCACAGAGAAATGTTCTGCTAAGCCAAATGTAGTAGGAGTGGGAGTGGGAGAGGAGGGAGAAATTGACTCCAGACCAGGGAATAGAGATAGGAATTTCCTTAAAAAGTTGAAGCTGCAACTACCATCTGATCCAGTCATTTCACTATGAGGTATTTGCCCCAAAGAAATAAAAGCATACATCCATACAAATACTTACAAAAGAATGATACAGCATTTTAATTTCTGGATTCAATACAAATTTTCATTAACAGGTGAATGAATAAGCCAACTTTGGTATGAATAAGCCAAAAATAAATAAATAAATAATAAACTATTGATACACTCAGCAGCATGATGGATGAATCTCAAAATAATTATATGAGAAAAAAAGCCATGCAAAACAGAATATATACTGTATGATCTCTTTTATGTAAAATTATACAGAATGCAAACTAATCTGTAGTGACAGTAAGCAAATCCCCAAATATGAATATACTGGGTGGCGGTAAATGAAGAAGGGTGAGAGGAAGGAATTACAAAGGAGCACAAGAAAACTTGTGGGGAGGTGTTGACGGATATGCTCATTCTCTTGACTGCAGTATGACTGCATTGGTAGATACATGTCAAAACTTATCAAGCTTGTACTTTAATTCATATGGTTATTGAATATCATTTATACTTCAATAACATTGTTTATAAAAATCTAAAGGCAACTCATGGAGTGACCTTAATTTTATTTTAAATAATATTTGTGAGCACTTAAAAATGTTTAACTCCATGAGAATATCTCAACTCTTCAATATAATAATTATATCAAACATTTTTAAGCTAGACCAGACCTTCTCCCTAATATATGCTGTCATAAACATCTATAATTGTATGTTGTAGCATTTTTCACAAAAGGCATCAATCACGTATTTGACCAACATTTCTATTCCCCAGACAGCAGAGGTAGTATCAATATCCTCAATTATTGCACCTCTAGGTGCTGGTACATAATAAATGCTCAGTAATATTTGTTGAAAATAATATCCTTGACCTGGTATCTGGGTAATAAAAAGCAGACTGTTGATACTTCTCATGACATATACTAAAAGGTAAGAAATGGGTTTTGCTCTCTGTGCTTCTTCATTTTTTCTGTATCAATATTCATTTGAGAAAATAATTCAATATTTCATAACATGAATCTGTTAGAATATGTTAGACTCTGATATCTGTTAGTAAGTTACATGGGAGAAAAAAAAAGTTGTTATGGCAAAGTTTTCAGTTATTTTTAATGATTAAGCTGTGATACCTGTAATAAAGATTAAATGAATAATCTCAGCTTTGTACCTGGTTATTAAACTGGCATTTTGAGCATCAAAAAAGGAAAATAAATTCTTTAAGCTTAAGGGAGACAGATTATATTATGACTCATGATCTACTAGTGAAACCTGAAAACTCTCTTTAGGGGCTAGAGCCTCTGGTAGAACATTCCAGAATCCATCCATGACTGACGGATACAGGAGAGAGCAGACTGATTCCTCAACCACATTTCAGCATCTTAATTATGAAAAATTCAAACCCAATATTAGTACAACAGTAGTATTTGAAGAAAGGAGAATTAATACATCTTTTTTCTCTCACTCATTCCCTAGCTGCTTATTATAAAGTGTCTACTCTAGATGACTACTTCTGGTATCTCTACCAAGTGCTTCAAATTAAAAAGTCTCCATTTTTAAAAGCAATTTCAGTAACAATCAGTAATTAGAGCAGTGCTCAGAGCAGCCAAGGGAAGCAGGGCCAAAATGTCAGAAAAGCAACTAAAAGAAAAAGCAACCACAAAGGAAAGTCACTATCCCTTCTATGGCACAGCTTGGTGGCAGCGCCTATCAGGGATCCGCTCTCTCTCTCAGTACTTTTAAGAAACAAGCATCTCCTTTGTCAGCAAAGAAACACACTGTGGGCCAGTCCTTGGCCTTAGATATCTTTGAGACAATCAGGCTAGTAGAAGGGTGGTGTACTCTGGGCTCTTGTCATGATTGCAGCTAGCAGGCAGCCTTCCTTCCTGGGGCTTCTACGTAGTCACAAAGTCCACTTCTACACTCTATAATTTGCCCCCTTTCTTTTCAACCCCACAACTATTACCTGGATTGAGGTCCTCTTTATCTCTTATCCATGGGCAATTTAAGATCTTTGGATGTCCTAGACCAGTGGTCGACAAACCGCGGCTTGCGAGCCACATGCGGCTCCTAGGCCCCTTGAGTGTGGCTCTTCCACAAAATGCCACGTGCGGGCGCCCACGTACAGTGCGATTGAAACTTCGTGGCCCACGCGCAGAAGTCAGTTTTTGGCTTGGGTGAGTCTATTTTGAAGAAGTGGCGTTAGAAGAAGTGGGGGGTACGTTCGCTGAGGTCAACCCCTCAGATTGAGGACCTTTTTAGCAAAGGCCAGCTTAGGAGTACCCTAATTAAGTTAATAACAATGTACCTACCTACATAGTTTAAGTTTAAAAAATTTGGCTCTCAAAAGAAATTTCAATCGCTGTACTGTTGATATTTGGCTGTGTTGACTGAGTTTGCCAACCACTGTCCTAGACAATGAGGAAAATTTTGGTCCCTCCACCCTGATGTATTTATCAAATATAACATCATAAAATAAAAAGTTTTTCAGTATATGAACATGCAAATCACTTCTTTCTAGATTTGTCTTCAAAGTTTTGTTTAGTTCTGCTTCCACAGATAAGTTTGTGTAGGGAAAGGTTTCTCTAGAAAGTCATACTTGCATTGAGATTTGAAAGATAAACAGGACTAGCTAGATGGAGGAGAAAAGGGCTCCCAGAGGGAAGAGTATGTGCTAAGAAGGCCTTTGCGGGTAAGAAGGAGGATGCATTCCCTGTTGCATGAGTGAAGGGAGTGCTTGAGAACAGGGGTAGAAAGTCAGACAAGCTATGTGCTGAGCAAACTTTATCCTCCAAGCTATGGGGAGGCCAGTGACAAATTTTAAGATTTGTCACACATTCAGCTCATCCAAACCTCTTTCTGTTCCTTCTGGCACATCTGAGATCTACTGACACTTTCAAATGCAAAGAGAGAACAAACATAAGCACCAAATCCAAAACCAAACCAAACCAATCTCGCTTCCACAAGGCAAATAGCCTTAATTCTTCAAAATAAGTTTCCACCTGAGATTTCTTTCAGACTGTTCCCTCAGAGTTCTTCCCAGTGGTCTCTATGGCCCTAGCACCCTCTTTTCTCTTGTGTCTGCCATGATTTCCTAACCTTGCTCAGGGTCAAGGCCAAAGACCAGTTCCAAACCTTACTGACCAGCCTCAGGGCCTCTCATGGGATCTGGTTTCCATCTTAGGGATTGGCCCCACCCTCACTTCCTTACCTCCCACCCCCATTGTAAATCCGGTCTAGTAGTTAGTTCTGCACCATGTGCCTTAGGAGCGCCTCAGGCTACACAGGAGGAAGAGACTCCTCCTCCCTCCTCACAGAGGGCAGGGGAGACACAAAGACCAGGATTTCATCACTCAGCGCCTTTGACATGCACATGTATTAAGGGCTGAATTATGTCCCCTCCAAATCCGTATGTGCAAGTTCTAACCCCCAGTACCTCAGAATGTGACTGAATTTGGAGAAAGAGTATTTGAAGAGATCATTAAGTTAAAATGAAGTTATCAGGGTTGGCCCTAATGCAATATTCTTAAGGACTGGTACCCTTATAAGAGGAGGAAATCAGGACACAGATGCACAGAGGGAAAACCCATGTGAAGATTAAGGGAAAAGGAGAAGAGGCCTTGGGAGAAACCAACCCTGCTGATGCCTTACTCTCAGAACTAGCTTTCAGAACTCTGAGACCTTACATTTGTGTTGTTTAAGCCAACCAACCTATGGTACTTGGTTATGGCAGGCTTAGCAAACTAATGCAATATGTGACAAGATGACAAACATTTTTCCCCATCAGTATTCCTCTCAGGAGGAACTCTTCTTATGTCAGAACTGCAGAGATCAGAGCAAAGAGAAGTCAAAAGTCCAACCCAGATGGCCTGTGTCAGGGTCTATGGATGCCTGGGCATGTAAGAAGCAGGTGCAGACAAGTGAAGGATTTTGGCTGTTGTGGAGCAATAGATCCATTGAAGCTGGGGAGAGCGTCAGTGAGTGTCTTCGTTTCCCATTACTGCTATAACAAATTACCACAAATGAGTGGCTTACACAAATTTATTCTTTTAGTTATGCAAGTCAGAGGTCCAAAATCAGTCACATGGGGTTAAAAAATCGAGGTGTCAACAGAGCGGCAATCCTTCTGGAGGCTCCAGAGGAGAATCCATTTCCTTGCCTTCTTCAGCCTCCAGAGAACACCTGCAGTCCAAACCTCCTGCCCCCATCTCCAAAGAGCATCGCTCCAACCTCTGTTTCCACTGGCACATCTCCTTGTTTTGACTTTTCCTGTTCTGCCTCCCTCTCTATCCGTAACCCTGTGATTACGTTGTGTACACCTGGGATTCCCACCTCAAGGATACTCTTCCCACCTCAAGAGCCTAAACTGAATCACATCTGCCAAGTCCCTCTTCCCTGTGGGAAAACATCTTCACAGGCTCTGGGGATTTGGAGGTGGACATCTTTCAGGGAGAGGGCGTTAGGCAGCTTACAATGGTGAGGAAAATCAGAGGGCGGCTTGGCCCAGGACCGAGTAGGAACACAGAAATATCAATGGGGACTTCCTGGGTGGAAACCCAGGTGCTGTGATCCCTGTCCTTGACCTCATACATTTTCATCTACCACCACCTAAGTCACAAAATGCTTGGCATAGTTGGTTAGAGTCCCCCAGGAGCAGGCACTGAGACAAGAATTAAGTAGTTTAGTTGAGAGATGGTATAACAGAAGAGAAAGGACCCGGGCAATGGAGGGCAGTCAGTATATGGAATATTACAAAGCCAGCTAACTATGTGGGCAACTAGAGCTTAATCCCACTGGGAAATTCTCAGACTTGTCCCACATGAGAAGCAAGGGAACCAGGGTGTCTATCCACCAAATCCTGTTGGTCATTGGCTAACGGCTGATCCCACATGTTAATTCCATGGCCCTTCTACAGTGTGCTGTGTGGAGGAGTGACGTAGCGTCTATGATTTGGAGAAAGCACTCCAGCAAAGAAATGTAAATCCTAGCAACCAGAAATCAGTGGGAGAATACCACAGCGAAACACTGAATGGATATGGGCAGGACATCTACAGTGTCTGTTAAAATTAGATTCCTCAGGAAATCAGCAACATGGCTGAGTTTTGCATTGTCATGGATGCAGGGTTGAAATAGTCCATGACTGTGAGGTAAGAGCAGACATCTGGATTACACTGAAAATACACATGGATGAAACAGTGCCTGATGCCGATAGAGCTGCCACTATGGCAACTCATTTCTGCAGACTCTTCTACAGTAAACCCAGCCTTGAACTCTTTGCTATCTGGCTCTGATTCAGGACTTCTGTGGAGTCCCATTTCCAGCATTCCCAGGTCTGGAGCCAATTTCCCCCTCCTCTCCCACTCCCACCACATTTGGCTTAGGCAGAACATCGCTCTGTGCTGCTACCATCTCTATTGCTCTTTTGAGTAGATGAACATATATTGGATAGAGTTTCTCTCCACCCACTACTTCCTCCCTTGATTAAAAGGGAAAATTCAAAATAAATTACAAAGAGAAAAGTCCCAACTGTTTTTCTCCTTCCGTTTCAGGCTTAATCCTCAGGCTTTTCCCTGTTTTCCCAGCCATGAATCAGGCAGTTCTGGAATTTCCATGTCCAAATGCACGAGGCCAATACGCATGTGGGTACTTTTAAGAAAAAAGTCAATGTTCTATAATTTAATTTTCTCCTCTCACATTAAACCTGCCACTCTCCTCATAACCAGAGTGATAAATGCAGAGTCAGACTTCGTCTTTCTGACATTAATACCCATCAGTACTTCAAATGCAAACAATTGTGACATTCGACTTCATAAAAATTACCAAGTGCACCGACTCTGCTTAATTAAACCATTTAAAAGTTGCTTTTGTTCCATTTAATGAATCATATATTATACTGCAATGAAACATGCAGCAAAACAAATACTTCACAATGCTTCCAATTAAGACTCACTTCACTTATGCCAATTGACGATACGAGTGTTCCACACTTCATTCAGTTTGTGCATTTTAAGTGAACTGGTTAGTGAGAAGGGTGCTTCTTTGCTAATGAGTTTTGTAATCAAGGCATCTATTTTAATTTCAAATTGGCTAGATTGGGGAAAATTGCTAGACTAAATGACTGGTACTAATTAGAATTATAAAAATATTCATCATGCCATGGAATTAACAGAGGGGTCTGATTTTCCTACATTTACATATTGCTTGAGTTTTTTTTTGGGGGGGGGGTGGAGGGAATCTTGACAAATTGTCTTCTCTTTAGCAAATTGATCAAACACTATATCTGTTTTAGCCCTTCTTCTCATTTAAAGCATAATACATATTCATGATTTGTAAATGAAGTTAAATGATTTCAACTTCTGTCTTCATTACCATATTAAAGATGTTGTCTCCATAAGCTTTCTTAAAAAAACTTCAGATCACAGTATTACCTATTTAAATGTCAAACACTTTGGTTTAATCTGTATATCAACTGAATATTGGAACAAAGCAATGGGAAAGGTGAGCAAAAGAAGACAAAACCTGTTAAACAACACAACTGCCTTATTGTTTATTTTCTGTCTGAAGCAGGAATTTTTTTTGTTTCTTTTTTAAAATGTCCTATGGCCCATCATCCAACAGTAAGAAATTTGATGACTTCCCTCCTCAAAGTCCCACCTGGAAAGTGCCACCAGCTGAGGGATGTGATAGAAGAACGTCCTGGGCATTCACCTGAAAGTCTGGTCTTTTCATGGCTGGCTACGCTCTCTCTCTATTGGAGTGCTCAATAATATAGATTGAGGTTCAGTATAAAGGGGCCCCTGAGGAATTCTGCCAGGAGGTGGTAGAAAGTCTGTTGATCTCCTAGGGAGAGTGGGGTACAGTGGTCCTCAGGAAAAGGGGAGGACCTCAGCCAGGCGTAGTAGAAACAGCAGACTGGGCCCCTCACTGGCTATGTGACCTTGAGCAAGTTAGCATCACCTTCAAGAGTCCTATGCTCATCTGTAACTTGGAAAAAGTAATATCCACCTTGCAGATTCCTGTGAAAATCCAATGTAATGCTGTACACAAAAGCACCTGTGAGTGCCCATTCCCAGGACATACTTAAGGACATATATCTTCATTTCTGAGAAGCACTTGCATGTCAAACAATGTGTAACTACACGATGGAAGAGTTACTTGGCGCAAACCTTGATTCCCTGCATATGTCTACACCCCTTGGCTCCAGTGTATCCATTTCCATTATCAATGTCAAATCAAATAACTAAATACTAATTCAATTTTGGGATATAGCTGCAAAATTCATCTTAAATCTACCAGAATAAATCACTTCCTTAACATGTATCTATAGTGGGTTATTCTAAATAATAAAATCCATATCAATAGCTGAGTTGTAAATAATATAGATTGAAATTATATCCAACCAGAGTATGCTTTTTGTTGGGAGAAAAAAAAATAATTCCTAGAGTTTCACAGTTCAGCAGGGATTGTAGTGGAAAGCAAAGTTGAAGAAAAGAGAAACCTCAGGCTCAATGTATCCTCAGCTCAGGGAAATTTTCCTCTATGCCACATTACCTCCTGAAAAGGTATTTAAATAATAATTTGAAATGATTTTACCTAAATTGATGCTATTAACACCTAAAACCTTTCTTAAGAGCATTGCCTTATACATAGGACAGAACATAAGCTATGCAGGGTAGATTACTTTTCAGAATTTTTTAATTATAAAAGTAATCTAATGAAAGAATAGAAAATTTGGAAAACAAATGGTATGGAAAAAAATCCATAAACCTAATACCATCATTTTATCAGAGAACCCAGATAATATTTGGGAATTTATTTTTGTTTCTTTTTAAAAATGTTCTCTTTCCTCCTTGCTTCCTTTCTTCCTTTATCTTATATTTTGTATATCTATATTCAAAGAATGCTGCTTTATTTAATATGTATTACGTATGAATTTATATATATATATTAGGTATGTAATATGAGAGATATACAGGGTGAGGCAAAAGTAGGCTTACAGTTATTTGTATATAGAAAATAATTCAATAATTAGTAAATAATAAAAGAATAAACTCTGTGTTTCATGAACCCACAACTATATGCCTACTTTTTCCCACCCTTATGTATTAAACAGGTATTAATATGTATCCATGTTGCTATACAGTCACCATGACTACCATTTCAATGGCTGCAGAATATTTTCACAAACGTATGAAGAATGATTTAAAGGCCCTTATGTTGGGAATTCACTAAGTTTCGATCCAGTTTTTCCTATGATGAAAGACTTGGATAAATATCACTGTGCCAAAAGCACTGTGGTATTCTCTCATTGCTTTTGTCCCAGAAGTGGAGTAACTGAACCAATGAATCAAAGTTATGAAGACAAGTATGTCTTCTGATACACACTGCCAAGATGTTTTCCAGGAAGGAAAACCTATTTGCACAACCATCAGTGCTATTTCAGAATATGAATTTCACCACAGCGTTCCCAGCATTGGGTATTTTCCTTATTTCACAGAAAATAGGACCATTTTAAAAATTGAAACCTGTTCAATTAGTTTGACATGAGCATATTTTGAAAGTTTCCTTATGAATTCTCTGAGTTCATTGTGCTTATTCAACATTCATTAATGTTTACCTTGACTTTAGTCTAATCTTCTAATGTTTAGATTTTTAAAAATTCCTCTTCTCTGTCACTTACTTCACTTGCTATCTTCCAACCTTTCTTCCAAGGGATTCATCTTGTGTCAATTCCTGCACCAGTTTAGCTAGTCATCAATCACTGGCATTAATTATGACCTTGGCCAACGTGGCCCCACTGGGTGTGGAAGGTAATTACTAGCGAAGTGCACAAAGGGTGTTCTGGGGTGCCTATCCTGTGTGCTTCTTGATTAGGTGCTGGTTTCATAGATGCACTCAGTTTATAAAAATTCATTGAGCTCATGAAATGTGCACTTTCCTATATGTATATTACATGCTAATTTAAAAGATTTAAATACTGACCCCAGCTTTAAAAGGCCAGGTGCTGACCTAGCCAGTGTTCCTCAGTGGTTGGAGAGTTGGCCTGCACATTGGAGGGTCTCAGGTTCCATTCCCAGTCAAGGGCATGTACCTGGGTTGCAGGTTCACTCCCCAGACCTGGTCAGAGCACTTGATGAACAACCAATCAATGTGTTTCTCTCACATCTCTCTCTCTCTCTCTCTCTCTCTCTCTCTCTCTCTCTCTCTCTCTCTCTCTCTCTCTCTCCTTCTTTCCTTTCCCTCTCTCTCAATGGAAAAAAAATATACTCAGTGAGGATCAACAAACAGACAAGCAAAGGCCAGGTGCTATCACACCAGGGTGAGTGGTCAAGATGAAGGCAGAGACTGGAAGGAGGATAGAAGGTATGTTCAGGTCAGGCAGACAAGATCAAGAACCAATAAAGCTGTCAAAGGAAGAACCAAGCAGAAGAATTCGTGAGTCCACCTGGAAAACTGGAAACCCAAGGTCAGAATCAAGCAGAGGGTCAGAGTTAGGGGCACATGGCAGCAGTGCGAGCACAAAGGATGGGGCATGCATGAAGACAAGGTCACTCTGTACAGGAAGCAGGTGGGAGAACACAGGAAGCAGTAGTTGTAGTCAGCTCCTTCACCAAAATACTGCCATGGCTGAATGTATTAGAGCTTATCTGTTTTAAAAAACATGTTGTTGGATGAAGGTACCTGAGTACCCTTCTTTTTTTATATATATATTTTTTTATTGATTTTTTACAGAGAGGAAGAGAGAGAGATAGAGAGTTAGAAACATTGATGAGAGAGAAACATCGATCAGCTGCCTCCTGCACATCCCCCACTGGGGAAGTGCCCACAACCCAGGTACATGCCCTTGACCAGAATCGAACCCGGGACCCTTCAGTCCGCAGGCCGCCGCTCTATCCACTGAGCCAAACCGGTTTCGGCCTGAGTACCCTTCTTAACACACACATACATATATACATGTATACATATATGCTACATCTTCCATTCTTTTAGCAATTGCTCTGTCGCCTAAAAGAAATGTGCCAGGTTACCAAAATGGACACCTAGAAGATAGAAGAAGAGAACAGAAAGTCTGAGATGTGACAGAGAAAGAGCCGGCTTACAAAGACAAAGGCCACCAGATGCACAATTTTCCTGAAGGTTGTTCCCTTGAGCGAATGTTCTCATGAACAGTGTTGACATGGGTGGAGATCCTCTCCACACCACCCTCATTGGATGCAAGTAAATAGTATACATTAGCCCAGTCAGCATGGCTCTATGGTTGAGGTTCTACCTATGAACCAGGAAGTCGTGGTTCAATTCCTTGTCAGGGCACATCCTGGGTTGCGGGCTTGATCCGCAGTGGGGGTTGGTGCAGGAGGCAGCCAATCAATGATTCTCTCTCATCATTGATGTTTCTATTTCTCTCTCTCTCTCCCTTCCTCTCTAAAATCAATACAAATATATGTTTAAAATTGCATACATTAAACCAGTTATTTTATTCAGAACTCAGCTCAAATATATTAATAGGAATATTTGAATAACACAGAGGTTGCTCCACCTTCTTAATAAAGAACAGAGACATTCTTGGACCATTGATTTTGTTTTCACCTACAGGAAAGTGGCCTCATGGAAACTGGTGTTTTTATGGTGATGGCAATAGCACATCCCACTGTACTGATCACAGATGAGGGGGGCTGTGGGTTGTTTTTCTCTTAAATGATACACAAATGGTTTTTATAGGCATGGGAGAGGACCTAATGAAAATGCAATGTTTTTCTTTAAATAAAAAGTGCCCTTCAGTCCTACATGTATTCCATGCGGGATAAGCTTAAAAACCACTGTCATCCCTAGTTAATCCCCAACAGCTTTTATCCCCACCAGGTGGGGAGACGTGACGCCTGCTTCTGCCAATGGCTACCGAGGAAAGTTATCATCACCTGCTAATCCTGGAGGCTCTGAATACAATTACATTTCTAATCGGAGGGTTTATATGAGAATTTAAATGGAAGGAACAGCTTCATTTTCATTCAGCATTCTAGAAGTACAGGTTTAAACTTCCTTTAGAATTTTCAAGCCCTCCCCAATCCAGACACACTCTAATCCCCCCGTGCTCTGCGAGTGTGGAGTGTGTGATGTGGTAGCCCCAGGTGGGACCCAAGCAGCAAAGCCCGGATGGAGCCTCCACAGTTGGCCCTGTCTTTCCAGCGACCATGTCTAAAATTGCATCAGCTTCTTAACCAGCTAGTCAATCCCTCAGCTGGATTTGAACTTGGCTGGTAGCTGGTGATAAAAAACAAACAACAAACACACAAAAAAGACCATAGCTGCACACCCACCTCTTCAATTATCGTAACAGCAACCTATCATTAATGCACTAGTGTTTTAGAAAGTGTATTTTACATTGAAATTATTGGCAATGCCACATCAGTCTAGCCCAGAAAGAGTCTGAAAACAATAGAATCTGAAATCCCATCTCTGATCTCGAAAGCCAGCTGTACTTGTTAAAGTTGCATTTTGCCAAGAAGACAAACAATAATAAAGAGCTTTGCAATCCCACCTCTCATGCAGAAGTATAGCTATTTTCAGTCCCCCATCTCTGGTGGAAGGCCCTGTGCCAGGGTGTATGCATCCCTAAATACATGAGCACGTGCTCATTAAAAAAAATACATTGAGTCTTTTGTCAAAATGAGGGGTGTTTAAACATTGGCTGCCTACGATGAGAGCAGCACCTATCTATTTAGAGCAGTGGTTCTCAACCTTCTGGCCCTTTAAATACAGTTCCTCATGTTGTGACCCAACCATAAAATTATTTTCGTTGCTACTTCATAACTGTAATGTTGCTACTGTTATGAATCATAATGTAAATATCTAATATGCAGGATGGTCTTAGGCGACCCCTGTGAAAGGGTCGTTGGACTGCCAAAGGGGTTGCAACCCACAGGCTGAGAACCACTGATTTAGAGGATTTCAATGTTCTCAAAACCTATATCAAAATCTTTCAAAAATTTTCAGTTTTAGTAAGATTATTGAGCCCTCCAGCTAATCTAAAACAGCACAAGGTAAGCTATGTCAGTCATCAGTGGGGAAATAGCCTGATGAAAACAAAAAAAAAAACGAATTCTGCCTGTTAAATAACTGATAAACAGTCATCCCTCAAAAGATGTTTTAGAACTGTGGTGAGAAGGGTAGGGGAGGGAAGAGAGAAAAGAGGGGAGGGGAAAAGTGGGGAGAGCAGGAGCATTTTTATTTCTTTTATTTCCAATTTGGTCAACTGTAACCTATTACTTTTGCTGGTTGTTTTTAATCACAGAAATTCTTATAAAGCATCTCCAAAGCTTCCTTTAAAACTGAATATATATCTTATATATATATTCTTATTTCAGAGAGAGAGAGAGAGACATTAACGATAAGAGAGAATCATTGATCGGCTGCCTCTTGCATAACACCCCCCCCCCCCCCCCCCCGCTTCCTGAGGACCAAGTCTATAACTAGGGCATGTGCCCTGACCTGGAATTGAACCATGACTTTCTGGTTCATAGATCAATGCTCAACCACTGAACCATGCCAGCCTGGCTCCAAAGATTCTTATACCCAAGAAATAATCTTTTGTCTTTACTAAGTACTGAGTCCTTTTATTAAAATGCAAGAGCTGGCACAGAAATTTGCAGGAATTGGGACTCCCATAGGATGGTCAGAATGGAAGGACATGGTCAAAAGCCCAAGTCAAGCTGAGCAGAAAACAGAAAGGACTTTGCTATATTGGGACACATCAGAACTGAAGAGGCATGGCCCCCCTACAGGGTCAAGTGCAAGGTGCATTTGCACCCTACCTACCCACCCCTTTGCAGCTTTGGAAGTTGAAAGGCTTGGACCTTAACCCACACCCTGGCCTTGACCAGGGTAAGGTAGCCATGTTTCCCAGTTGACTCAAAAGTTGATATGAGGCGCCTTAACTAAGACAATACTAGGTGCATCTCCCAACTTCTGGATACAATTCTGTTCTATCCAGAAGGTATTTCCTTAGTTCTCCAGCAGTGTTTTTACCAAGTGAGATCTCCTGCCAAGTCTCCTGCAGGTTCAGGGTAGCAATTTGGAAGATGAAGCAATTGGATATGGCCTGTTTAAAATATCATTCAATTATGTCTTTTGTAATACATACAACAGAATGAGACAGCCTTACCGATTCTAAAGAAATTGCTGATGCATTGCATCAAAGGCACAATAATGGAAACACAAACACCTCCCTCTCATGCTGCTGTTTCCTTCCCACTAGCACTTTTCATTTTCTCTAGAAGCAACCAGCTGCCTCAGTGCATGCACATCAGAGAAGGCTCCCGTCTGAAACAAGACAATTGTACATCAATCTTAACCACCCTTACATCTTCATTTGCTGCTGTACAGCATCACTCTCCTTGACTCTACACCGATAAATTACCCCAAAATAAAGAAAAACTCTCCTGAAACTTGGATGACTGGATCTGGGTGTTTTATGTCATCTCTGCAAATATTTCCAGAGGCATCATCTGCCTCTTCACACCATTTATTTAAAAGAATGGCAGGGCACCGCTTAGAAACTTTATGGGCCTGAAGAATAGTCAGCCACTTTACACAAAAGATGCCAACAAGGAAGAGTACCTAAGGGACCACCCATCCAGAAATGTGCAGTGTGGCTAGGAACATCCATCAACAACATGGCCACATTTCCAAATATTTTTACTAAGTGAAGAAGCAGCCACCGAGCCTGAAAGTGTTGTGAATGCATTTTGTCCACAAGGGTGGACACTTCCTGATCAATGCCCGGAATGTTCTCCGCGCTGCAGTGATGGAGAGAAAGGATACTCCATCTAGATACACACAAGACACATTGCATTTGGTTCATCAGCCTCTTGGCATGAGATCCCTGTTGCTTCTAATCTAGCTTGTCTGCATATAAATAAAAACATGGTTTAGGAGTTCTGTGCTAGCCATTTAACATCATCTAAGTAAGTTCTTTCTATTTCAACATAGCTTCAAAGTTCCTGAATATATTAAGCATCTAAACTCACAGAGTATCTGACATTTGGCTAAGTCTTTCATACAATATCCACTAGATGCCATGAAAGAATGTATTTGTAATGGCTTTTGCTCTGCAAATGTCATGTGGGTGTCCTTAAGGGATTGCATTAAGCACCTGACGCCCACCTCGAAGCTCCATGAATGAGAGAGATAAAGGTTATGTTGAAATTATTGTTTAAAGGTGCTGACATCACACATGTATACACACACACACTCATTCACCACATACTCACATTTATAACCACATATTGTAGTATATACTGATCAGCAACTATTTCAGGATTTAAGAAAGAACAAAGAGAAGAAACTATTTCAATGAAGGTTATTCCCGTGGATCTCTCTATGCAAGACAGTGCTTGGAATTTTCTATTTCCTTTCATTAATTGATTCCACAACATTATACTGACATCAATCACAGTACTAAGGCTCTAGAGATGGCAGGAAATATGAAGAGGAATCATCTAAAGTTCATTTTCTTAAGTATAGATTGATCAACTATAGAGGGTTTGTTCCCATAGCATTTATACATTCAGCCACTTGATATTATTATCAAATATTTACTGAGCACTTATTAAGTACCAGGCACTGTGCTGAGGTCTGGTGCTATAAAGGCGAGAAAATATGCTTTCAAATCCTGGCTCCTCCAGTTACTAGCTGGGTGCATCTGAACACCTGTGTGTACTACAGTCACTATACAATTATTATGAATACACATTTCCTATTTATCTCACAAGGTTGTTTTAAAGGTCAAATGAATAAAGTTATATAGAAAACTATCTTGAACCTATGAAATAATAAAGAGCATTGCCAATAAATAAAAGATAACTTCCACATATTTTGATACTTAAGAGTAGATAGGAAAGTTGGTTGCTGAAGACAAAATCAACTTGCTTGGAATAATGAAATGCCACGGAGACCCTTCCAAAATCTGGATGGAATAAACAAGTGCTTTTCAACGAGTGGTACTTGGGTGACAAGATGTGAATGAAAACAGTATTTGTTCACCTTTTGGTCCAGACTGTAGGCCAGCACCCAGTCCTCTTGCTTGGGATGGAAGAGCAGACTCTGGATGTAGAAGGTGAGCCGATATTTCTGATAGGTCGCCCCTTCATCTGAGCTGATCAATATGCTGCTCTCCATTTCAGGATCACTGAGAAGCATGATCTAAACAAAGAAGAGAGGAGAAAGTATAGAGTTAGTGGGAGAGAATAAATACAAGAAATTAAAGCATAAATATAAAGTCATCTGTACGTGGCACAGAAAGGGCCATCTGGGATCTATATAAAATATAAAATATTGGTATTTTTCTCCTTGACTTAGTCCTTCATTGTTGAATTGAGCTGAAATATTGTGCAAGGTTAGGCTTGCATGCAAACAAGGCTTCATTTTTTTGATGTCTCTATTTTTTAAGTCCTGGGAACATAGTCTTGTGGTCCTCTGTCCCTGACATTGGGGCCATCCCACCTCTCTGTCACCTCTTCCCTGCTCACTTCTCCATGTCACTCCTCATCAAACTATTGCTTTTATTGCTTTTTACTCATGAAAAGGATCCCCTGTAATCTCACTGCTTGTTTGGTTCTGTCTGAATTATTTTAGTGATTCAATTGATTTAAGTGATTTCATGATCCCTTTGTTCTCAATATTTTCCAAAGCACATATCCCCAAAGGACCTTGAGGCAAAACCTGCTGCTCAAGAAGTCTGTCATCCCCAAGCCAAATGGACAGAAGTATCGGCTTTGACATCAGAGAAAACATGCTCAGATCTCAACACTCCTCTCTTCATATCGTGTCACCTTGGAAAGTGAGTTAACCTCTAGAGGCTTTGGTTTCTACAATAATAATTGAGTCTGATGATACCCAAACTGCCTTTAAGCACTTGGTAAAATGAATAATCTTGACAAGAGATAGCTATGATTAATATTCACCTTTTGATACTTACTGAAAATCCCCTTCCAATATGTGTAATTTGGCTTCTACTTATGGTAACTCAATAACATTGGTCCCACTACAGATGTTATTGCCTTTCTAGTATTTAAATCCAATAGACACACCTAGGCACTCAGATCTTTCCTTTAGTTAAACTCCTGTGAATCTTTGATACCACCGGTAATTTCATCCTTCTTGAAGCATTTTCTTCCAGGTACTTCTATTGCATCATGTCATCTGGTCTTTCTTTTAGTCTCTTTTGAATATTTAACTTCCTGTTATCTTTATCATATGACCATTCCTCAACCCTCAGCTTTGACCCTCTTCTCTTTTCACTCCACACATTGGTTCTCAGTGATATCTTCCACTCTCATTTTACTTTTCCTCAATTACCATCTTTCTGGAGACAACTCATAAATTAAATCTCAATCTGAGGTCTCCTTCTCTTTGTTTTAAACTTGAAAAATTAGCTTCCTGGTAGATTCTTCTATTTGGATGTTCTCCAAGCACCTCAAACTCAACATGCCCCATAGTGTACCTCATTCCAGTTGATTATTCCCCTAGTGTTCACTGCCTGGTTCAGCAAGTGTTTCTACCAACCAACCATTCATATGAAGCAACCTGTGTGTAACTACAGTCAGGTAGTAAGCACAGGTCTTCACCCTTCTCTCTTCTTTTCCACACACAGCCTAAAATCCATCTCTAAGGCCTGTGTATTTCACCTACTAAATGCCCTGAATCAGATCTATCCTTTCCCTGCCCATTGTGATCGCCTTAGTCCAAAACGTGACCCTCTCTGGACTGGATTGCCATAAAACATCACTAGCCAATCTCCCTGTACCTACCTTGCCTCCTCCAATTCCCTCTGTACACTTGTGGCCAGAACGGTCTTCCTGATTCTCACATTCCCCTACTTAAAGCCATTAAAGTTATCATTTATCATAACCTGGCATAACCTGCCCAGTGCTTATGCATCCGGCTTCATTAGTAACATAGACCCTTCACCATTATTATCCTGATTCCTTTGAGTTCCTAATGTTTGCTGAATGACTGAAGAAGAGAGTACACTTATTTCCTCTTACACTTTTTCCTGTCTTTGGCTAAACTACCACCAGTTGTTGGAGGTACTTCTACACATGGTCTGAATCATGGGGCCCAAAGTACAAAATAAAGCCAAAAACAATTCCGTACCTTATAAAATAAAACTATTTAATAGCATGATTGTTAAAATGTTAGCATAGCATATATTCATATAATAAATTAAGCTTTAAAACGAACTCAATCCCTTTAACTGCTAAGATTAATTTTTGTTTTTGTTTGTTTGTTTTTCTTTTATTTCTTTACAGCTTCCAAGACCAGCTTACTTTCTTTCAAATATTTGCTTTGGCTTTATTGAAGTAAGTTATTACTAGTTATCAGCAAATTTGAAAGAAATGGATGCATTATGTAACTTTTTTCCATTCATGTGTGAATAATCTAGGGCAGGGATTGCCAACCTTTTTCATCTTGTAGCACACATAAGTAATTACTAAAATATATTTTTTGCTGATCTAAAAAAAATAGGTATAATTTTGATTTATTCACACTGAGCAGCTATTGTTACATTGGCTGCTGTCATTTTTTTTTTTAATTTGACAATCTAAGGGAAAAGAGGCCAGTGGCCCTGACTAAATAGTCAGGTCTTGCATGTTTTGAAAATGCTGCAGCACACCAGTGAGCTGCGGCACACTGGTTGAAAACCGCTGATGGAGGGGAAATATTCTAGATGAGTTATTCAGAGATAGAAGAACTTTTTCCTCCTTTGGCACTGTGATGGCGTAGGACAACTTGAAAGCACCCCTGCTGCCCTTGAGGAAACCTCAGAGGATAGATTCATGCTCCTTGCAGAGTGTGAGAGGGCAAATCTACTCGTTGAGAATGAGGCTTGCGTAAGGGCCCGTGCTTGCTTCATACGGTGTACTGATGGGTTCCCTAACAGGCAATGACATAACTTTCCCCCTGGTGCAGAGAAATGACACTGCTGCTTTTATGCAGGTATAAAGGAGCTGCAAGCCTATGATTTTAATTAGGAGATAAGACCAACATCATAAACAAACTTTATTTTATTTGCCATGAGTTACAATACACTGAATAAGAGTTACCAGCAAGTAGCTACTGCAATGTATCCTCTTCCTCCAGCCCTGTTTCTTCCTGTGCCCACACTTGCATACAAAACACAGCGATCCGCACACAAATAGCGCATCCATGTGTCCACACATAGCCTTACGCGGACACAGATGCAGCATAGATGTGGGAGCGCACACACAAAAGTGAGTTTATATACAAGGCATATAGACATTTTGTGGGTGTTTTAGGGAGCTTTTATTGGCAAGAGTACATTTTTATTGCAACCTTTCCCTGACATTCTCATCAGAAATCCTTTTATATACTTTGATATCACTGGCAGTGTCTGTATATAATCCTCATTTCTGAGAAGATTAAAAGGAAGGGGAATGGCAATCTACACGTGCTGGATTTCCAAAATGTTGGGCACTTTACTGGATCTTTTATCAAAACTGAGTGTGAATTATGTGAAATATCATCACTTGCCTTTTGGTAAGTGAGGCTCAGAGGAGAAAAGCAACTTGACTTTGACCTCCTCTGATCAACTCACACACTACCACCTCCTCGTATGCACACTAACACTTCACTGGACCTCAAAACCATATCTTTCCCAAAGTACAGAAGTCAGAGAAGTTTTTCATTCTTCCTTTAAGCATCTCTAAGAATTCCACACCAGCCCAGGTGGCATGACTCAGTGGCTGAGCATTGACCTATGAACTAGGAGGTCACGGTTCGGTTCCAGGTTAGGGCACATACTCAGGTTGTGGGCTCCATCCCCTGGGTGGGGCGTGCAGGAAGCAGTCAATCAATGATTCTCTCTCATCATTGATGTTTCTATCGCTCCTTCTCCCTTACTTTCTGAAATCAATAAAAATATATTTTTAATAAGAAATCCACACCAGAAAAAAAAAAAAAGCAGCTGACAGACAATAGGGTGATGAACGCCTGGGGTGGAGGGTGGGGTGGGCTAGAAGAGGTCAAGGGAAGGAAAAAGAGACATGTAACACTTTCAACAATAAAGATTTTTTTTTAAGTATATCTTTATTGATTTCATAGAGGAAGGGAGAGGGAAAGAGAGATAGAAACATCAATGATGAGAGAGAATCATTGATTGGCTGCCTCCTACACGTCCCCCACTGGGGATCAAGCCCGCAACCCAGGCATGTGCCCTTGACCGGAATCAAACCCAGGACCCTTTAGTCCACAGGCTGATGTTCTACCCACTGAACCAAACCAGCTAGGGCAATAAAGATTTTTTTTAAGCCTCTTTCCTTCTCTGACACCTATCTGCCCCGGCCAAGAGGAGACAAATAATTAAATAATAGGAATAAAAAAAAAATGTAATGTCAGTGCTCAAAAAGGAAAGAAGGAGAAGGAAGAGACCACAATATTAACATAAATACAATAAGAGAGCAAATGCCTCCTCAGAAGTTGTCTCAAGATAACATGTGTGTGCTGCATATAAATATACTATAGATATAAAGAAAACCATCTCATAACCACCCATGTTTCTGTTGTTTGTTAAGCAGGGATTTTGAACACAAATGCTTAAGAGGGCAAAGCAGGTAAATAATAAGTGAAGCAGATAAAACCAGACAAGGATTGGGGAGGACTGTGCTGAAATGGGAAATGCCCACCTTTTCTTAGAATATTTCAAACTGAATTTTAAAAAAAAATTGTGCCCAAATTAAATGTCTGTGGACTGAATTTCTGAAGTAGTTGCGTGACCCATGTCAATGTTATGATCACTTGCTTCTACAGAAACAAAGGAATGTACAGCCCTTGCCTTTTCATATGGATAGAAACCCTCTGGCAATACCTGTGAGTTCTGTACTTACATGGTTTTAAAGAGTTCCCACTGGAAATTTTTGTTTCATTTTTTTTTTCTCTTTTACTTCATTTTGCTTTGGTCTTTTATCCAGCTTTTCCTGACATAAGAACTGCAGTGGGTGTGTGAATGTATTGGGAGAGGAGTATTTCTAATATGGTTTAGCAGAATTATTAGTGGTATAGACTCTGGGGGCAGGTGCCTTGAGGTCAAATCTCAGTCGGATATTTTATGTGTAGACAGAAGGATATTATTCAATTTCCCCAATCTGTTATTTCATCTATTAAAAAAGCAGATAATAATTGTATGTAACTCACAGTGCTGTTGAGATAATTAAATGAAATGCTGATTAAAACAGCTTAACACAGGCCCACAACTCCTAAACAAACATTAAACTTTATCTTTCAATCACCCAGGATAAGAGTACAACTGCAGTCAGAAGCAATGCCCAGCAGGTGGGAGACAAAGAGAAGCGATTTGGGGATTATTTGACTCCCATCATTCCTGAGCTTTGGGGATTAAAACGAAAAAGATGGGTGGTAAGGGAAAAGGGAAGTTGCTGTTCAATGGGTATTATTTAAAAAGGAACAACAGGCCCAAAATGGAGTCACTTGTGTTAAGGCCCTGTGTCAGAAAACTAAGACCTAAGACCTAATACCTACCCCAATTATAGCTTCAACCTCCCCCAGGAATGTGACCTCTAGCCAACCAACCAAGAATTTCCTTGTCAGCACTAGGAGGTGATTCCCCTGACACACCCCTTCTGGTCCCCTTAGGACAGTGATTGGCAAACTCATTAGTCAACAGAGCCAAATATCAACAGTACGATTGAAATTTCTTTTGAGAGCCAAATTTTTTAAACTTAAACTATAGAGGTAGGTAATTGTTATTAACTTAATTAGGGTCCTCCTAAGCTGGCCTTTGCTAAAAACATCCTCAATCTGATTGAGGTACATTCACTGAGGTCGACCCCCTCCAACTTTCCCATCCACACTCTTCTTGTATACTTGTTTCGACTATCTCCTTTCGTTCATCCTCTCTATATGTCCACCCCCTGCTTCTTCTAACGCCACTCCTGCAAAATAGACTCGCCCAGGCCGAAAACCGACTTCTGGGCATGGGCCACGAAGTTTTAATCGCACTGTACGTGCGCGCCCGCACGTGGTATTTTGAGGAAGAGCCACACTCAAGGGGCCAAAGAACCTCATGTGGCTTGTGAGCCGCAGTTTGCCGACCACTGCCTTAGGAGGTTGACCTTGAATAAAAAAAAAAAAACACATTCATTGCTCATCATTTCCTTTGTCCATCCCCTCTCTGCCTTTGAAAAACTTTCTACTTGCCAGATAGGATGCTGCCCAATTCATGAATCATTTAATAAAGCCAACTGTACCTTCAAAATTTATTCAGTTGAATTTGTGTTATGTAACAGTAAGAAGCTTCAATCATACAAAATGCTAAAGTTCTAGAGATTGGCTGTACAGTATTGTCCTTACTGTTAACAACACTGCACTGTACAATTGAAAGAGCTTGACAAGGGGGTAGATCGCATATTATGTGATTTTTTAAAACCACAATTAAAAATAAATGGAAGGATGAGGGAGAAAAAAAACTATGTTTTACATTTATTTTGCATATATTTTACATCCCTGATAATAATTTAAGAAAAATACACTCTACTAGCAAATATCAATGCTACCAAAATGAACACCAGTCAGTGGGTAATTGTGTCAATTTGGTAAATACAATTGCCACTTTGAAATGACCACTCTCATCTCTTCAAAGGGAGGCTCCAACCTAGGAAGCAACTAAACACATCCCTGCCTTAGGAATGAGGACCTCATACAAGCAGTCTCTGTATTTGGCCATTCATTATACATTAACTGCTGTAACTCATACTGGAGATGGACAAGTATTAGAGTTTACCAATGTAAGGACGGTACAATACCATGTTTTCATTTACTTGCAATGCTTTTGCAGGAAATTCCTGGAAAAGTTGAATAATAGTGGCCCTAATTTTTTTAAAGCAATCTTAGAAAGTTTTAAAGATTTCTCCCCACTTTCTTTATTTTAATGTATTTTTTGTTGATTTCAGAGAGGAAGGGAGAGGGAGAGAGAGAGATAGAAGCATTAATTATGAGAGATAATCACTGATTGGCTGTCTCTTGCACACTCCCAACAGGAGATGGAACCCACAACCCAGGCATGTGTCCTGACCAGGAATTGAACTGAGACCTCCTGGTTCATAGGTTGACACTCAACCACTGAGACACACCAACTGGGCAATAGTGGCCTTAATTTTAATGGTGTCCTGCAAATTGCAAAGGACACACTTGGAGGTCAGGAATCAGGCAGCAGGATGTGCTCAGTCAACTTACAACTTCAAAAGCCTGTAAGCTTATTTGTGTCTAAACCAGTGAAAATTAGTATTGGAAATGTCAAAATCCTTCCCCGAAATCTTTCCAGAATATACCTTCTCTTGCTGCTGGCGAGTCATACAATATCATTGATGAATATGTTACTTTATTCAATACTCAGCCTCTTTTTTTCTCTTGTGTGTGATTTATAAAACAAGGGTGACTAAAGGTTTCTCAATCCCTCACTCTGCCAGGGATCCCAGAAATGCCAAGGAAACAAATTCTAGTCCAATGTTTTGAAAACAGTCTCAGAATAGTAGTAGACTTCTGAAGAGAAAAAAAGAAATACTATAGTTTACTGTGTAATTGAGTCTTAATGGGAGCCTCTTAGCACAACAAGAAATAGCAATAATATCAATACAAGCTCATGAAGAATATAAGAGAGGTATTCTTTAGGTTGACCCTTAAACCTATTGGCATAATTGACACGTTGTTGAATAGTGACTTATTCAACTATAACACAAGTTGAGCCTGTTATATAAAAAGCTTTTAAATCACAATATAACAATATACTAGTACCCCCCCACACACACACCATCTATCTATCTATTTATCTAACATGTCCTCTAGCAATGATTCTCCACTGGGGTGAGAAGAGGAATTGCCTCTAGAGGACATTTAGCAATGTATGGAGACATTTAAATTGTTCCATTTTAATTGGGGAAGAGGGGGAGTTATTGGCATCTAGTGGGTAGATGCCAGAGATGCTGCTATACACATTACAGTGCATAGGACAACGAATTATCCAACACAAAATGTCAATAGTGCTGCTGTTGAGAAGCCTTGTCACCATATATATATATACATATATACACAGACATACTACTATGGGGAAATATATAAATTACATATACATTATATGTACAGATAGTACATTGATACATACTCATGCTCATATGCATGCTTCTTTCACCTACTGCCACTAATACATGCCAGATTCAGACCCCTCACCTTTCCTGCCCCAACCCATCACATCTATTTGTCCTTCAGAATTTAACATAAGCATCACTAGTAAAGCAACAATTATTGAGGCCAATCAAAAAACATTAAATGATACAAAAACAACTAAACAACAACAAAAGTATTTTTTAAATGGGCAAACGACGTGAATTTTCTAAAAAAAATATGTAAATGGATAAAAAGCACATAAAATATAGTTAATATCATTAATCATAAGGAAAATACAAATAAAAACCACAAATGAAATACCACCTCATACCAATTGAGATGTAAAAGCAGAGAATATAGTAAGTGTTGGCAAGGATTTTGAGAAATTGGAACCCTAGTGCGCTGCTGGTAGGAATGTAAAACAGTGCAGCTACTAAGGAAAACAATATGTGGTTCCTCAAAAAATTGAAAATAAAATTGCATATGATCCAGCATTTTTTTCTGGATATATACCCAAAAATATTGAAAGCAGGGCCTCAAAGAAATATCTGTACACCTACCCACATTCATAATAGTGCTATTCATAATAACCAAAAGATGGGAGCAACCCAATTGCCCATTGATGGAGGACTAGGTAAACAAAGGTGGTCTATATATACAAGGGAAATTATTCAGTCTTTAAAAATAAGGAAATTCTGTCACATGCTACAACATGGGTGAAATAAGGACATCAGGGTAAATGAAATAAGCCAGTCACAAAACAAAATACTATATAATTTCCACTTACTATATAATTACTATTTATGTGGTAACTAGAGTCAAATTCATAGGAACCGAGAGTAGAATGATGGTTGCCAGGGGCTGCGGGAAAGGGAAATGAGGAGTTGTCCTTTAATGAGTACAGACTTTTAGTTCTGCAAGAAGAAAAGAGTCCTGGAGTTCAGGAAAGGCCTCATGAGAAGGCAGCCTTTGGAATGGATGTAGGAGTCAGGTGAGCTAGAACAGAGTGAAGGAGGTAGAGTGTTGTGAATGGGGTCAGGGGATGAGGGGTGAGGTAAGCACCCAGGCTTTATCCCACATGATGTGGAAAGCCTTGGGCTTTGAATGAGGCGCTGATAGGCTATGGCTTGCATGTTGATCCTTTCACTCTGGCTGCCACTCTCGTGGAACAGAGCATGTGGGAGGTGGGGAATAGAGGGACAGAATCAGAGAGATTAGCTGCAGGCTACTGCTAGGATCCAGATGGGAGAGGCTGATGGCCCGAGCTAAGGTGAAGTGCCCAGATACTGAAATGGGTCTATTTCTGGTTGTATTTAAAGCCAACAGTCAAAAGGGTCTACTTACAGATGAGATGTGGGGTATCGAAGAAAGTGAGGAGATCTATTAAAATTTTTTTACCCATACATTCATCTCAGTGTCACTTATCATAATTAAAAATTGGAAATATCTCAAATTGTCTAATGGGTTTTTTGCCTGAACAACTGGGAAAACAGAATTAGCATTTCGGAGATAGGAAAGCCCTTGGCAGGAGCAGGCTGGTGCTTTAAAAATACGGAATTTGGTTTTTTAAAAGGCCAGGTGCCTATTAGACATCCAAAAGGGAATGTTAAGTAGACAGGCGATAGATGTACTAAGCCTATTTCAGGAGAGCGGGGTCAGCTGCAGACAGGAACTCAGAACACATCAGTGCTGAATAATAGCATTTAAAGATGTGAATCTGCAGATCACCAAGACAGCAGCCATAGACAGAAAAGAGTCTGGAGAACTGAGCTCTGGTGCACTGTTTAAGTTTCAAAGAGACGAGGGGGGACCCAGAAAAGAGTATGAGAAGGAGGACAACCCAGACACTGCAGTGCCCTTGAAACCTTAAAATCAAGGAAAGAAAGCATATCAAGGAAGGGAGTGTCCAATGTGTCAAATGCAACTGACAGCTAAGTAGGGTAAATACTGAGAATTGGCTGTCGAGTTTAGCAGCGCTGAGGATGGTAGTGAGCAATGCAAAGGCAGTGGCGTGCAGTGTGCAGACAGACCTGCTGCGAGTAGAAATTGGCATGACTGTTCTGGAAAGCAAGATGGCAATATGGAACAAGAATCTTATAAATATTTATATGTTTGACCTTGCAATTTCTCTTCTAGGAATTTATCCAAAGAAACCATCAGGGACCCAATAAAAGATTTATCCACCTGTATGTTCATCTCAGTGTTATTTATAATGATAAAAAATTGGGGGGAAAAACAAATATCTGATAGAATGATTAAATAAAAGCAGGCTACCTCCATTCAACAGAATATTATGCATCCATTAAGTCTGAATTCAAGCAGTTGTATGACACATGAAAAATAATCATGTGTAAACTGTGCATAAAAAGCAGGCTAAAACACAAGAAGCAGCATCTCAATTTTGTTAAAATTGTTTACATTTTATGTCTGTATTTACATAAATAAACTTACTCCATGCTAACAGAAGTGGTTACTGTGTGGCAAGATCATGAGAAATTTTGTCATTATCTTTACATTTTTCTATTATCTCCCACATATTCTACAAATGTGCAATGAGCAGTTATTACCTTTATAACCATATTTATTCTCATTCTCTCTCCCCCCCTCTCTCTCTCTCTCTCTCTCTCTCTCTCTCTCTCTCTCCAGACACACTTTCCCATTAACTCTTTTGAGAACTCAGAAAGGTTATGCTAACCTGTTGCCTGCTTTGGAAAAACAGAAGTTGAATAAAAACTGCATTGTGAAAGCAGGACAGGTGTCCTGTAAAGGAAGGGTGGTGAGGGGACCTTAACGTATACAACAGTAAGAGCATCTCCAAACTCAGAAAATGGTATTATGGTCCTCCCCTGTGGAGTAGAAATCTCGGGCATCCTGCCCTCCTATCTCCAAATGCTGCGGGCTCCCCGCCCCCATACACTTCATGGGATAGATCTCCCCCAGCCCAGCTCTGATCATGGCATTTCCCCTCCACAAGAAACTCTAGTGCCCTCTACCTGGCACAGAAACCAAGCCTGACACTTCAGTTGGGGGGTCCCATGTTGAGCTCAGGCTTGACTACTAAAACACAACCATGTGCTCTTGCCAAGTATCCCCTAAAAGTTTTTTCAAATCACTATGCCTAACATTCTGATCTTTCACAAGGCTCCTGCCCCACCGAGAAAGGCCAGCATCCCCCCCAATTACACCCTCCTTCAAGGCCCATGGAAATGCTCTCCCTTCCAGGAAGTCTCCTCAATGCTCCAGCAGAACAATCTCTGCCTTTCACCAGCACATTTGTTATCACAAATTGAATGTGATGTGAGATGATATGATTCTGAAATGTTTAACATCTTTGAAAATGGGTCAATATTGGTCATATTTTGTTTCACTTGTCTTCATCTCACTTTGCCACCGGGATATCAAGTTCCTTAAAGGAAGAGAACTTCAGTGATTCCACATCCTCTGATCTTCTTTGCTGGACTCAGTGAAGTACATGCTGAGCTCAGTGAAGGTCACTCGAGGGTAGGTAGGTTTGCTTGTCCAAATGATCAGTGAGTTAGATTTGTGGCTTACCACTGCCCTGGCCCGAGAAGATAGTTTCCTCTCAGGAAGAGCAGTTAGCAGAACCTTTATGTGAAGCACAGCCCATTGGTAGCTCAGGCATCACACCGGCCCCACGGGTGGTCATTGTCACCTAGGGCAGTGGCCCCTCTGCCTCCTCCAGTTCTCTTTTATGGAAGTCTCATACAGACAAACTCAATAAATTGATGGCCATATTATTTTTCAGCAAGATGTTTATTTCCAATATTTTTATAAAGCAAGTCTAACCCTAGGAGAGAAGGGGGAGGGGGTGGAAAGTGCCATATTTAAAAGAAAATAAATGAAGTCTACAGAATTGGGTTGGAAGTAATTTTCATTTCTTTTGTTGAATTATTGCTAACATATTGTGGTGATTTGAGTTCAGACTTTGGTCTGTTTGCTTTGTCTTTCTCCACAGGAGCACTAAAGAACAACATGAACCCAGACATGTACTCAGGACCCAGATGGGGGTGCTGAGACATAGGTTAGGTGGGTGGAAGGCACGGGCTTTAGTACAATGTTGTCATGGGCCCTGATACTAATCAGGTGTGTTGGGAAAGGTTTTGAGAAATATCAAATCAGTTGACTCAAGCTCATCCAAGGCGTTTGCTCTTTCAGGCACCCACGTTGCTACTAAGCACATTGGGGACCCCAGTGAGACCTCAGAGTTAAGAGGCACTGCCTTCAAATCCTAAAACCAGAAAGGCAGTGACCACATGAAGAAATAAAGAAACACTGCTTACCAGCACACAGATTATCTACTGCACAACAAATCTAATGTATAAACATCTTGCTGATGCTGCGTGCAAGGAAGGTCCTGAAAAGATCCTGGTGCCCAAGAGATGGGAAACGGAAATTAATTGTACAGTCCCCATTATGACTAATTTAGGAATTGAAGGTTGTTACTGATACAGTATTTATTTAGTGTGCTAGCATTGGTATTTCATTTAGTGAACATTAAGAAAAGGGGACAAGGCTTTCAGAAATTCATCGGCTAATCCTATTTTCCCACTGAACCTTAAATTCTTCATATGAGAAGCCTTCAGCCTAGCCAATTTTCTTTTTTTAAAAAGTTAAATGTATCGGGGTGGCAATGGTTAATAAGATTATATAAGTTTCAAGTGTACAGTTCTGTGTTACACCATCTGTATATTGCATTATGTGTCTACCTAGCAAATTTTCAGGGACCTAAACTTCGATATTTGGGAAGGATTATGTAGTTAGGAGAGGCAAAACAAGCTTGAGGTCATCATGAGGCAACCAAACAAGGGATTAAATAAACTTGGAAATATGCTTGTCCTGGTCTAACAGGAAGAGACTATGCAGCTGGAACCTCACGGGCATTAGTAGCAAGGTCACTACATTCTGGAACACCACCTTGCCCAGTAAGCATGATGTTCATGTGAACATGGGTTAAACTCAACTCCTCAACCCAGTCACAGCTCCCACTTCTGAGTGGCAGGGATGGGCTCCCATAGAGCTAAATGCTAGACATGATCAACAGGGAGCATGGCTCCCTGGTCGTTGTGGCTCAGTGGTTACAGTGTCAGCCTATATACCGGCCCACGCACCAGAGGGTTGAGGGTTTGATTCCTAGTCAAAGGCATGTACTGACTTGCAGGTTCCATCCCCAGCCCTGGTCAGGGTGCATGTGGGAGGCAACCAATCAATGTACCTCTCTCGCATTGATGTTCTCTCTCTCTCCCCCTCTCTCCCTTCCTTCCACTCTCTATAAAAAGCAATGGAAAAAAAAATATCCTTGGGTGAGGATTGACAAATAAAAACACAAACAACAACAAACAAGGAGGATGGCAATTTCCTGAGGGGCAGCCCATTGGTCCAGTGGTCCACAGAAAAGCCAAGCTGTAATAACTGGTTGTACCAACAGTCATTTCACCAGCACAGGAACTATCCCAGGGAGAGGAAATGAAAGCGCTCATGCACTGATTCCCTTCCCCCAGGGGAGAGACATTTCGCTCCCAGAGAGAGTACAGATGAAAAGGAATGAAACGTGCAAAGAGTGGGGCAGACCCTGGCATTTTGTGCAGGCCCTTGGTCTGTGCTTTCTACCCCCAGCTCGGAACACCTGCTCTTCATACCTTCACCTCCAGGCGAATTGCATTGTATGGCATAGTTGCCAAGTCTTGTATCCTCACTCTGCTCCTTGGGGAAAGTAAGGCTGGTGTGATTACCCACTGTCTTAGTTTCATGTTGGTGAAAACAAATTAACACAAGTTCAATGGCTTAAAACAACACACACATAATTTTATTATCTTATAGCTCTGGATGTCAGAAGCCCAAAATGGGTCTCAATGGGCTGAAATCAAGGTGTCTGCAGGGCTGCATTATTTTCCTAAAGGCTCTAGGGGAGAATCTCATTTCTGGGTTTTTTTTCTACTTCTAGAGGCTGCCCTTACTCTGTGGCTCCCAGCCCCTTTGCATCTTTAAAACCAACAATGGCCTGTCCAGTCTTTCTCAGATCACATCCCTCTAACTCTGTTTCTCCCCTTTCCCATCATCCTAAGGCAGTGATGGCGAACCTATGACACGCAAACTCATTTTTTTTTGGTTGATTTTTCTTTGTTAAATGGTATTTAAATATATAAAATAAATATCAAAAATATAAATCTTTGTTTTACTAGGGTTGCAAATATCCAAAAATTTCTATATGTATCACGGCAACCAGAGTTAAGTTAGGGTTTTTCAAAATGCTGACACGCCAAGCTCAAAAGGTTCGCCATCACTGTCCTAAGGACTCTTGGAATGAAAATGGCTCGCTTGGGTTATTTTAATGTTAGCTGACGAACAACCTTCATTCCATCTAGAACTCTAATAGGCCCTTGACATGTAAGTTAACATAGTCACAGATTCTTGGGATTAGAACACATCTGGGAAGCCATTATTCTGCCTACCAGGTCCCCTTCCATTGGCAAAGAGCCACCAGAGCCAGAACTGAGTGACTTAGGGGAGGTCACAGCTGATTACCAACTGTTAAAACTGGGCTCAAAGTCAGAAATTTACCTCCACAATTGAGTGCTTTATTCTTCCTGCTACAGTCTGTTTTGGTGACATAGCAAAGGAGAGAGAGGACACAGCAAGAGAAAGACCAAGGCAGGTCTTTGTGCAGGTGTCTCTTGTCCTGTCCTAGTCACCAACCATCCCCTTTGGTTTCATCCCTTCAGCTGTAAAAGTAAACCCATCATCCCCAAAGAAAATGCCATATGTATGTGTATTTTTTCCTGTTGGTTTTTAGGGTGTTCTGGTTGCATGGTGTTGCTCTCGCAACGTGAAGCAGAGGGGAGAGGAGGGGTGGAAGAGGAGAGGTGGCAATTCTGTCAGGCAGGTGCTCTCTGTAATGACCCATCATCTTGTGCCAGGCGGTCCCCATTCAGGCAGGAATGCAAGTGTCACAATAACAGTAATAAACAGAGAAGAGGCCTTCCAATAACAGCATAATGGGGAGCCCCAGCCGCCTCAGTCTGGGGGTGGGAAGAGACAGGACAGGAAAGACAGAAGGGGTGAGGGATGGAGGTACTCAAAGGTGGAAGCTTTCCATTTTGCCCCGGGGCCTGATCTAAGTGTGTAAGGAAGAAAACGACGCCACACACACCATCACAAACTTTTTGTTGTTGGGAGGATGGAGCAGCACATTTGTCAAAAGGTACAACTGTCACTTCTGATCCCCCAGCTCTGCAAAGGCTCCACCCCCGCGGTGATTTAGATGAATGGCTTCTCATTAAGAGCCAATAAACAAAGTGCACTCCCAGCGCTCCTCTCCCGGGCCATGGTTGCCCTGTGAAACTGCCCGCAGGGAAAGCAGAGTGCACCAGAGTTGTCAAATGTAATTTATAGGTTTTTAAGATCTAATCATTTCCTATAATATTAGATTAAATGACCATCTATATTAAAAAGGAAATTACATTTCACCTTGCTTTCTTCACTTTTCCTCCCTAGAAAAGTTAGGGTTTTCAAAATACTCTAATCCTACAGCCAAGGGCCAGAACACGTCCTTGACAATGTGCTTAAGGAGGATCAGCCTACAGACTTCCCTGCACCCAGGAGTCTGAGCAGAGAAGCAGGCCAAGAGGCAACTCCATTCAGGACACTCACGGAGTCCACACCCCTCACTTCAACCAGAGCTGTGGCACCTTAGTCCCGGTCCACACTCACCACAGCTCCAGGGTATTTCAGTGTCTGTGGGGGTAAAGAGAGGCCTGGAGTAAACCCCCATCTTCCAAAATCTCATCACCTTTAGATTGGGCATCAGCAGACCTTGCTTTTTCACGTAGCCATGTGCTCAATCGCTCACCTTCACTCAATCACTCCGTGTGCCACATTCCAGGATGGACGTGAGCGTACAAAGATCAGCAAGACCAGCTTCAAACCCACCTCCATGTATTAGCCCGTCTGTTAGCTCCTTGCCTTCAGAGCTTCCGTTTTTCTCAACTGTAAAATCAGGAGAGGAATTGCACTCCCACACCACCGCAGAGGGTTTAGAGGAGAAAGACAAGTAAATGTTTGGAAACCTCCTGGTTTCAGCAAATATCAGGGCCTTTCTTCCCCTCTGCTCCCCATGGCATCTGAGAACAGTTATTCACAACTGAGATGAGGGCAAACGCAGAGAGTCAGTTTGTGGAAGGAGAGGGGTCACCCAGACTGAGATGTAGAAAGTACAGGTGTAAAGATTGGTAACCACTGTTGTAAAAGGATGGGTCCAATTCTCAAAGCACAAGAAAAAGCGGTGGGGCAGCCATCCATTACTGTGCCCTGCTGGGGATATAAAGTCAGATTACAGAGACCAACTCTCCAGCTGGAGGTCGCGGTCCTTCACTCACTGGCTCCAGTTGAGCTTTCCAACCCTGTGCTCCCCAAGTGCCTGTGCTCTTGAAAATAATCACTCAACTCACTGTTCCCCCAACATCCTACTTCCCCACCTTGAAGCTACTGCTGAGGCCACTCCTCTTCTTAGATGCTCTTCCTCACACTCTGCACGTCTAAACCCTAGCTGTCCTTTAAGCCAGACCCAGAGTCCTTTGAGAAAGCTCCATGGATTCCACCCTCTCCACTCTGTAGCGCTTTGCAGAGCTCACAGCTACTTTAATTTACTGATTAAATTATAGCACAACTGTAAGTCCCCAGTGCCAGGGAGATTTTTCTCCATCTTTTCATCACCCCCTCTCCTGGAGTTCAATTTAGTATCTTTCAGAGGAAGCTATAAGACCCACTGCCCTGCCCATGCTGCCTGCATTCATGAGCCCAGCCTGAAGGAGTGGCCCCTGCTATCCCTGCAGAACCCCTGGGTGAGGGAAAGGAGTCATGGCAGAGCCTCGACATGGCTCATCGGGGTTCTGTTCACAGGGGCACCTGTCACCTGTTCTCACTGCATTCATGGGATAAAGCAAGGCATATGGTCAAGAATTATCAGAATTATCTGAAATGCTCCCAGGAGTTGGGGAGAAACCCAGTGACAGGGTGAAAGCAAGGAATATTTTGTGCAAATGGAACAGTATTCAGCCATAGAAAGTAATGGAGCATGCATCTATGCTACAAAATGGATGAACTTCAAAAACAAGCTAAATGAAAGAAGCCGGTCACAAAAGGTCACATGTTCTACAACTCCATTTATACAAAATATCCAGAATAGGTAATCCATAGAGACAGAATGCAAATTGGTGGTTTCCAGAGGGTAGG
The DNA here is from genome assembly GCF_963259705.1 of Myotis daubentonii. Taxonomy (NCBI): domain Eukaryota; kingdom Metazoa; phylum Chordata; class Mammalia; order Chiroptera; family Vespertilionidae; genus Myotis; species Myotis daubentonii. The sequence goes on along the minus strand of NC_081852.1, from coordinate 49,049,137 downwards.
GGGTCGGGGGGGATGGGAAGTGACTTCTTAATGATTATGGGTTTTGGAGGAGTGATGAAAATGTTTTTGAACTGGGTAGAGGTGGTAGTTGTATAATATTGTGACTATATTTAATGCCACTGAATTGTTCACTTTAAAGTGGTTAATTTTATGTTATGTGAATTATCTCTCAATAAAAAAATAAATAACATAGGAGAGCTGTGGCCAGCACTCATTGGCTCCAGCCTCTCCCTTGCTTGCCAAGCAAAATGAAGATGAAGATATTAAGCTAAAAATACTAGTAAGCACAAAACTAATTCCCATCTAGCTTGTAAAGTGACTAGTCTCCAAACAAACCCTCTGCTTAATGGAAAATAATAAGAATACAGTGGATCCAAACACTTACCACAAACCCCACTAGAAGGATAGTCAGAAAGCTACACTAACCTCACAGCCAACTATTGGTGAGTGAACCTTGTTACAGGTCTGCTTTCTTCCTGGGATCCCAGATCCAGCTTGGGCTACAGCCTCTGAAAAATCCACATGTCCTGTTTATGTATGTGACAGTTCCAGGTGTCCTATCTTCCCAGGAACAAATCCTCTTCTAATTGCCTCAAGCCTCCTCTTCTATTTCTTAAAAATTAACATTGCCAACAGGTTTAATTAACAAGCAAAGGCCCCTTCATGTCTAAATTTCATGCTTGAATGCTCTCACTTTAAAGGATAGTGTGCAGGTGCTTGCTTTATGCAGCTTTATGGAGCATGGGTTATAAAAGCTCACCCATACGACTTTTTAATACCATGGAAGTCCATTCAGTTCAATCCCATAAAGTCCCAGCAATATTTAAGTGTTAAAGGTGACTTTCACGATGATATTTATTATTGGATAATGAACAGTGGACAGATAGCCTTCAAAACTCCAAGCAATGGAGTGAATCACATCTCTTCTAAACTTTTAAGAACAGGACCACCATGCCCAGCCGGTGTGGCTCAGTGGTTGAGCATCAACCCATGAACCAAGAAGTCCCCAGTTCAATTCCCAGTCAGGGCACATGCCCAGGTTGCAGGCTCGATCCCCAGTAGAAGGTGTGCAGGAGGCAGCTGATTGATGTTGATGCTGCTATCTCTCTATCCTTCTCCCTTCCTCTCTCTCTAAAATCAATAAAAACATATTTGAAAAAAAGAACAGGACCACCACATTTCCTAGAAATCACACAAATGCCCAACATCCTTTTTGAGATTCCCCTTGGCAGCATGAGTTTTCTTAACAGGTTTTTTTTTTCTTTTTCAAGACCAAATCCCATATGAGTCAGAGGAAAACCAGTTACTTAAATATTTGGATCTACCTTCTCCATAAGACTGCACATTTTAGAACAACCTTGACCTTCCCCTAAGAACAAGAGTTGCCCAAGATTCTCGGTCTCCCCTTACCAAAGCTACTCCTATAAAACCCTATAGAGCAGTGGTTCTCAACCTGTGGGTCGCGACCCCTTTGGTGGTCGAAGGACCCTTTCACAGGGGTCGCCTAAGACCATCCTGTATATCAGATATTTACATTACAATTCATAACAGTGGCAACATTACAGTTATGAAGTAGCAACAGAAATAATTTTATGGTTGGGTCACAACATGAGGAACTGTATTTAAAGGGCCAGAAGGTTGAGAATCACTGCTATAGAGAGAACTATCAGAACACAATGGGAACTTTATGCCTGTCTTCCCAACTCTGGAGCCTTGGGGGTCCTGAGTCCTGTTGCTATTATACCCACTAGTATGCCTAGCACCATTCACTGCTCTGTATGTTTGCGTCCTTGGCAGATTGTGACATCTCTGAGAACAGTGACTGCGTCTGATTTATCTTTGTTATCTTTCTTAATATCTGGGACATTGAAGATGTTGATAGACATGTCTGAGTGAAGTAATAATTAACTAACTCTGAGAAAATGATTATAGAGCAAGACTATCCATCGCAATTATCTTCATATACAATTGAGGACATGTCAGAGACTTAGCCATCTTCTTCAAATTCCACAGTTATTGATGATATAATAATTAGTCAATAGTGGCACCTTGGAAAAAAACATTATCTGAAATGCTTCTTAAATGTTCCATCTCCCTGAGTCCTACCTCAGACAGACTGGATTAGAATTTCTGGCTCAGGGAACAGAGTCCTGGATGTGCCTACCAACCATCACCATGATGATTCTACTGTACACACACATGTGACCTCCACCTCATTAGAGTGTTGCCACAAGAAAACCATTCTCCAGTCCCCTGCAGACTGGAAGTGAACTGCTATGGTCTGACAGCCCCTCATCAAGGATGGCCACAAAGGACTTGGAGGACTCGTGCTAAGGAAAATGGAGTGTGAAAAGCAGACTCAGCCTTCATCACAGGGTTCAGCCTTCTTGGACTCAATGGGAAATGAGGGACTGCAGGATAGAAAGACGGGGCACTGGGGACAGAACTAATTACAAGAAAATCAGGACACCATGTGTTACTAAGTATCCTTCTCTGAATAACCTCAATTCCCCACTACTCCATCAGACGTGGGGTCCCCAAATACCCCTCTGCAACTTCACTAACTACACACCAAGCCCCAGAAGGTGTGTGGCTTACCTCCTAAGAAACCTACATTTTAGGATTTCTAAAAAACACCTATTTACGCATAATGTGGTTGAAAAGCAATTGGCATCAACTGTGCAGCAATGAGCTGCTGCTTTCAGAGTCTACATTTAGTTTCTGGAATAGAAATGAGCTGGAATTAGCCATTCTCTTTCCACACTAATAGGCAAGAGTCACCATCCCTACTAATTCACAACATGTTCACACAACTCTAACTACTCTTCAGCTGTGGTGTCCAGCTCACAATGACCTCAAGGGAAAGCAAATGCAAGCATGTGGTGTCAGTGTGTACATGCAATTAGGCTGTAGAGGCAAGCACCTGGGAGGGAAAGCTGAATCTGGTTAGAAAAGAGTGAGCACAGCTCTCAACTTAGTCATAAGGTGGACAACAGAAGGACCCTCAGCATTTGTTCCTACGCCATGGGGGAATGCAGACTCAAAGGGTCCTGGCCATGTAGACTAGGCAGGCCCAATTTAAGGGTAAGAGGAGCCCATTTGGGGTGGCTCAGTGGTGCAGCATCGACCCATGAAACAAGAGATCATGGTTCGATTACCAGTCAGAGTACATACCCAGGTTGTGGGCTCGATCCCCAGTATGGGGCATGCAGGAGGCAGCCGATCAATGCTTCTCTCTCATCACTGATGTTTCTATCTCTCTCCTTTCCTTTCTGAAATCAATAAAATATCTTTAAAAAATAAGACTAAGGGGAGAAAAGGTATAGTTTAGTACATTTTAAACTTGAAGATGCTCATGAATCACCAAAGTTCTTATTAAAATTCGGATTCTGACTCAGTAGGTGTGGTGCTTATTAAAATTCGGATTCTGACTCAGTAGATGGGGTGTGGTAAAAAAAAAAAAAAAAAAAGTCAACTTTCTCCAAAAAAACATTCAACATAAGATGCTCCTGTTATAACACTGCACTGCTGAAATCGTTGCTATTAAGCACCCAACCTTTAAGTTATAAGGTCACGGAGAGAGCAGCATTCACATATAAGTTAGTGAGTTTCTATTTTAATAAAATTAAGAATCCTGGAAATCTTGGTAGAACATTCAAAACCCATGCTACAGGATCTGGAAATGCTGATTCTGATTTCTGGGGTGAACATATGAACCCCCCCCCCCATTTTTTACCCAAGACAGCATTTTCCCCATCCGAAGCAGAGGAAAGTGGTGCCTTCCTCCAAGCCCCTTGGACTAGCCCTGCTATTCAAATGGAAATTTCCATCAAGTTTTCTGCAAAACCAATTTATAAAACATTTTTGTAACTAAACCAGATCTATAAAAATAGCCTTAAAATCATAATTGCAATCATAATGGCTAATATTCCTTGCTCTTGCTATGTGCCAAGCTGTATGCTAAGATTTTTTTATACACAGTCCTTCATTTAACTCTCACAAAGACAGTAGGAGTTAGGAGTCTCTATTAACCAGTTTTCAAACATAACCCAAGATCAGACCACTAGTAGGTAATGTTGCAGGAACTAAAGTCCAGTGTTTCTAAGCCCCAAAACATACCATTGTCCACTGTCCTAAAATTAGCTTTTACACGAAATAAGCCAGTCAGAGAAAGATAAATATCATATTATCTCACTCATATGTGGGATATAATGATCAACATATTTTGATGAACAAGAATAGATCCAGAGACAAATGGTGGGGTTGGAGGGGTTAGAGAGCAACCAAAGGACTTGTATGCATGCATATTAGCATAACCAATGGACTCAGACACTGGGGCAGTGGGGGCTTGCCTGGGATGGGAATGGTTGGGGGAAGAGCGGGGCGGGCTCCATTGGGGAAAAAGAAGACATATGTGGAACTTTAGACAATAATAAAAAATTCAGAGATTAAAAATATTCTCAAGTTTAATAAAAAAGATCAATCTGATGACAAAGTGGGAGACAGAAAGGACGTGGAACAGGAGAAAAAAATAAATAAACACTGACTTAAAAAAAAGGCAAGATACAGTATCTCATTGGTTTGGGCAGTAATCATACATGGCTTTATTTCAGAGAGTAACGTTTTGAAGATTAATAGGAAATAAGACGGAAGGGTGTTGCAAGGAGGGGAACATTGGTGTAAAGGTAGGAAAACTCAGAGGAGTCTTGCTTTCTCTGCTGCTACACATTATTTTGACTCAACCTCCACTTATCTCTTATTGTCATGGCTCCTACCTCTGCATCTTAGATGGATATTTTCTGTGACTCACTGACACCTGTACAGGTGGGCTGGTGCAGCTTAAACAAATCCTGCACACAAATTGAACTTGTGTAAATCGAATCTTATTCCTCCACTGACTCATTACCGTTTCACTTCAAATTGATATTCAATGTGCAATTTAAAGTTTCTATCCTCTCAGTTCTCCGCCAAGTAGCTAATGATCTGCAAATGAACAGTGAAATACGCCAAGAAACTGACCAATAAATTTACTATTATCCCTACCCCTTCCCCCTCCATGCACATAGAAATTCAAAGCCCGCATATTTTACAATTCAAAATGTATCTATAGTGGGTTTTCTTACAGGGAACATGAATTTGAACATGCACTTGGTTCTATTCAAAAAGCCACAATGAAACAACTTCCAAAACCTAGACTAAGCCAGATTTTTGCTCTAAGATTCTCTTTATTATATATCTCTGTGTAAGGAAAACAGAATATATTATATGAAACGCCATAAGGTGTTCCAAGAGACACCATCACATTTCCTAAAGAATAGAAGTCATATTTAACTTCTCTTAACACGGCATACTTTGAACCCCTAAGAGAATGTCCTCTCTGTTAGTGTTTCACTCTCTGAGAAAAATAATTCAGCTCATCTATCATTCTCTTGAACTGCCAATTCAAACTAAAACCTGACTTGAGCTACTTCCAAAACTATTCTGCTTCCCCTATGGCAAATAAGCAAAAAAAAAAAAAAAGCTCTTTCCACCACCGTGTCTCTCCCCCACTGATGCCCAAATGCAAACATAGAATCTGTGGAAAACACAGCAATTGAAAGACAAAGGGAACACAGCAATTTTCAATACAGCCAGCTCTCAAATCTCTGCCTCTGAAGGGGGGGCGGGGATTATGTACTAAAGGGACCTATTGATGTTTTTGAAACATGGCATACAAAAATAAACTTGGCTTTCTCCTGTCAACACCTGGTTATTCACGCCATGGAGACCTGGAGGGGTGTGTAACCCCAAGTGGTCAATAATCAAAGCACTTTTCCTCTTTATATCCTGGGTGGTGGTCTTTTTCGGCAACAAATGAGCTTAAATTAGCTGGCGGTATTATTAGCATGAATTCACATTCCTTGGCGAAGTAAGTAATATTTAGTGGATGGCTAGGAGGAATGAGGGTGGTAGCAAATGCAACCAGGAGAGCCATGGCCTATAATTAAATACTTCCCATGGAGACTTCCCTGTGAATAACCAGAGCCCGGGTTTGGAGTTATAGGCCCCATTTGATAAGCCCTAAGAGGCGGGAATCTGAGCACTGATTCACTTTCTGATTCCTTTCATTTAGGACTCTTCCTTTGGACCCATAGCAAGGTCAACAAAAAAGAGGAAAGCACTCATACATCAACCTGGAAAGTCAACGACATGAAGCAGGTGGGCTCCTGCAGCTACTGTGTCCCCAGGTCTGGCCCCATGAAGATGCCGGATAAATTAATCCACGTGCCAACTTATTTCCCAGCTGGAACACTTCCCTCATGCTCATAGGTTCTTTATTCCATTCCACTCACCTCTACATTGCCGGTCCTTGCCCATTTCTCTATAACCACCTCTGTTCCCACCCACCATGACGGTTTCCATGCCCAGTTGGATGCCTATGTAATGCCTGAAGCTGGCTTTCCAGCTCCTTGATATTGATTTTTCCACCTTGCATGATGCACCCCCATCAGAATGTACTGGTAATTACTTACTTGGTAAAGCCCGCATTTCTGTGCCTTGCATGCTATTTTTGCAACCTCTACCAGACACAGAAGAACCCTATAGATGGACTTAAACAGCTGATATGGAGCACAGCTACCAGCTCCTCAAAGGTAAGCAGGACCCCTGGGCACTCAAGACAGGGCCAGGGAGGAATCAGTATGATGCATCCATCAGAGAGGTGGTGGCCAACATACAGTTGGGAAGAGCATGAAGGTTGCACATGTGTTATTCGTTCCTCATGGCCAACCCTATTCATATTCCCACTGGGATCCTCTTCTATAAAAAGTCCTTTAAACACTCTCGTTCATGCTTACAATGACAAAAAAGTGTCCGGATGAAGTAGTTTTGTTTTTAGAATGCTTTTGACCAATGTCTTTGAAAACCATCAAATCTAGTGTTGGGACAGGAAGTGGGCCCTGGTCAGCACTGCCTGTCTCCAAGCTGGTAGGGCGGAGGTATTTCTGCAGCACTAGTAGACCTCTCTGTCCACGAAGACAGCTTCCCTGTGGTGGGAGAGCCTGGGTGCTCTGGACTCACTAACCCACTGACCTCCCCGCCCCCCCCCTCACCCTCCCCCCTCCCCGCCAAGAGAAAATAGAATGAGGCTCTTCTCTCTAAATCCTGGCATTTCCTGAGCCTCCCTTTTCCCAGCTGGAGTGTGTCATTTTTAATGGTACCCACAGAGAAGGTGAAAGGCTTCTCCAATCTGCATAAATACAGCAGGCATGGGTCTCACTGCCAACCCTGCCATAGAACGTTCTTTTGTCAAAGTGCACCTGTCCAACAGAGTCCTTCCTGGCTCAGCCACATTTTCCCTCCTAGAAGGAGAAGCAGCGTGGCTCAACATATGTGAGCAAAAGACCAAGTGATGGATCAGTGAGGATGGGGGCAGCCGATCAGACCCGGTATCAGGACGAATATTAGAGGCCACACAGCTGCTTTTTCTAGACCACGAACTGCCATCTCCTCTCTGGGCAAACAACCCAACTTGTCACTCTGAGAGGTAACTTGGGCTTCTTGCTGTTCCCTGCTGTCCCCATGCCTGCCACATGTGCCTTCCCAGAGTTCCTCACCAAAGGAACAGTCTGAGCTCAGAGGGAGTGAGAGCTCTGATTTCCCAAGACTCAGAAACCCTACCAAGGAAACATAACACCATTAGCTCCACATAAAGAGAAGCATGCTCTGATGCCTTTGCTCCCTCGAGCCACATGCAATTGGTTCTCCTGCAGGAGAGGAGAGAGGAGAATGTCTCGGTTAACGCTGTACCCATGGGGAGGAGGGCGGGAGGCAAGCAGAAGTGCAGAGCTGTGACCCTAGGACATGTGAACATTCTCTGCCAGTGGAAACGGAACTTCTGGCTTCTTTTGAAACCGTGGAATACAGGACTGCTAGTCTTGTATTCCAACTGCAAGGCCACCAACTGCAGGCGACTGCAGGGCAAAGCTGGAGCTGGGTCCCAGCCTTTCCAAAGCGTGTTGAGTGGCCTGGCTCCACATCAAAGCCCCTGTGAGGGTCTGAGTACATAAAGCACTTGTCAGACAATTTTGGTTTCTGCTGCTAAAGTGAAAACAGGTTAGCTCCACCATAACCACGCACACCATGTGGAAAGAGAGAGGCCACATGAGCCAGGCAGGGAGCAATGGGGCTGGAAGCCCCTGAGGAGGAGGGTGCAGAGCGGGCCCAAATGAGAGGCAGAGCAGAGAGAGAAGAAGGAGCAAGACTATATTCCTGGCTCTGTATTCTGGGCCCCAATAGGCATCTTTAAACAACCCCATGCTCCCTCCTTAGCCCTGTGGCTGTCACCACAACCAAACCCGTCATTAACTGAGCAGTTACAGGGATTATCTCATTTGCTACTCAACAACACCCTAGAGCAGAGGTGGACAAGGTCCAGACCTCCGGCGTATAATGCCCGCAAAATCATTTGGTTTGGCCCTGCCAAGGCATTAGGGGTGAGTTAATTACATGTTTGACCGAATATAGCAGGCTAATTTTTAAGTTGATAATTTTGTATGGCCTGTGAATGTTATAAATGTCTAAATGACCCTTGGAAGAAAAATGGTTCCCAACCCTGCCACAGAGGATAATAATCTTTTTAAAAAATACATTTTTAAAAATCTTTATTGTTGAAAGTATTCATTTATCCCCTTTTTCTCCCCTTGACCTCTTCTAACCTGCCCCCTCCCCCCCACCGGGTAAGTATTAATCTTATTCCCATTTTACAGATAAGGACACTGAAGTTTTCAGAACTCAACCATTCACTCAAAATAACACCATTTACAGGTTGAAAAGCTTAGAACTCAAGTCTGCCTGAAGCCAACGTGGAGGCTCTGAAAAACCACTCCAAATGGCCTCAAAACAGCAACCACTTGAGTCAAAGCCCATTCCCACAGCACCCTGGACCGTTGACTATGCCACCCAACCTCCCCAGTGTGACTGAGGATGTACTTACTGGTCTAAAGACAATGCACATGAGGCAAACACACTTTTTTAGGGAGAGAGAGAGAGAGAGAGAGAGAGAGAGAGAGAGAGAGAGAGATTAATTTTGTGAAAAATGTGTGTGCTGCTGAACAGAGTAGCCATGGCTCCCCTTTTAAATCAAGGTGCCTCCTTAATGACACAAAATAATTTCATGTAAACAATGTATTGGAGCCAACATGCACAAGGGTAGAACTGCTTGATGAATTTTCACAAGTGAGGGTGCCTGTGTATTCACTTCTGACACAAAGAACATTAGCAGCACCTCAGAAACCCACCTGTGTCCCTTCTCTCCCAAAAGTAACCCCTATCCTTTCTTTTATTAACATTGATTAGTTTTGACTCTTTGCAAATGTTATATCAATAGGACTATACACTGTGCATTCTTTCTTGTTTTGCACGTATGGCACCATATTCTATAAGATTGAACCATCTTGTTTGCTTATAGCAGTGACTCTTTCTTTCTCTTCTTTATTGTGTGGTATTCCATTGTATAAATAATCCATAATTTATCGGTCCATTTGACTGTTAGTGGACATTTGGGTTGGTTCCACATTGTGGCTTTTATTGCTATAAACATTCTTCTACATGTCGTGTAGTGCATGTATGCATGCATTTCTGTCCAATATACACCTAAAGGTAAAATTGATGGGTCATAGGCTATGTGTATGTTCATCCTTAGTAGATGCTGCATTTATCAAAGTGATTCTAACTATTTCCATCCCTTTCAGCAGAGTATGAAAGTTCCAGTTGATTTGCAAGTTGCCAATACTAGTGTTGTCGATCTTTTGTATTTTAGCTAATATGTTGTTTCTAAAAAGGGACCTCAGAACAATTTTATTTTACATTTCCTGATGATTGATGAGCAATTTTTATGGGACATTTAGATGTCTTCTTTGGTGAAATGTCAGTTCAGTCTTTTGTCCATTTTTCCATTGAGTCATCGTTCTTTCTCTTAATGATTTGTAGTTCTTTATATATTCTGAATATGAGTCCTTTTTCAGATATATGTATTACAAACACCTTGCTTATTAAGTGGCTTCCCTTTTCATCCTCTTATAATGCTTTTGTTTAACAGAAGCATTATTTAGTATATAAGCATATAAAACTATTCATTTCATTAATATCAATTTATCAGTATTTCCTGTCTGGTCGAAAGTTTCTGTGGCCTGTGTAAGAAATATTTGCCTACCCAGAAACCATAAAGGTAATCTCTCATGTTTTTATTGGGAAGGTTTAAGGTTTTAACTTCTACATTTATATCTGTAATTTATCAGGCATGGTTTTTGTGTAAAGAATGATACAGGAGTCAAGAATCTTTTTTAAATTAGATAATCAATAAACCAAGCTACATTTACTAAAATATAACCTTTTTATCACTGCATTTCAATGTCACGTATATGTTCTATTCTAGTTTATTTTTTCATCTTTGTGCTAATACTATTCTGTTTTAATTACCATAGCTTTAACAAAGTGTTAATGTGATAGTATAATTTCTCCAGCTTACTTTCTCAAGAGTGTCATATATTTTTGGTACTTAATATTTTTTCTATAAATTTTAGAATTAGCTTGTCAAGTTCCACAGAAACCCTCCACTGGGATTTTTATTGGAACTGTTTGGAATTAATAGATGAGTTTGAGAGAGAATTAACACATTTACATCATTAAGTTATTCTAGCCATGAAAAGATTTTCTCTCCATTTATTTAGGCCTCTTTAATTTCTCTCAGCAATGTTTTGTAGTCTTTTGTACTGAGGCCTTGCTCACCATTTATTACTCTATTGATTACATTATCATACCTACATATTTAACACATATTACTTGATGCCATATATATGTGTGTGTGTGTGTGTGTATGAAAAGAGGAGATATGCAAAGTAGTCCGGGACACCGTAACGGGTCATAGGAGGAGGTTGCGTGCGCAGGTGAGGCCCAGAGCAGAGACGAAGACAGAGACAGGGGCCGGCTAGCCACTGCACCCAAGCTCAGGGAGGAGACAGTGGGCCCGCCTCCTGTGGCAGCCACAGGGCTCCTGGCAGCGCAGTTCCCCGCCAGCTCCCACGAAAGCAGGGGGCAGCCTACTGTGCAGGATATCGCCCAATGGGCTACTAGTTATAAATAGAACCATTTTTGTGTTTTATTTTCTATTTGCTTGTTGCCATCATACAGAAATATTTTTGTATATATTGACATTATATCCAGTAACCTTGCCATTTTCACTAAAAAACTCCAGTGGTTTGTGTACAGGCTCTTGAATTTCCCACATAGACAACAATCTTATCATTTCTTTGTCTCCAATCTTTATACATTTTCTTTCTTTCCTGCCTTTTATACTGGCTAGAACTTTCTTTATAATGCTGAATAAAAGAGGTGAGGAGTGGGCATCCTTATCCAATTTTCAATCTTAGGAGAGGACATTCAAAAATTTACCATTAAGTGTGATGTTTGCTGTAGGTTTTATATATATATATATGTATATTCAGATTAAGGAAGTTCAATTTTTATCTAGATGGTTATGAGTTATTATCAGGAATGGGTATTGAATGTTAGCAAATATTTTGTTTTGCATCCGTTGAGATTACCATATAATATTCTCCTTTATTATGTAATTGTGGTGAATACATTTGATTTTTAATTGTAAGGTGATCTTGCATTCCTGAAATAAACCCAACTTGGTTGTGATATGTTATCCTTTTCACATTTTGAGGGCTGGAATTAGCTATTGTTTTGTTAAGGTTCTTTTTTAAAATAATTTTTTATTGATCTTTAGAGAGAGAGGAAGAAAGGAGAGAGAAAGAAACATCTGTGTGAGAGCATAACATCGATCAGCTGCCTCCTGCACGCCCCCTATTGGGTATCAAGCTCAAAACCTGAGCATGTGCCCCAACCCAGAAACAAACCTGAAACCTCTCAGTGCATGGGACAACACCCAACCAAATGAGCAACACCAGCCATGGAAGTTTTGTAAAGGAGTTTTGCATTTATGTTAAAGAGTGCAATCAATCTGTAATTTTTTATTTCTTTTAATGTCATTCTCAGATTTTGGTACCAGAGTTATGCTACCACCATAATGAGTTGGAAATACTTCCCCCTATTTCTATTCTCTGAAGAATTTCTCTAATATACATGTTATATTTTCCCCTACCATTGGACAAATTTACTGATGAGGCCATCTGGGCCTGGTGACTTCTTGGTAGGAAACGTTTGAATCACAGATCCAGTTTCTCCAATAGATATTGGGTTCTAAAATTTCCTGTATTCCAGCCCAGCCAGAGTGGCTCAGTGGTTGAGCACTGACCTGTGAACCAGGAGGTCACAGGTTCAATTCTTGGTCAGGGCACATGCCCTGGTTTTCAGGTTCGATCCCCAGTAGGAGGTGTGCAGGAGGCAGCCAATCCATGATTCTCTTATCATGGATGTGACTATCTCTCTCCCTCTCCCTTCCTCTCTGAAATCAATCAATCAATCAATCAAAAATAAAATAAAACTTCCTGTATTCCAAAATATTTCAACAGTTTCTCTAGTTAACTGTGGTGTTTCACTCCTGGAAGTCTTTGGAAAATGCAGCAACAAATTCTGTTGGTCAAATTCCATCTATGATTCTCCTTCCACAGTCCTGATCTTTTAGTCAGATCTCTTTGACCCTCATCCTATCTCTGCATTGCCTCCCTGATGAATACAAGATGTTTTTTATCATTAGAAAAAAATAAGACAATCCCTTCCCTTGTAGCAGGATGATTTATTGAGAATTTAACTGAGCAGGATAACCTATTAAGACATACAATTGTGTTTTTTTCAATGCTCCAGACTCATCAGGCTGAAACAAAAGCTAAGTCCCAATTCCCCACATAAAACCTTCTAAGCAGACAGCCAGGTCTATGTTTCCAAGGATTGGACTCTCTTTTGGTCCAGTGGGGACTGCACAGATTTTTTTTGTTGCTTTGTTTCAGAGCCAGAGCAAGAAAAGGAAGATGCTTGTATTTGGAAGCCACTGTTAAAATCATCTTTGCTTTCTTCTCCCAAGTCTAGACCAGCCCAGGGAAGTTAGCCAGATGATCAAAGTTTGGTGCTCTGGTTGAAAAGAACAGATCCAACCCTTAAAATTGTATTTCGTAGCAGTAGGAAGGGTTGTACTCTGAGTCTGATAAGCAGCATTGGAGTGGCAGAAATTTAAATGGGTGTGACTGTGAGTAGAATCAGTGACCTTGAGAACCCTACAGAAGGTGTGCATAGCCCAGTTCATCACAGAGGAAGTCAAGACCTCTTCAGAGTCAGTCATCTCCAAATGAGCCAGACAGACACTTGTCCAGGGCCAAGTGCAGTGAAGACAATCACCAAATGAGGTCACAGGTGTTCCCATTCTCCCCTGGGTTGTGCAAAATCCAACATTGTTACGTGACACAAGGTGGAGAGAACCAGAAAGAATAACTGCTATTAAATAGGAGTCTAGTGATTAAGGACTCAGTCTCTCAATTTCTTTTTTCATGTTTCAATAAGAAAAAAAATAATATTTTTAAAGTTTGGCTTATTCTTTACCCTCTGAGTGTTGTGGAGCAAGAGACATCCATGCCCAAATCTCCTTTGTCTTTTTGGAACAGGGTCAGTGAGAAAATATACCAGGAACTTCTCTTGTTGAGTAGGTTTTGGGTGAGAGAAGTCACTTTATAGAGCCTCGGGCCCACCCAGTTGGGCCTGCCTTGGCCTCCTTCTTCCCCAGTGGTACTTCCACCCAGAAGACCCAACATGTCCCTAAACTTCCAGTGTTCCTGAGTGTCAAGCCCCATGGGGACACTCTTAAGAATGAGGGGCAGAGTAGCTGCAGAAACATAATATGGAGTACATATGGCTCACCTACTTTGATTAGACACTTTCTGGGACAGTCTCACTTCACGATTGCTTATTGATTTCAGCTTAGTTGAAATGAATGCCAACCCAGTGCCAAGCACTGTGTTAGGTACCCGTAAGCCCAGCCAGAGAATGCATGGTTCTAGCCATAGGGCATTCAATGTTTAGTAGGGAAAACAGAGACATAAATGGCTGAGCTACAGGGAGATGCATGCCAGGACAGGAGATAAACAGAATGCTGTGAAAGTACCAAGGAGGAAGCAATCAATTCCACCATAAATGCCCCCCTTACTCTCTCCTTCCAGAGAAGGGATGAGGCTCTGGCAGAGGATACTGGAGGAAGACTATAAGCTATGACAGCTGGAATCCATTAGTCCTGTTGCAATGACAGCAGAGGCCAGCAGAATGCTGAATACAGAAGGTGAGTCCAGGAGGAACAGCCAAGCTCAGGTGCCATCTGGACCAGGAAAGCAGATCTGGGAAGCTGGGATAGAAGCTGAAGCAAAAGCCCTCTTCAGTAGTTAGCCATTCACAGGCTTTGCCCAGGGAAACGCTAAGAACCATCAACAGGTGGCTGGGATCCAACTTCCCTGGAACTGCCTTCAACACCTGCATTCCGGCTCCCTCCAAGGCAGCAACAAGAAGGTTGTGCTCTGAGAGCACGCAAGGCCTTGTGCCAGGCACCACCAGTAAAATGGGCACAAGAATGGGGAAAACTCAGTGCCTGCCCCAAAGGAGCTGCTTATGTTTCTAGAGAGAGGAACATTAAAAGATAATCCACAGAGTGGAAATGCCAGTCAATGTGGGAGGAAACGGTAAACAAGCTAATCAGGAAAGGTCTTTTGGAGATGATGACTTCTGCAGAGGGCCCTGAAGATGGTTAGAATTTAAACAAGTGAAGAAAGAATGTGAAGGAGACCCTGATGAGCTCATAAGCACAAGAGCTGCCATGGGAGCCAAAGGAAGCACAGTGTCCGAGGCCTGTAAGGTAGAGAATACAAGTGAGTCAAATGTCTGCTGCAGTTTATGGAGTAGATTTAAACGCCTGCTGTGGAGTTTGGCCTAAATCCAGAAGGCAACGGGCAGTCACTGGCCGATTCTGAGCAGGCTAGGCAACTGCCTAAAAGCAAATGATCTCACATAACACATCTCCCCCCCAAAACACTCCTTCCTGACCAATAAAGGCCATTCAATTGGAAGATGTCAAAGCACAACCCAGTCTCAGGTTATAAATGTACCTGACAACTGCTGAGAGCCCTATCGGTTTGAGAAGGTTGAGTCTCCACACTATATTTATTTCCCAGTCAAAAATGTAAGGCACTGGGAAATGTAAGGCACTTCCACAACAGAGAAAGAGGGAAGCTGAGGTTGAACCGGCTCCCATGCACAGTGAGCCCGGGAAGTGCAGAAAGCACATTAAATTGCAGCAAAATCAAAGGGGAAGGCTGGAGTCCAGACTCTGCCCATCAGTCATCCTTCTGCAGGTCAAGCGTCTACTACTTGGCTGGCTTCCATCCCACTGGCGCCCCAATGCCAACCAATACTCGCTGCTGTGCCTTGTAATTAAAGGTAAAAGTACACACAAGTGCTGCCAAAGAAGAGCGGCCAAACACATGGGGACGCAGCATTTGGAAGTGCCCAATAGCATGGCAAGGTGCAGACAGCAGTGGGATCCTGCCACCGCTTTGCTGAGTGACCTTCAATAGCCGCCTGGAGGTGAGCTAGCATTGATCCATTCCTTCCTATTTAACAGCTGTGGGAAATGGGGCATCTGCCTAGACCTGGGGAAGGGTTATCCTTCCAAGATCCTAGCTTGGCTTGGCTAGTATGGCCTGAAGGAAAAGCTATTGCAGGCACCATCCACCTTGACTCTGATAGTCAATGTTGCTTTGCCTCGAGGCAAATCAAAGTGATAAGAGCTTTCAGCCAACTTGAGAATTTAAGCTGGCCTATGAAACGTATTCAGTGTTAGTTATTGTCTCAGAAAGGAACTTCTTGAATTTTAGAGTGGACTTTTCAAATGGATTTAATATTCAGTTCCCTGACACTCAAATTAATACCCACTTTTTCTGGAGCATGCTTAATTTCTAAAGGGAAACTCAGCTGCAACCGCAATACATAAAACACATTGATCCACTTGGCAAACTCTAACTCATCTTTTAAGGCCTAGTCAAATGTGAGCTCTGCTCTGTATCGTCCTCTAATCACTCCTGGTAGAATTAATCTCTCCCCTCTTCTGAGTTACCAAAGCACTCCATACACATCTCTATTACAATATGTTTCCTTGAACAGAGATCAAGTCTGATTGGGCTTGGTGATCCCAGTGCCTGGCATCCTTCTGAACACAGAGTAATAAATGTTTCCAATAAATGTTTGCTGAACTGATGGTGGGCCAGGTTTACTTACACTTGATCCTATGTTCAATAATAAGAATTGAAAACAGACTTTATTGTTGAATTTATCTGTTTGCCAAGACTTAGGTGTGCTCTTAAGCATAAGCCTGTCTCCTAGGATATAGACCCATAAATCTAACTGTCTAAAACCCTTCTTACCTGGATATCCCATAGTGTCAAACGTAACATGCCCCAAATAAATGAATCTTTTGCCCAAAGCTTCCTCTCTCTCTCTCTCTCTCTCTAGTCCATCCATGTCTTATTACCACCCATAACCCCCCCTCATTTACCCAGCCACACAATTAAAATCCTGAGAACTATCCTAAAATCTTCTATCATATTCCAACATAATCAAGCACTAAGTTGAGTTGATTCTACTCTCTAGCACTTCTCAAAGCTAGCCCCTCTTTGCCATCCCTCCACCACGCCCTTATCATCACTTACCTAGAGCCAGCCACTGTTTTTGCTTTTTTTACTTACATATAATGAATTGCTTTTCATATAACAAATATAACATTTAATCACTACATAGTATTCCATCGAACTAATGTATTTTAATTTACTAATGCATTTCTCATGATTGGGCATTCAGATGACATCTGACCTTTTCTACTTTTGTAAGGCAATGTCATGCTGGACTCTCTCTTATCAATCTCACCATTTTCTACCCTGGTCCCCAAGTGACCGTTCTAAGACACAGATCTGATCCAATGACGCCTTATTCTCTTAAGAAAAACAAACCAACAACAACAACAAAAAACAACACCTTTCTAACCCAGAACAGGAGACCTTTCCTCACACGGCCCTTTATTACCTCTCTTTCCTCCTCTGCCACCTCATTGCTTGTGCTTTCACCCCACCGTCACTTGGGGCTTCCTAAGCATACCTTACTCTCTTACATGTCTCTGCCATCACACATGTAATTTCCTCTGCCCAGAAGACACTCCCTCACCCACCACCACCATTAGTCCTCAGTAAAACCTACCAACAGTGTGTTGACTCAGCTTAAATATTAATTCATTCTGAGCCTCTTGGCCTCCACAGGTAGAATCAGCACCTCCTTCCTCTGTGACCCATAGCACATACCACCCTCCTGGGTATGCCTCCATGAAAGCAAAGACACACCCTAAAATATTCAATGGATGAATGAATTTTTCTTCACACCAACTAGATCAGTGGTTCTTGATGCCAGAAGCACATTAGGGTCATCTAGAAAACTTCACAAGTTAGTAATCCAGAGCCTCACGCTAGATCATTAAAACACTCCCTTAGGTGAGGCCTGGGCGTGGGTAGGTTTTATAGCTCCTTGAGGAATCCTGAAGGGCAGCCAGAACTGAGAATCAATAAAATTGACTTGGAAGGTGCATGTGTTCTAGAACTCCTCTACAGTGAGTGGGTCAGAGTATGGAATCTGGAGTCAATCAAACTCCAATTTAAAACTTAAGTCAATAGCTTCTTAGTGACCCAAATTTCTCAACCTCTCTTGGCCTCAGTCTTCACAGCTGCAAAATGGAGGTATTGAGTGCCTAACTCACAGGGTGGTCACAGGGCTGTTTTGAGGATTAAAGACTCAGCCCTGACCCTAGCACACATTAGTAAGTTATGGGCTATTACTTACTATTCCTCCACAATCCCACTAAGAGCCCAAAACAAACCAACAGGCATCACAGTCATTTGGGGCATGTTCACGGACCAGAGGACTACTCTGCTGCTCAGTGTCTCCATCAGCTCCCTGCGCCGCCAACAAAAACTGCAGTAACTTGCCACTCCGATCATTACTGGTAAAAGGAAGCTGTGCAAAAAGCACCCCTTGGCTGTTTTCAGAGATAATGTTAAGTCAATTTTGACTTCTTCCGCCTCTGCAATCTTAAAGGAAACCACAGTCGGATCTTCTAAATTGGTTATAATTTTAAAAGGAGGATATAAACACTGGGCAGCAAGCCTGGAGCAGAGCATGAGGAGGCAGATCGTCTATCTCTTTGGCAGAAACCAGCAGAGGAACAAACCAGAAAACCTCTTTTGGTTGTAAGCCTTAGAATATTAGGGTAAATGAGCACATTTATCCACACCTCTACAAAAAGTCTGGAAAAAAGTTTCTAAATCCTTACACTCAAAAGACTCAATGAAAACACAATCACTTTAAGACTTGATAGCATACATGTGCCCAGGCTGTGTGTTAAGCAACACCCAGGGACACAAAATATGGGATATATGGTCCTTGCTATTTTACCAGGAAAAGAATTTGAAAAGCTATCCACTATCTTTGCAGTGGGTGATGAAGCCCAGATGTTAAGTTCTAGAAATCACTTCTAAACCTGGCTATCCATCAGGAATGCCTGGGAGCGTTTTTTTTTTTTTTTTTGTCTAGTATGTATCCCAAAACTTCTCCAGACCTATTGAATCAGGATTTCCAGTCGTAAGTGAGGTCTCAAGTCAATATTCTCCAAGTTTCTTTGAGTTACCTGGTGCAGTTAATCCCATAGTCCTGCTACAGAGTTTCAGAGATTGGAGGCAGAAGTTCTATGAGGTAGGGGAAAAAAAGGGTGAAATACTGGGATGGCGGGGAAAACTTCATGGAGGAAGTGAGATTTAAGCTGACCTTTGAAAGAGAAATAAGACTTTGGCAAGTGAAGTGAACACATATCAGTGAGAGCCAAAACATAAAGATAGGAATGGTGGTGAACAGAAAAAAATGTTTATATTTACCTGATTTACATAGCTTATCACCAACCTTTGCCAACTCAGCCTATATAACACCATCTTCAGCAAGACCTCCATGAGGCAATGTGGCAGACATTGTTGGCTGCCTAGACAACATCTCTCTATGCCTTTCCTTCTTCCTTTTTAACAGAACCCATATTCTGTTGAGGTACCTCCCTTTGTTCGGGCATGAACTTGGAGGAGGCAGGGCCCCACTCAACTCCCCTGGTCTGCCCAGCACCAGCAAGGATGTGCACTTGGAATACAATGCTAGGAGCTGTGCACTTCCGGAAACAGTTCCCTCATTCTGAAGCATGTTGTCTCCTATTCTTCTTTCAATGTTTTCATGACTGGATGTGATGTTAGAAACTCTGCAACCTGTTGTTATCCATCATGAAGAAACAGCCTGAGGACAAAGACCAACACTCTATACAGCCAAAAAAAACCCACAGAAACTGCTCCTCAGTGATAGGATGATGTCATGGAACCAATGAATTTTTAACAATGGGGAACTACCCTTTCTTTCTTTCTTTCTTTCTTTCTTTCTTTCTTTCTTTCTTTCTTTCTTTCAAATCCTCATCTGAAGATATTTTTCCATTGATTCTTAGAGAGAGTGGAAGAGAGAGGGAAAGACAGAGAGAAATATCGATGTCAGAGAAACACATCAATTGCTTGCTTCCTGCATGAGCCCCAACCAGGGCCTGGGCCGGGAAGGAGCCTGCAACAGAGGTTCATGCCCTTGACCAAAACTGAACCCAGAACTCTTTGGTCCGCAGGCCAATGCTCTATCCACTGAGCAAAACTGGCTAGGGCAGAATTACTCTATCTTTAGACTTCCTCATGTGAAGTGATGAATTCTTCTGCCAGTTAAGGCAGAGTTTTCTGCACCTGCACCTTATAGAGCCAAAGCATCCCAGTTGCTAAAGGCAGGCATTGTAATTTCCATTTATAGATATGGCCTGAGATTTGGAGCATGTAAAACTTGCCCAAGATCATAGGATTGATGCCATTGAGCAGGGCGTAAAAAAGGCTGGACAGTTAAGCTCAGAACCACTTGTTGTACCACACATATATACTCTCCCCTGGACACTGGGGAGCTTTTGAAAGTTTCTGAGTAGGATTGGCATAATCCAAGTTGTGATTCCTGAAAATAAATGAAAAGTTCTGACTATACTGTAATTCCCCACCTTATCTATGGTTTTGCTTTTCGAGGTCTTAGTTACCCATGGTCAACTGAGATCCAAAAATATTAAATGGAAAATTCCAGAAATAAATAATTCATAAGTTTTAAATTACAAACTCTTCTGGGTAATGTGATGAAATCTCACACTATCCCACTTGCTCTGTCCCACCTGGGACATAAATCCAGTGTATCCATACGCTACCTGCCTAAGTAGCAGTCCTGATTATCAAATCAACAGTTGTAGTATCTCAGAGCTTGTGTCCAGTCACCTTTATTTTACTTAATAATGTCTCATTCACATCACTTCATCTCATCGTGTAGGCATTGTATCATCTCACATCATCACAAGAAGGGTCAGTACAGAATAATAAGATATTTTAGAGAGAAAGAGAAAGATAGTACATTCACATACTTTTCATTATAGTATATTGTTATAATTCTATTTGATTATTAGTTATTATTATTAATCTCTTATTGTGCCTAATTTGTAAATTAAACTCTATTATATAATAGGCAAAAACATAGCATACATACGGTTTGGTACTATTTGTGGTTTCAGGCATCCACTGGGGGTCTTGGAAGATAACTGCTGCAGATAAGGGGGGACTGCTGTATCATTTTTGAGAGGATGGCTGGGGCCATGGCCCATTCCCTCACCACTTCCTTCTCCCTCACTTCCAAGGGAAACAGGGCCTAAGACTTCAGGGTAAACTCAGCAAGCATGAGTTCATATGCAAGCAGCTGGGTGACTGAAGAGAAGCAATCATCATAGCTGCTGAAGGACGAGATGGGCTCAGAGTACTTAAAACCATTTACAATCAGCTTAGGGGCCAGCTGAGGCAAGACATGGTCTCCAGACAGCCACGTCAAGGAGCTACTAATGCTGAGGGAATCTTCTCTGAGAAATGCCTCGCATCTGCAAAGCTGGTCCCCTCTGAGCTATCCAATGCCGATGCTCTGTGATTTGGGATCAAGGTGGGGTGGTTGAGACCAGGAAGCCAGCAGTTTAGCATCCCAAGCCACCTTTCCGGAGCGAACCTGTGTGCTAAACTTCTGCTCTGACCTCAGCTCACTCCTCTGGGAGATCCAGAGTGGAGGCAGGAAATCTCCACTGCATATAGATGCTGTCACTGCCTTCCTCAGGATGACTGAAGATTGGAGGTTCAGGCCAAAGACCACTTTGGATAATTGCATCCTATCTCTGCTGCTCTTCTTAAGTGACTGTCCTCGCCTGGCCCGCTGACTGCTTTAATCACTCAAGTGCCTCTCCTGTTACCATCCCCCCAGCAAGCGAAAGGTACCCAATCAAAATGTGCTGCCAATAACCTCAGTCTCGGTCTGGAAACCCATGCCCAAGTCTACCTTTTAGTCCATGGCCTGACTTTTTGCTGTCTTCCCTGCTGGCTAGTCTTTCTGTTTGGGGCCCTTTCTGACTCTTTGGATGCCAGCTCAATGTAGACCTTTTTTCTCCTTGTTCAGTCTTGACTCAAACTCTCCTCTACAATTAAAAGATGGTGCTGTCTTTGGCTGCTCTGGGTCCAACTTGGCCTTGGGGACATTATCCAGGGCCACATGCCTTCCCACCTTTCCCACCAGTCACCCTGGTCTGAAAGACGAACCTGGCCTCTTCTGATTCCCTGGAAACTCGGGGATTACTGGACAGAGACAGCAAGCCCCTGTCAGTGTTCACCTTAGCTGCCTGTCTGCCCAGGTCTGCCTGTACCATGCACGGTCTTTCTGCGCAATCTCATAGGAAGAACACTGGGCCTGGAGCCAGAAATCTGATTTCTAAAACCCTAGTTCAGCCATTAGGTGGCTATGTGACCTTCAACAAGTGAGACTCCCCACACTGGGACTCGTTTCTTCATCACTTTAATGAGAGACTTGAACCAGACCACCTTCCAGTACCCTACCAGCTCCACACGTCTCCAAATAGATCACCCTTTGCCTGGGAGAGAGCCATGAGTGCCCAGCCGGGCTGAGTGCCCTTAATCAATGGGCAGGGCGGATCCATGATGGGCCGACCCCCTCTTTAATGGAGCAGTTGTCCTGAGGTTGGGACAATGATAAGAGTAACAATAGACATCATTTACTGAGCACCATGTGTCCGTCACTGGCTATGCATTTGTAAATATTTCTCATGTAGTCTTCCTATCAGCTATGAAGTAGGTACTAGTATTATCCTGATAACACAGACAAAAAAAAAGAGAGCAAGAGATTTACAAATATGTAAGAATGTGCCCAAGCCATCAGCTGCTGAGATGGAGCGCCAAGATCTGCATTAAGTGGCTTCTTGCCCAAGTGGAAAGAGACCCCCCTTCACCCTCAAACCCAGCCAGCTCCTGCCCAGTGGGGGCCCAAGAGTGGGAATGCCACAGCTCAACCCTGCTGCTTGCTCTTGAATTACTGAATGCTAAGGTATTTCCCCAGGCTATTTCCTGCCCCCATCCACCCCTGTCCAGTGTCTGTCCCGTATTTAAGAAAACTCAGCCACCCTGTACCACCCTGACTTCTCCCTGGCAGAAAACGGGTTTCATAACCCCCAGCTTGGGCCCGTGGTCCTGTTGGGCTGGAAGGACACAAGCGCTCTGAGTAGCCATAATCCTTCTTAAGATATGCAAAGAGGGACTCTGGAAGGTCACCGTGCCCATCTAAGCAAAGGGAGGCCAATAAGACACCATATTAAGAGCTTATGTTTTGAACTTGGACAATCTGGGTTCAAGCCTGGCTTGGCCACTCCCCAGCTGGGACAACTTTATCTTTCTGACTCAGTGTGTGCCCCCGCCCTCCCACCCACCACTATTCCTTTGAGGGTCTCAGTCACTCTCTTTCTCCCCATCTCCTTTCCTTTACAGTGGGGATCATAACAGCATGTACTTTATATATTTGTATGTGAGAAAAATGTTCCTGTAAAACCCTTAGCACCACACACAGTAAGTGCACAGTAAATGTTAGCACTTTTTTTCTTTGTAAAATCCAACCCAGAACCGGAACCGGGCCTTAATGACTAATCAGCAGCTGTTGCCATAACTGCAGCTGCTGAGGTCTTGGGCCACTGGGTCCTCTCCTAGCACTGACGCCCAGGTGAGAGCTCCACTTAAATACATCAGTCAGTGTGACAAACAGGCCCTGGGCCAGGCACGGTGCCCCCCACACAGCAAAAAGACGGCAAAGTGTGGTGTGGAGAAAGCTAATGGGTGCACAGACAGAGTGGTGTCTGCTGGGGGTGCCATGCTGGGGAAGCTGTGAGGCTCAGAAGCCAAGGGACCTGGATATGAATCCTGCGCCCCCAGCTCTCTCTGCCTCCTGGAGCTTGGAGGATAATGGGCAGAAACTTGCTTTGCACACACTTCTCGGGGCTGGCACCTCTCATTTTTAATTTTTGCATAATTAAGTGATATAGAAACAATCGATGGATCCGTGAGAAGAGAAGGAGCATGAGCCGGTGGCTGGACAGAGAGAAATAGACGCCATGCAGAGGGCGCACTTCTTTGCTTTGGAAGTTGGAAGTTCTTTGCCTAATACTAGTTTGAGAGAGGCAGGTCCCATTTCCCAGGATAGAAAGTCAGCTACATGGCATCCCTGGGTTCTGGGCGCCATCCCTGAGCAGGGGGGAAGCTAAGGAGAGGCTCATTTAAATGGCGGGGTGGGACAAAGTCACATTCTTGAGCATCCACTCTGTGCACTCCATATACATTATTGTTTGATCCTTAAATTTGTTTTTAAAATACTATTGGAGCCCCATCTATCAATGAGGACACTAAGACGCAGAGAAGTTCAGTAACATAGTCCAGGTCACACCGCTAGTGAGGCACAGGCTGTGCTGTGAAGCTCTTCCCTCCACATGAGGTCACTGGGCTGGGCCCCCCCCAAGAAGGCGCTAGGAAGAGCTTCCCTATCCCTGGAGAGAGATCCCCATGTGTTTTCTCGCACCCCCATCACCCTCTCTTTCCCCCTCATCTCCTTTCCCTGTTGGGTCATCATGAGACAGCGGGAGCCACCTCTCTGAGTTAGACTCCTGCTGCGGAAAGACTGGGCTGGCTGTCTGCATGGGCTCCCGGAGGCCCTGTGCACGGGGCTGCCAGCACCAACCCAGGCCTCCATTTGTCACAAAGTCAATGTCTCCCTCTGCACCGCTGGCTCAGACCCAGTGTGTGACGCTGGGACATACTTGCTCCAAATCCGCCCCGAGCCATTTGGCAGGCCCGGGGATCCCAGGATGCTCACCCCTCATTACCCGGACACGCTCACCAGCAGTGTGTGTGCGGAGCACTGACGCCTGTCATTCCGACCTTGGGCAGGACGTGGGGGGATGGGCAGGAGCAAGGCGTTCATGCCAATAGCAATCTCTGCTTGGTTGAGCTCACCCAGGAATTAAAAAAAAAAAAAAATAGAGTCATTTATTTCACGGGTGGTGGTGGTGGGTTTTGTCACCTCTGAGGCAGCCAGGTCCATTTGCTATATAACTGTGCCACGGAACATTAGCAAGCACACATTGCCC
This sequence comes from Myotis daubentonii, assembly GCF_963259705.1. Lineage (NCBI taxonomy): Eukaryota > Metazoa > Chordata > Mammalia > Chiroptera > Vespertilionidae > Myotis > Myotis daubentonii. The sequence continues at coordinate 49,024,515 of NC_081852.1, read as the reverse complement.
TGCCTCCTCACACTCTTTGCTAAAACCCCTCTGCCTGTGATGCTCAGAAAAGACTCCCAGAGGGTCTAGCAAGGGCGGGGCTGGGGAGAGATGGAGAGGGATGCTTAACACAGGCACCTCGTCGATCTGAGAGGCTCCTGTCAGCCTGCCTTATACACAACTCTCATGCCATATAGACCCTGCTCAGAAGCCTTCCGTGCTGAGTCCTAACTCCATCGCTGAGCTTTCGGGAGTCTGCACTATCTAGTGTCCCATCTCTCTTCTGATTTACAACTGCTAACCCTAGTGTGCTTCTGTCTGACTTAATGATGCGTAAATTAAAACCTCCACACCCTCACGCCCACATCCAATTGGCCTACTTCCCTCCTCCAAATCCCAAGCTTTCTTCCACAGTCAGCCCGACCCCTGCCTCTACCTCTCACCGGCTCTGATTATGCCACAGGATGACATATTTCTTCAAGCAGGGTGCTGTATTAACTCTTCCAGACTGGGGCACATTGTCCTCCTTTCTGAAGATAGTCAGAGTGTAAAATTCCCACCATCTCACTGGCCATTGAGGCCGGTTTAAAAGGCTCATCAATGTTCGCCATGATGTCAATTTCCCTTGCCCAGCCCGAAGCTCTCCTGCTGCAGTTCAAAGCCCTCTCCTTTGGGTTGTGTTCTTGTCTTTCTGCTCCTATTACTGGCTCTGCCTCAGCCTGTATCTTCGGCTGCCAAGCCCCCCCAAATGGGAAGTCCACCTCAGAGGCTTACTGAGCAACGATGGTGTTCAACCAGGGTTTCCTGGGGTGAGCCAGGCAGCAAAGCAGAGCCGGTATCTCACGGGACCATCCAGAAAGGCAGGCTTCCTTTCCATCCTTGGACATTGCACCCCAGAGTTAGCCCAGAAGAGGAACAGGGTTTTTCTTATTATTTCCTAACTCGGGTTTTCATAATGCTTTTTGTTCAACATCTTCTATATACACAGATGCACATGGACACACACATACACATAAAACCAAAAATCAATAAAAATCAAATTAAAAAAATAAGTTAGGCCATAAGCCACTAAGAAGTGCAGTAAGTGGCTAATTTTTATTATTCCTTTTAAAAGCCTGAATAATCTTTACTGCAAATCATACTTTTATTTTTTTAAATATGATATACTCAATGCAAACCCCAAAGGGCACTTTGGAGAGAAGCCAAGCTATAGGTTTATATTCTTCCCATTTCCAACTAAAATGCAAAAGAAAAAAAAACTAGTAATCATTTTAATGAGCCTTTAAATAAATTCTTGGCTAGAGAACACTGCAGTAATTTATATGGGGAACCACATACATATATTTGCTGAGGAAGGGACTTTGTGACTAAAGACTGAATTTCCAAGAACCACTCTAGAAGCCTTTTCCTTTAAGTGATTAGTTTGAATTGAACCACACTTCATGTCCACTCCATCGCTGGGTCACACTTACAAAGGCAGGTGGAGATTTGCAAACCAGTGTCTTTCCCCTCTTTGATCCACCTCTCCCCTGCCTTCTTAGTGCTCCGTTATTATGATTTCAGGTTCTCTTTCTGGACATACCAAGAAGAAAAAGTTTAGACTCAGAATCATTAAATGAGGGGGGTTGACCCAAATTCTGTTCTTTTCCTTTTTCCACCCCTTCCTCTCATACGTCTCCCCCTCATACATCCCCTGAGACACTGCTCTAGCCTCCTGGTAACCGTTAATTTATGAGGCAAGAAAACAAGGTGGTGGTGAATTAACAAGGATGGGACCATTTTTCTCCATCAGCAAAATAATCAATCTCTCCCAGAAAAGCAGCATATTTGGTTTTAAGAGGCAGGGAAGAGACCGAAAAAAATGTGACAGTGTGCCTCCTGGACAGGGCAGAATATGAGGCTCTTAAAAACCCTGGGTTCTGGGAGCTGCATCCTCCCCAAGGAAGCCAAGAAGCAGACAGCCTGTGCAGTGAGCACGAGGACACAGCCAGGGAGCCTGGCTTCCAGTCTGTCACCATGACGCTAGCTCCATCAAAGTCATCACAATCTCCCCCCAGCCCCCCCCCCACTCCTTTCTGGAGTTTATTTCCTCCAAAGAAATATAATATTTCTCATTCTATCTTAACATTGCTTCCAAAGGGCCCAAATAGGTAAATGATCTTGTATCTCCATTTGACAGATTGAGAAACAGAGGCCCAGGAAATTGAAATGACTTTCCCAGTGCCCTGCAACTAATTAAGGGAAAGCCCTAAACAAAAAATCCCAAATCCTTCCTGAGCATCTCTTCCCCAGGGAACCCAGCCTCTGGCTTCTCTGGTGGCTGTTGGGCCATGGGCATGCTACTCTACCCCTCTGTGCTCCCAACACGCATAGGCACTTAGGATTCCAGGTGCTTGGTTTCTCATCCAGATTCATTTGAATTGGAATTCCAACTGCAGTATCCTTGGGGCTTTGAGACCAGAGAAGTGAGAAGCTATGGCTGTTGACATAAACCCTTACAACACACATCCAGTGAGACCGGTGGGGAGTACATATTCCCAATTGCTCCCTACTCGCATTCACCACTATAGCCAGTCAGGGTTCCCCATCAGATCTGAGTGTTCCAGCTGTCAGCAGCCCATGGGCTTGGCAAAGAACATTAGATCAGGAGTCCTAGAGACCTAGTTCTAGCTCCAGCTGCAAATGGCTCTGAGAACTGAGGCCAGTCCCCAAGTGGCCTCTTCAGTTAGACGAGAGCCTGTACAGTCTCTAAGGCCCTTTTAGCTCCAACGTGCAGTGAGTCTAAGAATTAAATCTGAGCAAAAGTGAGTTAGATAAGCACATGAGACCAAGGTAAGTGGCCATCAGCAGCCAGAAGTAAGCAGGTCACTGACCTCTAGGTGTCAAACTCATCATTTGTAAATAGAATAATGTTAGTACTAATGATTATTGCTGATGTCTTAAATGAGTTAATTCATATAAAACATTTAGCATAATTTTGATGCATTGTAAGTGCTCAAAAATACTACCTTATCATCATCATCATCAATATCATAGACACTTATTACATTTGAAATCAGAAACAAATATTATCACGCAGGTATATTACACATTTCTGAAAGCAGGAACCTGCCTCTAACATACTTTGCTCAGTTAGACATCAGAGATTGAATAGATTGCCTAACAGCCTAAAATTATCTTTCCACATATTTTGGCTTTGCTTTGCTTTAGTATAAAAGATTTCAATACCTGTGAATTGAAGTGTACTACCCTAGAGCTTACTTCCCTGACCCCCTAGTAATCTCCATAGACATGGCCAAGGAAAGCAGGAGCCCAACAGTTTAAAATTCTGTGTTTTGATTTGTGTAGATGTCAAAGGGAGCTAAGGGTTATGCTGTAGTATTAGGAGAATGACAGGAACAACCAACATCCAGCCACACACACATGCCTCTTTAACAGCTTGGCAGAGGCAGTTTGCGCATCAGAGAAATCTGGCTAGTAATCCCCACTGTATTTCTGCAGGGTAGCCTGGAAGTAATTATCCCTCTCACTGGTAAATCAATTAGGAAAGGAGGATCTGACACTCCCCTCCCTCTCCAAGAAATCACTAATCCTCTCACACTAATGGGCAGAAAACCCCAGGCAACAAAGTTCTGACTAACAGAGTGATGACTGCACTCAACCTGGTCTTTAAACCAGTGGCAGGGACAGCCCACCTGTCTGAGATCAGAGTAGAGGGCATGACCCTTGTGGTCTGACAAAGGTGAATGGGCACCCTGGACCCTCTCTTACCAGCTACTTCACAAAAAGCAAGAGACTCACCTGCCCGAGCCTCGGTTTTCTCACCCATCAAATGGGGATAAAACTACCAGGCTCAGGGGATTAGTAGTGAAACTAGAATAAAGTATAGAAATGAACTTAGCCCAGTGCCTGGAACTTATTAGGAGTGCAAGAAAAAGAACCCATTATCCTATTCTGATATCAGACCTCGCAGTCCTCCACCCACCCACATACACAGCGGCACCCACACCTCTACCCTGCAGTCATGTGGTCACATTCCCTGGAAGTCCGACCTTTCTAAGCTCTCTACCATTTCCCAAACACTGTTTCCAAATCTGCACATGGCAGTCTCTTCTGAGCCAGAGCAATTAGCCATAACATGCCTGCATTTTCCTATCCATGCAAAGATGTGTTTTCAGATAGACACCCAGAGGAGCCACGGCCCTCTCTGTTGGGACAAAGCCTTCAGCCTGTTGGCACAGAGCACAGCTCTGTTAAGTGCAGGCTTGACCATGGCATGTGCCATTCTGCATGAGCCTGAGGACAAGAGTCCATTAACACTAATGAGTTCTAGAGGCCCAGGGACATTTCTCTCCTGCAAGGGGAAGGAGCTCAGACCCCACCATAGCAGAGCCCCTTCTCCCAGAGGCGGGCCTCACACACACCTAATTCTAGAACCAGCACAACTGCTCCTTGTGTTCAACGTGCCAAGCTGAGACATCACCCAGGTGGTCAGCTAACAGGCCAGTGGTTGGAGAAAAGCGAACAGTGAGGGATAGAGAAATGCACATCAAACACAGCCTGGGCAGGTCAAAATCACTAAAACTATTGTAGCATGGTTTAGAACAACTCCAGCGAGAGCAGTTCCCAGCACTTTATAGTAATTTACTGTCACTTAGAGAAAGCCTAGTCAGTATTACTAATCCAAATCTCAACATCCTTAAGGGAATCCAGCATCACTGGATGTATCTTGACAAATTTGCCCCCTAAATAAAACCAATGGGGAGGCTCCTGAAGACCCACCCATTGTGCAGGGTTATTGGAGTCTATTCCTTTATTTTGTGGGCTTTCTAAAGTGGCTGGGAGGATTGGAGAGTGTATAGATTAAGCTCCTGAAAGGAAGTTACGTATAGGAGGTGCTCAATGAATGTTAAGATTATTACTGATAGAAGGACACATACACATGTTAGCATCTCCCCTTTTAACCTAAGGGCTTATCAGCTGCCTGCAGTTAGAGATTTCGTGTTGTTGGAAAATCAACAATCAGCTTCAGAAACAAATATATAAATACAAGCACAATTTGCTATTTTGCCAGGAGCAACAGATCTCTGCTATCCTCACCGACTCCAAGGGAAAGAATAGCCATCTGTTAAATAAATAACTCATTAGGTGAAAAGCAAGTGTTTCCACAAGATTTCCTGAAAAAATCTGCTGGAGAGTACCACTGTTAGTTGGCTGATGAACATGGAAGGCCACAGATAATCTCAGTGCTGAGAGAATCAAAAGACTGCTGCCTAATTCAAGCTGAGCTGAGAATCCAAATAACCACAGGTTTAAACATCAAGACATAACTGAGAAGACACTTTTTTAAAGTTGCATTGCAAGGTCATAATGAATCACAGCACTAGGCCAATAAAGAAACAAATAAGAGCATTTTCATGTATATCTAACTGGCATTCTGCCCAAGTAGCTAGAGAAGGGAAGTTGTAGCAAACTGAATATTCTGGTTAAGAGAAAGTCGCCATGTAGAATATTTGTGCACCGTCAGTAACCACAGGCTCAGAATACAATAAAAAAACACTTAACAATAAAATGAAAGAGCATCTAATTGCATCTTTCCTTGGGTGCTTCAGAAAGCACTTCAGGATCACAGTCTGCTTATGAAATTAATTTCTATTGTCATTTTAAAACAATAAAGCCATGGCATTAGCCTATCATTTGTCTTTCTCCAAGCTGAGTGAAGAAAATGTCTCTGCTATAACTTTCTAGGTGGTAGTGCCTCTTAGATTGGAATTATCTGATATTTGGTGGTGTTTCTAAGAGAAGACAGACAAAATAGGGCCGACTTTTAAGTGGGGCAATAGTTTCTGGGAGAAATTGTCCAGAGTGCACATGGTCTAGACGTCCGCTCTACGAAGAAGAATGGAGGTGGCATTTCTGCACCCATGGTCTCCAAACCTCAGCTGCGTTCCTCCCTACCCTCAACATCTGCCTTAACCTGACCCTCATGTCTTGTACTTCTAAGCATTTCTGGGCTGTGCTAAGGTGAGTGAAAGCAGTCAGGAGTAGAGAAAAACAGCAAAGACCGAAAGAGACATTGCAGGAGTTTACCAGGAAAGACCTGGTAAACAGATAGATGACTATCAAAAGGACGAAAACAGGTGTGACCCTTTCATATACCACATGAGAAAATCCTCATGAAGACAGATGATCTGTCATCTATATGGAAATATGATAAAATCTGTTGTGGTCCAGACACGGGTCAGAGATAACCATTGAAAGGAATCTGCCATGTGTCAAATACCCACTTCTTGCTTCTCCCAAAATACATACACCCTCTGTGATGCCAAGCTACCCCAAGTGACCGGGAGTTATGAGACCAATGACCAACTCAACCCATAGCCAGCTGAGTGGCCTGGGTGGGACATTTGTCCTCTGTGGGCCTGTTTCCTTCTCCATGGAGGGAGAAGGGAAGAGAAAGAATTAAAATAGGTCATTACTGACTCCATTGAGTCAAGTTTTATCTTGTGTCCACCATGGACATGGCACCAAGTTTTAAATCAAGGCCATGAAGCAGTTGCCTCAAGCTTCCAAGTCAGAACTACATCATCCATTTTGAAATCCTAGGTTGTGACTGTAGAGGAAGAATAGGTACAAAGTGTGTTCTGAAATCTGGACTGGGGACCGAGACTGCTGGGTTCTAACTTGGCTTTTTTCTTTTTTCTTACCTGGCTCTAAGGGTTATTTTGGCTTTGTGGTTTGTTTTTTTTTTTCTTTTTGTGTTTTTTTCCCATCTATTAAATGAGGCTGTTGGTGTAGATGAAAGATTCTCAACCAAAACTCCATGAACATTTTTGGTTCGTGGTGGGATCAGAGCTGTTCACAAACCCCTAAAAATTGGTTTCAAATTTTGTGCGTAGTGGCCTGTTCCTAGAAAGGAGGTCTAGAGTGTTAACAATTTTGCAAGAGTTGAAATTCAAAACCGATTGAGAACTGCTGGTATAGGTGAAATCTATGATCCCTTCCAACTCTGACATGTAGTAATTCAAACAATACTGAAAAAAATAAAAATGGCCATGCTTTGGAACAGAGAAAAGAGAAACCACTCAGCTAAATCCGGTAACAGGTGCCTAAACAGCCATCCCAATTATCAGGATTTGGGAACTTGATGGTGGGCACAGTCTCAGATCTGGGGAACTTTGGAGCAAGCTGGACCTCTGGGCATCCATCCCCAACACTGGCCCAGGAACCACCAACTCTGCTTCCTCCCTTTGGGGATACACAGGACGTCCAGGCGATGGTGAGGAGAAGGGGTGGGGCTGAGAGGTGTGACGCTAAGGATTTCAGTCAAAGCTGCTGTGTGCTAAGCAGCATAAACAAGCATCATTTAAGTCATCGCCTGGATTCCAGGAGTTGGAACCACAGATCAGAGACATGTGCACAATGGGCTGGCACACACCCCTGAGTTTTCCTCGCTGAAGAGAGGGTTTGCAAACCACTGGGGACTGCAAACCAGTGTGCAGGAGGAGAGCTTGGGAGTGTCATTTCTGGCATTTAAGAAACACTGACATAGCCTTTATAGTATATTCCTGGTGTGTTTATGGTGGCCAGGCCTGCCTAAGCTTCTAAACAGCAGTGCCTTCCTAGCTGAGGCTAGGGCACTTCTCCCCAAAGCTAATATACTGCACAGCATTCACGTTCTAAAGCTGCCCTTCGTTCCATAGAATCCAGGCCCCCTCTCCCAATAAGTCTGCATGACTCAAGTCCCACCTGTGAGTTCATTCCAGGCCTCAAAAGCAGCTCCAGATCAAGATGACAAATCCAGGAGCTGCCTACCCTTCCCTCGGCAGAAACCCTTTCTGAAAATATTCCAGCAAGAGTGGGGCTACAGAAGGACTCAGCTCTGGAGTCAGGCAGACCCATTCTGAAATCTTAGATCTGTTACTTAACACTGTCTAACTTCAAGCTAGAAAGTTACTTCATCTCTCTGAGCTCCAGTTTCTTCATCTGTACAATGGGGACAATGATCTTTTCTGCCCCATGGATTCCTTGTGAAGATACATGAGATAAGGTGTGTAAGACACTGAGCACCATCCTCGGCACAGAGGAACCCCTTACCTGGTCACATGGTCTTACTGTTGTTGCTGTTGTTGTTATCATTATTATTGCTGCTACTATCAAGGTTATTGGTAGAATTACAAACTTCTTTGATGTCCTTAGCGTATAAAACAGGCCCTGTCTAAGCAATCCCATGCGTAGTGTTTTTTCATTACTCACAGCCCTAGGCAGGCTTGCTGCCCCCCAGGGAGTGCCCAGGACCCACCGACCCCTCCTCTTACCTTCCTTTTGTTGGTGGGATTGACGTAGAGGTAACTGAGGACAGTCTTCAAGCCCACTTTGTCATTCAGCTTTTCATAGGTGGTGCCATAATTCGTGGACCTGCAGGTAAGAGAAAGGCAAAGATTGTTTTACCAGAGGGAGGGCTGTGTTTAATGGGGAGCCAGGCTCTCCTGGGACGACACCTTTGTTCCCAAATCACTCAAAGTGCTTCAAAGTGCTTTTCTGAGATAAAAAGCCCCATTAATTTTAGAAGAGCAATTAGCCTAATCAATGGGCTTGCTTACTCCCTAAGCTGGCTCGCCTTTGCTCCTGGCCCTTTTCAGGACCTACTTTTCTGCCCTCTGTGTCGATATGCCATAAGAGTCACTGCGGGAGAGGGCCTGCCCCCAGAGCTCAGCCCTCAGGTGCCTCTGCTTCTCTGCATGGAGCTTGGTTCTCAACAGCAGGGACTGTGCCAGGAGGGAGGCCAGACTGTCACCCGAAGTCACTGGGTGCAACCAACTTCACACCCCCTCCACTGAGCTTGAAGCAAGGGGACCCTCGGAGAGGCAGAATGTGCCCTACCCAAGAGCTTGTGGGCCCATAGCCAGGCCAGGACACACCAGGCAGAGACTTTGATGCTTCATGTAGGAGCAATGGTGTGTCAGGGTGAAAAGCCAGCAACGCTGATCTGCTTGCCAATAGTTCATCATCCCAGTTATCCTGCTGGCTACCTGCTCCTCCTCTGGGCCTAATCTGAAGGGCTCTGACCTTATATCAGAGCAGAGAACAAAGGCAGGCCAACCCCTAGGCTCCCTCCCATCCATCTCACCTTTCCAAGGTGAAGGACAGACAGCAGGTGCCAAACAGATTCAAGTAGCCAACCTACCTGCCACCTTTCACCTCCTTCCCCGCCCTTCCTCCACACCTGCCTCCTCCTTTTCAAACCACCAGTATCATCAGGTTCTCACTCCCTCTTCAGCCATCGCCTTCCTGGGCCAGACCCACAAAACTTCCTCCACTTGAGTCATGGAGGCCAGTTTGTTGTCTCTCTGGTCAACGGACCGCATGCGAGCCTTCATTCTGCCTCTGAGCTCAGTTTCCGACTCTGGCTGTGTACTGATCCACCTAGTTACTACCTGCCCTGGCCTTTTCCTTGAGCCTTCGCCCACCTTCTAACTCGAATCTGCTCTTGCCCTGGACCACAGATTAGCTTTATAAACTTAGTAGCCAAATGGTGATGACCTTAAAGAATTATCCCCACCCTCCTCCACCTGCCCAATTCCATGGCCCTAGACCCAGCTTGCATACCCACCCTCGCCTCTGTGAAGGTTTCACTAGCCCTCTTCCCAATGGCCACTCATCTCTCCTCTGCTCCAGAGCTAAAGCCACATCCAGTAGGCCCCCATGGCACTCCGCATGCCTCTTTTCCACTCTTCAATATTGTCATGATTAGTTTCTTTATGTTCTCCTTCCCTAAGCATAGTGTAAGCTCCTCAGGGACAAGGAACTTCAGAGAACACTATGGCAAGAGGAAAGAAGGTGAACTTCGGGCATAGAAAAATGTGTTTCATTCCCAGATCTGCAGCTCTCTGGGAAACTTACTAAAGGGTGTAAAGCATAATAAAATGTTAAAAATTGAAAAAAATTTTTAAAGGACATGCACTTCTCCTTTCCAGAACCAGGCCTTATACATCATGCACATTCAGCATGTTTACTGAATAAATAAACACCAATATCTCCAATCTTTCCCTGGGCTACTGGCTCCATATGGTCATTGGTTCTTCCAACTTTAATAATCAGCCCCCCAAAAAACTCACTTCTTATCTTCTGTCTCCAGGCTACGTTAGGCACTGGGAAGAACTCTCAATCTTTCTATTTGCCTTTATCTCTCGGACCCAGCTCAGTCTCCAAGTCTTAATGATTCTATCTCCTAAATAAACTAGACCCCTGGTCTTTTTGTCCCCATGCCAATGCTGTGGCTCAAGTATCATCATTTTGCCACAGTCTTCCAACTGGATGCCCTTCTTACAAATTTTTCCCCCTCCCACCATCCTCCATAGTGTCATCAGGTTGTATTTCAACCACCCAATCTGTTCACCTCACTCCTCGCCAGTAAGTACTTACTGCCTGCCTACTATGAAGTTGTATCTTCCAAGCTTAGTCTTGTAAAATCTGGCTGCAACTTCCCTTACTAGACTTTATTTCCAGCCACTTTCTTCTCTGCCCCTTTCTCTCCATCCTTATTAAACTTTCCTGAATATCTTGCGTTTTTATTCTTCTCCATTTCTGCACACATCATTCCCTTTGCAAAACTATGCATGCCACTTTTCTCCTACTTGGTAAATTTCTCTCCAACCTTCAACACTCAACTCCAATATTACCCTCCTTCCAGCAAGTTAATCACAATTTCCTTTGTGTTTTCAGACCAACTTGTACATATTTCAATTTTAGCCTTTATCCTACTATTTTGGTCATACCAATTTTATTCTGGGACCTCTTTCTTGACTCCAACTCCCTAAAGGCAACAGAGGTTTCTTTTAAGAGCCGAAATGTCTTGCACCATGCCCAGTATAAAGTAAATGATGAGTATACTGATTTTGTTTTGTTTTTCTCTGTCTTTATTTGCAAATATGAATGAATGAATGAATGAATGAATGAATGAGCTTGTCCAAACCTCATTGACCAAATGCTAATGTCTAGGAACCACTCAACACACAGCCACACCTAGAAAACAAACCTGGCCCTTTGGATGCAGTTGTATCCTCCAAGCTTAGTCTGTGATGTCTAGTGGAGCCTGGTACCAAGGAAGGGTCTTTATAGTTCACTCAGACCAACTTTAAGGTTAAATGACCCATCACCCTGAGCTCCCATCTTACACAGGTAGGGGAGGAGACAGACCCACAATTTCTAGAGCAGTGATGGTGAACTTATGACATGCAAACTCATTTTTTGGTTGATTTTTCTTTGTTAAATGGCATTTAAATATATAAAATAAATATCAAAAATATAAGTCTTTGTTTTACTATGGTTGCAAATATCAAAAAATTTCTATATGTGACACGACACCAGAGTTAAGTTAGGGTTTTTCAAAATGCTGACACGCCGAGCTCAAAAGGTTCGCCATCACTGTTCTAGAGGCTTTCAGTATAGAAGCATACTTTATTAATCCAAATAAAACATGAAATGCTTCTCGATTTTATACTTCTGAAGACATAAAGACATCATGGTGGGGGAAAGAACATTGAACCCAAGTCTAGAAATCTAGAATCTAGAAGTGGTTCTGAAATGTACTCAAGGTGGTACCCTGGACAAGCCAATTCTCTTAGCCTATGAAAGAAAATTATTCTGACACTGTTGAAATGGTAAGACACATTTCATTCAGGACTATCGCAGTAGGTATAGGGACTACTGCAATGGGGTTTGCAGTAGGAGAGAGAGATTGCATCCAACTCCAAATACAACAAAGAAATCAGGAACTTACAACCAAAGAGAAGGGCGGGGTGAGCAAATGAACCTGACTAAGGGGGTGGGGGGGGTGGTAACTGTTTACTAAACTGATCTGACAGGATGCCTGCTGAAGAGAAGTCAGGGGTGATCAGACATCACCTGGGGCATGGTGGAGGTTGAGAAACTTGGTCAGATATTGAGCATGAGATATGGAGGGTCCCCAAATCTCAGGGGATTCTGGCTAAACTGACTTAGTAAGAATCTTGCTAAAATTGGGCTCGTGAGGACATACCCAAGGACAGGGTCTGTTTGAAAAGAGCTCAGAGGATCCTGACTAGAGTTTGGTCAAGAAGAGGATCTTTGCCAAGCCCCAATCCATCATCAACACAGAGGTTTAACTCAGATAACCATAAAGCTCCTTCCCAGACCTTAGATCTTATTATTCCACCAACACAGTACTAAGCTGTTTTCCAGCGACCAACTTTTCCTCATACTATACATAACATCTTATCTATAAGAACCAAATTCTTAGGATTCCCCGCATGACTGTATCACAACACATTTCCTTCCAGAATCCAAAAACCCTCATCAAAGGTAATGTTTCAGTACCACACATAGATTCTCTTTCTACAAGGTGCACAACAGATGCAATCTGACTTCACTGTTTTCCAAAAGTGGCTGCTGAGAGTAGAGACTTCCCAACAAAGGATACTCCCCATTTCAGTTTTCTCCATCACCCCAGGCAGTTTCTGCTCAGTCAGGCTGACAGAAACAAGTCTCACTCACTGAAGACACCTCAAGGAGCCGGTGAGCCCATGGGAGCAAAGGTGACCTGCACCCTGTCCTTTCAGGCATGAACTCTGCACACCACGCTAACCACAGTCCTGCAGGCCCCTTTGCCTTGGGGGAAGAACAAAGAGGCTTCAGCCCGTTGCCAGAGAGCTGTGCCTGCAGAACTCACTTTTATAAGAAAGCAGACCATCCTCCACCTTGTGACTCCAGACACCAGCCAGCAGGATCACTCAGAGGAAACAGCCTCATCTTCCCAAATTTAAAGCTGGCCTCTGAAATTTGTACACTAGGCTAAAATGTTCAGAAATATTCCAAAAACTGGAACCACCACACACATGCATTGAGCACTCACCATGGGCCTGGGACTGTGCCAGTTACCACTGTAAATTGCTCAGGACACACAGCTAACCTGGGAGACAGTAGGTAAGATGTGCATGGCCACTGGGCTTCCAGCCTCTGTGCCTTGGCTCAGGTTACTCTGATTCCAGCAGGCCACTCCATTGCTGTGTGTGTGTGTGTGTGTGTGTGTGTGTGTGTGTATGTCTAGATCTTTCTGTCTGTCTTTTTAAATTTACTTTTTATTTTTTAAATATATTTTTATTGATTTCAGAGAGGAAGGAAGAGGGGGAGAGAGATAGCAACATCAATGATGAGAAAGAATCATTAATTGGGTGCCTCTTGCACGCTCCACACTCAGGATCGAGCCAGAAACCTGGATATATGCCCTAACGGGAATTGAACTATGACCTCCTGGTTCATACGTCAATGCTCAACCACTGAGCCATGCCAGCCAAATCTTTCTGGTTTTTCTTATAAGTTATTTCCAGCGCACAAAAAAGCATGATGAGATGTCCATCATATACCCACTACTAGATTTAACAAGTATTTGTCTTCATAAAACAACCTTTGTGAATTTCTACATTTACATAAATCTTATCTGACACAATATATGTTGTGAGCTAGCTTGTTTTGCCCAAATTTCAGTTTGGGGATGTATCCATGTTGACACAGCCATAATTCATTCATTTAAACTGCTGTAGAGCAGTGCAGCTTATGAATAAACCACTGTCTATTCATCTTGTACATGGTTTCTTGTGCATTTGTGAAGAAAAGTTTTTCTGGGGGGATATTACTGCTTCATACTCTATGCATAACTTCTACTTTGCTGCTTATTGACTACATTTCCTCTAAGGAGGCTGGACCTTCAGAGGTATATTCCCTCAGTTTCCAGCTCCAGCAACTGGGGGCTTTTATTCCCAGGGCCTGAGTCCATCCCTCTTGGGTGATCTTGGCCTGGGATCCCTCTTTCCAGAGTCCTGAATTCCACCCAGAGTGTCTGAACCCAGCCAGCAGCCTAGGTCCTGAATCTTGGCCTCCTTAGCACTGTTCCTGGTTTTCTCATTTGCATCTCTGCAGGTCACCTGCTCTGTGGCTCCTGCCTGCCTAGCAACCTGCTAGTTGGCCCTCCCAGATCACACTACTCCCCAGCTACCTGGTGATGACTGGCAACCTTCCAGAGTGTCTATGCCAGGACCCTGACTGCTGGTCTGAGCCCTTCCACTATTCGGGAGCGTTTGTCCCATCCTGACAGGCTTTAGAAAAGGTTTGGCATGTAGGCAGTACATTCTGGAAGGGCCACCCAGCCTAATCAGCCATAACCCTGGTTGGTCCCCACAGCCACTCTCTCAATGACAACTTCCAGAGTTGAGTTCTGAATACATTATACTCTTATCCACCAGCAAGTTCCCACTCCTCCCGTGAGGTTCTAGGGGAGAGGCTGTGGCAACAAGCATATGTGCTGCTATTTTTAAAGTAAAAGAACAAAAAAGAAAACCTTCCAGCCAACACAGCCAAGTTGGCTTCCCAGTAGGGCTGAGCTGAGGCTCCGCACCCTGTTCCCAATGCCCATTCCTGCCAGAGGTGAGAGGACTCCGGAACCCTCTGCCAGCTCTCAGCGGGCCACCAGATGTTCAGGGTTGGGGAGGGCACACCACTCTCCTCATCCAGCCAGCACCTTCTCCTCCTTTACCACCTGGCTCCTCAGCCCTTCCTCCTTCCCTCTCCAGCTCTTTCCCTGAGAAAAAAACTAGGAAAGTACAAGTATTTTACTCATTAATTTTCTCATCAGTCTCATCCTCTCAATGGACGCCCTTCCAGGTGATATGATCTAAAACTGGCAAACAACCACAGTCATGACAGTCCTCTTCCTGTTAGCAATTTTAGTTTGTTTTGCTCATTTCTTAACATCTACCTATTATCTCTTATGACATCTTCCCTGTGTCAGGAATCGGGCTTTGCTGCCCCTTTCTGGATAATTATGAGTAACTCTTTCTCGGGTTAGCAAACTGTTTTCTTTAACAGGGACAGATATGCCCTAGCTCAGCCGTGGGCAAACTAAGGCCCGTGGGCCGGATCCGGCCCGTTTGAAATGAATAAAACTAAAAAAAAAAAAAAGACCGTACCCTTTTATGTAATGATGTTTACTTTGAATTTATATTAGTTCACACAAACACTCCATCCATGCTTTGGTTTCGGCCCTCCGGTCCAGTTTAAGAACCCATTGTGGCCCTCGAGTCAAAAAGTTTGCCCACCCCTGCCTTAGCTGGTTTGGCTCAGTGGATAAAGCATCAGCTTACAGACTTAAGGGTCCCAAGTTCCATTCCCGTCAAGGGCATGTACCTCGGTTGCAGGCTCAATCCCCAGCCTTGTGGAAAGGAAATAATCAATGTGTCTCTCTCACATTGATGTTTCTCTCTCCCTGCCTCTCCACTTCCCTTCCATTCTCTCTAAAAATCCATGGAAAAGTATCCTCAGGTAAGGATTTAGAAAAAAAGAAAAGAAAAAGGGACAGAGATTAAATATTTTAGATTATGTCCATCTATGATACAACTACTCTACTCTGCTCCTTTAGCTCAAAAAAATAAGCCAAAAGCAATCTGTAAATGATGGTGTGGCTGTGTTACAATCAAACAGTATTTACTTAAGCAGGAGGTGCATAACTTAATGGCCACTGCCCTATGTGACCGCAACATCAGTTCCTACTATGTCCACCGCCACCTAGGCATCCCACTCAGCTTCCCGCTCTATGATAATTTACTGATATTCCTGCCAGGGTCACGGGTGCCCTAACTCACGCCTCCCTGCCTGGCTGCAGTATCAGGTCAGAATGCCTGCTGTAGGCCTGGCATTTAAAGCCTCCAAGGTCACTGTCAGGACTTCCTCCTGTTTGACTCCGTTTCAGTACTAATTCCACTGTGGAGATGTTTCCTACAACTTCGGCCCACACCCTCCTCTACTTGTACACCAACAGCACCTTGGAGTTCGCCATTTATTCTCTGAACATGCATAAGTGCTTTTTCCTTTTTTCAGAAATTGCTAAAAGCTCCTTAAAAATAAAATAACAGCTCAGCCGGTGTTTGAGCGTTGACCTATGAAGCAAGAGGTCACAGTTCGATTCCTAGTCAGGGCACATGCCCAGGATGAGGGCTCGATCCCCAGCAGGGGGCATGCAGGAGGCAGCTGATCAATGATTTTCTCTCATCATTGATGTTTCTACCTCTCTTCCTCTCCCTTCCTCTCTGAAATCAATATCTTTTTTTTTAGTAAAATAACAAATGAAATGTGTTTTGAATCTCCGCAGTTGCAGAGTGCAGCGCTCAATAGAGAAAATGGGGAAGACAAGAGCAGTGTAAAGACAATGAGAAGTAGAGGTGAGCGCCACATCTCCAACCCTCAGCCCAGACAACAGTGAAGTGGTAAGTGAAGAGTAGTAAGATGGCTGGCCTAGCATCTGGCAAAATGCTCATGGCTGTCATTTTTATGAACAGCACAGACTGTAGGGCAATCACCTTGTTTTCTGTTCCTTGATTTAGACTCCTTAACCTTTACAGGGGGTGATGCACACTGATGCCCAATAAATCATTAAAGAATCTTTGGCTACTGTTTCCAGTTGCCCCCATGAAAGTATAATATGGCCCAGCTGACTGGCAATCAAAAGACAGAACCGTGCTTCCCAGAGCTGGGCTTGGGAAACATCCATCAGCCATTCCCCCCGAGTGTGTTCCACTGACAGTCAACAATCAAAGCCCATAGGCAATTAGGGGCTCCAGTGTGTGGTGAACCACAATCAATTCCAAGGTCAAGGTCATGAGCACAACTCCAGACCCATGGCTGCCCAGAGAGTCTTTATGATTGAACTGGGAAAACCATTCATGCATGCCCCCCTCTGGCCTGTTCCACTCCTCATCTTCGGGCCAATGCCCAAAGCCACATTAATGTGTATCTTTGCAATGGCAGAAGCCCAGTCTGACCACAAATAACAAGCCAGATACCTAATTTCAGACCTCAAGCCCAAAGCAAGTAAATTAAATAGCTCCATTCTCCAAGTGGGTCGTGGTCCCACCTTCTGCTTCAAAAAAAAAAAATAGGCAGGCTGATGCCAAGGCAGAGGCTCACAAAGATCTCAGGACTTCTTCATGTTACTGGATTCCTCAGCTGCATGGCCTAGTCTCACGATGAGAGGCGCAATGATATCGGATAAATGGTTCGTCTCTATGTCCTCCTGCCCCAGCTCTTTGAATGAAAGCCATCACTGGGTTCCAAATGCAGAGAATTCGAGGTTAGCTGACTCTGAAAGCCAGATTGTGCAAAATGCATGGCTCGTAGCAGATAAAATGTAGACCCGACAGCAGCAGAATTCCCAGCACAGACCTACAAGGGGAGGTTGAGGTGTGTAGGGTTGGCCTAAAGTTCAGCTCCTGGGTCTTTCTCGCTGTTACGGCACTTATCTTCTACCTGAAGAATCCCCGTTCAGACAATGGGGTTGAGGAGTTGTTTTTATGAGGACTTAAGATGCCAAGAAGATCTCCATCCTATCAGCCAGGAGACCTGTCTTTGTCAAATGGGTGAGGGGAGGAAAGAAGCCCTCCAGAGAGAAAGAAAGCAAGAGCAGACCCCCAAAAAGATGTGACAGCCCACCATTCATGGCACCTTTGTTCATATGAACATAATGGGATGGCAGTCATCAAAGGAAAGGCTGAATAAAATATAGCATATTCTACACACACACACACTATATAGCAGCCTTAAAAATACAGATGTCAAGGTTATTGACCTGAAAACATCTCTAAAACAGATTACTAAATGAAAAGGGCTACTGAAGAATAATATATTAAATATACAAACACAGACAAAACAAAACAATATCTTTCCATTATGTTTATATGTGTGCACAAAAATGTATTTTTTAAAAAAATTCTAGAGGAAATGCACAAATAACTGGTAATAGAAGTCACCTCTGGGTAAGAGACCGAGGTGGGGTGGGGTGGCTCTAGGGACTTGAGTTTATTTGTAGCCTTGCACTATTTTAAGACAAAAACATATCCATGTATCACTCCTGTAGTTAAAACTAATAGCAATAAAGTGAATTGTCACTGAGCAGTTACAATGCAGATCAGTAAATTAACACGTCTGTAGAGGAACTCTATTATAGATAAGTACTTGCATTCAAACGGCAGCCCAACATAATCATAAGAGGATTCATTTCAGAGTCAAGCAGATTTTGCTTCAAATCCAGCCTGTGGAACCTCAGGCTAATTACATTAAGTCTCGTGTTTCATATCTGCTCGGGGGGATAGAAATATTGCCTTCATGGGATTACTGCGAAGCTTAAATAGCACCAATATCATGGAGTTCACTGTCAGTTGTTGGGAGACCCCATAGTAGAACAATAAAGTAATCACTAGAGGAGAAATGGTCCCCATACGTTTCTGGGCAAACAGCAGCTGAGCTATAGTTACATAAGCACCAGTGACCGAGAGAATGCTCTCTCATTCCCACCATATCAGCAGCAAACCACCCAAAAACACACAGGAAGATGGAGGGGTTGCTCCGCATAATCAGAGATAGCTTCCAGCAGGTGGCCCACACTTGCAAATTAAAGTCTGGGGAAAACGAACTCAACTTTTTTTCCCTAAGTTTTCTCCAGGAAAAAAAATAATGAGGTACAAATGAGAAGGTTCTGGACAGTTTTAGCAAGGCATCTTTGCCTGGGGAGTAGGTGTTCACCATTTCCCTTTAAAATTACATGCAGCCTGCCGGGTCCCTCTGACATGCATGCATGCAATTATGTCTGTCTGTTCACATCCGGAAACCCCAGGATAAAGTGGTTAGCTGCCTACTAGAGAAATGTGAACTGATGGAGCACCTTCGGACCACCTCTCTAACAGAGAAGCTAAATCAGATGCACCATTCATTTGTCAATCTTTTCTTCTGGGGCAGAAGCCCAATGCCTTGCAGGAGGTAGGCACTCACACTCAATGCGTTCCTTAATTATTTTGTCAATTATTGGGAGGGCATCTCCCCTGGAGAGAAGAGAGCATCTTCTTTTGCAGCTATGCCCCTCCATGAGGCTCTCATCTCCCTGCCTCTGCTGTCCTAGCACTCAGCATCTGTGTCACTCTCGGGAGCTTTGTGCCTGCTCTCTGTGGATATACATCAATTCTCTTCTGCTGTTGCTTTATGTCATCATTTAGCTACATGTGCACGAGGCTTCTTTGTCCAGACAGAATAAGTCCTCTGAGGTCATGGGACTCCCGTGGATGTCTCTTTTAACGCTTCCAGCATGCTGAATAATGCCAGGGAGGGGATGTACTCAAACCGAGCCAATGTGTCCCAGGGACTGAAACAGACACATTCAGACAGATTTTCTTCTGATGGTGAAAATGCTTGGCTGTGAGAGACTAACAACAAAGTCGATATTCCTTCCCATGGTGCTGGTTCTATCGGTGATCCTACTGGTCATTCTGGGGGGAAGAAGACTAAACTCTTCCAATACCTGACATCTCTCAACCCAGAGAAAAAGAGGAAATCCCCAGATACCAAGGAGTGAACTGCAGTTCTCCTATTTGAGGCTCTTATACCATAGTCACCCCATCTCCTGATGAGCCCAGATGCCTGGCTTCCCATTTATCTTTCTTTAAAAGAAATCTACTGACTGCCATGCTCCCTGCACAGGGCCAGTTGCACATCATTTAGACAACTGTACTGTTGGACCCTATGTTATCCACTCCAAAGCTCTTGACAAGAGCCTAGAGCTGCAGGGCATGAAAACCAACCCCACTTCTCTAAAGCTTTCTTTTGAAAGGCTAAGTAGGAAATAGAAATTAGCTATTCATTGGGTTTATTCTCAAGTCATAGTGAATTCTTTGAACCATCATTGTGACCCTAGGAGAAACACCCCTCTGAGATCTGAGGCAACACCCACCTGAACCCCAGGTGACATAGGCTGGTTCGGTATATTGGCTCCCAAAACCTTAGCTAAAATGAATGCCACACTCTAGGGTCTTTGAAAAAAATAAAAGTGCCGAATGCTTATTTATGGTAGAAATATTATAAAATACAGAAAAAGATAATCAGACATCAACTAGAAACTCAGTTAATATTTTGGTATTGTTTCTCTAATCTGTGTGCATGTGTGTATTTACAAAATTTGGAGTCATTCTTTGTGTACTGATTGGTGTTTTGCTTTTTCACTTAACATAATATTTTAAGCATTTTCCCATGTTGGTAAATATTCTTTTAAAAATAACTTTAAAAGCCTTACAACATTCCAATGTACAAATATATCATAATTTAGTTTAACTCTTTTCCTGGCCAAATTTTTACATTAAAAATCATTAGTGTGCATTCTTGTACATTAATCTTTATATGTGTATTTATTTGTTTCCTTATAATAAATTCACGTAAGTGCAATTATTAGTGCAGAGGATAAAAAATTGTCATGAAGGCTCTTGTTATAAACTGTCTTACATAAACCTTCTGGTCACTTCTGTTAACAATATAAGAGAGCCCTAGTTTCCATGAAGACTTGCCGACATTGGGCTTTATCATTTTGAAGTTTCTAGTCACGGGTGTTCTAAGATACCCAAAGGCCATAGACCTGGCATGAAAACATTATAAAAATATGTGAGACCTTAACTATATCTTCACAGCAGAATACCACATCTTTAACAGTTCCCCAACTTTTATGATGGAGGACTCTTTCCTATTTTTAAAAAGCATTGAGAACCCTGAGATTTAATCCCTATGCTGTATCTGTCAATTTGTAATGTATTAGAAATTACATCTGATAAAATTTTATAACACCTATTAATTCATTTTAAAATAATAACACATCAATAACATAGCTCTATGGAAAGAGCTATAGTTTCCAAAACAGAAAGTTTAGTGAGGAAGAGTGGCATTGTTTTACATTTTTTTTATTAAAGTCTTTAATAAAGACTGTTGGATTCTCATCTATTTCTACATTTAATCTGTTATGACAATATGAGTCATTTCGCTTCTAGAAAACTCCACTGTGCTCTCTTGAGAAAATGGTAATTAGAAAGGGCAAATAACATTTTATTATTTATTAGAAAATAGTTTTTACTTCACTAATCCCCTGAAAGGGTCATGAACATGCCCTAAGGATCCCAGGCCCTCACTTTGAGAACTGCTGCTCTAAGCCAAACAACTGCAGGATCCCAAACTTACCAAAAGCATTTTGTGTTTTGTGGGTTGTTTTGTTTTGTTTTTAATTAAAAGGTATGGTTGTCTCACAGATCTCCCCTCATTCTCTTTCTTCGAATCCTGTAAAATTCAACTCTAGCCTCCTGTGTGAAGCTTTCTCATCTATCCTGCCCTCGGGTAACCCTTCCTTTCTCTGATTCTCTATTCCCTTTATATCAGCGCAGCACAATTGGCCTATACCTGATTTTCATAGTCTCTTGTCCCCACACGAACTATAAGCTTCTTGAGGTCAGGGATCAAACCTGTGGCAAATATTTGGGCTCAGTAATGATTTTCCAGAAGAGTGTCATCCTGAATCACTGTGGCATTTAGGTAAATGACACGGGCACAGTGCTCTCTACAAAATACTTCCTCTTAAAATATTTTATTTAATTCTCACAATGACCCTTTGACATAGGTATTTTCTCTTTGTCATAAAAACGAGGAAAGAGAGACTCAGAGACATTAAGTGACAGTGTCGGAGCTGGAGACCAGGTCAGCTGATCCCAAATCCCATCTGCTCAATGTCAATGCCTGGCTGTTTCCTTAAGCAGTGGTAGCTGTGCATCTGCTTCACAACATATTACAAGGGTTTCATTGGCTCATCCTTTCAGGGGATCTCCAAAGGCATTTCCCACTAGGAGGCATGGTAGATATTAAAAAGGAATGTGTTTAGAGTCAAAATCAAGCTAGAATTCTTCCTTTCCCACTAACCAGCAACATGTTTCCCCATTTCTGCTATAGATCTAGTAATTGCCACCAGGCAAGGTTGTTGGGAGAACCCAGTGAGAAAATCTGTATAAAGCACAGTGCAAGAAGCAGCTTAGTTCTTTGATATACTTTCATTCCTTCCAAAGGCCATCTTACCACCATTCTCTACTTCCCCTCTGGAAAACAAGAATGACTTTATGAACTGAAGAGAGACACTTCCTATAGTCTGAGCAATCTCTTGAACAGAAAGATATTTTATCCCACACACCTAGGTCTATGGTTTGGGGAACACAAAGTCTACAGAAGCACAGACCAAAAGTAACACTGGAAAGAGAGGATAGTTGTTTTTATCAAAAGACATTCATTTTCGCCCTAACTGGTTTGGCTCAGTGGATAGAGCATCAGCCGGCGGACTCAAGGGTCCCAGGTTTGATTCTGGTCAAGTGCATGTACCTTGGTTGTGGGCACATACCCAGTGGGGAATGTGCAGGAGGCAGCTGATCGATGTTTCTCTCTCATCGATGTTTCTAACTCTCTATCCCTCTCCCTTCCTCTCTGTAAAAAATCAATAAAATATATTTAAAAATAAAAAAAGACATTCATTTTCCATCCTGTTGGGGCCTTGGCTCTAGAAACAAGTCCCCCCACAACATACATAGACATTCCTCAGACCCATGTTCCCTGGAGGAAAGGTAGTGCTCAATTAAGCAAGTTGAGTACTGAGAAGAGCCAGTTCCCTGGTTGGGGACAGAATGTCTCAGCCCATTACCAAACACTGGCAGCAACGCAATGCTATTGTCTCCAGTGGCTCAAACTTAAGCATTCAGCAAGCCTGTAAGTTCTGGTCTATTGGGTTTCCAGAACCTTGTTACAGACATTCCTTGTTTACAACCAAAACAATGTTCCCAGTTTGATTACTCTCTTCCTTTGTAAAATAAGGTTAAAATTAATGATCTCCAAAGCCCCTGCCATTGCCAACCTTCTGTGCATCTGATCAAGCTCCAAATGTCTTCCAGTTACTTCCAAACTGTAGATCTATGCTCTAAGGAAGCAAATCTGCCATCACCAAGGGCCACTGAGGTTCCGCAAACTGCCTGGCCAGGGCATGTCCCAGGAATAAATGTTCAGCTTCTCAAAAGTCTACCAGCCTATGGATCACTTAATCTAGGCACCTATGGGTACACTGTCAGAAAGAATCACTGGAAACAAGACCATCTTTCATTGAATAACTGGAAAGAAGGGCACGACTGAGCCTGAAGGCCAAAGGATAAAACATGTCATTTTAAATCTAACAACTGGACCACTAGGAAATGATGGGAAAAATGACATAGCACACAAGTGATATAGTCCTTTCCTAGAGAGAGGAGAGGAGAGGGAGAAGCTTGTGGAGGGAAGTGGGATTAGGAAAGGGCTCAAAACACGATTAGATAAAAATATGTAAAGACAAGTCCCTACTGCAGTGATGGCAAACCTATGACATGCGTGTCAGAGGTGACACGCGAACTCATTTTTTTGGTTGATTTTTCTTTGTTAAATGGCATTTAAATATATAAAATAAATATCAAAAATATAAATCTTTGTTTTACTATGGTTGCAAATATCAAAAAATGTCTATATGTGACACGGCACCAGAGTTAAGTTAGGGTTTTTCAAAATGCTGACAAGCCGAGCTCAAAAGGTTCGCCATCACTGCCCTACTGAGTCCCTAGTGTCCTTTTCTTGGCACTTAATCATGATTTTTTTATAAATAAATGAATAAAGAATAAATGAATAGGAAGCAACTGGACCAAATGTAATAGGATATCAGAGGGGTTTAGGTGCCTAAGTTTTGGAGTCGGAGACATGTTGGTTTCAAGGCTTGGCTCCACACCCTTCACTAACTATATGATCTTAGGAGGGCAATTAACCACTTTGAACTTTAGTTTTCTCATCTATAATATAGGTAAAGTTATATAAACTATGTATCTCACAGGTTTGAAAAATCAATGAAGAATTCAATGACAACTCAATGAGGAAGTGTACATATAGCATTTATCACAATGTCAGGCATATTACATATCTTAATAAATGATAACCATAATTAATATGACGATGATGATGAAGACAATGACATGAGTGCTAGAGGAGCTGAGAAAAGGAAATAAGACTCCACAGAAGAGGTGAGCTTTAAAGAAAAGGTAGAGTATTAGGAGGCAAAAGGAAGACAAAGACTATGGAACCTCAAACATAAAAATATTTTCAGAAGATTTTTAGGAGATGGGCCAAGCCTGAAAGAGATGTTCTTACACAGTCATTAGAGAGGACAAGTTTAGATATGTTGACTATCTGCTAAAGAACTTGGACTTTATCTTACGAGCCATGAGGCCCCAAAGGTTCTTGAACAGGTTAGAGACATGATAGAAGCCTGCTTGGAAAGATTAATCTGTTGGTGATACTGTATGATGGATTCGTGAAGCATATTCTCCTGAAAGTAGAAAGACTTCTTAGGAATCCATCTCACTAACCTGATGAGACAGTAGGTTATTAAAAAATGAAAGAAGGACACAGAGAAGCAGCATAATCTGTTTATTGGACATGGGGCAGAGACAAAGGAGAAGAATCAGGTAAAGATGATTTAAAGATTCCAAGCCTGAGTGACTAAGAGAATAGTGTTACCACTGACAGAAACAAGAGTGGAACCAACATCTCTGGAACAGACTATAAATTGAATTTGTGATCAAAGAAAAACATCCTAGGCTGCATTTCCTACAATCAGAGTCTGAGTCTGTTATTTGGAAGCTCAAAAATTATTGAGGGAATGCTCTTAGGCAAAATCTAACAGGAGAGAGGGAAGCAAGATAGAGAAGGACCAGAAACAAGCAAGGATGTGGTTCCAGGTAAAGCCTGATCCACAGAGGAGCTGTGTGCATAACTCTTACCATAGACTTGACACATTCTAAGGCAGGGGGGCCAGGCTTTTGTGCCCCATACTAGCCAATTATTGGCCAGGTGTGGGAAAGTGGTGATCTCTACAGAAGGTCACCACTTCTCTTATAGCAGTGATGGGTAAGGGAATGTTGATCTTGGCATATAACACTCAACAATGCCTTCTATTATTATTATGAACTAGAGGCCTGGTGCACAAAATTTGTGAATGGGTAGGATCCCTAGTCCTGGCTGGTGATCAGGGCCAATCTGTGGGGTGACCGGAGGGGCAATCGGGGGGCCCCCGCTGGCACCCACCTTGGCTGGCCTGGCGCTGCAGGCTGGGGGCAGCTCTTGCATAGAGCGTCTGCCCCCTGGTGGTCAGTGCATATCACAGCGACCAGTCGTTCCACACTTCAGCCAATTTGCATATTAGGCTTTTATTATATAGGATGCTAGCATTAAGAAGATGGCAGAATGTCCAGCATATGTGAAGGATGAAAGAAAACAACTTGGACAAGCACAGTTCTCTATCCCTGCACAACTTCAGTCCAGGAGGGTAATTCACCTCCCCTCTATTTCTTGACCTTCTTTGTGTAAACAGCAGAAAGCTAAGTAGTTGTCATTTACTGGGTTTTCAGAATCGGCCATGCAATTCATCAGAGGTGCAAGAGCATGCAAGAAAAGTTAGGTGAGGCTTTCTGAAAATGTGGTAAAGCCCTGACCGGTTTAGCTCGGTGGATAGAGCATTGGCCTGCGGACTGAAAGGTCCCAGGTTCAATTCCGGCCAAGGGCATGTACCTTGCTTGCGGGCACAACCCCAGTAGGGAGGTGTGCAAGAGGCAGCTGATCGATGTTTCTAACTCTCTATCCCTCTCTCTTCCTCTCTGTAAAAAATCAATAAAATATATTTAAAAAAAAAGAAACTGAAAATGTGGTAAAGATAAGCTCTTTCTATTTTAAGCATTTAAATACGGATGGAAAAACCTGGCATGGAGGCTCCATTTAATTCTTTGGGCCTGTGACATTCACTGCCAGTTCATATATCCTGTCCTGGATGGAGCCTATCTGATATTCTAACATGTTCAGAGCTTTATAGAGTTGTATTTTCCTTTTACATGACAGGAATCTCCCAGAAAGGGTGTGCGTAAATTTAATGTTAGTTTTAATGTTCCAGGTAAGCTGAACTCTCTGTTTAAAAACTGTATACTGAATCCTATGGTAGAAAGTCACACCCAAATGCACATTTCCTCTGAAATATCAGCTCTAACATAAAACATGCTTGCATTTTATAGGAAGTTGCTGTTTCATTCTTTGGCCCAGAAATCAATCAACAGATGTTTATGGAGTGCCTATCATGTGAAGGGCAGTAAGCTAGATGCTGGGAAAAACACAGCAGATCTTGGGAATAGTAAATAAATATTCTGGTCAGAGAACAAAGTATATGTAGGAATAGAACAACTGTATATGCATTTAGAGATTGTGTGCATTGAGGTAGCTAAGAGAAATAGCAAATGCCACCAACCTTTCAGTGACATAACACTGTCACTCACATCATAGTCCAATGTGAACCAGCAAGGAGGTGAGGGGCAGCAAGGGGCTCTGATCTATGCAGTAATTTAAAGGCCCAGGTCTTTTATAGAGCTCTGCTAGCCTCTAGATCAGGGATGGGGAACCTTTTTTCTGCCAAAGGCCATTTGGATATTTATAACATCCTTTGCAGGCCATACAAAACTATCAACTTAAAAATTAGCCGGCTATATTTGGTTAAACAATTAACTCACCCCTAATCCCTTGGCAGGGACAGACCAAATGATTTTATCGGCCTTATATGGCTCGCGAGCTGGACATTCCCACCACTTCTCTAAATCTTAGGAATTCTTGATACAACTGATGATGGGTAAGTGAGTAAGTATGGCCAATGATGCAAGAAGTGTTTTGACCAGGTATAGATGTGGCATCCACCACTTCCAGCCTGTTCCAGGGAACATAATTCAGTCAGATGGCTATATCTCCATGACAGAATGCAGTCCAGTTGTTTATCCTGGATCAAGATGAAACAGGTTTAGTGGCCATCAAGTCAGTCTTTGCCATAGCAACATACTGCTGAGGTTTCAGAATTTTGAAATTAGTATTTTTGTCTCATACATGAAAGGCTGACCAGCTAATGATTTCTTGCTCCCAAGGAGATTCTGAGCTCACTTGAGATATGCAGAAACACATCCTACCCAACAAAAAGAACAGGAATAAAATTTGTTGATTACCTATTCATTTGCCAAGTAATTATGTAGTGCCTATGACTTGCCGGACACTATTTTAGATGGTCAAAATACTACAATAAAAGGAAAGCAAGCAAACCATGTGTTGAGAACCTTATATTAAGATAGGCATTTTTTTCCTTTCCCTCCTAAGATTTCAAACAAAACAAACAAACAAACAAAAAAAACTTAGGTTCTTTCAATATCCTTTCCAGGAGATTTGACTTTGGATGGTGGGCACACAATGCAATATACAGATGATGTATCATCGAATTGTACACTTGGAACCTATAAAATTTTATTAACCAATGTCACTCCAATAAATTTAATTTTTAAAAACTCTCAACAAATTGTAGAAGGAATATAATTCAACATAATGAAGTCCATAGATGACAAGCTCACAGCTAATGATGCTGATGATTTCTCAGTGACGAAAAATTGAAAAAATTGCCTCTAAAACCAGGAACAAGACAAGGATTTCCACTCTCACTACTCATTCAATATAATACTGGAAGTCCCAACCAGAGGTATAAGACAAGAAGGAGAAATAAAAGGCATCTAAATTGGAAAAAAGTCAAATTATCTGTTTGCAGATTATATGATATTATATATAGAAAACCCTACAGATTCCACCAAAAACAAAACTGTTAGAACTAATAAATTAAGTAAAATATAGGATAAAAAAGTTATAGAAAAAATCAGTTGTGCTTCTATACAACAAAAATGAACTATCAGAAACAAAGAAATAATTCCATTTAATACTGTACCAAAAAGAATAAAATACTTAGGAATAAATACAACCTAGGAGGTGAAAGTCCTATAAACTAAAAAATATAAGACAGTAATAAAAGACACTGAAGAAGACACAAATAAATATTATGGTTTCCTGGATTAGAAGAATTAATATTATTATTAACATGCCCATACTACCCAACATGATCTATCGATTCAATGCAATCCCTACCAAAATTCCAATAGCATTTTACATAAAAATATTTTAAAAACCTAAAATTCATACAGAACTACAAATGACCCCAAATAGCCAAAGCAATCTTGAGAAAGAAAAATAAAGCTGGACTCATTACACTTTATTATCTAAATTATACCATAAAACTATAGTAATCAAAACAGTATGGTATTGGCATAAAAACAGACAAATGTATTAATAGAACAAAATAGAGAGTCCAGAAATAAGCCCATGTATAGATGGTCAATTAATTCTTTTCAAAGAAGTCAATAATATATAATAGAGGGGAAAAATAGTCTTCTTAATTAATGGTACTAGGAAAATTGGATAACCACATGCAAAAGAGTAAAACTGGATCCCTATCTTATACCACATACAAAAATCAACTCAAATGGATTAAAACTTGAAAACATAAATTTCTAGTGGAAAATATAGAGGTAAGTTCTTTGACAATGGTTTCAACAATGATAGTTCAGATTTTACATCAAAAGCAAAGACAAAAAGAGTAGGACTATATCAAACTATAAAACATCCATACAGCAAAGAAAACCATCAACAAAATACAAAAAGCAACCTATGTATTGGGAGAAAATATTTGTAATTCACATATCTGTTAAGGGGTTTATAGCCAAAATATATAAGGAACACATACAAAGCAATAGCAAAAAACAATCCAAGTAAAAAGATTGCCAAAGGACCTGAATAGACATTTTGCCCAAGAAGACGTACAAATGGCCAACAGGTACATAAAAATGATGCTTAAAATCACTACTCACCAGGGAAACACAAAGAAAAACTACCATTACCACTTCATATCTCTTAGGAAGTCTATTATCAAAAAGACATAAGTTCTGGTGAGGATGTGGAGATAAAAATGGAACCCTTGCACACTGTTAGTGGGAAAGTAAACTGGTGCATCACTACGAAAAGCAGTATGAAGGTTCCCTAAAAATGGAAAATAGAACTACAATATGATCCAACAATCCCACTTAAGGGTATATATCCAAAGGAAATGAAAACATGGGCTTGAAGAGGTATCTGCCATTGCGCCGCAAAAGCAGTCATAGACAATACATCAACAAATGACCCCGGCCAAGTACCAATGCTACTTTATTTTTGGACACTAAAATTTGAATCCTCTTATTTTCAAGGTGTCATCATTTAAAAATGTGAAAGTTGTTCTGAGCTCACAGGCTATACAAAAACATCAGGGATTCTGGATTTGACCTACGGGTCATACTCTGCTGACCCTTGCCCTCTGACACTACCTACTTGACCCCCTCCTCACTAAAAATATCCATTACCTTTTGCTGATCTAGCTGCACAAACATCCAGCTTTCCTTTTAGGCCAAAATCTATGCTCATGCATCGAGCTTGCCTTCTTTGAGCTGACCCTTGCCTGAACCTCCCCAGTCCCAGAACACTATCCTGGCACTTGTTCCTGGCGGTTGGCATGCCCATCTGATTCACTGAAGCTTTAGTTGCAGGAAAGCAAACAAAAGGACAGCCAAACATCATGAATCTTCATGCCTTAAAAAAAAACACAGCAGTTTAAGAGTAGACAAGCTGCAGCTTACCCTATGGGCCGACATGCATAATACCCAAGCTGGGCTTGTTCCAGAAAAGAGTGAGAAGCATCCACC
The DNA here is from genome assembly GCF_963259705.1 of Myotis daubentonii. NCBI lineage: Eukaryota > Metazoa > Chordata > Mammalia > Chiroptera > Vespertilionidae > Myotis > Myotis daubentonii. The sequence continues at coordinate 48,994,966 of NC_081852.1, read as the reverse complement.
CTTTCACTTCCTTTGCCACAAGACCAGTGAGGAGCCATGTGTCCTGTAGAGAGAGGAGCTGACATCTCCAGCAGGGGAAAAGATGCAGCAAACCCATCTGGCCAGCGCAATATGGCCAGGCCTTGTGTAGCTAGCCTCGTGTTGCCTAAAGCAACAGTTTCCTTCCAGGTTGGAAAATGACAGCAATAAAAAATGAATGGAACGCAGCCAGATAGATGGCTTTCAGAACCAAAAGACTCTGCATGATGAGAAATGGGAAAAAAATATTTATATACATAGAGAGAGATAGTATCTTCTTCTCCAACACATTTTCTGAAGTTAGAAATCTATGGCTTCTATTTATTCCCATTGGAGGGAAAAACAAAAACACTGAGATTTATGAGCAGTGTTGTTTATTTATAATCCAAGAACTCTCCTCATACCATATGCTTGGTAAATTTACAGAGAGACAAAGCGAGAGGAAACTGCCTGCTTAATTCCATGGCCTTGGCAAAGCTAGCAGGCAGAGAGAGCATCCCAAACTCTTCCTCCAACATATATGTCAGCATGTACAGGCGTGGAGACACACATGCAGAGAGCAGAGGGAGCCCTTGCTTTGCCAGCGAAGTCGCAGCTCAGCGTCCTGAGAATGAGAATAGCTGGAGAGACCAGCTGAGGAAGCCCAACCCATTTCTCTAGTTAAGCACACAAGTGAGTCACAGACCCAGAGAAAGAAGAGGCAGGAAAAGAGAGTGAGGGCTGAGAGATGCTGGAGCAACCAGTTTTCTGGACAAGTAAAGAGGGTTTTCAAGAAGGCAAAATGCACACAGGTCTCTAAAACACTTTGATTTAATTATTTGCCTTCTCGGTGTAAGTGGAAAATGAGTAGTAATTTCTGATTTTATCTCTGCTGCCCAGCGTGTTCCTCAGAGAGGCTGGCACTCATTCCTTTAAGGAACAAGGCTCCGTTTTCACCGAGTGTTTTTATTCCTCTGCACTGTACCCTCTCCCTTCAGGCTAATGACAAACGAAAAGAAGGGAACCCAATGAGGTTGAAGACTATTAACACAAATGAAAATGGTGCCCAGATATGGAAAGAGATAGAAAATGGTGAAAAATAAATAAATGAAAATGACAGGAGGGGCGGGGCAGGGGCAGCAGGTCTTTGAGAAAGTCCTCCCTGAGAACTGCTGTCCATGGTGCTCCACACATCTGAGCATCCACAGCCCACAGGGCCTGCCCGTACCACACTGGGTCCCACACCAGCTGCCTGCAGTGTTAGCTGCCTTTTACATGCATGTGACCGCTCCTCTGGTTCACCTCCCACTTCTATTTGGATGACCCCCCAAACTTATCTCACTCCATTCTCTCCCATGAGTTCTAGTCCCACATTTCCAAATGCTGTGCAATGAACCATTACAATTGCAACCCTGGATGCTAAAACTGAGCTCACCACTTCCCCCACCATAACACTCCTGCACTCATTTCTCCTCCCCTCCTTCCACCCTTTTTCTCCTCTTCCATCCCCACACCCTCCAACTCTCCCAGCTCTGAAACATTACAATCCTCAAGACTATCCCCTCCTCACCTTGAATCACTGCCAAGTACTGTTAGCTGTACCTCAGAAAAATCCTTTGCCTCTCTCTCCCTCTCTCTCTCACCAAGTTCAGCACAAAGGCCTGTCTGACCGGCTGCCTGGGCAGCTGTAATACTCTCCTCACTTATGGCCCTGCCTCCGGCCATCTTCCTCCTCGGGCTAGGGTTCCTCCTCAGACAGTGGTGTCAAATCTACCTTCCTAAAGCAGAGCTATGAGCATAAAGTCACTTTCCAGTTCAAGAACTTTCATGGCTCCATATTTACTTTAAAATATAATGCTGGTATTCAATACCCTGTCTGTGCTCACCATTGCCATGCTCACCCCAACCCAGTGAGCTGCACACAGTTGAATCTCAGTAATTGCTTGATGATGAAATGGTTAGTGGCTTAAGAACACTTAAAAAAATAGGGGATTTTTTCCCTCTATGGATATTTGGGAGAAATGCTGAAATAGAGGGGACCCATGGGCTTATAAAACTGTACTGATTTGACAGTTACAAGTGTGTAAAGCAACGATAAGAAAGCGAAGGATGGAAAGGAAAAAAGCAATTACACCAAAGTTTGTGACAAATAACAGGGAAGAAGTCCAGTCATTGAGCATCTGCGATCATTAAGAACAAGTCCCTGAAAAAGATCTGAATAAAACAGAAGGATCTGGTCGAGCCATTGAGAAGTAATTTACCCACAAGGGTAGATGTAGCTAAACCATAAAATGAATTTGTCAGTTATGAGTGTTGCAGAAGGGAGGGGGAACAGGTGCTGGAGACAAGTCTAAATCTGCCACAGGAGAAAACTGGGGTCCTTCTTAGAATGAGTAAAGCAGAAGGCTGGGCAAGTGGAACAGGACTTGCCTGAGAAGAAAATAATTGGAAAAGCAAGGAGCTGCTCATCCTGCCATTCATACCATTGGCTTCCTTTCAACATGCACAGCAGGTACGGCAAGGAGTCTCAGGGACCTACGAGGAAATGAGCCCTAATTCATAGAAACAGAGTCTACAGAATCACCGGTCAAAGGTCTCACACCAGCGGATTGGGGGGCCAGAAATCAGACAAGGGACAAAAGGGGACAAGAGGATAAAATGTTTGTCACATGACAGAGGCATTCAAAATACCGGTACTACCATTGCTAGAGTGCCAAAACCAGGAAATCACACTGCAAATGGAGTCAAACTCAAGTGAACCATGTCCTACATTGTTCTGATCTTCAAAGCATCAGGCAGACATTGTGGGGACTGGGGTAGAGACCATTGTTATTAGTTGCTCTTTACCCAGAATGAGGTTATGTTTTGTACATGGTGATACCCAGGAGACTGACTCATTGCCCTTGGAGACTCGATTCCACAGATGCCTACTGAGTATCCCTATCAACCTTTCATTTACAATATTATTTTATAAATAACTTCTAACAAGTGCAAACCGTATACCTTCCTATTGTCCTTGGGGTCCAAATTAACCATTCCATGAGTGGTAAAGCAAACCATATCCCAGCTCCATGAAGCTCACAATATAAAGTCAAAGAAAAACTGTGAGTTTGTATGCTAATAAGCAAATTACAAACTAGAATTATGAAACACACTGAGTGAAAGAGGGACTACGACAGAGACTGGTAGAGGGCAATGGTCTTCAAAGAGGGGATGCCATTTAGGCTGGACCTGGGGGAAAGAGGCATGCAGAGTGTGAACTAAAGAGCACTGCAGTGAGAATGGCCTGGGTAAGGGTCCTGAGGCAGGGAAGAGGTTGTCCAGAAAAACAGTCAGGCTGGAGTAGAGTGAGCAGGGAGACAGAGGCATGCATTCAGAAGACCCTATGTGAGCTGCATCGTGTTTCACACTGAGAGGACACAGAGTGGGAGGAAGGAACTTGATTCTCTTCTATGTCTCAAGCACTGAGAGAGAGATTTTTCAACCACGGCCACTGTCTTTGCCTGTAGAAACTTACAGTCAGAACTAATATGCATGAAACAGAATAGTCAGTCATGCTGGAGACATTTTTATTGGTCTTGGTTGGGTAAGAATTTCATTTTACAACCTCAGTCAAAATAACACCTAATGCCAGCTAGGTCTGATGCATCTCCCTAAACACAGCACTGAGCTAATGAATTATAAGTTGGGGCAAAAGCAGGCTTACAGTTGTGAGTACACGAAACAGAGTTTATTTGTATGTTATTATTTAGAAAAGTGTGTTTAACAAATAAGGATCAGAGAAGTGCTCAGGGATTCCATGAGCTTCACTCTGTGATTTAAGTCCTGTCTTTGAAGATGCAAATAATCACCTTTGGAGGTGGCAGTTTCAGTGTGTGGTGTGACTGAGAGAGCACAGATATGAAAGGAAAATATCTGGGGTCCAAAACCAGCTCTGCCACTAAACTAGTTAAGTAAATCTTAGGCAAGCACTTACCTCTTTGATCACTAAACAAGTTAAGTAAATCTTAGGCAAGCACTTACCTCTTTGATCACTAAACTAGTTAAGTAAATATTAGGCAAGTATTCACCTCTTTGATCTCCGTTTTATCAGGTATAAAATAACGTCTAAGTACTTCTGATTTAGGATGTGAAAAAGTAACAGGGACTGAATCTACCTTCCCTCCCATGAAACAAATAAAACAAATAAATAAAATATATAGGAACAGTGATTTTCAAGTAATGAGACATCAGACTATGATGAACAGTGATCCCTGAGTGATAGAAAGCAAATGAGGTAAGTCTTACAATTGCCCCAGACTGCGGCATAGTTTCCAGATCACATGCAGAGAAAAGAAATTTAGTGAAGCCAGTGACCTCCCTGAATTGAACACTTAGAGGGGGTTGGAGAGGAGGGGTAGTCTGGGCAGCCAAAGGTGGCTAGAGATTGCAATAAATAATACTGGAGTAAAGACAGCTAGATAAATAGAGAGAAGTCTAGAGATATGCAGAGGGTCCCTCAGATTTTCAGCTAAGTACTTATCAATTCGTGCCCGTAAAGGAACTACCCAAGGTTGGAGAAAGAACCACCTGAAGGATTAAAGGGAATAATCCCAGAAGCTCACACAGGGTCAATAATAGTTAGAGTTCCCATCATCCAGAGTGCCAACCCTCATACATCTTGAAATATAAGGTAGAATACGTCAGAAAGATTCTGCTTTGGGAGTGGGTCAAGACTAGTCCTAAACAAAATGATGTTCTGATCCCCACTTATAAAGCTTAAAATCAAAACCTGAAAGAATTCAACCATTTCCAAGTCACTTAAGTTTGTCCCAGAACACAACTCAACAATATTTGTAGGAATTAAAAAGTACCCACAAAGGTAAAAATCATAATATCTGGCATCAAATTAAAAAAAAATATTTGGCATGACAAAAGCAAGAAGAAACAAACCCAACCCAGCCAGTGAGGCTCAGTGGTTGAGCGTCAATACATGAACCAAGAGGTCCCTGGTTTGATTCCCAGTCAGGGCACAAGCCCAGGTTGTGAGCTCAATCCCCAGTGGGGGACAGCCAATTAGTGTTTATCTCTCATCATTGATGTTTCTATCTCTCTCCCTCTCCTTTCCTCTCTCTCTAAAAGCCAACAAAAACATTTTTTTAAAAGAACATCCATAATAGGAAGATAAATAAATCAATCTAAACTACCAATTTTCAACTAGGGGTGATTTCCCACCTCCTTCCACCGGGAAGCATTAGTCACTGTATGAAGAAATTTCTACTTGTCATGACTGAAGATGCTACTGGAATCTGGTGGGTGGAAGACAGGGAATCTGTTATGTATCTTGCAAGGCAAAGGAAATCCCTCCACAACAAAACATTGGCCAATTTGAGATGTCAATATTACCACTGTTGAGAAATCCTATTCAAAATCATCTCAGCAATGGCACAAGTGATAGAATTAGTGAAGAGGAACATTAAAACTGTGATTATAACTTTATTCCATATGTTCAAGGAGAAAAAAAAGTCTACATGTTAATTAGATATATGTTCTCTGAGGTATTCACTAAATGATTTGCTGAATGAAAAAAAAAATGTATCACTGGAATTACCCAAATACTCTCACCAAAATATTCCTTTTGGAAATGTTCTCATCAACCTGCCCTGCAACTGAGCCCTCAGGCAGGGAAGTGAATAACCTGCATGTGTTCCAATCACATGACTTAACAGGTTAGACCAAGAAGATGATGAGTAAACTGTGAAAGACAGAAAAATAAACCTCTCAGCAAGCCTGAAAGCTGTCACCATAGATAAAAGCATAAACATTTTGTTATTTTTATTTTTTAATATATTTTTATTGATTTCAGAGAGGAAGGGAGAGGGAGAGAGAAAGATAGAAACATCAATGATGAGAATCATTGATCAGCTGCCTCCTTCATGCCCCCTACTGGGGATCGGGCCCACAACCTGGGCATGAGCCCTTGACCGGAATTGGACAGAGACCCTTCATTGCAGGCCAATACTCTATCCACTGAGCCAAACCAGCTAAGGCAAAAGCATAAACATTTTATTCAGTAAGTCTAGGGATAAACATTTTCTCCACTATCCCACAAATTGTACATATTAATTTAAATAAAATGCACAATGACAAATAGGTTTTGTCTGTATGCCATTTCCTGTGGATACCTAGTGACTGTCTTAGACTCTCATCTGAAGAAAGATCCTAATATCAAACCTGTGTTTATGGAAAAAAATGGATGCATACAGGCCTCCACACATAGGGTTGGGCAAAGTTTACAACTGTTCATATGAAAAATAATTCAATAATCTACACTAATAAAAGAGAAATATTAAATTGGTCATCACTCCACTACACCCACCAGCCAATCAGGATGAGTATGCAAATTAACCCAACAAAGATGGCATGTTAATTGGCATATGCAGGTGCAGAGCGAAGACTGAATGCCCTGGCCAGAAGGAAGACTGAAGACGACTGAAGATGACTGAAGACTGAAGACTGAAGAGGCTTGGCTTCTCTGCTGTAGCAGGAGTGGAGAAGCCAAGCCTCGCTGCGGCCAGAGCAGAGAAGCCTAGCCTCGAGGCTTGGCTTCTCTGCTGTGGCCAGACCAAAGGCCTGGGTCCCAGGTGCCAGAGGAAAACCGGTACTGGCAGCCAGGGGAAGGAAGGCCTATTGCACGAATCTTCGTGCAACGGACCTCTAGTTAATAAATAATGTAAGACCAAACTCTGTGTTCCATGTACTCACAACTGTAAACCTACTTTCGCCCCATTCTGTATGTGATATTTTGTGTATTGTATGCATTATTGTATGCATATTATATATAAATTAGAGGCCTGGTGCATGACATTCATGCACTGGGGGGGGGGGGGAAGGGGGGACGGAGAGTCCCTCAGCCTGGCCTGTGCCCTCTCACAGTCCAGGACCCCTTGGTGGACATCTCCTGAGGGATCCTTAGCACTGCTGCGGAGGCAGGAGAGGCTCCTGTCACCACTGCTGTGCTTGCCAGCCATGAGCCCAGCTCCTGCATTGAGCATCTGCCCCCTGGTGGTCAGTGCACGTCATAATGACCGGTTGTTCCACCGTTTGGTTGATTTGCATATTAGGGTTTTATTATATAGGATATATGCAAGTTATTGCATATATGGTATTAGGACATGTTCTGTGTATCTGAATATGTAAATTGTAAATTCTGAACAATTGTAAATCTATAAAAAATTAAGTCCATAAAGTAAATGGAATGAATTCACCAATTATCCTTGTGACAATGCTATTCAGATTCAATTTCCAGGAACACCAAAAAGAAAGAAGCAGCACTTGAATAAAGATTTTTAAACCACTGATGAAAATAACTGGATCCAAATAGATTTTGCTGCTTCCATTAAGGGAGGACCAATCATTATGCATCAAAATCCCCCAAATAAAAGCCTCCATTCCAACTCCATTGTAGGAAACTATGAATTAAGTTACTCTTACGAGAAAAGAAAGATTAAAGACATATTTAAAGACTTTGGAACATGGAGGCAAGAGAGATAAATTGTAGTACTGGCACAGCTGCTGTCTAATCAGGTATCTGTGAGACTACTGCCTGATTGTTCGGGCCCCTCAATGTCCCAATCTGTTAAATGGGAGGAATGACTAAAATGTCTCTCTGGCTCCAAGGTTATTGCTTTACTTGGAGCACCACCTAATCACCTGTCACAGAGAATGCATATAGCAATGTCCTCTCTTCTTTCTTGATTCTGTTTGACATTTGCCATTGAACTTCAGATCATGTAAGCTAAGAGAAACTCTTGGAACTATTAAGGGGAAAAAAAGTAGAAATCCTAAAAAGTTTGGCTAATACCATGGTGCTTCCAAAACTCTCCCAGGATAATGGGCTATTCATCCTGGGCATGTTCTGGCTAGTTCGATGTAGCTTTACATCATACATATAATGTAAGTAAGATGCCACTGGGAATGGGAGAAAAGTAGAACAAAACCAAAAATGTATGTATTTTATATTTGAGGGCGAGCCGTTTTTTCCTAACCCTTAATACCCTACAGGCATTTTAAAAGATGGTAACCATAAACATTTTTCTAATCCTAACAAAATTAAAGTACTTAAAGATATTCTTTAAAAGTCCTGCTGAGTACTTAAGACCATATTACCACAAGGACCACCTGCACAGCAAGGTCTCTGGAATAAAAGGGAATGGTTAAACATCTTTAAATTGCTTTCAGTGCACTTGAAACACAAGTGTGTATGCCTTCAGAAATCCAAGTCTCCCTGGAAGCAAAAGCTGAAATCTGCTGTCCTTGAGGGCTTTGTTGACATGACCCTGATAAATGCAAGACTTGTGACTCTGGAATGTTCAGTAAAGAGACACTATCGACATAGTAGTCAGTGGTCCACGTGGCTGTGTCTATGAGCATCCATAAGAGGACTACATCAGCCTGGCTTTAGGACCAAGGTCAGCCTCTTCCCTGTACTCCCAGCCTCTGGCATGGGGCCTGCCACGTGGTGGATTCTTGGGAACTCTGTTAAAATACTGACTTGGAAATTTACTATTAGTCCACCCACAATTTCCTGACCTCCTACTTCAATGAAGCAGAAGAAATGATATGAGAAAACAATCTAGAAGCAATAAATGCAAGGGATGCTCTGGGCAGAGTAACTAGTTTAATCTACTGTGATTGGTAGCAAGCATGTCGGGAGGTAAGTGGAAAAAGAGGAAATCTAGAAAAGTACATAAGACCGGATTATGGAGAGATTGCTGATGGGCACCTTCTTTTTCACCCAAATTGCTGCCTATCAGATCAATACTTCATTTTGAAACATCTTTTCCTTACACCCCATATATCCATATTACCTCCCCAAACAGTCGCCTTCTGTTTATACCCTGGTCCCTCTTTCTCTAAGACCTTCTTTTACATACACCTCATACAGTACAATCTGATTATTCTTCCGAACTTCTATTTTTAATCCTCAAACATCCACTCAAAACTTTCAACAGCTCCCCAAAGTCTCCTGACTACTTCCTGAACCTAGCATCCAAAGTACACTATCCTACCTTCTCTTTGAACTTTACAGTATCATATATAATGGTCTCTCTAGAGCATATTGATTTTTATATCACAGAGCCTACATGCTGTATTTTTTAATATAACTGGTTAGATCTTGTCTTTTTAACTCCTCCATGGTAACCCAGCAGGTGGTAGCCCCTCCATGTTTGAGGAATAAATGAATGGATCAAAGCATGCTTCTCTTCTCTAAAGTCGGCATCAGTTGTACGGTTGTAAACTGAAAACTATGGGCTAATTCCTCCTGGATATGTTTGATTTGGCCTGCCAAGAACTATGTAAAAATTTGAACTTGAATGACTTGAGAGGGGATATAAATGCTCCTGTTAACCATAGTTCCCCACCCCTTATTATCAGCCCTACTTCACTCACTTGTTCTCTGTATACCCAAAACTGTAATCCTTGACTTTAAGTTTATACATATTTGAGTCATAATAATTATATTTTGTTGAGTATTTACTTGAGCCAAAACTTGTTTTAGGTACTTTACATGTACTATCTCATTTTACACAATCCAGTAGTCAACAGTAAGGGCCTAGGGCTATTCATTTTATAGTTCAACTAGAGGCCCAGTGCACAAATTCATGCATGGGTGGAGTCCCTCGGCCTGGTGGGCGATCGAGGCCTATCAGGGGGCCGGCCAGCAGGGGGGACATTGGCTAGCCAGGCCCCTGATTGGGGCCTATCAGGGAGACTGACCAGCAGGGGGGAGGACCATGGGAGGTTGACTGGCCAGTTGAGGGGAGGGGCCACAAAAAACTGGCCAGCCACGGGAGGTTGGCTGGTGGCCTGTGGGAGGGGCTGTGAGAGGTTGGCCAGCAGGGGGAGGGGCCGCAGGAGGTTGGCTGTGGGAGTGCATTGACCACCAGGGGGCAGCTCCTACATGGAGCATCTGCCCCCAGGTGGTCAGTGCATGTCATAGTGACTGGTCGACCAGTCATTCTGGTCGTTCAGTCGTAGCGGTCACTTAGGCTTTTATATATATAGATGGTGTTAGGCGTGATCCATAACTGGACAGCAGGAGCTTAAAAGTAGAGAGGCTGGTCCCCCTGTGGCTCTCACACAGAAATAACTGAAGGTGTTACTGGCTCCTTCAGGAGAGGTGCCATGCCTCCTTTAAGAAGTCCCAGAAAGCTTGGGAGGTGGAGTATCAGCCTCAGAGACCACTCTAACAAATCACCTCCAGCCTGCTCTGAGGAAAAGAACTTGAGTTGCCCTGGCCTGGCTTCCTAACACTTAAGAGGCTCCAAGTAAACCCCCCAGCTCCTTTCAGAATCTAGAAATGCTTAGAGGAAGCCCAGAGCATGATCACCAATAAGAAATTAGATGTTCCCATAGATACCAGCCCCACTGGCTGCTCTGTGCAGCACCCCCTGAAAGACCTGACCCAAAGGAGCCATTTTTCTTAGCTCAGACTCTCCAACAAGCTTTTTATGATGCTAATAAATGAGGTAAGTCTAAGATTTTGCCTTTAAAAATACATATTTCAGAATTTTCTTAGTTTCCCTTCATTGCTGGTGAATCACTCACAGTCTTCGCCGAGTCTTTGCACAAGGCACTTAATCTTCTCATCTAATGACACTGTCTATGGAAAGAAGCCGCAGTGTCTCCATCCACCAATAGCCAGATCAATCATGTGTCTCTAAGAAAATGAAGTCATAGCAAGCCGGTTTTTAACATTACTGAGGGTGTTGTTAAGACTCTTCCTGCCGACGGGCTCTGATAGCGTGTGATTAATTAGGTAGCTCTTTCCCGTAGGCTCCCTCCCTGCCTCTGCTGTCAAACCCAGTCACCCCAAGGCAGAGACTCTTGGGCTCCCCAGACCTTGTGGCCACCAGCTTGAATGAGGTCCAGGATACTTCCCCACCCTGACGGCTCTGCTCTGATGGGGAAAATGAAGCTGCTACCCTGCCTGCTGAGAACGAACCAAGCACATGCAACAGCCACCTGTAACGTGAAAACGTGTGCCCTTCCTCCCTGGGATTCTGTGATGTTGGTCTCCTGGGGCCACGATGCTTTCTTCTCTACTTCACTGGAAAGCAAGCGGCAGCATTCTCTTGGAAGTGGAAGAGAGGGGTCAAGAGGGGAAGCGTTGTGTGACAATGAAATGGTGAATTAGCATTCTTTTTTTTTTTTCTAGACCAAATGTTCACTAGCCTTTGTGATATCTACAAAGGTTCTCTCATCCCACGCTGGGGCTAGAAGGGGGCAGTGGGTGGGAAGATTGAAATAGGCAGCTATTACAGGCAGCGATAAGATGGGGCTGGGCAGCACTAAATTGGAAGGTTGTCCAAGGAAACAGAAGAACCAGAGTGTATTTTACAGGGAACGGAGTGGCCACCTGCATGCTTCTTCCCTAAATAGGAATGTTGGGTCACGTCTGTGAAATGTTTCCCATTGTGCTATTCCTCATGGGGCCTTGGTTTCTTCATTTGCAAACGATTCTGTAGAATTCCGCAGTTCTAGAGGGCATGCTCCTTTCCCATCCCAAACAATGAGACCATATTTATCAGAATTTCCCTTCGCAACCTTAAGCATTCTCAGGGTCCTTGCTTCACAGCTGATGCTCGGACTGTCACTTTTCCTGTCTCATTCCAAACACTAAGTTCCGCTGTGAGAGTGTCTGAGCTGGGAGGTTTCTTTTGACCCAGGAGATAGTCACACTTCTGAACATACATCAAAGCCAGACCAAAACAACAAAGGTGACTTGGGAACCACCTTTATAATAAATACAGGCTGGGGCAACAGTAGCTCTACAACTGTTTGTATGGAAAATAATACACTAATTAATAAACAATAACATAAGAATAAACTCTGTGTTTTGTGTCCTCACAACTGTAAACCTACTTCTGTCACCCTCTCGGTCCCCTGGCCCAGGAGAGGCATTGCCTAAGCAGTAAGACTGAGAACAAAGCAGAGGTACAATGGAAACCAGGCTGATCTCACCCACAATTTCTTGCAAAAGAAATTCAGATCTTCTACTCTCAAAAACTGGACTACTGATCAGTGACCGTGACCTGTTAAAACCCTTCCCAGCAGAATCCACAATTTTCAAGGCAGAATCTACCTGCTGAATTGCTTCCTGCATCCACTAAGCAGCTCCTTACCTCTGGCTTTAGATCCCCTTTGGGGATTCACATTTCTCCCAGGGGAAATAGAGATGCCTGCCTACTGCTGAAGGTGCAAAGAGCTTTTATCCCATTTGGTCCCTGTGAATCATGGGAATTCCTTAAGGTAAAAAGTTGCTCCCATTTTACAAGCAAGAGAAACTGAGCCCAGACAAGGAGGTGGCTTGACCAAGGCCCCATGGCTAGTTAGGAAGGGAGGTGGCCCTAACACCCAAGTCTGATGACACACTGCATGCCATGGTCTCTCTGCTCTGCTTCTCTGCTTGGTTTTGGATGAAACTATTATACATTTCTTCAATCAGCAGATCAGAGCCACCGCCTTTGTAACTGCCAATGTGTGTACTTATCTACATTTAAATAGAAGCAATTGCAAGGCGAACACTGTCCGCTCTCCCATTCTTAATATGAAGTTCTTTACTCTGTTACTTTTTTCTTGCTATTAAAAGAATTCTCTTTAATCAGGAAAAGAAGGCTCAGATTCTGTCTGCATGCTGTAGGTTCCCTCCCGAGCTTGCCCTTTGCAATTGAATATTTCCATTTAAATGCTCCATCAATTCAATCAAAATGTTAATATTCTGATTACAAAGTATTGCTCTATGCCTTGCTAACATGTTTCTACCCCACTTCTTTCCGCAAGGAAAGCATGAATCTGGAGTTCACAAATAGGCTGGTCATTTTGGTTTAAAGGGGACAACGGCACACCACAGTGCTACTACAGTCATTGATTCGTAGAAATATTTCAGGAGATTAAACTACTGTCTGTATGCACTCACCCATGTTCATATCTCTTTTGTACTCCGCCCATAGCTATCACACAGCTGCTAAAACTCTGTGTGTTTGTAATAATTAGGAGGACCAATAAACTAGCATCTGTCCTTTTAAATCTATATTAAATATGGGTTTAGTGATGTTATCGAGGAGTGTAACTCTCTTTTCATACTCGGCTGTATAAATGATGCTGACGCTGGAGCAAATAAATAATCATGGTTTCTACTTCAAGGCATTATCTCTCAGACAACAGAGATTATATATTTTAGCAAGTCAGAGTCATAGAATGATCTCAGGAATTTTGAAATATGAAGCTTTCTCCCCTGTCTGTAGAGTGACAAACATGTGGGTGTGAAACCCAATTGTGGCTCACATCATGGCATCCCCACTGAAAATTAAGAGCCCAGAATGGGGGATCTGCTCAGAAATGACCCCATCAATATGAGTCACTTCCCTGCTAATCTGCATTATAGTATTAGAGAGCAAAGCAGGGAGCCAGGCTGGAGGAGGGTCGGGGGGGGGGGGAGCAGAATTTCTACCAGAAGGTTGGAGAATGTGCTGGAATGTTTTGCAAGAATGCCCCCTACCACCATGGAGGAAGGGGAGGTGTTGCCAGAGGCTCTGGTGGAGGAGGTAGCAGCCCAGGTGATAGGATGTTCAGGTACTAAAAAAGCCCCTGACTCAAAAATGCTTCTCCCATCTGTTCTGACAATTATTTTCACTCCAAGCAAAATCATTTATCCTGTAATTAGGCATCAAAGGCATGTATCAGTTAAAAGTGAACCACATGAAAAACTCAATCACACTTGAGAGTCCCCCGTGGCTGGCAGATTTTGACAGAGGACAGGAAGGCAGAGCATGCAGCAGCAGGGAGAGCGGGAGGGCCCATGGAGGAAAGGAGGGTTCAGGGAAGGAAGATAAAAACTTGGCTGTCTGCTACTTTCTCTCTGTGCTTCAATAGGAATAAGATGAAGGCTTGTGTTGGTCCGTCTCAAAGGTCTTTTGCAACCCCCATCACATTTTATTTCAGTCATAAGTTCATTTAGGCTGTACATGTCATTAAGTATCCAATAATGAGCTTGAGCTGTAAGGAATGTAAGGAGAAGGAAATGTCGGCTTGCTGCCCTTTCGGGCACATACAGCCCGCTGGGGAGGCGATATATAATTAGGTAAAAGTATAGATGAACCAATGGGGATGTGATTGCAGCATGGCTCATGCCCTGGGGAGAAGGATTTGACCTATGGAATCTCTCCTGTCCCTAGGCATCACCCAGATTTACCCTTGTCCCTGAGCTCAATAAAAAAAGACAGAAGAAATTTATGAATATGCGATTGAAGAATCTGTGTATATTTCCTAAAAGCTGGATTCAACCTATGCACTGAAATGACAGTCCACCTGAAATCCTTTCTGGAAGTTGGTAAGGGATGGATGGATGGATGGATGGATGGATGGATGGATGGATGGATGGAGATATATATATATATATATATATATACTAGGGGCCCGGTGCACGAAATTCGTGCACTGGGTGTGTGTGGGGGGGGGGGGGGGGAGTGTCCCTCAGCCCAGCCTGCCCCCTCTCACATACTGGGAGCACTCAGGCGTTGACCCCTATCACCCTCCAATCGCAGGATCAGCCCCTTGCCCAGGCCTGACGCCTCCGCCAGAGGTGTCAGGCTTGGAGAGGGGACCCCCATCTCCCCCCAATCACTGGCTCTGGCCCCCGCCCAGGCCTGAGGCCTCTGGCCCAGGAATCATGCCTGGGCAGGGGACCCCCATCTCCCTCTGATCGCTTGCTCCACCCCCCGCCCAAGCCTGACGCCTCTGACCCAGGCTTCAGGCCTGGGCAAGGGGACCATCATATCCCCCCAGTCCCCGGCTCCGCCCCCTACCCAGGCCTGATGCCTCGGCCAGAGGAGTTGACCCTCATCACCCTCCGATCACCAATCACCGATCGGCCCCTTGACCAGGCCTGAGGCCTCCGGCAGAGGTGTCAGGCCTGGGCAAGGGACCCCCAGCTCCCCGTGGTTGCAGGCTCCGCCCCTGCCCAGGCCTAACACCTCTGGCCTAGGCGTCCGGCCCGGGCAGCGGGGACCCGCAGCTGCAGCGGCCCCGTGATTGTGGGCTTCGCTTTAGGCCCAGGCAAGGGACCCCTAGCTCCCGGGACTGCCAGCTTGGAACGTGCCCAGCTCCCATCGCTGGCTCCACCCCTACTTCCTGCTATCACTGGCCAGGGCGGCAAAGGCCCCTGATTCTCCGATCATGGCTGGGGGGCAGAGCTCTTAGCTCCCCCCTGGGTTTCCGATCACTGTCAGTGGCAGGGGGCTTCTTCCTGCTTTCCCTTTCGCCTCCCTGCATTGTGCCTACATATGCAAATTAACCGCCATCTTGTTGGCAGTTAACTGCCAATCTTAGTTGGCAGTTAATTTGCATATAGCCCTGATTAGCCAATGAAAAGGGTATCGTTGTACGCCAATTACCATTTTTCTCTTTTATTAGATAGGATATATATGTATATGTATATATATATATATATATATATATATATATATATATATATATATATGGTATTACCAAAGTGATCTCTTAAGAAAACAAATTTTATAACATAGAGACGATAGAGCCTTTCAAAGTCAAAATGCTAAAGACACAATCTCTATATGTCTTGAAACTGTTGGGACATTGTAGACAACAATACAGCAAGGGCACCCTATGTGGTATCTGATTCTTTCTCAAGAATCATTCTTCTTATCACCCTGTATAATTAGCCTTCCTCTATTCTCTTAGCCTATTTTCTGTCCTTCACATGGCATTTCTGTACAAGGCCTGGCCTTGAAATTATGTGCGTGCATCTTTCTTTAATTCTGAGACCCTTGTGAGTGCAGCCAGTGACTAACTTGTTTATCCCCAGGGCCCAGTCCAGGTCCCTACACATAAGGCCTGAAGGAATAAATGGCAATAAGCTAAATTAATAGTAGTGGGAAATTATATTTATCAGACATCTTTCTGGGTCAAATACCTTTACATTGACTACTGACTTACTGAATCTTCATTAAGTGTAGGCTATAACTTCCTCCATTTTACAGATGAAGAAACAGATCCTAAAGGGCAAATGAAATGGCCCAAGGTCACATAGATCAGTGTAGGTTAGAAAGAACTCAGGCATTGAAATATGAAGAAAGTATAATAGTCAAAGAAAGAAACGGGAGAAAGACATACAAGGAAAAACAGTAGGGGAAATGACAGGGCATGCTGGGTAGTGATGGGTGGAATAGCTGAAGTAGGGGTTACAGTTACTGGAATCTAGTAGATGTTATGATTAAAACAGGTAGACCTGGACTGGGCCAAGGTGTGCACATGCCAGCATTGGACCACTGAGCAGAGTTGTGCGGCATGTGGGTGAAGTAACCCTTCCGTTCTACAGTCAACAAGGGTCAGAGCCATGATAGGCTCTATTCAAGATTCCTAACCTCCAACTCAGGCTCTTTCTTTTGTATTAAATTGAGGAATTACTATTTTCTCAAAGGACCAGAAGGTCTTTCGGAGTCTCTGATATGGTGCCCCTGGAAACATATGCTTCCACAGATCAATTTGAAGGGTGTATAACTATAAAATATTTTGGAATATGAGTTGCTTTGTTAGTAGCTAAAAGAAAAGGCAGAGACCCAAAGAATGAACATAAGCACCATCCTCTAATAGCCAGAAAACCCAAAGCAAGTCATTAACATCTGATGTTACGGTTATCCAAGACAAACTGGCTACAAAGGGGATGATTATAATCCTTAGAACAGAATCCATTTCAGGAATGTTTACTATACTTAGTGATTTACAATAGTTGAAGTCACAGTCCCCCTTTGTCAGCAGGCTTTGCTGTTTTCTCAAGAAATGTCAGGTCTAATAACCATTCCAAGGTGAGAAATATGATTAGCTCCTTATTGGCATTTGCCCTTGACATATATAGAGTTAATATTAACTAAAGAGAAAAGACACGGTTCAAAACTCCCAATAAACGTCAGCTGCCTGTGAGCTTATGTTTGGCAATGTTATATAAAAAAGAGCCACTTTCTTTTACCATGTGAGTTGATTTAGCCATTCTAGGGCTTTTCTGCCAGTGTTGGTGCCTAGAGATTCTAAAATACTCATAATTGTGTCTATTGTGAAGCTTTGCCTTGACCATCAGCCCAGCACTTATTCACTCAGACGGGCATGCAGGTTTTACAATTTAGAAACATGTCTAATATTCACCATTGAGCCCGTGAGGCCATCAAATATTTCCACGCATGTGGGCAGGCTGGCAGAAATAACTAATTTCATGAGCACAGGTGGGTCTCAGCCACAATTTATAGACTCATAAATATCTTCGATGCTTCAGAGTTGAACGTGAAATTTCAGAGGTTCATCTGGTTTGAAAATTTAGCAGGTTAATAAGTTGTAGTAATAATAATGATCATTTTTAAGAGTTTACTAAGTTCCAGGAACCATGTTAACCACTTTATAAATATTAATTAATATAATTAGCAGTTACTTGATAAGGTGGACCCTATCGTTATGCCCCATTTTTCAGATGAGAAAACTGAAGTGGAGAAGTAACTTGCCCAAAGTCACATGGCCACTTAATGGCAGAGACAGGACTTGAACTCAAGACCAACTGGCCATATAAACCACTATTGTGAAACCAACGTACAAATAATGGTATATGTACCAAGGTGGCATCCTTGATCCAATACATGTCTCAAAATAGAAGTCAAGGTGTAATTTTCTTCTAGATTGATCAAACACTCTTGACTTGAAAAAGATCACCAATTGGTAAACATTTACTGAGCATTTATTCCAAGCAAAGCACTGTGTATATAAAGCTCAATTCCTGTCTTTAAAGAAGATAGAGTTTTGTTTTGTTTTTAAGGAAGATAAGACATGTGACTTGAGGACTTGAAGCTATGGAGAAGTTGAAAAAAATGGAAAACATTGCACACTCAAAGACAGAAATTCAGCAGGCATAAGAGTGTGAGGAATTCAGAGAAATAAGAGAATGTGACCAGAGAGGAGAATTTTAGAATTCAAGTTATTATATTCAAGTAAGACAGTCCCAAATAATGATGAGGACCAAGATTTGGTGATGCTGGTAGTTGGTTGAAGAAGAGAGCTGAAGGCTATGAGATTAGGGTATTGAAGGCATCTTCAATATGTATGGATAGCAAAGTCATCCTGGAGAATACTAAAGGATACGATGATGAAGAGAGTTATAAACCAGGGATCTGGTTAATGAATATGGCAAGGTATACTTGAGGTTAGGTACTACAACCTAAAGGAATAACAGGATTGGATAATAGTTGCCATCCAGTATGACACCCTCACGAAGTTGAAAACCACAGTAGCCATTCCTAATCTCACCTATCCCAATTGCATATAAGGTTTGCTTCCATTTGTCAAGAACACTACCTCCTAGGAGTTTTCAGAAGCCCCATAGTTTTGATGTCCCGAACCTTTGGTGAACTAGTCAGTCTGCAAAAGTCAGGAAGTATTGGTGACAAACATTAGAGAGAGACCAGCATATGAAATGTTTCTTATAACAGTTAGCAGAGCTCCCAATGACACATATTCCTAATGTCAACCAGAACAGCAGTGTGTGCTGGAGACGAGATAGCAAAGGGGAAGTGGAGGTAAAAGACAAACCCAGTTACACATATGTGCCTCTTGGTGGCAGATATGAAGGGCAGATATGGAAATCCAAACCAAGAACTATCTGAAGACACCTGATATTTTGTCATTTATCAAAATTTGTTGCCCTTGTGGAATGACTGCTTTGGCTCAGTGGATAGAGCATCGGCCTGCGGACTGAAGAGTCCTGGGTTCAATTCCAGTCACAGGCATGTACCTTGGTTGCGGGCACATCCTCAGTAGGGGGCGTGCAGGAGGCAGCTGATCCATGTTTCTCTCTCATCGATGTTCCTAACGCTCTATCCCTCTTCCTTCCTCTCCGTAAAAAATCAATAAAATATATTTTTTAAAAATTTGTCAGCATGACCAAATCCTCTCACTCAGACAAAAAAGGGGGGTGTAAACAGAGCAGACAAGATAAGCGCTCTATATCCTCGCCCCTATTAACGTGATCTCCTTGCTTGGCCTTGTTTAGGATAAGCTCCCTTCCCTCTGTAAGCCTCTCCATGGCAGTAAATTTTTAATGCAAATCAACTGTCTAACAGTATTTGTATTACAATAATAACCTGGAAGAACTTGTTTAATATCGGAAGACTTAGTGGAGCAGATGAATAGTTCCAACATGATATCCACGGGAAAGATTCAATTAAAAACTGCACGTAGAGCTGGAGAGAGGTAGTTATTGCTCAACACATACCACAGGGCCGAAGCACCGCTATTAGCTGAACGGGTTGAGAAATTCTGTTTTCCTTTATGGCAATCTGTTAGCTTGTATAAAGTTAAATTAATGAAAACGCCAAGCTGCCTCCGTGGTGGCAGAGCAGAATGAGGCCAAAGGCTAGCTGCATATTTTATAATTATGGATTAAGTGCATTATGCCATGCAAATTAAAGCTATGCCACAATTATAATAAAAATGAGAGATTGCACATCTGCAAACGGTGACTGTATGACTGCATCCAAAAGAGAATGCTGGGGCTCCACCCACCCCCCTCCCGCCCCCCAAAGGCAATTGTTTCCACCGTAAAAGAGGAGGAGGGAACTATCTTTCATGCATGCTTTCCTCCGGAAGAGAGAGCTAGAACAGCACTTTCTTCTGATAAAGTCAGGGGCTGCCTCTGCTTGTGCCCAAAACCAGGCCCTGATGCTCCAGAACCTACACATTGCAGAGAGCAAGCACCCTGAGGTGGTGGAGATTGTCAACCCCACTTAAGAATGAATGGATTCCCCAAAGAGAAAAGTCTGACCAGCAACTAAGGAAGAGCAAGAAACAAAAGCCAGAGATCCTATCTGACCAAGGAAAGTGGGTCCAGGACAAGGAAATCCACATTCCACACCCCTTACTGAAGTTCTGCATCAGAGGCCCTTGCTATGTTTCTATCTTCTGCTCGTTTCAAAAGCAGGAAGCAAAAGCTCTTGTGAAAATAACTGACACACTGGCACCCCTGCTCCCTGCCACTGAGAGGGCAAGGATTCATCAGATCTTTCTTTGCTCTTTTCTTAACACATCTGTTGAGTGGGAGCCCAGGCAAGAGGCAAGTGCCTGGGCGTCTGCGTGTCTGTGTGAGCGCACGTGATTATAAATCATATTCTGCAAATGGAATATCAGTCCTTCTAACCATAAGCTTTCACTCATGGCAAATGGCGATGCTCTCAGCACATGACACAATTTTCCTTCTGCCAAGACTGCAGCATATTGTGCTTTTCAGAAAACAAACTTCTCAAGCCATATTGTTTGTAATGGTGCATGGGAGGGGTGTGCGTGCGCACATTTAGACAAGTGCACGAGGCACACGGGAGGAAATGGAGCTGAAGAAAAGACACTCATCAGAAACCAGACACCCCCAAAGAAGGTGCCAATGAAATTAGCTGTCTCCTTTGTTATTTACCTCCCCCCCCCCCCCCCCCCCAGTGCAGGGCTTGTGGTCTGCATCAGAATTCCTTGAGATGTTTGCAAAAATATGATGGTCCCTAGGCTCAATCCCTCACTTATTGGACCAGGGTCCCTGGAGGCTGTAACCAGAAACCTCATTTTAGCAGAACCGTGGCCTGTCGTGAGCAGGCAAAGATGATGCACATTCCATTTGTGAATGAGTCCTCTAATTTTGTCCCCAAGCCAAAGACCCCAGCATGCAAATAGAGTATCAAAAATATTGAATCGGGAATATCATCAGACACAACCTCGCATTTTCCTGACAATAAAGCTGAAGGTCAGGAAGGAAACCAACATGCCACAGGCCAGTGGGAATCACTGCTGAAGTCCAGGCCGGGCAGGTGACAATGCCTGTCTTTTATAACTTAAGGTGTAATTCCAAAGCACTTTGCCTATGATCACATGCTTTCCTCACAGCATCTTGCTGGTTTCTGGCGGCAGTTATTACTACATACATATTACTGATAGAGAGACTCGCAGTAGGACTTGGGTGACTAGGGGGCAGTGTAAATTTTGTGTGTTTTATTCATCCAGTAAGCAAGTTTTGGCTGCATTTTTGAATCAAGCCTCAGAGTGAACAGAGCCGTCTGAGAGTGGGGGACAGAGCAGAGGTCCCCTCCTTGCTTCCAGTACAACTGTGGTCCAATCAGTTCAGACTATAATCAGGAATGTGAGACACAGGGGTAAAATAAAGACCTCTCAACAGGGCTGCGAATGCTAAAGCAAGCATGTCTCACAACCCAGCGTCCGCTCAGGGCCCCAGGAACTCCCTGGCTTTGCCCCACAGGAAGAGCAGAAGCAAGAAGTCCTGGAAGCCGGGTCTCTGGGTAAAAGTACCTCAGCCTCAGCTCACAAGCTTTGATAGAAAGGATTCCGGCAAGGCGGCTCAAATAAAAATGAATCGAGGATTCAAAACCAATTACCGAAGCATAATCTCACTCACAGAGGCGCGCCAAGAATAATTACTCTCCGTAAGAAAAGTGTCTGTTGTAGACACATTGCAGAAGGCTGCATAATTAAATACAGCTGCCAATTCTCATTTATCTTTCTGGCAATTTGCATTTGAGGGTCTACCTGGAGTGTCAAAGGCCCAGAGCTGCTGCGCATAGTAGGGCTGAGAGCAGAGCATCCCGTTTCTAAAGTAGCAGAACTCCAATGAGGACACTGAAGCAGTGATGAGCAGGACTCAGAAAATCGGTTTGCACCCCTCGTTTACCTAAGGGGACCCCATAGATAGACTTCATGCCGTTCCTCCTCCCTTCTTGGAAGGTTCCCTCCTATCCCCTTGCATAATGAAATCCTACCCATCCTTCAAAATCTAATTCATAATGAAGCTCACTGTGAAACCTTCTCTGTGACTCAATTTTTTCATCTGCAAAATAGAGATCATTGGCATATTCCCCTGCTTGGATTGTTGTGAGAATCTGAAAAGCTAACCCATGTGAATTTTCAGAGCATGGCACAGAGTAGTCGCTCAACAGACATGACTATCCCTTTATCCTCTCATTCCCCTGGCCAGCACTGGCTCCTTTCTTCTCTGTCTATTCACATCCTCAAGCCCACAGGTCACCCATGAGCATGTAGGGCTGGTTCACCCACTGTGATTTCTGCTCTCACTGCTGTGCTGTCTTCAGGCTTCACCCTTTTCCCAGAATCCCTGTCAAATGTCTTTCTCAAAACCTCCCCGCACATTGAGGTGCCAGGAGCTGCTGGCAGTTTTTAGGTGTTACCATTTTTTTGAAGTAACATAATAGTTTTTAACAAGAACAAAAATATGTATGGAATCTAGCAATGATCAGTTTCATCAAGGGGCTGGCATGGAGCCTGGCACAGGGAAGTGCTTGTGGACGGATGAATGAATGACTCCCATTCATTGCCACTGACTAAGGTGGCTCACTGTTTCTCTCTCTCAAGGATTTAGATTGGCCAAGAACAGTTCCAGTGCATAGGGACAGTGACGGGAAAAAATTGTGTGCTTTTGTTTATATGCTTCATCAGCGAGGTAGAAATAGGGTAAAATTGCATCATTCTTTAATAACTGTTGACACTTAGAATATGAATCATCATAGATATGGACCTGGACATGGAAGACAGTGCAGTGCTGGCAGGGAAAAGGGTGTGGGTGGAAGTGGAAGAGAACATAGAAGGGATAAACGGTGGTAGAAAAAATAAAATAAAATAAATAAAAATAAAAGAATATGCATCAACTTTGTAATATAATAATAGAAATCATAATAACAGTAATAATGACAACAATCAAGGATATTACTAGAGCTCTTATATGTCAGGCAATGTTCTAAGACCTTCTGATGTATCAACTCATTTGTTCCACACAACAGCCTCAGATGCCCATTCTGCAGACGAGGATATCGAGATCCAGTAACAGTAAATGATTCATAGCCAATAATGACGGGGCCAACAAGAGAACCCAGACAGTCAGCACTACACAATATGGGCAGCGATCATACTTCCTGTTAATCCAACACTGTCCCAACATTTAATCCAGAAAATTTAAACATGGTGCATGGTGTGTTGTGCTTTGGGTTTGAGAAGAGGTGGGTGGTGGCAGTGCCTAGAGGCGTCCATCTGAGAGATGCCGATAGGAAAGCAGAGCGGGGGAAATATCACTGAGTGGTTGGGCAAAGCCTGGCCTGGATGACAGGGCTGTGGACCAGCTGGAGGCCTCCATCTAAAGTGAAAGACTCGCGTGAGCGTCCCTTGCAAACTACATGAAGTACGAGAGGTGGTCAGTCCCACAAGAACACAGCTTTGCAATTGTGAGAGATTCTTTCAGGAAAGTGCCCCTCTGGACCACATTAGAAAGAGCAATGCATAATACATCACTCAGGAGTTAGAACTTTGCTCATAATTTTGGAACTCTGCAATGTAGCATTTCTCAACGATGTAGTAATGTCATTGGTGTGCTTTTAATTAATGCCCACAGTTGCACATGTTATTTATGAATGTTTGCCCAAGAAGACAGCCAAGATATTCCCCCTCAGTCAGAGAAAAAAAACCCTAGTGCATTCTGAAGTCAGAGCAAAGAAGAAAAAGGATGAAACCACCAGGGCTGAACCACAAGGCACCTCAGCAATTAAAAAAAAACAAAAAAAAAAACAACAACAAAAAAAACCTGTTTCTGAACATACAAAGCAGGGATGGGACACCTGTTGCTAAGAACCACCCAGAGCCAGATCCCTGCATGCTAATGAGTACAGAGAAGCTCAGGGTTGTAAAACAAGATGAATACCACCCCTCATTAGGGCTGCATTTGATGGCTGTGTAAAAGGAAGAAAACGACCCAGTTAAAAGAGGTATTTAACACTGATGGGTCAATTTTGGCAATTACAGGATTTACATGGACATCTTGGCACCACACTGAAATGAACCATAGCAAACACAATTGTTTAGCTGATGACCAGGCAGCTCTTTCAAGTTCTAGCTCCTCATCATCTTTTAGGTCCCAGCTCAAATGTCACCTCCAAGGCAGGGCTGGGACTAGCACAAAAATGCAAGCAGGCTTTTTAGGACTCAAAATTTAAGGAGGCTCTTGTAAGACCCTAAGACTAAGTGCCTCCTAAGTACTGCAACCTCGGCACCTCACCTGCCTTACTTGCCTCACCCTAGTCCCAGCCCTACCCCTAGATAAGATCACCCCTTGACCCCTCACTTCTCCTCTCCCATGCCCACCTGGTGCCTATCACACCACCCTGTGGCACTCACCATATTGAGTTATCACCTAGTTCATTGTTTCCCTTTCTACTACCTGTTGTCTTCATTATCCTGTCTACTTCATGGGCAGAGGAATGTGATGTATCTTCCTCATCCTCCCCTCCCCCTCCCCCTTAGTCCCTATTGCCCTATTGCCTCACTGGGTGTCTTGCACATAGTAGGCTTCCAGGAAATCAGGTGTTGAATGGGTATAAAACAAGGATGCAAAAGCTCTTACTATAATGGTGTCTAGTGACTCTAGACAACCCAACAAACCCTCCTAAACCCTAACTCTTCCTACTCATATTAAAGTACACAGAACAAAAATAAAACAGTGTCATGGGCACATGTTCAAAACTGAGATACTCCAAAAGAGATTTAGTGGGGGGGTGGGGAGTTGGAAAATGGTGATTCAGAAAATATGAGCTCCTCAGTGTTTGGGGCCACCTTTTCCAAATCACTGAGAGATAAAGTAGAAGTGAACACCAACATATAACATGCACTTCAAGATTATGTTGATTAATGCCCACATTAACCTTCTGAAGTAAATTGTGTTCCCATTCTCCAGATGGATCATTAATGTGAGGATTAAAGAGGTTACATAATCTCTCCATGATTTCACAGTAACTGAGGCGTCAGTGCTCAAACTCAGGTTTCTGTAAGCACCAAAATTATCCTTTCCCAGGGCCTAACAAAGCAACCAGATCGATTTAACTTCAAAGACTCAAGGTAGAAACATAATAATTACTGATGGCCCTGACTAAATGTTCCCAACTCTGGCTAGCATGAATAATTCCTAGATCAATAAATCCAATAAGTCTATCCATAAAGAACAGTCAACATAATTAGACAATTTGTTTTTTTCAGAAATACATGTATTTTTCCATATTTTACATATGCATCACGCTAATTTTCCACCATGCTAGTCATTAACTTCCGCTACATAAACCCCTATCTCCCTCGCCTTACTCTGTGCCTATTTCTTCTTGTGCAGATCACTGCACCTCAAGTACCCGACTCTGAACATTAAGTCAGACTTCAGCTCATTTCTTCAAAGAGAACCAGAACAATTGTGTCCCTTTTCTTTACTAGACCTTTTACCTAACTCACTGTTCACTGTTTTAGCTGTCTTTTCCGTGTATTTCCTTTTCAAATTTCAAGGAGAATACATATGAGGCACCAACCACAAGCTGATGAATGTGGGAAGTGAACAGAGAACTACTATCTGATCCCCACACACGGCCCTCCCACACAGACTTGTGACCAAGGACAGAAGCACAGCAGTCAGTCAGCCTCTACGGGTGCACTGCTCCACAAAGAAGGCAAACTATGAACCTGTTTTCCACCCCGAGTCTGTTCCAAGGCAGAGCATGACTGTCATTGTCAGGTGCATTGTGCTCGGCTCGTAGCTCCACTTCAGGGAAAGAAAAGCGCTATGTTCTTCAAGGTCCCTCTGGGAGAGAGGTTTTCACAGGCTCACGGCTTTCTCCGGGGTGAAAGCCCAACATTTGTCGGCCTTCATGTCTTAAGTGGCCCACTTCTTCTATTATTCCTCTAAAAAGCAAAGGGTTCAGTCACAAAGCCCTGAAGACTGGACTCCCAGGATCTTCCAGGGATGCCCGCCTCTCTAGCTAAAAGTGTGCTGGTTCAGTTTTGGTTCAAATTCTTGTCCTGGCCAAGTCCTTTCCTTCTCTGAGCCTCACTCTCCTCCTCTCTGCAAACTGGAGGGAAGGCTTGTTGATAAATGTTTCTCCAAGCATGAAATATCAGCAATGTAGAACGTACTAAAGGAAGGGACCTCCAGGGTTTAGGTCAAGAACTGCCATGCAGGGCATTGGAAAGCTCATGTCTACCTGCCTGCTCTGATTCTGTCTGTGAATCCCTGCCTGCCTGCCTCCTTCCCTCTCTCCCTTCTTCCCTTGCACCACGTGGCCCCTATCACATGCCAAGCACAGTGCTTGCTGGTGGGAAAGTGTGTTCTTTGAGACAAACATGACCCCTGCTCTCAGTGAGTCTATGTTTAGTTGGGAAGATGGAACAGTAATGAAAGAAATAACGCCTATGTGAGACATAAAATGAAATGACTGTGAGTTGTCATGTGAAAAACAGCCACAGTGCAACAGTTAGTACTGTGAGAGGCTGAGACATGGACCGGCCTGGAAACCTCTCTTAGCTAGGATGCCAGGTAATACCTTTCTGGAGAAGAGATGCCTAGATTGAAGAAATAAAAGGGAAAAAAGAACCAAACTTGTGAAAAATGTGATTGGGGGCAGGTGGAAAAGGGAAGTAGGAAGGAGAATATTCCAGATAGATATGAAATCCCCACACAGGGAAAAGCTTAGTTTGTTCTAAAGATCTTGAAAGAACACCATTTTGCCTTTGGAGATTTGGAGGTGCATGCACTGATACCCCATTATTCACTCATGGGTCCATATAAACTTGGTGCATGCACCTTATCACTGATGCTTTAATAGTGGACATCTAGGAGCAGAATGACAGAGCCAGCGAAATCTCTGCTGCAGAGATGTGGGAGCACCCTGGTCCAGCACTCATTGGCTGACGTCATCCATCACTGCACACGAGAGGCATGAACGGAAGAGACTATGACCCAGTGAGATCCTTATGGACAAAGTTTCTGAAGCCCAATACAAGGCACCACTCCATGGAGGCACTGGCGATTGGAGTAAGCTGAACCCCGAAAGGACTGATTGTGTCTTTGGTATCAATGAGGTTTCCTGAGATTCTTGAGATGTTCAAGGTTGAACAGGTCCCTCTGTGACTATCTTTGTCTAGTGATCCCATGGAGGCTATGGGGCTGTAGCTGCAGCAACACTAAAATCTCTCTCTCTCTCTCTCTCTCTCTCTCTCTCTCTCTCTCTCTCTCTCTCTCTCTCCTGTGGATTCTTAGCAAAAGAAAATATTTTAAAGTGGTTTTTTTTTCAATCTTAAGGTTTTCATAAATATGTAACAATTGATGACATCTCTGGGCAAGAGATCAAAGCCAGAAAGCCATGCACCATTCCCCCACCCATGTAGCATCCCACTCAGATCCTACTATACCCAGGACCTCTCTAAACATCTTGCCATCAGGATGTTCAGATTACAGATAATATTGAAAAGTACCTATTCCTGGCGCACAGTGCCATTCAATATATGCTAGTGTTAGGATAACTGCCCCCAAGTACATATTGCCTCAGCTTATCCTCAATCTCTTGGAAATGTTCCTTTTGTCAACACTGATAAACAAGCTGGCAACTGCCTCAAAACAGCCAGTGAATTTTGATAACTGTGGCATCCTCTGTGTGGCATTCTCAGTTATCGGCTGGCTGGCTTCCAACACATGCCATCCTTCCAAACTACCCATTCATCCCACCCCATACCACCTAACTGTGACAGAGGACACGCTACAGAGCAGAAAACACTTCCACTGCAAAGCTGGTCACAGGGGCACAAAGGGCACCAAGAACCAAATGTCTGTAGGTGGCTGCCTGGCACGTGGAGCTCCTGCAGGACCTGAGGCCGCTGGACCCAGCCAGGCTTCCCACAGACTCCCAATATCAAGGTGAAGGAAACTCAGGTAGGTCCTGCTCCTCCGCCTACCCAAAAGCCATTTATTGAGCACATACAATGCCCAACACATGCAGTGAAATGTTGTATGTGATCTCAAGAAGCCACCCATGGCAAGACCAAGGAGCAGATGAGGGGGTAGTACAGCAGATTCTCAGGAATTCAAAAGAGAGGGGGTGCCAGGCTAGGATGCTCAAGGAAGACTCTGGAAGAAAACAGAACATAGGTCCTAAAAGTAAGAAGGAGGAGAGAAGAGAGAAGTCCAGAATGAGAAGGGACATAAATAAAGGCAGGGCTGTTGGGAAGTGAAGCAGAAGCCTGGCTAGGGCAGCCCTGTGGGCGCATTTTCTCTGCTGGGAACTTCCTAGTTTCCATCTGCAGTTTCCAGCTCTGGAGTGATGGGTGGAGGCCACCCAAGACCCCACACAGAGCTTCCAGTTGTGTAGTTCGTTGGTTATGAATAAGTCATCAGTCTTCCCAATCGGGTTAAGAGGCCAAATCCACCTGTGTACACTTCATCAGATTATTCATTTTATTAAAATCTCAGTTTCCCCATCTGCAAAAAGGAAAGTATAATAGTACCTACTTTGTATGGTTTGAGGGAGGATTTGATAATTGATTGCAAAAATAAGCAGGTGTTCTCACAAATGAATGCCCCAGCTTATTCAACAATTTTTATCACACATTTCCCATCTAAGAGATGGATTTGCTGCTGCGTAAAAATGAATTAAAAAGGTGAGGGTGCTTCAATCTTAACAAATAAAACTAAAAAGGAATGTGGTTTTTCTAAATAAAGATGAACAGATTTGATTAGCTACAAAATGTAAAACTCCTTTATGAAAATGAACTATGATAACAGGATAAAACAGAATGAGGGAGATATTGGCATCAGATTCAACAATGCTTTCAGTTTGCATAGTCTATTTTAAAAACATGTACAAAATGATAAGGAAAGCAGGTCACCAGTAGATAAACATACAAAATGCATTAAAGGAAAACGCATATGAGGAATTGCAAGTAGACAATCAAATGGGGCAGGGAAATGTCCCATTCACAAAAATACAAAATGAGTGATAAAAAATTCAAGTTCAATACTAATAAGTCTTTCAAAATTTCATTGAAGAATGGCATGCCCCTGCTTAAAGCCTTTTAACTGTCTCCCACTGTGCCCAAAGTAAAACACAAAACTATATAAAACAGCTGACACACTGTCCTCAGATTCCTCAGCTACAAAATGCAGATGACGGCAGTAGTCCCTAACTGGTTTACTATCAGGCTGGGTTAAACAGATGTAAAACACTTTAATCAGTACCTGGCACATAGTCTGATCAGCTGTCATCACTGCTGTGACTGCTATTGTTTTCATGTTATCCATTCAAATGGGCCTGGATATTCTGTTAGCTGGAGACATGCATGTTCTTCATGGAGTCTGGGGACACATCATTTTCAAGGGCCTCTTTGCCCAAGTCTTAGCCAATAATTTAATAAAATTGTAGGCATACTAATGACCCTAAAGCATGTAAATATATATCTGTAATATGCATAAACCACACATACATATATACATATACCACAAACTGTGTCAACTTTCCAAATCTTTTAAAAACAGAAGTTTTTATCCCAGCAAGGAGTTTCAGAAATGCACCTTTCCCATAACCAACTTGACAATGTATAGTAAAAGTCTTCAAATTTCTCCTCTAGAGTCTGTCCTAAGGAAATAATCTAAAATGCAGACCAAATAAAATGTACATATCTAGATACTCAATACATTTTTAAATGGTGAAGAACTGTAAAACAATCTAAATCTCCAAAAATAAAAGAACAAAGATAGTTAAGTAAATTACAGAACAGCAATACAAGGCTATTATGTGAACTGTAAAATTGTGAAACATTTTAAGCAACATTGAAAAATGCTTAGTCAAAGGCTATATGAAAATAAACAAAATGAGTTATAGAAGAGGATTTCAACTATGTAAAATATATAGGTTAAAATGTATAGGTGCACATATGCTGAAACTTAAAAATAATTTAAAACCAATTAAAGATGGTGGCTATTATTTTTATAGTACTCTTCCTTTTCAAGCTTTGGAAAATTACTTTTATTAGTAAAATTACTCCATAAAAACTTAAATATTCAAAAAAGATTTTTAAAAACTTAAAAAGCTTTAAAATTCATTGTTTCTTCCTTGTTGGCCAAACAAAACCTTGTACTCTATCTCAATTTTCAAGTCTGAAGGAATCCAGCCAGATGCGTTTAAAGAATGCCAATATAAGGTACCAAAGTTTCAAAGCAAATCCGAATTAGATCCAATTCCAAATTCCTCAGCCTGCATTGTTACTGTCCTGCCTCCCATATCTTGACATCGAGCAACATGTTGAAGAATTAAGAGAAAATAAGCTAATAAGGCAAGCCACTCCCTTTATCCTCTGACCCAAGCTTTCAGAATGCTACAGTCTAACCTTTGTCTGCATATAGTAAGCCAATGAAGCATGGTCCAAGCATGACCCCTCACCATCTGACTCCATGGCCCAGTCATCACACCTTAACTCCAAAGGTATAGAATTCATGTTTAGACACCTGAAAGCCAAGAGATTTAGAAGGAAGTTTCTGGTTTCCATCAAACAAGGGGGCCTTGACCTTAGGCTTCTTGTCTTCCTCATTCCTGGCCCATTAAACTTCAGATACTTGTACATTCTATAAGGGTAGGAAGATAAATAAGCACACAAACAAACACATAGATGGACGGATGGATGGATGGGTGGATGGATGGATGGATGGATGGATGGATGCATGGATGCATGCATGGATGGGTGCATGGATGGACGGATAAGAGGAAAAGTTAATAAGAATGTCATAGTAGTTTCATAACTGACCCCACTCCCCTTTACAATTTTCCTCCACACTAAATCACTCTTTCTAAACATATCTTTCTAAAACATAGCTATTATTTTAGAATTGCTGTTCACAAACCTTTGCTCTTTTCTCTCTACCCCACAGAAAAGGTTCTCAACTGCTCAATCAGGCATCAAAGTCTTCCCCAATGTGATTTTCACTTCCTGCGCAGCCTCCTCCATGGCCACCTTCCCTCTACTACATTCATATTTCAACTCCATAGGCCTCTCAGTAATTCTCCAAACTTCTCCTGGTCATTCTCTCCTCCTGGATGGATTTTAATCTAACAATTTATCCTGCATGCCCATTCCCTCACATTACCAACCAAAGCCTTTCTATGACATTTATTTTATGCCGTAACATAATGTGCAAGGTTTGTATTCTATTTCTCTCTTTCTGCTTTCCTCCCTCCCTTCCCCTTTTCTCCCTCCCTTTTTCCCCTCATTCTCTCTTTCCCTCCCCTCCTCCCCAGGTTCCTAAAAATGGGAAATCTCATCTATATGCTTGCATGGCCCACAGTGCTTAGCACAGATACCACACATAGCCAGTCTCATTAAAGGAACTGACCTCATTGGGGAACTTCACTCTGTTCCATGATGCATAGAAGGGAACTAGCACAGCACTGAGTCCAGAGTAAGCATTCAAAAGCAAATACCCAATGAGTTGACCAAGGTCACTAGATACAAGGTTAATACACACACACACAAAAAAAACAAGCACATTTCTGTTTCTATTCATTAACAATAATCATGTGGAAACTGTAATTTAGAACACAATGCCTTATATAATCATTCCAAAGGAATTGAAATACTTAAGTACACACTTAGCAAAACATGTACTACTTTTATATGGTAAAAATTACCAAATGCTGATGAAAAAAATCAAAGACTTAAATAAATGAATATTTGTATAATGTTCATGTATTGAAAGCCTCAATATAAATATGTCATAAGTATGAAAGTATAAATCTCCGTGGTAAAGGTAAATCTATAGACAAATACAGAATAATGCAATGCTGTAATGGTGGTATATAAATCATTTTTAAGCTGAGCATAAGAGTTAAAAGACAAAACTTTTTAAATAATTATAAGCATAAAAATTGTTAATACATAAATAATATATATTTAGAATTAATTCTGACATCAATGACATAAAGTATGGGGGCAAAGAGTAAGAGTGTAGAGACTTTACATTGAAGTTAAGTTGTTATTAGTTTAAAATAGGCTGTTATAAATATTTTCTATGCAAACCTCATGGTAATCACAAAGGAAAACCTATAATAGATATAAAAAGATAAACAGAAAAGAATCAAATAATCATCAGGACCTTCTACAGATTGAGAAAGTGCTTACTACCCAACCCTGGATTTAAAACTATCTGGGGAGGCAGCATGGCCAAGTTCAACAAGCATGGACTTGAAAGTTTACATACCAAAGATCAAACTTAATCCCCATTATCTGCTGGCTGTCAGCACTGCAGGTAGGATAAAGTCCTTTCAAGGTTGTTGTGATATGTTTATGAGTAAACCTTCTAGCACATCCGACACATAATAAATGACAATCTTTTAAATCAACAGTACAAGTAAAAGGATGTTCATTAAAAAGTTCCATATGTTAAGTATAAGTCACCTTTACATAAGAATACATCAGAAGACGTGATATCTGTGAAGGCTACTGGTCGGGAATTCCCAGCCCATTCCTAGGTTTCTCTGGTGGACCCAGTCTCCCTCTGCTGAATGAACAAACAAGGAAGCCAGTCTAGGCCAGGAATTTCTCATCCCTGAACACAGTTAAAGCTTTGACTACTTAACTCAAATAGTCCCTTCAGTTCTCTCTCAGGAATTTAAATCATAGAGAAGGTAGTTGCATATAATGGCATACGAGCCATGACATCCCACTCCATGGTCCCTAGAGAGGCCTAAGATTTTGTCAGTCCTAGAGTTTAGTCATTATCTTTTTCTCCAAATGTTAAGCCATTGCAGTATCCTTCTAACAAATCATGTATCTTGCCTGTTAGTGTGATTTTTGCTGGTTGTAATCAAAAATCATGACTATAGAGCCTCCCAGTGTCACCTGGAAACCATTCTGCATTGGTTATGTTTTCTGATTGCCTAGATTCCCAGCGGCCATGACACTCTCATAGGGTTTGTCTCAAGCACAGCACCATGGAGAATAGCACCTAAAACCACTCTCTTGTGTCACCGGTATCTAAAATCAATGTTAATTGCCCAATTAAACAAGCCTGATGCTGACAGAATGTGAACTAATTAGTAAGTTCCAGAGCTCATTCCAATTATTAACCTTTATGGTTGTCATTCATAAAGATAAGGGTACAACTATGGATTTTTGCATGAATGAATTTGTGTCATTCTGAGCCAGCCAGAAGGAAATGGGATAAAAGGAAAAGATGCTGTGCTGGGGGAACGATTCCCCAAACTTAGTTTTCATGGACCTTTCAGAAACAGAGATGGCCATGAAGTCTCCTAGATCAGTGCTTACATCGGAATCTAGTGAGGAGTTCTTTAAAGCTCTAAGTTCCTAGATCTTGACCTCAGAAATTGATTCAGTAGATTTGGAATAAGGCCCAGGAAACTGGCTTTTCTTATATTTCCTAGCAGATTTTCATGGTCTACCAGATTGAAAATCATGTGGACTGCCCTAGCTAGTTTGGCTCAGAGGATAGAGCATCAGTCAGCCTGTGGACTAAAGGGTCCCAGGTTTGATTCCAGTCAAGGGCACATGCCCGGGTTGTGGGCTCTATCCCCAGTGTGGGGCATGCAGAAGGCAGCCGATCAATGATTCTCTCTCATCACTGATGTTTCTATCTCACTCTCCTCCCTTTCTCTCTGAAATTTAAAAATATGTATATTTTTAAAAATCATGTGGACAGATATCCAAGGAAACTTATTCCTAGTCCCCAAAGTAGCCCCTTAGACAGAGATGTCATGAACTATGAATGGTTGCCAAGCTAGAAAGGCCAGGAAAGAAGGATTAGTAATGGAACAGCAGGAGCATAGGGTTGCTGAGAATCAGGAAACCTAGATTTGTGTCCCAGATCTGAAATCACTGACCATCAACCCACTCAAAACCTTAGTTTATCCATCTGTAAAAATGGAATATTCAATTATACAAGACTTACACTCCCCCCAGAAATATAAGGTGGGCATGTGTTCATGTGGACAATGACTACAAGAGATATTAGTATCAATGCAAGGGGGAGCTTGTAAAATATAAACTATGGATTGAATTTTAGGACTTGACTTTAGCTTTTTGTTGTTGATTCTCACCTGAGGATATCTTTTCATTGATATTTTAGAGAGAGTGGAACGGAGGGCAGAGACAGAGATAGAGAAACATCTATTTGATAGAGATACATCAATTGGTTGCCTTCCGCACACTCCCCAAACAGGGCTGGAGCCTGCAACCAAAGTAGGTACCCTTGACAAGAATCAAACCAGGGACACTTCAGTCCACAGGCCGACACTCTACCCACAGAAACAAACCAGCTAGGGCAAGACTTGACTTTAGCTTTAACTTGGGTAGAAAACATTTAGAAGCAAGAGCAAGATATAAAATGCTTCCTTTTTTTAGTTCAGTGACTCCTACAAAGAGCCTCACAGACATGTGACAGAGAGAAGAGGCCTTTTACCAGTTTATTGCTCCACCAATAATGTCTAGGGCAGTGGTCTTCACAGGGAAGCTGCCAGAAGCCTCCTAAAGGCATTTACAGTCTATGTCCAATAAGGTAATTGGCCACCAAATGATGAGAAAGTAACTATGAAAGCTCGACTGCCTAATCTTTATAGTCGTTATATATATAAGCAGGAATGGAGTGTGTAAAACTCTACTCTCCTATAAACTTGGAAATAGATAGGTTCTGTGTGAAATAAAAATTTCCCTTTTTTTTCTTGGCTACAAACCATACTCCAAAGGCTCACCTAGCATAGTTTTACACACATGGACGTCTGGCAGGAAAATAAATTAAGGCTTACCCCTTAGAGGGTAGGAAAATGCATCCATTTATAAGTGTTATTTTAGAAGGACTGTCTAATCCTTATTGACTTATTAACTTCATTAGGAGGCTAATGAATCTACTGCTGTGCAAATGAGAGGGAGCTCAGGCTGTGGAAAGGGGTAGGCAGGATTTCAAACCCCTTCTCTACATGGTGGGGTAATTTATGATTGTGATAAAATGGCACTGCATTTGGCAGAAAGAGAAGACAACATAAAATAATCAACAGAAATGATCCCCACAAGAGTGTTATATTCTCTCATCCACTGGGCAAAAATCAAAATAGATACATGTCTAGGGCCTCCCTAGTGGAAGAAAAAGACTAAGTCATAAAAGAACTCCCTTTCCCATAATAAAGAGGAAAGCATCAGATCTGTAATCCAGATCTGCTTCTCCAGCATCCTATTTCTCTTTTCTCCAGCAAAGGAAGATGTCTGAGAGCTCCATATTTGGGGCAAATTCCTTTCTCGTTCTATTTTGTAGAACAAAGACTTTCATAGATTGAGTGATGTTCCCTATCTTTCATAAATTTAAATTAAGTAGTTTGGATAGGTATTCTGGCTAACACCTGCTACGGACCACCATCCATCAGTGAACAGCACCTTGCCAGATCGTCCATGTTGTTGACATTGATTTTTAGGGAGGCTGGCTGTGCTCAGGAGTGGAGCTGTTATCCATTGGACACCATAAATCCTAATGCACATGCTTCCTGTTTGAGTTCCCGAGTTGGTAGAGTCTGTGGATTTGGAGTCGAAAGAGACTTGAGAGAACATTTCATCTAATGTTTGTTTTGTTTGTTTTATGAGGAAACAGAAGAATGGCAGGAGTAAGCCTATTCATTAGTAATTGAGATGGGCTTAGAACCCAAGCTTCCTCTGCTCTGTGGTTCCCAATCCCACCTGAAGATAAGAATCCACCAGGGAGCTTTTAAGATTATACATCCTAACACCCAACCTTAAAAATCTAGATTTTAAACACATTCCACAAGTAATTTGTAGGATATGCCAAATTTCAGAACCATGCATGACCCCATCCTGCCTTCCATGTTAATTACTTGAGAGGTAACAAAACTCTTCAATGGTCTTAGATCCTCTAATGGTTGCATTAAAAATAAAATCACCAGTAACAAAGGAGTTAACTCAGCAGTATATTAGAGAATTTAAATCAGATTTTGCTTAGCATCCTGTAGCCAAAATCATCATTACCTTCATTTGGTGTAGGAAAACCAAGAGATATATTAACATTTCCCTTTTGCCAAGCACAGATAGTGTCTCAAGGAGAAGCCTCTAGTGTTCCCTCCATAGAAATGCATCATTTCCAGGCATTATGTGCTTCAGATTCTAGATGTGTTCTTCACCCACCCTCCTAAAGGTATCAGCACTGTTATGATCCAGAGTCTGGTGGAAGCTGCTGGGCTAGGAGGATATGGGCCTATGACAAATGCTAATTATTAAGCAATAACTAGATTGCAGGCATTTTGCATTCCATGCATCATCTCACTGAATCCTTGAGAAGCTTCCATGAGACAGGTCTCATGGTCATCTCCTTATATGGATAAGTACATGGGGCTTGGACAAACTAAAACCTTGCTCAAAGTGGGACAGCTCGCAAGCAGTAGACCTGAAATTCACACCCACACTATTTAATCTGGAATCCACTACTTTAACCACTACACATACTCTGTTCCATCTGTTACCAGGTGTTTCTGAGACCTGTGGAAACTACTAACATGCGAGACAGCATTTCCTTTTAGGAGTTTCCCATCCTAGTTGGAAAAGAAGAGGTTTTATATTAAACAGCAAAGCAATGTGTGCACATTGATCCGTCCTCTATGCATTCCTAAAATTGCTTTGCATCCTTTGTAGAATGAGGTGTGGTGATAATAATAATAATAATTAATAATAATAATAATAATAATAATAATATAAGCATTTCCACAGTAGGGCCACTCATCACAGAATGCACTGCATATGTATTCTTGCACATGTCTAATGTGGTTTTCTATGCACATTAATCTTATCTGTCAGCCAAACTAAACCTACCTTGAGGATAGTAATCAGGACATGCTTATTCTGCATCCCCAGCAGAGAGCGCAGGGCTGCTTACATATGGATGCTCGATTAATATCTGTTCAATTGAATGCTCACTGACCCATTCAGGAATCTGCGCCAGATTTATTACCACTGAAAGCAAATAGAAGGCCCCCACTCTAGAGGGAGGATTTCACAGCCTGTACCAGCCTGGCCTTCAGAACCTCACATATGAAGAGACTAACGAATAGGATGGAAAGCTTTTAATTAACAGCCTAGCAAAAAAAAATGTCATTCCAATCTGCTGTTTTGTTTCCATTAATTCACTCAGATTCAGCAGGAATTCCACCAAGGAATTGGGGTGAGCAGCTGGAGAGGGAGGGAAGCACATAAATAAATCATGAGTGTCATTAAAATTTGTAAACTAATAACTTCTGGGAAGTCTTAGCAATTATTATCAGGGTTTTCTTGGCAAACAAAAAATTAATAAATCCAAAAGGTCTCCAATTCCTATTTAGAAAAAAACAAACCAGCATCCCCAGAAAGGTCACTGACAGAACAATTAGGGGAGGAAATAAATGATCCAGACAACAGCTTGCAAAGCAGATGAAAAGTCACAGGACTCCCCAGTGGCAGGAGGATGAGACAACTCAATACAGAGAAAGCGACAGGCAAGGCGGGGCTGAGCTGGGATTGGTCTGGGGCTATTGGAACGTCCGCTCAGTTGTCCAAGCCTTTATTTAGTGTTGCCCAAGGGATAGGCTTTGTAGATCTGGAAATCAGAAAGGCACATGTCCCCTGCTCTTGAGAAGTTCCCAGGCTAGGAACAAATCACTACACACTGTAGGGATGTGCTATTAGCAGCGAGCAGAGGAGGGTCAGGGAAAGTGTCTAGGACAGTGGTTCTCAACCTTCCTAATGCCGCGACCCTTTAATACAGTTCCTCATGTTGTGGTGACCCCCAATTTCATTGTTACAAATTGAACATAATTAAAGCATAGTGATTAATCACAAAAACAATATGTAATTATATGTGTTTTCCGATGGTCTTAGGCAACCCCTGTGAAAGGGTCGTTCGGCCCCCCAAAGGGGTCGAGACCCACAGGTTGAGAACCACTGGTCTAGGAGGATGTGCCTGCGAAGTGTTACACTCCATACATACCCTGACCAAGAGCCCCTTGCTCTGCAGGCCCTGAGGCCAGGCATACAGAGGAATGGCCAATCCTGGTTGCTTATCAAAGAGAAAAATGTCTTCCATGCTACTAGGCTGGGAGTGAAAGAAATGGAGAGAAGGAAAGAGAAGAACAGAGGTGAAATAGGAATAGAGGTAGACCATCTATTGCAAAGGATTCCTGTTCCTCTTATGCCTCCACAACTGCAAATGCATTTAGCTCCAGGAGGATCCCTAATGCAATAGGAAATCCACAGGAAAACTCCCGCTCATAAACTGCCTACCCTGGGACCTTTGCTAGAGAGTAGCGCTTGGGATGGACAGATGGAATCCGTACAATTGCTTGCTAGCTCATCGCTCTCCAGGAATTAGTTCCTTAAACAATTTATTTTGAGGAAGAGTAATGTGCTTATCAGTCCAAGTGTCAGTGGGTAAGACATATAGAACTGAGTCCCAGAAGCGATTTGCCAGTCAGAAACACAAATCCCGACTGTGATTTATGTTCAAAACTAAAGACTCAAAAACCTCAGGCAGTGGAATAATTGGCCTTATCATAGTTCCTACTTCCAGAGATAAGTGACATTCTTGCTCCCAAATCGAGGACCGTGAATGTCAACAAATGAGGCAGAGGTGTATACCTGTGTGTGCAGAGGAGCATGAAGATGGTACCAAAGCATACGCCACATGCTGTTTTCACAGAAATGAGGGCGAACATAGCCCTGCCTTTGAGTCCATGATGCCTGCACACCAGGTAATACTGGCCTATTTTCAGTGGGAATGGAGGAGATGAGAAGTAAAGGGTTATCTATATCCAGCTCCAGAATTTCCACTTAAGAGGACACGTGATACTATGTAAAGAGTCCAAGATCAGGGAGCCCCTACTCTCAGACTTATGACCTCAGCCTTGCCCCCCTCCACCCACTGATTAGCTGTATGACATGAGTCAAGTCATTTAATCTCTGAAGCGCTCAATGTTTTCATCTGTAAAATGGGGCCAGTGGTAAACCAACCCTTATGTTTTATTGTAAAGGCCAGAACAAGATAGCTTCAAGTTTGTTGCAAAGGAACAAACTAGAAGAAACTAGCATAGAGAAGCTGATCAATTACAGGTGGATTACATGATGATGACTAATTCTCCTGAGTATGTCCCATGCATAGCACTGTATGCCAGGCACTTTCCTAGGATTAATCACAGTTTGTGTCATTGAAATATCATAACCATTCTATGAGGTAGATGCTTGTGTTATCCTCATTGTTACAGATAAGAAAATGGAGGCACAGAGAGGTAAAGAAATTTATTCAAGGTTACTCTGTGGCTAAGTGGAAAAGCGTGAACTTGAACCCAGGCCGTCAGTCCCCGGCCGTCAAACCCAAAGTGAAGTAAGGAGCCTTCACTTACATACTTTGCTGAGAAGGAAACATGGATGCTGAGCCTCCTGACCATAACTCACCACTCCTCCTCGAGTCAGACTTACTTCAAATCCAATAGAGCTGGGGCCCAATATCATCCTTGACTGATGGGCAGCCCCCAGTCTTGACACACTATGGGCTAAAGGTAAAAGCCTTGTTCTTTTTAAAAAGTCAGTCCCTAACCTCACAAATTCTCTAAGCTTGAAATCCTATATGTAAAATGTTATTTGACTAAGAGATGCCAACAGACGGTTGTGCTAATGGCCAATCTACGCAGCCATCCTTCTGTTGGTGGAGAAAAAAATTTGAATCTCATATAATAGCACCAAGGAGTTCCGGAAAGAGGGTCACAGGGCACTACATCGCCGAGTGCTTTTAAACAGTCTTGTCTATTTAGAGGTAGATGATCTCTGAATTATTAATCCAATGAGGCAAATAATTATATCACACTGTAACCTGCCAGGGAGTGTCATCTTGTCATGGCAGCTACTGCTCCAGGCTTCTCTGTTAGACAGAAGATTGAAGAATCACCAAATTCAATTTCAGCTTGGTTAAGCACGCTGGGCCAAATCATGCATCCGAATGGGTGCATGTTTTATTTAGTTTCTTTCCTCTGCACACTGTGCTACTAAGGAAGATCATAGTGCTCTAGGCTCTAACTAAAATGCATCATCTTCCGTATAGAAAAGACAGTGGGAGACACTCTCTTTAGGAGCTGAGCAGGGAAGACAGTAAAAAATAGAAGAGGCCCGGCTGGCGTGGCTCAGTGGTTGAGCACTGACCTAGGAACCAGGAGGTTCGATTCCCAGTCGGGGCACATGCCCAGGTTGTAGGCTCGATCCCCAGTATGGGGCATGCAGGAAGCAGCCAATGGATGATTCTCTCTCATAGCTGATGTTTCTATCTCTCTCTCCCTCTCCCTTCCTCTCTGAAATATAAATATATATTTAAGTTAGCAGAGGCCCCAGCAATTGGTAAAACTCCCACAAAGTTGAGGAGCAGTTTCTTTCCTCAGTCATGCCCTATGCAGGTTCCTAAGCTGGGCTTTATCAGACCCATGAACCTTCTGAAACACAACTCAGTAGCCCGGGCCAGGTGTGCAGTTGGTTAGAGCATTGTGCTGATACACCAAGGTTGCAGGTTCAATCCTTGGTCAGGGAACATACAAGAATCAACCAATGAATGCATAAATAAGGGGAACAACAAGTAGATGTCTCTCTCTCCCTTCCTCTCTCTCTCTAAAATCAATCAATACTTAAAAAAAAAAAAAGCGCATATTCTTAGCCCAGCCAGTGTGGCTCAATGGTTGAGCATCGACCCGTGAACCAGGAGGCCACTGGTTCAACTCCTGGTCAGGGCACATGCCAGGGTTTCAGGCTCGATCCCTGATGGGGGTGGAGGGGAGAGGCAGCTGATCGATGATGTTTCTTTTTCATCAATGTTTCTATTCCTCTCCCTTCCTCTTTCTCTAAAAAAATCAATAAAAAACATTTTTAAGTACATTCTTATATAGCATTTAATCACAGGGAAAGCCCACAATATCCACCAGCTTTTCAAATCCCTAACAGGTCCCACCACGTGGGGCTTGCTTTGTTATTTGCACTAAGCAGACAGTACGGGAGTCAGGCTTCAGGGGTCAGCACAGTGTCACTGCGATTGGACCTGCTAGGAAGGTGTCTGAGCCTCTAATCCTCTGGGAGTTCTGCATGAGTGGAAAGAGACATGCTTTCATATATTACAAGCCCCTGGTTACTTATACCTCTGCCAATTTTCAATGAGCAGCAAAATTAGATTGTGGACATTTTGTGCAAATGGAGGCAGGCCTCAATCAATAGGAGCAATTAACCCCTAAATATTTAATAGATGTTGTGACTGCTCCCCTTCCCTGGGAGAGAGGCCCTGGCTAGTCCTCTGCAAACAAACAAGTCACCTGAGGCAGCAGCAAGGTGGGCAGACACTCACGGACCAGACGCCTCAGCTGCAGACCCCAGGAAACCCTCGGGACAGGGCTCTGGGATGAAGACACAGGCAAGTGAAGGGCCTTTTGTGACAGCATCCTCCCTAGTATTGACAAAGGGCAAAGGACACGGGACATATACACAGCCTCTGGAGTCCCATGGATAGAATAAATATGGACATGAAATGCGGATTCATGGTGGCTGATGAAACTTGCTGTCGTCCTGTGTGGCAGGCAGTGTGGCTGTGAGCAGAGCATGCGGGGAGGAGGTCTGTGGAAGGCTAAAGTGGGCAGGTGTCCCCGATCCAGAGAAACTCCTAGGTTCATGGCTGGCTGCGTGCAAGTCCTGCCTGTGCTACCCCACCCACATCCACCTTCTTCCTGTCCTGGTGCCTCAGCATCCCATCAGGGCTGATTTACCCACCACCCACTATGGGCACCGAGTCTAGGGCACAAATGCTTTCGTCCTTTTAAGGTCAAAACAAAAAAAAAATGCAATTTTAGGCTGAAAAAATGTTTTAACGCATTTGTCATACCAATGTACTCATAAGATATATCTTTTAATAATATTGTCTAGAGGAAGGAGCCCACAAAGGCTAGGGACCGTGAAAGTCCATGCACAGCCCTGATTCCCACATGGGTGTATTCTCGTAAGTGCAGGCTTCTCAAAAACAACAGCGCCTCACAGACGCCAAGGACTGACAACAGTCGCACCAGGACAAGCATCCCTCCTACAACAGATCCCTTCCCCAGGGTCTCTCCTTGTCAGGCACGCTCCCCCATCTCTCCAACTGTACCTGTGTTCACCTGGAAGCGCGAGACACTGCAGACCACAGAAGCAACAGCCCTACCCAGGAGAACATGTGACCGGCCCCGAAAGAAATAAGCAGAGTGCTAAGGCAATTCACAGGTGCGCGCCATCGGTGCCATCGGGGACATTAAAGAGGGCTACAGGGGGAGAACCCCCTCCCTTATGCTCCTTCCAAACAGGCTTCCCAGCCCCTCAGCTGGCATTTCTCACGTGAGCCCAGCCAAGTGGCTCCTTAAGATCCTGTAAGCCACTTACCTCCAAAGTGAACTCTCAGTCACACTCCCCAGGTTGAAGTCATAAAGCTTCGTCAGGATAAGTATGACCTGCGAGGGGGTGAGGAGGAGGGCAGAGGAGAGGAACAAAAGGGGAAGAAAAGGGAAGCTTATGTTAGTTTGTATAACAATATGCACTGCGTCTCAAATCACCCAGAGGAAGGCTTAGTAGCGATCCCTTTAGTTGACGGGTTATTATAGGATCAAACAAGGGGAAACATGTTCATTTAATGCATCCCCAGGAGCTGGTAGCATTTATTTTAATCCTGAAGATGCTTTGCACTTGAAAGAAAAACATGCCAACAGGAATTCACTGGGAATTGACAGTTGTTTCTCCACAGCTGTCCTTCTTCAAGGTCAGGCACAGCTGG
Organism: Myotis daubentonii; assembly: GCF_963259705.1. NCBI lineage: Eukaryota > Metazoa > Chordata > Mammalia > Chiroptera > Vespertilionidae > Myotis > Myotis daubentonii. Next base: position 48,952,218 of record NC_081852.1, on the reverse strand, counting down.
CTGGCTCCGCTCACTGGCATGGCCACCCCGGGGATCAGAGGATGGGCTGCTTTTGATCTGGAGATGACTCTGACTTGCAGACTTGGGCTAAAAAGGTAGAAGGAACTGGGCCCCATTCTGCCTACAGGGGTTCAAAGAGATTTTGTGTTTCCATCACTAGGACCATAAATATTTCTATGGCAGGCAGGTCCAGTCCCCAATAGGCCCTGATGCCACCTGCCACCTACCATGCAGCATCTGTCCCCACCATGGAGTAATCAGGTCATTGGACTCCACTGGACTCCAGGACACTTTCCTGACTCCAGTTGAAATCACAAGGCCCGTGCTGAAATGGTCTTGGCTGGTGAGTCTGGTCCTATGCCAGTGATGGTGAACCTTTTGAGCTCGGCATGTCAGCATTTTGAAAAACCCTAACTTAACTCTGGTGCCGTGTCACATATAGAAATTTGTTGATATTTGCAACCATAGTAAAACAAAGACTTATATTTTTGATATTTATTTTATATAGTTAAGTGCCATTTAACACAGAAAAATCAACCAAAAAAATGAGTTCGCGTGTCACCTCTGACACGCGTGTCATAGGTTCGCCATCACTGTGACCTATGCCCTTTAAACTTCCCTAGCTGGAGCCTTGGATATAAGACATCTCCCTGCCTTCCCCTCATGAACCTGGACAGTGGCTTAGGCACAACTCCGTACCTACAAAAATGCTAAGCACTTGCACCTGAATCGATTTTAATCAAAACGCAGGTGCCTAATATACTGTGTCTGCCTGCACGCGTCATAATCCAGTTACACATAATTGTGTTTATCCAAATTTAATGCACAACTCATTTCACTTTTCTCAGCTCCAGCCCATTCCACAATTTAACTTCCTCCAGTTCATTTGCACAGCAGCCATTAAACACTTTCTGAGATAATGAATTTCTGCTACCAAGATGGGGCCTTCCCATTCTAGGTATCCATTTACGATTAAAGAAAAATAATCAGCCATTATATTGAACATGTTTATGGCATTTAACCGACAACAAAACACTCACTTTGATATTTACTCTCATCCCGCACCCCATGGGGTCAGTCAGCTCCATTTCCATTTCTTTTATGTAAACTGAGAAAAAAATTAGAGGCAAGGATGTGACCCATTACAGGTCACAGAGAGTCCATGCCAAAGTTGGTTTAGGACATTCAACTTTTCTGTGGGGCCATTACTAGAGGGCTCATAGGTCTCCTCTCTGACCGAGTCCTGTGCTGGGAAGTGGTGGGTTGGCAAGAAACAGCCAAGCCAAGAGAGACATCATTGGCACGGCTCTTTGTAGAACAGTAGACTCTGCTAAGCCACCTGTCCTATTAGCAGAGCGCAACAGCAAGGACTGTGAATCCCTTGCACAGAGCTGCTCTCCACAGTCACTCCGTGGTCCCGGCCTCTCCCATTCACAATGAGTTTCCTCATTTGTTAAAATCAGGGGCTACTGAAGGCAAGGGACTTATCCACACCGTTCCCAACCAGATGCTTAACAATGTGCCAGATAAGTCCTGTCTTGTAGAATTAATATACACACACTCTCTCTCTCTCTCTCTCTCTCTCTCTCTCTCTCTCTCTCTCTCTCTCTCTCTCTCTCACACACACACACACACACACACACACACACACCAGATCTCTCCCTTTTATTTTTCCTTATTTTTTCTACACGGTCACTCAGTCAGTATTTAAAAGCACAGGTGGGCCCGGCCTGCATGGCTCAGTGCCTAGATATCCCATCAGGCCTACATATCCCATCAGTTACCGTCTCATAGACTTTTAACAATTTAGAGTAGGATTCGTGGTTTGTACTTCTGCCTCCCTAACAGACAGGCTCAGCATGTCAAAGGTTCCTATAAATAATCACTTTTTGAGTCAATGAAAGATAATGGTGTTTGGGCAGTAAATCATAGTCTTCAGAAAAAGATGATATGAATCTAGTCTGCTACCTTCATTTTACAGATGAGGAAACTGAGACACAGAGAGAGAAAGTGACTCAGGTTGAAGTCCCAATAATGTGTGACCTTGACCAAGTGCCCAGGACACTATTCCCACATCGTGAGTACAGTGGAGCCTAATGGTCACTGAGGAGCAGTGATGTGGATCCGCTGGCCCCACTCCTGGCAAGTTTGACTTGAGGGGTCTGCGTAGTGTCCAGAAATCTTCCTGTGGCAACTGGAGGACCACTCTTTGAGAAATACTCCAGCACATCCTGATTCCTGTCCCAAGTCTGTGCCTCAGTGAAACCAGCCTCCCACCTTGCTGAGATCCTGATCTAGAAAAGCACCCCTTCCTCTATAATGAGTTTAGCCTAACAAAGAGGGCAGACGGATGTATGAGGAGGATGTCTCAGCAAAGTCACTGCAGCACTGCCCAGAGGAAAGGTCCCAACACTGAGAAGGGGTGGCTAGAAGCTTCCTTTCCCTGGGAGCCAGCATAGAAGGATAATAATGAAGCTATGAAGAGTAGATGATGTAATCCTTAGCCTTTAGAACACTGGTTCAACCTTCCTAATGCTGCAATCCTTTAATACAGTTCTTCATGTTGTGGTGACCCCCAATTTCATTGTTACAAATTGAACATAATTAAAGCATAGTGATTAATCACAAAAACAGTATGTAATTATATATGTGTTTTCCAATGGTCTTAGGCGACCCCTGTGAAAGGGTTGTTCGACCCCCAAAGGGGTCAAGACCCACAGGTTGAGAACCGCTGCTTTAGACATTCTATGTCAAGCAAACAAAAGAAAGCTTGCCCACCTCTGGCTTCTCTCGCCACTCAGGAGGGAATTACCAGGGAGGAAAGCTAAAAACACAAGCAGTAAGCCCACCTAACAAGCCCCAGGCTGCTGGGAAGGTAGTCGGAATAGAAAGAGAAAATGGGAGTGTGCCTTGGGAATCACCAGTGGCTGGGTGTGGTGGAGGAAGGGTGGAGGGCCCATAAAAAAACCTGACTTGGTTCTCGTCCAATAGAGGTTCCCAGAGGAGAGTGAACACTCAAATTCAAAGAAGCAGCAGAGAGAAAGCATTAATTGAACCCCTACTATGTGCTAAATACTATGCTGGATGCTTCTCCATCCTCACAAATTTTTGAGACTGAGCAGATGTTATATAATATCCCCATGTTACAGATGAAGAAACGGAGTCCTGAGAGCTAAGCAAATTGCCCCAATGGTACCAACTAGAAGAAAACAGAGCCAACATTCTCACCCAGGGCTGTATGACTCCACCACGCCTGTTGTACTCTAAATGCAATGCTTCTCCATTCAGCAAATGTTTATGTGGGCTTTTTGTGCACAAGGCAATGAACAGAAATACAGGGAGAAGAAATACATACCCTTGCCCTCCAGGAGTTTATCACTCATTCATGGATTCCACAAATAGTTATGGAGCACTCTTATGTGAATTCGAAATCAGGGAGAGAGCCAGGACTCAAAGCCCAGGGGTGAAGATAATTTTTGATTTTTTGGTTCTTGGAGGAAAAAAATAGAAAACAGAGATGTGTAATAAGAAAAGAACTAGACAAATTGTTAGGAGACCCAGGTTTGTGAAATAAACTGTCAAATAAGTAACTTTTTTACCTAACTGGCTACAATCCTGGAGAGATTTTAGACAGCAAGATAAATGAAAATAAATTAGAATAACTCATAAGTAAATAGCACTTCCCTCTCTCTTAATATAAGCCATGTACATACAGACACACACAGGTTCAGGGTAGTAGAAAAGTCCCTAGCTATATATGTGAGTGTATATATAAATATAGCTAGAAAAGCTAGTATATAGTTATGATAATATATATGAACATATGTACATATTTATACACATAACCTTAAATTACCATTTGACATCTTCTCTGGAAAAACAAACACTGTTCACACATATCTTATAGCCTTTAACACAATGGGTTAAAGAGACTTCATATGTCTACCTTGTCTGTTAGATTGTGATCTTCTTTAGGTTAGAAATCAGGTCTCTGCACCCCCAATACCTAGTACAACACCTGACACATGGCAGGTCCTATACAAGGTCCACTGAGTGAATTATAAACATGTGACAATAAAAGAAGAGATGAGATGATAAACGTATGAGAGATGTACAGATAATGAGTTATAACAGTTGAGAAGAGGAAGCAATTAAATTGAGAAAATGTGATCAGCAAAGTCTTCATGAAGGAGAGAGTATATGATCTGGGACTTGGAGCAAGGTAAGAATTTCCATATACAAAAATGGAAGCAACCTCCCTCCTTTCTTTCTCTCTCTCTCTCTCTCTCTCTCTCTCTCTCTCTCTCTCTCTCTCTCTCTCTCTCTCTCTCCCTCCCTCCCTCCCTCTTTTCCTTCCTTATTCTTTTCTGCCCTGGGAAAGAAAGGAAAAAGAACAATGGAATCATGCAGAATGGATGGAGAAAGCCCAACATGTGGTCCAGCAACTAATAAAAAGTTATATAAGAATAAAGAGGGTGGTGACAATGAGGGACTATATTATAATAAGAGATTTGCTATGTATATATAGTGCACACATTATGTATAATAAATAATATATATTAAGGAACTAGTATAAGAAGATAACAGAAAAGGGCATGGCTGGCCTCTTACAAAATCAGCTGGTACTGTCTGGGTTGACCACCACCTCCAACTGTCTTCTCCCCAGACACCCAGTATCTCCTGCTGCCCCCAGATCTCAGGCCAGCCTTCTGCTAACTGCCTGATCTTTAGACAGACAGTGCCAGTAGCTAATGTCTTTATATCTCACTTCCCCCTCTCTCTTTCATTTATCTATTCCTGCCTTACTCCCAGCACAGCATAAGATTCTGGTGATAAAGGAGCAAAGGAGAAATGGTTCCTGTCCTCATGACATGTGCAGTGTTCCTGAACCTGCTGCCTTCCAGGATTCCCTACATTTGAACTAAGGGGTCCAAGTCCCTGGCAGGGTTAGGATGAGTGATATTTGGGGGTAAAGGAGCTTTCTACATTCTTTCCTAAGTGAAAGGAGGTACCCACACTCAGAACTGCAAAGACGGTTCAGTCCGCATTCCACCCAAGAATGCTTCTAATTCTCCCCGCGTCTCTAATCACTTCCCATCGGGTCCATCTGTGAGCCTTCTGGATGGGCCCGTGTGGCAGCCTGGAGGAAAGAGAGCACTTGCTGTGAGGGGGCTGCACTCTAAACTCCGTCTTACCACATCTACTGTGCGAGCCTGAGCAGCCTACATTGTCAGAACTACTCCAACTTCCTAATCTGGATAATGATACACCTTCCCCTGCCAACCTCACAGAGCTGTTGATTCAAATCAAATAAAAGAAGTTGACCTGCTTTATGAGCTGTACTGTGCAAATATGAGTTATTAGTATGATAATTATTCTTCAGGACACAAGGGTTCCCTGTAATCCTCGTTTCATGAGAGGGAAAGAATCTAGAGTTGTGAAGCACTGTCTAAAAAGTACTACTCATGGCCAGTAGGTGTGGTTCAGGGGTTGAGCATTGACCTATGAGCCAGGAGGTCACAGTTCGATTCCCAGTCAGGGCACATGCCTGGGTTGCAGGCTGGGTTGCAGGAGGCAGCCCATCAATGATGTCCATCATTGATGTTTCTCTCTCTCCCTCTCCCTTCCTCTCTGAAAGCAATAAAAATATGTTTAAATAAATAGTAGACCCCATGGCAACACAGGAGGCTGCAGATCAGACAGGGGTGTTCACTGGCTCCTGTACTCAGCTTCCGAGGGAAGACAGGAGGCCTGGGGGGATTCCATCCTCTGACAGGATAATGCATCTTCAAATTCATAAATCACTATGAATGCTCTCACCCATGAGCACATACAGTGAAGTGAGGACCTTTAGTGCCTATAAAATTTTACTCTGAAGGAAAACTACTTTAGTTCATTAAACCTCCATGAAATCTTGGTGCCTTTGAATCCATGGGGTTCTTTGCATGTCCCCCTCCAGTTCCCCCTCACCTCCTACCACCTTATTCCTGTCCCTACCTGACAGTTCTCTGTGTCCAGCCAATTGGAGTAGGGACCATGGCTTTCTTTACCAGAAGTAGTTGACAATCATAAGGATGCTAAGACATACTCCTCAGGGATTGCCTACAAGAGTGTATTGTTCAGTCTCAATAGAGTCTGAATTACGGGGTCCTCCCCTCTCCAGAGTATTCCCTCAGGGAACAGAAATCCAATGCTTGTAGTGCACAACCCAAATGATCCCCAGTACAAGACTGTCAGCACCAACTGGGTATCCAGAAGTGTGCTGGGTATGTGCCAAATTCAGAATAACAAAGGGTGCTCCCTGCTCACCGTGAGCTTACAATCCAGTTGAGAGGACAAGCAGATAGTGTAAGAGATACCTGCTTTGTCATATATCATGCACAGAATTTCACAAATCTGTTGTCCCTTCCCAGGTTTTTTAAAGGGCATATCATCAACTCTGGGTCAAGATAAAACCTCAGTATATCCCCTAATTCCTCCCTTATTCCACCCATAACAAGATCAACCCTGAGTCTTCTGAAACGTGTAGCTGTCCACTGTATCATTCAATTTCAGGTCCTCATGATTTTTTTGTTTACTCACTAATCAAAAATGTATGGAAGTCTTCCAGCTTGTTGCCCCTCATAAAATGTACATTCTGGAGGGGAGATAATAGGTAAATAGCTCAGAATTCAGATGATGGTAAGTGCTATTGTGGGGATATAAACAGAGGGAGAAGAATAAGTGCTAATGTACAGGGGTGGTCAGGGATATGCAAGCTACAGCAGTAAATAAGGAACTGAAGGAGGTCCTCACAAAATCCTGAGTGAGGTGAGGGATTAAATCATGTGTATCTGGGTAGTATATGTGACAAGCAGAGGAAGCAGTAAATGCAAACATCCTGAGGCAGGAGTGTGTCTGGCATGTTCAAGAAATAGCAAGGGCCCTAGCCAGTTTGGCTCAGTGGATAGCGTGTCAGCCTGTGGACTGAAGAGTCCCAGGTTTGATTCTGGTCAAGGGCGCAAGCCCAGGTTATGGGCTCAATCCCTAATAGGGGGCCTGCAGGAGGCAGCCAATCAGTGATTCCCTCTCATCATTGATTCCCTCTCCCTTCCTCTCTGAAATCAATAAAAATACATTTAGAAGGAAGGAAGGAAGGAAGGAAGGAAGGAAGGAAGGAAGGAAGGAAGGAAGGAAGGAAGGAAGGAAGGAAGGAAGGGCAAGGAGGCTGGAGCTGGAGCTGAGAGGGGAGAGATGAGGTCAGGGACATATTGGAGGCTTAGATCTTGTTTGAACTTGTGAACCATGTAAAGACTCAGGCTCTTGAGATGGGAAGTTGCTGGAGGATTTTAATAGTAGGACATAGTTTTAATTGGATCACCCTGATTGCTGTGTTGAGAAAGGCAGTAAGGGGACAACAGTGAATTAGGATCCTGTTTTTGTTTTGTTTTATATTTGTTATTGATTTCAGAGAGAAAAGGAGAGGTAGAGAGAGATAGAAACATCAGTGATGAGAATCATTGATTGGCTGCCTCTTGCATGCAGGATCAAGCCTGCAACCCCCGCATGTGCCCTTAACCGGAATCAAACCTGGGACCCTTCAGTCCGCAGGCTGACCCTCTATCCTGTTTTAATCATCCGGGTAAAACATGGGGTGGGTTATACCAGAGCAACAGCAGTGGACAGAGAAAAAGGACATGATGTGAATATATTTTGAAGGTAAAGACAAGAAGATTTGCTGATAAAGTGTATACGGGGTGTGAGTGAAAGAGAATAGTCAAGAATAACCCTCATAGTTCAGGACTAAGCATCTGGAAGCACAGAGCCACCACTTTATGAGGTGAAGACCACAGGAGGAGGAGGTGTGGAATGAAGATTAGAAGCTTAGCTTTGGACTTCAAGTTTGAGAACCCTATGAGAAGTCAAAGAGAGAAGTCAGATAGTCAACTGGATAAATGAGTCTAGAGTTCATGGAAGAAAGTCTAGGCTAGAAATATCAACTTGGGATTTGTCCGTGATTAGATGGTATTTAAAGATATGAGACTAGGACAGATCACCAAGAGGTGAAGTGTGGATACGGATGTGAGGACAGAAGGCTGGGGCATGCCAGCATTCAGAGATCAGAGAATCCAGGAAGGGAAACCAGTGTGTGTTTAGACCTCTCAACACTGGCACAGGGGGTGCTCACTGAACGGTATTTACTACAGAAGAGACTTTCAATGATCAGAAGGAACAAGATGCCTTCTGTGGAGGCCAGTAAGCCTCTTTCCCCGGATTTCCCTGTAATTGATCTGAAGAGGCCACTGTGGCAGAGATGGAGCTTTGCCTTGACTTGACATGGACTTCCCTAACCAAGGCTGATGCGGGTATTATCACTGCTGAGTTCCCAACCTGCCAACATCAGAAACCAGCGCTGAGACCCCATTAGGGCAGCTGGTGGCAGGTTGATTACATTGTGCCCCTCCCATCACATAGGGGGAGCAATTTCTTCCCATTGGGATTGCTTTCCTGCCTGCAGTGATGATGCTAGAATCACAATATTCCCATTTCAGAAGGCCTTATTCACTGTCGTGGTATCCCACACAGCATCACTTCTAACAAAGGAACTCATTTCATAGCGAATGAAGTGCAGTCACGGGCATGTCCATGGAATTCACTGGCCTAACCACAGGCTTCATCACCCAAAAGCAACCGGCCTGAGCCAGTGGTTGAATGGACTTTCAAAGACTCAATGGCAGGACTAGCTGAGAGCCAACACTCTGAAGTTGTGGTGTTGCCCTCCAGGGTGTAGATGTAACTAATACAGGGTTGGGCAAAAGTAGGTTTACAGTTGTTCACATGGACAATAATACGATAATTAATGATAATATAAGAATAAACTCTGTGTTTTGCATACTCACAACTGTAAACCTACTCTTGCCCTATCCTATATTTGATCAAAATATAAAGGTCTGAGAGGAAAGGAACAAAAGTAGGAGTGGTCTTCTCCTTATTACACCCAATAAGCCATTACAGGATATTTTCTTCATGTCCCCGCATCCTTTGGCTCTGTTGAAAGAGAAATCTTGGTTCCTAAGGAGAAAATTGTCACCAGGAGACAAAACACCTTTCTATTGAACTGGACGCTGAAACTAATACCCAGCTATTTTGAGCTTTTCATGCTACCACTGAACCAACAGCAAAAGAAGGGGTTACTTATGAATAGGGGATGGAAATGGATGCTCAAAGAGCTAAAGGGGTGATTGTTATGTGTATTTACTCCTGGCCCACTTTCCTGCCTATGTATTGTAGGTAACCAGGACCCTATTCCTAAGACTCTCCTGTCATATGGCTTTTAATTTGATTCTGCCAATGGGAGGGGGAGGGTACTCGTGGGGAATGGTGGAAAAGGATAAAGCTACTGTCTCCACACTTCTGTTTTCTGGTGACAACTGCATGGCAGCAACAGAGTTGGTGGCGGCAGCAGCAGTTGTTGGAGGTCTCAATGACAGGAAGTGCGGGCTCTTAGATGTCTGCTTACTGAGTTCAGTACACACAGTGGGAATCTGGGTGGCAGAGACCTTGACCTCTTTTTTTTTTTTAATATGTTTTTATTGATTTCAGAGAGAGGAAGTGAGAGAAAGAGACAGACAGAAACATCCATAATGAGAGACAATCATTGATCAGCTGCCTCCTGCATGCCCCCTACTGGAGATCGAGCCTACAACCCAGGCATGTGCCCTGACCAGGAATCCAATCATGACCTTGATGCTCAACCACTGAGCCACACCACGTTGGTGACCCTTGGCCTTTTTGTTCTCCTCCAGTGCAAGATGTAATAGTTTCTACTTTGCCTTTGTCTTTCTTACTCCTCCAGCCTTTCCAGAGCTCTTGTCATCAACTCCTGCCTTTAGTGTCTTCTCTGAGAGATATCTTAAATCAGAGAACTTCAGTGATACAGAATGGTCTATGAAATTAGAAGAGACCCAGGAGAGTGTGTGTCTGGAAACCACGTAAAGGAAGTGTTTCAAGGAGGAAGAGGTACTCAGCTATATGAAATGCTGTCAATTCATGTACAAGAAAGATTAAGAATGGACCATTGGACTTAGCTACTGATGACTGTAAAGGCCTTCAGAATGACCCATTTACTGAATTTATCCTCTTCACCTCTCTTCCAGCCTTAAACAACAATCCTGTTACCTACTGACAAATAATCTCTAGTGGAGCCAAGGAAGGAATAAGAGATAGAGAAATTAATGAGTGCAGTCATCATTATTTAAAATGGGGCCAACGTTAAGGAAATGCTTTGCAGAATTTGGGAGCTGAATAAGGCAAGTGACAGATCAAGGCAATGAAAATGTAGTGTGGTTGAAACAAGGAGCTTGTGAAAAATGTCTGTTGAATAGTGGGGGGTTTGTTCTAGTTTTTTGTAACAAGCCATTAAAAATGAATTAAAAATCCATTCACTTTCTTTCCCTAAAGGACTTGGAAAATGAGAGAGATGGCCTTCTCATGGAAATGACTTAGGTAGCATACAGCCCAGTAACAGGGGTGGGGCCAAATGACCACAGAATTCCCTGCCATGTTGACATGATGACATCTGTATCCCCTGATGTCAGCTAACTAGAACTAAGGTTAATTAGCTCCAAAAAGAGTCTGAGCTTGTACCTTCCTACATGTCCATCTCTCCTTCCATCCAATCACCACCCTGTGCAGGAAGCCACGGAAGGGCAGAAACAGATGTGAGCAGATGAAAGATGAAATGGTGGCTCCAAAGCCACTAAAGTGAAGCTTCCAGAGGTAATCATCAGCACAGAGGAAACATAACCAATCTGTCTCCTTGGAAATAGAGCAGAAGCTCTAAACCAGACCGACTTCGTGTGGAATCCAGGCTCTTCCACATACTCTCGGTGTGACCTTGAGCAAGGGACTTACCCTATGAGCCTCAGTGTCCTCATCTGGAAAATTAAGCCAATATCCTTCCCTTCATTGGACTATTGTGAGGGATCTTCTGCCAGGCCAGTAGTAAGCCCTCAGTATATATTAGGTCCCTTCTATCCCCAGTCTCTGAGCAAATCAGGTCATTTTCCCTCAAGTAGTAAAATGCCATGTCTCCAAGAGGGAGTATGTCACTTCTTTAGTGTTGACAGCTTGAAGTTCACAACACAAAGAGCAACCTCTCCAGGCAACCTCTCACTGATATGAGGATAAAAGCCCGGAGCAATCCCTGGTGTTTGCTTTCTGTGGACATGCATTGACAGCCTTGGCAATGGAAAGATCACAGATCCATCAAGCCCATTTTTCCTGGTGTGATCCTACCCACTTGTCTTTTTCCATTTCAGGATCTGTCTCTGCTGGTCCTGCCTGCAGGCATGCACACTCCCCTTCCTTCTGCCACTCCTGTCAGGGGCATCATTGCCACTTCTGTCTCAAGAGCTGAAAGAGCTCTCAGCTAAGCCATTTTAGCTTCTGACCCCAGTGGATTTTCTGGGCATCAGCAATTCCCCAGATTGGAAGTAGCTACCAGCTGGAGTGCTTCAAGTGAAATCAAGAGCAGAGACATGACTACATTGTAAGATATCTCATGGTAAACACATCTGTCTTATTTGTTAGGATATCTTCATACCTGGGACAATGCCCAGCACATCCCAGATCCCTGTACACAAGTATGAAGCAAATAACCTATCATCCAATCCATAGCATTTATCACAACCTGTCTCTTATTCAACCCTACAAATTAGTACAAAGTCTCTCTCGTGGGCTAAATACTGTAGAAGATGGAGGAATGAGAGACACAAAGTTCCTGACCTAAGGCATTTTCAGTGCAAGAAGAAAATTATACGTCTCTACAACTACATTCAGTGGAAGTAAGGATTGGTCTGACACCAGATTGGCTGGAGACATTCCACCTATTGTCTCATGTGAGTCACACAGTAACCCCAACAAGGTTGACAGCTAATGCAAATGAGTGATTTCTAAACTGGGGTAAAGGATAGGATTATCCTCCATAAAAATTTTTACAAGAGGCAATATTTGATCTGGCTAATTTTAGTAGGTGAAGAAGGCAAAGGGCTTTTCAGGCTAAGGAGGCAACATGAGAAAACACAACTAGGCTGAAATTGTCTATCATGTGCCAGGACCAGGGCCTGGTTTGTTGAGTCTAGAGCTTCAGATGCATGGAGAAGGAGAAAGAGACCTAGACTAGGGTCAGATAATGATGGTTTTAAATAGCAGCTGTGCAAACTTCCTATTGTCGCTGTAGTAAGTTACTACAAATGTGGTGGCTTAGCATGACACAAATGTATTATCTTACAGTCTTGAAGACCACAAGCCCAAATGAGTGTCATTGGCTAAGGTCAAGGTGCCACAGGGCTTTATCCCTACCTCCCTTCTGGAGGCTCTAGGGGAGTATCTGTCTCCTTGCCTCGTCCAGATTCTAGAGGCTGTACACATTCTGTGGGCCAGGGCCACCTTCCATCTTCAAAGCTAGTGGCTGCTTGAGTCTACCTCACATGACATCACTCTGACTCAGACTTCTGCCTCCCTCCTCCCTATTTAAGGATCCTTCTGATTACATTAGGTCCACCCAGATAATCACTTTATCTTAAACTCAGCCATCTACTATCTTAATTCCCCTTTGCCATGTAACCTAGTCACCGGTTCCAGGAATTGGGGCTTAGGCATCTTTGTGAGGCCACTACTCTGCCTATCTCAACCAGGTGAAAGAGTTTTAACTGTACTCAGTAAATAGTAGGGAGGTGTCTAATGTGCTTCAGCAGGTGAATGATCCATTGGCACCTGCATTTTGGAAACAAAACTATCTGGAGTATGAAGGGTGGATCAGTGAAGATGAAGAGCAGGGAGCCTTAAGAGAAGGATATTGCAAACATAAGAAATAAGAGGCCTGAATTGAGGCTATGGCAGTGGGAAAGGAAAGAAGGAAAAAACTGAAAGTTGGTACTAAAAATCACAAATGGGGCATCATAGAAAAGAATGGGGTCAAAAATATATCGAAGATTTTCAGGAAGTTAGTGTGCTTCATTGTATTTCCCAGGCCTGGGCTTGAAATCAGCTCTAAACACAAGAGGACCATCTTATGTTCCCACGTCCTAACCTTCATTGCATGCCCCAGGTTGGTTGGATGAGTTTCCAATTTCTCTGAATCTGTACATCCTCCTTTTCTTGGACATGTGCTCAAGGCCAAAGCTGCCTCTCTGCCCCATCTTGCTCTTGCCCATCTGCCTAGAGGACTAGTGGACGTGTTTGTCACTACCAGCCCGACTGCCTCAGCCTCTGAGAATCTCCTTCCCTAGATGAACATTTCTTGTCCTCACTCACAGGTCTGGTCACCTCTTGGGCTCCTTTCACAAACCGCTTGCCTGGAGCTCACCTGTGAATTGCCCAGATTCCCATGTTTTCCTTAACTGGCTTTGTTCTAGGTCTTGCCAGAATGGCAGAGAATTGGGCCATGACAGCCACATCCCAAGACATGACAGATGAAGGGCTGCCCCATCTCTGTGGCAGGAAGTGGGGAGGGGTTATAGATTTTAATCTGTTCAAGCTCTTGATCAGAACTCCAGAGGTCTGTACCATATATCACAGGAAAAGGACCATCCATTTGAGCAAAAGCGTGCTCATAAATCCCAGACATTAGAGGTGGAAAATATTTAGGGTGTAATCAGGGCTGTGCCAGACCCAGAGAAGAATTGCTCCCCTACAGTCTTTTGCAGTGGGCAGCATTCCTCTCGCAGCCACATCAATATTTCCAGCGGAAAGTTATCTGGATTGCCTAAAATAACACAAGCCTGGCTTTTGTCTCCATATAACTCCTTGGAAAGGAGCAGAAACTCTCGTGGCTGATGGTGGATGATTTAAGAGCCCTCTCCCGTGTAACCTAAGACATAATAACAAAGAACACATAATTTATTTGTATTGATTCGCCAGCACACATTTGATCATATCTCCTTGTCCTTCCTTTTGCTAAGAATCCATGGCCACGGTCCTGAAAAATGTATCTTCTGCGAAATGTCTCTGTAAAAAAAATCAGTCCCTCAGATATCTTGGCTATAGCAAAGGAGACCAGGCCAGAGAGACCTGCCAAGGAAAAGGGGACAGGGAGCTGGCAGTCCTGCCTGTGTGTCAACCCTGGTCTAAACCACCTCCCTCCACAATGTGAAGTCGACAAGGTGTGCATCGTAATTAAAGCCTCCATTTTGAGACAGGGACTGTCAGAGGCAGAAACAGAAACTGGGGACAGATCAGATTCCTGTCCTGGAGGAATGAGGGGTACAGAGGAGCTGTTCAAGTTCTGAGACAAAGAGAAGGAATTTTTTTAAATGATCAGAAACAAGTTTATACCTCACTCTAGACTGAGGTGGCATAAAAAAACCCAAGTGTACAGCACTGCTTCCATTTAACCTTAATTCAAGGTTATTGTAGTCAAATAATCTTGTACTGAGCATCTACTGTGTACCTGATTCTGCTCCAGAAGCTAGAATGAGTTAAACATAGATCTTCTCTCCAGAGACTTTCAATCTAACAGGAGGAAAACAGGTAAGTAGGCAAATGCCTTACTTAATGTGATTTCTGTGCTAACAAGGGTACTTACTGCACTAACTGAAGGACGTTTGACTCTTATGACTCCATAGTGTGGTGGCTCCTTTCACTCCAGGATAGAACAGAAAGCAATGGGGAAAACCTAGAGAAATGACTTTGCATTTTGACAATCCCTGCTGCTGCCACATCTCAGGGGAACATCATGGGATACAGCAATGTCAAGACAAATGGCTTCCTTGTAGGTGTCCACTCACACATTCAATAGCAGATCTTATGTCCCCTGATCCCACCCACACATTGTATAATGGCGCCCAGTCAAAATCCTTGGCCTACAGAATCCATGAACATATTAGAGTGTTTTTCTTTTGCACCACTAGTTTTGGGGTGGTATTTTATGCTGAAAATACACCTGAAACACCATTCATCAAACACATGCAACATTTAAGATTTAAAGTCATTATGCATGTGGAATTTTTTTCTAATAATTGATGTAGACTTAATCTCCATAGATAGAATATAAACTGGAAAGAACAGATTAAGAACCTAGCAGACATCTTCCCACAGGTATGCTATATCCGACATGCCCAAAAGAGTGATCATCACCCCTCACACCTCCACCCTCCCTTTTTTAAAATGCTGCATCTCAAAGAGGACCCAACTGCCCATGTAGTGTCTAAGCTAAATATCCAGGAATCCTCCTCATACCATATGCAACCCCATCCCCTGTTATTCTGCCCCTGATTTTCAGAGAGGAAGGGAGGGGAATAGAGAGTTAGAAACATTAATTCAGCTGCTTCCTGCACACTCCCTACTGGGGATGTGCCCACAACCAAGGTTTATGCCCTTGACCGGAATCGAAACTGGGACCCTTCAGTCCAAAGGCCGATGCTCTATCCACTGAGCCAAACCAGTTAAGGCATGATTTTCATACCTCGTCCTTCTGTGCATCCCTTGGGCTGTTCCTTCCCAAGTTCAAATTCTCATCCTCTCTCATGGGCCTTATTGCATCTGTCTCCTAATTGGTCTTCCTGCATCTAGTCACACAAGCTCTGTTCTACAAGGTGCCAGGTTGTCTTCCTCATCTCCAAATATGCTCACATGGTTCCTTAAAATCCTCAATGACTCCCTATTGCCTGTAGAGTAAAATCAAAAGTGAAAGGCAAAGTATAAAGTCCTTTTCAACCTGGCCCTTACCTTGTTCTCTATTCTCATGTCCTGTCACTCGCTTTTCAATCTGGGGTTCTACTTTCTGGCTCACTCATCCAAATCACAGAACACAGAAACAATTTGAATGACTTCTTTCAGTTCTCACCAAAACAAAGATATCCTTAATCAATCTCTCTTTCTCTCTCTCTCCTCTTCCCCACACACTCAATATTCTTATAAAGCCCTCTCTAGAGTCTAGAGCTGTATTCTCCAATGTCATTGTCAGTAGCTACACATGGTTATTTAAATAAGAAAAATTAATAATTCAATTCCTCAGCCGCACAAGCCACATTTCAGGCACTCAACCGTCACATCAGCCCCCTGCTATTTTCTCACCTAACATGCAGACCCTACATCTCCATTGCTGATGTAGTGGAGAGCTAGGTTCTCCGTGCTGCCCAGAATCCATGCTTCCTTATCCTGTGAGCAATGCCCCTTTGAGGAACCAGTTCTCCCCATGATGAGCCATGTGGCATCGGCAATGACATTGATCCTACCCTCAGCTTGAGGGCAGGCTCTATTGGCCTAAGGCAATCATCCACCCATCCATGGCACAGTGACTGGTTCAGGAAAAAACACGTTGCTCAACTAGACCCAATGAGACCCTGGATGAGACTTGCTGAGGCCTCTGGGAAAGAGCAGCATCCTCTTTCTTCCTCAAGGAATGCAGGAGGCCCGCTTCTTCTAAATAAAGTGGAATGAAGATGTGAGTTCTAGAATGCCTATCCTAAAGGGAGAGCCTCACGTGGCTGGAGGATCACAATGTGGAACCTGAAAATGTAGCCAACACTGCACAAGGCAGAGTAGAAAAACTAAAGGAATCTAAGTCCTTGGTGATATCACTTGTGTTGCTGGATCAACCTGACCTGAAGCTATTAACCTCTAGTCTTTCATGTAAAATTAGCCAATAAATCCTCCTTTTTGTTCCAGCCTATTCATGTTCTTAACTGTTACACTTGAAGTAATCCTCCCATCCTTTAAGGCTCAGATCAATGTTACCTCCTCCACAAAGCCTACCCTGATCCTCCAGAAAGTTTCTATCACTTTTTTTATATGACTCTGGACACATCCTAACAGTATGACAATTCTTATTGCATCATGATATTCATATTTTACCTTCTTACTATACTATGAGATGTGAGAGCAAGTTTTGAGCCTCTTAATCTTTGTTACAAATAAACATAACCTTATTTGATATATAATAGATGCTTATAAACATCTGTTAATAAGTAAACATGTATAGGATAAATAGTAGCCAGTTGATAAATTTCAATCAATAATAATGGTAGTATGAATAGAAGTCCACATTTAAACCCATTATCTCATTTAAACTTCACAACAATCCCATGAAATGTGACTATCATTATTCCTATTTCTTGCAGGGATGAACCAGAGTCTTGGAGAGATTAAGTAACTGACGAAAGTCCCACAATACATAATACATAAATGGCAGCGCCTAATATATTCTTCCTCTAAAAAAAATCTGGCTGTTCCCTCCCCATGTTTTATATTCTGCCTCCTTCCTGATTAAGATGTCAAGTTCCCCTGGCAGCCTGGTGCACACTAGAACCTCCCCTGGAACTCCCCAGGCTAAGTGCAAAGTAAACCCAACAAAATCCTCAAGACAGAACCACAGACTCAACCTCAAGCCAACTCTTTATTCTAAGTGGTCAAGGAAGACACACAAAACTACAAGTCTAGTTTCAGACTTGTGGTGTGAACTTGAGGTTGTGTGAACAACCTCAGCTCTTTGGGACTGAGGACCGGGACACTTCTTCTATAAGTAGTTCCCCCTGCCTCTCCATTCTCCCGACACCCAGCTTCCACCCCCACATTTGGAGTCACACTCCACCCTGTTTCTTTCTCCAGGCCACCTCCCCAGCAGGATTCAGAGGGCAGGCCCATGAAACAATAGGACTATTTCAATTGCTAACTAAAAATTGAAATGGAATGCTTGAGCGGCCCATAGTCGGTGTCCAATAAATAGTGGTTTCACTTCATTTCCTGGAAAGGAAATTGACTGGCCTTATTCTCCCTCTGACACACAGCTCCTGCTTGGCCAGGTCTAATACACAGCATGCTCAGTGTCGCCAACTTCCAGGTGCAATATAATCATATTCCATGCCGGTAAGAGTGCCCAGGGGACAGGCTCCAGGAGAAAGTGCTCGGGGCCAAGGTAGCACCTAGTTCACTGTTGCAGAAATAGCAAACTTCTCTGAGCTTGGGGGTGAATGGACACACACTGCTGCGTCCACTCAGAGGGGTGCAGAAGTGGTCCCCCAGAATATGGGCAAAGTGAAATCTGGGGTGCCTGGGCTGAAGGCTCAGCCTCCCTCCAAACTCTGGCAGCTGGGTTCCGGGGGTTGACTGTACCTGGAGGCGACTCCCTCGCAATAACTGCTCTGGGGCTGCAGGTTGTCTCCAGGGCTCTGCTCCTCCGCGGACGTGGACCATCCTGGGAGCCTCCAGAGGAGGTCAGATGGCATAACCGCCTCTTGGAAAGTTGGGATTATTTCCAGAATTTCAGTGACTCAAGTCAACCAGGAACTACATGAGCCTTCCCTCGGGAAGTTATTATCTGGAGGAAGGATGAGTGCCGGATATGGGGGAGTAGGGCTAAGGTGATGGGAGCCACACCACAGCTAATGACTCCCGAATGTTTATTCCCAGCCAGCCTGAATGAGGAGGAGGAATCACACACTTTAAGGGTCTGTATGCACTTGAGATCCATGGTCCAGCAGGAGTCCAGCTTCCTTTGTACATATGGGCACCACTCAAGTTCTCCAGCAGCCTCAAATGAACCCAACATGAGCCACATGAGGTGGAGCACGAACAAGGCCCCAACTGAGGGTGAGACCTGTCCCACCAGCTATCCAGTATGGCATGATGCAGGTACCGGGGGCCTACAAGCCACCACTGACAATACATTTTTTTGCTGCAAGGTGGACCCATTTCGTAGAGTGTGCTTTCACCAGACAGCCAAAGCCTGCATAGGACAGCCACCCCTCCACACACCCACAAACACACACACACACACACACACACACACACACCACATGCTGAGGAGGATGGAGTTCTCAGAACACTGGCCAGTGCCCAACCTCCCAGGCTCTCCCACAGCCTGTCTGGAACAGGAGGTAAGCCCATCAGTACTATATATACAGCTGCATCCCAGCACCTGGATCAGGGACTGGAACAGATACTTGTTGGATGAATGAATGCAAGAGCAAAGCAGCAATGAGCTCCTGGTGTATGTGTCATTCAACAGGAAAGAAACCCCATAGAGACTAAATGTATCGCACGTCCTGAAAGCAAACAGCCCTGGGTCCAGATCCCAGCACCACCACCTCCCCTGTGCCCTTGGGCAAGTTATTTAATCCCCAGAGCCCCTCTTTCTGCCTCTGTCACAGGCACACTGACCTCCTAGGGCTGCCATGAGGAACAAAGAAGGAGACAGTCGATCAAAACTCATAGGAAGAAGTTGGGCCATATTAGCTGGCATTAGAATTAGCTCTAGAAGTTCCATTTCTCTTAAAGGGTAAAATAGAAAAGAAGGGTGAGAGGTAAGTGACAGGAGGTGGAAAGTAGAGAGAGACAACTCAAAATGGCACCAATTTAATGTTGCAAACGACCCTCCAGCTGGGTTCTGTTCTCCCTGGCATCCAGGTGAGGAGGCTCAGGCTCGGAGAGGCTAAGAAACCTCCACAGGCCACACAGCGCAGAGCTGGGGGTCAAGTCCAGGCCGAACCTCAAAGCCCTTGCTCTTTCCTCAACACACAGTGGTTTTTAAAAGCTTCTGGTGGGTCCGGAAGGTGACCTGAGCAGAAAGAAGCCAGTCCCACGAGCACAGCTAAGAATCTACTGAGTTCACAAACTCCCTGCACCGGGTGGACCTGAGACAGGTGTATTTGGGTGATGTGGAAATAGACTGGGAGGTAAAGGACAAATTCAAGAAAAACAATTCGCCGAAACTGGTTGACTCAGTGGATGGAGCGTTGGCCTGCGGACTGGAAGGTCCCAGGTTCGATTCCGGTCGGGGGCATGTGCCTTGGCTGTGGGCACATCCTCGGTGGGGGGTGTGCAGGAGGCAGCTGATCGATGTTTCTCTCTCATCGATGTTTCTGGCTCTCTATTTTTCTCCCTTCCTCTCTGTAAAAATCATTAAAATATATTTAAAAAAAGAAAAACAATTCACGAAGTGATGAAGCAGGGATCTGTTTTTCCTTATGTAAGAAGGACATATTTGTCAGTCTAAGACCCGAAGCTGTGCTTATAGGCCAAGATGCCTGAAAGAACAGGTAGTTTATACATGAAGAAAAGAAAAGCAAATTCCTTCATTTCCGAAATGCTGGGGTGCCATTTGAATTAGTGAAAATTAATTTGGGCTTGATGAAGTGTACAGATAGTCTAAAGACATGGGTATCCTTTCACCCTCCTGGGAATACTGTTTGCTGGCGCAGGCCTGCCAGGCAGCGTGCTGGCAGAATGACAAAGCTATCTATGCCCATTAACCTGCTAATTCCACTTTGGGTAATATACTTATATTCCAAGGAAATCATTCAAAAGTAAAAAAGAAAAAGGCTATTTGTATGGAAATGTTCATAACACTGCCATCCCTCAGAGGGGAAAAAAGCAAACAAACCATCTAAATATCCAACAGCATGAACATATTCAAGCAATTAATAGCATATTCTATGACGAATTCCATATTGTTACTACAAATTGAAAACTGAAACAGCAGAGTCTGTAGGAAGTCAGGGGGAAATGTAGACACATACTGAAGTTACAAATTAGAGAAAAAGTATGCTCATGCTTAATATAGCTACGTGTCAATATGTATACTCACTGATAAACCAGTGTTTCATATTAATGAGGTCATATCCTATAAAGTTATATGCATAATGAAAACTTGCTTTTGTTTTATGTATTGAGGCCTACCTTAAAAAAATTGGTGTCTATAGTATTTAATATGGAACTGTGGGATTACAAATATATTCCCCTTTACCTGTGGCCATAAGTGACCATCAAGAAAATATTTGCAAACAAATATTTAGGGTCATGATGAATCTACGTTGTATCTCAACTTCAAATCTTTATTTATGTGTATTTCAATGTGTCTAAGAATGTTGTTTCCCCACATCCCAATGACCAACTTCCCAGCTGCTCCTCACTACCAGGCTTAGCCGTTATTAACCCCGTGGTTGAGCTGACACATCCCTCTTCTGTTAAGACCTTTGTCTTTCCTGCCTCTCCCTGCAGAATGCAAGCTTTTGGGGAGTATGAATTTTATGTTTCCTCTTCTTCCAAATCTATCCACAGAGAGCATCTTTGAAGTTCTCATTCACAGAGTGGGGCTCAATTAGGATTTGATGATGAGATTTAGAAAAGGAAGAATCATCATTATCAACTATATTTACAAGATATAATAATGCTGGGAGGCTTAAAAATAGGAGCTGTGGCAAATAATTAACTTGTGTTTTATTTATCAAAGGTCTTAAAGCAAATAAAAGGCTCTCCATATCCATTTATTATTAAGTAGTATTAAGTAAGTCCTAGTGAGAAAGATAAATTATACCTGGCCCTGCCCCTTCCCCAGTATATTTCACATTTAGTCAGTTAGATACATGAGCACTCAATAATAAGGTAGAGAGTGTCCTTGATGGAGGTTAGCCTGAGGCACTATCAGGGAACAAAGGTGGGTTACTAGGGTGGGCTTCCAGGAGGAAGAGTGATACCTGAGTTGAATCCTAGAGGATGAATAAGAGCTTTCCAGCACTGGCCAGTGTGATTCTTGGATGGAGCATTGTCCCGTGCACCAAAGGTTGTCGGATTGATTCCTGGTCAGGGCACATACCCAGGTTGTAGGTTCAATCCCTGGTCAGAGTGCACACAAGAGGCAACCCATTAATGTTGCTCTCTCATATCAACGTGTTTCTTTCTCTCTCTCTCTCTCTCTCTCTCTCTCTCTCTCTCTCTCTCTCTCTCTCAACTTTTTCCTTCCTCTCTCTAAAATCAATAAAAA
Source organism: Myotis daubentonii (assembly GCF_963259705.1). Taxonomy (NCBI): domain Eukaryota; kingdom Metazoa; phylum Chordata; class Mammalia; order Chiroptera; family Vespertilionidae; genus Myotis; species Myotis daubentonii. Next base: position 48,930,476 of record NC_081852.1, on the reverse strand, counting down.
CATATCCTCAGGTGAGGATTAATATATATTTGAGAGGTTGCCATATGGAGAGGAGAGGAGAGGTTGGTGGAAGGGTAGGAAGGGAGCAGAATTTCAGGCCAAAGGAATAGCTACAAAGGCGAAGGCATGATGACCAAGAGCAGCAAGTGGATCTCAAACACAAGGCTTGAGTAAGGGGCAGGGAGTCGCTGAAAAGCCTGGCTTGAGGACAGCAGTTACTTAGGGTGGAGTGTGTCCTTGGAATGGAAGGGAGGACAGGAAGATAGGCGAGAAGGAACACAGAAAAGACCATGGCATGTCACTGCTGGCAGAGAGAGAGGGAGGCAGAGAAGGCAGCTATCTGAACACTATCTCCAACGTCAAAGGAGAGTGGATTTCACTCCCCCGGCACGCCTGCAGAATCAAAACCCCAGCACTCCCACTGCGGTGAGTGACTAGTGACTTGGAAGCTATTCAGATGAGATATTCTTGTGGAGTGTTAGGTGATTAAGAGAGAGAACACATACCAATTTCTACTTGCTAAGTGGCAAAGTTACTCTGAAATAGAGTGGGGGGGGAAAGCATGACTTTTCCTAAATTACTCATAGAAACCAAAGAAAGAAAGAATAAAAGACTCTCCCAAACAGAGTTTGTCAGTGAGAGAATGTTTTTTTTTTCCTGTCTAAAGAAACAGCATTTAGAATTTCCAGAATATTCACAACAATGCAAGAAGAAAACGATCATATCTTTTTCTTAACAAACCCATGAAAACATTGTTGTCCTGGTTACTAATTCTGCTTCGTGGCAGAGATGGATTCTTTCTCTTTCATGTCATTCTTGTCAGCCCAGAGCATCTTCAGTGGAATGTTCTCATTGGGGACCATCAGTTCCAGCCAGGAAGACACACCCAGGGGTACAGAAAAGACCAATGTCGCCAACCTCAAAGAGAGGAAAGCCTCCCTGCTCCAGGGATGTGTAATGTGCTCACATGAAGCCCCTTCTATGTTCCAGCCACTGAGAGGAGCGTGTATATTAATAGATATTAATGCATAAAATATGCCATCCCTGTCCTCATGGAGCATGAAATCTAGGAGTTGGGATGAGACTTGTAACCTAGACCAAGAAATGAATATATAGAACTACAAATTGCAGTAAAGTCTCTGAATTAGAGAACAGTAAAGGGGATATCTTTCACATCTGGAGGTCAGAAATGCCCTTTCTAAGTGGTGAGCAGATCATGAGAAGAGCAGAAGGAAAAGCATTGCACTCCCAGGGAACAGTAGTGGTGAAGGCCTAATGGCTGAAAAGACCTTGGCGCATTTAAGAAGCTAAAAGTAAGTCAGCGAGGCTGGAGGGCAGGGCGACAGATAAATGTGAGTTGATGTGAGGGAGGCGGTGAAGCAGGCAGGAGCCTTGCAGAACATGGAGAAACAAAACTATCCTAAGGATGATGCTGGAGCTAAAGACCAAGGGTCAGTGTCTTGGAGTCAGAGGTGGGGGGAAACCATGATACTATTGAAAAGAAAGGACCTTCTTCCTGCTGCTTAAAAACAAATCAGAAACCCACCACCCACTTATAATACCCCATCAACAAGGGAGTGGAGGTGACACTGGCCCACACTTCCCCCAAATACTACCCTGGTCACCCTTTTGGAGGCTCAACATATTCACCTTTCCCAGCTGAAATTCTGGGGAGCACCAGAGGGTTGCCCTGTCATCTCCTCACCCAGCCCCACCACAGGCCACCCACAGCCTGAGCTCCACCTGGACCACCTTAAGAGAGAAATCAGGTCCCACCTGGAGGACCTCTGTTGAGGGCTGGGACTCCCAGGTCCCTGACTTTCCCAACCTTATGTACTAGGACCGCCTCATCTCTCACTGGAGTATTTCAATGTTGTGTCTTGTTATTATTTTAAAAAGCAAAGCTTTTTATTTTTGGAATTGCAAGCTGGGAGTAGAAAATAGAAAGGAAATAATATTTGAGTGGAAGGGGTTTTGTTTATTTGCTCTTTTAACTGCAATAATACAACAAAATCTAGGTCAGAGTTTTTTCCTACGATTTTGACTGACTTCATAAAAACTGCTCTAGCAAACAAAATCCTGGCATAACTAAGGAGGTGCCCAACTAGTCGGGGCTTGATCTTTGGGCTACGATATAGATATACAAGCTTCCTTAAGCTATCTGTATCTGTTGCCTTTGGAGGCAGGTCAGTTCTGTAAAGGCCAAAGAGGCTCCACCCACCCCTCCTCTAATCCTTGAGGATGCTGCTGAATTACTCCCTTCTGATATGAACCACTTCCCTGGCAACTTCCTTGTTCTCAAAATATCAATCACTTCACCTATCAACTAAGGTTCGTGACCCTTAGTTTAGAATGTAAGGCCCTCTGATATCTGTCTTCCCCATCACCTCCCTGCACTGCTTCCCTAAATGGATCTCTAGTCTCCCACTCAACTCCCACTTCCACGCCTCTTCCCAGGAGACACTGTCCTTCCATCATCCCACCTCTAACTCCACCCCATTCCATAGGTTCATCCTAAATTGCAATCCCTCTCAAGGAATCTAGTGACTGGGACACAGAACACAGTTCTAGATGGAATTTGTGCCTCTGCAATTGTTGGGTTGGGTGACTTTAGGCAAGTCACTTGCCCCCTGTAAGCCTCAGTTTCTTTCTCCGTAAACTAAATAGGAGGCCCTCCCTTTTCAGACTATTATGAGGCGTTCATGAGGCAAAGCTCGATTTTTCCTTCATGTCTCCTATCAAACTCCCTCTTGTCTCAGAAGCCAGCCTCAACTCCCCCTGCAGGCTCTCTCCGCTCTATTGCATCTGTTACAATAATTGCTATGTCCATGGTAATCGTATTCAGGTCTGATTCCCATGATGCTGGGATCTCTTTGAGAGCAAGCACTCTGGCTTTTCACCTTAATATTCCCAGGAAATGAACAAATAAATGAATGCAGAAAATGCCTGATCCAGTTCCTCAAGTACAAATGTGCTAATAGTTTCCCTTCCTGTACATTATTTTAACATGTTGTCTTATGTTATAATTACTGTATGTCATCTCTCTTAAGTGGGATTTTAAGTTCCTTGGGACTAGGGGCATGTCTTCATAATTTTTTAATTCTATTTTTAAAATCGACATGGAATAAAATTAACTCTTTTGGGTGTATAGTTCTATGAGTTTTGACAAACGCATAAAGTTGTGTAACCACTTGTCTTAGAGGTGAAATTTGTATTTCTCCCTAGGTACTTTCTCTCTCTATAATTGTTCACTGAATAAATAAGTGAATCACTGAATGAACAAACAAACAAGTACTTGCTGAAAAGTTTCCACAACAGCCACCCAGATAGTTTTTGAGTCAAAGAAATTTTAAAGGATGAGATTGCAACCACTGTACAACCTTTCTGCAAAACAATTTCCCAATATCTATCAGAAATCTTTTTCAAAATATTTATTCCCTCTGGTCCAGAATTCTCACTTCTCAAACTATATCCAAAGAAAATAATCATATGCCCACCATGGCTTGAATACCAGAGAGGGCAGAACAGCATCCTATATAATAAAAGTCTAATATGCTAAGTGTCCAGTTGTCTGTTCAACCAATCAAAACGTAATATGCTAATGATATGCTAAGACTGTTCAACCGCTCACTAAAATGTGCCCTGACCACCAGGGAGCAGATGCTCCAACTAGTAGGTTAGCTTGCTGCTGGGATCTGGCCGATAAGAACTAAGTGAGATGGGCCAGACTCGCCCTGGAGCCCTCCTGCAGTCCCTCAGCCTGGCCTGTGCCTTCTCACAATCCAGGAACCCTTGGGGGATGTCAGAGAGCAGGTTTTGGCCTGATCCCTCAGGCCAGACTGAGGGACACTACTGGTGCACGAATTCATGCACCAGACCTCTAGTTACTTATAACATAAACTACCAAAACAGCATAAATACCCAACAACAGAGAAATGTTTAATTAAACTGTGGTACTTCCATTTAATGAAATAAAAGTAAAATTATGTTAAGTGTCAGATGCAATCTATAAAACCGTAAAAAATACTAACAAGTGTTTGAAAAAAATACATATGTGTATATTCTGTATAATGACAATATTAAAAAAAAGTTTATATAAAAATATTAACCTTTCAACAAAATAAATTTACAAGTGTGTTGACATGATCATCAGTGAATGATAGGTGGTTATTTCCCTCCTTATATTTTCAGATTTTCTAATTTCTGACAATAGATATTCCTATGATTTTATAATCAGAAAAAAAGTTATAAATATAAAGTTGAAAGGCCTTTATTTCTGCTTTAAAAATCTCATAACCTTCATTTCATCTCCAGATGATTCAGTGGTGGTTAAATTTTAACATTCAAGCTGGCATATGTCTCTGCTTAGAGAGAACGTGCTTTCTGTCTGAAGCATGTTCAGAAATAGCCCGTCCCACTGTGGGTGACACATTTCCTGCACACCTACAGGAAGCAGCCGTGTCCCAGGGGCTGAGGCTCAATGACAGTTCCATCAGGAGAAGGTCAGGTAAAGGACACTGGGTACAGTCTGGGACATGCAGACTAGGTTCACCTTCACCACTAACAGCTACATGACTTTCCTTATCCTCAGTGCTGGGACCACGCTCTACTCATTTCTGTAGCCGCAGCAACTAGCAGAGTGGCTAGCCCACACAATCACCGAGTAATGCTTGTTCAAGGACGATGGGTGAGACATGAGTAGGAGCTGGGAGATGGAGGAGTAAAGATGTGCTCTGAAACCATACTGTCATCCTGTTTCCTTGGAGAACATATGGGGCCAACTGCCCGAAGCAATGGCTCCAACTGCCACACACCTCTGTCCCTACATCCCTTTCCAGGTGTGACTTGCAGCTTCTTCCCACACGACTCAGATACCCCAGCCTTGGAGTCTGTGTTGGCTCTTGACGTGCTTTGCCCCATGGAATATGATACTGGATCCAAGCCTCCAGACACCACCTACCCAACGTTTCCTACCTGTTGTTTTAGAACCCCATCTAACCACCAGCAAAATAATCCTGGGTTAGGCTGCTGTTGGATGGGACATGTGGCAGCCACCCTGCAGAGGCAGAGCCACCCAGCTGACAGGTGTGTGACAGCAGATGCAGGAGGAAGCCCAGCTAAGACCAGAACAGCCAACCAGCTGAGCTCAGCCCAAATTTCTGACTCTCAGAACCCTAAGCCAAAGATGTGGTTACTAAGTTTTGGGAGGTAAATGGCAAATGAGCTTTTATTTCAGCTTTTAAATCTGTATATCTCAAAGGTATCTAAAACTCAGCCGACTTAAAGTAAACTCATGTTCTCCCTCTCAGGACCTCTCGTGTTTTGTGAATGACATGATTATCCTTCTCACTGCATATGACAAAAATCTAGAAATGTTCCTCAAACCCTCCCTCGTCCTCCCCTACATTTTCCTATATTCAATGCATCAAGTTCTGTCAAATTACCACCTAAATAGTTCTCAGATCCATTTATTCCTCTCAGTCTTTATCATTAACACTTCTCCAAGTTACCATCAATTCACTTCTGTTGTGTGACCCCTGACAAGTCACTTCACTTCTCTGAGCCTCTGGTTCCTGGACTATAAAATGGAGATAACGCTGGTACCGACTTTACAGAGTCATTGTGTACATTAAATAAGGTAACATGTCTAAAGTGCTCAATAGAAGATCTGGTACAATGTAAGCATTCAGTCCATGCTTGCTTATGTTCTGTAATAAAATGGCACATAGGACCCATTTATGATTGGCCCCAATGTTACCTACTAACAGTTCCAGCATCTCATTGACATGGAGGCAATAGTAAACTGCCTTCACCCAATGCCTCATTCTATCTCTTGCCTCTAGCCCTTACACATGCTTTTTATTTTATCTGGAATGTCCTTCCCATCTACCCATCACAGGTGAACTCCTACCCATCCTTCAAAACCCAAGTCATATTTTTACCTCCATATTTTCACCTCTCCTTGAGTGTGTAAAGAGTATACATACTCTCTCTAATCAGTCCTTCTTTTATGCTATCTCTGTGCTCTACACATGCTCCTACTGAATTGCACATTATTATAACATTCATTTATACTGTTAGCTAGTTGAAGACACAGGCCAGGTCTATACACCCCAGCACATAAAATAGTGCTCAGTACACAGTATGTGCCAAATAAATGCTTAGTGAATGGATAAATGAAGATGTACTATTACGTCCTCCCCCGCCTCACAAAAGCAGAATGTGCCCTGAATCAACAGAACCAACATCTTCTTCGGAAGCCTTAGCTCTTCCGGCACTAAAGTAACTGGCACCCATGCGGAAAATATTTGCTGTCACTCCCCTACCCAGATTCCTAATTCCAGTTCAAAGCCAAGTGTCTGTCCCCCGCTGGGGCAGCCCACAGCTTTACTGCAAATGTTTCGCTCGGCTCTCTTCAGTGCATAACCTTAGCTATGTTACTAGTATTTACCACCGTGAACACCATAATATGTATTTAAATATGCTGTAAAGGTCAGACAACTGAGCCATACCCCTTCCTGGGAATCCATTTCACACCATGGCAGAGTCCGCCTCCCGGCACTCACTCAAACCCAGATGTGAAGGTAAATTATGAGGCCTTTTTCTCTGGTGTGAGGACAACCTCCTCATGCATCATATTCTATTGAATAATAGCTGTAAATCCATCTGTTACCAGCCGGGAGAGCAGCAAGTGTTGGAAGCCAGGAGATGATTTTAACGTCTGAGCTGTCACCCTCATACTCAGCAAGTTTAACTATAAAAGGACTTGTATGCATGCATGTAAGCATAAGCAATGGATACAGGCACCGGGGGATGAGGGCTTGAGTGAGGGGATGGGGGCCAATGCGGGGGGGGGGGGGTGGTAAGGATGCATTTGTAATATCTTAATCAATAAAGGAAAAAAATAAAATAAATCAACCTCAAGTTCAAGGAAAAAATAAAGAGAAAAGGATGGAGAAGCACAACCAACAACCTGAGATGTTCCAAATATGTGCCTCCTAAACTTTTAGAAGGCCACTCATCTCCTCTTCTCTGGTAATTCCAAGGTTTCGTAATACTTAGTCCAAGGCCAAGATCAATGTTGTAAAGCAGCTTTGGGTACAACCTGCAGATGGCTTTCCACAAAAGGTGTTTTGATTTACTATGATACTGCTGGGGTCCAACCCCAGCAGGTCCAGGGGTCCCCAAAGGTGTGGACGGAGTCGGTGAAGAAGGAACGACACGGAGACAGCGTTCAGTTGATCAGCAGCCTATCCAGGATCTCTAGCCAGGATCTCCAGCCAAGTTCTGGTCTGGATCTCCAGCGAAGTTCTGGTTTGGATCTCCAGTCAGGTTCTGTGTCCATGTTCTCTCGCTAGGTTCTCCAGCCAGGTTCTCCAGGTTCTCCAGCCAGGTTCAGTCACCAGGTTCTAGTCAGGTTCTCTTGCCATGTTCTATCCAGGTTCTGTAGCCAGGTTCTGTCTCTAGGATCTTCAGCCAGGTTCTCTCGCTAGGTTCTGTCTCTAGGTTCTGTTGCCAGCTTCTGTCCAGGATCTTTTGCCATGTTCTGTCTCTAGGCTCTGTCCCTAGGTTCCGTCTCCAGTTTCCGTCCAGGATCCCTTGCCATGCTCTCTCCAGCGAAGCTCCCCCGTCTCTAGGCTCTGTCTTCTAAGTTCTGTCTCCTGCTGTCTTGTTACATCTGTATTTATACCAGTTGATTCAATCCTATCAATCTCTATTCCAAAGGTTAGGGCATTTCTTATCTCCATTCCATGGAGTAAAGATTATGTAGCTTAAGCATGATTGTTCGTAGTTAAAGTGATTAATTACCCGCCTGGCACTTAGTTAAGGTGTTTTATTCCCTCCCTAACTTCAGGGGAAAATCCCTACCTGGGGAAACAACCTTTCTCAGAGAGGTGACCTTGGTTAAAACACATAGTGCCAAGAAGGTGAGCAAACATATTAAGAACAGTATGCCATATATGCCAGGTCCCTTGAAACAGCAAGGATGGACCGGCTCCCGGCATGATACCAGCCTGATAATTCCAGTTTCGCCCCCACTGCAGAGGGTTCTAGAGCTACAGCATCATTAGTCACGTTCAGATTGCATGCTGCTGTTCTTTGAGGCCACTCTCCACAATCCTAGAATATCACCTGTAACTAGGCTCCCAACCTCTCCATGCCTAGACTTACCCTCTGGGCACACAAGAAATTAACTCAGAGGAGACAAAAAGTTCAGCTGGCAGAATGATCTTGTATGGACAGGTGTTCATGAATATCCTGTTTAGAATCCTGCCTCTACTGATTACTAGCTGTGTGGTCTTAGGAAATATACTTGACTTTTCTGTGCTTCCGTTTCTTCATCCGGAAGCTAAGCATAGCCTGACTTAATTTACAGGAAGTTACAAAGTGGCAAAATATTAATCTGAAAATGTTCATAACTTTTTCCCACTTCTTTCTGTGAGCCTTATAATGCAGACTGAGGTAATCTGCACAAAGATAGCAGGGGAACTGAGATTATGATTTAAAAATAAAGAACTGAGATTTACTCATGAACAAGAGGGGGGCGATGAACAGCAGAAGGAACAGGAGGAAGGGAAAGCTTAGTGGGAGAGTAAAGAGTGGGGGTGTGAAAACAGGAGCCCTGGACTACAAACCGAAGAGGAAAACCACGAGGAGGTTAGGGAGTGAGAGTATCAGTGCGCTTGTTAGAATCAAAGGAGGTGCTCCATGCAAAAGGCTGTGGGAACTGAAAAGCATTACACAGTTTCAAGCTACCATCTCTATACTAACATCACCCTTCACCCCAATAAGGTAATGAAATAAATGGAGGTACATGGAGACTGACATCTCAAATGAATTCCTCGGGGTTGAATGGCATCCCAATGACTCAACTGCTCTTTCCCTGGATTGTGAGACAGGTTCCATGGGGAAGAGAAGATCTGTGAGGCAGCAGTAAATTTAGTCAAGGAGAAAGATCTGGAGCCCTGGAGGAGGCAAAGGGCCCCCCAAGGAAGAGCCGGAGGAGAAAAGAATCAGGAAAATAACACCGCCTTTCATGAGAATCCAGAAGCAAATGTGGGATCACTCACCTGCAGTCAGAGCTGGAGTGAGTGAATGAGCCTGGGACTCACACAGGAACATTAAGCACTTTCCTTATAAACAGCAACCAAGAGACACCCAGAAATGGAGAGAGGTGAAAAGGTAGAAGGAAAAAAAGTGCCAGTGATGGGAAATACAGAGGATTATAGAAAGTGCTTACAGCAGTGGTTTTCAAAAATATTTTAGCCCAGGAAATCTCTCTTTAAAGGAAACTGATGTGGAAACCCAATGCATAAGACAAATAAAATGACAAGTAAAATTTAGGTGAGCTAGGTGAGTTAAGGTTTGGAGCCTAAATGTTCAGCCCCATAGAATCTCCATCCCCTACAGGCAGAAACTGAGGAACCCTAAGGGATCTGACAGAATGAGGGGGCCATTGACTTAATAAGGGATAGGTTCTGTGACAAAGACTACCAATGCTATTACACACACACCCCTTCTTTTCTTTAGAACTGGAACCCCTCTCACCTCATTTTAGTCTCTATCCAGCTAAACATTTCATTTCCCAGCTTCCTTTGCAAGTAGAAGTGATCAAAAGACTAAGATTTTTGCCATTGGAACATAAGTGGACGTGATATATGCAAATGTGGAGTCACTTCCATAAAAAGAAGCATGGAGGTGGCAATGGCTAGCTTCATCCATGTGGAAGAGACAAACTTAGGCTAGTGGAGCAACAAGATGGGAGAAGCCTGGATCTCTGGATGACCTTGTGGAGCAGAGCCACTTCCCCTCCCTGGACCACACACCTACACCTGGACATGGGAGGGGAAGAAATTTCCATCTTGTTGGAGCCTCGGCGCTCTGGCTATCACAGTAACAGACACCCTGTGACCTAACTAATCAGGCGTATAGGAAGGAAAGAGAAAGAGTGAGAAAAAGTCAATTTGGTGTCTCCCACCCAAGATCTTTTCTAAGCACATGCCTTTTGGCCACAACACCAGAAGAGTAACCTCTTTGACCTTCGGAATTTGTTCTTAGCTTTGGATAGTAACAGAATCTGTTTTTTTGAAGGAAAGGGATTCTATAGATGCTCAGTAGATCCCAAGTAAATCCATGGACCAAACTATGACAGCATGGAGTTCCTTCCTCTCTTTGCTTTTGCTCCATTTGGGCCTCAGAGCTGGAAGGAGGATTTCACAGTCCTACATATTCTCCATGTTCCCAGCACTGCTATTTCTCGGCTATTCCCAGAATAAGCCCATTGTTTTCTGGGGGAAACCACAGCCTATATCTTGTTCTTTAAATCCCAGAGAGATTGATCAGCTCAGCCTGAAAAGTGCTACCTCAATTCTAAGCACTATTTCAAGATGTTTCAAAACAACTGTGTATAAACACCACACAGTCAATCTCCACTGTGGCTGATTTTTTCAGTGTTTGGGCTCTTCTATTTTCTCGTGTTGGATAACTGAATTGTCCAATATATCCAGAATAAGGAGATTTTAGGTCCTTCATGCCCTCACCTGACAGGCTCACTAGTTCTTGGCTTCCGGGCTCCAGATTCCCTCTGAAACCTTTGTTAAATACTAGGTCATTACTGAGAATGATGATGTTGAGGTGTTTAAGAGAAACTTAATGCCTCAGAATATAAAAGCTATTCTAATCACTACATCTAATTACCATGAAGAATGACTCACCAAAATATTTTAAATGTCTTAAAATATAATAAAAAGAAAAGAGATAATGTGAGCAATTGCTTAGTGAGCTGGCAATGGAAATAGATCTGAGAGAATACAATTCCCATTTTAGCATCAAAGAAGCCAGGATCTTTCAAAATCATTGTAAGTTCTATTCTTATCAGTGTTTAAACTTAAGACTTTCAGACGTGGTAAAACTTTTGAATTTTTTATCGAGATCTGAAGCTTGCCCTTGCTGTACACTGCAATGACACCGTACGCCTTTACATATCTGTAAATTCACAAATAATTTTGGTGTTAGAAATAAATGCATCCCTAGATGTCTGAGTTCCTCCTTTCAGGCTCTGCTTCAAAACGTACATGCCCAGATGAAAGTCCTAAGATGTAAAAGTTATGTTTGCAACAGATTCGTATCTTACCCTCAAAGATTCCATTTCACTTCACGGCAAGGACATGTGCCTTGACCAGGAATCAAACCGTGACCTCCTGCTTCATAGGTTGACACTCAACCACTGAGCCACACCGGCTGGGCAACTGAAGTGCTTTTTGAAACTAGCGGCATAAGGGGAGGACTCTCCCAGCCACCAGGGGAGCCAGGAAGGAGGAAGAAAATGTATAAGCTCAGGTGCTTCCAGAGTCTGACTTAGTCTAACCCAAAAGCACATATTTGACATTCGCTTTGGTGTCGTCCATTCAGTGGGCTTCGACAAAATATAATGACACGTACCCACCATGATAGTTTCCTACAGAAGCCTCTCACTGCCTAAACATCCTCTGTACTTCACCTATTACATCCCCCCAACCCATGGCAACCACCGAACTTTTCACTGTCTCCATACTTTTGCCTTTTCCAGAATGTCATATACTTTGAATCACACACAATGTAGCCTTTTCAGGTTGGTTTATTTCACTTAGAAATATGCATGTGAGGTTCCTCCATGTCTTTTCACAGCTTGGTAGCTCATTTCTTTTTCAAGTCAAATACTATTCCATTGTCTGGCTGCACCATAGGTTGTTTAGCCATTCACCTACTACAGAGCATCTTGGTTGCTTCCGAGTTTTACCAAATACGAATAAAGCGGCTCTAAACATCCAGGCACAGGGTTTTTGTGTGGCAAATGTTTTTACTCATTTGGTTAAATACCAAGGAGGGTGACTGATGGATATATGGTGCGAATATGTTTATTTTGGTTTTTAAGGAAACTGCCAAATGAACTTCCAAGTGTACCATTTTGCGTTCCCAACAGCAATAGAGTTTCTGTTTTTCCCCACCCTCGCCATCATTTGTTATTGTCCGTGTTTTAGATTATTGCCATTCCAATAGGTGTGTAGTGGTATCAAAGTTGCATTTTTCTAAAGAGCTTCCCTGTGGTTCTCATGCAGATAATTCAAGGTTTGGAAAAATATGGCACTTATACAAAAAAAAAAAAAAAGGTCTTTACCACTAGCTTGCAATTTCTCACATGAGGGTTATGACAGCTAATACTCACCTGGTATTCACTGATATAGCCACAGCAGCTAAAATATTGACATACTCATAGGCCCTTTAGTATAATGCTATTATCCAAGCTCCCCATGTGTCCCAACACCCCTCAAGTACTGCCAGACCTGCTGTCTAGGCCTCCCCGCCTTTCTCATCACCTGTGCCAAGGAGCTAAGGCTTAGCACTGAGAGAACCTTTGGAATCCTGCTCCAGTGACAGCCAGATCCTCTCTGATTGGGCAGAGCCCAGGGACGGACTTGATCACATATTTTGAATATCACCCCTGGGGTTACCCTCTGAGATTTATGCCCTGTTTCCCAATTTTTCCCGCTGACTGAACACACCTGCTGGGCTTGCTAGACAGATAATCAGGCCTCACCCCCAGAAATGCTGAGCCAGGACATCTGGGTTGGAGCCCAGGAACCTGCATATGCGTGTGTTTTTTTTCTTTTTATTTTTGTCAAATATCCAAGATGATTTTTTTTTCCATCTCTGGGAGAGTTTTTCAATTTAAAAAAATGGGGCATGAGGGAATATTTCCACCCAGGTTAGAAAGACTTTCTGAAGAAAAAGGTAGCTAAGTCCCAAAAGCATAAATTTTATATGAATGACATTAGCTAAAGGTGTAAAATTCAAATTCTAGTCCCACCTTGCCTGCTGTATGGATTTGGGCAATTGACTTAACTTCTCTGAAGCTACAATTTTCTGTTAAGAGTAGGTCAAACAGCCCGGCTGGTGTGGCTCAGTGGTTGAGCATCAATCCATGAACCAGGAGGTCAGGGTACAATTCCCTGTCAGGCCACTTGCCCAGGTTGCAGGCTTGATCCCCAGTAGGGGGAGGGAGGGTGCTGGAGGCAGCCAATTGATGATTCTTTTTCATCATTGATGTTTCTATCTCTTTCTCCCTCTCCCTTCCTCTCTCTGAAATCAATTTTAAACATTTTTTTAAAGAGCAAGTGAAACAAATGCATGTAACACATATAAGTTGGTCAAATAATTACAGCCAATATATAAGTACCCAGCAGACTTATGGTCTCTCAACTTTTGAAAGATTACCTTGATTCTGATTGAAGATTGTACTCTGCTTTTCAGAGCAGCAAAATTGGCCTAGGTTGCCTCAGCAAACCTATGCAAATGTCACTCCTATTATCTTAGTTAATTGGTGGGCATCAAATCTACATCAACTTTTTAAAAAAAAAAATCATACTTGGAAAAATAAACTTTTAACTCCATTTTGTGTTAGAAAACATCTATCTAAAAGCAACTGATACTAGTCACCAAAGGTTTCATTTTATAGACATCTTACTTAGGCTATTTATTGTTTTCTTTCTATTTTTACAGCAGCAAATATTCTTGGTCCGGCTTCTTGCTTTGTTCTAAACCGGGGAGGGAAGGGAATAGAAAAATGCCTTCTTTCAAAGAATTTCACTCCTCATAAATGCAGAATGGTTCTTGGGAATCCCAGCCCATCCCATGTCATTAGGGATGAATGCCACCTTGTCATAAGTGCTAGGCTGCAAAGAGTAGAGAAATGGGCAGATAATGAAATTACTAAACACTCAGAGTGTCAGAGCCTGACAGGCTGGGGCCATCCATCACCCATTATATGAGGCATTAACATGCTGCCTTCCTATCCAGGGACAAAGACAGTAACAAGAATAGTAAATAATCTGGAGTGAGTCTGTGCAAGAAACCAATAATTTAATGAACTGACAAGGAGCCAATACCCTGCAAATGTGGCCTGCCTCTGCCCCAGAGCTTGTTTTATACCCAGGCACCTGCCCCTTGAATGATGCAAAATGGCAATGTTCCCTAAACTTCAATTCTTTCTGCACCACCTTCCTAGCAACTATATCTGTGTAACATCTACACTAAATTCAATGTATGTCTTTAAATTGGTTCTTCCTTTTACTAAAATTAATTTATTTTGAAAGAAAATCTGGTAAAAAGCAAAATCAGTATCACCTTCCTTGAATGCAGAGGAATTATGATAATAATTTTAAAGCAGAAAAAAATAAGGTCATTAAAGTCTAGCCAGTACCATCCCCTGCTGTGGGCTCTGAGCTGAAGCTGGCTTTTTCTTTATTAAACCAGACGATTAACAAGTGTTAGGAAGGTGTTAAACACACGCTAGCCCCAAACCTAGATTTCCCCCTTGATGCCCTGAGGGATTGAAAGCAAACTGGAAAAGGATCAATTCTCTCACCAAATGAACAAATGTTACTTACCACCACATCCATGTACTAGAGGCATTCCCACAGGTCTGACGTGTTGGAAAATACTGTGAAGTGCTTTGGCTACAGAAGGTATAGTACTGACCAGCTTTTCACAAACTCAAAACTATGGAAACCTCAGAACCTACGAGATACAGCAAACAACTATGGTTCCCCCAGTAAAAGGGAGACAGCTCCTGAAGCCCCTCTTTGAGGACTTTTCTATAAAACATCTTAGCAATTGTGGTCCTTTCTTCCTTTGGATCCAGCCAAGAAGGTTGAGCCAAAGCCATACCATGGCTCAGGGTGGTTCTCAATCCAAAGCTGAGCAAGGAGGCCTGCCTGCTGGTATGGCTATTGGGCACATAACTCACATTACGGAGAAAGCTAATGTTGGTGACTGGAGCTTTGGCTCAGAGAGCCAGGATCAAAGAGAGGTCATGGTGGCAGGTAGGACTTGAAATGTGTCTCATCTGGGAATCAAATTAGCTGGTACCAAAGTCTAAGCAGCACTAGGGACAGCTCCTTAAAGGTACCAAGAATTGTTCCAGTGGATAACTGGAGCTCTTAGGTTCCCAGTAGAACTGGTCTTTTCTGGCCTCCACCAAGTCTTTTTTTTTTTAATATACAGGTTTTATTGGACACTTTGTATGGGTTATAAACAGGAGGACTACTGGCCCTTAGGGAGATGAGACAATACTGGATTTAGTGGACAAAATCATCTCATCTCATACAGCTTGAAATAGTCACCAGACATTCTTGTAGGGAAGAGCCCGTTTGTCATTAGCCAAGCCTAGAACCTAAATTTATTTTACATATAAACAGAAAATACTTTTGCCTTGTATTAAGAGACAAAATTTTCTAGATATACAAGAACCATGTAGGATAAGGAAAGACTTCCATTTGTTTTTTAAAGAACTTTTCACACACACACACACACACACAAAAAAAAAGTATTTGCCATTTTTTTAAAATCACATACTAAATGGCAACACCATTTATAGTGTTGGAATTGCCGATGCCACACACCTGCCAGAGGTTGCTTCTGTAGCTGTCTTACTCATGATGATGCTATGTATAGCAGCAAGCATCTGACAGCTTCATTATACCTTCTAGTGTAGTCATACCTGAGCGTTTATTAAAATACAAACATTTTGTTATAAGTTAATCTCCATTTATATATCCTTTATATCAGAGTTAGGGCATTCTGTTGATTTTAATTATGTGTGTAGGCAGGCTACATTTTCTCTGAATTTCATTTCAGCACTATAAAGTGAGTGTTTCAAAACATTTGTTATGAAAAGGGGGACAGAGTCTGATATGCCTGAGAATAATGTCCTCAGTGATCATCCCCAGTGTGGTTTGTCTTAATCATCTCCATCCCCCTCACCAAGACCAACTAGGGTCCTCTTTAGGGTAGAGAGAAAAAGGCTCCTCATCCTCAGCAAGCCTTATGTGAGTGTTAGACTATGACGTTCAGAGGGACAATGTGTTTAGCCAAGAGTTCAACTCCAACGTGGTCCCTCCTGAATCTACTTGTTACCCCACCAGTCTCCTTGTCCTGTAGGAAGGTAGGTATGCGTTACCTATTGAAGTTACTTTCTAAATCTTCTCCTCCTCAACGAGGCTGGATAATAATCAATCAATTGCACGCGCGCGCGCGCGCGCACACACACACACACACACACACACACACACACACTACCTTGTTATCTTGGTCTTCTGTTTACATCCTTTTGATGGAGGCTCTTTTGGTCCATTTTCCTTGGATTCCTGTAGCTACTTCTCCTCTGGGTTTCTGAAAGACTCTCCACCCCATACTCCAGGCATCTGTTCTGAGCCCCAGAACTCCCTTTACCACTATTTGTCTTTCCCATCTATAGCAGCCACTTGGCTCTTTATCACTTTGGCTTCATGATAAAAAATGCCTCAGCCATCGACCCTTGAAGGAAAACAGGCGTACTGGGAAATACCTCATGCTTCACTCCGGAGAGCTGATGAACATTAAGTGTATGACATTTTCCAAACCAAAAACCTGGACAGGAAATCTGACAAAAATGTGGGCATGAAGCCTGACAACAGAACAAAGTATTTTGAGTCATGACTGTTCCAGAAATTCAAGGATGAATGATCCAGATAAGGGGATCTTGGAACTCTTCAGAGGATGCTTCCAAGCGCAAAGGCAGCTGCATATGACTTTTCTCTGGTCTGGAAACTGAGGCGAGAAAAAGGAGCAGACCTTGCACTCCTAACACTCCGTCGGCGTCTCCTTTGGCTTTGCTGTTGCTGATCTGCCTCGCTCTGCCCTTTCAATTGTGGCTGTTGCCAGGTTCCACCTTCAGCCCTCCGTCTCTCTCCACATTAAATTCCTGGGAGATTTAACCCACTCTGACAGCTTTCTCACCACCTAAGGTTCTCTCTCCCATCCAGGGCTCCTCCCTGATCTCTGGGTCCTATAAACCCAACTACCTCCTAGAAAACTCAAACCTTTCAAATGACTGGCACTTCAATCATATGTCAAAATCATACATCTTTTCCTTCCTGCTCAACTGCTAAATAAAACCCCCATTCTTCTGTGTGTATTTGTCTTGGTTAATGGCATCACCACCTTTCCTGACACCCATAAGAGAAACCTGAAAGCTATGTTACTGACCTGACTGTTCTCCAAATTCACTTAGTCACCACCAAGTCCTAACAACTCTACCTTTGCAGCAATAACTGGTTATCACATCCTCCATATTGCCACAATTCCAGTCCAGATTGGGACCACATTTTACCTGGAATACTATAATACCATGTGCTAACTGATCCCTCTTCCTTCTCACAGCTTCCCACCCTTGCCCCAACCTCCTAGCAACATTACCCTGGTAACCCATAATGTCAAATCTCGCACTTAGCTCCCAATCAAGTATTCATTGGTCACTGTTGGTGCAGAATCCAAATTCCTAAACACAGCCTCCCATCACTGTGTCCTTTTCACCAGAAAGAACTGGAAGCATGTGAATCAGGCAGGCCTGAGCCTGAATTACAGGTTCACAGATTACAGGCTGTGTGACCTTGGGCGAGAGCAAGAGTGCAGACTCATTATTGTAATTACCCTAATTGTAGAGTCTGTGTTTGCTGTACATAGTTCAACTTCCTACACAGCCACTCCAGGTTAAAAATAAATAATGCATATGAGAGGAGATTATGTTATCTGACATTCAAAATAACTCACTTCTAAAGTGATAAGAATCTATTTTTCTCTCTCAAAAAAAAAATAACAATGCTATTCTAGGATTGTTGTGAGGATTAACATGGATAAAGTATGTGTATAATATTCACATATAATTCATATATAATTTTACATAATTATATATAATATATATAAGCAATGAGCTGGACTATGTATTTATCTTTTACACAGACACAGAAGTTCCAACAACCATGATATTGATGCACTGAAACTTATCCCTTATAAAGGATAAAACTGGGAAATCAATGACCCAAAAACCACTCAGTCCCAAAGTAGAGACATAGCCACTGTGGAAAACCCAAGGAGCCCACAGTCCACCTGAGGCTGGAGGAAGGGATGCGAAAGGATAATGCACCATCTACAAAAATGTACGGGTTTAAATGGAAGGGCAACATGAATCAGAATCATTCAAGTTCCATAAAGAAGGCTGCTTTTGAATAATCTTTGGAAGGAAATAATCATTATGAAGAAGAACTGTAGCCACCTTGATACTAAGAATGCCTAGAAGTTCACTTTCCAAGCAGGAAATGTTGCAAAGACCACAAGGATAAATGTTTATTGCATTTCTTCTAACAACCAGAACAGCACAAATACTGTGTGTAATCCAAGGGGAATAAAATACTCCTTGCCTTCAAGGATCAAATGGTCTTCTAAAGTCGTTAACATGCTTACCGAGTGAAGCAAAGCAGAACGGGAAGCAGTCAAAAAGAGGAGCCAAACACGTGCCACGGGAGGGCGAGCCTCAGAGCAGCAAAGCTGCCTTTGTGTGAAAGTCCAGTCTCACTTTCTCCATTTTCTTCCCATCAAGCCCTGTTGCCTAGATACCTCTAACAGGATAGCTTATGTTTTAGGATAACTGACTTTCCTTGGCCCCTGACGTTTTGGTGGTTTTTTTTTAAATATATATATAATTTATTCTGGCCAACGTTGCTCAGTGGTTGAGCACTGATCTATGAGCCAGGAGGCCGTGGCTTGATTACCAGTCAGGGCATAGACCCAAGTTGTAGGCTTGATCCCCAGTAAGGGCTGTGCAGGAGACAGCCAATCAATGATTCTGTCTCATCACTGATGTTTGTATCTCTCTCTCCCTTTCTTCCTCTCTGAAATCAATAAAAATATATTTTTAAAAAATATTTTATTGTTGATAGTATTACAGATATCTCCCATCCCCCCCACTTGCTTACTCACATCCTCCTGGCCCCTCCCCATTCCATCCCCTAGGTCTTCACTACCCTAAGTTTTTAATTCAGACCAGAATCACCCCCAAAACATGAGCTTCTTTTTTTAGGGAATGTAGACACTGGTCCAAGCTTCCCTCTATAGCAATGCTACCAATCTATTCCCCTCCCTTCTTCCTGATTTGATTCCAAAACAGAAATATAACAACTCTGGTCTAAGAAATAGATCTTAATCACTGATTTGGTTATGGGAAGAGGTATGAAAAATATAAATATCTGCTCATACCATAGCCCCCTACAGAATCCCAATTTGGAAAGAGCTCCAATTTTCTCAGAGTTGCAGAGAACTCTGGATGACCCATTAGGTATCAGCAGAAAAACATATCTGCTATGAATAAAGAGAGGAGGACTAAGGAGATACTCTGGCCTTGGGTGCCTGTGGTTGCTCCAGCTCCAGACCATCTCAAGGCAGCATGGGAACCAACCCCCTAAGTCTTTCTGTGTCATCCAAGCACAGCCACCAGAGTACAAAGCCTGTAGACACCAGCACTCCTGTGTTCCAAGCTGAGGGTGGAAGGGGTGGCCTCAGAGTCAGTCCCTGAAGAGTCTGGCTTTCAGCTGAACTAAGTGCTTCCTTCTGCCAAAATCCTAATCAGGAAAAAGTTCACAAAACAACCACGCTGCACACCACTGATCACCACTGGGCTGCCATCAGCTAGAGGTCCCCCCTCTGTGGTTTTAGACCCTTTCACTCCCCTGAGTGTTTTTTAGGTCTTCTGTTAAAGAGTGACAATATTTTACTGGCATAAAGGCAAAGGGCTAGATCAGATGGCTTCGTGAGTTATCTTTCTGCTCTAACTTAACCTGCATAGCAACCAAGAAAAGGAAAGGCTGTTTTTCAAGTTTGACAAGGGACTGATTTAAGCTAAGTTGGGAAAGATATATTTTTTCTGCAGGGCTCTGAGTCTATTTGCTTCCACGAGTCTACAAACACCTCCAAGTTGACCAGTTAAAGAGGTATTGATAGGTATCATTGACTTCACAAGTCATCAGAGCCTGGGATCTGCCTGGCCCAGGCCCAGCCCTCTCACTCCACCAGGGGCCTTCTCTTGAGTTCACAAAATCCTGTTTTAGTCTTTCTCAGATATACCCACCACTCCACTGGCCTTGCTTTGGCGAGCTCCTGCATGTTCTTTCTTTAGCTCTCAGTGCACTCTGGAAGTTGTATTCCCTGCTGTTGGTCAAGGCTGTTTCCAGGATCTCCCCATCCTACTTATTCATCCATGAGACAAGTGGCCAAGAGAATTAATGGCACTGTTTGTAGACTATGGAACAGAGCAAGAAAAGAGTTGCCTTTATGCAAACTAGGAGTGTCACCTTATAAAGGTCAAGTAGTAGCCATGGACTTCAATTTCATCATTCTTGAGCAGAAAAGAGAGGGTTGAACTTGGCTCATTCAATAGAGATAGCACATATATTATGCAAAGAACTATATATGATTTTTGCCAAAGGTAAATGTCATTAGTCCAAAGGCCATATTTTGCTCATCTGAGTATCCCCCACTAACACTGGAAATGTTTTATAATAAATATTCACTAAAATAGTTCCTAAATTGACAATTACCAAGTCATAATCTCTGTCTTTGGAGACTTTATACATTGGGGGGGGGGGGAACACAAAGGGGGAGTGCTGCATGGGAAATCAAAGATACAAATAACCATCATAAAAGGTAGAAAGTCAGCACAGCACTAAGAGAGCATGAGCAACAAAACAGAGTTAAACCCAAAGAGTGAAAGTTGTTTTCATCTGAAACATCAGGAAAGGCTTCAGGGAGGACGTGGCATAGGAGCCACTAGATGGGTAAATTACTGAACTGCAGAGATAGGGAAGGGCTAATCCAACAGTGGGAATTAGGGAACCTTCCAATGGCCATCAGTCTACCTGGGGATTTCAACTCAGGGCCGTAAGATTTTTCTCTCCTCCCATCTTGAAAGAGATCTCTTGTTTCTTTTCTTTTTCTCTGACCTTCTTTCATTATAGCTATTTCTGTTCCCCCTTTTCCTATTTCCCCATCCACTGCAAACTCCTACCGGGAAGTGGTTTGTGAATGTCCTTCCTTTCTTTGTGTCTGCCTTAAGTTAATGGGCTTCTGGCTAAACAGTTGGATTTATGCACCCTACATTGTCTTTTCAGGCCAGTTTTCAGTAATTTATAGGAATGGCTGTCTGCTGCATTGTGTTATTTAGCACCATGGAGAGCACTCGGGTGCAGCCTGCACACTGGTGCCTCTGCAGGGGAGAGAAGCATTGTTATATGGAGGCTGGATGGGCTCACGCTCTCTGTTCTGGGGAAGGCGTTCCTGTATGGGTGAGTTACCGAGGAGAGATATGGCAGCCCTGGCACAGGATCCCCTGAATCATGCCAAACCATTAAGAAGGGACAGGAAGAGGGAGAAAGTCCTGAATTATCTGATGAAGTTGGGCATTGGGACAGCCAAGATTGCTACTAGCCAGAGAAAGCCAGACAGAGGAAACATCGCCCCTAAAGTTATAGATACAGATACTGTTTATATGGTGGCAGCAGAGGGCTCATAATAAGACTAAAGTGCTTGCCTCTACTTATAGCTAAACTTTCAAAGGGCAACCAATTTTCTCTTATGCTTTTCAAGTCCTTATTCTGCATACATAGATTGATTCCATTTATTTATTTAACTTCCTTAGGAATTCTGTTCCAGCTTTTACCTTTCCTGCCACAGTAATACACTCTGGGGAGAGAACTTCCCAGATACAGTGCTATAACCTAGTAATACCCTGCATGACCTGGGTTTTTGAAGTACAGCCCAGGGCAAGATACTCTCTGCCCTGAGTAAGGAGATGAACAAGTTCTCACCCTCCAGGAATCTGACAGCCGGGAGAAAAGAGGAGATGCCTTTTCAATAACCTGGGGCAGAATGTGCAGAGATACAGAGCCGGGCTACCTCCTAGCTATCTGGTCAACTTTCCCCCATCACCCAGGAGGATGCTCTCTGACTATCAAAGCTTCTATCAAATGTGCAGGGCCGAGTATTACTGGAAGAGGGAAATAGGACATCAGAGAAAGGTTCAGGAAAGGGGCTGTGGAATTCTGGATCTTGAACCACATATAACCTGCAAGTTTTTTTTATTCACGGAGAATTTGATTGATTCTATGAGGGGCGTGCCCCTCTGGTTGCCAAAGGCCTCACCACTTTCACTACCTTCCACAGGGCCACTCCAAACACTTCTGCTACCTCTCGACTCCTGATTCACAGAAAAGCAATTCTGAGAACGCCCAGAGAAACAGATTGATCACCCCAACCGTGCTGAAGAATAACAAGACATCATAGGCGAGGCAGGGAGCCCAGGTGGTAGAAACAATGATGTCATTAGGAGGGATGTCCAAGCTTTAACGGATGGCACATGATAAATCAGCATGGTATAAATGCAATTTATGTGGACCATAATGTACTCAATTCATCCCCATAAATGAAGGTAAAATCGTACCTCACCTGACAGGTTCTAGTTCTGACTTCTCATTAGCAATGATAAATCCCACACTATAATGGGAGTTCCTGGAGTAACTTTTCATTTCTGGGTAGCTTCAGTTAGTCACATTCAAACCACAATTTGCTCACCCTTCTGAAAGCAAGCCCTGCTAGGCATTATGAGATTTTGAAATTCATTTTTCAGCCTGAAGTGATTTTTGAGAAAGTAATGCAAGCAGAGTAAAAAAAATAATAATAATAATCCAGAAGCACAGAGGGTTTTTTACATAAAGCTTTCCCCACACTCCATGCCTCAATCAAGTCTGCCCCTAGTGGCAAATACTCTTACAAATAACAAGATCACCCTTGTAGATGCAAGGCACGCAGTTATAGATCAGTAGGACGTTTATACAAACGGAAGCATGCTATACACCCTGCACCGCCCTTCTTTTTTCTCATTCCACTTTAGGCTGGAGCTCAGTCCTTATCAGTGGAAATAAATCTCCCTCAATCCTTTTAACAGCTGCATAATATTCTGTTTTATGGATGGACCATAATTGAGTCAACCAGTTCCCAACTGACAGGCATTTCGGTTATTGTTCCAATCTTCTGTTCCCACCATGTGGCAATAGATGGCCTGTTGGCTCCATTTTCGTTTTCTTTCATCGCAGCCTCTGCCTGATTCAATTTCTCCACCTTCTACACCTAGATTCTGGAGCCTACCCTGAGAGACAGAATAAATGTCTCTGCTGAGCCGTGGTTCTCAGCAAAATGAAATAAAATCAAATCCGCCCTCCGTAGGCCCATCTTGAGGGACTTGATATGAGCAGAGTCTATAAGAATAATAAATCTCTCCTGACACAGGAGCGGGGAGGAGGCTGCCCAGGCCACAGCGATGGGCTCTCAGCTAGAGATGTCGACAGGCTATATTGAAAGCAGAAAATGGAGCCATATAAATCTGTAATTGTAACCCCCGTTCTCAAGGCAGAGAGCTGCCTGCTTGTATCTGGTTCTCATTACCTGCTTACAACTGCAATGTCTGTGTGGTCTTTTTCCTACACTGCAGTTCGCTGGCAATTCAGAGCTGGAGTAGTAGTGGTGGACATTTAAAAAAAAAAAGAAAGAATGAAAAGGTACCAATTATGGAAAAGTGATTTTCTCCTTTGAATCCAGCTACTATGAACTTCCCTGTCCCTCTTCAGGTGAAAACATCGCAACCTCATGCAGACACAAATTCTACGGACCCAACCCGTGCAAGGGCATCCGATGGTGAGGCTGGATTGTAGCTGAGTTCAAAGCACTCGCCAGCTCCAACAGCCCAGCTCGACCTCTTCCCAGGCTGACGAAAGCATGCATCTTAGCCAGAAGCAGTCTAGTTGTTTTATTGGATTCATTATGATTCATTATGGAGCCCAAACGAGGCAGGCCAAACAGAGGAAAGCGTGGCATCGACATGATGCATTGCGAAGGTGTTCATTGTTCTGCCAAGTTCTCCCTCTACAGAGACTTCATCAGCGAGCCCCTCAATAAGGATGTGTGATCAGAAAAGACAGCAATGAACCAAGGGCATGATTCCACTCTGTTCCCCGACCCCACCCTGCCTCATGTCCTCTTATTCAGCAAAATATGAGGCAGCTGTGGATCCCAACTGGAGAGCCAAGTCCCCAAACTCCAAGATAGATCTCTCTGTGTCCTCTGTTCCTTTCTGATAACAACTACAGGACACCCACACCAAGTGGCCCCAGCTCTGCACAGGACATTGAAAAGGGGAAATGGGTAGTGCTGCCTTGGGACACTGGAAGGTTCTGGAACTTTTCTTAAAGTGCTTCTCAGACCAAGCTTGAGTCCAGGGCAAGATGGCAGGCACCAAGGCAGACCCTGCCTGATACTGCACAATTCCTCAATCCCCACAGGCAGATTTTATACCTGGGAAGCCGATGACCATAGAATAGATGCCCTGGCCCCAAATGGCTACGGCTACTCTCACTCAGCTCATGCTCTGCACCTGAACTTGAAGCCACTCCCTTCAGCCTTACCTTCAGGATTCAAATTTCTTTTTCTTTTTTTTTCCTTTTTTTTTGGCGGGGGGGCTTTCTTTTCATTCCAATATCCTTTATTATTGAGAAGGACGACTATCTCCCCAGTGGTTAACTTGACATATAGAAACTAAATAAATGTGTGCTGAATGGATGCATTCATGAATTAATGAGCTAAAATACAGGAAGTTACTAACTTACTGTGTTAAATTATCATTCCCCAAGAACACCAGGGACTGAGGTGGCTCCTTCCCTTGTATGCCCCAAGGATGCTGCTCAACACACAAAACCATCCACAGAACCCATGTAGTGTCCCATCATCGAGGTAAGAGAAATTCTGAGTTCATGAACACACAGGTCCATGCACCACCTCGAATCACATGCCAAGCTGTGTGCATGGATTTATCTGCAAGAAGTTCCATTATTTCCAACATATTCTCAAAGAGAGCCAAGGTCCCCAACAGCTCCATGTTCATCGACTTGGAGAATCAGAAAACCTGGACTGGAACCATCTCATCCGGCTCCCAGATATGGAGAAGGCTGAGCAGGGGGTGACGGGGGGAGGCTGCAGGTGTGAGCACGGCTGACCAACAAGCATCATTGCTCTGCTTTATAGAAACAGATAAATCACCAGGACTTCAAGAATCCCAGTCCCAGGAATGCTCCTATGCTTGACAGCAAGCCTGTTGTTCCCCACCACGTCCACATCTCCAGAAGGAGCAGCCAAGCCCTGTCAGCCCAAGAAAATGAAAACACGAGGCTTTGAGCAAGATTAAAAAAAACAAAACACAACGTGCAAGCTGGGGAAACAGTCTCTTCCTGTAGTAGGGCTAAACAGCTTAATTCTGGGAGGGAGAACAAGAAGGAATCGAGCTGCTGTGTCAGACCTGATTCAACACCATGCAGTGAGAAGGGGCCTGTCATCCCTGCCCTCATGGGCGTTCAGGGGTGCTGGGTGCTGCCTCTGACCACTAAGGAGTGCCCAGCTTTGGATCTGCTGTGGTGGCATTCAGGGAAATATCACCTGGGTGCACCTGGGGCAGCACTGTCCGGAAAGCATTCCTCATCATAAAAGGCCTGGCTTGACTAGCTGACTTTGCAGGTCCTTGCACTGCATTTAAACAAACCCCCATCCTTGCCTATCTCTTGAACAGGGTTTCTCAACCTCAGCACTGCTGACATCTGGGTCCAGATAATTCTGTTGTGTGAACTGCCCTGTGCATTTAGGGTGAGTAGCCACATCCCCTGATGCCAGGAACACTCCCCCTGCCCTCAAGTGGTGAGAACCAAAAATGTCTCCAGACTTCGTCCAATGTCCCCTGGAGAGCAAAATCGCCTCCGATGAGGACCACTTTTCTAGCATCTCCCACCCATGTCCCAGGAAACACCCACTCTGAGGGATGTGAAATGTTACTTAGAGGAAAATAGAATGCTATGGTCAAATCGTTTGGGAAACACTGGATTAAACAATGATAAACAGGACTCTCCCCTGATGGATTTCTCCGAGTCTAAAATGGATCAGGGTGCATGCCGGGGTCCTGCCCCAGCGGGTCCAGGGGTTCCCCAAAGGTGTGGACGGAGTCGGCGAAGAAGGAATGACATGGAGACAGCATTCAGTTGATCAGCATGGTTGGGTTCTCTTGCCTGGTTCTATTGCCAGGTTCTATAGGTTCTCCAGCCAGGTTCTGTCCAGGCTCTCCAGTCAGGTTCAGTGTCCAGGTTCCAGTCAGGTTCTCCTGCCAATCTCTGTAGTCAGGTTCAGTCCAGGATCCCTTGCCATGTTCTCCCACTAGGCTCTGTCTCTAGGCTCCGAGGCCAGTCCCTCTCCAGGATCCTCTGGCATGCTCTCGCCAGCGAAGTTCTTCTGTCTCTAGGCTCCGTGTAGGTTCTGTCTTCTGAATTCTGTCTCCTGAGTTCTGTGTTCTGAGTGTTTCTGTCTTGTTACAACTGTATTTATACCAGTTGATTCAATCCTATCAATCTCTATTACAAAGGTTAGGGCGTTTCTTATCTCCATTCCAGGGAGAAAAGATTATGTAGTTTAAGCATGATTGTTCGTAGTTAAAGGGATTAATTACCCGCCTGGCACTTAGTTGAGGGGTTTTATTCCCTCCCTAACTTTCAGGGGAAAATCCCTATCTGGGGATTCAACCTTTCACAGCGCCAAGAAGGTGAGCAAACATATTAAGAACCGTATGCCATATATGCCAGGTCCCTTGAAACAGCAAGGATGGACCGGCTCCCGGCAAATTCCCCCTTTTTTATTTTTTAAAAGCAAGCATTAAAAAGAAAAACCTGAAACGCTCTCTTGTATCCATTTTAAGAGTAGGATTGGCGCTTTCTGCTATTACCTGAGTCCTGATCTATCACCCCAGGGAGAGCTTGCCAATCCTGCACTTTCCCGGGGTGGAAAGGCTGCAGTGGGGTTAAGGATAAGGCTCCTTGGGCCTACCTTCTCCCATGCCTCTACATTTACCATTCTGGCACCTTTCCTTCCTCAGAAAAGCATGGACGTATTTCTTGTATAAAATGTTCCATCTGACTGGGAGTAACCTTAATTCCGCTGCTAACAAGCATATGTGTTAAAAGATCAATACGGAGTCTTTTTTCTTTAGACTCAGTATGGCACATCTTCTTAATCTAAAGATCAATACAGAGTCTTCTTTCTTTGGACTCAGTATGGCACATCTTCTCAATCTAAGTTCTGTACTATCCACCTTCTTACCCTATTTATCCTCTATAGGGGGGTCTGTAGCACCCTGGTGGAGTCCTATCCGTCCCGAGTGTGGGGGTTTTCAAGGGGGGGGCTTACCTAGGGGAATCCTGTTCCAGGCATTCCCAAAGGTGTGGACGGAGTCGGCGAAGACTATCCACCCTCTTCCTACGGTGGAGTCTGATCCGTCCCGAGTGTGGAGGTTCTCAATGGGGTGGCTTACCTAAGGGAATCCTGTTCCAGGGGTCCCCAAAGGTGTGGACGGAGTCGGCGAAGACTATCCACCCTCTTCCTACGGTGGAGTCCGATCCGTCCCGAGTGCAGGGCGCTTACCTAGGGGTCCCTGTTCGGGCGCCATATGCCGGGGTCCTGCCCCAGCGGGTCCAGGGGTTCCCCAAAGGTGTGGACGGAGTCGGCGAAGAAGGAATGACATGGAGACAGCATTCAGTTGATCAGCATGGTTGGGTTCTCTTGCCTGGTTCTATTGCCAGGTTCTATAGGTTCTCCAGCCAGGTTCTGTCCAGGCTCTCCAGTCAGGTTCAGTGTCCAGGTTCCAGTCAGGTTCTCCTGCCAATCTCTGTAGTCAGGTTCAGTCCAGGATCCCTTGCCATGTTCTCCCACTAGGCTCTGTCTCTAGGCTCCGAGGCCAGTCCCTCTCCAGGATCCTCTGGCATGCTCTCGCCAGCGAAGTTCTTCTGTCTCTAGGCTCCGTGTAGGTTCTGTCTTCTGAATTCTGTCTCCTGAGTTCTGTGTTCTGAGTGTTTCTGTCTTGTTACAACTGTATTTATACCAGTTGATTCAATCCTATCAATCTCTATTACAAAGGTTAGGGCGTTTCTTATCTCCATTCCAGGGAGAAAAGATTATGTAGTTTAAGCATGATTGTTCGTAGTTAAAGGGATTAATTACCCGCCTGGCACTTAGTTGAGGGGTTTTATTCCCTCCCTAACTTTCAGGGGAAAATCCCTATCTGGGGATTCAACCTTTCACAGCGCCAAGAAGGTGAGCAAACATATTAAGAACCGTATGCCATATATGCCAGGTCCCTTGAAACAGCAAGGATGGACCGGCTCCCGGCAGGTGCACAGTGAATCTCTAAGAGGAAAACATAATACCCAGCATTCTCCCAAAGGCATTTGGCTGCAGAATCCTTTTATCTCAGAGCATTTAGGAACAGTATTCCAAGGGATTTACTTTTGGAAACACTCCTGTAAGGCAAATTGGAAATATATCTCTAAAGCAAACACTGGGAGGAAGAGATAGAGAAGCCGAGGGATGCAGCCCATGGACACAGAACTTCCTGCCACACAGGTTATCAGAGGACCTCCAGCTTCATCACCAGAGATTGTTTCGCAACCAGGTTTAGACTCTCAAGCTTCAAAAGTCTCAACTATTTTTGGAAGATATTAAAATTCCAGATCACCATCAGCTAGCACTTCATCCAGGGTAAGGTTAGCAGAGAACTTCCCCAGGGTGAGGGCTGGCCATGTCGGAGGGTCTGTGGGGAGTGGGAGAGCACAGAGGCACCTGGAGCAGAAGAGAGTAACTCAGGCAAGAAAGTGAGGCGAGAACACCAAAACCAGGCTCTAGAATGGGCAGAATTCACCTCTCTGGCCAGGATGGCCCTGGCTGCAATATGACATTCACAACCTGTGTGTATGGACTTCAGATAAGTCGGAGATAGCAGGAAGGCTGTCTTTTCTAAATATATATATATATATATATATACACTTTTATTGAATTCAGAGAGGAAGGGGGAGGGAGAGAAAGAGAAACATCATTGATCAGCTGCCTACTGGGGATCGAGCCCCGAACCCAGGCATGTGCCCTGATCAGGAATCAAACCATGACCTCCTGATTCATAAGTCAACACTCAACCACTGAGCCATGCCAGCTGGGCAGAAAGTCTGTCTTGTGAGAGAGGTTAGAGTTATTCTGTGTAAAATGAATTTAAGATAGTATCATTCAATTATATTTACTTCATTGTAACTTCTACAGATTTCAAAGATCATAAGAAATTAGAACTGGAAAGGACCTTGAATTATCCTATTGTTTTTGAAACTTGTTTATTTATAAAAGTCATATATTCAAAGCCCAACACCTAAAACAGAAAATCCTAACTATTATCATTTGGTATGGATGGAGTCCCACCCAACCTTTAACCTCTACCTCAGCCTCTTTTGCAGCCCCTGGGAGGAACTTTCCAGAAAGCCCAAGCTTCTCAGAGCACCGTTTGAAACCCTGTTCTCCCTCTCCTCACACATTTCACAGGCTATGACTAGCCTGGCAAGAGAGTCAGAAGAACTCAGCCTTGTGCCTAACTCTTTGCCCAGTGCTCTCCCCATCTCTCCACCTGCTGGCTAAACATAAGGAAGCGTGTGGTAACCCTGCATAGAATGAGTCGCCTTGGAATGGAGTTATCTCCTCATTTCTGCAGCAAAGAACAGGCCACTGATCATTTGTAAGTTGTGGCTGCTGCACCAAAGAGAAGGATGAACTGAACACCTTCCCAGTTCTCACTAGCACCACAGTGCCCTCCCTGTTTTTAGTGACAGGATGCTTGGGCAGCCAGCTCCAGAGAAGCAACACAGCCCCAGACAAAGGGCGACCCTGCCCATGCTGTCAGGCTCCCAGCTCCTGCCTTCTCTTGGCGGAAGCCAACCAGCTGGAATGAACAGTGGGCTCAATGTGGGTGAGTGATGGGAGACAGCGACCAGGTGACACGTCCCTAAGCCAAGTCAACAGCTCCAGGCTCCACATGTATCAGGCATAAATACGACAGTGCCTGCCAGTCACAGGAGCTATCATAAGTGGGGTTTCAAAGAATAAAGCTGCCTCGGAACCGGTAATCCAAATGATCCAGGCACAGGGTGGCAGATCTGTGCACCAGATTATCGAGGTGGAGGGAAAGCTCAGCCCAGGCGTGCTGGTGAGCGTGTATGTGGGGACACATGCACCCCACGCTACATGTCAAAACAAAAGCAGCCCTGTCAGTGAAGCTCCTTAACTCCATTTTAGGTCCACCTCAATTCCTTAATTTGAGGGAGACTCCAGAATGTGATTGAAGGAAGAGGCATGGGCAGACCTTAAGGATCCAGGGAAAGGAACAGGAAGATCCACCCTGACACCAAAAACCAGCCCAAGTATACATGCCCATCTGGGCCTGATGACCAGCAGGAAGAAACGAGGCACCAGATGAACCCCACTCTTCACCTGCCGTGGTCTCTCTGGAATGTAGGAGAGCATAGCTGATACCGGCGCTTAGGGAGAAATAGTGACACAAACAAGTGTTCTTTTTGGCTGCAACTTTCTATTGTTGTTTTCTGTTTGCTCTGTGTGTTTTTCTTCTTTTTTTCTTGGTGTGTGTGTACGTGTGTGAGTTTTGTGTTTTCTCTCCAGGAGTCGCCATGCCCTCCTAGCACATAAGCTAGTGTGTGGCTCACAGCCATGTCCTCCAACAAGCCATGGCCTATGAAATGCCCAGAACAAATCCAACCCTACCTCACATACTCCCTCTCTGTGAGGATCCAAGCAGATGACTGATGTGAAAGGGCTTTGAAACAAAAGCACTGAGCCCAGACAGTGTGCCTCAGTGGTTGAACGTCAACCTATGAACAAGAGGCCCCTGGTTCGATTCCCAGTCAAGGGTTTGCAAGCTCAGTCCTGGTAGGGGGCAGCCGATCGATAAACAAGTCCTAACCTTGGCGTCACAAGGGGTTCGAACCCCAGCTCTTATATTTAACAGCTGTGTGATATAAACAAGCTACTTAACTTCTCTGGAGAGCAAAACCACCTCCAATGCAGTTGACTACTGTGAAGATCCAATGAGATATAAAGGTGGACATGAGCTATAAAACATTCTGTAGATGTTAGTATTAGATATATATAACTGCTTACAGTTCTCTACCATCTCTAATCTCCAGTGATACTCATTTTCTATTCAAAACACACCTATATTGGTACAACAGTGCTCTTCATTCATTGCTACTGAGAGTAGTATGTACCACTGATAAAGCTATATAATGGATCTCATAATTATATTGCTCTCTGAGATTAGAAAATTATATTTTTCTAGCAGTATTGGTAACAGTAATGACAATATTCTATAGCTGATGCCTGTGTGTTTCATTCTCTCCCTAAGAAAACAGTGAGCTCCTAAGGAGAGGTCCTATCTGAGAGTTCTGTGTCCCTATAACATGAGGATCATTCAACAGACATTCCTCAAATGTTTGATGGTTCACAAAGGATGCAGGTGACTCCTGGTTGGTGCATCTCAGCTGGCCATTGTAATTACCTGGCCTCCCTGTAAAAGTAACTGGTTTCAGAGCCTGCGTTCAGCATATTCTAGAAAAGATATCTCCCATCTCACCCAGAGATGCAATTTCAAACCTCCTACCCCCACAGAAGGAAAATTTGCTTTCAGACCAGAAGCCCCTCCAGGTCCAACAGGGACCAGAACCATAACTGGCCCTTGCCTTCAAGAAAACAGTCCCCCTG
This sequence comes from Myotis daubentonii, assembly GCF_963259705.1. Classification (NCBI taxonomy): domain Eukaryota; kingdom Metazoa; phylum Chordata; class Mammalia; order Chiroptera; family Vespertilionidae; genus Myotis; species Myotis daubentonii. The sequence goes on along the minus strand of NC_081852.1, from coordinate 48,898,904 downwards.
GAAACAAGGGAGCTACCCAAGGCTCATGACACTACATCAAGTGGGCTCCTCTGTCATCAGAGTCTGGGCAAGGGAGCTGAGCGCAGAGGGTTCCATGGGGAAAGGGTGTGCAAACTCTGAGGGTACACAAACTCTGAGGGTTATTAATAACTTTCCTTTCCTCCTGTCTTCTCCTCACATTCTCATCTCAGGGTGACCTCCACAAGTCACCATGAGAGAACATGCATTAGTATTATAATTATAGTGATCATATTGGTCCATATGCTCACAGATGCCTGTGAATGTGTGACATGTGAGCTCTCCTTCATTTCCAATTCAGTGTCTTGGAGCCAAAAATACTCTATCAAATTACACTCAGCTTTTTTTATCTGTCTGTCTCTTTCCTCGGGGCACCTCTTCTCAATCCTCCATCGCTACACAGACAATTCAATTCTCTGTACCACTCCCACCCCCGCCTCCACCCCCCTGCCCCACCCCCTGCCTCTTCCTCCTTCCCACCAACAATACAGCAATGTGCTTAAGGTTAAGATGCCCATCAAGCCTCCCTCTGATGACTGACAGGTGAAAGAGGTGCACACCTCCTTAAATAATTCACACTTCTAATAACCATGATCGTCAGCACTTACACCACCCTCATCAATTGATGCGGGGTAGTGCAGGGTGCAGCTGGGAGAATGGAGACTTGCAAAGTGGCAAAGACAGGAAATGAAGAGGGGCCTTGCCTACCATCCTCTCTAATCAGGCATGAGATGGGGTCCGGAACATGTAAGCCACAGTAGGAACCACGGTGCCAGCTGGGAAAGGAGACAGAGGGCAGGAGACCAGACTGAAAGCTCAAATCCAAGGTGTTGGTAGATCACTGGGCAAGAGCAAAGTCATTTTCGAGATACCAGGCATCGGCTGGAAGAGATCTGAGATGGTGGCGGAGTAGGTGGATGCTACACTCACCTTATCCCGGGACCAGACTGCAATTACACCTAAATTCTGGAACAATCATCCTGAATCAGCAGCCTTCCCATCCCTCCCAGTAGTTCCCGGGATTAACAGGACCCTTATCTGGGTCTCAGTTTCCTCATTCACAAAATGAACATGTTGAGCAAGAACATCGCTAGGGTGGTCTTGAGTTCTAAGTTCCTCAGAGCTGAGCCAACTTTGCTCACCCTAGGAAGGCAGGGCCAGAGGATCAGCCTGTCCCTGGGCTGCCAGAAGAGGGCATATAGCCACAGACATCTGCAAAGCCACAGCTCCACTGGGCATGGGCAACAAACCAAAAAAGTCTCTACTCTCCAACACCCCATTGCCCCCCGACTCTATAAGCATCTCTCTCCCCCTTGTAGGTCTCCCTCGCTGTTGCCATATAACAAAGAGGAATTATATAAGGCTTTGTGAGGCTTTTCTCTTTTTTATTTCCTGCTGCTGAATAAGCCCAGGTACTTTTATTTTCATTAAAGCTGATACCTTCAGCAAAGATGGTATAGAAAGGTTCTCTGAGCTCGTGATGTAAGATTATTATAATTTTGCCTGACCCAGGCTCTCAGAGAAGGCTGAGCTGACACAGCGATCCGGGTGAAGACTCGAGAACAGGCTGGGTCTCAGAGGCAGGCATGGGGCATGTTTGTATTCTGGCCTGCCCTTTAAAAAAGATAAAAAAGACAACCTTCCTTGCAAACTATATGCAGTGTAATTATTTGGCAAGCTTGTCCTGCACAGAGCAGACAGTTAATTCCATTTCAAATTAATCTTATTTCTCTAGCAGAGTGTGACCTGGAAAAAAAAAATGTTTCAAAAAAGTCAACAACAAAAATACCCAACTATTAAGCATAAATGTCTTGTCCCATTTTCAAAAGGCAAATGCAATTGCCTTTCAGACGAGGGCTTCGTGCCAAACTCCGGCTACCCTTGCAATGTCTGGCAACATCGAGTTGGCCTGGCAGGAAGAACTCAAGATAGACATAAGAATTCCCCAACCCTGGGGAGTGCTAGAAAACTCCACGGCCTGTTAGAGTGCCAGGGCCTGAAGGATGGTTTGGTAAATAGTGCTGGGATCCCTTCCTCCAGAAAAAGTCCCTGCCCACTATGAACATGAACTCCTTTCTATGTCTTGGTGCAATCACATGCCCCTCCCATCCAGGTAGATTCTTACCTTGTACCCTGCCTGCCCCCCACATTCTGTCCCCATGTCCATCACATTTTGCTAAGCATACTTGTTGATGTGCCTGTCTCCCCAATCAGATTGAGATCTTCCAGAAGCAAGTATAGAGTTCATTCACTCCAAGATCCTTAGCACTCGGACAGCCACAAGTCTTCACTAGCTGCTTGTTTAATGAAAGGAAGGGAAGGGAAGAAGGGCGGGAGGGAAAGTGCGACATTATGCACTTATCCCAGTCAGAAGCAACTACATATCAGCCTCTAGCTCCTTGCTGCTCAATGAGCAGACCTTGTCTCCCAGCAAAATCAGCGTTCTTGGCCTCAGGGGGATGTTTCTTCTCATCTGGAGAACCCGCACCACCCCTCCACATGGATGCATACGTGCCAATGCAGCTCTGTCTGGAAGACTTCAAGCTTGCTGCTGCCAAGAGGGAGAAAGTCTAAGTGCCATGCCATGCCCACACCCAGAGCAGCAATGATGTCCATCATGCTGTCTTGACAGAACTGGCCCCAGCTGCACCGTTTTCATTTCCTAATGGTCACAGGCAGCACACTGGCCACTGGCTTGCTGGTTCATGGCTCTATGAGCTGAACACCTCCATGCCTCAGTCACTGAATCCTTGTCTCAAGTGCTGGTGGATGCCTCATCACAGACTGGGTGGGTGTCTGCCTGCCTGAAGCTCATGGATGTCTTGCAGGCAGGAACCCCCTGGCTTACATGTGTCCTTATATTCCTGACACCTAATCAAGGCTTGCAACCCAACAGGGAAAGGAGGGACATTTATAGAGCATGTCCATGCCTCAAGCCGTGTGCTAGATGCTCTAGACACATTCTCTCATGTATTCCTTAGTGAGGAGGAACTCTATTTTTTTAATATATTTCTTTATTGATTTCAGAGAGGAAGGGAGAGGGAGAGAGAGATAGAAACAACAATGATAAGAGAGAATCATTGATTGGCTGCCTCCTGCATGCCCCCTACTGGGAATCAAGCCTGCAACCCGGGCATGTGCCCTTGGCCAGAATCGAACCTGCGACCCTTCAGTCCGCAGGCCAATGCTCTATCCACTGAGCCAAACTGGCTAGGGCTCTATTTTTTTTAAAAAAATATATTTTTATTGATTTCAGAGAGGAAGGGAGAGGGAGGAGAGCTAGAAACATCAATGATGAGAGGGAATCAGCGATCAGCTATCTCCTGCACGCCCCCGACTGGGGACCAAGCCCACAACACAAGCATGTGCCCCTGACCAGAAATCGAACCCGGGACCCTTCAGTCCACAGGCCGACGCTCTGTCCACTGAGCCAAACCAGCCAGGGCAGGAACTCTATTTTATAAGTGGAAAAATTGACACTCTGAGAGTTTAAGTAACTTGAAGTTAACTTAAAATCCCAAAGCCACAGCTAACAAATAGCCAATCACAGACTGAAACCCAGGTTCTCAACTCAAAATCCTAGGTTGCTTCCAATACGCCATCCTTCCCCTCAAGAGCAGACACTCGGTAAACGCCTGTTGAGTTAAACTGAATTCCCAGAACACTCTTAAACTGAACACACACACATAGCAGACTCCTCATCGCTTACTGCTGCTTGTTAAAATTATTCTCGACTAACAAGAAATAATTAGAGTCTCGGGAGTACTATCCATTAGAAATATGTCCTTGGGAATTAGAACATAAAACAAGCCTAAATAAGAACATCTCCACTTGGTGAAGTTCATAAAATCATAGAATCTCAGTGCTGAGCAGGACCCTGGAGACCATTTAGTCCAAGCCCGTCCTTTTACAGAGAGGTAACCGAAGGCACATACGGGAAATGACTTGCTCGAGGTCGCACATGAAGTTGCAGCAATGACAGGACCAGAATCCACGATGGACCCTCCTTGTTCCCTCTGTGTTCTTGGCTCCCAGTCCTACATACCCTGGGTGTCACTCCTCACTGCCCACTGCCCTCGGGGACCAAGGCTCACAGACGGACTCTTGGGACAATCCCTCCTCCTTGCCAGGTAATTGGGACTCATGGCCACAGTCAGAAGCTGCCACATCATCTCAGCATTTAATCACCCGCAAAAGCCATTTCCCGCCCTGTTTGCTCCACTGTCAAAAATATTACTCTCAACTAATCAACACACGGCAGACACCCTGGGAGGGAGAGCACCGTCTTCCATTTTCCTGGGGATACCAACATGGGCTGCGGAAAGGGGCCCAGCCCAGCCACACCCTCTGAGGCACGGGGTTAACAAGGCAGCCTCAGAGAATTGAGCCATACATTTCAGGGAGCCCCAAGGGTAACAGCCCTGCTCCTGCTGTCACGGAGAAGGGCTGGGGCCCTCTGTTACATGGAATAGACTGACATGTCAGAGGGGAGGCATGTGGGGAGGACTGAAGGAAAGAAGGTCAAGAATTATCCAAAGAACATATGCGCATAGCCCATGGGCACAGACAACAGTGTGGTGAAGGCAGGGGGTGAGGGGCTGGGTGGAGGTGGGAAAGGGGGGAAAGGGGACATCTGTATTAATGTCAACAATTTTAAAAAAAGTAAAGGCTTCTCTCCCACTGAGAGCTGTGAGATAAGGGGTGGGAAGAGGGACTAGCGGAGGGGCTGGGTGATGGTAAATGAGCAGCCATTATTTGTGACCTTTGTGCTTTACATAAGGGCATATAGCCCACCTACCTCCCTCCCAAGAGGATGGGAGATGGCTTGGGAAATTAAATACAATAGAATGTTATATTGCACACGATAAAATGTAAAACTACACCACAAACAGTTCAAAGGGAACAGAGGGTAGACCTTTCCAGTTCTTGAGTGCGTTCACCAAATTGAGAGGCAGAGGAAACCAGGCTGGTCTGGTTTGTCTGACCTGAGCTGGGGGCTCCAGCTTCAACAGCTCTTCTCAATTATTTCTCATATCCATTCTCCCAAATCCGTCTCAATATCCCCACTTGATAAATGAGAAAACTGGAGTTCAGAGAAGCTAAAGAACTTGACCAGCCACACACAGCTCGTATCTGTTTCCAACTCTAAGTCTCTTCTTCTCCCCACTACTGCCTCCTGCTGCTTGCCCAGCAGTGTCAGCTGGCAGGGGTGTGCTGGTAAGTGATTAAATACCTGCTCACTGAGGAGAAAAATACAGGACCCCAGGTTTATAGCATTCACCAATTTCCATAGCGTAAATATTATCATGGCCAATTTTAAGCAATCCAAGTGCATTAACCAGCTCACAAAATTCCTGAAAATGCATCAGTTAGCTCTCAGAGGCACTAGGCCCCAGCACACCACTGCAGCTGGGGAGGAATCAGCGGTCTCTGGGTGCAGCCTAAGCCTTCAAGGAGCCCACAGTTTAATTAGGAGGACCAGGACAGAGTGATGCCCATGATGCAATGCAAGAGAATGACATGTTGGGCCCTAGCCAGTTTGGCTTAGTGGTTAGAGTGTCAGACTTCGAACTGTAGGGTCATGGGTTCAGCTCTGGTCAAGGGCATGGACCTCAGTTGCAGGCTCGATACCCGGCCCCTGGTCAGGGTGCATGCAGGAGGCAACTAATCGATGTGTCTCCCTCATATTGATGTTTCTCGCTCTCTGTCTTTCCCTCTCCCTTCTACTTTTTCTTAAAAAGTCAATAGAAGCCCTGACTGGTTTATCTCAGTGGTTAGAGTGTCGGCCTGTGGACTGAAGGGTCCCGGGTTCGATTCCAGTCAAGGGCATGTACCTTGGTCACTGGCACATCCCCAGTAGGGGGTGTGCAAGAGGCAGCTGATCGATGTTTCTCTTTCATCGATGTTTCTAACTCTCTATCCCTCCCCCTTCTTCTCTGTAAAAAAAAAAAAATCAATAAAATATATTTTTTAAAAATCAATAGAAAAATATCCTCGGGTGAGGAGTAACAAATGAACACACGCACAATGAGAGAATGACATGTTGAATGGGGCCATGCCTCTGTGCCCTGCAGGATTTGACCCCTCGCACCTCTCCAGTCTCATGACCTCCTTCTGGAAGCCTCAGGCCTCACACTTAATTGCTCCAGTGTTTAGACACCTACCCCATCGATTCTCATCCCAAACCTCGCTTCTTTAGGGAAGTTTTGCCTAAGGTTAGAACTCCCTATAAGACACTCCCACAGACCAAGATTCAAACCACAGTAATTCATTAAAGTGTGGTGCGTCTGTCCTCCACTCAGGGATCCCAAGGCCCCTTTATAGGGTCAGAGGCCAAGTGACTATTGCATAAGCCAAGCACCTCCACTTCTGCACATGGATTCCCCTATTTCTCACGTCAACAGTACTTTTTAGCTAACTGCACCCACAGAGAATTTGAGAAACAGGAAATCTTGAAATTGGAAGAGAGGTCATCTAACACAGCTTCTCAAGTTTAAGGTGCACAGAATTCCCTGAGACAGTGCTAAATGCAAACTCCAGTTAAGTAGATCAGGTGTGGGGCCTGAGGTTCTGCATTTCCCTGGAGCTCCCCGGTGATGCTGATGCTGCTACTCTTTGGACCACAGGGTGAGTAAAAGAGATCTCATAGATCCGCACTGTCCAATATGGTGCCCCCCAGCAGCCTGTGGCTACTGAGCACTTGATTGTTTCCAGTCCCTACTGAGGTGGGATGCAAGCATAAAAGCCGCACCAGGTTCCCAAGGTGCAGATGAAAAAACAAGAATGCAAAATATCACATTCATAATTTGATACTGGTTACATGTTGAAATAATAATATTTTGAATATACTAGGTTAACTAAAATAATTTTTTTTTGTTAATCCTCACCTGGTATTTTCCCATTAATTTTTAGAGAGAGTGGAAGGGAAGGGGGAGAGACAGAGAGAGGAACATCGATGTAAGAGAAACACATCAACAATGGGGCTCCAGGTATGTGCCCTTGACTGGAATCGAACTCAGGACCCATAAGTCTGTAGGCTGACTCTCTATCCACTGAGCCAAAACAGCTAGGGCTAAAATAAATTATTAAAAATAAGTTCACCTATTTTCTCTTATTTTTTTAAATATGGTTATGAGAACATTTTAAATTTCACATGAGGCTTCCATTCCATTGGACAGTACTATCACAGATCTCGCCCCCCCCCCCTTCCCGTGAAATACTGTAAATCCATAGAAGCAGCATCCCACAGAGGTCCACAGAACAGCTTTGGTAGCTTCATAGTAAAAGTCTCCATCCCCTCTCCTCTTATCCAACAGAAGTGCCAAAAGCCACACTCAACTCTGAAAACACTGAGCTAATCAAAATCAAACTGATTCCTTCTCTGTCAGATTTCTCAGAACCTCTATCTGACTCCTGCGCTTTGTGATCTTCTAACCAAGGATACAGTGTACAGGGTTTCCCCAGCGCATCTGTCCCCTCTCCAGCAGCACCTGTCCGGACCCATTGCTCAGGCATATCTCTCCATCCTAAGCCCACCAAATTAGAGTTTCGGGGGGAGAGGGTCTGAGAACATACTTTTTTAATAATCAGGTGATTCTGATAAAATCACTGAAAAGTATTCTTTGCTGCATGAATACTTCCAGTGACAAGGAGCTCATCACCTCGTAAGGCAGCCTGCTTCACTGTTGGGCAGCCAATACTGTTGTGACAATATTATCCTGATTGGTGACAGTATTATTGTCATAATCATTATCCCAAATGGCCCCCCAAAAGGAGAGTTACCTGATTAAAGCTTGTAACTCATAAGAGCAGGCCAGAACTTAGGGCTCACCAAGCCCAAACTCTATTTTACAGGTAAGGAGCTGAGACACACAGAAGGGAAAATCCCACCCTAACTCATGCCTGAGGAGGGAGGCGGACGTCAGACTCCAAGTTTGTGCTCACCCCTGACTGAGACCTGGCCAGCTAAATGCCCCTCTGACTCTGACCTCCTGGAGGCTGGCCCCCAATTCCTGGCAGACTTTCCTTAGCTGTAACAAGTTATACTGAAGACATCTACCAGGACGGGGTCCCAGCAATGCCTGCCAACCTCTTCCGTCTGCTGCTGAATTTTGCACTGGTGCCCCAGCTCCTTAGCAGGCATCTCAGCACACCTGGACACACTCCCCAGAGCAAGGAGGGGTGCTGGCCTCGCTCCAAGGGGTAGGAATGCCCACTGCGGCACTCCAAATATCTCACCAGATACTTACGTTCTAAAACTGCTTCCAGAAATAGAAACAGCTGGCAGCACCCCTGTGGGCACAGTGCCCAGAGCAGCCTCCTGAGCCAGCGTCTGTGAACTGACCTCATCCTGGCTTTCCCTCTGGTTATCAGCTGACAAGGACCCCCCCCCCCCGAGTCTGCTGCCTGCTACAGCCCCCTGGGGATGTGTCATTCCTCCCACTCTCTGTGTTCTTCCCTGTGGCGTTGTAAGGAGCCCACAGCCGGTGATTCCCTCATTCTTGGTGAAGCCACATTCTTCTAACACCATGGGATGATCTACTCCTTAAGTGCAAGGGAACTGGCAGTTCTTTGAGCCTCTCTTCTCACTCATAAAAACGGGAGCAGTGGGAGGTTGGGAAGACAGTGGGATGGGAAGGAGGAGATGCAGCAGCAAGAATAACAAGGTGAAGCCCGGTGTCACACCTCTGCAGAGGATGCTCCCGGCTGAGCGGGCCTCCCAAGCTGTTGGGATTCTGTCTGCGTAGTCGGCAGGACTCCAGGAGCTGCCCTCGCCCCTGACCTGCCCCCATGCCCCGGTCTTTACACACTTGTCCATACACTCTGTGCACTTGCTTGCATTGCGCCTCCACCTCAGGTCAGCCCAGTGTCACTGGGGAGGAGGAGCACCTCTAATTAGGCAGAGGAGCAGATGCTTCCTGCATAGAAAATTGGGATGGAGGGAGCAAGGAGTGACCCCTGACTTGTGAAGCTTCTGAATAGCAAATATTCCATCAGCAGGAACTAGACAAGCACTGAATGACTAAAAAGCACCACAGAGAACTCAACCTCACCATCGCCTGCAAGCACCTTGGTGGCTTATTACAGGTGCTCTGCCTGGTGGTCATGGATGCCCCGCTGTCAAGGAGAACAAAAAATTAGACTGGCAGAATGTGGTTTTTATTTTCTTTCCTATGTATCAAGAGTTTTCGCTCCTCCTCCTCCTTTCCCTGGTCCCATCTCAAGCAGAACTTCTCTTTCAATCTTGGTTGAAGCCCTGGACAGGTAGCACAGTTGGTAAGAGCATCGTCCCAATAAGCCAAGGCTGTGGGTTCAATCCTGATCAGGACACAAAGAAGAATCAACCGATGAATGCACAAATGTGGAACAACAAATTGATGTTTCTCTCTCTCTCTCTCTCTCTCTCTCTCTCTCTCTCTCTCTCTCTCTCTCTCTCCTCTCTCTCTCTTTCACACACACACACACACACACACACACACACATTAATAAATAACTTTTTAAAATAAATATTTGTGTTATAAAATATAATATACAGACAGAAAAAGTAGAGCACTCGTTTTATTTTTTTTAATATAACAAACTCTGATTTCCCCCAAACTTTCTATTCTCCTCTCCCTCGATACTGAACTCCAATCCAATGTGCTTACTTATCTTCCCCTGAAGAAGAGGGTACCAACACTAAATGACCCACTTTAGTGCACACAGAAACATCCAGGAAATGTGTAAAACAGCAGATTCATGGCACCTCTTTCCTACACACTCTGATTCAGTGCATCTACTTTGGAGCTCAGGAAACCAGATTATGACAAGGAAGGCAGGTCGTGCTGAGGCAGTTCCCCTCTGAACCACACCTTGAGGAACTCTACCCCAACAGTTCTAACCCAGGTCAAGGAGAATAGATCTAGAGGTTTCTTTTCAGGAAACATTTGGCCCAAAAGTTACTAGTAATTCTGCTTTGTCTAGGTCAGTGGTGGGCAAACTGGCCCCTTGAGTGTGGCTCTTCCACAAAATACCACATGCGGGCGTGCACGTACAATGTGCTTGAAACTTCGTGGCCCATGCCATGGGGCCAAAGAGCCGCATGTGGCTCTCAAGCCGCAGTTTTCCGACCACTGATCTAGGTAAACCCCTGGGTCTTGATCCCTGAATCTGTCCTGTCCTGGAAAGCAGAGCTTCACCTGTGGTAAAATGATTCCAAGAGTGACACCTATTGTCCATCTTTCACACTACAGCCAAGCTCTAATAGACTTGTAAATAATATAGAGAAAAAAAAAGGGGAGGGGTGCAATTCTAAAGAGAAGCAGAGATACAACTTTCACAGTAGAACCTAAAAGTCTGCCCTCATCAAGTCCTCTGGAGATGGGATTACCAAAAGGTGTCATTTCTACAGGCCTGGAAGGGAGGGTTTTATCTGTTCCTTCAGGTGAAGTTGCATCAAGCATGCAGGCTAGAGATCCCAGCATTCCCTAGAGCTTTTCATTAACTCAGTGGTTCAGAAAGCATACCTTGCTACCCTCTGGGAAAGGTCACTTTCTCAGCTTCTCCAGCACAGATTAAGTATACAAACGCTGCCCACCAGCTCAGCAAGCATTTACTCTGCATTTTCATTTATGCAAATCATCAGCTGAACAAGCCCCAGAACAAGCTCTCAAAAAGCTTACAATTAAGCTGGGAAAATAAGATATTGAGATTAACAACCACATTTAATCAGGGGCAAGGATGACTTGGGGACATTAGTCACCAAAAATATTGAAGGAATATGAATCTCAGAGATAAACACTTTTTGCATCCTTCCTCTATCCCAGGAAAACTAGAAACCTAACAATCGTTACATAGGAAATAATGGGTCTTATGCATAATAGTAGAGTACGAGTAATATTTACATTAAATCATTCCCAGTAGGCACTTATGGTCAAGAAAATAATGGGATAACATGTTACGGAAAGTCAATATGCACTTTTGGGGAGGCTACAGAAAAGAAGGAGCCGTTTTCAGGCAAACAACTGAAATTACAATGGAGAGTTACATTCTTTATGTACTAAAACCCCACACATTCTTGAGCCCAGTGAATAACATCTGCTCTTCCTTCCACCTACCATTTTCCCAAATCCTGTCTCCATTATTCATCTAACATCTCTGGCCCCAAAAGGCAAGGCAGTAGCAAGAGAAAGCCAAGGTGAATGCCCAACATGCCACTATGAAGGAAGAGAGCCTCCCCCAACAGACAGTGGTACAAAAAGCCCTTCCTATAATAAGTCATTCATTCACAGCTCACTTAGCCAACTGCATGCCTAGTACTGTGCCAGGGCTTAAAATACAAGAGTGGACAAGAAGATATGGCCCCTACTCCTCCCACTTAACTCACCTGGGACACAGACAAGTAAACAAGCACTTGTGAGTGTCATGTGCGAGGACAGAGGTATGGAAAGATGCCACGTGATTCACCTCCCACAATCCTCTTCTTACCACTCAACACATGGGTGTCAGGGTGAGGCTCCAGCACTGGCCCCAGGAGAAGATCTGGTAAATGCATCCAGTCCACTAGCACTCTCCTGGCCCACTCTGTCCTCTCATGGACACCACAGTGGTTAGACCATGGCCTTACCCTCTAATCTGATTTTACAGCTTCATTGAGTCTGTCCCAGACTTAGTCTCACTCCCATCCTGACTTTCCCCTGGGTCGTTTCTCCTGAAACCAGCAGAATAACACCAGAGTCAAGGAGAAGCACTGTTTCTGGAAATTCCAGATCAGAAATTCTCCAGGAAATAAAGGCAATCTCTGGCCCAAAAAGGCAACTTAGTGGCTGTGGATATAGGATGTCCCCCACCCCAGGTCTAGCTGAGGCAGTATGGTGCAATGGCTGAAAGCAGAGACTGCAGCCAGGCTCCCTGGGTGATCTTGGGCAATGTATTTAATTTCTCAATCACTGTTTCCTCTTCTGTGAAATGGTATCTATTCCCAATGGTATTATGAAAATTAAATGAGTTAATACCTCTAAGAAGAGCCTTGGAATGTTCAGTTAAATAAAGTAACTGTCTTTATTCCCATCCAACAGCATGCATGAAGATCAGCTAGACTCTATGCCAAGTCAGGTCATAACCCCACCCTGCGCCAATGTCATTGGAAAAGTGTGCGTGGTGTGCAGGGTGTCAGCTGAAAGAAAAAACACCAACATTTACTGAATATCTGCTGTGCACCAGCCACTAGGGTGGATATTCTCATGTATTATATCATTTAATCTCTCAGCAACCTGAGATATGAAAATCAGTACCCCTAATTTTATAGATTAGAAGATAGAGGTTTAACAATTCTTCTGACCTCTAGAAACTAGAGACCAATTCTTTGTCTATTTAGCTTTGTAAGGGTGCATAGACCTCTTAACTTCTTCAATTTGGTATTCATCTCTTTCCACAGAATGATTAGGAGTTGAGCCCCTAAGGCAATGGGGTTGATGAGGAAGAGTGGAGCTGGAGAGACTGCCTTCCTCTTTGTTCAGATCTATGGAGAGAGAAATTGCAGGGAACAGAGGATGTATGGCTGAGAGAGAGAGAGAAAAGACTAGGCTCCATAGTGCCAGAAGGAAAGAAAGGTGAAGCTGAGCAGTTGCCACAGTCCTACAAAGAGGTCCCAGAGCTTCATGAGAAGAAATTCTGGCTGAGTCTCTGATGCATGGTAGAGATTCAAACGTAAGTCAATCTGGCTCTATAAATTAGCCCACCACTTTTTCTGTCCTCTGTCCAAGGCAGACATCAATAATCAATCACTGAACTCCTGCCTTCAGGCCTGGTAGCATGCTCAGCATTTAGACTCCAGGAAGCCCTGCCAATTAATCAGAACTTAATACTAGATACTATTTTCCAACTCTTCTTTCATGGTGCTGACAAGTGTAGGGTAAGAAGCCCCTGCCTCTTAAAGTATTGAGTAATTTACTTAGAGAACTGATTAGGACACAGGAAATGAGTGAAAAATACATTCCTAGGGTCTGCTGGGTGAATATTGGTTAAGGTTTCTGGGGGGCACGGGGAATCAGGGCATTACAATAGGCTGGGAAATGCAATGCAATTAACTGTGCTTTGAGAAACTAATAATTCATTACTTTTTAGCTTAAACTTCTAGAATACCTTACGATTTACAAATTAGTATCACTTAACCCTCACAACTATCTCACCAGGCAGCTAGGCAACCTTGTAATACATCATACATAAGATTCTTGTTAGGTTTACTAGCTTGTACATTTTCTAAGTAGGCAATCATCTTTGCAAGTAATTTCCTTTGCCATTCGCACGTCCTTCCTTTCTTCTTCCTACTTTATTGCATCAGCCAGAACCTCAGAGCCATGCTACTCAGCGTGTGGTCTATAAATCAGCAGCATCACCTAGAAACTGGCAAAAATGCAGTGGCAGGCCCACCTCAGACCTCTCAGAATCTGCATTGTAACAGGATCCCCAGGGGACTCACAGGCACATTAAAATTTGAGAAGCACGGCTCGAACTACCTGTTGAAAATAGAAATAGTGAAAGGTATTCTTACTTTTGCTCCGATTATAATGAGAATGTATATCTATTTTCATCATTAACGATGCTTATATGTTTTTGCTAGATATCCTGTGTTAGTTAAAGCCAAAAACTCTGTAAATACTAATAAGTATTTTAAAAGGTAAAGTCTAAGGAGTTAGGTGTCTGCCAAAAGATCACCCAGCTTCTAAGTAATATAACACGCACAGAAGCTCATACTGGCGCTGCCCAGATGCTGATTGGCCATCATCATAACAATAATAAACCTAGTAGTAAACATAACAACAAATTATGACAACAATTTATAATAATAACAAATTATTCATGCCTCGTCTGAGGTTCCTGGCCAATCAATACATATTTGATTAACAAATGAATAAAAGTAAATCTCATTATACTTTGCATGAGGTTCCCAGCCATCAATACATATTTGTCAAATGAACACATGAATGCATTCCACCGCACTTTGTTTTCTGTGTGTGTTTCTGGCGAGCTGGGTGAATACTGGATGTTAGGTCTTTGAATAATTGTGAAACACATGATTCAGGGTACAAGAAGAAATCTCTATTTTAAGGTCCTCTGCACTAAATCCTTTCACAAAGAGGACAAAATAGCTTAGTTCACGAAAAAGGAATCCTTGATAGATTTTAATCGACAAGTGTTGATTGGATACAGCTGTGTGCCTATGACTGTCTTTAGTTCTGATAAGGATGCAGAAGACTTAAGACGGTGGTTCTTAAATTGAGCATGCCTCAGAATCACCTGGAAGGCTTATTAAACCACAGACTGCTGGTCTAACCCCCACAACTGAGCTTCCCATCCAGTAGTTCTGGGGAGTGGATCAAAACTCAGCATTTCTAACAAGTCTCAGAGTGATACTGACACTGCTGGTCCACGGCTCATACTTGGAGAAGAACTGACATAAAATACCCTCCCTGCATCTGGGGCAGTTGTTCTCACTCAGGCTGCACATTCATATAGTTGAATTACCTGGGAAGCTCTTAAAAATACTAATGCCTGGTTCCTTCCCATCACCAACTGAATCAGAATCTCTGGGGGGGCAGAGCCTGGGCCCTGGTATTTTCCATAGGTTTCCCAGATGTTTCTAATATAAAGTGGGAGTTGAGCACCTCTGAATCTTCCAGTTTAGTTGAGGAGGTAAAGATAGATATGCAAGAGTCCGGGGCAGCACATGCAGTGGTGTGTGGATACCCATTGGTATCAGCTGGAGAAAACCAGTGTGCACATCACTTCTCAACTCCGCATTCCGTGACATCACATCATCAGCTTGAAATAAGCCACTGTAGGAGTGTTTAGGCTACAGAACCTGTCAAGTGCTACAAGTCATGGCTCCTCCCCTCCCTGGAGAACCAGTTATTGAACAGTTACCAGCACACCATTGAATAGAGGGCAGATGTGACAAGCACCAGATGAACAGTCAAGCAGCAAGAACGGGGGAAGATGAGAAGCAGCAGAAATCCCACGGGGCTGGGAGTGGACAGGGAGGACCTCATGGAGGTGGAGGGGGCAGAGGTGGGCATAGGATCTGAATAAAAGGAAGGTCATCTGTCTGGGAGAAAATGGAAGTACATGTTTGGAGGCTGGACAGGGAAAGGGGCCTCTGGGCACAGTGAGAGGACTAAACATGCTCCAGAGAAGGATTCTTGGTGCAGAAGAGTGTTTTCCATGAAAATTTGGTTTAGAAGTTTAGAATTTCATACAATGGGTTTCCAGGGAAAAGTACATATATGTAGTGTAGGCCTATATATCATCCAGGCTTTCTGTAGGGATCATTAAGATAAAAGCAGGCCATGGCAAAACCACCTCAACCCTTCCAGTGCTTCCCAGAGACCTCCTGGCTTTGCACCAAGTCGGCAGCTCACAGGCAGTGTCTGAGCTTCACTCTGGACCGACCCATTAGCCCCCATTTTCTCCTTCCAATGACACCAATCGGTTTGATCCCACCCACCTTTCCTGAGAAGCCTTTGGGGGGAAATGTGCATCTTCAATATCCTTTCATCCCCAAGGGGAGATGGAATTGTCAATATCCATTCTGGGTCCTAGAGACTGTGTCAGAAACAGATGTATCTCAGTTTAGGAGGGGAAGAAAGGAGGTCAGGATGAGAAAAAAGAAAACATTGGGACTGGAAGGGAAGAGCTTTCTCTATCCATCCCTCCCCCAGAAGGTTAAAGGTAGACCAACAGCCGCCATTTCTACATGCTTCCTGTACTCAATGTTTGGCTTGGATGCTTTTTCACTCCTGTGTCTAGAGAGAAAAGAGAAGAGAAAAAGAAAATTACCCATGAATATTTCATGCAGAGCCTCTGCTGACTTTTGAGTTCCCTGCACACCCATTAAAGTGCCACTGGAATAATGTCATTGTTTGCTCGTCACTTTGTACCTGGCTCTTAGAGAGGAGGAAAAAAACAGAAATAATGATTCCTTGCTCTGATTGGGAGGTCACGGGAAATCATCTACCACTTGTACTGAGGCTTTGGGTGATCAAAGGGCTAAACAATCACATTCTCATTTATTTGGCATCATTCAAGGAAGTAGAATTCCACAGACGTACATCCTCCAGATAAATGGAGCTTAGCCTTAAGCACCGGATTTGTTTTTGAATTTTAACAATTTCAAATGGAAATTATTCTAGATTGGTACCCACTTTTCTGTTTCCTTAGATAAAATACATGGAGCAAAATGTAACCTTTTTGTATTACTTCAGAATCCTCATTGTCAATAGCCTTGTTTTTACTGAGCTCTAATACACGATGCCTCGGCTCCTTGTGATGCTTAGGACTGTTTGTCCTTGAGTTAATACCCTCACACTGATGAGCTTCCTGGATTCTTAGTTCTGCTTTTCCTTCTCACCTATCTTCCTTCTTGTTGCCAGTGTGTCTACCATCGCAACATACTCACATCAGGTGTCTGCTTCTAGTGTTGATTCTCCACCCCCTCTTGCTCCCCAATTATAATGTGTTGCTCTAGACTTGACAGAAATTGGGAAATTTAACAACCAACATCATAATAACATGTAAAAAGAGAGTGAATCGGCTTTACACAAGGGCCATAGGCAGTTTTTGCTAAGCAAATTGTATAACCTTGAGCTACCTTTCCTTGGCGTCTCTGAACCGTGTTTATTTATTGCCTCTTGCTGCATCCCAGTTAACAGAGTTTGCCCAAGAAGTGGTCCTTAGATAAATGTGTTATTGCTTACTGACTTTTCATTAACACGTGCACACACAGCGTTTATGGTTATCTGTCCAGCATATTTATGTACATTAAGCACTGACTGTGTGTTAGGTGCTGTGCTGACAAAGGCTATGGAATTCCTTTTAGGGTGAGCTCAGCCTGGCCAGGAGACAAAGCTTGCATAATCCCACTCCTGCTCACCTTGCCAGGCCCTCCCCGACTCTCCTGCTCAGTCACTATTCCTCAACCACTCTGGCCTTTGCACTTTGCTCTCCCCTCTCCTGGACTCTCACCCTGCAGATCTTTGCATGACTGTTTCCATTCACTCAGGTCTCAGCTAACTACCATCCTTTCCGAGAAGCCTTCCTGACCTGCCTATCTCCACCTGCCCCTGCCTCTTCTAGCACATTATTTTGTTTTCTTCATAGAACCCTCCAGGATCTAACATTATTCTGTCCACTCACATGCTTATCATCTACATGCCCCACTTCTGTATATGTTCCCAGAGCACAAGGGTCTCCTCTGTGTCGGCTGGCAGCCCAGCAGCGTCCAGGACAGTGCCAGGCAGTACCAGGCCCTCCAGGCAGCACCTGCTGAATCCAGAAAGTAGCACCAATTATTGGAAAGAAGAGCAAAACTCACCTACCCAAGCCTGGAAGTAGCAACAGAAATCTCAAGGAGGTACCATCTGAGCTGGATCTCAAACAATGATGTTAGTGTGTTGGCAAGAAAAAATCAGAGGTATTCCAGATAAAAGACCACATATAATAAATATACCCAAAAAATGTATTAAAATAACCCCTACAGGAGATCTCAGCCTAATGACTTAATATTTTCCAACAATCCCCTGCAGAGCTGGAATGGCAGTGAGAGAGACAGAGCCGCCCACCATCATCTCCCTCCCTGCCCTGGACGACTGTGTCCGCCCCCCTCCCCTTTGCAATTCCCGGAGAGCGCTCTCAAACACTGTGTTTGGAGCCTGTGTTAGTTTACCAGGGCTGCGGTAACAAAGTACCACTCAGTGGGTGGATTAAACAACAGACGTTTTTTATATCATAGTTCTGGGCCCTAGAAATCAAGACCAAGGTGTGGACAAGGTTCCTCCTGCAGTCTGTGAGAGAGGCTCCGCTCCAGGCTCCTCCCCTGGTTCCGGTGGTTTGCTGGCAATCTGGTGCTTCTTGGCTTGTAGATGCATCACTCTGATCTCTGTTTTTACCTCCATGAGGCATCCTCTCTATGTATTGGTCTGTGTCCAAATTTTCCTTTAATAAGGACACGAGTCATATTGGATTAGGGGCCCACCCTACTCCATATTCCAGTATGATCTCATGTTAACTATTCACATCTGCAGTGACCCTATTTACAAATAAGGTCACATTCTGAGGTCCTCGGGCCAGGATTTGAACATGTGTATCTTATGGGGATGCAATTCAACCCATAAGAGAGCATCAGAATGGAAAGCAGCTTGCCTAGCATGCTCTGCTTCTCCAGGGCGAAGACGTGTCTGGGCTCGACCTGGAGCACTGTGGAGGCAGATTAGCTTTGTCAGGCCACTACGTGGGGAGAACAGAAACAACAGAACCCCTGAGTTTGAGAAGCAGCCTGGGAGGAGGTCTAGAAGAGGGATGAGAGCTCCATTCCCACTTATAGCGGAGCCACAAAACCCCAGAGTCCCAGCAAAATCATCTTATCAGCTCAAAAGACCGTAAGGTCCTGGCTGTCACTTTAAAGTGGTGTGGCCCAGAGCATACAGGCAATGAGAGATCCCAGAGCTGGGACCCTGGAGAGAGACTAGGACAGATGAGGAGATGAAGACAGAGTGTCTTCATCGGCAAAATGAGAGGCTGGACAATATCAGCTCTGGGCCCTTCTTGCTCTCGTGGTCTCTGATTCTTTATAGAGGAGTATACTTCACATGTGACAGCCACTTGATAACATTCATTAAATAGCTGAATGAAGAAAAGAATAAATGGATGAATCCATATCCATAAGGATAAGATTTGGTAACCCTCACTGTAGTTAAAAAACCCTCAAAAAAACACAAAACAGACCAGGCATGAATTTGGGTTAAAGATCATTGCCCTCTGGAAAAAGTTAAAATTGAATGATATCATAGCCACTGCAACCAAGCAGTGAAAACACACCATGGACCTAATTAGACTTCTAAATACATATGTGCACAGTTCCTGCCAGCATGTTCTTTGCCTCAAAACACAGATCTCAGACCTCTTCTCCCCAACCAGGACCTGTATCAGTTGCTGGGGCTTAGTCTAAATCCATTCCTCAGCATTGAGGTGCCAAACAATCTACTCTGAGAAGCAATTATTTCTGGGGCTGAGAATTCTCCTGTTTCCATGTGAGTTCATTCCCGCAAAGGGTTGAGAAGCTCCAGCCAAGAATACAATCAAAAAGGACAACCTGCAATCTTAACTTTCCCTTTGTACTTCAGACAACCGCTATCAGCACCAAGGCAGCGGGGGGGAGGGGGGCACAGGAGGGGGAGGAGATACTGCAGGTGGAGGAATCAAGCACATATCTGTGCAGTGAGACCTACAGAGAAAAGAAAAATGCCTCCCTTTAAGCGTTTAAGTCAGAGTTTAAGAAGAAGAATCACTTCAGAAATGAGAACTCAAAAGAGAGAATGGGAAAGAGAAAGAAATGGGGAGAGAAAGTTTACACCCCGAAATTGCATTTCAAACCACCACTACAAAGCATTAGCCAACTCAGAAAAAGCAAGAGGAAAACCTATTCCTTTTACAGTAAAACCCCAGCCCTCCAAACTGGAACACAGATAACATAGGCAGAAGATCTGGTGCTGATGTGCAAACGAGAGAGCCAAACTCACGTCACCATCTCTGAGAGCGAAGCAGCCTGAGGAAGTGGTCCGCAGGCCAGCTCGGCCGTTGCACCTGCCTGCTGTCTGAATGACAAGCATCCCCAGGCCTGCACAGGAGAGCTTTGCAAATGAGACGAAGATCAGCCTGCAGTGAGAATCAGGATGCACTGAGGACAGGAGCCAATGGCAATTATTTCATTTTAATAACTGGGTAATTGCCGACCAGATCAGCAGAGGCCAAAAGGCCAATGCCTTCGCTTTGCCAAAAAAAAAAAAAAAAAAACAAGGGTTGGGTGTTCACTGCATAAAATTAAGTGGGCTGCGGCCCTGGTCACTTGTAATTGGGCTGTGGTGCCACATAATGTGGGGACAGACCATTTGGGTCAGGGGTGGGCCTCTGGCAGAACCCCCTGGGCAGAGCAGGCACAAACTTTCATGAACTGTAATTGGGCTAAAATACCTAAGCTTGGACAACGGCTGCTCTTCAGTGTCAGAGTGGGTTACGGGTCTGAGGATAATAGTTGAACTTAAATGTGGATACAGACTTTGCAGCTTCAGGAGAAGTCAAGGGGCTGTCTCAGGGGGGTCCTGAAGCAGGTGGAAGTGTTAGGAGGTCAAGTCCTTAGCATTCAGTCCCAGAAATCACTCATCTGAAAGTCAAGAAGACTTCCCTGTGCCCCAGCATGGAGCACAACCATCCAGGATCCCAGCCAGTGCACCGCCAGGAGCTTGTGCAGGGAGGTGTTTAAGCTCCTAAGGGATTTGTCCTGGAAGCATCAGCCAGATGGCCATGTGAGGTCCAGTCCAACTCCACCACAGGCAAGCTCTATTCTGCATGCTCGGGCGCTTTCTCCTCTCCCATTCACACCCTGTCTGGTACCTTCCAAGTTCCACCTTACCCTACCAAGGAACCCTGTTGCTGAAGCAGCATAACCTGCCCTTCTCGGTTATCTACCCCTGCTGAAGTCTTTAGCCCTCCATCAATTTTAGCCTCAAAGGTTACTTAGAGATAATCCAATCCAACTTGATAGATAATGATAGATAATGATAAACCAAACGCCGGGCAGGTTTCATGGCTTATCCAGACATTGTTTCGTTAATTTCTGTTTCATGTATGAGAATCTCATCTGTCCAATATGCTATGTGTTTCTGAAAGACAGAACTCCTATATTATTCAATATGTTAGTCTTTTACATACCCCCATAAGATTTAACACAGAAGTTGATCCTTAATAAATATCTGTCCAGCATTGAACCTTCTCTCTGTTGTCCATTGATTACCTAACTCTAATAACAGTGAGTCTCAGAATGACCTTGACTTCCTCTAACCACACTGATGAGTAACCACATAATAACCGAACAATTTTATAGCTCGGCTAACCACTTTGGCTAATGTCCTACATGTAGCAGGAAACAAGGACGTATCACCGTTCAGCCCCCATACACTAACCGGGTGCATATTATTTGCCAGCTTTACGTAAGTAATGGTACTAAAAAAAAAAATCTAATAGGATTCTCTGAAGAAAACAAAATAATGTGCTAGAAGAGGCAGGGAAGCTGGAGATAGGCAGGTCAGGAAGGCTTCTTGGAAAGGGTTGTAGGCAAGAACACAGATCATTATGACTCCATGTGACAAGTGTGATGACAGAGAAAAGGCAAAGGAGTGCCATTCTGGGGTCAACCCGGAGCACTGTGTAGGCAGATTCGGGCCACTAAATGAGGAGAACAGAAGCAAAGGCTCCCTGAGTTTAAGCAGCAGCCTGGGAGAAGGACTAGAAGAGGGAGGGGGGCTCCGGAGAGCCACAATACCCCAGAGTCCCAGCTAAATCATCTTATCAGCTCAAAAGACCCATAAGGTCCTGGCTGTCACTTTAAAGTAATGTGGCCCAGGGCATTTCTCCTCATATCTTTCTACTCACTCACGTGTTCCCCATGAACACGTGGCTAGCTTGACAACTGGCAAAAGCCCCCAGCATACCTCTGCTTCTAGATTTTTGCTTACACCATTCTCCTCACCAACTGACCTCACGTCCATGTAAATATAATTCATCTTTGAAACTCAAATTCTTTAGGAGGATTCTTTTCATCCAGGCTCTCCTTAACTACTTAGCCACTTCCTTCCTGCAACACTTAGTTTGTCTCTTATGATATTCTTATTTAACTTTTAGGTCCTTAACTCTCATGCAATCATATCATTGATCTAAATTTTAAATTCCTTAATGGTGGGTCCCAAGTTCTCTTCTCTAGAAAATTTACATATGGACAAGTCTCAGATATATAGCAAGTGGTCAATATATCTCCTTGTAGCATAAATGTATTAATGAGTGAATGAATGGATGAATGAATGGGCCATATAATCAGTCAAGTTTCAATCAATTGCTGGTCATTAATTCCAGATAAATCTGTCTTCCAGCTGGCTTTTCTCTTCCCTATCGCACACTAACACACACAGACACATGATACTATTTTCAGTCAACCAGAATTTACTGAAAACTCATTAGTCACAGATCTCTGCTAAGATTAGCCAGGTGATTTCAAAGCACCTTTCATAATTTAATTTTTTTTCCTTGGCATCCCCCTCCAACCCAGCCTGACTCCTTCTGAATTTTTTTAGTGCTTGGGGAAAATGAGAAAAGGAGTAAATAAGCTGGCAGGAATAAGGTAAAATTCTTTGGTTCAAATTGCCATCCTCTACTGAGTGGAATAAATCTTTATCAATGCTAATAAACAAGATGCTGATACATGGGCACCGAGGTCAGGGCTCATGCTGGTAGGGCCCCAGCAGGAACTGATCTCTGTAACCAGTTTTCATTCCTCTAGGAATATCCCAAACCACAAGCAGGCCAAGTGGAAATCCTTGTCTGGGTACATTTCCATGTCCCAGCATAAAAAGCAAGGCCATAGGCCCAAACATCGCTCTCAGCCACCATGCCCAGGAAAGCCTAGCTATTTTTCAGTGTCTCTCTTGACTTCTCCCTTGACAGCACTTAAAACCAGAAGCATCAGGAGATGAAGTCTTTGAGGCCTCCATCTTTGAGCCCTACTCTTTTGGACTTTATCTCTAACATTTGCTTATAGGTACAAGTGCACAGTAAAAGCCCTTCCCACTGCAGGGCTACTGTCTGAGGCAGGCAATAATGCCCATGACCCAAACCTGGACACACATGCAAATCATCTGGAGAGCTGGCTACCAATAGCTGGAGAATTCTGACTCAGGTGGTCTTGAATGGAGTCTGAGGATCTGATTTTTAACCAGGACCCAGATGATTTGTATGTAGCCAGCCCATATGGGAGACTGATAAACAAATGGCAACACCGTGTCATATTAAACAGCATGTTTTCTTGATCAGACAGGTGTAGGTGGAAATCTCAGCTCTACTGACTATAAACTGGGGCAAGTCAGTTAACCTCAGATAAGAATAGCTTCTTCAGAAAGCTGTTGTAGGGATTTGATTTAAGCACATGACACTTGCAAAAACTAGTAGTACAGGGCCTGTCACATGAGAGGATTTTAGGGAATAGAAACTGCCCACTATAGAGCCCCTGAGCGCTTACCTCCCAGACTCTCTGGCACAGTCCAAATTTCACTAAATCACATTAGGGCTATCAAATCAAGGCTCTATTTCATGAGGTAAATGTGATTTATTCATTTTGTATACATAAATTCCCAATTAGCAAAAAAGTGTATTTGGGGTTTCTGAAAATATAACCACCAAAATTTTAGGACAGAACTCCATAGCTACAAGCCAGCCTTGGACTTTCTGGTTATTGATTTCTGGAGAATATCATGATAATGCTGCCTCATTCGTGACAAGGTGCCCCAACATAAACCCCAAGGACAATGTTATACCAGAAAATAAGATCATGGATGAGGAATTCCTTTGAAAAGTCTTCTGTAGAGTAACGAAAGTGTCTTTAAAATCACTTTTAGAGAGAACAGAAGGAAAAACCATCAACAAAGTCACACATTAGGATTCTTCTTACACTTCTATTATCAAAGTTAATCGCTCATATAGTATTAGGAAATGGACTCTTGATTAAAGCTAAGTGTTGCTATTAACAAATACTTGCATTCTTTCTGTTCTTGCTTTTTGTTGTAGCTATTGTTAATCCTCACCCAATGATATTTTTCCATTGATTTTTAGAGAGAGTGAAAGGGAAGGGGAGAGACAGAGAGAGAGAAACATCTATGTGAGAGAGAGACATTGATTGGTTGCCTCTTGCACTTGGCCTTGGGGATTGAGCCTACACTTAAGGTACATGCCCTTGACCGGAATCAAACCCGCAACCCTTCAGTTCTTGGGCCCATGCTCTATTCACTATCCAAACTGGCTAGGCAACTCTTTGCTTGCTTTTTACACACATTTTAGTATTCACTGCCTCTTTTAGAAGCCAACCGTAATGGAAACTTGTGTGGGATCTCAGTATATAAGTTCTCCTCTTGATACAATCTGGTCCAATCACTCTAAATGAATGTACTGTGGATCACTGTTCTCACTCTGTTTCTTGGCAATACAATTTGCTGGGAAATAGCATTTAACCTTTCTCAAGCAGAGAAGGTAGCCCTGGTTCCATCCATCAAATAGATTCCTCACTCTTGATTTAAAATATTAGGAGATGCGCTAAACCTTTTTCTGCAGGGGAGACCCAAGCAAATCTTATTTGGATAGATTGCTCATGGTTATCTAAAGTCAATGCCAGATTCTTAAAAGATACCTAGCCTGGTACAACATTTAATTAAAATAATGTCAGTCAACAGAGTAGACATACTCCTACTTGAGTGGTTAATTGCTAGGAAGCATTTAATAAATTATTTTTAGAACCAAAGTCCCTGTTTTCATGAAGTTTTTTTCTTTCTTAAAGCCATCACTGAATTTCACCAGCAAACTCTTTCTAAGGCTGTTAAATAGCCAAAGACAAACCACTGTCTATAGGCATTCAAGATATATGAAAAACATAGGGTGTACCCCAAAAATGTATATACACACACTTTGAATAATTATAAAGGCAGTATTTATGAAAATACAGTTCATTTTCAAAATTGAGCTATCAGCTGTTAAAGTTTGTATACATTTTTGGGACACCCTGTATATAAACTCATTTTGATGTGCACAATAACTTTCTGAAACCCACTCAAATGTTTAGAGTCTCTTCTTTGCAAGATACTCCAATAATCTACAGGAACATCCCCTGAGAGTCACCCTACGTCATCTTCCAGCCTACAATTAACTTCCCATAATAGAAATTTCAATGTCTCCCAAGAAAATTCATTTCATAACCAGGAGTTCCTATTAGGAATATATTCATTATTTTGAACCCAAATCTGTCTCCCTGTTACAGATCAGCTGTTACAGATCAGTACCAGTTCTGTAATTTGATACCATATTAAGCAATCCTAATGTCTGTTGCACTTCATATCTCTTGCACAGATAATCCTCTGTATCTAATTACTGCTATCATGTCTCCTCTTTGCCTTCTCTTTACCTTTTCATATGACTAACCCCCCGTTTCTTCAAACATCGCAATATGACATGGTTTGTCATTGGGTCCTCCCTCTCCTACATGTCTTCCATTTGTCCATACCAAGCTATACATCTACCAAAACAGAAAAAAAATAATTTCAAACTAAAAAAGTGCAGAGTACGAAGAAACCATCCCCATTCTTAAGCCAGACTATACATCTATTAACATAGGTTAAGGTTCCCTGAGTGTTTTGGGCTTATTATATCAGCGTTGACTCACAGTGAACCTTGAGCTTACTGTTTTCCCAAGCAATAT
This sequence comes from Myotis daubentonii, assembly GCF_963259705.1. Classification (NCBI taxonomy): domain Eukaryota; kingdom Metazoa; phylum Chordata; class Mammalia; order Chiroptera; family Vespertilionidae; genus Myotis; species Myotis daubentonii. The sequence goes on along the minus strand of NC_081852.1, from coordinate 48,873,565 downwards.
AATAATATTTTACTCATTCTACTAATTCCCTGAAACACTCCTTCATCCAATTTTGTGTCATTTAATTTTGGGATTTGTAGAACTTTACATTTATCCCTACTACATTTTGTTCTGTTAGACTTGGCCCAGATCTCTAGTCTATAAATATCATTTTACATCCTGTTTTTGTCTTAGTGTTCACTTTCCCTCCTGTCTTTGTGTTATGTGCACATTGGATGAATTTGCCATCAATATCTTCTTCAACCTGAAGGCGAAGATGCCTGCATCTCTGAGGCAAACTGGAGGGCAGGACCAAGGACAGCACCTTGGACAGCACCTTATGGCTGGCTATGGGAAGACTATCACCAAGGTAACTTTCAACAATGGGTCAGGATCCTTTGAGAATATTCGTTTGACCAGTTATTAATCTATCTAGTTTCCCTTTCCTACAAATCCTTATCCATACTGATCACAAATATATAACATGTTGCTGAGATCTTTTCTGTTTGTGTGGTTTTTGCTTGTTTGTTTTTTTCACCTACTGGATTAGTGACTCTTACATAAGAAGGAAGAATTATGCGACCATGAACTGCTTGCATCAAACCCTCAACATCCAAGTGATCATTACCTCCTTCTGATTAATTTAATATCCCCTTCTAAAATCGTGCCCAGGGTCGTTGTTAAGCTTACCGATCCAGATTATGACAGCCATCATCTCTCGTTTTTGAGGTTCCTCACAGTCTTGAACAGTGATCTCCAAGTAATGTCTTTCAGAGCCCTGGTGTAAAGTCTCCATGACAGAAGACTTGAAATTATGTAAATCAATATGATTTTCTATAAGTCTCTTTATATACCTTGTGGTTTTCCTCATTTATTCATGTCCATTTACACATGTTCATTATACATTGTTGAGTCCAAAAATAATTTTTCTTGTCACAGAAGACAAAATTAAAATCAAAGTGGAAACTGAGTGTTCCACTTTCTCTCTGTTATCTGTCATTCTAAAGGACTTTCCTTAATACCCTTGTTCTAATATTTACACCTCATTCTTGACCTTGGGATTCTTTTAAAAACTATAAAACATTCTAAAAAATTTTTCCAAACTATTTTTAGGTTAGTGCTACCCATTAATTTATATTACACACACCTTTGCTTTTGAACATATTTTCAAACATATTGCTTAAAAATTGTCTGATGTTAATCAAGGCATAGAGGAATTTAATAATTTAACTTTCACCATTTGTTGACTTTCAAAGAACAACATTCAATTCCATTGTTTTGCAAGGAATCTATAATTAAACAATGAGGGCTCAGGAATTACCAATAAGATTTTGTTTTAAAAATGAAAACCGTTTCATGTGCAAATCAAAGAAAAAAATATAAAATATTAAAAATGTGAAAAAATAAGAAAAATCATTTACTAAATCCCATAAAAAGTAAAAGCTAGGATATCACAGTAGTGAAGAGTGTTGGCTTCGGGTTTAGCAAAGTTGAATTCAAACGCACACCAGATGTGTAATCCTGAGATACTTACCTCCTCTTTCTAAGGCCTCATCTCCCTCATTTATAAGATATGGGTAACCCTAGTGCCTACTGCCCAAGGGCTGGGAGAATTCCATGAGAAAGAGGAAATAATGAATTTGTACAGTTGTTGACATATAATAAGCACTAACTAACCTCTACAGTATTTTCTATGTTCCAATTTAAAACCCACCTATAATATTGAACACTTGGGCCAAAGATGCCCCAATTCTTAAGTAGCATGAAATATGAGGTAGCTATAAATAGGAGAAAAATCACTAGAAAAACAGCTGATGCAGAATTCATAATCATTTCAAATTGATAAAGCCATCCCTTGTTCTGGCTCTGGCCTTGCACTATAGCCTCCTCAAGGACTCAGTCTCTGAAATATGCTTCATCTCACACACACACACACACACACACCATACCTAAACAGAGTGAGATACTTGGTAAGTTCTCAATAACCATGCTTGACTGAACAGTGATCTCCCCGGAGTTGGAAAACAAGAAGTAAATTCACAATTCTCCAGGCTACGCAGAAATTAACTACAGTAGATATGCTGCATACCCAGATCTCCTGTCCCTGGGAATTGCTTGGCTCACACAAAGTGGTGGCCTCCTCAGTCATGTTTTTGCTTTATGAGCCTCTCCTGAGCCTTGGCCACAGCAGATTGGTTTAATGGTGAACATCTGGGCACAGCTGGGAAAACTGGATTGCCTCTTCAGGGGATCGGGTAAGAATCTAGTTACACTGTTGGTGAAGATCTGGAAGAATGGTCTATAAATTCCTGCTGCTGAGGCTTTAGATTTTCCCTGGTCCCCATCCTTGCTTGAGGCAAGTATGTTATGTGAAATGCCTATTGTACTAAAGTACCTTTTCTTGCTTAAGTAAATTCCAACTGGTTTCTACTGTCTTTAATTAAAAAAACAAAAAACACTGAACACTGAGAAAAATTAACAGGAAGGATATTGGTTTCATCACCCTAACCCTACCCATGGCTTCACATGCTTTGACCAATACAAACAACCAAAACAAAAACTAATAGTTTATTATTTGTTAGAAAAGACTGAATGGGACTCAGTAAAGTCCTTTAGGAATGAGATTATGAAAGCATGTCATCAAAAGTATCAAGATCCATAACAGATTATAATTTGAATCAGACAACAGGGATTCAGAGAAAAGCCAGAATTTGCCAACAGAAAGATTTTTCTGAGGTTAATCAAGGCTTCATGGCAAACTTAAGAGCCAGCACTGGCTGAGTGCTTACTATATGCTAGCTATGGCTCTTAGTACTTTTACACACATTAACTCAAGCCTCAGTACAACCACATGACACAAAGCTACTAATAGTCCCAGGGACTGAGAGGTGAAGTATTTCCCCCAAGGTTTCATGGAAGGTTTCAAGGTTTCAAGCAGCAGAGCCAGGCTTCAAACAACATACAGTCGAGCATCCTGTAAGCTCATGGCGTTCTGCAGATGCTGGCATATTCAGTGCAGAAGTGGAAAGGCAGAAAGAATAAAATACTTTGTGAGAGTTGTCTTGCATTTTCCATGTGTACTTGTTCATTCATTCAACAGACGTTTACTGGAACCTCTAACATACCAGTCCCTGTGCTGGGCACTGAGAACAGTCCCAGTGGTGCCCCTCTTGTAGAACATGAATTCCTGGGGTTACAGGATGTGTGCACAGAGTGTTACACGGCATCTTGTAATGAACAGGCAATTGATAATCTTCAAGAGTTAACCTACACACCACATATGGGAAGCATTTCTTGCCTCCCTAACAAACCACAGGTTAGGGATGCACACACACACACACACACAAACATACACATTTGATTCCCCAGGAACCTCAAGTATCCATCATAGACTTTTCAAAGCACTTTAGAAATATCTGTGTATCTGTTTACACCCTTAGAATATAATCTATTGTGCTTGTGACTGGGCTGTCCATCTGTCTCACTAGGGCTGGGAAGATTCCCCAGCATATGTAGGTGCTCAATAAGTATGTGTTGAATAGGTTCCCCAATATGATTTATTTCTTCAGAAGCCCAACCTTTGGGAGGAAAAAGGTCATGGTAATACCAACACTCTGAACACCTGTTCCAGTGGCACAGTTGGGTTTGTCCTGAACCAACCATTCTCTTTCCTCCTGTCTTCTTTATGCCCAACTTGGAGGTGGCCAGCCGGATAAGGAGTGCAGGCCAGGGAAGTCTGCCATTGAGGAGGAAGTACAGCACTCAGTGGAGCAAGCATGGATTTGAACTCACACAGACCCAGGGTGAAATCCCTGCATCTCCACCCAGCACATGTGTAACTCTGAGCAAGCAAACTTCTCTGAGCCTCAGTATTTTCACCTTAAAACTTGCCTCACAGTCACTCTGAGGCCTCCATGAGGATCACACAAATGAAAGAGTCAGAATATAGTAGATGTCAATAAAGAGGAATAGCCCACCCCTTGGCTAATGCAGCATGTATCTTATATTCCAATCCTTTTAGTTATGTTAGAATCCACTTTTCTATCTCCTTCATTTTCATCTTTCTGAGTTGGTAGGCTTTTTAATATAGGTCTGACAATAGGGAACAGCTGTGAGATACAAATGATTAAAAAGAAAAAAGCACATTGTTAATTGAGGATGATAGTCTCATTAACTGAATTCCCTGTCACATCTTGCATGGGAAATCCCCTTGAAACCTCCCAACTCACAAAAACCAAGGCTCACAGCCATGTTCACCATATAAATGAAACAACACTCCTCAGTCCTTAACTAATTTTACATTTAACTTTTTTAAACAAACCATAACAAATACTAAGTGTATCTAATCACTCCCTGATTCTTTGGGTCTTCATTGTAATAGCACTAATTACGATAAACACATTTGGAATTAATGTGCATGTCATAGGCATATATCAATTCTGTTCTAATTTGCCATTGATTAACGCCTGTGAAGTGAACAACAAGTCTTCAGTTTTAATACACCACTCACGTCTTGGGCAGCACAGGCTTAAAATGGGTCCCAGGCATGGAACGCCCAACCAACAGCCTAAAGAGAGGCAACAGGCAAAGGGAAATTGCAGGAAGATTCCATTTGTCCTCCACTTCTCAGTTCGTGGTGCATTCTGGGGGTGCTGGTAGAGTCCAGATTCTTTTGCAAACCCATGTATGTGGAAGAAAATGAGGTTTGGGGGTTAAATCCTAGGCTTTGGAATCAGAGAGACCTGGCTTCCAATCCTAGCTTTGCCCCTTATTAGGCAAGTCCCACAATGTCTCTCCCTTCAGGTCCTTCATTTGTAAGAGTGGAGAAAATAATATGTTTCTCATAAGACTGTTGTGAGAATCATAAAAGCAAAAGCAAACTCTTCATTATTCTCAGCAGATGGTTAACATTTTAATAAAATATAGCATTATGATCATTAATAAGAATCACCATCATTACCATTATTAATAGAAAGCTTACTATTAAAAGCTAGGATTTTCAGTCAACATGAGGTACTGGTGTAAATATCACCCAAGCAGGCCCAGCCTGTTAAGGGGTCCAAGAGTAGGGAGGGGAGGGAAGGCAGAGCAAAGCTATCTCTGACAATCTATTTGTGTTTAGCTTTTTGGCTTGGGTTCTGCTTGTTTTTTAAGAGATTGCCTTCGAGGATTGGGTTTAGAGCACAAAGTGATGACAAGGCAAGGGGAGAGCCCTGGAGTGGGACGGCGGCTCCATCAGCGCCCTGCCAGACACCATGTGCAGGCCCATCAAGCTTCTAAGAGGCAGCCTCATTATTAGAGTTTATTATACTGTTATCATTAGCATAATTATCACAATCATGATCATTATTAATGAATGAAAGTTTAGGGAAGCCCATCCTAAAATCTTTTTATTGGATCCCAGCCTTTAAAATTATGCCTGAATAAAAGGGTGCTTTTCATTTTCCTGTCTCTAACTTCGCTCCCAAGCCTCCGTGTCCCAGACTGAACAGACTGGGAAGATTTCCCGTGTCCCAGCCCCAGCCACTATCCTCAGGAAGCAAGCTCCTGTGCACAAAGGAGCTTAGGAGCGTGTGTGGATGGCTCAAAACAAACTCATCCCCTCCCCGGAAAAAGAACTGAGTATACAAGCTGTCCGGAGAGCCCACTCTGAATAACACCAACTTATAGAGGAGAACTTCTTGGGCATTGTTATAGGGCACCCAGTCCCTGAACCCCCTACCCTAACACAAACTGAGTGCTGCTCACAGCACTTCTCCCATCTTTCCTTCAACTATACCATTTAAGCATTAAACCTAACCTCCCCACACCAGCCATGAGAGACCCCTTGAGTGGAGAGATCATGTGAACAAAGTAGACTTTTCCATTCCCAAGAGTTATTAGCATGTGGTGGGTTTTTAATAGAAATAACTAAATAAAAATCAAAGATACGTGTTGGCAAGATTGTGAAGAAATCGGAAGCCTTGTACACTACTGGTGGGAATGTAAAATGGTACAGCCACTATAAAGAAAAACAGTATGGAGGTTCCTTAAAAAATTAAAGTAGAACTACCATATAATCTAACAATTCCATTTCTGGGTATATATCCAAGAGAATTGAAATCAGAATCTCAAAGAGCTATCTGCTCTCCCATATTCATCAAAGCATTATTCACAATAGCCAAGATATGGAGGTAATTCTACTGTCCAATGGCAGATGAATGGGTAAATAAAATGGGATGTATACATATAATGGAATAGTATTCAGTCTTTAAAAAAGAAGGAAATTGCCCTAGCTGGTTTGGCTCAGTGGACAGAGTGTAGGCCTGTGGACTGAAGGGTCCCAGGTTTGATCCCGGTCTAGGGCACATGCTGGGATTGCTGACTCAATCCCCAGTGGAGGGCATGCAGGTGGCAGCCGATCAATGATACTCATCATTGATGTTTCTATCTCTCTCTCCCTCCCTCCCTTCCTCTCTGAAATCAATAAAAAAAATATTTTTTTTAAAAAGAAGGAAATTTCACCATTTGTAGCAACATGAATGGGCTTAGAAGACATTATGCTAAGTCAATCAGTCACAGGACTGACACTGCATGATTCCTCTTACATGAGGCATCTAAAATAGTCAAACGTATAAAAGTAGACAATAAAATGGTGGTTGCCAGGGAATGGGGAAAAGGAATATGAAGAGTTGTTCAATGGGTATAAAGTTATAATTATACAAGAGGACTAAATTCCAGAGGTATGCTGTACAACATAGAGCCTATTAATAATAAGATGCTGTGGACTTAAAAAAATTGTAGAGAGGATAGATCTCATGTTAAGTGTTCTTATCACAAACACAAAAAAATGGCGCACAGGAAACTTTTGGAGGTGATAGTTACATTTACCTGGATTGTAGTGGTGTACCATGAGTGTATACGTATGTCCAAACTCACCAAATTGTAGGCTTTAATTATGTGCAGTTTTTGTTTACCAATTGCACCTCAAAAAATTGGGGGGTGGGGAAAAATATACTAAAGTACTACTATTGTACAGCAGTGTGTATGTGTGTAGGGCAGGGAGAATTTATATGTCCTTTATAATCATTGGCTTTTTTATTAAAAATAATTTTAATCACAAAAAATAACAATTTTTCTAAAAGGCTCAAACCTAAAGATTCAGAGATTCAGGAAGTTTAGCAAACCCCACACAGGAAAAACCCAAAGAAACCCATGCCAAGACACATCACAATCAAACTTCTGAAAACTAAAGACAAAGAAAAAAATCTAGAAAGTTGCAAAAGAGAAACAACACATTACCTATAGGGAAAAAATTTTTTTGAATAACAGCAAATTTCTCATCAGACATGAGGAACACACAAAGCAAGTGGCACAACATGTTTCAAGTGCTGAAAGAAAAGAACTGTCAACTCAGAATTCTATACCGAGAAAAAAAATATCCTTCATGGATGACAGGGCAAATCAAAACATTCTCAAATGAAAGAAAGCTAATAAAGTTTATAGTGAGCAGATCTATTCTAAAAGAATGGCCAAAAGTAGCTCTTCAAATAGAAAGGAGGTGATCAAAGAAGGAACCTTAGAAAATTAACCACCAGAATAAGGCACAAGAGAAAGGAGATTGTATTGATGTTGCATAGCCGGCAAAACAGAAATGCATGATAAAATCGGTGGGTACTAGGATGACTCTCAATGCAGGTGTCCCTTCTGTGCCCTCTATTCTTACAAAATGTGCCATGTTTCCTCATATCAAACAAACTCACCTTTTAAAGAAGTCCTCCGACAATCCTCTTGCCCCACCCACTTGAACTTCAGGAATGATGTTAAATGATGAGCGTGTTCAGCCACTTTTGTTTTCTGTCCTTATATCCAAGAATGTTCTGGCCCTATGTGTTGATCACCCAGAGTCATAGGCTGCCCTCATCCTGCCCTTATCTCTTTCTTCATGTGCACTGTAAAGAGGAGCGTCCCTTCCTCTTCTACTCAACCCTTACTCTGCCTTCTCAGCTGATAATTATTTCTTTTTGGTATCTCAGAGACTGACCTTGTCTGTATAAAGAGGCATCCTGTAATATGACTAGGGATCCACTTGTCCCCCATCAAGGACAGAGGGCAGAAGAAAAGGTGGCCAACACAGGAAACTCCTGGTTCGTGACAGGCAACTCCATCTGCCTGGCTTGAGGCTTCCCACATCCCTACACTGCATCAGTGGGTAAATGCCCTGTTGTCTTTTGATCGGCATTTTAATGGAAATACAACCACAGGAGAGAAATGGGTATGGCAGGATTAGGAGGAAGTGTGATCTTACCTGTCCCAACAAACGGACAGCAGTGATGCAAGATCCTTCCAGATGTACTGGGAGCCTTCAGGGTCGGATGCCTGAGGAGAAGGCTTCAATCAAAGAGCATCTATGGCTGAACTCCAGAAAGCACTGACCTGCCCTGTTGTAGGGACAACTTCAAGATGCTTTGCCTTTTTGGTGACGGAAACAGATAAAAGGCTTTTCATCTGCCCAGAGTGCTCTCAGTTCTCCCAGAAGAAGCAAATTCAGGGAAACCTGGCACTGGACAATTTGGTCAACCTTTTGGAGAATTGAAGCCAGTAATAAACAGAGACCTGAGAATTCACCCTGGGATAGTGAACTTCTATGTGATTGTGGCAGAAAACCTCAGAAAAGATTAAATCCAATTGCCTGAACTCTGCTGAAGACCCCTGTTGACTATTTTACAAACACACCTTTTGCTTTGCCCGTCTCAGAGCTTTGGGGAGAGGGAAGCAAGATGGTCTTTTTACTTGTCCCCAGTGTCTTCACGACTCTGAGATACAGAGGACCCAGGTCAACATGGCCCTGCGGTGGCTGGTGGCTGAGATGAAAGCTGACATTATGCTCGGAATGTGCACGCGATGCTGGCTGCTGAAGTTCTAAGCGGATGAGAGTCTACATCCAGCCATGGCCAATGGCTTAATCTTATATTTTCTAATAACTTGGAAAATGTCAGATGTGTGAATGGTCAGCAGGGTCCACCAGACAGTCCTGAGACATTCGTCTCCACAGTGTGTGTCCTGGGTTCCCTTCACTTCACTCTGGCTGCCACTATCAGAAGGGAGATGTAGGAGAGTCTGCTGAATAGGCTGGAGGTGTTTGCAGGGAATCTGTATACTGTCAAGGACCTTCTTCTGTGTCTCCAGACCTTAGGTTCTGGGACTTGAGTCTCAGGGGAAGATGTGAAGTTGCTGTCAATTTCTGAACTGTGGACTGTTCTCCATGTGAATGCAAATTTTCAAAAAGTGAAAATATTCCTGGACTGTGACCTAAAAGCCACTGCTTTTATCAATGACTTTGATAGTTTTCATCTATGTACACGCAAATGTGTCTGCCTCCAAGCCTTTGCCCACTCTTCTACCTGGAGCCCAACAGACAGTAAGAGCATGGAACCCATGAAGAGCTGCCACAAGGAAGCTACAAACATTGCAGTTTGGCTACAGTCCCCTCAAGAAGACATGCAAAGTCTGTCCATAAAGCAAGAACAAGTGGGAGAAAACTACTGGCCCATATATTCCCAAGTTCTGAGATTACCAGATGTTTATAAGACGCTGCATTCGTGAACTGCTGCTTGGAGATGAATCAAGTGTCTGTTTCCGAAGTGCCTGGCTTGGGTCAGTGTACAATATCATGATGTGTAGGTGAACAGAGAACAAAACACAAGTCATCACATTAAAAGTCCAAACACCAAGAAAGAAAGATGACAGATAACTGAATTAAGTTTCCACTTGAAAAAGTTAATGGAGGCATCAGATGTGAAAACACATTGAAAGGAAAAGGAAAAGTTCACTTTCAAAGAGTACAGGGAAACCATCTTCAGGACTCATTCCCTAAACAGAGAATAACTATTTAATGGAATAAACTACAAAATTAATAAAGTCATAAAAATTACAAATATGTGATAGCTTGGGGATGCCGACAATAATATCCCAAACCATGAATGTTAAATTCATTAGTGTCAATATAAAACATATTCCCAAATCTTGACAGAATCACGAAGTATCACTGAGCTCCCTAAAATTCTCAGGCCTATGAAAACATAGCCTTCACATGCAACAAAACACATGTGAGATAAGCCATGACATACCCTGATAAAGGGTATGTGGACACATATCCAAACCCCTCCTCCCCTAGAGTGTGTCCTTTCCACTTAGTGTTAATTTCTCTCGGGAAGACATTGGAACATGAAGAAGAAAATGTCCCTTGCATGGGAACAAGAAATGGCTTTTTTGTAACAAGCTAACCACCTCTCCTGTGGCCTTATTCCTTTCCCTTCTTGCATGTTTGAAGTCAGAGCCCAACCATCACACCTTGTGAGCTCCATCCAATCCATTGACAAGAGGGTCTGGCTGGGGCCGAGTGACTGGCCATGCTCAGCAATGACACTCACAGGCCTCAGGCCCTGGAATTCAAGCATTCGAGAATTGTAAGGACTATTAAGAACGCTGGCTGGTTTGTTCCGTAAGTGGATTCCTGGGCGGTCCAAGAATGACAGCTGTTTAACGCCAGCCCAAGGGGATGAGCCGAGATGAAAGGGAAAATGAGTTCAACCAAGCCTCATTTTGCTGTTAGGAAGAAGAAAAGAGAGAGAAATGCATTTGGCTTCACTTTGAGCTACTACTGTATTGCGTCTGGAGGGCTGTATTTTTTTTTTTTTTTTTTTCTGACGGGGAGGCGTGGTCAGATTGGAGGGAAAGAGTTACATTTTGAAAGAAAAGAAAATCAGTTATTAGTGAGCCAATCAGAACGAGTTCCAAGAAACCTGAGGCCCAGCTGGAGCCCCTGGCATGGGTGATAACTGTACCCCAAACAGAAATCCTTAGCGGAATGCTCAACCCCAAAGCTGCCTTTTCATCTCAGCAGCCATCAACAGGCCAGCAGCTCAGCAGCAGCTTCCATTAATTTCCACTATCACTGCTGATCTTTCTTTTTTAAATATATTTTATTGATTTTTTTTTTTACAGAGAGGAAGGGAGAGGGATAGAGAGTTAGAAACATTGATGAGAGAGAAACATCGATCAGCTGCCTTTTGCAATGGGGATGTGCCTGCAACCAAGGTACATGCCCTTGACTGGAATCGAACCTGGGACCTTTCAGTCTGCAGGCCGACGCTCTCCACTGAGCCAAACCAGTCAGGCTTCACTGCTGATCTTGAAGTTTCAGCCAGGAAGGGAGCCAGGGGCTTGGTCTTTTCCTTGGGTAATTTACAATCACAAGGGCCAGCTTCCTTGAACCCAGAGGGTCAGAGGAGACTGAGGAGAGCAAGCTTCTTTCTCTCCCAAAGAAACACAGGGGTAGGTCAGAAACCAGAACAGGACGGCTATGAACACCCCAGCTCTGGCTCCAGCCACAAATAACCATGAAAGTCCAGAAAGTGAGCAGCTGAGGACACACCTCTGGCTGCACTTGGGGGCAGCTCTCAAAAGCCACCTGGAGGTTCCTGAATCCCAGGTAATAACTATAAAACTATTTCCTAAGCTGATATTTTGAGCGCTGCATAGCCTCCGGGGAGCAGCCCCACCCCTGTCCGCTGACATACTGACCTTCACCAGACAGGAGAACCATGTGAAAGCCCACTGCCAGGGAACAGCCCCCTCTGGGAGCCCTTCTCTTTCCTGATGTTCTTCACAGACTCTTGAACTCCTCTCGTCATAGGAAAAGAATTTCTAGACCCAGGACGTTGAAGGGTGGATCCTTTTATTAACTACAAAAAGGATAATTTGAAAGGAAGACAAACCTAACTTGCCAGACATACTAATAATAAGTCATCTCATTTAATACTCCTTTTACATATAGGAGGTCAGTGTTTGTTGGGTTTTGTTTTGTTTTTATCTCTGGTGATCAGAGAGGTTAAATCATTTGGTCAAGGTCATGAAGCTAGAACAGCCGTGGGCAAACTACGGCCCGCAGGCCGGATCCGGCCCGTTTGAAATGAGTAAAACTAAAAAAAAAAAAAAAAAAAAAAAAGACCGTACCCTTTTATGTAATGATGTTTACTTTGAATTTATATTAGTTCACACAAACACTCCATCCATGCTTTTGTTCCGGCCCTCCGGTCCAGTTTAAGAACCCATTGTGGCCCTCGAGTCAAAAAGTTTGCCCACCCCTGAGCTAGAAGGTGCCCAAGCTGAGATCCAACCTACTCATAGTTAGTGTAATTGCCTAGAAATTTTATTTCTTTAGTATTACCTTTTCTCCTTTCTTTCCTTTCTATTCAACCTGGCCTCATCCAGCATCCTGACTCACCTGCCTCCTTCTCCCTTGTAGGACCACTTCCTTAATCACTAAGCCCTCAGGACAAGGAATTTCGGATCAGCATCAAATAAGCTTAGAAACAGACGTCTCCTGGAGTCAAACTAGAGATGCACCCAGGCCTCAGTTGTTTCACTCCAGGTCCAGAAGAAGCCAGGCCATGGCTGACAGCAGGACCAGATGCAATGACTAATGACCCCCCTATCCTGGGGCCCACAGTTGAGACCCAGAGACTGGCAACAGCCCTTCCTGAGGTCCTGTACACATGACTTCTGTGCATACGCTCTGCCATGGAGCTATTCCAATCTACTGGGGAAGGTGGGAAAACCCTCAGCTGTCAGCTGAGTTACAAAAGAAGTTTGTCTTTGATGAGGGAGCTTTCTCCACATACTCTGTCCTTTCCCCTCCTTTGTCTCCTTTTCACCTCTAGGGGGTCCAAGCTACCTCTCATTATGGTCATTTCTCCTAGAGCTAAAAGAAAAGACCACTGACTAATTCATACTAAAGTTTACAGGACTATAGACATTCGTCCTTACAATAAAAAAGAAGTACATTTCTAAGGGTAAAAATAACCATTGCACATCTGACTAGGAAATGGGATATATTTTCAGGAAGAGATCTTTCTAGCATCCCTGAAAACAAACTACAAAAGTAGACTTTTTTTTTCACATGAGAGATTAAACCAACACATACATACTCGCACATAGCTGCATACATGCACATGCATGTGCAGAGACATGAACAATTAACAAATAGTAGTATCTCCACTCCAACTCAATTCAATTATCATAAGCTGAGTGCCTACTCTTGTGTTGGGGACCATGAATGCAGGTTGCTAAGATAAGGAACCTTAAGAAGCTAATAATCTCTCTGGGGTTAGGCATGCATCTAAAGACATCATTAGGGGAACATCATAAGCCCAGTCCAGTGTAAATGGGGCTCGGTTGATAACCTTGCTCAACAGGGAGCTCCCCCTTCCTCCCCTACCACAAAACACAGATTGAGGAAATACAAAATAAAATCTTTGACCATTACAGCAAAGCACCAAACCTGGTCCTTCCCAAGGGAAATGGAGGAGGAAACAATCACAAAGCTGCTTTATTTCAACACATGAGCTATTAGAATTATATTTCCTAAAGCTAACTCATTGCCAGACACAAAAATATGTGCCCAAATATTTGGTGAATGAATGAATGAGCAAATTATAAAACTTAGGGTGAGTATCAGGTCCAATTCTTTTGGGTCTGGCTTGGTGGCCTTGTACAGGTCCCTCAGCCCTCTGCATCTCAACTGAGGGAAGAGTGATGCCTGCCCTTCCCACCTCTCAGGGCTCTTGGGAGCATAGAGGATCTCATGGCCTCCAGAGCATTTTCAGAGCATAAAGCATTCTGCAGGTTCAAGGGTTGTTATTATTCTTTTGCAGACACCCATGACAATCCACGGCAGATCTTGTGGGGAAACTGAATCCATTCCTGATTATGTATATTAGAAAGAGGAGGGAGAGGAGGCAGTGCTCCCACTGCCGTGATTTTATGTGTGTGTACATGAAATTATACATAAAACCTGTTTGCTGCAGGCTAGTTCTGGCCTGACTTGCCCACTCGAGCTCTGGGGCTCCCTCCTCCACTGTTTGCTGCTCAGTCCATCAATCGTTAACCATCAGAAACCAGAACCAGAAATGGGGCCTGGAGGAGGCCCTCCTCTCCTGCAGCCTCGGCCTGTAGGGCATCTGATCACCCCCACCTCTATACCCACCTGAGTCCTCCAGGCTGTACCCAGAATACCTAACAAATCCCCCCCGGCTCAACAGCCCCTCTGGATGTCCAAGCACCTCTATGGCCTTGCCCCCTGGGCGGTTCTGCTTGCTAGCATGGCTGTTTCCTTTCAGGGAGGCGGTGAGATGCCTCCGCTCCCCAGGATGCACATTTTAGCCCAAGATAAAGGCTTCTAAACAGCAGCAGCAGGTGTGCAAAAGCAGAGGCTGATCCAAGTTAAGATTGGAGTTCACCTTTCTAACAATGTGATACCCTCCCCCCTGCTTTGGGGGACAGCAACGGCACTTGGCATTTTTAACTTCCCCCAGCAGAGCCTCGTTCTGAGAGTTCCTCTCTAGCTGGCATCTATCACGATTGTTAAATGCAGTGGTGTCCTGGAGAGCCTTGCCTTTCAAATACAAGTGCCACAGTTTAGGAACATCGTGTCCGGAGACATCCGAGAACACTGATGTAACAATGGCCCTGACCTCATGTTTCTCTATTTCTCTCTCTGTACCCACGAGTTCTGCTATTATGCCTCTGAGCTAACGCAATTCTGTTAAAGCAAAACAATATCAGCCTGGCCGGTGTGGCTCAGCCATTCAGCATTAACCCAGGAACCAAGAGGTCACTAGTTCAGGTCCTGGTCAGGGTGGCCGGGTTGGAGGCTGGTCCTCCAGAAGGAGGCGTACAGAAGGCAACTGATCAATGATTCTCTTTCTTCATTGATATTTCTATCTCTCCCTCTCCCTCCTCTTTCTAAAATCAACAAAACATATTTTTTAAAGCAAAACAATATTGTGTTTTATTATAAATGTGTCAGGCCCTTTGCTGAGTCCCTTCTTGCCTTCTTTGTATATGCTGGCATTCTTACCCAATAAGCCCTCAAGATGGATTTACTGAGAGCCAGTTAAACAGCAAGTCAGCAGTGGTAATAGAGGGGTGTCCTGCCCTCCTGACACAGACACTAGAGCTAGCTTGGATTTCTTGAACACTTGTGACTAATAAGAGTATTATGTCCATAACCTCACTGAAGACTCCTCCCAATAGTCCTATGAGATATATCCCCCAGTGTTGAAGAAACTGGAGTTTAGAGTATTTAATGTGCCCTAGATAGTGGAAGGGCTGATATTTTAATCCAGATCTCTGAGTTCTGTGCCCATAGCTTGGACACGGTGCCCATAAATCACCCACATGAGAAAACCGAGGAATACTGAAGGGCTCCACAGTGATGACAAGTGTTCATCCCTTCATTTTTTTCTAATTCATTCATTTAACAGTATCTGCTGAGCATCTTCAGAGGACTGGACATATTGTAGACACAGGGATCAATGTCCCTGCCCTTAGGATACTCATAGTTCAGTAGGTCTGGATGGCCTTAATAACCTGGGCAGATCTCTGGAGTGTAGAAGACCCCAGAGTAAGATTTGGAAAAATGCAGAGGGCATAATGGACACATCACAGTGGGAGGAACACTGGGAGCCCAGTCCTAGAGCCTGCAGTGTGGATGAACAGTGACAGGGAAATGGAGGCTCCCAGTATCAGAGTAGAAGAAGGGCCAGGGGTTAGGCAGGCTTTTCTAGAAGAATCCCAAGCAATGACTCCTGGGAGGGACATGATTTAGAGTTAGACTCAGTCCTGCTCTTCCTCCCAGAAACAGCATGACTCAGTCAATGAAGATGCAGACTAAGGAGGCACATCAATTTGCATCTCTGCCTCTGGCTGGGACCCAAGAAAACCTTTTGCAAAAGTCACAAAGGTATGCCCATGGGTCATCTGTTAAGTTCCATCCCAGAGAAGTAGCTATCTGCCACAGATGTGAACGTATGAGGGTTATGATGTTTCTCAAAGGCCCCTTCAGGCCTCCTGACCGAGCAGTCAGCTCAGCAGAAGCCAGGGAAGGTGTGAGACCAGATAGTAAGACAGCTTCTGGCTGCCTTTGGGAAGGCATTCACTCACACAGCCAAAGCCCACCCAGCCCCTGCCCTCCCCACCTGGATAAATACACTCCACTTGCAACTTAACCTTGACCACTTGGCCTCAGGTCATCCACAGGGTGCCATGGAAAACCTGGACCCACCATTCTTTGTTTTTTCAGCATTTTTTTTTCCAATCTGGAGGCATGTTAGTGATTATCCAGCCAAATATCCTAAGGATTAGTATAATCCTTTCATCCAGCTGACAAAAACAGTGGAAAAAGTAGGAGGTAGATGCGGGGAGGGCAGAGATATGACATAACTGGTCAGTGGCTGGTCTTAGACACAAGACTCTTCTGGTGCCCAATCCAGATGGTTTCTTCCATTTACCACTAATGTTTCCCCATAGCACCCTGACAATTTTCAATACTGTAGAGTGCAAGACATGCAACATGGTCGTGTAGATAGGGAAACAGCTACAGAGCCTTGAACTAAACACCTCTCTCCTGAGTCTATTTCCTGATAGATGAAATGCCAACAAAAATAGTACCTACTTCACAGGGCGATCCAGAAGGGCAAATGAGATAATCCAAGTAATCACTCAGCACAATGGCAGATAGAACACATCTGTCTCATATGCTTCAAAGTCTACTCTTCTCCAGACTGCAAATCTTTACTAAGATGAATTCCAACTCTTCTTAGAATCGTATTCACTCCCCTATTAACGGGGACAAAAACAAGCCCTAAGTGTGCTATATACCAAGTCTGAATAAGGCCTAAATAATTCTCACAAAATGTGATAAGGTAACTAGTCCTTGTCCCATATTACTGATGAGAACACTGAAGCTCAGAAAGAGGAGTACATTCCCCATGGAAGACTGAACCTGTCACTGGCAGATTTGGAAGTCACCATGTGCTTTCTCCTCTGGCACACTGTCTGCCTTTTGTTTTCTCTCTCACAAAGTTCCCAGAACGGGTCACTTCATCCGAGTGTAATAGACCTAGGGCCAAGGGAAAAGGATTTCCTCCAGCATCATCACAGGTTCTATAGTTCCATTCATGCAACCTGACATGAACTGAACTTGACACTTCATATCTTTTGAAATATGAGTTAGCTAAATATCTCCATCCTGCATGTATGCATTTGTTTTACTTTTTTAAAGGATTTTTTATTGATTTCAGAGAGGAAGGGAGAGGGGGAAAGAGAAACATCAGTGATGAGAGAGAATCATTAATTGGCTGCCTCCTCCATGCCCCACACTGGAGATCAAGCCCACAACCCAAGCATATACCCTGACCAGGAATCAAACTGTAACCTCCCGATCCTTAGGTTAACACTCAACCACTGAGCCATGCCGGCCGGGCATTTTTACTTTTTTAATACAATGATAAAACCTAACATATGACCCTATTCACCATCACTTTGATAAATTACGTTTGTTTTTTCAAGCCTGAAGGAATCATTTTGGATCTGAATTCTTTCATCCCACATATCCATTATCTCTCCCATCTTCATGTCACCTTCATATTTCTTTCTTTGTCATTGATTGAAGGAAATGTGAACAACACAGAGTTGAGAATAGAACCTTGTAGTTCTGGAAACTTGTCTCCGGCTTAAGAATGCTTCATCAAAAAGCACTCTGGGCATATTTCATGAATAACTGATGCAGCCCAAAGCCCTTTGCCTTGAGCCAAAGGTTATCCTTCAAGGCTTTTCCAACACCCTGCTGAAACAGGATATACCAATTCTACCACAAAGAAGGGAATGAGATGAGCCAATCAAATCTTATTTCTTGTTTAGCACATGATGATTCCAAATGATCACTGCTTGCTTTTTCAAGGTTGCACAAACCATCTTTTAAGTACTCTATTTCAGAAGCTTGCCCAGGATTTAAACCAGCTCATGAACCTAGAAACTAACTCATACAGACTAGTTTGAAAATAGGAATAACTGCCTGTCTCCAACCTTCTAGAACATGCCCACTCTGCAATAATTTCCTCAAATATTGCTAGCAATATTATATTACACCAAAGTTTGACATCTAACCTAGGATGTGAGTGTCAGGATCATTTAAGGCAGATAGAGTAGAGTTCTAATCTGGTCACCAGGGCTTGTCACCCACTAATTCACCCCTGGCTTGTGACCTGCGGGGCTAGCCACCCAGTGAACCTGGACTTCCACCATCACTTGCTAAACTTAGACAAGCTGGAGCTAGAGAGGTCAGCCACATATGAGGATTTTTCAGAGCTTATATTGAGATGCTCTTTGAGCCCATAGGCCCTAGGAAAGCCCCGGTACAGAAATTAATCCTTGATTTCTGGTAGGACAGGTGTCTAACGGAGGCAGAATTTATTGCAGTATAGAGGACCTAGTTCTAGTGTAATACATCCCCAAATTCAAGGGTCTTTGACCTAATTTGACTCAGTCTGACCCCTCACACTGCCCTAGCCTGGTTCCCAAACCCTTTCCTGGCTTCACCTGTTTGCTTCTTATTATTTCAGGCACACGCAGACTCCTGGAATCCAGACCCACCGTGAACAGAGTGAATTCTCAGCCTTGCCTGAGTTTTCTCAGCCTTGCAATGGGACTCATTCTCCTGAAACCCCCACTGCTCAAGTCTTAGAACAGCACTAGAAGTGCAAGGTCATGGCCAATGCTGAGATCCTCTATCAGGGGTAACCTGCAAACTAAAAGCCACACCTGACTTTTAAAACCACTCAGAAGCCTTTGGCTGAGAAATTCCACCTCTAAGAATTTATATTAAGGAAATAATCAGGGATGGTAAAGAGATAGAGCCACAAGAGCAAAATTTCTGCATCAAACGTAAGTGTACAAGAATCAGGGAATGGTTAAAAAAAAAAATTAGCGGTACAGCAACAAATGGAATAACAGAGAGATAGATATAGATTATAGACATATCTATAGATTGGTAGATAGATGATAAGTAAGGATAAGAATTATAACAGAATACTTCATTGCATGATTAAATGTTCATGTTATATTATTACAGGAAATAACAGGTTGCAAAATAAAATATACTATAAGATCCAAGTATTTTTTAAAACACATATAGACAGATAGATGATTAGATAGATAAGTGGAAAGAAGCGGGGGAAGATATTGCAGGGAGATCCAAAAGAATATTAATATAGTTATATCTGGAGAGGGGGTTTATAAGCAACATACAGGGTGGGCAAAAGTAGGCTCACAGTTGTGAGTACAGGAAACTGAGTTTATTCTTACAGCCTTATGAATGGACCATGAGTGCTGGAGCTCAGAGGCCCAACAGGAAATCGAACGGGACCCTGAAAACGGATGATATTTTAATAGGTAGAGATGGTGTTGCAGGTGGGTAACCAACTCACCCTGGTTGACCCAGGACTTTACCAGTTTGAGCACTGAAAACCCTGCCTGCCAGGAATCCCCAGTGAACTGAGACTACTGGTCACCCTCTCTGGGAGGTGCTCTCTGAATAAGAAAGAGCAAAGGCATTAAGGCCTAAGAGTGGATCGGGAAAAGCTTGTGCCCTGGAAGGAAGGCAGCCCTCCTTGAGGAAACATAAACAGAAATCAAAGTGTAGATGCTCTGAAGTCTGGCCAGAGGGAATAGATTTAACCCAGTGACAACAGAGATTTCAGAGGAGGAGCAATTTTGGAACAATAATCTGCCAGTACTATACCTGGCAAAACAGAAGAGGGAAGGAACAAGGTGTGATCCCAGAAAGGTGAGCGTCCTGCTATATTTGGTCAGACAATTAATTAACTCACCACTAATGCTTTGGCAAGCCAGAGCAAATGATTTCACGGGCCTTTATATGGTCAATGGGCCTTTAAGGCCCGCAGGCCGGGCAGACCTTTGCTTTATAGTAATGAAGAAACGCCAAGCGCAAGCACTCCAGAGGGCAAGACCAGATGTTTCTCAGTCTCTCCAGGGGGAGGCGCTCTCCTAAGTACAGGGTGGTGACACAATGTAGGGAGTTCCTGGAATTCGGAGCCACTGAACACTGAGTAAGGTACATGTGCCTCTGATGGCTTTAAATGCGAGGCTTGTTTACTTTAAAGACCTCTGAGCAGAAAGCTCAATTGGCGGATTAGCTCTCTGACATGGTCTTATGCACATGGAGGGAGAGATCTTTTTTCATGGTTCTCCCAGCCCTAAAAACTTAAAAACCCAATTTCATTTGTTCCTTCACCCAAACGCATACACAAACACACAACTCCAGTTAAAATATGAGTATAAATCCGATGGTTTCTTGCTGCCTACAAGGTTACCTTCATGTAAAGACAGGAGAGGACCCAACTGATTTCAATCATTTTAAAATATTAAAAACCCTGCCTTACATGTGTGTAATATTTTACCTTTTCAAATGTCCTTCCATCCAGTGTTCCTTTATCCTCACAGCAATCCTGGAGGCAGGTATAAATGACACAACTGTCCTCATTTAAGGGAGAAGGAAACAAGAGAAATGGAGAGGTGAAGCGATTTAGCCTCAGATCTGACAGTGATACCTAATAATGTCTTCCTCTGTGTTGCATCCACCATCCATTCTCCACAGCCTCCCCCAAAGTCAAGTTCTCCCAGGGTCTGAGTCAAGGAATACAGACGTAAAGGGATGTAGTCCCATCCTCAGATTACATTCAATTACACTGACAAAACCTAAAGACCAGAATTAACCCAATCCACACCTGAGAACATGTGCACTAGACACTCAAGTACAAAGGGCAAGAAAAACCAGGAAATGCTGATATCTATGAAGAAATAAGAGAAAGGGGATTTTGGAGATGGATAGTGAATCCTCCAGACCTACATTGTCCAATACAGTCACGCATAACAACAAAGGGAAGTCCAGCTTTTATAAAGAAATTATGGGATTTATTCCAGGTATGCAAGACTGGTTCAGTATTCAAAAATCAATCAATGTAAGCCACCACATTAATAGACTAAAAAAGGAAAAATCACATGATCACGTCAATCGAAGTGGAAAAAGCATTTGACAAACTCCAATACCCATTCATGACAAAAACTCTCAGCAAACTAGAAATAGAGGGGAATTTCTTCAATTTGATAAGGAATATCAACCCCCAAACCATACAGCTCACATGATGCCATGAGCTAAGGAGAAGGTAGAGAAATATCCCAGAGAGCCCTAGTCAGTTTGACCTCACTGAGGACAATTCATTGCTCTGAATAGGGTGGGGATGGGGTGATTGGCTCTACTGTTCCCTCTGGCTGCAATGCTCTTCCTCATCACTCAGGCTTTATTCCAATATCACCTCCCCCAAGAAGCCCTCTACAACAGCTCCCCCAACATTCTGTATCCATCATATCCTGTTTTGCTCTTCTTCATAGGATCTTATCAGACATTTATTCATTCATTTATCATCTGCCTCCTCCCCAAAGGAACAGCCTGTTTAGTTCACTACTGAGCCTAGAACAGTGTCTGGCACATACGTAGTAGGCACTCCAGAAATATTGGATAAATGAATGGATGAAGCAAAGTTCTTCCCCCAGCAGAGGTGATTGCCAGAGTGTGAAGTTTTCTCATGCCAAAAACACTGATGATAAAGGTTTAAAAAAAGTGGATAGCCCAAATGACTTTTCTTAAGCCCAGGAGGATGGGCTGGGCTGTAGGGCAAAGAGAAACTGCAAACCCAGGTCTCAGCTCCAAGCTTTCTGAGGGAAGGTAAGGCTTCGCCTTTTATTTAGAAAACACACTCAGAGACATTCTATCATTCAATTAGAAGGTTAGAGTTGCAACAAAATTAATTTGCTTATCACCAGGGAAATTAAAATGTCTGCACATAAATTCTACCCCTGCAGCCCAGTTTCAGGTGGTTGATACATCTGATGCGTTGGCAGCAGTGAGAACCAAGTGAGGCGTATTGGGAAAACCAGTTTCTAGCTCAAAGGGAAAATTCAGCAAAGGTAAAAAAAAAAAAAAAATAAGTAAATAAGAAAGAAAGAAACCCTGCTTGTGTCTGTGGTTTTTTTATGTATTTCCCAAAGTAGACAAATGATTTAAGGATTTAAAATGCAAGCTGTACTGTTAACATTTCTCTTTCAAGCAGAGAAGAACTTAGATGTTAATTATATCCCCAAATGACTTGAGTCCTACCATTTAGCACAACGTTTGAGAGTATGGGCTTTGTTTGCAATTAGACAAGCCTGGGGTTTGATTCCAACCCCACCACTTACTAGCTGTGTGACCTTAGGCTATTTACTGACTTCTCTGAACCTTGAGTTCCTCCTCTGTAAAATAAGGATAATAAAATTAATCTTGAAATAACATATAATTGCATATAAAGCAGAGTAGGTGAGCAACATGTGGATTATACCTTTATTATTAACTAGAGGCCCGATGCATGAAATGGGTGCAAGAGTAGGCCTTCCTTCCCCCAGCTGCCAACACTGGCTTCCCTCTGGCACCCGGGACCGGGCTTCCCTCGTAGCCCTGGCTTCGTCCAGAAGGATGTCTAGTCTAATTAGCATATTATGTTCTTATTATTATAGATGATGTCAAATATGAAGAATGTAAAAAATAACAATGCCAATAATAAACATAAAAGATAATGTATCCCACGTTCGTAAAGGGGGGCGGGGGTGGTACATGTCAACGCACAGAGTGGGGCTGGCTAGGAGCCGCTCCAGGCTGCTACTTCGGGAGCTTTCCCCACCAGCCTTCTGTTCAACATCCATGTGGCATTTCTGTTCTAAGCAAGGATGCAGTGAGGTGGCCTGGAATGCTTCCCAGGAGATGAATGAATTCCATGTGACTCATTCACAGATCCAGAAACCCAACCCAAATTTCCCAGCTACCCTGCTGGTTCCAACTCCCACTCCATCCACCTCCTTCCAAACACACAGAAAATGTACGCAATTTTTTAAAAGTTAAGAAAATGAGTGAGGAAAACATCCAGGAGCCCTCGCCTGGGGAAGGAGAGGGAGAAACTGGAGGTCTAGACAACACTGCTCTCAAACCCAAAGAAAGGAGACAGGCAAGACGAGGCAGGCCAGAGGAGGAGGAGGGGGTGAGCTGCACTGCATGCTAATGAGCCTCCATCATATGATGAGATGGGCAAAGCAACTTTCCCTTTTGTAATATTACTGTTTCCCTGCAGTCACTAGCAATTAAAAAAAAAACTTAGATGCCTCAAAAAGGTTATGAGACTGTCTAAGGGACGGGAGTAAAGAATGAGCTGGAAAAGGCATCCTTTTCAGCCTGGGAGAAATATAATCCCAAGGACAGAGACAGTAAAATATGGCTGCTGAAAGGGAGCCC
The DNA here is from genome assembly GCF_963259705.1 of Myotis daubentonii. Classification (NCBI taxonomy): domain Eukaryota; kingdom Metazoa; phylum Chordata; class Mammalia; order Chiroptera; family Vespertilionidae; genus Myotis; species Myotis daubentonii. Next base: position 48,850,362 of record NC_081852.1, on the reverse strand, counting down.
AAGTCAATATCAGAGGCCAAAAGAACTGGTGATAAAGGTTAGGAAAAAAAGTGGACAGCCCAAAGCCAGCAAGGATGGGGGGATTTATAGAAAAACAGAAAGTATGACCAACTCTCTTTCTCTCCAGCCCCAAATCCAAGCATGAAATTTTGCTGGCTGTAGCACCAAACAAGTTATCATAAGCACTTTAGCAACCGGGTCAGCATTGATGAATGGACTTTCTCTCCCTCTCTTACCAAAGTCTAGACCAGTGGTCGGCAAACTGCGGCTCATGAGTCACATGCGGCTCTTTGGCCCCTTGAGTGTGGCTCTTCCACAAAATACCACGTGCGGGTGCACACGTACAGTGCGATTGAAACTTCGTGGCCCATGAGCAGAAGTCAGTATTTTGTGGAAGAGCCACACTCAAGGGGCCAAAGAGCTGCAGTTTGCCGACCACGGTCTAACAGCGTTCATTGCACACAGACTCGCAAGGACGACAGGGAACCTCTCTTACTTTGCTACCATGGGTCTCTTGGGAGGAAGGCGAGCCAGGACATGGGCTGGTAAATGTCTGTGCTTCATTACTAGGCTGTGGTGTCATGCAGTGTCATTAGGAAGGCTGCACCAGGTGACAGTGGCATGGTCCATATTCATTCACAGCTGTGGGTGGGTTTATCCGGGGCACCAATTATCTAATTGCTGCTAATGTTCTGTCTAGTTACTCAGCTGCAAATTTGCAAGATGGGGCCTGACTCACAAGAAGGAGATAATAATGGGAGATGTATTTCCATTCGAAAATTCATGAATAAGCAGCAAGAGCCCAGTTTATTAAAATTCAGATGCCGATAAACAATGAGTATAGTTCCAGGAATAATTGCAGGGTTTTCACAGTTACAGAAAACCAGCCCCTTTGTCAACACTCCATTGTTCTATTTATACCTTGGGAGATATTGCATTGAGCTTCTATAAATGCAGTGGAAACTCATTCATCTCAACCCCCGTCATGTGTAACGTCCCCACCTTCTCAATAATAAAAGAGCTGCATCCCAGCCCATCTGACATTAGGTCTCAGGACTGTCACAGGCAAATCCTTCCCAATATAAGGGATAATGCAAAGCGGACTTGGGTTGGGTCGGGGAGGGGGAAGGAAAGCCACAGGCATTCTCTTCTGGTTTCTCAAAGAGATGAAGCAGCTACATCTTTGCCAAGTCTCAGCCCCTGAGTGTTAAGAATCTCAATGCTTAAAAGCCGAGGAAATAAACTGCCCCAAGATATCTTGACACCTACATGGGATAAGAGCTCCTCAGTGATACTCATTTATACATTGTCTCTGAATGTGACTTTGACCTCCTCTGTGGATATTAGGCCCCTCTCCTCTTATAGTGCAAACGTATATCATGCCACCCAGCCGGTGTGGCTCTGTGGTTGAGTGCTGGCCTGTGAACCAGGAGGTCACGGTTCGATTCCCAGTCAGGGCACATGCCCGGGCAGTGGGCTCGATCCCCGGTGGAAGGTGTGCAGGAGGCAACTGATCAATAATTCTCTCTCATCATTGATGTTTCTCTCTCTCTCCCTCTCCCTTATTCTCTGAAATCAATAAAATTATATATTTTTAAAATGTAGCCCTAACAGGTTTGGCTCAGTGGATAGAGCATCGGCCTGCGGACTGAAGGGTCTCAGGTTCGATTCCAGTCAAGGGCATGTACCTTGGTTGCGGGCACATCCCCAGTAGGGGGTGTGCAGGAGGCAGCTGATTGATGTTTCTCTCTCATCGATGTTTCTAACTCTCTGTCCCTCTCCCTTCCTCTCTGTAAAAAAATCAATAAAATATATTTTTTTAAAAAACTAAAAAAAAATGTATATTGTGCCAATTTTGAAACCTACTGCTTGGATCCCCCACCTCCAAGAACCTAGCACGGCACTTGGAACCACACTGTGCTAACCAGAATCTGATTCCATGATGGTCTCCTGACCCCAAGCAGCCCAATAGAGTCTCCCCATAGCAGGACATCATTGTGCTGTCCCAGACACAAGTGATCAGAACACCATATTTTTAAGTGTTTGACAATGTAGCAGGCACTGTAGGAGTTACTTTCCATATAAAAATCTAACCAGCTCTGTGAAGGCAGTCCCACCACTCTCCTTTTTTATAGACTAAAAACAAAGTGATAAGTAAGTTACCTAGACACATAGCTGGTAAGCAGCAGAGGCTGGACCTGAACCCAGAACTATCGGACACTAGGATATATGCTGTTAGCCAACGCATTATCACTTTTTTTTTTTCTTCCTGGATCCAACCTCACGTGTTTCATTTCATGGATAAGCCCAAGAGCCCTGTCTCTGAGTCATGGCTCACACAGATCTTGCTTCTATCAACTCATTACAAGTTTCAGCTCCTGAGTGTTCATTTCATTTTTATCCACTCCTCCTCACACACCTTAAAAGCTTTAGTCTCACCCTGCCAGTATGGCTCAGTGGTTGATCATGAGCCATGAACCAGGAAGTCACAGTTCCATTCCCACTCAGGGTACATGCCCAGGTGGTGGGCTCCATCCCCAGTAGGGGGCATGCAGGAGGCAGTCAATAGATGATTCTCTCTCATCATTGTTTCTATCTCTCTCTCCCTCTGAAATCGCTGGGGTAGCTCAACCAAGTCTATTATCCCTAAACTGAATTTTGCTTACTGATTTGCTAAATTAATTGATGTTCTCCATTGTTTCTGATGCCCCCTTCATGCAATTCCTAAAAAAAAAAAAAAGCTTTAATCTCTCCATAATCTCTAGTTTGCAATGTCTGACCCTACATCCACAGCAATCTTCACGTGCCCACAGCGATCTGTTCCATGTTTAGGGGGGGAAATCATTTTATAAAAGAGCTCTATAGCATATACACATAAATATATATGTAAACACATGTGTGTGCATATATATAAATAAAATGCATTTACATACATATAGATGTCACCCATAGATCTATAAGTTTCTTGTCAGTGTCTCCTAATAGGAAAGGTAAAGTGACCTGCAGGGAAATGGGGCCACACCAGAAGCGGGGCCCTGATGCACATGGACTCCCTCACCAGCTGCCATTCCATGTACCACATTCATTAACAGGGTTTACACATACAGAATTTTAATACAAATGGCTCCTTTCAGTGGTGTATCTCTCTGGTCCCTGAACATTTCACAGGTTTCAGAGCCTACAGAGAAGGGGCTCAGATAAGAAGTAATAGCAGGGAGGGTCTCCTGGGAGCAAAGGAGACATTTTATACTTTTCTCATCAGCAAGACAGCAGCTGTGTTAGTAGGTGGGGCAGGGGTTTGGGGAGCCAGCTGGCAGCCTCACCCAGGAATCTGTGCCCTGTTCATTGGAGAGAGATTTCTCTCCACAGTCTCATTTCACAGACAGTGAGGAAAGTTCCAGTCTTTTGATTTGGGCCCAGCATCCCTACAGATAGAGGAGATGGCCAATTATGAGTTGAAAATACTGGTGGTCCTGGAAAAGTCAGATCCCCAAAAGTTCTCTCCTTCACTTTCTGGATTGTTCACGCATCCATTTAACAAGTACGGAATACCTACTTAGACACTAGAGTAGCTCAATCAAGTCTCTTATCCCCAAACGGAACTTTGCTTACTGATGTGCTAGATTAACTGATGTTCTGCGTAGCTTCTGGTGCACCCCTCATGCAATTCCTGGCAACTGACTCACATGTCATTCTACTCTCATGCACCCAAGTATTGCTTCTCCCACAAGCTGAGCTCCATGTTTTCAAGGGCTAATTGTGTGTGTTCTCAAAACTTATGTAAGTTGTCATGCCTGTTATGATAGTTATATTATTTAATTAAGTAGTATGTAAAATCTACAGAAAATGAGTTTAAAAATCCATGTTTCTATAAAAGCTTATTTGAATGTTTTGCCAAAAATGTGATAAAGGTGAGTCACTAAATAATGCATTTGAGTTAGGTGTGAACAGAAAAAGTATAAAATACTGGGTGCGGGGAAGAGTCAAGAACCATTGCCTTTCCAATGTTTTCTCATTCCATAACAAACAAGCAAAAAGATCAGGAACTTGCCCTGGTCATTGTTGCTCAGTTGGTTGGAGCATCATCCCATGTACCAAAGGGTTGCAGGTTCAATTCCAAGCCAGGGCACATACTCAGGTTTCGGGTTTGATCCCTGGCCAGGGCATGTTATGGAGGCTGCCAATCGATGTTTCTCTCCCTCTCTCTATAGGAAAACATATCCTCAGGTGAGGATTAAAAAAAATCAGGGCCCTAGCCAATTTGGCTCAGTGGATAGAGCATCAGCCTGCAGACGGAAGGGTCCCAGGTACGATTCTGGTCAAAGGCACATGCCCAGGTTGCAGGCTCGATCCCCAGTAGGAGACAGGCTCGATCCTCAGTAGGGGGCCTGCAGGAGGCAGCCAATCAATGATTCTCTCTCATCACTGATGTCTCTCTCTCTCTCTCTCTCTCTCTCTCTCTCTCTCTCTCTCTCTCTCTCCCCCTTCCTCTCTAAAAATCAATAAAAATATTTTTTTAAAAAAATCATGAACTGGAAATTATAGATTATGTGTTACAGGTATGATTTAAATAAGAAAGATTACCTAGAACTCTAATTAAATCAAAAAGCACAGAAAAGACCTATATCAGAAAATGAATAAATAAACACACATTTCTCACTTTTAAGTTAAAATAATATGTTCAAGGTATACTTGTAATATTTTTATGACTCCCCCAAGTTTCAGATAAATTTTTGAATTATTAGCATCTGGTCTCCATTTTAAGATACAAACAACCACAATCCAGAATCATGGGCTATTGTAGAGGCATGTGGAGTGTAGAATGGAGGGAGAAGGGGGAAAGGGGAGCATCTGAACCAGGATTATGAGGGGCAAGAAGGGGAAAAGGAAGAAACTCCGGGAGAAGAAACATGTGTGAAGAGTCCAAAAGGAGGAGGAGGAGGAGGAGGAGGAGGAGGAGGAGGAGGAGGAGGAGGAGGAGGAGGAGGAGAAAGAGCTAGCAAAGCAAAGTGGGGGGGGGGGGCGGTGAGCCGGTGGGGGTTATTCCAAGCACTTCTCTAGTTATTCCACTAGAGAAGCATCTGTGGATACCTGAGAGACTTGGCATGGCTTAAATACTAAACTGCAGCAAATGTGATTCTTTCCACAATGACTTGCACACTTGTGTTTGCCAGGCACCTTACTTGAAGTTGCATTCCTGTTGCTCTAGAGAGAAGCTGATCCATCACACTTTACAAATCCTTTTCCCATACACTCTCCAGAAAGCCAATCCACCAAAGGCTAGAACCAGGTCTGCCTCTGCTTGGGCATATACCCCCTTCCCTACCCACCTACTGTTTCCAACTCAATGCGAAGCAGAGTTATTTCTCCGTAAATATCACAGAAATGAATAGGAATAGGCTATCAGATCTGATGGTCAATCAACTCACCCTAGACCAAAGGACCCAGTGTTGAAAAAATAACCATTATTTCCCCACCTTCTTCTTGCTGTTTCCTTCTAAACTGAAGTGATTATCCAACCACCCAAATGCCACTGAAATAGATGAGAGATTAGATTGCATGATATACTTCTACACCGTCCAAGAAATTTCCTAGTAATCACAGTAGCTGCTATTTTTTTCCAGCTGGTTGCTGACAACATTTCAAAATGAATCCTCCTACACTCTTATTTTTACCCTTGACTAGTTAATGGTAATCTCCTAAGGTTTGGAGCCCAGATGGAGTTGAAAAATCTCTGATTTCTTTCAGAAGTAAACTTTGGTAGAAAACAGCTCCATCCGCCACTCTTAAACATTTTGTTTTTATTATTTCC